>NC_137587.1:55512301-56743006 GCF_963210335.1 Falco punctatus
TGAGAGGTTGTCTAGGCATGCTTGAATCAGGTCATCTTTCTTTGTGATTGTGGTGATTCCACACTGTTTTGACCATTGCTTAGAGTCACTGAACTTTAAAATGGCATCGCTTTGCTGAGGTCTTCTGACTAATGAGCTTGTCTGTCTGTAGGAGGTACCAAACTCATTGCTATTCATTGCAACAAAAAGCTCATTTAAGCTCTCCCCTCCCAGTCCCACCCCCATGATAGTACTAACTGTAGCAGTCTTAAAAGAAGAATTAGAGTCCTCACTGCAAGTACCATCAAACATTCATTGTCTGGTACTCTTTGAAAGGAATAGTACTGTACCCATCATTGTGGACTTCTGATATCCTAATTACCTGCAAGCAATTCAGGTCACAGACCTCGTGTTTGAGTTTTCCCTTTTCAATTGATCTCTTGGAGTTTAAGAACAGTAATAAAAGCTGAACTGGAAACTCTCACTAGAACTTAGAAATAACAGCGGAAGGCATTTAATCTTTTCATGACCATTAGTTAGAATTTCCATTTGTGTCCACACTGATTGTGATCACATTACTGGCAGAGACATGAAAAACAAGCAGAGAAGAGACAAACATTTGTTCTTTAGTCATCCCTTTTGTGGGCGTGACGTCTGAAGAGTCAATAAACCACACTGTCAAACTGATACACCAGTTTGTATCATTGGTGATATGGCATATAATGAGGTTTTTTTACTGATACATAGAATCTGCAAAATGATCTTTGAACACTCCCCCATCCCCCAAAATTGCAAGGGGGCCTCTCTGCCCAGCACCCAGCAGTCTCTGATAACTATAAGCAAGCAGATTCTACCTGTTTGAATGTTTGTGTCTTTTTCATGGTGATTTTTTTATGTGGATTTTTTTCCCTTTTTAATTTATGGGAGAAGACTAGATTAGTTTATATTTCATGATCAGTCTTTAAGCAACTAAATAAAAAAAATAATTTTGCTAATATATTTTCAATTATACTTTGTTTCTCAGAATCATAACCTTATAATTTTTCTGCTGTGTGAATTAATTGAAGTAATCCAAGAATTTTCAGTCTGTCTAATACTATGTGCATAAAGTCTATTTTATAAACTTAGCAAATCCATGAATTCAAATGATCTTCCTTGAATTTTCTTTTTCTGTGTTTCATTGGTTGGAGGTTGTTATGCATTTTTAAAGTGAAAGAACAAACTTATGAGCCATCATCTGTTGCTATTACATTAATATCTTTTTAATATATCCCAAATAACCCCACTGTAACTTTATTGCATTCTCTTTTTAATATGGTTTGATTTATTATAAAAGACAAGGCTGAAGTGATAAAGCCTTGCAGCAAATTCAGGTTAGTTTAACTAATTGGCTTCAATGAAGTTAGATTAGCAGCTAATATAAGGCACCTCTTATTTCATCTATGCCACTGGAGTTAGCTTCCAGTTCTGGAGACAGTAAGCAAACTAGAAGTCAAACACATAATTGAAAATATTTGTCTTGTTTTTTCTGGAGTTTCCAGATTACCTTTAGTTGTCTTTGCAGATTCCCAGTTCAGGGAGCTTGTGCCAATAACCGGTGAACCAGAATTTTCTGCTGCATGAAATGTTACCAATTTGTTGATTCATCAAAACCAATTCAGTATAATTTCTGTTTATTTTGCTGTGATTGGCAAATATGGGCATGGATTTTTATATGCATCTTGATATCCGACTGCTGTAATAGTTCCTGTCTGGGAATCATGAATAACAATAATGAGAACCATAGCCCATGTGAGAGAAATTCATGATGCATATGCATCTGTTTTTTGGACCATTTTCTTCTGTAATAAAACTCAGAAAGTCTAAGTAGTGTGACATAATGATGTAGGAAGCATGGCAAGGGCAGGCTGTGAAATGTGCTGCATTATACAAAGTTTCTTGTCGAGGGTGCAGTACTACCGAAATAGATGCTATTTATGCTTCATATTTAGATTTTAGATTTTTATTGTCAGGCTGTGTACAAAAAACAGTTTTGTCTTTCCAAACAGATTTTGCTATTTGTACTTTGCAAGTTTTTCCTTGAACTGGCTTTTGTTTCTATGTTGAGAATGATAGGATAAAAAATGTTTCCATGGAGCAAATGGTTTTAAGAAACATAAACTGTACTAAAATGAAATTTAATTCAACCTCCATCTGATGAACCATTGAAAGTCTAGGACATTAGATGATGCTGGAATATTTAGGGTGAAAACTGCAGTCCACGTGGGAACATTTAAGACTAGCAGAGAATACTGAGTTGCACAAAGGCAACCGAGAGGGGTAAGAGGCTGGAGGACACACAGAATGCTGCAATGTTTTCCTATTTATATTTTTTATTTATATGGGTTAAGTTGTACAACTCTAAATGTCTTTTGGTGAATTCAATTAAATATGACAATTGTCTCAAAACTAAGTGGCAGAAATGTCCCAAGGGAAAGATCAGATATGTGATCTTTCCGTAAGCGTCTTGCAGAGGCTTGTAAGAGCTAATAAGGTCACAGGAAAGCACAAGTGCAAACAACTGAGAAATTTGTCATCTCGATTTATTAGTGCTGTGATAACTTTGAGGGTCTATTTCACACAAAGAAAATGTTGAAATATGGCCTATGAACTATATAGAATACATGTCTTCTAAATAACAAAGCTGTTTCTTCTGTGGAACTACACAGTATCATTGTTTGTCCACTTATAAAAGAAAGTGGTTTTGGTGTCATGGTAGCCATGTCCAACACTGATCCAGTTCATAGTTTTGTTTGTTTTCTGCTATGTGAAAATTTCTGTCGTTACATTATACTTTGTGCACTTCCAAATTTCTTCTGGCTGATGACACCTGCCCTTATAAATTATTTTTTTCGGTAGAACAGCACCAGGTGCTTTGTGGAGATTCTGGTACGTTTCTGTGGTGTTTTTATACTTACTACTTCAATAGTGAAAAGGAAAAAAAATCAGATCATAATCTTTCTTCTGTAGATCCAGTTTTAATCTTCCTCATGCATTTGAACTTTGTGATCTTTTGTTACTTTAGTGCTTTCAATATGTTACTCGCTGTCAGGTTTGGTCACTCACCTGGCCATCTCATAGTTTGTTATGGTAATTCTGTATTATCCAATTTTCTGCTTTCCCTTTCCAGATTGGCTAAGGCACCAAAAACGACCTGCATTCTTGATGACTTGCTGAACTTAATTTTACCATATAAATAATTTTTATCAATATCATTCTGTCCTAAAACTCTTTGTGCACTGAATAACATTTAAAAATATTTTCTTACTTTCTATCATTGATTAAAAGTCTCATTGTTCTCTGCCATTTAAAATCTAATACCCAAAGTAAATTAATTGTATAACTGGACTCCTTTAAAGCAGAGCGTATTTTGAAATCGGGTGACACTGTTTATGATAAACAGGCTCTGAAAAGCATTAAAACAAAGGAAGGAACAGCCATAATTCATTCTTGTTCAATGACAATATTTTGGATCTTGTTCTTCTAAAACATTGGAGGTCTATTGAATTATCAAGATCTAGATAACAAAACAAATTGAAAACAGTCAAATAAGTGAAAAGTATTTTCACTCTCATTCATTGGAATATGATAATTGATGTGGTTAAAAGAAGAAATTGATGTTCATACCAGTAGCTGGACATAAAGCTATGGGTTTTGTTCTCCTGTCCTAGCTCCTACAAATGGAAAATCCAATGGCAGGAAAAGTCTCTTCCATGTAGATGCTAAATTTAAATAAACAAAAATTTCATTGAAGATGTTTTGATCATGGCAGTGCTTGAAAATTTGAGGCATAGAAAGGCTAAGGCAAAGCTATAGCTTTTCTTTGTTGAAAAGTGTCACATTAAATGCAAAGCAGTTGGAGGAATGATTGTTGCTGTTAGTATTTTTACTTCAGTCTGGACCTTCACAAGGTAAGAAATGAAAAGGCAAAGAAAGAGGAGAACAAGCCTAATAGCTGCATTAAACCAAGTGGTATCTTCAATTGGCGCTATAATACACAGTGTGCTGGATAGCCTTCTGTTTTCACAACAAAATTTTAAAGCCTTTTTTCAGTGTGAAGTAAAATATTCTCTATTGCTGTGTTCCTGACAGCATCACAATAGAAAGGTATGTTCCCTCATTTAGCAAAATAGCTGAATTAATGAGTACTTCTCTTTAGGTTAGAATTGTGTCACTTATAGACATTGAAAACATTCAATGTTTTATTTGTCTGTATATGAAAGCAATCAAATATGCAATAGCTTATGAGTCCCGTAACTCCACTAAGGGCAAATTTATCAAGAAAGGGTCACCATGTATTTGAGGTAAGGTATATTTTTTAACAATTCACAATACCAATTTGAAAAGAATTTTTTTCTCTTTAAAAAAGACTGCCTAGGCAGAAATGATCTCTGCCCTATTCCTGCTTTTTCTGTTCTGTATGCTTATGCAGTGTTAAAATCGTGTGAATCATTTGCAGATAAGGTCTCCTGGCTGTGCATGGGACCCGGTGCTCCCCACACCTGTGAATTTCCCCAGGAAAAAAACACCTTCCCTTTGGGGCACTCTAGTGCTGGATGGGAAAAGCACCACTTGCTGCTCTTCTGTGAGAACACCACGTGTGGGTGTTGATGGTCCATTCAGCTCAGGGTTTGTTCTTTGTCAGTGGTAGCAGGAGGTGTGGTTTAGGGGGAGACATTGATTAACTTGTTAATATGGGGAGAGACAACCAAACCCAACAAGGCTGAGAGAATAATGGTTATTATGAAATGTAACTCTTGTCAAAACTGATTTAGGAAAAGCAGACAATAATTGAGATAAATGGCTATGCTCCGTTGCACTTCTTCCTTGCCCTCTTCTCCCCCCAGCACTACAGGGACATACCAATGTGCTTTTGCTTTTTTTAGTGTTGGCTTTTTGTCAAGGTTACCATTACTTGACTTCCGTGATACTGTGTTGTAAAGCTCCAGTCTAATTCCTTTGATGTTCTGTTTGGAATATAAGGCATAACTTCTAGGGATAACTTCTAGGTATAACTTAGAAACATGTACTAACTGACTGGAAGCAGTCACATGCATCCCCAGAGGGACAGGAAGGAGCATCATGAAGGAATGTAAAACTCATGGGTTGAAATAAGAACAATTTAATAATTTAAATAAAATAAAAGCAGTACTATGGCTAATAATAATTATAACAATTATAATGCAAAACAGGGAGAAGGGGAGGAGAGGAACAAAATCCAAAGGGAAGGGAGAAAAGGAAACAAATCATACGCAATATAACTGTTCACCACCCACTGACCGATGCCCAGCCAGTCCCTGAGTGTTGAGTGGCAGGCCCTGGTCAACCCCTCCCCATTTATATACTGAGCATGACATCCCATGGTATGGAATATTTCTTTGGCTAGTTCAGGTCAGCTGTCCTGTCTGTATCCCCTCCCAGTTTCTTGTGCCACTCCAGCCCTCTCGCTGGCAAGGCTACTGGATACCTTTCTCTATTGCACTCCACTTTTCTGGGCAACATGTACTATCCTCCTTGAAGGGATGCCTTTCCTTAACGCTTGACACGAGTCACCTCCAGAGGCTGAGGAGTTGTGTTCCTTTTCCAATTGCCCCCTTCTTTAGCAAGTGATCTCAGCTGCTTGGCTTCCCTATCCTCTAATTCCAAACTATTAGCCCCATTATCCCAGGACACCTAATCATCTTTGTAGCCATCTGCTGGACCCTCTCCAGTAGATCCTTGTCTTGAACTGGTGAGCCTAGAACTGGATGCAGTACTCTAGATTTCTGAGCATTGGTTTGAACAGCTAAGAAACCCAAAGTGTATGACAGAAACATGGGTTAAATTTCAGAAAAGAAACTTTTTAGAGTCTTCTTCAAGCAAAAGATTGCAAAGATTTGTCTACCAAAATAACCTGATTTAGAGAAAATTCAATTGACTTCTCAACAATGCCAGATTTGGGCTTTGTCTCAGCAATGCTCGTAAGTAACTTCCATAGTACCAATTACTGAAGTGTGTTTTAAGAACTGGAGCCTTGGAAATTGAAGTGCATCACTTAAATGCAAAAATAAACACATCACAGTCTTCTAAAATAAGTCAGAAAAGCAGCAGGTTAATTTTGATATGTAATACTGGCAGGGCACAGGGGGAAGCTAGCTGTTACTATTTCTCAGTAATCCTAAAGAAGTTGAGTCAGTACCAAAAGGAAATGCGTACTTGTAGCTGGGAAATGGTTCCTACAGCTGGGTTCCTTTGCATGTGGGGCCCTACTTACTGGTGCTTCCCTTCCATTTCAGCTGCAGTGTAGATTTGTGGTTTCTCCATCTTCTGGATCCTGTATGCCTGATGTGCCAGTTAGCTGCTTGCAGACCTGCCACACAGGGCTGGAAAGACTGGGGACCTGTGGGTATCTGTGTGAAAGGTAGAAATGAGTTAGCTGTGTGAGCTTTAGGCTGCCTCTGCCATGGAAACAGATGCCCTTTCTAAGGGGGGCACGTGAGTTCTCTGCTAAGTAATTGAGCTCAGGGCAGAGAACCACTATCTTCAACACAGCTAAACAGAGGGCTCCGTAGACTTTCATTACTCTGTCTTCATGTATCCTAAACCTACTCATTCATTCATGTCCCCACTATGAAATTCTGCATACCTTGTAAAGCTAGGCCCTAGTGCTGTCTTCATTGTTCCTCAGCCACAGTATCACCCTGCTCCTTACTCACCCAGACTTCTGCATTCCCATGTCCTGACATGAGACGTGCCCTCTTTAGGATAATCCCTTCCAGGATAATCTCCTAACGCACAGTACTGTCAAAGGACCCGGTGCTTTTGGATTCGCTGTATGGGCTTCCCAGAATCTGTGTCAAGCACATCCAGCTCAAAGCTATGCAATAGTGCAGAAACCAGTGTAGCAAAATCTGCACCTAAACAGCTCACAGGTCCTCAGCTTCTCCCCTGCTTCCTGGTGAACCTTGGTGCCAGGGGGCACAATCTCAGATTGCAGCCTGCTGTGTACACGGGATCCCCAATCTGTAGCTGGTGAAGGGAGCAAAAGACATTTTCCTGGCTGCTGCGGAGGGTGAATGACCAAAGATGAAGTCTGGTGGCTGCTCTGTGTCTCGTTTCTCCCAGAGATGTGTCTTCCTTTGCTGACCATGGACTCACGCTCTGTAACTCCCACCACAGACCCCAGCTTGGATCCTTCCCTTGGGCACTGGGGCTGGGAGCAGGGGGCAGGGGGCTGTTCAGCAGCGCTTGGCCTCTTTGGAGGCCTGTGTGCCTTGTGAGCTGGGCATGGGCCATCACCGTGCTGCACCTTCTCCCCAGCGCCTTATCCAGGGAGGGGTTTGTCCTTGAGGCCTTGAGATGAAACCTGGTTTCAATCCATCCTTATTGTTAAATCACTCTGGTAGCAAACTTTATTTACATTTCATAATTACCTTAAAGTCTCATTACAGCAGACACCTGGTACTTACCATCGTATTTAAGGTTGCAAAAACGTTTCCATAGCAACAGCTGTCTCTGCACACCGCAATTTTGTAGAGCATTTCCCTATTGGCTAAAAAAACCCCACAACTGCTCTCTGTCCAAGGTTTCATTTTCTAATCAATCAATTCTGAATTAATTTGAGGTGAAACAATATATTATTTCTTGTTAGGAAAAAACCCACACCCACTCCATTTTCTTCTGGGAAAAACCATTGCAGAAATAGACGGGCTGAGGACTACTAGTATTGTTTGGGCTAAGAAAAATCTTTGGGTTTAATTTAGTTCTAATTAAAGTAAAATAATACCATGGGTGTATGAGGCAGTGATTTGGTTTTGACCATTAGTTGTACGGTTGTGAGTCTGTCCTTTTACTTGACTTGCTTGTCAGTTTTAAATAGCTAAACGTTTTAAAAAAGTAATAGTTAACTATCTTAAAAATTAATTTTGTTGGCACATATTGTACTTTGAATCTTAGCAGTCCAAACAGTAAAAATGACCCAGTGTTTTCAGACTACATCCCTTTCATATTAATGCACGTGTAACATAGTATCAGTCAAAGCTAAAGCCATGCTGGAGAGCTTTGGAGCCTCTAGCTTTGAATTTTACCCACTTTGACATGAATCAGACCCAGGATTTGCTGCTTTAAATGTTTTGAACTTAACAAACTGATTTTCTTCAGGCTTGTACTGACCCCTGAAGAAATCTATAAAGCAAATCTGATTTGAAGAAAAATACCATTTTAGTTCTAAAGTTACTTGCATTTAACAAAATTAATTGTAAACTGATACAATCATAGTAATGCTGTTTCAGATCTCATTCTATCCATGTTCAACCATTGTTTCTTTATTTTATAATTCTTGGATTTTGGTTTCTCAAGCTTTATGAAGACTCTTTTTGTTGTCTTTTTGGAGTATTCTACATGGTCAGCTTTGATCAGTTTGGTAGACTTTAATCGATATAAATCCCATTTAAAACATTTGAAGAATTTAAATTTTGAGCATGTATAAAGACCCAAATTTGGGGGATAGAAAAATGTATTAGGAGTCAAGATATATTTATGTTCCTTTTATCAGTATGTGTATTATAAATATTAATCTGGAAATGCATGGTCAGCTCACATGTTTATTGAGTTTCCTGTGCATCACCTTTGTGTCCACAGCAGCTGCAACAGAATTACAGGCCTCCTGTTGCACTCTCTGGTGCCTAGCAGTTCTGTGCATGGTGCTTCCAGCTTGACCTCAAATGCCCTCTTGGCCAACGGATTACAGCCCAGAAGTAGTCTTTTTTTTTTCTTTAAAAAATGCAGTGCAGGTTAATTGCACATTTACATTTTGAGAGATCAGAAGACAATAATGGTGTTATGTTTAAATTACTTTTATTATTTGCATATATATGTTACTATGATCTGAGGATATCAGTTTTATTGACGTATTGAAATTACTTCCTATTCAAACTAAATATATATGTATCAGTTTTTATACTACAACATTTTTTGTGTGAGGGAATGAGTTGATGGAAATTACTCAGGTATAAGTAGAAAATTAAATGCATTGAATTACATACTGAAAGTGTGTTACTAAAACAAATACAGTACAAAGAGTCTGAATACTAAAGCTGGTAGTGTTTATGTAATTTGACCATATTTTCTTCATTTAACATTAAAATTTATATCATTGCAATTTTAATGTATTCAAAATACTGAGCTGTAGAACTTTGACCGCAAGTCTGAGATGGATTCAGTGCATTTGAAAGCTGTTAAGATAATGATAGAGATTTTTGGAAGGAAACCTCTTTTCCAAGATACCTGTGGTCTGGGAACAAATTTTGCTCCCAAGGGCACCAAAGCACATACTGATTTCTAAAAAGACAAATGATCCAATTCTTATTTGAATAAATATTTCAGCAATTTGCCCTTATCATGTTGTAATGGGATTAATAAATGGTATATTTTGGACAGCTACATTACACAGGAAATACCTGTTTTCCCCATTTATGTTAAAGAATATATTTTCTAAATTATCAGAGACCTACACCTAGTTCTATTAAAATTCAATTCTTTCCACAATTTTGAACTATATCCCTTTGAATTGGTAGTTCAGCAGCAGATTAGCAGGAAAAGGCACATTTACATTGACTTTTTCACCCTTTGCATCCTCATCCATCAAGTTCAGACCTTCTGGGTTTTTATCATAATTTTATTGAAATGATAATGTATAATGTGAGAGTGCAAAAAGACACCTAGAAAATGTGAGGGAGAAAAATCACATGCATCTAAAATGACATTTAGAGTAACTAAAAAGAGCACATGGATCTTTTGTTGCTTATGTTCAGGTGCTGGCTTTTAGAAGTTGATAATATTCCTTAGTATCTGCTGAATGTGTTTATTTCTTGAGCCTGGTGGGCTATTTTTCAATTATAGCTGAGTTTCTGGATTGTTCAGTAACAGTAACATAGTTTTTGCAGTCTGACACTGCAAATTATGTGCAATATTAAATATCTTTACTCTTGGTGTTTGAATAACATAAGCAGGTCAATAAAATAGATGAAAGTTGTGGTTTACAAAAGCAGGTCCAGCTAGAATGGCAAATTGATCTGTGTTTCATATTCAACAGCAGGTAGTGTTCCTATGAATATGGATATCCAGACATGCCTTTGTTAATGAGAGAGGATGTCAAATTAAATAGAAAACCAACACATTTTTCTTGCAAAACCAGTCATTTTCCTGGGTGTCTAGGCAGCTTCTGCAATTTCATTTAGTGTTGTATCATTACTACATTTTTGTGTAGTGTATTTCCAATCACTTTTTATAAGATGATTTCTGTTGGAATGACTGTCTATTGTTTGGGGCTTGATATTAGTGTTTGATGTTTGATATAGTGGTACCATCTTCTGACAAAGGCTTTTGAGAAGTGAGAATCAATTCTTTTGATTTTAAAGCCAGTGAACATGTTGACCTGAGTGTGGACCTCCAGATGATTATTTGCTATGTACAAATAACTCCCAGTATTTTGGACAAACTCTCAGCTTTTGATCCAGCCCTTGTGTGGTGCTAAAGAGCAGGATAACTACTGGAAATAGGCAGGAGGAGTCTCTCCCGTTTGGGAGGAATCTGTGGCAGGGGCATATCTAGTACAGCCCCCTCAATACCACCTTCTTTTACATTCTTGATATACTGGGTTTTGTTTTGGTTTTGAGTGCCTGCTATGGTGTGGGCAAGAGGTGATGTTGTGGTTTATTCATCTGATGTTTTGTTGGCAAAAGTCATTCAAAAAGTGATGTACAGCTTGTGCAAATCTGATACAGCCTTGGAATTGCTCTAATTTACACTTTAGAGCAGGAACAAGCCAAACTGGGTTTCTCCAGGAATGAGAGGAATGAAAACAGCTGTAGTAATATTATTCCCAACACCCTTAGGTCTTCTGATGAGCATTTGAGGACCTTGCCTTAGGTTGCTGAAGTTAGAGATTGAATTACAGTACATTACATTCTGTTGTATTTGTTGTTAAGTGTGTTTTATATGCACAGAAAAAAACCCAAACAAACCCAACCAGGAAAAAAGTTTTAGTCAGGGGACTGTAATTTTTGCTTAACTAGAAAAGTGAGGAGTTGACATACAGAGCTTTTTTGCTATGGAGATCACCATAACAATTGAAGAAGTATTATTTTCATTTCATACTGTCCTATAGGAAGCTTTGGGTCCCTTCTTATATCTCTGTTAAAAGCACTGTAGAATTTTTGGCAGTGACTGGAAACATGTCCCTGAATTGAGGCTGTCTGAATAAAGGTGGCAGGCCATCTGCTTAATCACTATAGGATTTACACTTGGGGTTTATGCTACTAAGACATGATGTGAGGTCTGTCCATACCTATACCCTGGGAGATCTCCTAAGCAAGTTTTAAAAATATGAAATAGATTCTTTTCAATTCTCCATGTGCAAGCTCTTCATTTTAAGTCAGGTGCCTGGAGAAGCCCAAGTGGACTGCACTGACACAGCTGTCTTTATCAGACTGCTATGCACCTTTCTAAAAAGAGAGCAGATTGTTTTCACAGGACCAACTTGCTAGGAAAACATCAGTTATTGTATTTAGACCGTTGACTGGCATTGATGATACTTAAATCTGTATTGCCAGTTAGAAGTTAACTGTTCCAGGCTTTGCATAAAGCTGACCAGTTCCCCTGCCACCACTTTTACTGCTTGCAACACTGCAATAACATTGGGAACATTTAGTGCCTGAGGATTCCCTTAGATTTCTAGGTTTGTTAAAAAATTGTCAGTAGCTCAGACAACTTCTCAGCTATTCATCTGGGCATGTTGATTTGAAACTTAAATTTTTCCAGATGCTGCCTTACATCTTTTATTACAGGTCATGTAATTCTGTTTTGTTCAGTCAGGTAGAATGAATATATCTTTTAGTGCTCAGTTTTAAACATAGCACAAAGAATTAAGAAACATGTCTTCCTTTTATGCATTGATGTTTGGTTGTACTAACTGTATAAAGCACTGAAAATATGCCTTGCTTACAAGTTATTTCAGAACTTGTTTTTAAGAGCATGTTCTTGATGTCTGTGACCCCAGTTGCTATTTAATTGATTCCTTCAGTGTTTTTTATCAGCCATTTGCATTGTAAGTCTTGTTACATGGGTATTAACCCTTTGCTTTGTACCTTTGTTGTTATGCTAGTGTGTTTTATTGATGATTAAACTGCAGTTTTTTTGTTTCTCTTGTTTTTAAATCTGCTGCATTTTTCAGATTTGTGAAAGTGAGGGTTGCTGGCATTCTGTAGGATTTTTGCCAGTGTTTTCAATTTGAAACGTAGTATTCTTAGCAGGGATGTGTTTGCTATCTTACATGCATAGGATGTGAAAGAAGAAAAATGTTTCAGGAGATAGATACTTTAAAATTCTTGTTCTTTTTTTTTTAAAAGCTTTTTTTTCCTAAAGAAAGAAGTTACAAAGTGTATTGGATATAGAATTAAAGAAACATAATAAATAGAGCGAAAAAACCCAAAAATCCCAATTGTGGTATAAAAATATTTCTGAAAAAATGGGCCAATTACACAAGAGAGGTTTTATTCAGGAGGAAAAGAATAAAGTCAGGGGTGGTGTTTTTTTTTTTTTTTTAATTATAAGTTTCAACTTCCTAGCTAAGTACAGAAGTCATGCAAATGAGAGAAAGGTGAAGGAACTGAGTCCTTTGAAAGTGAAACAGTATATGTCTCATCTTAGAACCAGGAGGGAATTCAATGAACTATTTAATATAGACGACACTCTTTCAAGTTTATTAAATAGGATTTCTCAGTCTGTGAACTTGCACTGGAAAAAATTCTGGCTAATGTTGAAACTATTTGCTCTATTTATGACATTGTGGTTCAGCTCAGAGACAGTACAGACAATGTCACCCAATTGAGAGCTGACCAGAATGGGATTTATTACATTTATTGCTGTCTGGTGTTTTGAGATCTGTGGAGAGCAGGACTTGCTAGTTTCATATCTTGACTTAGACTGGAAAGAAATACTTTCACCAGAAATATCAGCTGAAGTTTTACAAAAGCAGATTTAGTTTGAATCATAACATGTTATGTGCTATTGGCAAGCTTTCATTGCATATGTGTGGCCCAGATGGCAACACAGGGAACTTATCAATATGAGGCAGGAACACAAGTAAAGTATTAGTCAAACTGAAAGCTCAGTTTGTTGTTCCCAACATTAACCCACTGTGGTTAGTTAGGCTGCTGGAAAAAAATATGGTCTTCCTGAGCTGACAGCTGTATATGGACTAGTATGTGTAATAGCTATTAACGGACCCGTTTCCTATAAATTTATGTAACTATTCTTTTTGGTCTTATGTCTCTAGAATGTACCTGCTCATGTTTAACTGTGCACTGTGTATAGAAAGGTGCTTTTGGCTACCATTGGCAAGTCATTCCCTGTAAACTTCTCTGTACTACGTTTTTAGCTTTCCCTACATAACAATGGCAGTGCTGATGTTCTACCCCATCCCTCCCTCCTGTCACCTCTTTCTAGAATTGAAATTTTGTTCTGTGGACTTTAACATTGGTCATTCTCATCTCTGCTGTTCTGACAGGAAGACAGATGAAAATCCTCAAAGTAATTGCTCAACAAATTCATATTTCCATTTTCTTGACCTTTTAGAGGAAAATTTTGTGGCCCTAGTAATTTTCCCCCCTCCTTTTTATCATTTGTTTCCTTTTCTGTGCATCAATTCTGACACAATTTCTCATGTTCTTCCTTTTCAAAGAATTGAACTGTTATAAAAACCCTCCAGATTTTCACTGCTGTGAACTGCAACACAGATAATACACTTTGTTTTTCTGCTAACTGAAAGTCCATCAAGCTTGCGGATTTTGCCTCTGATCAGCCACTACCCTATCCTTGTAAAAAGGGATGAGGCTGTGCATTCCACTGTACACAGAGCTACAAATCACAGCAGCAATGTCACAGGGATCTTGAAACTGACAGAGGGATCTTGCCGCTGAAACGACAGGACCCAAAAGTTAATGTGAAATTATGCAACTGCATTTTCAGGGGTTTTTATCCTTGAATATACAGAGTTACAGTGGTTCTCCAATCTAGAAACATAAACGTGTTCAGAGAAAAAAAGAACAACCCCATTTGGTATTGTGTGGCTTACACAATTAAGGACTCTGAAACTTACTGTGAAAAGGAATGTAGACTTGTGGCTCACTCCTGCCCTTCTCTAGACTAGCCAGATGTGAACCAGGTCTAGTCTGGAAGCCAGCTGGCCTCATTGGAGTGATGTTGCTCCTAAGCTAATGTAAGGCACTGTTGATTAACTCAGTGTCCTGCTAATACAACTGCATTAGCTGCATTACATCCTGAGTGGACTGAAATTGCCTCCCAACCGCTTGATTTGGAGCACAAGCAAAGAACTGTCTGCATGGTTCAGGGTAGACACAGTATGAACCATAAATACAAAAGACCTGAATTTCTGAAAATGTAGGCTTCTCAAGTCTCTTAAGGCTTGCATATTACAGCTACATCTAAATAGTTAAAAATGAAATGAAATATCTAGTTATAAAGTACACAGTTGCAGCAGTCTTCTGATCATTAATTATATTCTAGGAGAAACCATGAATAGGTCTGGGAATAGAAAAATAGAAATGTTTGCAACTAAATTACCTTCTAAATTCACTCTTAAATTGTGTAAATATGGATACTTGGTTCTTCTGTTCCTTTTTTTTTTTTTTTTGATGATTTTGGAAATAAATCACATGCAAACCATCTCCCATTACTAAGTAGTATAAAGGTTTACAGTGTGACAGAAACACTGCTTATACTGTTATTGTGAATAGCAGTTTCTGTGTTTCATTGCTGAGAGCTGCTGTTTCAAAATATGCTTACAAAGACTCAAAGGAAAATAACCCCATTTTCTAGAAACTTTCCAAATGTAATATTCTCCAATAACTTCATGCAATTCAGTAATAGAATGGCATGTTTGCAATGGGCTCAGGAAAAGTATTTTTACTTTTTGAAAGCTAGTATGGGATAGCTGAAATACGGAGAGCTTGGGCTGTTTATTTTGGGTAGATATTATCTCTGAGAAATAAAAGCATAAGGAATGCCATCTGGCCTGTGAAAATATGCCTCTGAAATGATTATGGTGTTAAAGAAAACAGTCTACTAACATTTAGCAGTGTAATGAATATCATTGCTATCACTTTAAATAGGATAGCAAACCTGAGGATTTGTTAAGAGCAAGAAAATTCTCCGTTGTGAGAGGAACAAAATTCTTCTGTGTCATTTATGGCCCCTGGTCACCAATTTAGATAAACTTCTCAGCTGATGCAAGACTGTTAGCAATGCAAAGCGGGTGCTGAATTACCATTCCAGCTTTCCTTGGGATAGAAATATGTGTCTGCAGCTGCAAATGTGAAACCTCCTACAGATATTCAGTGTTCTGTTCCTTAGATAGCTGGTGTTTCTCTTGGCACTTAAAGAACCCTGTATTAATCTCTAGAGATATCAAAGTATCGACTGTGACAGCAATACATATATCACAAACTGTACAAAATGAATTTGTGCCACGTCACCTGTAGAGCCTAATAAACATACTGATAATTTCCAGCCATAGAAAAGCTTTGATATGAGCAAGGAATGCCTGGATGGTTTGGAAGTGATTAGAGTATAGTTATTATTTTACAGTGCAAGCCTGGTAGGTTTTAACTTAGCCTCGTGAATGTGTGCCTGCCTCTTTCAGAAACAGGCAATGAATTTTAACCAGAAAGAACATACCAGTTGCTTCTGCTACTCCTACCTGAGTGATACATTTGCAGCATCCTTCTCTGGCATTTACATTATTGACAAAGTCATTTTAGCTGTGTGTAGAGGAAATATGGGAAGCAAGCAAACCTATTCTCACTTATTAATTTTATACTGGACTCTGAGCAAGTGGGTGAAATTCCTGTTTTCAAATGTGACTGACATTTTTAGGTCCTCCACACTTTACAGTTATCTAATATTAGTAATTTTCTTTTTCTGAATCCAAGAGGATTGGACACCTGCTTTTTCTGTTAACCACTACTTAAAGTACACTCTAGATCTGAAGAAAAAAGAAACAACCCACCTCTGAAAATCAAGTAATGAAATTTGAGACATATTTGAATTATGACTTTCAATTTCCTGCACTTCAATGTTTCCATCTGTACAATGACCATCCCAGCTGGATGTTGCGGAGGCTTCTCAGCTTAGCAGTAAGCTGGAAGGAAGTCATTAGTACTGTTTTCAGATTGCACTATAAAAACTCAGGAGAGGAAAAATCCATGGTAGTTCCCTTTCCCCAGTGAAGCTTTTTCCTTGCTGCTCTGTCAGAGGAAAGACTGAATTTCTGTTGTCCTTCAATGGACTTGTCTCTAAATCTCACAGATATTGGGCCCTGTGCAGAAACTCGGAATCTCCATGGCAGTTATGTGCCACTGGTGACTGTGTAAATCTTGTCAGCACAGCCTTAGGAGATCTGTACTGTCTGCTGAAGGATCCGGTGGAAATGATGAATATCTGCACACGCTGCACTTCTCCATCCTTTTATACCCATCCACCAGCATGTCTGCAGAAAGTGTGGACTATGTTTTGGTAGAGTGGCCTCTACTCAAATACACATCATGTGGGCAGCTTTTGTAGGCCCATATCTGTCCCCTACAAAATGGTTTTGATGTTGGCCAACTAATGTCTACTGCATATATATAAAAAAAGTCCTACTGTGAACTTGCTGGGCTGGCTATTAAATACATTACTCTTCTAGTTGGAATGCCTGCATTGAATAGTAAATTCCAGGGTCTATATTTACCTTTGTAGTGTCTAATTAACGCCCTGTGAAACTGGTCGTTCAGGCCTCAGGTTTCTAGGAGCTATGAACCAGTCCTTAATTCTCTGTTAAATGCAGGGAGTTCTCATTTTAAAAGTTATCTTTTGTACGTTGAAATTTAACTAATTTGAACATCAAATAGGCATTGAATTTTACATCATTTTCTCCCTGAGTTTTGATAAAGCAGTGAGCCTGCACAAAAGGTAAAATTGCTTCTCTGACCACCCTGAGCAAGTCATTTTTGAATAAAACTTTCTCTTTGCGCACCAGTTAAAACCTTGTGGAGATTTTGATGATACGTATGAAAGGCACCTTGTCTGTGCACCACAGCACCTCACGACTATTTGCTGGAAACTGCAGACCAAGACAGATTGTTGTGCAATGCTGGACAGCTTCCAACCCATTTCCTTCAGTGCACCTGTGCTGCAGGTAGCAGTGACTCAATCTTTGCCAACTTTTATATGGAGTTATTTTAATTTATATGAAACTCCATTTATGAAAGATCAGGTTTTCAAGCCCTTGATTGATCAGTCTCAGATCTCTCAGAAGTATTACATTCTTGGTAATGTATCTGCTCAGTCTTACAATAATACTTACAGAGTTTTCTATCATTAATAGTTTCTGATTGACAGGTTTGAATTTTTGGTGGCTAAAATAGCCTGAATTTCAAATTTCTGAATTTTACAAGCTATGCTAGGAATCTGCATGGGGAAAATTTTCCACTTCTAAGGTAGGGTTCAGATAGAAAAGGTAAAACAAACCTAAAATAATTTTGATATTTTTTTTTCTAAGTATGGTTTTAACTAATTTATCTTACCCATACTGTTTGAAAGAAGAGTATGATACTTTGATAAATAGAAAATAATTGAATATAACAGCAGAAGTAGTTGTCTTCTTTTATATTACCTGTTTGACTCTGTGTTATTGCCTGGAAAAGCATACCAATAACAGTGCAATATCCAGGGAAGTTTTACACATTTACCTCTTCTGTACAGTATCAAGTACATTTATGTGTAATATGTTTATTCCTTGGGCTTACACAAGATACACCACCCCCCACCCCCCTCAAACATACATTTGTAGTTGACTGGGATAGTTCTTTGCAAAATCCCTTGCTTAGTCATTATCAATGGGGTTGTTTATTAATTTCCTACTAAATTTCATGAACCTAGCACTGTTGAGAACAGATATGTTGCAACTGGGATACAAAAGGAAAGATTATATGCTTGATCCTGTTTGTGCATGTTGGGTTAAATGAGCTCCAGTGGGGTGGTGGAGCTGTGCTTGCCAAGTCTGACTGTAATTGGAGATACAAACCAGAGAATTAGAGACATGATAATTAGAGATGTGACCCCCCCTCCCAGCAGAGGAACATAATTAAGTGGTTGAGCCTTTGGCCTCTCAGTAAGGAAATTATGCTTGTTGAAAAAGGACTGTATTTTAATAACATCCCATTTCGTAAACCCAAAAAAAGCTATTTGTCCGTGCTATAATTCATATTCTGGGGAAAACAGTGCTGAATTTCAGATATCTATTTGGATCAAAATCTAGCATGATCTATTTCCATCTTAAAGCTTAATTAGGTGCATACCCAGAGTAGCAGCAGGAAATTACTGATATTACAGCAGTTACTCATTTTTTATGTTTTCATGATATTAGAGGCATTTGAGGGATAATATAATGTGGAAACAGAGAGTATAAATGGTCCAAGGTCATAATGGTAGTACCAGTTAGAAGAAACAGGCAGATTTTTTAATATTGCATTTTATAGTCAGTTAAAGATGCTCCCAAACAGCTTTACTCATGAATATCAGTTTCTTTTTTAATAACCTTTGGGCTTCTGCAAAGCAATGACATTAGTGTGATTGTTCTGCATGTGTATTTCTAGGGCAAAGTATAATGTAACACAGAAGCAGCAAGACTATGTTCTGATTTGCTTGTTGAACTGTTCTTCCCCCAGATAGGATGTGAATGGATGAAAGAGTAACACCACAATTTTTTAATGATTTCTTCTGGTCTGGACAAGCAAAAAAACTTTTTTTTTTAGGTAACTTTTAGGATTGTAGTTCAGAGGTAGCAACTAATTAAAAAAGCAGTTATGATGAACAGTTATGATGGGTCAGTGTCCAGTTTATTCCATCTGTGATTATCAGTATGTGGAAAGGTCATACTGAGATTCTGAGTTTAGGGATTTTGTATCCAGTGAAATCTGCACGGAGCTTTGCATTTTGTAAGTAGAAAAAAACAAACCAAAAGCAAGTATAGATTAAGAGCATCCTCATAGAAGAAATCTGTTCCAATGAGATCTCTCTGTTGCCAGGTAAGGTGGTGAAAGGGTCACACCAATTGCAACTTATTCAAGAAATATTAGAAAAGACAGAACCTATTGACCGTGACTTTTGCTTAGACTGCCAGTCAAACTTGTCGAAGGGAGAAAGAAGACCCAAATTAAAGGGATGGCTTTAGGGAGCAATTGCGGTAGTCAGTTATCTTAAGTGAAACAGGTATGGTAGCGGGATAAAGACCTACAAAAGAATGAATCCTTGCAGGCTATTTTGATGCTTTAGAGATGTCTTTTTCTTCTACACATCTCAAATCTTAGTCATAAAAGACATTTTCTAGATGTTTTTCTTCAATATTGCTTGGGATGAATGTCTAAATATTTACATGAAAGATACATTGCATATAAATATTTAGATGTTAGAGGAAAGATGGTCTGAAACATCTTTACAGAAACATTCCTTTGCAGTAGTAAGATCAATCTTGTTTCTGTTTTGTAGACAAAAATAACTGAAGTTGTTTGCCTAGAAGATTCAGATCTGGAAAAAACTCAAAGATTTTTCTGTGTAAACACTGCACTGACTGTGGTCTATCTGTTATTGTATGAATAATTTATATAGATCTGGAGACTTGTGGTATGTTTTAATGTCTTTCAGGCAAATGTATTCATTTTACAAATAGATAAATCAGACAGTTAAAAATCTGTTTCATTTGCTGTCTCAAATCACTCTGAATGGTGATTAAGTTCCAAGTTATGGCCCCTGACTCCACTGTCTTGATGCAAATTTTGCACTTCATCTGTGCAGCCTTATTGCCCTGAGGTTTTGTCTGGCAGTTGTAACTGAAAGGTGCCGGAGAGCAAACCCAGTTACTGATTGTATGTGATAAGCGGAGTAGAAATGGCCTTTTGCTCTGTGTGGCGCTAAGTCTGTGAGCCAGTGAGAATAAAAATTAACTACATAGTCTGAGCCACTCTTATCTTCAGCAGTCCTCTGGAGATCATGGAATATCTTAAAGCAAATATACTGAATTTATAGTCTTAGATTCCAAGTTTTTCTTTTAAGTACATTTTCATAGAAATACTGCTATTGGGACACAAAAAGTATCACATTTCCAAATGGGAACAATTTCCATGAGAGGGTCCTTCAGATGACGGCAGTCGTGTGCATCTGCAAACCCTTGTACGTGCAGAGGTTTCCCTGTTAATGACAATTCATGGGAACTCTCATGGGTTAGTTCAACCATGGAGCAGCATGGTAATTAGAAATGGGGGTAATTGAAAACTGCATTGTCTCTCTTATTGCACTCATTGGTAAACTGCATGTTTTGCATATTACTGTAGCAAAAAACCCCTGGTGGTGGTGTAAGGCAGATCAAGTGACGGGCCAATGCACATGCATTTTTCACTCTGAAGCAGCATGGAGGTTACTGGGGTCTCAAATGCAACCCTGAAACTTGGTGCAGTCCATCCCAGGGTGACAACGCAGTGAGCTGTGCAGACTTAGATGGCATTGTTCCCAGAAGTGTAATCTTCTGAAGTAACTACTCTTTTCCAGAATATTAAACCCACTAAATAAGTATCAAATGGCATCATTCAATGCATGAGGATAGTTAAAGGAGTGGATGCTCATTCACATGACTTTGATTTTTAGATCATTATATATAAAGCTCATGAATCTTCACCAAAATGCTTCATTCACTGAAATCCATAATTGATTTTTTTTCACAATGAGAGTTGTGCTGAACAAATCAATTTTTAGCATCTGTCTAAAAGCAGAGGTCATAAATCACCTGTTTTACTACAAACTCATGGGATTTCAGTAGCAGGTTTTTAAAGCCTCTTGGACTAATTTTACATGAGGGGTATATCTACTTATTCTGTTGTAAAATTTTCTTCTCAAGTAAAATCTATGTGTGCAGCTAGGAGAGATTTTATTTATTTATTTTATTTTGTTTTGGCTCAAGACATTTACTGGCTTTTATTAAAATGAAAAACAATGCAAAAATACACTGAGCTTAATATTTTATTTGGTTTTGGTTTTGTTTAATTTTTAAAGTGTTCTGTAAAGTCCCTCATGAAATTTAGCGCTTACCTTGTGTTTGTTTAATCAGTTACTTAATTTGTATTCCATTTGCTCTTAAGTATCTTGCTTGGAGTGAAAGTTATTAGGTGCTATGGAAATGTGAACAAAGAGGACAATCTGGTTTTACCATCTGCTACTTGGTCTTGTGAATATGCACTTATGTGGCTTGTTTTATGCAGCATATACACTTTCTGTCATATTAAAGGTAATGTTTGCCATATATTAACTGAACACATGTAAGTCTTTGCCTAAAGTTTCAGGGCTACAAGTGCTGATTGAATAGTTCTTGGTAAGAGACTTAATAGAAGGTTGTGCATGTGTGTTTAAGAAAGAGCTGCAGATTAAAACACATTTTGGAAGGAGCAAAAGAAAATGACAATTGCAGTGTCTATGAGTATAGGCTAGCCTCATGCATAGCTGGCTAGTCCGTTTCTTTTCCAAGTCATGAACTGTAAAGAACAGATTGTGTACCTGCTGTGGAATTGCCTACTATTAGCTGGCTTCCCATGGGTGTTGTGGCATAAGTTTTGCTACTGACTTGATAAGCAACCTTCATTAGCATGCTTGCAGTTGTGTTTCAAGGTGTCAGTGCTATACACCTTTGCATTTTTGCTGTCTAAATTGGGATGCTGGTATCTTAATTTGATGTATCATCTGGCAGTGAAACTGAGCAGATTTAGGATTTTGCATAATTGCAAAATCCTGGAGATTCTGGAACTGGAGAAGAGAGGTTCCCTTGTCTTCTGGTTCAGCTTGTGTATCCACAAATTAGAGATTATGCTTAACCTTGCTTTGTGCAAGATTTGTAACTCCTCAACTGATGCAATTCACTGGGATTATCTTCTTTAATTTTATAGGTTTTTATTTTATTTTATCCACACTCCTAATAAATCAAAGTTTTACTTTCTAATAGGGTTCAAGTTACACAGCAAATCTTTAAACAATACAAATATCAAAAGTTAATTATGCAAATAATTCAAGTACTCCACTGAGACCTTAGGAGAGTCAGACTCAATTAATCAGTTATAATTGAAACCTCTTAGTGCTTATTGTGTTTATTTTTTATTTGGGAAAATAATTTATGAAAGGAAATGACAATCACTCTCCAGAGTGCCAGGCAGTCTGCTAGAGCACTTTCTTGGGTCTGGGAGTTCTGGGCTCTAAAATCCTCATACAAAAGAATTGAACTGTACAGATGCCCTACCCACTGAATTACTTTTTATTTTTTAAAAGGGGGTGGTCCTAACAATGGTACCAGACCATTACATATCTGACCACATCTTCTAATTATCAGTCCTGAAATAACCAGCCCCTCTGGGTTACCTGTGGTTTGACACAATAAGAGAGATACAGTTCCATCGCTCCAGAGAATGGCTGAGATTGATTCATGTAAAGGTATGCACCACTCTGCCCAGCCTGGAAACATTCTGCAGAATTGTGGAATGTACAGAAATTCTCTGTTGAAAAGTTAGCCTTGTATGAACTTCAGGTACCCCCTGGAGGTACCTGAGGGCTGAGCTGTGGTTTTGAGTGTTTCAGTTTTTACTTCTGTTGCCCAGCTAGATTCCTTCTGGATGTAGATTTATACTGTATCCTTTAAAACCTCTTTATTTTATATGTATTTGTCTCTTTTCTATTCCTCTGTATGGAGCACTGGTGCTTTTTAATAAACAAGATGTGAATTCAGTTAATTTTAAGTCTTTGTGACTTTCCTATTACAAAATGGCTTCACTGCTTGTATGAATAGCTTTAGCACAAATATTTTGAGGACGCTTCTATCTTGTATTTCAAGTTGATATCTGAGAAGTGCTATATGTTTATTTAGAACAACAAACAAAAGCAGAAGAATCACCAGTGGGCAAAACATTCACTGTTAGTTTGGTCTTCATGATACCAAAAAAGCCCTACCCAGAAACGTTTCCATAGCCCGTCAAGATGAGAAATGAAATCGAAACTTATCTGGAAATGACAAAGATGCTCTTAGAGATGAATTCTCATGAAAATCCATCAGTGTGGCAAAGGAAGATTGTATTTCAGGGCAGTTCACCTGTCTGAGCTGGAAGGACTCTGAAGCTGCAGACAGTGACAAAATGCTGAGTCTATTATTTGCGTATTTATGTCAGAGCTGAAGCTTGCCAAATTTAAAATGTCCTCCCAAATTATATCCCATGACAGGAAACTTGAAATGGGAAACAGTATAACTTTGTGATTAACAGTGTCATATATAATATGGCTGCTTCCAGAAATCTGGGTATCTTGCCATGGGTGGATTTTTCTTTCACATAGCTGTAGTTAACTTTGGTCAACTGTTATTGTATATATAACTTTAATATGAATGTGTGTGGTTTTTTAAACACAGATATATTCTAGTGTGAATGGAAGGTTAATCAGAGTCATATTCAGAATGATAGCAATACTGGTACCAAAGATAACATAATTTATACCATTCCCAAAGGCTAATTATTTTCTACATCCCATTTAGAAAAAGTACATGGGGAGCCAGCATGTGGGAAGAAAGTTTGAAATTTTGGAGGGGTATCCTAAGCCAATCACAGGGGTTTTTAATGAACAAAAGCTAATCAAAGTACTTAATGTTTTACCATCACATACCAGCATACTCTTCATGCCAATCCCTCTGCTGCCTTCTAGTCTTTCCTCATCTCTCTCTCTCTCTCTCTCTCTTTCTCTCTCTCATGATGCCCATTTTCATTTCAATGCCTCCTTCACCTGTTTTTACAGCTGCATTATGCTCTTTAAGGCATCTGCAATTGTTCATAGTGAAAAGTAATATTAAAAAAGATGTCAATGTACCATGTTTGCTCAGAGATTATGTGATCACACCAGAGAAGCTGGAACCATTCTCAGCTTTTATCTACACAGAGCAAGAACTGAGTGAGGAAATAAATTATTTTTACTATGTGTTTTTGGGATTTCATGGGACTGTGATACATACGTGTACCTGAAACCAGATCGAACAATATACAGTGGCAAGTGGTATAAAATTATATTGACAGACCCCAATTAAGCATATTTGTTCAGAGTGATCATTCTAAAATTCCTGATGTTAACAGGAATAAATTACAATTTTAATACTATGCTCATGCAAAATTCAGAGAAGTTGTTATCTGTATTGGTCATTGAATAATTTTCTATTGTACTTCCTGCTGTTTGCCATTTAAACACCACCCCACACCCACACTAGCATTTCCAGGTTAAGCAATAATGTGGCAATTAAAATTCAGGATGCAACAAAGCTGGAGGTGTATTTTCCTGCCCTGTATAGTAACAGTGATTCAGATTCTTTCATTAAGCCAGGGCAGAAAGGATTTCAATCTTCTGCTTTTTTAAAAAGATGTTAAAACTAATAATAGGTCTTGTGCTTCTCTTACAGGGTGGAAAAAGCACTGAAGCAGAAGTGAAAACAATCTGTTTTAAGTAATGTTTAAAGCTCTAATAAGTGTGAACTTTTCAGCACAGGCCCTATGAAGAGCTGTAAGTGTATTGGCATGCACCTAGTTTGGAACAGTTGCCCGCTTTGTTATGCACACAGGTGAGTATGCACATATACTCTCACAGCTAGATCCAGGTGAATGAGCTAAGAATACAATGTCTGAAAGAACTTGCACATACAGTAATTTTGATGTAACTTTCCTTAGACCTTGCTAATGCTCCTTTTGTCCTTAGTCTGCAGATGTTTATACACTCAAATTTGGTAGCACAATATCAAATTTCATCAAAACCAATAATTCTAATATTTGACACTTAAACAGATGGGTATCTGGACAAATTATTTTTTTAAATGTATGAATATAATCAGTGGATATACTTAAATATTTGTGTAATGAAGGCCCTTGATAACTGTACTTTTCCCTGCCCAGGAACAACAGATCATATTCAGAATATTTTCAACCAATTAATTGAAAAAAGTGTTTTAATATTTTAAGCTAAATTCTATTGAGTAATTTGCTATCTGCTTGCAGAGAGAATCTTAATTAGTTGAAGCAGTTTATTAATTACTCATTCAGCTCTGAAGTAAACATGCTTTTACATAAAGGATTTATATTGATTAGAATGGAAATCGTGATGCCCTTGAAGCCACTCTTAGATTTAAAATCTAATGTGAGGGGATATGTAAGGTTACATCTTAAGAATCTGACTCATTAATATTTTCATATTTAGTAATTACACTTATCGCATGGAATGCCTTTTATTATAGTTTTAGAATTTCCATGGTGATTGTGAGCTGAAAGTGTAATCATGGCCTTTAAATATAATATAATTGATTCATGTTTGCTTGGAAAAACTACTATTAAAAAAAAAAAAAAAAGTAAGCTGTGTCCTGAGGCTCATTTTCATTTTGAGGAGTGTTTGTAATAAGACATACCTAGATATATTGTCTGTTTTGTACAGAGTAGCTTTTTCCTATGTAAGAAGTAACACTAGATTAGACATTCTATCTTGGATTTACTACACAGATGTATTTAAGATTGTCCTTGATTCAAACTGGGTAGATAGTATCCAATTTAAATCACTTTAATTCTTTTGTTGTTTTGTACCCATGTTTTCAGAGACTTGTCCTTTCAGAAAAAAAAAAAATAAAACATACTGCTGGGGCCAAATTCTGCACTCATCTGTTATTTGAACAATACAGTTCAAAGCAATTGTGTGACTTTAACCAAGGACATAATTTGATGTCATTTTCTGAGGACAGCTGCATATAAAGATATAAATAGAGTTACTAACACCTGTATTGTTTAAAAACAT
The DNA here is from genome assembly GCF_963210335.1 of Falco punctatus. NCBI lineage: Eukaryota > Metazoa > Chordata > Aves > Falconiformes > Falconidae > Falco > Falco punctatus. Next base: position 55,538,252 of record NC_137587.1, read on the forward strand.
TGTTCTTACTTTATCATACTATTGTATTTATTTCACCTGAACACTTCCTAGCACTTAGACACTTGAAACACCATCTCTTCCGCCAGCCTTGGTGTGTACATAAGTGATCCAGTAGAAATAGCAATTATGTCCAACAAATAATGACCAGATACAAATCAATCTGGACATCAGGTTTCAGTGGGAGACATGCCATATGGCACCAGGACCACAGCTGTTTGGGTGTGTGAGTTGACTGAGAAAATTGAAGCCACTTTTAGATTATAATAATTTTACCTGAATATTCTTTGGGTTTTACTTGATTTTTAGCATCAGTCCTATGTCTCTCCTTCACTCCCAAGTTTTTTTTTCAGTCTCTCAGCAAAATGTGTGAGACTTTTCAGGCCTCCAAATGGCCTGATACGCTTTAGATTGATATCTGTGCCACAGGTACACTTATGAACTTTGTCAGCATTTTTAAAAATGGGTACCCAAGAATTGAGCACTTCTCTTGAGAACACCCAGGTAGAAATAGCCTGAGTTTCAGAATAGCTGAATTTCCTGGAATGACTCCAGCCCTTTTCAAACTAACACATTTTTTTTGTAAGGGTTAAATTGAAGACTTTTTTACTGCATAACTAGAAATGAATCTTTGAAGGGTTAACTTTTAGAAGCTTTGAGCAACAAATTCTGGCTGAAATGTTGTCTATCTGGCTCCTATTTGGACAATTTAGACACATTCTGGGCTCGTCACAAGGAGCTAGCACATTAATTTCAGTAACTTACTGATTTCTTTGATTTTAGGTTATAGTATATTTTATTTAGGACCAGGGTTGAAATTCAGTATTAGCAGCTTTTGAAATACCTCTCCTCCAAACACACTCTTTAAATAGCTACCAAAGAATATAGAATTTTAAACATGAATTTTAGGGCAAAGCAAGGGAAAAGTTACAAAGTCTCCTTTGGTGACTAAATGCTCTAAGAATTAATTGCGTACCTATCTCACCTGGAACTGAAATATGACTAGCAGTGATTGAGCTCCATGCCTAAGATTCAGAACTGTCTCCATTTTTCATTTCCTGGTACCATCCCACAGGATAGAAAAATGCTCTAGTTTTATTCCCATTTCAGCTTCTTGAACACTTTACATCTCATGAGCTGCTTGTCTCTAGAGTTCTCCTTCCTCACTAGTTCACAGTTTCTGAATGTGAGTAAAAGTATTTTGTCATTTGACTAACTACTGACTGGCCTTCTGTCACACTGACACCTCTGTATCAAATCCCATAGAATTTGGTGCTGTTTAATTAAACAAAAGGTTGTAAGCGCATATAAGTGCAAACACATAAATTACACAGTAATGCAGGCTGCATTATATTATGAGATGTTAATTTTACATTATAAAGTAGCCATTTGCTAAATGAAAATGAAGGGTAAATTGCAAAAACCTGTAATGATGCTGTAAAATATTTTTGATTTAGAACTGTCTGAGACTTCTCCTTGTAACACGGTGACAGTAGCTTTTCCCAGTAGCCATATTAAAACATAAAATGTAAATGGCTGTGCAATGATGTATGAAATCAGTAAGTATTATGATGGTAATTTGCCCACCAATTCTATCTTTAAAACCTGATGCATTCGATGTTGTTTCTAGATTCAGATGTAGTAACATAGATTTTTTTATTATGATTTTTATTTCTATAGTACAAAATCTCTAGACCTAGAGCTGCAGAAGGCTGTTGGGTATGTTGCAATTTTGGCTTCTCTATATTTAATTGAATCCCTATACCTTTGCAAAAATCCTGGCCATGATAGGTAAAAGTTGAAAAGCTTAAAATCTGCACTCTTGATAATAATGTAAAACAAGTAGACTTGTAGCTTGTAGAATGAGCTTTTTGCATCAATTATCCAATATACTTTGCTTTTGTAATGATTTTTTCCCAATCATTTGTACTACAGACAATGTAACATAAGTTCTTAGTGTATAATGTCATTGGTATCCGTTACCTTCTAAAGTACATGTGGCATACGGAAGTCCTTCAGGCTGTAAGATAACATTTGTGTCCATACACTTTTAGGTACATTTGATGGCAGAGCAGATTTTTTTTTCTCTCTCCTTTCTTTTGCTATTTTCCTCAATAAGCTAAATTCCCTGTACTTATCCTTTAATATTCCATATAGTGGCTGTATGTCTATAGCCGTAACTGGAGTAGTACTGTTACATTGTAGTTTGTCTTGTGTGTCTCCCCTAGCTCAATGTGTGGACTTGATAATAGTGTTTGGGCTTGCACCTGTGGGATGCTGAGTGCTTTCCTGCAGGTTGGATGTTCAGTGCATGTAGGATCAAGCCCAGGATAAATACGTGAGCTGGGTTCTTTGTAAAAAGGAATCATAATGAGTTTATGGGGAAACTGATGATTCACTGCTTTGAGAAAACTACCCTAGAGAGTTGTGGATCTGTAGTAAATACAGAGCCCAGAACTTTAAAAAATGCTTATATTGATTTTCTTAAGTGAGAAGGATTGTATAAATTAGCAGTTCCCACAAGAATTTTATGGCAAGGCTGTCCAGTGTCAGAAACTTCTGTTCTGAATTCATGGTCAGAATCTGTGGCAGACTAGAGCAATGGCTGGAAATCTCTGTGGCTGGAAGGAGACAGCAAGTTGAACCCTTGTTTGGAGTGAAAGTTTCTGATCTGCTTTAGGTATGGAGAAGGGAAGATTTTGTGTTAAAAATGTAAATGTTCAGATAAAAAGGTGAATTGGGGAGCTCATTTTCTAACCCAAGTATTGTTTTAATGTTACAAAAGTATAAAAATATAAGGTTAACATTGAGTAATACTGTAGCCATTGATCATGATAACACGTTGCTTTGATCACAGATGGCTCTGCACGTTCAAACAAGCATTGCTGATGGTCTTTGGTTTTTTAATGAGCTATATTATTCTTCATACTGATTTTTTTAAAAATAAATATATATTTCTTACTAAATCTTAGCCTCATTATTATATGTGAAAAAATGCAAAGAATCAAATACATTTAAAGTGCTTTTAAAAAGTCTTATTTTAAATAATTCAAACAATTTTACAGTGTCACTGACTGAAAATCATAACAATAAATGGTTTTCTCCTGGAAATAATTCATTTAAGACTATGCCAGATGCAGTCTAACTATTTTACAATCTGTTCTGTAATATATAGGACGTTAAGATTTAATATAATCTAACTTAGGACAATGAAATTTAATAAAATCTAACTTACTGAATGTTTTGTCTTTTGGAAAGAATTTTCAGACTTTTCTGGGACTTGCTTGAAATATTTAGTAGTTCCTCAGACATAATTCTCTAATTTTGAGCATCAACATGAGATGTGAAAATGAATATCTCTTCTGTAGATATGGGAACTCAATGCTTTTGTTCAAATTCTGTAAATGAAAGGGAATAGTATTTATAGTTCTACTATAAGACTAGTTTATGTCCACTTCATATATCAGAAAATACACTTTAATTTTATGATACTATAAAATTGAAGGACATGAAGCCCTTATTAGTATCACAGTTATGAAAGGTTTATAACTTTCTTCATCAATTGCATGGGGATTATGTATATTCCTAATTATGCTGCACCATGATATTTTTCAATGAAATTCCCTAATTTAAAGAAAGTAATATGCATAAAGGAAAAAGTGCAATCTTATGTCTGAAAACGATACTCAGATGCTTACCAGAGTTCTGACTGATAGCCTAACCAATTTGAAAAGAAAGTTGGAATAAAAACATTTACAGAAACTGAAAGAGATTGCAGGAACATTTAGTGAAAAGTAGCCTTTGTGGCATATTGTGTTTCCGATAGAGATATTTGTTTTATTCTGGAATATATGTTATACAGGGATTGATAATAAAGTGCAGTATTGTAAAATGGCTGTTTTACAACTTAAGTAGACCTATTGGCTCCTTGGCTCTGCTTTGTCAACCCATCTCAGTAGGATAGGTACATGGGCATCAAGTTTCATTTGGAAAACTGAGCTTAAAATTATGCAAATGTGCATAACAGCTGTATTGAAGCCCCAAATTGAGAAATGGTATTTAAAATTTTAAAAGCACTGGACCCAAGTCTGGTGGCTTAATCCTCTGTAATCCTGCCTTGGTAGGGTTCATACAGAGCTCAGTATTTCATAAAGCAAGAGAAGTATTTTCTCAGCTGAGCTAACCTAAATACTTTATACATAGATAGTATAAGAGAAATTTAGTGCAAGCCTAGTCTTCAGCGTTAAACCAAGAACATGCCCGTCATTTTTAAAGTACAGATTCAAGCTGGAATGTTATCTCATCTCCCTCTGGCACAAAGTTGTCCTTAATCAGACATTTTTAATGGATGGTAGTGAGAAGTAGTCAATGTGACTGTTCAAAAACGAATGATGGTGATACAATCTCATTGCCTAAAAGGCTTCCCTATACAAAAAATTTCAAAACAATTCCTGTTGTTTTTTCACCTGAGTATTTCCTTATCTAAACCCTACTGTGTATATTTTAGCTTAGCTTCCTCGGAATATTTCAACTTTCAGTGACCTACCTTACTATTTATCTGTGTCATAATTGATGATCCATATCTTTTTGGCAAAAGTATATAGAATATTTATTGCTTTATTTCAACTTTCCATGACAATCAGCATTAGTCTATTTAGATGGGGAAAGCATTCTATTGGAAAATGCATTACAAACAAAATGTAGAATAAAATGTATGTGTGTATGCATGTGTTGTGTACAGCAAAAATAATGACATTGATTTGCAGTATCTTTGAAGGATTGACATTAATTTGAACGTTTTTATGATGCAGATGTAAAACTTGCTGCTGATGGATGTTAATGTTGTAGGTAAGACCCCAAATGAATAAATGGATTATTTGCTGCAGACATAATACTGGATTTTGTGGTTAAGTATGCATACAAAGAAGGTAAAGTGAATGGAATGTACAGGGAGACTTCCTGTTAATTCCCTTTTTCTTTTATATTTTCTTTTTAGTGTATAAACATGATGGTGTCCAGACATATATGGCATGCATTTCACATGAGTATTCTATTTATCTTATATAAAGGACCTCTTCCATCTATAATTACAGTCAGTTGTTAGAAACACTTCCTTGCTAATGATTGATTTTTTTATTAGTTGTAAAATATTTCACCAAAAAGACTTCTTCTAAAGCTGTCTGCTCCAGAATAATCATTTTGCTCACTGTCTCTAGGGTCAATGTTCAGGCCTTTGAAACTTGACCTGTGGAAGACACATTGAAGTTGTTTCTAAGAAAATAATTTGCACAAAACCTCCTTTTCCATTTTGACTGAAGTGGACTGGTTAGAAACTTTCACAGACCAGACCAGAGAATTAAAAAAATTCCAGTGTGTTTTTGTAGGATAGATTAACAAAAACAAATAAAAAGATTACATGTCTTTCAGCTTAAGATAAATACATATTTTTTATGTACTTCTAAGTTTAAAAATACATTAGAAGCTTTTATTTTTAGGTAATCTCTTGTACAATCTGTTTTTCATAGATCTATGTGCGCAATGTAAAGTGGTCCCTATTGAAATGAGAGGATAGGAAGAGAAAACATTTTCATTCTGACAGCTCAGTCTAATGGCGAAGAGAATGACTGTTTAGTGGGCCCAGTAATTCTTCCAGGTGATATTCCAACTGACATCCTTTGTTGTATTTTCAGACCCCAAGAAGCAGATTAAGGCCAAATGAAAGATCTTGGTAGACTATTCCTTATTAATTTAAAATTTTTAATTTGAAGACTGCCTTTTGAAATGGAGGATTAAATTCAATTTATTTTACATTGATTAGCAAAAAACATAAATTCAAATTATGATTTGATTTCCATGAACTTTCATATGCAAATAAAGTCATGGCAGTTTTTTGTTTGTTTTTTGTATGTTCCCCCCTCCTCCCCATTTGTACAACTAGAGCATTTTAGATGTAGTTGTATATATCTCAACCTGTAGAAATGAAAGAACTAGATTCTCTAATGATGTGGTACACCAAAACATAGTCATAGGCAGCACTTTAGATGAAGCTGCAATTAATTTAAATTATAAATGTAGGAAAGACTTGGGCGACAGTAGGAAATGGTTGTTGTCTTCCATGTATGATGCACCACTGAGTTCTGACAAAAAGCTGATTACATATATCCTTCGCATAAAAAAATATGCAAATGTTCTGCCTGGGGCAGCCTCATCAGTGGTGTTCAGCTGTGTCACAGCCTTTGTGTGAGTTCACAGATGGAGCTATGAACGGTGCATCCATTGCCACGGCTTGGACAGACTGTGCATTAACTAGAGGTGCTGCAGCTGCTTGCAGTCATGGAGTTGTTTTTCTTTGAATTTACCTATTGCTTGGGAAGTAATTGACAACAAAAGCTGGTAGGAATTTTTCTGATAAAATAATATACTGAGCAGATATTGAAAATTGGTTAGTTCCTTTGCTGGAGGAGACTAGTGGGTCAGTTCCGTTCATGGGCAATAGAAACTCTGGGTCACAGTCCACAGGGCTTTCCCATGACAAGTTTCCTCCAGAGATGCGGGCTCTGAATGTGTTGAATTCAGTTCTCAAGGAACGAAGTGACCAAGGGGACTCTGTCCTGAATCCTGCTGTACTTCAGAGTGAAATTGTGTTAAGGTTAGGGCTATGAGGTTCCTGGCTCCTTGCAGCCCTGGGGTTCAGCTTGTGTGCAACATGGTTGCTGTGCCCAGTGAGCAGTGTGGGAGGAGCCCTGCCCTGCTCTCGGGGGCTTCTGTGCTTCACTGGTCCTATGAGCAAATTGTCAAGTTAATTTGACATGACCACAGGACCTTTTGTTCAGGAATACTGCAATTCAGTGTTTTTAGGGCAAATTTTTCTCAGAATTTCTGGCTTATTGAAAATTGAGAGAGAGACTGATGCCAAATCAGAATTAAATTGATGGTTTTATGAAATACCTATCTAGGCTTTAAAGCCAGGTTTATTGACCACAGGGAAGATTCAGCTCCTAGAGTTATGAAATTAATTGGAAGATAGTTGTATCTGTAGTGTGAAGTATAGTTGAAACAAAGTCAAAAGGAAAACTGATTTGTCATTATATATATACCTTACTAATAGGTTTTCTTTTAATTGATTGAGATGTCATCAGGTGAGCTATTTTGGTGAATTTTCCCTATCTTTATTTACTAGCATTTACATCTATAAATGCAGGCAAACACTGATGTCAATTCTCATAATGCATTAGACTAATTGCATCCCATTTTTAGCCTGAAACTCAATTAGCTGAAGATGTAGCAGGAAAACAGCAATGTGTAATATGGAAGAGAACGGGAAAGTACTTATAAAATCACTGCCAAAGAGGATACTCTTTTATGGTTGTGGTTTTTTTCTAAACTTGTATCTTAGTTTTCTTTAGAGATATGGTTGGAGTCCTGAAATATATTTAATAGGCTTCTGAATTTGAAATGTTTTAGTGGCTTTAATAGCTGAGTTTGAGCTGCTTTTGGCAGTCACAGATACGGCTGGCTGGGATGGTTTGTCAACCCAAACTGTTCATCAGGCTTAGTCTGGGAATAAAAAATGTCAAAGTTATTTGAGAAAGCTCAGCAGGACAGTGGAAGGTCCAGCAGTTGCCATTAAAATGTTATGGATGTGGTTCCAAATGACAAGGGGACAACCTTGCACAAAGACATCCAGACAGAACAGGAAAACCTTTCCAGAGAAATTGTAATTATTTTGACAGAAGATATTATATGCCAAATTTTTAAAAAAATGGCCAACTCCCATATTGTCATAACTAGTGTCAGGAGAGATTTTACAGTTCTTGGCTGCTGGCGTTTCTCATGGTAGTGTTAAGGGTGACAGAAGTTATGTGAATCTCTGTGAGATGGAGAACAGAATAAAGTAGATGAGAACTTTCTGGTAACGTGCTTTACACTTGCAGTTCAATCCAAAAGGATTTCAGTACCTTACTGGACATGTTCATAATTTTTTAAAGCTGTAGCAGAAATCCCCAATAATCTAGTAAGCCAAATTCTGCAGCTTTGCACATTTACATTTATTCCAGTGTATATAGTAATTTAATTTTACTATTAGATGGTGAAAAGTCATTTTAATTTTATCTTAGTTTTTCCTTTTAGAAAGGAGGAGATAGTAAAGAGACATTTTCACTAAAAGATAATACTTGAAATAACTTTTCTTTTAAAATACCACTGCTAGCACTTCAGAATAAAACAATTGTTTATTCTTATGTGGAACTCTTCTAGCAATGAAAGTGATGTACCTTCTCTTTGATAAGCACAATTTTTTAGGCTACCTAAGAAATTCATTTTAGGAATGTGTACTTGAATTATGCGAGGTTCTGAAGGCAAAGCAGTTTATTCTGAATATTTGAGAGTAAATAAAACCTCATAAAATGATAATGTACACTTTTCAGAGATTTTCTTGCATTTGATCTTGTTCTTTTAGGTTGCTGTCTCTTATGGCCAGTATTTGATTCTTTTACATTTTTTCTGCTTATAATGGTATCAAGTTTCTCTAAGAAGATTGAATGGAATTGAGTGTGCCTGAAGGGGAGGTTATGAAGGCTGAACTGGCAGCAAAGTGGGAAGGCTTGAATTCAGAGCAGCAAGCCTGGCCTTAGAGGGGGTGGCAGGAACTTCCTAAGGACCAGAGAAGATTGGGTAGATTTTTCTGCAACTCAAAAAATTAATGACCTAGGTAAAATCAACTGTAGAACCAAAGATGTGACTGCATGGACAGTAGGCTGGGAAGAATTGTGTATAATTTATTGTGTTATGATTTCATTTTCCTTTTGTGACTTAGAAGGCAATTCTTTTAGTATAATTCCAATGAAACTTGTCTCTTTGGAGTTTAAAAGCCTTTCAGTATTCTTTTGGGAGCTTGCTACAGGTGAAGGTCTCTGCAGATGCACTGCAAAGCCCTGGCTACCACAGGGTCTTTTCCTGTTAACTTCTGAAATAATAGTGCTTGGCCTGGAATCATGCATATCCTTTTCTACTGTATGGCTTTTTTAGACTGGATGAACAGCAATGACATTGTAGATGACTCTACAATGATTTTACTACTCATCTAGGGAAGCTTTAAATGCTGTAACTCTGTTCCAAACAACTTTTGGTGTATATATTTTTTATTATGTTGTAAAATATAAGCTTCAAAATCAGTTGGCAAATGTTACTTTGGTATAAACACTATGAAACTTCAAGAAGGATGATATGATTGTAGCTCACAACAGTTTTTGAATTCAATTGGTTTTCTTACAGTTAATGTTGTGGACATTAACCAGTGCTAGATTTTCCTGTGTCTTTGAATATTAACTCCCAAATATATAAGCCATATGTTTTCCAAGAACTATATTCCCAAATATATAAGCCATATGTTTTCCAAGAACTATATTCTTTGTAAAAGCACAAGTGTCTTCATTGTAAACAGGATGGGCTATGTAGGTGTGCAGTCATGACCCCATTTTGGAAAACAGTGATTTTTGCCCTGAGGGCATGATTTCTTTGCAGTGTGGTGAAACACCTCTGAGTTAGTTCAGTAGAAGTTTGAAACCGAGACTCTGCTCAAGGGAGTTATTCAGGTTGTTCAGTTAACCTGGTTCTACTGTTTCCTGAACTTACATTTGTGTTTCTCTGTCATCCTATGTGGTCTCCTCCACACCCGTCTTTAAGTCTTGTTCACTTCTGCTAGAACTTGCTGTACTGAGAAAAGTGGGACTGCCAGACAGGTTGGTGTTCTATTTGACCCCAGGGTTTATGTGTTTCTGTTCCTCAGGGAAGAGGAAAACGTTCTGTGGTGCTTTTAAACTTACGGACAAAATACTTCGTCATAATTCTTGCCAAAGTAAGAAGTTTTCCCCCGTGCAATGATAACGTCTTCATTGTTTTCTTTGTTGTTTGACTTGTTTCACTGAGGTTTATGTGTTTCTGTAGGAAGATTCAAGGGGTGTTTTCTCAGATGCCAGGAACTGCTGCAGAAAATATTTTACAGCTCTCCTGATGGATTTCAATGTATTCTGCAGAGTGAAGGTTTGAATCTGAATGAAGATGTATTGAATGAAGGTGTGTGAAGTTCTGAACAGGAACGTCCAGAGGACTCCACTGGATGTTGTGGCACCTGAATTACACTGTCCTCTACTTTCCTCATTGATGGCAGACAAAAATCTTCCATTTTCAGTAAGGTACAGCAAATTTAACAACTGTAATATCATCTTGCTTCATGTTTTTTCCAGGAAAACCCAAAATGATTGGGGTTTTATTGGTGCTTAAAGCATACCTTTCCATGTTGAGAAAACTCATTGCTTTTCTATACCACCCTATATGTGTCTACCTGATGTGTTTTGCTATAATTTGTATTGGAACTCTGCTAATGGAAGGAATGCTTTTTTATTATTATTATAAATACTAGTAATTGTTTGTTAGATGAGCATACATAGGTAGATATATGAGGAGGGAAGAAATGATTTTTAAATATTCCAAAAATATTTCCGACACATTTTTGTTATCAAGGTTTTTTTTCCCTATCGTTAAGGCAATATTACTCGATTAGAGAATAAAAATTGCCATTAGTATGTCTGAGTAGCAAATTACAAGCACAAACAGTGATCAGTTCTCAAATGGTTCATAACAATTAGTTACCAGGAAATAATTCATAGTATTGTTGAATAGTGAAATAATAATAAAAAAAAAATCCCAAATTGTTTTAATAGTAATGAAAATGGAAGAAGGGATACATTTTTTCTAGAAAGATATTAATTGTGCATTGCTAGCCTAACTGTCAATTCTTCAATATTTTGAAGGCAGATAAACTTCTGGCTAATGTTGTGTTCAAAAGGGAAATTTTAATATGAGAGGATGAATGCTCACTAGATATGAAGTTGACCCATAATGTCAATTTTTGCTATGTTTGAAAAAAACCCCTCAGATTTTGAACCTTGGTTTTTTTTCCCCAGTGTTTTAAGTAATGGAGAAAAAATAAAGCATTTTAAAGAAAACTAATCTCCCACCTGCAGTGAGGGTTAGATGTTGAGTAATGGTTATATAGCTGTTAGCTGCAAATAAGCATGAGCCTTGAGCAGTATTGCTAATGCTGATGATGTCGAAGACTACTTTTTTGTTAACCTACATTTTACCTGTATTAAAGAAAAAGGCATTTTTTCTACTAAGAAAATAGTTATTGCTGGCAGAAATAGCTGGATTATTTGGGATGCTGTTCTTATTACTTCTAGGAGTGACAAGAGCAATAGGTGCGTATATCACAAAACTGGCAAACGTCCAGGAGTTACCCTGAGCAGAAGAACTAATGCAATCTTTCAAAAAAAAAATTTTTAAAATGTTCATTTCTTTTCCACAAACATAACACAAAGCTTCTAGTACATTATCAGCATATAATATGACTCCCCAACACAATAATTCAAGGACCTTATCATCCCAGGGCTTTATGCACCTTCTGAATGTCCCTGGTATCCTTTGGTTTGCCTTTATCTCCCTCCCATTTCACTTGTATGTCTGACTTGCCAAGAGACAGAGTATTTGCTGTGACAGATACAGAGCTGTACCACACTGTTTGGCCAAGTGGCTGCCCTTGCTTCACACAATACTGAACTCTGCTTCCTTCCTTTCCTTTCCTACAGTGCACAACTGGCTCTTTATTGATCACTGCTTCTTAGAAAACCTCTAAAAGCCGTCTGTAAGAGAAAAGCTGAAGTATTCACAGGTTAACAGTTTAATGACTTATAGTGCTTTTTTTTAATCACTTATTTTTAGGGTCATTGCTGTCCATAGCAAGTAAAAAGAATATCTGACTTTTCACATAAAGATGAGTGGAATTACAGCTCACACTGCTTCTCATTTCTGTTAGACTCCAGCTAGTGTATTTGAAGCTGCTTAGAGAGAGGCTGTAGAGTTGTTATGAGTCTAAAGTAGTGCATTAATAATCCATCTCCTAGAATTCTTTGGCTGGAAGTAAAATACAAAGTTATTATTTATTTCAGCATGTTTTATTTATGACCTGCAAATGACAGCTATAGAAAAAGATTATAGGGGAACACAGAAGTTTTAAATAAGAATAATGAGTAAAGTGATTATATAGAACAGAACTGGAAACATTTCCAAAACTTCAAAAAAATTACATTGTTGTGAGGCATGAATTCTTATTTTAACTATTCATCTATTTTTAAAGGAAAATGGTTTTATTCTAGGGTCCTGATAAAATACTCTAATCAAAGCATACACTCAATCTTTCTCTGAGGAATGATTTAACTTACGGAAATTTGGCTGTGTATACTATTTTCTGATTTTCTGGATGTATGTTTTCTGAGGTCTTTGAGCCACAGTAGAGGTAACATATTAGTAAGAAAAATTTAAACATTGAAAATAATGTCTCTGCATTAGAAGAGATATCATTGTTTGGGGTTAATCAAGCAAGATATTGTAAATAATGTTTTCTGAATGTTTTCAATAATCACTTGTATAAATTCATTTTACTATACAAAAATGTGGTAACAGTAATACATTATTATGTGATTGGTAATATATATAGTAATATATTTAATGTAATCATATAATTGCACATGTTGTATTAGTATTATACATAATAATACATTATATTTATTAACAATTATTATTAATATACTATCGGCTGAAATGTAGATGATATTGTTATTAGAACAGTATTGTTAATGGCCTTCCCAGTTTTTACTAAGATCATATGAGTACTAACAGTATTTTTAGTTCCTCAAATACGCTGGGCAGTTTGTTTCAGAAGCTGTGAAAAGCTATTGGAGCAGCCACTATAGATTGGCTCTGATTAGTAGGGGGGAACTAAGAAGCCAAGTTGAAAGTACAAGGTAAAAAAAAATCGTAAAAGACAGAACTCACTTCTTAAGGAAAAGAAGCAGCAGAATAATACATTTCAGAGAAATAGACTTCCACAATTTCAGGGAATTGATATGTAGGATTTCTTGGGAAGATAAGGTAAGGGATAAAAGAATGCAGCTGCTGAGGGAGATGGAGAGTTTGCTTTTGTACATGTTGCACAATGGGGAAGTGAAATAGGAATGATAGAAACAGACCATAATGGCTGTATCAGGAGCCCTTCAGTGACTTGAAGATCAAATAGAAATCATACAAAAGGGGGACAAAGAACGTGTAACTAAGGGTGAATGCAAAGGAATAGAACAAGTCTGTAGGGATAAAACTGGCTAGAAATTTCAGTTAAGAAGGGACATGTAAGATAACAGGCAACAGGGCTAGAACCAAGAGGAAACAAAGTATTTCTACTACTAAACAGAAAAAGCATAAATTCTCCATAAAATCCAGAGAAGGCTAAAGTGTCCAATAACTCTTCTGCAAAAATGCTTAGTATCTTAATATTTACAAAGATTCATGTTAACAAGGAGACAGAAGTTTAGGTCAATTTACCTAAAACAAATGTTTTGGGATACTTCAGAGATAAATGGTCATGTTGACAGGATCTGACTAAATTCTCCTTCTGATACTTTGCAAAAGGTAAAAAGCTGAAGTAACTTTCAAATTTATGATTATCTTTTTGAATGATTGCAGCCAGCAGCTCTGCAGGAGTGTCAGTATGCTGTTTCATCTGGCCTATTCATGCTAGGGAACAATCACCTTCCCTAGCTCCAAGGGAAGTCCTAATTTGGTGATCTTTCATATTGGAGGTTTTCAAATACATAGTCCAGCCTTTCTTTAGACTTTCCCCCAGATTAATGGTGGTTCAGGGAGTTTTGATTAAGTCCTAAATATACTTATGAGGGACAGTGTTTCATTTGCAGCAAATAGTAGACTGGACTTGCCTCCCTTGTACTTTCTAGCTAAACGGTGTTTGGTATGCTACCTTGCTGTCTTCTAGAATGCACTTTGATTTTTTGATAGTATGGCTATTAGCTAACTTTATGTCTTTCTCTCTCTCCCTCTCTGTGTTTTGTGTATCTCTCTCATTTTGTGGTGGTTTTTTTTTGGTGTTTTTTTTGTTTGTTTGTTTGATTTATTTTTAAGAAGTGGAAGTATTTCTTCTAGCAATGAGCAATATTGCAAGTGTGTTAAGATTTTTATGTTAAGATGAACTGGAGGGTAAGTGAAATGAAGGCTCAAAGTTTATAGTAAGGACAGATGCAGGAATCTTTGGGCACTTCTGAATACAAGTAAATTCACGAACTCTTGAAACAATAAGTACCAATTAGGGCATAATCTTGTTTTCACGTAGAAGTGTCCTTTTACACAGGAAAGGTGAAGACAAATTGGAAATTAAATGTGAAGCTCAGGAGATGGGAAGTGAAACAGTCCAGAACATTGTTTTTAAGGTATATATCTAAGATTAGAAACAAAGGAGGAGGATCCAGTGACCAAGAATAGGGACTGAGAGAGAAAGTAGCAGGAGTTGGAGTGGTGGTACAACTAAGCGTGTACTCAGTTCTGCTGATGCCCGTTATTGTCAGTTGAATGCACTATGAGTTTCTAATTGCATCGTGTCAGAACCTCTTCATCAGCACAATTGAAGCACTGTATGTTAAGTAAAACCTGAGAGAAGGAATTGAGCTAAAAAGGGTCAAAACAAGACTGTGTCTTGCAGCTTATGGAGAACATGATCTACAGTGAGCTATTATCTCTCTGTGGTTCTTTAGCACTAATTGCCAACCTTTTAGGTATATTTATGCCACATGTGCTCATGCCTATTATTTCTCTTCACATAAATGTTAACTGACATATAGTTAGTGTACTGAGCTGTGGAAATGGCTGGATGAAAGCATTGATTTTTTTAAAAAAATATTTTTCTTTTGTATTAGATGCTAACTCTCTTTAAATTACTTTAAAGCAGTTGAATAACTCACTTGAACTTGTTCTTCTGATTGATTGGTTGATTGTTTTTTTGGGTTTTTTTGTTTGTTTGTTTGTTTGTTTTTGGTTTTTTGTTTGTTGTTGGTTTTGGTGTTTTTTTTTTTTTTTTTTTTAAGGCAAGGTTAAGGATAAAGGAGGAACATATCACTGTCAGCTTTTTCCAGTACAATCTTACTGTACAGCTAGCATATAAACTTTCTCCCTGGACTAAAACATAAACATGTAGTGATTTTTTTCCCCTCCATTTTGTTGCTAAGAGTTTTACATGCTTCTCAGGATGGAAAGTCATATAAGGCCTATGGGCGGAGAAGGATGTAAATAGCCAGGAAAATACTGATATACATCTGTTGCCAGAATTAGAACATTAAATCTAGACTAGATAGTGCTGCATGTCACTATACTACTACTAACATACTATAAGTATCTAACTATGCTATTATTGATCTCTGTAGCATAGTAGTAGGCTAGTTTGAGAAAAAAAATTTAAAGCTATGTGAGGGCATCTCCTGAGAGTAATATATAAATCTTGCAAAAGGCATAGCTGTTTTTACTGATGACTTGTGAAAACAGAGAGTCTGAGAAACAAGTTATGAAATCATCTTTTAAAGACTTGCATTGAATCTTTGTGGGAAAGCAGAAACAAGCTACACACACATATTTGGAGAGCATACAAAGCACTACAGACTGTTTTCAACCTGTTCTTTGTGCTGTCACAAGAAAATCTTTGAGGAGTACCATCTGTTAAATCTACTCAGGAACAACAGATTAATTTTTAAACAGAACTTAAATCATGAAAGTAAAACTCTACTTCTTGACACATCCTACTTCCTTATAATTAATATTTAAATGATTTGGGTCTTAAAAATTATTAATGAAAAATCAATAGATGAGGAAATACTGAAAATTACATTTTTTTCCCACTTCATTTCATGGTGTTTCTCAAATCTCTGTTCTTTATTTAGATTTAAGGACCCCAACAAATGACAATGACTAGGTTCCTTATTGTGTTCTTATTCTGCTTTTACCTAGAATTTAAGCTCCTGAGGAGTGAGAAACTTTATATACCATTATAATTAATTGTATTTAAGTTTAGAAATAATGATTAAGGGCTGTGTCAGATAATGCTGAGTCTCCAGAAACATGTCTGAATTCAGTTTACTGGGATGTTCTCTGACAGTTGTGCTGCTATATTGCATCTTATAAAGCTATACTCTTTCTTGTAGACTAATGTAAAGTGGTTGAATATGAAGAGCACTGTCACCCATCTGAATATCTCACTGTATTATATCCATGGCTTGAAAAGCCCTCCATGTTGCATGATGACTGACCTTATTTTAATGTTCACAGTAATCATGTTAAAATGCAGCTTGTGATTTCAGTGTGCAGCTTAAATTTCTACTTTATTGCATGATAGATAATCTTGTGTATTTGTGAATAGAGCAGAAAAAAATGACTGTGTCCTGAGATTGTTGGTAAGTAGAGCTGCTGGAAGTTTTTTTGCAAATTTGTGAGATCTCTTACATTTTTCTGGTTTCCTATTAAAATAAATTATTTTTACACATACACTGAAACATCTGTAGGTACAATCCAGTCAACACAGAGACTTGTATGTCCTTCCCATCTTTCAGAGGAAAACTTTCCTTCTACCTTCTTCCTGCTCTGCACTCCTCACCATTGTTTAGGGAAATGAATATGAACTCTCTTTTTAAACATGTGTTGCTGAAAGGCTTTTGCTTTAGGCTAATCTTTTCCACTTGGCCAGCCAGCCAGCTTTTCTTCTGGGACCTCTCTGACAGTCGCTGTAGTGTTTGGCAGCTTCTGGCTCTGCAAGGTGTAATGGCTACCTTTTAGATTTTCTGTTTTCTTCAGACAGTACAATATATGATGGTAGAAGTGCTATATATATTAGCCTTTTCTTCTGAGAGGCAACGACAGTGACAGATTACTGTTAATCACATACTGTTGTAAACATTTCAACTAGAAGTAACCAGAAGAGTAGAGCAATTATTCCTACTAATTTGCTCCATATCATTCTTTGACATTATAGGCAAATCAGCATGAAAATACTTTCATTCTTCACCTGAGCAAAAGGTGATACAGTTTTGTGTTAGGACAGCCATCATGACCAGTTTCCTTTGCAGTCAGTCTGCACCCTTTCAATTTATTTCTTAGTGTGCTATGTAAAATATGAATGTTCTTTCAGTGGTGCATATAGCATGATCTGCTTTGTTTGTGCAATGTGACATGTTTATGTGCTATGTATTGGCACTTATTAAAGTGAATTTGAGTTGTCACATTCCAAACATTACCTTTCTATTTCACAAAATGTGTGTGGAACGCTCCTGTGGCAGAGTGACTTTTGTGAACTGGGCTCTTTGACAAGTATTTTCATGCTGAGGAACCAGATGTATGGGCACCAGAGTAGAATACCATTGTTTAAAATTACATGAACTAGAGACCATTTCTTGTTAGTTGAATTAGTGAGGTCTTTCTATCAAGTGTAATTTTGGCTTTTGCATAATTTTGCATTCTTATAAACACTGAATCTGAATTTAAGAGCAATGTAATAATCCCTGGCTAAGAATTTTAGAGATTAGAAATGTTGAAATGAGTATTTGTGATGACACAGCACATTTTTTCTGGAATTTGCAGTTTTGCAAAAGCTTGGATTGTTATTTTAAATTCACAGGCCAACTGAGTATTTCCTGGAATTTAAGTTTTTATTTCTCAGGTGTTACTTAATAAAAAATAAAAAAATACCTCAATTCCTTTTTCAAACCAAACCCCAGTTATTCTCTGCCCCCATTCTGTCATCCCCAAAGAGCTGGTATGGTACTGCTTAGAAGTCTGGTTGGTGTATATCCTGTGAAAGGGAATTTGGCAAAAAAAATATGCATGGGATGAAAACGGATGCTTTTTTTCTCTTTGCATTTTGTACAGTATGTTGTTTTGTTTTCCTCTCAGATCTAAATTTTATTTTGTGCGTTTAACTTGTGTCTTACTCTTGGCAAGGGTTTTAGCATTATATGTGCTTAAAAAAGGCATTAGTCCAAATAAAATGAATGTTTTCAGAACAGACCAAAAAAGCAAAACAAAACTGAGGTAAGAGGATAAGTTACGGTGACATCTTGGCAATGCTACTTGATGTTGAGAAAACCTGATCAGAAGTTAATATGTAATAGATTTTAAACTATTTTCCATTGAGGAAGAGTATGAAGTGGGGATTTACAGAGTAATGAAGTGCATCTTTAACAATAGTTATTAGGGGCACTATTACACAAAGAGTTATATTCCTCTAAGAAATCAGTGTAACTGCTTTATGAGTAAGATAGAGTTTTTTTTCACACAGGCTACATTTCTGCTATATTTCTAAAACACACCTGTGAGAATTAAGTGCTGTTCATCTGTTGCCACTGAGCCTCAGGGTCACCTTCAGGCACTGCATGCGTAAGGCTGGAATGAAACCCTACAGTTCAGAAAGGAAAAACAAAGCCCTTTATCTGCTTTAAATTGTCTGAACTTTTCAGGAAAACCCATAGGGTGTGGGAAAGATGACTCCATAAAGGCCACCTAGTGGGATTTTGAGACAAATTATTTCTTAGAGGAATTTGCTGCAAGCCTGCAGTGTGAAAAAGAATTTGTACATCCAGGCTCTAGAGTACTTACTGTACTTACCAGTACAACTCACACTGAAAGATAATTCTGCAGAAACAGTGGGGAAACCACATGTAACTACAGAATACCATGCAAAAAGCTTGGTGGTCATTTCAGACAACCTTAATTTCATTTCTGATCAACAGCTGTAAGCTTAACATTATTTGACATGCTGTGCATATATTTCCTTAGCTGCTGTCTAGAAGCAGCCCATGCAGACAGGTTACTGTGAATATTGAATTATTATTTTTTTTTAAATGTTGCTTGAATATTGTTATTTCTGGATTCCTTAGAGCTAGAAGTAACATTTGAACTGGTGTTTCTTGGCATGTCAAAATTTTTGTGTCAGACCAAACCCAAAGTATAAATTTAAAAAGAGATATTTGAACAGACATTCATATCCTTTGATTCCTAAGGCAAGCTGCTCAGGGTGAAAGCATCAGAAATGAGAAGGTTGTTTTAGATGGAAACAGTCTGTTCTGTTTCTGTCAAGATTGGGAGTTGTTTTTTGGGTGTGTGTGGTGTTTTTTTCTTTTGTGGGGGTGGTTTTTAATTTATTTTTATGTATATATATATTTTTATAGTTCCTGAAAGTCAAGAACCCTTGTGAAGTGGTTTACTTTGGGAATTCTATTGAAATCAAACCTGCAGGGGAAATAGCAAGGGTTGTAAGCTGACAAGAAGTGAAAGCATCTCCTGCACATCCAGGTGCCTTACTCTTAACGAGCAGGATGTTGTAAGTCTTCCCCATGGGTGGTGAGAACAGCTCAAAATGAACCTAAACTTGGGTGCAGGTCAGTAAATTCTGGCAATGTAATTTGCATTTTGGATGCAGTCTACAAATTTTTCTCACTTTAGAGCCTGTTGCTCCCTCAACACTGCTCAGTCTTTGATTATAAAAGGGTTATTTGCTGGTAGAAAAAAGCCTAAGTGACTGGCAATTACTTACTTATGGTGACTATCACATAGGTGTCTGAATGGTCCAGAGGGTTTTAAAATCTTGTTTTAAAGCACCTAGGTACCAAAAAACTTTTGTTACTAAAAGCTGTGCTTTCTAATTCTAGAATATAAACAATATAATCTTGCAAGTTACATCACAAGATCAGTGTTACTTGAAAATATTAATATGTATATTATTCATATAAATCTTCCTGGGTTTTTGTTTCCAATGTTTTATGTTTGTCTTCATATACTGAGATTTTACAATTGCAATGTATTATCCTTCCTTGCTTTTATTCCCATCCTTAAAAACTGCAGGGGGGCTGGGGCCTGGAGTGATCAGAAAGCAACCCCTGCTAACTGATTTTGCTACCTAGAAGTGGTGGTTTTTATGTGATGGGAGAAAGTATGAATCAGAACAAGGAGACATAGTTTATATTGGAAACAAGATCTAGTCTTTTAGGTTAAAGAAATAAAACTTATTAACTGTCTTTGTGATGTTCATGCAGCATAAGTATATCACAACAAAACAGTAAAGAGTACTATTGAGCTTGCTGAAGTTCTGAGTTTAAAAACAAAAATAAAAACAACAACCCAAATAATGATTGTGACCACAAAACAAATATATCTGGATTCTCTTTCTTTAACTCTGGACATGAAGTTGTGATAAGTATGTGCAACTGACACGGGGAGAGTGCATGGTTTAGTTACTGGCCACAGCTGGGCTAAAATGAGTTAAAAATGGGAAACACCTGTGTGTCTGGGGAGGGACACAGGAGCGAGTCTTGTGCTACAGGTTGGAGGCTGCAGCTGCTGTGGGGAACCCTGTTAAGGGCTGCGGGGAGACTCACTGAGGGGTTCTGTGGTGAGGAGGTGTCCTGCTGAGGGGTGCTGGGCTGAGGGGAGCCCTGCTGAGGAGGTGCTGGGCTAAGGGGAGCCCTGTGGTGAGGAGGTGCCCCACTGAGGTGAGGGGAGCCCTGCTGAGGGGTGCTGGGCTGAGGGGAGCCCTGCTGAGGGGTGCTGGGCTGAGGGGCAGCAGGGTGAGGAGGTTCTGTGCTGGGCTGAGGGGAGCCCTGCTGAGGGGCAGCAGGGTGAGGAGGTACTGGGCTGAGGGGAGCCCTGCTGAGGAGTGCTGTGGTGAGGAGGTGCCCCACTGAGGTGAGGGGAGCCCTGCTGAGGGGTGCTGTGCTGAGGGGAGCCCTGCTGAGGGGCAGCGAGGTGAGGAGGTGCAGGTGGAGGTGAGAGGAGGCCTGAAGGATCTGGGCAGGGCAGCACCTGCCAGAGAAGGCGACTCTTGAGCCCTCTGGGTGCCGCTGGGGAGTGGTGGTGGTAGAGGTGGCAGCTGGATTTTCAGGGCTGGATGTCAGCAAAACTTGTGAATCCTGTCCCTAGTTCCTCGGAGTCTCCTCTGCTTAAAATGTGAAATCTTTTTTTATTAGGAACTTGAAGGTGCTAGCAGGACCACCACCAAACCTGCATCTGGCTTGGGGTGCCCCATAAAACAGGGATGTGTCTAGCAGAACTGGGATGTGCCCTGAAAGAGGGGAAAATGGTGTCGGGGGAAGAGCTGCCAGCAGGAAGATGGTGACCAGCTGAGGAACATGGTGGCAGAGGGGAAGAGGCAGCTGTCTACTCTGTATCTTTTGGACTCTGGTAAGACAAAGAAGATTTCCTTATTTTTATTTTCCATGCAGAAGAGGAAAGGAGAATTATAGGAGATAAAAGAAATGGGACCTGTTTTTGTGGTGTGAGTCATCCTCTGCTGGGTTAACCTGGTGGGAGAGGGCCCCCTTGTCCTCAGGGAGAGGGGGTGGTGTGAAACAAAATGAATCCCATACTGACTCCAAGTTTGTGTTACTATACAAATTAAAAGTCTTGAGGGAACTGTTGGAGATTCAGTAATTTACTGTTGGCATTATTTTAGAGCTACATTTTCTAACTCAAGTCCCAGCTTGTGAAACAAAGTAGCATGAGCACTTGTGAACTGAGGGATAGCAAAGAACAGCAGAAGTCTCACTGCGCTCAGAGTAACTTTTTTAATTCAAAGTTCTGACCTAGAAACAAATTTGGCTAAAATACTGGTAAATCTTTAAGTTCATTATAATGTCTAACCACTGAATTAGTCTGGGACAAACATTTATGAAATATTTTTCTGTTATCAAAAGTAGACATTTGTATTGGTACCTTTTGATTCAGTTTCCTGAAATTCTTGAAGTTTCTTGGTAATACTTGAAAATGTGGATTTATTTAACCTAAATAAGATGAGATGTATTTTTGTAAGCAAAAAGAGTAGAAAAATGTAACTGCCAGCTTAATTTTTCAGATGATATGCAAATTTATTTATTTCAATGGAAAACTAAAGCTGCTACTTCTCACTCTGATGGCTCTGTTAATCAGTAAACATTCAGCATTACAATATAATTTGGAAATAACACCACTTTCCAACTTTGTCTTCTAACTTTGAAAGAGGTTAGCTTCTACCCTCTCAACCTTTCTCATTTAAATTCTTTCAGTGAGGGTCTTAATTGGATTTCTTTATTATAATTTGTGCTGCATCCTAGCTATATTTTCCATTAGCAAAGGAAAGAAATGACAGGATATTGAATGAATGTTGTTATGGTCTGTTGGGAGAGTATCAACTGTAGATGCTTGTGATTAAAACCGTCACCCCTTAGCTTTTAGATAATCTTAACTTTCACTTCTATAAAGTTAGTTTTCTTTTTTTCCCTGGAAATATGAAGTGACTTCTGGGGTTGAAAACTTATCTTCTACTCCTTCTGCTCCTAAGATGCTCTTTGTTATTGATGTTGCTGTGAGTAACTGAAATATTAACTATGTCATTCCTATTTGAAGTTCTAGTTGCATGGCTGTGTTGTACAATGGTAATGCAAGGGTGTCGGGATGACACCATAGTCTGAAACAGTATTTAATCAAAAAAACCCCAATCCTCAAAACAATGATGGAAAATTTAGCTGCTTTTTCTCTGAAATTTGTGTTCTGATTTGGTTGCTTTTTTGATTCTTAAGAGGCAAACTCTAAAAAATCGATTTGCATCCACCTCTAACTGACAGTTTTGAAAGTACTTTATTAGTTGTTGTCTGTCAGTGCAGTCAGGCAGACATCATGGAATCTATGCAGAGTGTATTTGCAAATATAGACAATTCAAATCAGTAGTTAGGCCGTCAAGTTTCTGGCAAGATATGGATGTGTTACCTTGCAGGCATTAACATCATGTGGATGACATGTTGTAATGTACTGTCATTCTCAAAAGAAATTTGTGCTTCTCAGATTAAGGAAAGGTGGGGGGCCTCAGCAAGCCTTCCTGTGTTGAAGGATGAAGAATGTGATGTACTAATTCTCTTTCATTCAGGGCAACCTACTTTAAAAAAAAATAAAAAAAATTGTGCAAGGCCAAAATACAAAGCTTGCGCTCAAATACTGCATCTGCACTTAAGCTGTGAATGCATTCAGGTTCTTGGGAAGCTAGATGCCAGTGCAGCAGCTGTCTGGTATGTAAAGTTGCAGTTAGATAATACATTTTCACTTCTGAGATGTATAATATGCTTCTTGAAGTGAGGTTGTATTTTCACTCCTTGGAAATCTCTTGTTTCAGTATCTCTTGATTTTGTTGTGATAAATCACTCTTAGGAATAGAAATTATGAACTTTTCTGGTAGGTTTCAAATATATTTCAATATAGAATAAATGAATGTTTAATATAAACATTTTGTATTACTAAATAAAAATACAGAAAATATGCTTTAGTCATCACTTTACATCCTTTCTATCCTATTGCTGTAGTTTTATGTCTTAAAGTTATACATTGTGCCAAGTCAACATGGTTTTTATTTTATAAGTAAGCTTAATTAGTCTGACAACAAATTTATATTTAAAGGTATCATTCATTCCCCTATGACTTCATGCTTAATTTTGTC
This sequence comes from Falco punctatus, assembly GCF_963210335.1. Lineage (NCBI taxonomy): Eukaryota > Metazoa > Chordata > Aves > Falconiformes > Falconidae > Falco > Falco punctatus. The sequence goes on from NC_137587.1 coordinate 55,561,644, forward strand.
ATCTAGCTTTCTTTTCTCAAACTTTGGACTGCTTAAAATAATGCTCTCTAGAGGCAGAATTACTTTCTAACATCCAGTTTTGGAAGTGAGCTATATTTTTATTGCTGTGAGCTAACAGAAAAGCATGATTCCCCTAGAGGCTGTTCCAAACAACTTTGTAAGAAAAGACAGAAATATTTCAGGACACAGATTATCCCTGAAAAATATATACAGCTGTCTAATAGAGCAACCTTCTCAGATCCCATCCATGTCATAGGATTTTTTTTGGTGTCTCTAATCTTCTTACTTTTACAGAATCCAGTTTTGTATTCCATTAGTATGCATGTGTATATTCTAATAGACTATAAAAATGCTGCATGACCTACTTACAGAGAACCTGGTTTTACATCCCATTAGTGGGCATGTATTTTCACAGTAATAGACTTTTAAAAACACTGTGTGACCCATTTATTCTGCTTCATCAGTGACTCCTTATGTGTAGTGTGTATATATATCTCCTTTTTCCATTGTTTGAGAAAATACAACAAAACCTTCCAATACTGAACAAGAGCTCTGTGCTGTTTGAACTGCTTAGACACTAATATGATACTTAGTCTGCATAAAATAATTCATAATACTTGAAGGCATTTGCAGTGTAAGAAAACAGAATGTAGATAAAGCAACCTGTACTTAAAGGAGGATTAATATTGCAATGTAACCTGACCTATTTTTAAAGGAATCCTCCTAATTTTACTGATTTATGATTCCCTGTTGAAGTCACTCATGCCTGCCTTGACTTGATCTGGTTTCCTCTGACACTTATTCAAGATCTTGAACAAAAAAGGAATTTCTATAAATAAAGAAAGCATCTTTTTTTTTTCTTAGTGTAATTCCCAAATACTGTGATGTATCACATCTTTTGTTTGTTCAGAACCTGCCATCTGCCTGTGTCATTTGGTATGCCTTATTTTCCATGCCACCCTTGATTTTATAAACTTCTACCAAAATTATCCCTCAATTTTAAAGATTGAGGAGACCTTGTTGATTTTAACATAAGACTACTTAATAACTTAGCTCATTTTTGTCAGCCCTCTTTATACTTTCTGTTGTTCTAGTTTATCCTTTTTGAGGATAGGGAGACCAAAAGTTGATGGCATTTAAGATGAGTCCACCACAAACTGCATAATGGTGTTTTAGTCTGTTTCTTAATACTGCCTAATAGTCACTGTTTTGACTGCCATTCAACAGGAACATGGTGGCTTCATGAAATTAGCTGTTACAACCCCAGATCTGAAATCCAAGTGAAAGAATTAACAGCTAAGAGCTTATTGCATATACAAAGTGACCACTTCCCTATTTGTATCTTGGAATGTTATTTCAATTTAGCTTGATCTGACATGGAGGGTACTTTGGCAGATCTTTAGCTCTTTCGCACTATGTGTTTCCAAGGAGATACGGTATCTTGCAGTAGAGTGCTGTCCTTGGAGTGTCCCCAGGGTGCCATGGGTTTAGATGGTCTGTGCAGAGGTCCATCTGCTTTCAGGCATGCCCTACAGTGTTTTACATCCTGAATCAGAAGCATACGGTAGTGGTTTTATAGTATCACTCTTTTTGTATCCTGAATCAGAAGCATACGGTAGTGGTTTTATAGTATCACTCTTTTTGTATCGCTCATACTGGTGAGGAGAATATGCACTGTATGAGATAGGAGACTTGAAAACTTAAGGTTATCCCTTGGGGTCCTCATCTGCTTGTGGGATAGAGTTATCCTAGGAGCAGCTGTGCCACTTAAACCTACACAGTGGTCTCACCCTGGATTGACTTATATTCTTCCCTACATGCACATGATAAACACAGGTTTATAGCCACAATGCAACTCAGACATGAGTCCCAGAATTCAAAGAGAACATAGAGATAAATATTCTAGTGCCAAGAATAAATGAGTGTAGCACAGGAGAGGAGGAAAGAGTGGTTTAGTTCAAAGGATTTATAAAACTATACGAACACTAGTAAGAGACGGTATTGTAGTTCTCTGGAAGTATTAACATGTCATTGGTGTGAAGCTGATCCACTGAATTAATTGTATTTAATTTGGGGGTTTTAAGTTGTACTTCTGAGCTGGAAGCAACTGCAAGGAGGAATTACACAAAAGTATACGATATATATATTTTTTCCCTTCTATTATATTGCAGAGGTGTATTTATTTATTTTAAATGTTATAGCTAGGTTCATTAATTGTGTAATTGGAATTTTTAGTCAAAGTAGAAGCTGATATATTATAAGATCAATATTGTAGCAAACTCCTGACGCATAGTTAACATATTTGATCTGCAGTTAATCACCGTACACTAGTAGGGAATGGTACTGTATTAAATATTTTTTCTAACAACAACATATGACCTACAAGCTAATGTTTAGAAAATGACCATTTTGTTCTGACTTTTCTGTTGGGAACTCTGCGTGTGAAGAACTTGAAATAATTTCATTTGGAAGATGTACATTAAAATCTTGATGAAATTTACTTACAGTGACTCAACAGAAGAGATGGGGAAAATGCTAGGAGCTACTGATTTATGACCACCTATTTAGTTTTGCAAAACACAGTGCATCTTCGCTCACATTACCGTTATATCATTCATAGTGGTCTTATGTGCCTCGAATTAACGGATATGTGACCTGGGAAGGTGCAAGATTAGGTTTTAGTTTGTCAAGGTGCCTTAGATGAGGTAGTTGATCCATTTGATATGTAGCAACGTGAGTTGTACAATGTCTGTATATACCTAATTGTTTAATTTGGACTCCAAACATTAAGTTCTTAGAGTTGTAATAAGAACATGTTCAAAAAAGTGACGGAAGTCTGAAACTGAGACAAATTTAATAGGAATAGCTGTGTTACATAAGCATATTTTTATTGCTTAAGCAAAGTCTGTTAATCATGCAGGGAAGTTTTTACTGCAGTGAACTTTTCACTACCATAAACCTGAGTTCTCAAAGGGAAAGGGAAAATGATCTATCTTTATATGAAACTGTCAGCATTTTATCCAATTGAGTTTTGGTTATATTTACCTAAATATTCTTTTACTTTTGAATGTCTCTAACCACTGATGTTGACATATTTTCTAGAAAACACCATTTAGAACTCTTTTCACATGTTTTCTGTGTTTTATTTATTTATTTATTTTCCTGACTGAGGGAGAATCACAGGAATAAGCTATCAGGCAGTTGCCAACAAAGTAATCTCTTAACTTAGTAATTAGGAAGCGTTTATAGGGAAATATATAGTAATAGTGCTCCCTTTTTGTAGTTTTTTTTTTTTTTTAATAGTAGTTTGCCTTTTTTGTTTTTTAATTAAAAAAACCCCAAACAACCAAAAAGCCCCCCAAAACACCATCCTTCCTCCTCCCATTTTGCTTCCTCCTCTGGAATGAATGTTGTGCCCATTCCTGACTGTAGGTCAAGTAGATAAACGTGGCTTGAATGGAACTTATTTAAGCTTGCAGATAGACTGATTTTGTCATATTTTCAGCTTCATGAAACCATTAAAATAAGGGTAAGTTCTGAAGATGTTTAACTGCTCTCACACTTCATTTTTAACTTCCAAATGCTTGCAAATACTTCTGCATTGACTTCAATCTGAGGAAACGGCTGCTGTTTTGTACAGGATGAATAAACTGAAGAAGGGAGTAAGCTCTTTACTTGGCATATAGAAACATGACTACTCAGAGATTAGTCATTTGACTATTCCACAGTAATACTAACAAGTGTGTAAGGTAAAATGTCTGTTTATATGTTCTTGCTTCTAGTTTTATTACCTATATTTAAGAACTTTAGCTGGAGGATCCAGAATACTTCTAAGCCTGGATGGTGTATTGCATTTATTTGCCAATTGTTAAGAAATTTTAGTATTGTGTTTATTAAGTTTATCTGTTTTATTTTCAGAACTGGTTCCTTCTCTGATGTGAGGTTTAACTAAATGACGTATCACTTCCCACTTGCCAAAATATTGACTGCTGACTAATTATAGTTTATGATGTCTAGTATTAAACAGTCAAATTCTGTTGCAGAAAATGTGATTACTGAATATCTTAAAGATATAAAATACATTACTTTTCAGAAACACGGTCTGTTTAGCTGTGAGAATAACTGTGTAGGTTTCAGCAGAGTAACTGATCAAGATATCAGGTTTTCACTTAGCTAATGAATATTTCTGAATTTTCATTTTTAATGATCTATTGGGCCCAAATTGCACATTACATAACTCCATCTAGTGTCACAGAAAATTACTTACTCCTTTCATAATATAAATCAAGATATAACATCTCATTTTTATTTAAAAATAACAGTTGATATGTAAAGACTTTTTAGACAATATTTTTGTATAAAAGATGAATTGAAAACTTAATTCTTACTATTTGTATTGGTGATTAAAGCAGCGAGTATCCAATTGTCTCCTGGGATTATATCCTTTGAGTAAGAAATAACAAAAATGAATTGCATTATACCAATATAATTTGCAATTGTAGGACAAACCTGTTACAATAGCTGATCCAAATAGATTATTGTAGAGAGAGTGGCTATCAAGGGAGACAACTGTGGAAAAAAAAATTAAAGATGGAAGGAGGCTTAGAAATGAAGCTTAAAAACAATAGCATACTTACCTGGACGTTTGTGTTGCTTTCTCCATTTTATGGGTTACTCAGTGAGTAATGAGAAGTAACAAGTCCTTTGCTGTTGTATGTGCACTTTCCTGCACCTCCCCCTCACATCGGTACTTTCTTCAATTTGCAAGATTGCTCTTTCTCACATAATGGAACTACTGTGCTAATATTTGTAATATTATTAACTTTATTTAACACAAAACCCTCAATTGATACAATAACAGTTGTCAGAGAGGTAGTGTTGCTGCAGGTTTAATGTTTATTTTATTTCTAATCTTGAGTGAAGCTGATTCTGTATAACTGCAGCATAAATCAATTGGAATGACATGGTATCAGATTGTTACTTCATCTCATTGACAACTATATCAGTTTTGGAGAACTTTACTCTGTACCTCAGCATATGAACCAAAAGTTAACTACCACTAGTCAATTTCACTAAAAGATGCAATGTGTCTTTTAATACAGTATTAGTATTTCGTTCCCTAAACCAAAGCAAATGTAATTTTTTAAAAAAGTGTGATGTCATTGAAATAAATATTACCCCTCACTTACCATAGCAGATTTTGAGGATCTATGGCTAGCCACACAAGTAGCATTGAGATGAGGAAATGCAATCTGAAATTTTATTAATTATGCTAGTTCTTTAGGAGGCAAATGTTAAGAGTGCCCAAGATGCTAAGCCTAGATTTTTCTGAATAAGAATTCAAAGGGTGTGCCTATAATAGTGTTTTAATTTGGACGGGTTATGCTTTTGAAATGATTCTCTTGATCTTTCTCATCTATCATTCTTTGTTCTACATCATAAAGTGAAGCATGCAGTTTTCGTCATTTTGGATGACTATCCATGGGACTAAACTACAAAATAAAATCCTATGAAGAGTGTATTTTGTGGTTCTTGGGACCTTAGTGTCTGGGCTTATTCTGCAGATCTGCTGCTATTAGTCCTCACTGCTTGGTCATGCAGATGTGGCCAAAGTTGGGTCTATGGTTTCATCAGATCTGGTATCAAACTAAAATCACAATGTGGTGTGAGCAGTGTTGCCCTCCAGGTATGCTCTGCCACAGAGAAAATGATCTTGATGAAGAATGTTATTAAGATACCACGGCATATTTCACAGGAACAGGATTTAATATTTATTGGCTGCTCAAATGCCAGTGTTGTTATATTTTGTGAGGAAGAAGGGCATAACACTGTCTTGAGAAATCATGTGAGGAAGAACAAGGTGTTTAGGCTCCTTGTGCTTTTCATATATAGCACATATATAGTGTGTATGGCTCCCAGTACAACCAGTGGAAGCCACCTGAGGTGCTCCGATTTGTTTCTTCTTGCATTAGTTAGCAGAGTTTTGCCCAATATATGAGATCCCACATGTAATCCAGTGTTGTGCAGAGTCAATGAAATTCAGTTTTCACTGCTCTTTTAGTAGGAATTAGACTCTTGGTGTAAAGCTTTGTAAATATTTTAAATCTGATGTTCATCCCTGATGGGTAAAGACAATACAATCAAGAACAGGAGGGTAGCACTTGGACGGAGCACTGAATAATGCAGCTTGATAAACACTGGCCAATAGACACTGCAGCAAATAATGATGCCCTTCTAGGGGAAGGTAAAGCACTGTCTGAGGACACTGGGGTGGTTTAGCATAGAGAAAAGGCTGAGGGGAGACCTTATTGCTCTTTACAACTAGCTGAAAGGAGGTTGTACCAAGGTGGGTCTTGGTCTCTTTTCCCACGTAGCAACTGACAGGATGAGAGGAAATAGACTCAAGTCACACCAGGGGAGATTTAGATTGGTTATTAGGAAAAATTTCTTCACTGAAAGGGTTATTAAACACTGGAACAGGATGCCCAGGGAAGTGGTTGAGTCACCATCCCTGGAGGTATTGAAAAGATGTGTAGATGTGGTATTTGGGGACATGGTTCAGTGGTTGACTTGACAGTGTTGGGTTAATGGTTGGACTTGATCTTAAAGGTCTTTTCCAGCCTAAATGAGTCTATAAAAACTGGTACTGTTGCAGACTAATTGGTGCATAGTGTAAAGGCACCTGGAATTAGATTAGCATAGATACCTCTTGGATAGAATTCCAGGGACTGTTATAGAAGATGGGTAATATTGCTACTGGGGTAAAAATGCGTGCTTGCTTTTGGCCTAGTAAAGTCTCAAACAGCTACCTATGCTACAGGAAAACTGGGTAACTCTTAAAAATACAAATCAAGTTTAGAAAAGGAAGTTATATCTTTAAATGTTCACTTACAAACACTATACTGTAAATTAGGGTACTGGAGAATGGAGAAGAATGGGAAAAACTGTTAAGAACCTAAGTAAAACATATGTAAGGGAAGGTCTTTCCTTTGCCACTTGTCCTCCTAGGTGTATAACTTCTCAGGAAAAAACTTCCCTAAACGCTGAAAAATGCAAAAAGTGAATTTCATAACACTGCCCAACAAAATTCCATACTAAATTGGACAAGTTGCCTTCTCAGTTCTGTGGCACATAGCTGAACAGTTAGTTATGGAACAGATTTTTGTAATAAAGATATGAGTAGGTGGTAGCACTCTATTGTCTCAGAGGAAAAGAAAATGAGGACCACAGAAATTTTTAGTATTGATTTCTATCACACTTCATCATTAATTTGAGTAGTATTGCTTTAAATTAAATCTATTATATTAAATCTGCATAGATTACAACTCTTTGCCTAATAAAACGTAATCTTAGTTCAAGGTTCTAGCATTTTGTATTTTTAATTAGTAAAGCCAATAGATATTTTTTTCCCCTTAAAACAAAGATCCTGCATAATCTGAAGACTTCTTAGGTGCTTAGAATGAATATTAATAACACTCCCTCAATCCCTGTAGACCGAGCATTAAGTGTTCATATTTATATAACTGCCATACTGTCTTTTATGAAGGAAGAAGTTAATATTACAAATTTTGTCTGGAGAGAATCATTATTATTAACCTAATTCAAGCTGCATTCACTTTTGTTGATTTTTTTTTTCTCGGTGATGATTTGTGAGAGAAGTTCTGCATCTTTCCCAGTAAATACCTCAGGAGGGTTAGTAATATGACAGAAAAATATTATGTTAAAATCTGCAACTGGTGCAACTCAAGCATTTAGTTTTGTTTTGTAGCTGAGCTAAACTCATTTCTTGCTGTGATTCATCTGGTGTGGGATCACATGATCTCTTCATTTAAAGCAGTAAATCTTTGATGCAACTTGAGAAAGTCCATCCTATTATATGGCCAATACTGCTGACATTCCTCCATTTGAGAGCAATCAGAGAATTGCTAGAAATCTATTGCTAATTTACCTGGCATTGGTTTAGATGAAGCTACTGCACCCAGTAGTTACTGAAACCAGTCTCTTGAGAATGAGGAATGAGGGCACTTTAGAAATTAAAACTGTTTTAAGGTGAAATGCTAGCATAGTTTCGCAAATAGGAACTGTCACTTCTACCAACAACAGTGATAGCCTTTTGATATCTTATTTCATTGTTTACTCAAAATACAGAGTAGTGTAAAATATCTTGAATATATTGTTTGCAGTCTCCTCCATCTGTGAGTGCACTGCAACAGTCTTGTTCTCCATCTGTCTCTTGTTTCTATCATATGGTTGATTCAGTAAAACCTATGGTGGTGTTCTTTGGAAGAGGCTCAAACAGAAACCAAGTAAACACTACTATGTGAAATATTTAAGCATATTGCTGTTATTTTAATAAATTGTATTCCTCAATTTAGCACTAGTGATTTAGATTTTAATAGTTCTGAGCCAAATCCTGAATATAAATAGATAAATTTTTTCCCCGGGGCTTTTAACTTTTTTATTTTTTTTTATTTAATATACTATAAAAAGACATTGGATCATGCTTTATTTATGTCTGAGTGCTTTGAATCTAAAGCAGCTGCACAAGTGTACCAGGAATGTCAGTTAATCATTTTAGCAATAGTGGGGATGATGTGTTCTATAGCAAAGTAAGAAAAGAGAAACCAGCTTAGTTTAAGATTTATTCACTATTGTTTACATTAACATGGTTTGTCTGTAGACAACTGATTTTTGTCCATGAAGGCAACATATTCCGAGATATGCTTAGAAAAACTCCAGGCCTTGAGGTCACTTATTCATGAGGAATTCCATGTGTTATTCTAGCCTATCTCCTTATTTGTCCTTTGTGCGTGTATTTCCACTGAAGTATGGGATGACTGATAACTCTGGAGGCTCCTGTAACATTCAAGTTAATGCCAAATGTTTATGTAATTCCTGTGAATGAAATTTAAAAATTGGTTTCTAGGCTTTATTTTTGGGTACATGTCTGGCATTACTGATTTTAATGCAGATCTTTCTAATTATCAGTGTAATGACTGGGAAGATAACTTTTCCCACAACCCTCTTTTGTAATGTTTTCACATGTAATATATTTTTTTAACAGCACATTCAAAGGCAGGTCTTTAAAGATGTATAGGTTAGCATCCTGTTATATCTTTGTGCAATCTATTTCTTTATTAGTTTCATAATAATACAAGATGTTATACATAGTTCAACACTTGAGGAAATAGGTTGGTATTATGCTGGAAAATGCAGTCGTTAAAAACATAAATGTATTCACTGATCACTTTTCATGGACCACACTTATCTTACAGATTATTTGGGGGTAATAACCATAATATTTGCATTTAAAACTTGAAGTCCAACTAATGAAGATATTGAAACATGGAAATGTCTTGGATTTTCCCTTCTAGAATTGATCTACAAATATTTGTCTACAATTGGCATAATTTTTGCACTGACATATCTTCATGAAGAATTATTTTAATGCTTTTTAAAGTTTTGAAAAGAGCACATTATAATATGCTGTTTGATGTAATCAGATTAGTGAAGTCCAGTGGCTTTGTTTATTTTTTCTTCTCACATAGGCTCCAATCAGTTTTGCTTAAATCCTTTATGATAGGAACTGCTCTTGTTAACATAAAGCTCCTGTCTGATGCTTGCATTTTGCAGAGGAAAAGTTTTTCACAGTGTAGTGGTGACTTACGTGTGAGGTACTTGGTGTGACAGGGCCTGCTATAAACTAGTTCTAAGTAATTCTTGCATAACATGCTTCAAAGTGGAATTCTTGTTCCAGAGAGCAAACAAACAAAGAGAAAAAAAAAATCAGTTTTATATGGTCCTTTTTCCTTCTTGATTTGATGAAGTTACTGTGGCTTGAAGCACTAATCCATATTGGGTAGCAAAGAGCGATTTGTTATGTGACAGAAAAACAATTGTGATTTCAGCTAGCATGGTGGGTAACACCTGTAGAGAATGTTCTGGGAGGGTGGAGGAGAGAAGGAAAATGACATTAAGTTGTCTGCTCCACTGCTATCTCAAACACTAATCTCTATCATAAATTCCTTCTGCTCTACTCTAAACTTTGTTAGTTTGGGGGATGTTTTTATTTGTTTTCCTTCAATAAATTAATTCCAAAACTTTTCTGAAGCCTCAATGTTACAGTGGTTTGAAACCTTAGAATTTCCTGCTGTATTGATAGCTTTTTTCAGGTACATTTGTATACAAATACTATTATTGGCATGTAGTTTGAAGAAATCCTTTGTCTTCTGGGTATGGACACAGAAGGTTCTATATCCTTCAGCCAGTTTTGCTGGATGAAAAACTTTTTAGTCTTTCCCTCTTTGACTGTCTTTCTAGTCTGTTTCTATGTTTTACCTAATATAATTGGAAACACTGTCTTTATTGAACATGTTACCAGAACTATGTAAGATATGACAAAAGCTTTGTTATTGCCTTGTACGTTTGTATTACTACATGAGTATGTCTTCTAGAGGTGTTTGACCTCTCCTTTTCTAATCTTCCTGCTGTGCAAATGTCATTCTGTCTTTTGTTTTCTCTTGTCACCTTCCAAGTGTCCTCTTAGAGCTGGCTTAGGCTTTTCAAAACTGAATTTTGCTGTCTCAGGGTGAAGATGCTAGACCATTCTTGGCATAGAAAGGAAAGAAGTTGAACTGGGAAGGACTGGGGGGGAAGCAGCTGGAGAGTCACCTAGGGACAGCAAGTGCTGTGTTGGTGAGGGAGAAGAGGAAAAAAAAGATGGCTGTTTCCATAGAAACATAGAGTAGTCTGTGGCAGAAGGGACTATAAGGATCAACAATCCAACTCCCAACTCCATACAGGGCAATCTAGAAGTTAGACCATGTACTGTGCCTTCATTACCAGTTGCTCCCAATATTCCAGCCCCTATCGTGCCTATTCTAGCAGGCAGTGTGTCCTTTTGTGGCTACTACTCCTTCTATGCTGCTTTGCCAGTAATTTTTTCTTCTGCTTCTTTGATTTTTCTAGTGTTGTTAGAATCGTTCGTCAACTATATTTTTGAATCTGTGGTTGCGTCTTTTCTCTGTGCTCTGTCCTTGTTGGCATAGCTCTGTGGATCACTGTCATCTTCAATGGATGCCTGCCAAGGTTACAGCTCAGCTGCCGGCTGGTAATCTTATGAAATAAGGCTATAATTATACCACACACACACCCCCCCACACCCCCCCTTTTGACAAGCTCATAATAAATTAGAAAAATTATAATTTCACACAAATCTGGAATTTTGACATGGATGTTGTACATTAGGTGTTTGGAAACATAAAATCCCACTTTGAAAAATACCTTTGAAGAGCTGCTCCATGCAAAACTTGTGGAAGTGCCCTTATTTTGCTAGTCATTGGTAAGTAACTGATGCTGCTTCTGTGTTATACATAAATGTATAGAGAGGTTGACTCTCACGTTTGTTATGCAGGAAGTCTAGCACAACAAAGCCTCAAACTTGTTGACCTGTAGGTGCTGTGTCTGTGAAAGGTAAATAACAGGGGTATGGTAGGTGTCAACAGATGGTACTACTACATGCAGTCTTTCAAGTATTTTTTTTTTCCTTAGCCTATGAACATATGCTCAGTCTTGGAAAGACATGCTGTGTTGCTGTTTTAGCTTTGGTTATGCAAGGCTTGATATAGTGACAGGTCTTTTGGAGAGGGAGTATGAAAGCAGCAGGAGAATTTGCTCTCTACCCAGGTTTCTGATTAAATTCAATTCTTGAGGCAGAGCTGTTCTTTGAGAACTGCCCACTGCTGTTGGACTTATTAGCGAAGGAAGAGATTGCCTATAGGCAATTTGATAATTTCTGTTGCAAGCCTTGGACAAAGGTCCTGTGTCAACCGAAAAAGTTACATGTAAATTATACCCAGACTTAACATCATTGCTTTCTCTTCCATTAGGAAGTTGACCTGCAAAGTTCCAGACATCTGCCATCCTTTGGAAGAGCAGTGTCAGAATTAATGTTACTGTGGGAAGAAAGGGCAACAAGGAAAAAATATTTCACAACATCATATACATTGTGTATGGTATTTCATTTGAACCATCTGTTTGACAAATTCCATGGGCTCTACTTCTATTTAAGAAAGAAAGTAAAGAAAAAATAAGGAACTGAATATATGTGTTCTGGAAAGCAAACTTAATTTCATCATGGGCCATAAATATAGAATGGCTTGGCAGTACAGAGAAGTACATTCTTTGGTTAAGAGGTATAGATATTAGTGAAGGAAGAAAACATGTTTTGGTGTTTAAAGTGCATGGAAATCTTGCTCTGTGTTCACTTGTACGTGTGCAGCCTAACAATCGTCATTTTGTTAGTCGTATCTCTTGTTCTGTCATGCCTATTGTTCTGGTATTGTTCGAAAGTAAAGCTGAAAATTAAATTTTTTTTGGTAAAAAATACTATTATTCCCCAGGTTCTATTTGGAGAGAATCTGATAAGTGTATATACCTGTTAATATATGAATTCCAGTTCAATTTATGAAGTATGTTGTTATAGTCTGTCTTTTTCTTTGTAACATACCTCAACTGTTGGAGAGAAAAACTTGGTCTTTGATAGTCTTTTCCTGAATAAAAAAAGATATTAGTAATAATTACCAGTTAGTCAGCTAGTGTGGCTCTGAAAAGTGTGCTGATGTCCTTGTGTCTTATGTTGGCCACTACTCTGTGCACGAGTCTCCCCCAGTCCTGCTTGTGAAAAAGAGTTCTGCCTGTGGGTGCCACATCATCTCTCACTTTGGGGGAAATGCTGGGTAAAGCCATGCTTGCAAACATAAGACATTCTGAGAACATAAAGCTTGAGCCAGGGGCTGAATCAGAAAATCAGCCTGGGAAGAAGGACAGATAATGCAGGAGAATGTGGAGACAAATGGATGAAGCATATGTACCTTCTATTTTTTTTAAATTTTCATTTTGGGCAATAATAGTTTATGAATTTTCGTGCACTGGGCAGCTTATTCAACCTTATGCCATCTCCTTGTTTGTTCTAATATAGCAAACTAATTCTGATTCAAAATAACCTTTATTTGGAGCACATAGTTACAGGCTGAAAGCCACTGAGAGAAAAGAGTGGGAATGTATCTAAGTTTGCCTGGCTCCTCAGGCTAAATCCCAAAGTTTGCAGAAGAATAAAGCTCAGGATGGAAAGCTTGGAAGGGTGGTAACAGGTCTCTGGAGAGATGAAATGAATGTTCACAGGTGCCGTAGGGGAAAAGTTTGACCAGGAACATGTTATAATTCAGAACTGTGCAAAGTGAGAGAAAAAAATTTGCTCATCTATTATGCTGAAAACAGAAGAGCTTTTGGAAAAGGCAATGTTCCTTCAGCTCTGCAATTATTTTTTTGGTAATAGGTTGTGGGGAGCCCCAGGACAGGCAGCCATCAGTAGTAAATACTTCGTGTCCTAATGAAGGAGGCTTTAGTAAAGCCGGTAGAGATGCTTCTAAGTGATACTTGGGCTTTTTTTTTTTTTTTTTTTTTTTTTTTTTAATTATGGTCCTGGAAGCCCTAATCAGGTTGTTAGTTGAAGTATAAATTATCCTGAGGTATAGTTTAGGTGTATGGACAAATGAAATAAATTTGGACATGCTAGTTTGTACAAAGATACATTTACAATTAAATTAAATTGCCTCTTTTGAGTTGCTACACTGAACATTGCAAGGGTTTTCTTGACAGGATATTGACAAATCACAAAGCAAATCAGAGAGGAGAAAAAAAGATGAACAGGTACATATGGAAATGGAAGTAGAAAGAAAAGGTTTTAAAACACTTTCTTTTGTGGAGAAAGTGTGTACAAACAAGCTTGAATGATACAGATGCCACCAGATATCCCAGGAATCATTTGTGCCTTATCTTACATGTATAGTGACGCAAATCTTACATGGCAAAAGATGCAATAAAGCAACCGATCAAGGAATTCCTTAACTTTGGGTTTGTATACCTAGTGGGTTTGATGCACACAGATGAAATCTCTGCACATTTGTGCGTCTGCAGAGAAACAGGCCTTTTAAGAATATTCAATACCCAGCTTTATGTTGGCTGTATCTACAGCAGGTGTTAGTAGCATTAAACTGAATAGATTGCCTCATCATCAACATGTAAGGTTCTGTTTATCAAAAATACTTTCATTCTTTCCTCTGCTCCTCTGGAACAGGATTTGAAGAAGACTTGAGATCAATAGCTCCAGAATATAGAGATTGCCTCTTCTATTTCTGTAGATATTTATGGTGAATTTTGCAATTTTATTTTTCACATCTTTCTAGCAAGTATTTGAAATCTGGCTGCGTGCATTTAATCTTTTGAAATGCACATTGATCAGGTGAACTGCTATATGTATAGGTGAAGGGAAGTTCAGATGAAGGTATATTTTGGAGGAAAAAAGAAAAAAACTTCTGCTGCTCCTGGTGTGTGTGTGTATGTATATGCTTTCAGGGTATATACTGTACTGAAATAGAGTTATGTATCACCCTCTTTATATTTCAGCTCTTGTTTATTTATATCAACATATTTGGATGCTCCGAAACTTGTTTATTTTTGTAATAGTGAATCAGTGTGCAGGAGAACTAAACCATGCAGCTTGGGAGTTGCTCATCAGCTGTATAATGAAGACAAATGACATGTTAAATCTTGTAATCTGATTATGCAAAAATAGCTTTTCATGACAGCAATGGCTTTGCTTTGCAGTCTGTAGAAAGCCATGCACCATGCATCTGATTAATCATGCAAAATAAGATTGAAAGGGGTGTGTGGGGGGGAAGTGCTGTGTGGCTTAACCTGGTGCTGAAAATCTTGTTCTTCATGTACAGATTTCAGGGGTGAAAGAATATCAAATGATAGTGAAATTCTCATGTTGTAGTCAGCCTAATTAAGAATTGGTTCTGTTACTGTGATTTAAAACCACCTAATCTCCAATAACAAATATTTCCCAGGATTGGTTAGATAATAAATCAAATGATGAGAACGACAGTTCTAAACTCCTGACCACTTGACTTCCCTGTGGGATCTAATTATAAAGCAAATTTGTTGATGATATCTTTGATAATAGATTCTGGCACCCAAATGAATCTAGTTTTTATTTGTCTTGGCTGGGAGGTGTATGGCTTGGGACAGTTTCTATCAGAAGCCACTTGTGGGTTTCTGAGTTTGTCTTTTTTTTTTTTTTTTTGGTGTGTGTGTGTGTTTTTTAATCTGGAAAATGCACAATAAAGCTTAAGTTTCCATTGTCCTTGACATCTACAAACATTGTAATGAGAAATCTCAAAAGGTACAAGATGACTGATCTTGCTGTGTTCCTGACCCAGTGTTTAAATAAAAAGAACCACAAATCTTAGACTTGCAGGTGTCTTGTCTTGGGAGATTTTCAGATTGATGCAGTTCAGAAATCCTTCTGAAAATGAATATTATCTTAGCACATTGGATATGTGGAGGATAAGGATTGTTTATTCTTAAAGCAGTAAGTGAAAAATTGTATAGCAAATGGCTGGAGCTGTTGTGTTTTAGGGCATAAACTAGAGTACTGTATCAGAAAGCAAGGAGAAACTGAGTCAGATGATAGGAATATGTCTTGCATTCATCCTCAGACTTTCTGTGAGCATCAGGGCAATTATACACCAAGGAATGGTAATGAAAGCAGACTGCATTACTGTGCAGCATCATAAAAACCCAAACCCAAGCACTTGATGTGAATGTTTTTCACTTATGCCAGAAAATAGCTTCCTTTTTATAGGGATTTTCTGTCACAACACAAAGCAATATTTTCTGCATATTACTTTTGTCGCTAGCACTGCAGCTAACCTTATTAATGATATGCGATTCCATCATTTCTGCATTAGTACCATGTGTATAACTACACAGTATTTCTACTGTGCTGCAGGAGAAATGTGACTTAATTTTCCAGAAATACATACATTTCCAGCGTGATAGTTCACAAATAGTATGGTCACAGGCCAATGAAGCAAAACCCTCAATTTCTTGAGTTCTTGGGTTGGTTATTTAGAATAATGCTGCAGAATAACTAATTGTGAAGCGTATAACCTGCAGATGATAGAACTGGCATGCAGAAGCCTGGCTGTATTCCTTATTCTGGCATGGATTTGTTGTGTGACCTTAGACACCTGTCTCTGCTTCTGTTTCCCTTCGTTGTAGTGTGCCTTACCTGTTTTGAGACTACCTTTACCTACTTCCACTTACATTTTAATATAGATAATAGGTGGCATATATGAACATAAACATGTTTTACTGAAATACAAATATAAGCAGATAACTTGTTCTTCACTACTTTTTCCTAGAAAAGTGTTTCCTGGGAAAGTGTTTTACATAGCTGTAACTTAATTTAAAATTCAGTATAATCATAGATTAGACAGAATGCTAAGTCTGAATTAAAACCTTGACAGCTTTGAATTTTAAATTTGGATCTCAATTTGCCCTTGTAGTTTAATGAATTTAAGTAGTTCCTTAAATGTAAAAAATACTCATCCTTTTTTTGGAATATTTGATTTTTTCTTTTTTTTTTTTGCTTTGGACTTGCCATTTTGACATCTAGAGACAGCACATATAGAAGTACTAGAATTTTGCCAAATGAAGCAATATGTGAAATGACCTAAAACCTCATAGGTTTTTTTAAATTATTCCACATTTTATTTCTGAACCATTTTGCTTCTGGGAACAACTCCCAGTTCCTATGGTGTCATGAGTTTTTGTTTTTACATAGGAGTGTTTCAGCTAGACACCTTTAAGATACCTGGGGGAATCACTGTAGAGCTCTGTGACTGTAACTTCTAGGTGAAGTGTACATCAAAACCTTAAAAAATACTATGGCATGAGTATAGATTTACTTCTTTTGTTTTATTAGGGGAATTTTTAATTGTATTTGAGAGGCTGTGAAATATGAAGTACTTGTGTAATCTTGGTATTTGCAGTTTAGCAGAAAAATTGCTAATTGTCTTGCAGGGTTTATTGATGGCTGTGGTGGTGCAACACCTTTCAGTTCCTAGCAGTAGCTCTTGCGTTTTTAGCTGGAAAAAGGTATATAATTATTGAATAACCTCTTTCAAAAAAACCAAAACACCTTCTCTGAGTTGTATGAGAGAAATTCAAATAATTGCAAATTATGTGATATATTTTTTTTTATGGAATAAAAATTTAGTGTTCCAGAAAACATAAATGCTATCTGCTTTTAATGGTGAAAACTCAAGTAGAATTTCCATTAGTATCTTGCTAATGAACAGTGAAAAGAAACAGATGGACTGGTCATATATGAATTGAGTCAAGAGAAAAATCAGTAAAAAAGAGAAATAATTTGCATGGTTTTAAACAGCACTAATGCCTGATTCCCACTGTCTTTTCTTATTATCAGTCCTTGTATTATGGTCAAATCTTGGGCAGCTTTACCAGCTGAAAACAAAGAAAAAATTTTAAATCATAATTGTCTGTAGGTATATGGCATTGTAACTTTAGTTTTTGCATGAAAATGACTAACTCTCTTTAGCAATGGTACTGGCTGTAAGCGGCAGTTGTAGAAGGTTCTGAAATGAGACAAAGAGGTTCAGATTTTACTTATCTAATTGATGTGCCTGTTCAGTTGTGTGGTTTCCTGATTCCATTCCTGGTTCCATTGAGAGCTACCTATGAGGCCCTAGGTTAAGCTGCATATTTGTGTTCCACTTCAATAGTCTGCGTAAACTGTTCTCAAGTTCCCCATGCTTTTGCTCTCTTGCTGTCATTGTAATCAAAATCCCAGGAGTTATATTTATTACATTAACCATTAGGCCATATCACGCAGAAAGGGTCCATAGGATTTTGTCTTAAGGTGTTAGTTGTGCAATATAGCTGTCACTGACTGTTGTCATATTGGATCTTCAGAAGCTGTGTCTATTTTTTTTTTTAAAGCAAATACTGGATATTTAGGTAAAGAAACATTATGAAATATTCTCCAGTGATGACTTTTAAATTGTGAATTAATGATTTGTTTGTCTCTGAATATTGAGACCCTCATTACAGTGAAAATGGACTTATTTTTCTCATTGATATCTCCCTCTAAAAATTTCAAGGAGTCAGATTATTCATGGGCTTTTTTTTTTACTTAGTACCTACAATTACCAGAGGGCCAATTTGCTTGAAAGGTTGGTTGAAGTCTTCCTACTTGGTCTAATATAATCATTGAAGCATATCAAACAGTAAACACCCATAATTACAGACAGAGACAGTGACATACTCCATATTGTGCCTCAGGAAAAAACCAAGGTGCAA
The DNA here is from genome assembly GCF_963210335.1 of Falco punctatus. Classification (NCBI taxonomy): domain Eukaryota; kingdom Metazoa; phylum Chordata; class Aves; order Falconiformes; family Falconidae; genus Falco; species Falco punctatus. The sequence continues at coordinate 55,579,875 of NC_137587.1, forward strand.
TGGTTAGAGAGTAAATTCAGGAGCTAAGGCTGCCTGAATTTAAGTTCTGATTCTGTCACTGGCCCTCTACAGTTTGAACAAATAATTTAATCCCGCTCCCCCAGTTTCTCTGTGTGTGAACAATTGTGATGGGACATTGCTTCCCTCAGATAATATGATTGTGCATAGGCTAGCAGCACAGGGTGAATGCTGAGAGGTACTCACTGTTCTTGAAATCCTGACTTGCAATCTTTGGCTCACTGATGGCCTAATCACGAAGTTTGTTCATATAATACCACTGCGAAATGTGAATTAAAAAACGAGGCTGCATGTTAAAGCAACGTACACATCTGTAATGGAGACTGGAAGTTAATTAATCTACACATGGGACAGCACATCATCTTATTCTCTGGATGCATTTTTGTACTAACATCATGTTTGGCACATCTCTTTCTTAGGGAGAAGTGCAAAGTCCATTGAATTCAACAGGAACAACTCCTGTTGTTTTCAGTGAGATATAAATCCAGCCTCAGAGGTAAAAAAAATAAAAGGTAAATTCTGAAATCTGGTGGCTTTCAAAGGAGAAAATCAATTCAGTGAAATTGAATTGCTTTCTATGTACTGAGTCTGTTAAGTATCAATGTAATCTTATTCAACATTAAAAAAATATTCTAATGATATTTCATTAAAAAATGGGAATAGCTTTCATTTTCATAATTATAATGCTCTTCCTTTGGCAAAATAAAATAAAGTTTACTTTTAATAAAATGTCAATACCAAAATGTGATATAAAAGAATATTTACAATGGTCTGATAAGGTAGCAGCCAAAGTGACTTCAGCCCTTCAAGTTTTATGGATTCTGATTCTTCTTTTTGAATCTTTTAGCAACCAATCATGCCCTTATCTCAAGAATAGTTTTACAGAGCTCATTCATCTATTGTAGAGGTTACAAATCTCATTGATAATACTTTCTTCCAGTAAATCTCATTTGTAAATGTAATTGTACTGGTGACAAACACCATGTTAATTTCATCAAGGGTTTTTTTTTCTTTTGTTTTAATGGTCCTGATTTTGCAAAATGTAAATCTGCTCTTACTAGACTGTTTTGAAAAATAGGTGCTTATAGGCAGGCTTTGGTACAGGATCAATATTGCTGCTTTTGAAATACGCGTTTTTTGGTGGTTCTTTAAATAATGCAGAATTATTTGCAGGGTTGGTTTCTACAGTAATGACAAAAAATGGACAAATACCCTTACTAGGAATGTATCTTGAAAACTTCCCAAGATTTCTTTTAAATGTAGTAGTTATTAGGATTATCTTTCTCAGTGTGAGTTTATGCATCCATTTATATGTTCCTTTTGGAATATAGGTTCTGGTTCAGGTAGTTTACGTTCACAGTGCTTATGGAACTGGTTGCCTAATCATGATTGCTCCATGGGTACTACTGAAGTAGAGTGGATATTAACCTAAACTGTTGGAGTTTTAACATTGGAGAAAAATTGCCCTTTCCCAACTTGCCTTTCTCTAATTGAAGTGGGTGGGCCAAACACAGAGTTAGTTTTGGGTTTCAGACAAAGAACACACCAGTAAGCTCCTGGACTGCTATACTACACTGGTTATTACTCAGATCTTTGGGATTCTACAAAGCCCTGCTATGCAATAGTCTCAACAGCTAGAATGTGTTCTGTGGTACAGTATTGATGGAAAGATAAAATAAATTAAGAACTGTGCCTCACGCAGGCCCAGAAGCAAAGGCACAATCATTTGGATTCCCAGGTTGAAAATCCCATAAACTTAAAACTACGTAAGCGACCCAGCACTCCTGCAGTGTTTAACAGGTCTCTTCACTCACGCTGTATGCTTTTAGTTCTGTCTAGGCAGAGTCCAGCTTGTGTTAATGGTTTTGTGGTTTTGGTGTTATCCTGTCCCACTCCCCTCCTCCCTCACAATTTTCCTTATTTTTCTGATACTATGGCATTGTCTGACTATAATTTTACATAGTAAAGGGTGCTCTGCTGTGTTTGTTTCCACTGAGTTCAATAGCTGTCTCTAATTTCTGTTCAAATAGCGCCCTGACAAAAAACCTTTTATGTGCATGGGGTGTGGGCAGAAAGAATGGGAAAAGGCTTTTGTACCACTTTCCTGTCAAATATTAGCCTAAGGAGTACTGAAAATATATTTGATACTTGATATATATCTAATCAGATTTGTTCTTACAGAATCTCACAATGGATCCAGAACCTTATTCCTCTTGCTGGACCTCCTTCACAACATAATCTGAGGAGTTTTTTGTTTTTTCCTTTCTTACGGTTAGTCACAGTCACCTTGGTACATAGAAATCTGCTAATTATCCTCTGTCTGTCAGTTGTCTAAATAATTTGCAGTGTGAAAGTCTCAAAGGACTCTCTAGTTGACAGGCCTGATTTAGAATTGTGCAGTCTTTTTTTACACAGAAAGGCCCTTTTCTTTCAGTTCTGCCCTTCCTTCTCTGTTTTATTGCAATGTATCTTTTGGTTTTTGTATATCTCTCTTTTTTCAGTGATGTTTTATTTGATACTGTCATCCAGATGCAAACTGGTACTGTAAATAATGATCTTCCAAGCTTGCCTCCTGTTTGGCAAGTTATGTTTTCTAATATGCTCACTTTGCTCTCTGCATAAAGAGGGATGTTCTGTAAGTATTCTAGTTAATTGTGCCTGCTAATAGAAACAATGTATGACATGCTGGATTTTAAACCAGTTCTGTGTTTCAATAAGCTGATTCTAGCCATTGCATCCACCCAGATCTCTCCAAGTTGGTGCTAGCCTCAATACCTGACTTGTAGCATTTAACAAGGGTTTAACCCCCTTCTCACAGATTATTTAGCCAGCCAGTCTAATTAATAGCATTTGCCAAAATTGCAAGCTGTTTATAAGCGCTTTGTAAATAGAAAAGACATTCAATTCCTGCAATAAATTCTGTATTTAACCTTTGCTTATTGTCTGTGTGACAGTGAAGGATATCCATTCAGAGTTGTACTCTTCATTGTTTCCAACCAATACAGTAGACAAATGTTAAATGTAAACAGTATTCCTGGTTTCTGCTTTTTCTGCTGTGGAATTTCTCCCTGATGAGAAATGAAATTCTCTGCAGCAGAGAGATGGTGTGCTGCAATTATATGGGCCATTGAACATTATAGAGCATATTTGATAGGAGTTAAGTTCACTGCTGCTACTGACTCCAGCTCACTTCAGTGGCTCCTGTAATGTTTTGTCTCTAATGTCAAGCTGAGTAGGGGAGAATGAGGGACTTGACCTAATTTCATAGTGGTCATTGTGCTGAGGAAACTCAGTCTGGCACGTGAGTTTCTCACAAATTAGATAGGAAAAGAGGGTAGCATTTTTAAGGGTATATTGAATTGATACTGTCACCTAGGTGCAAATTAGCATGTTGATACATTGACGCATCATTAAATGCAAATTGCTATTGTTTCTCAAGCTCCTCAAGAGAATATTTTACCTAGATAATGCTTTAGTGTCTTGGATATATATTATCCAGGGAAATAATCTCTGCAGACTCTTTAGCTTTAACTTTTTTGTGATGGCCTTCAGGCTAGGAACACGTTTATCTTTTTGTAATAGAAGGTAATGAAATGCAGAACTCCTGTATTCAGACTCCACTTAGCACAAAAGGAGTGAGGAGACCCTCTCAGGGATCGAATTCTGTCTTGCACCTCCACTGAAATCACAATCAACAGAAGTAACTCTTGGACTAGACTAGAACATGACAAAAATACAGAGGCAGGTCTACCTTTCTGTCTGTAATATCAAAGTCACACCTAGTGTCTTCTGGTTCTGCTGTGAGTTAAGGAATGCAATCTGTGGCTGGTCTGCCTGTCAGCCCTCTTCTGCATCCATCCCTCTCTTCTCCGTCATCTTTTCCTCTGAGTGTCATCCCCATACATTTGGGAAAACACAGTGAAGGTGGGTATGTAAAAAGATACTTCACTGGCTGATTATGTTATGAAGCTGATTATGTTTTCCTTTCTTATCTCTGTAAAATATCCAAATATTCATGCCATTTTACCCTTCATCTGTAAAGCAGTCTTCTCTTCCTGCCACCCCCCTGCTGAGATTCCTTTCTCAGCAACTACCTCCTTGTCTTCCAAGGTCTTTTCTTCTACCCGAAGAACAATGATCACAGCTATTCATTCAAAGCATCCATACTGTGTCACTTCAATTGTAAAAGCAAGGCAAGGTCATGGCTTGTGTTTCTGTTTCTTTTTTTATGTATCTTTCAAGTGTTAAAGTTTTAGTCACTAAGACTTTTAAAACGTAACAGTGCAGCTATTCTGTGTATCCAGTTCACTTGCATGTAGTGCTATTTACGTATGTCTGCTGTGTAATGCATTACACACACAAACTCTGTGTAGTTTTATGGACAAAGCCCTGCCATATGTTGTAAACTAAAATCAAGCTAGCAGGTTTTGTGTATGTAATGCACAGTGCCTTCTCTACTCAAAGAAATCTAGAGGACTGTTATCTAGAGGAGGGGTGTGTGATCACTACACTGTAGTTTTCCATTAGCGGTCCCCTGTTCAGTGCGTATTTTCTCAATTCCTTTTCATTTTTTGATTCTGCTAGTCAGTAATTGTCATTTGTTTTCTTAGTGTCATGACCTCAGGCCTGGAGGCTTAACTCACATTGCAGTCAACTGCCATCACTCAGCAACAATAAAACCTCCTGCTTAAAAAGGTAAAAGTTACCAAACAAAATGTGTGGGGCTTCTTAGACTTCAAAGGGCTGAAAGTTAGAGCTGCCTCAGTAACTATCAGAGGAACTGCAGTGAAGCAAGAGCAGTAACTGTCAGCAAGCTCTTATATATCTAGGGCAAGTGAAGATACAGATCTCTGATTTTTGCCTGAGTACGCTCTGTTAAAGTCCATGGTGCTTACCAATGCAAGTATTTTTTATCCCTTACATATATAGGGAAACAAGAGTGTAAGCCCAGTTTACAGACTGGAGCTGTGAACCACTCAGTAAACTGGTTCAATGGCCCATAGTGCTTTCTGGGTTGTCCTCTTTGTCTAAAACTCCTAATACGGTTGTGAAAAACTAGAGAAATAGGTGTTATGTGAGATCCCAAGTGAATGCAGATGGATCCTGGGACTCTACTGTACTCTACTACTGCACTGTCAGTACTGTAATGAAAATGAGTAACAGAAAAATATTAAAGAACAGGCTTCTTTCCTTGGATTAATGTTTCTAATTATCTTTATATAGTTGAAAATTAACCAATGACATTTTAATGGCTTTCACTACAAACTTTACAGTATGTCCACTTGTGTCATATTCTGCAGTGATTAATTTATTTACCTAAATTCACATGGATGGCTTCCAGGTTTGATTGCTGTGGTCTTTCAAATTGCACCTGACTTCTCACAGAAAAATGGTCATAGGCCATGAGTCGCTTAGGAACAGTTTGTTTACGTGAGCTGATTTTCAGCTGTAGAATCTGTTTGAGAAGATCCTTTTGCCGATTTTTTTCTCAGTTGGGTTTGTCTTCAAATTAGGTTTTATAGATTCATCATTTACAAATTGATCCATACTCTGTAGCGTGTATATGCATTCACTCAGAGTAGCACACAAAAGAGAAGCAGATGTTCTCCAGATACATGCTTTAATTTTTCTTTGGTTCAACACATACTTACAGTGACATCTTTTGATATATCCCAGTTCTGCTCATTAGTCACAATCTAATGTTTGTCTCCTTTCTTTTATAATTTCTAAAATAATGTAGACTTTTTCCTGAAAATTCATTTTATGAATTTTTGGTAGTACTAGCCAATCACATAAATGTGATGCCAAAAGGCAATCACAAATGATACAAAAATACCATCAAAATAAGCATGTATAAACATCTGAATACTTTGCAACAGTTGCCCAGCTGTATTTTACAAATAACAGTGAATCATTTATTTTAATTTTATATCTGCTAGCTGAATTGAATACAATAGTTTAATGTTTTCCCCATATTTGTTCAGCTCTTTTTCTGAAGTTTTCTAGGGATGTGTAAGAAATGGGTATTTAATTCAGACTAGATTGGTAAATTATTCTTCTGGTTTCAGAGTTTGCCTACAAATTTGATTTCTACAGTAATTAGCATGAGAATATCAATGAAAGCTAGTAAAATAGAGGAACAGAAAATGAAAGTTATTGTTTCATTATTTTTCTTCTGTAAGCTTCTCAAGTAGTTCTGCTGCTAATCTGTCAGATGTAAAGATATTCTTTCCTATTTGACACTAGTTGGAATGTTTTCCATACCAATTGATAGTTTTTCTTACGGAGTTGCCCTGTACACACAGTGTATATGTTGTCCAGAGACTCTTGTTGATGTTGACTCCAAAAGTTCAAGTCAGATTTCCCTTGCTCAGGGAAAATACTGCTTTTCTTGGCTTAAATATGCTAGAGTATCATCTACCAAAATCTGCAGTTTGAAATGTCTGCATTTTATTCTCCTGTTGCACAGATTTGATACCTAACATCTTTTTCTCAGTTTGCATAACAGCTTTAAAATAGCACTGAAACCTTTTCTGTATCGATCATGTTTACCACGTGAAATGTTTGAGTTTACCTTACTTGTGCTACACCTTTCCATATACTTGCATTTTGATTCATAACAATGTTTAAAACAGTCCTGTGATGCAGAGTTAACACGTTTTCCTTTCATCTTCCACATGACAAATTTTGATGCAGAAAGTAAATACTTCTCTGTTAAAAATAGTGGAACATTACAGAGTACTGTTTGAAGCTGTACATTATAAGGGTTTGCTTTACCACATTGTCTGATTCTTCTAGTGCATGCAACTGAGGGACACACTAAGAGCGGTAATTGTCTTCCCTTGACAAGTTCAGTTATTATTCCTTTATGGGTGAATCTCAGAGATAAATAATTCAATGGGTGGTGGATACATTACACGTTTGCAGTAGAATGAACAGCTACAGAATAATATAATAAAAGTGCTCCAAATAAAAAATGAGAAGCTGTTTACCCCAAACTTTCTGTTTTATTTCAGAGCCATGAATTATTTATTGTGGAATTCTCTTTACATTTTTCCACAATAATGTTCTATATTGCAGGAATAACCTCATCTCTTGATTATTCCTCTTTTAATTTGAGACAAAGTCTGCTAATGTTTTCTTACATTACATCTTGGTAACTGTTAATAATTCTGTGTTTTAAGTGTCATCCACTGTAGACACTTTGGGCTATGCCTTGTAGAAATACAGTTAGGAAGCAGTATGACTTGCACATACAAACAGAAATTTATCAGGAGGCAGTATAGTACTGACTCAGAAAATCCTCTTTGCTTTTTTTGAAATTACTGGAGTTACACCTCAATTTTTACTTTTAAGTATGCCACAACACACCAAATACATCTGAAACATTAAAGATTTGCATTAGTTTCAAGACTGATTTTTGGGTCTCTAAATCCTTGGGAGAGTTTTGCAAGTATTTGCAATTACAGACAACCCATAAATACCTATCAAAATCTCCCTCTGCCGTAATGTTTTCTGCAATGCATCACTATCAGCAGGATATACAATAATAAATTAACTTGTGTCCTATTTCCTCTGCTATGATCTTAGTGGAAGTACTGTTAACTCTGTAAAGGCTGTGCAGATCTTCTCTAAATGTCTAAATATACTTACAGCAAATCTACTTTTTAGTATTTGAGCAAGCGGATTGGGGTGTTGAAAGACATCCTTAAAATCTCATTTAAATCTCTCACAAAAAGCTATCCTGGAGAGAATCTGGTTTATCTATGTGGACTCACATACTATATTTTTAAAAGACTGGCATCAACATACTAGCTATATGTCTTCCCTTCCCCTTATTTATTTTTCCCCCTAAGCAAAGCTGAAAACTTCAACCTCTGTTATTAGAGACATTTGTAACCAAAACCAATGACAAACACATACTATTACAGAACATTATACTATATATATGCCTCATTTATTCTAGTTTTTTAGGACACTGACTTACCAAATCTGATGCTTATAAAAGAGCCAGATGCTAGACACTGGAAATCGCACTTTGATATATTACAAAGCTATATTGTAAGCCTACTGCATGGCCTTCACGTGCACTTAAAACCTACAGGTATGTAAATAATATCAAATGATGAAACTAGAAAGCAGTTTCTTCAGGCTTTATTTTACAATTTCTCACTAAATATATTTACAGGACATGGAGTTTGCTTTAGTGCAATACATAGTAATGTTGCGTAAGTACAAACTGTTGAACTTTTCTAAAAAAATAAAGAAATAAAGACTTAACTGATGTTACAGCTAAGTATGTAAAGCAACATTAATAAATCTGAGTGAAAATGCTAACAGCATCTTTTCTTTTCATAAACAATTTCTAGAAACAAACCACAAACCGGCATTACATATTCCCAACTACTAACCCTTGTACAGTACCATATCATTTAAAAAATGATTTTTTTTTAAAAGCACATATACCGTACTGTATGGCAGTCTTTTTCTACAGATACTGACTTACTCTGTTAATACAAATATGATATAACCTTGGCAGTTTTGAAGAACAAAGTTATCTCAAGATATCAAACATCAGTAACAAACTCTGATAAGCACAGCTTCTTGAGAACTTGCTTTAACAGCATTTCTTCACAGTGATATTTATGAAAGGTTGGAAAAAGATTAGCATAAAATATTTCCATCCTTTTTCAGTTTTTATGCAAAAATCATTACTTTTATATCGGTAATTATAAAATTACAAACACTTTCTATAAGTAACTGCATCTGTAGTATATGATAGAAAAAGTTGTCAGTAAGATACCTAAAATGAGGCTTGCATAAAATGATAGTTTGAAGAAAAGTAGGTACATATTTTTTAAAGTAATAATAAGGGTGGTAACTTAATTTAGAATAAGCAGCACAGCAGTTTAACAGACAACCTATTAATCAATTAAAAAAGCTAATTATTTATTAATGTTAAAAAAATCAAGAAATTGTGATGAGGTGAAATCAACATTTTAAAAGATATGATGAGACATTTACTCTTAATCTTAGTTTTGGCACTTTATTGGAACAATTACTTTACCAAAGACCAAAATATGTATAAAAGTTATACAGCTCCTTGACATACCTGGCAGATATAGTACATAAGTACTGGCAAACACTGAAAACATAGTTAAACATTCCCACAGAATTGCACATGCATGCACTATTTGGACAACAGCATTTTATCTATGTTCTTGGAGGTGACAAACTTGCATTACTTGGGTATTTTAGGCCATTTCTTCAGCAGATCTTGTTTCTGATTTAAGTCTTACAAATTCTTTAGCAACTTCATCATTGGTCCTCTGAGAAAGTATTCTAAGAATTGTTAACCCAGTTTCATCTACAGAGATGTTTCTCAACAAGGGGTACCAAGATGAACAGCTACCTTTCTCTGCTATGTTTTGCAGCTGAATAACTGTCATTCCTATAATGCGATCTTCCCTAGCAAAGCAGTAATCTTTCACTGAGAGGTGAAGTTCGTAGGCTCCTGGCTTATCTTCATTACTCAAAATGCTGCATGGATTAAAAATATGAATTTAGAACAAGGAGTTCAGTTTAATTCCCCTAGGGAATGAATGTAGTCTAGAAATCTTGTAAAAATTAAAGCGATAGTGGTAATTTAACTTCTGTAGTTCCATTTTGTTATGACAGAGTATTGTTTATTTTTAACCTCCTACACAGTTAATCTTTCAGGTGCTACTGATGATGTAGCCTCTGTTCCCGCTGACCTGAACAGAGACAGAGAACTGATCATTCCCTCAATATCTGAAATAGTTACCTTCCCCTAGAAAGTAGCTGAAATGTTCAACTAGTTCCACAACTATCATAACCACATATTTAAACCACTTGCAAAAAATAAAAATCACTAGCAGAGCCTCAAAAGGAGCTCTGTGGTCAGACACTGAGAAAGTGAACTCTGTCCTAGACAGGTCTGGGGGGTAAGGGGGGAAAATGAATTGGTCTCAGTTAGGAAAAGGGGAGGAGGAGTAAACAGATGAGACATACTGTTGAGAAGTACTGAATCTGAAACTCCAAGTTAGGTTAAAATTTCTTATTGCTTTAAGGATTAAATAGAGAGAGAATAGATAGAGATAAATAGAAGGATTTATAGAAGAGATAAATAATAGGATTAGCACTTGCACAACCCTTTACATATCTAAATATCTCAACAGTTATAAAGGCCCAGGTATTTAGCAGTCACAATTAATGCTTCAGTTCAGATAACTATTTGGGCAAATAGATTTTCTAGGTATATGAAGTCATTCCTGTATAGGGAAATGAATTGTACATTTTACGTCTTTTGTAAGACTGAAAGCTTAGTGGTTGTCATTTATCTTCATATAAAACAAAGATACAACTTACTAAATAATTTTGAAGTGGTGTCTACATCTACAGACTCCAATGTGTATAGTGGCTTTGGGATGGTTCTTTTATGTTTTTACCAGTTTAACTGCAAGAAATTCTAACAAAAACTGCCTAAATTATGCAATTAACAGACAAAAAATACTTACAATTGGAAAGTTTCGTTGTATTTTGGTGACCAGGTGTTGCTCTTTGTCTTGGTTCCGTGTTTCCTCTTCTTGTCACTTAGGTTAGGACCTAATATGCAAACTTCCACAAATGGCCGGAACATAGCTGTTGTTTGCCAGTTTAGATTATTAATTGCTACAACTGTAAAGAAATAAAACAAATGAAGTTAAATAAAAGTCCATTAGAAAAGCTCCAGTTAATTATCCAGTATGACTTTGTATAGCCAATGAAAGGTGACCTGAGAACTTCCCTACAGGATAACGATACCAGTTAAGCCTAGGAGGAGCTTTCCCTGTTTTCTGCCAAATAGGATGTCTGACTACTTTCAGTTACAACAGTAGAAAATATAAACATATATTTTACAAAAGCTTTCCATTAACAGCTCTTTTGTCTGCTAACTTTGCTGTAATTAAAGAATCAGCTTATACTAATGTAAATGACACTGGGTTTCCTCTGGAATTCCAGGTTGTGCAGAACAGATATTTTCTTAAAAATGGAACTTTTAAAATCTTGGTGCAGTCATTCACCATATAGCTTTGTTACAGATTTTGGAAAATTATATTATATGCAAGCAATTCAGAAGTGTAATTTGTAATGTTTGAATTTATGACTCCATCACTTCATTAACTGTCCACACAGAGAAGTACAGATAGTACTTACCTGCATAATCATAACATCTACTGATGTTGAGCAAGGAAAAAGTATGATCCTAATCACCTGAGGCTTTACAAGTAGTGTAATACTTAATATTTGTTATTTCATTGTTGGTATGTTTTACTTAAGATGTGGTACTTGAGGGTTTTGGATTTTGTTGTTGCTTTCTTTTTAAAACTAGCTATTTGAAACTTACCTTTCACAATGACTTTATGCTCACCAGTTCCAGGATGTGTAGAGACATCCACCTGTATAGATATCTCACCCACTGAATTATTAGTGGTTTGGCCTGAAATAATAATTAGTAGGTTAGCACACCTGGCTTCTCAATACATCAAGAGAAACAGACAATGAAAGAAGGTGAGCAGTTTTTTCTGTCAGAAACACTTAGAAATATCGAACATATTTCACACTTAACTGGGAATCTGTTATGGTTTCAGAAGTGATTTTGCCTCCAAAATACCCATCAATTGCAAATGTCTATGTAAAGTGCCTCAGCAAAATAAGGAAACTGCTTTCACCTGGAACCTTCCATACTGGTTATCATTAGGTGCATTTGCATCTTCAAATGCAAAAGTTGGTGGCTTTGTCAAACATTGTTTGCATGTGCACCCCAAAAATCTTATTGCAAGTATGCATTTGGAAAATTATTTCTATATTGTTATTGATAAATCCTTTGCTGGGGGTTATGTCTAAGCAAACTGCTAAAGTTCTGCACTAACACAGACACAGGAGCTAGAAGTAAAAAGGAGAAGGTTGTAGGTATGGCAAAGGAGCCAGGAACTTAATTTTGAAAGACTTTATTTTTGAGCGCTAATGCAGGTTCCAGGTCAATTGACACATAATGATTCCTTTAAAAGGACTTTCAGTATGTGTTGAAATGTCTTTTAATATATCTGGTTATAACAGTACAATATAAGCAAAATTGGGTATGTTTATTTGTTCTTTAATTGGATGACTGTGAACGCTGAACTCTGAACACTTGCTCCCCAGTCTAATCTCTGTGAAGCAAATACTAAAGCAAATTACCGTCCCTTTATAACTGGCTGCTATTTTTGTGGGTTAGCAGAGGAAAGATTCTATCTTCTAAATTCCTCACCCACTGGTTCCCCATCCATCTATATGAGAAGGAGAAGCAAACATTCATTTAGAAGTTTTCTAGCAGCTCATGCAGGAATTCAGGAAGGGGTGCAGAGAAGAGGGGTGTCTTGTGTAATCATACTGTGAAAAAATATTCCACCCCCCCCCACACAAATTAGTTTATACCCAGAATATGTATTTTTTCCCCTTTATCACACAGTCTTTTTCTGGATTTCACCATTAGTGTCTTCCTAGAAACATGTTCTGCAGTGATGTTTAGTCGTCGTATTGGCATAACCTGATTGCAAGGTCAATTAAATACTCTTACTGCAAGTGTTAGTGCTCCAGAGAACAAGTGTTTTCCCTGATAAATGTGGAAATTCAGTGCTCAATTAACTTCCTCAGCATCCTTGAACACTGTTCTGCATTTTCCAACTTTCAGGTGAGTTTGGTTTGGAATTGTCATGAATCCACATTTAGATTGTACTCAACCACCTTTTAGCAAAGTACACAGTCTCGGTATCTTAATTTGGTTATAGCTGCTGCTTCTGAATCGCAGGGTACCTGTACCAATTTCGCTGCTAGATGTGTTTCAGTGTCAGCCCGAGGGTTTGGATCGCTACTGACATGTGAACAGGCAATTTGTTAGACATCAGATTTTTAATGACAAGAAGTTTAGTTTCAGTGGCAGCAATTAATTTTATTGTTGTATTTGGACAATTACTTAAAGATGTGGTATATGGGATCTTTAATGAAGTTACTGAATCATTCTACATCTTGTTCATAATAAATACTACTTCTTTTTTAAAAAGCATATATAAAGAGATATGAATGAAATGGACTAGAAAAGCCAAATAAAATCAGTAGAACAGCTTTATTTAGAAGAGTAAAATAAGGTATCATCTGAGTGTACAGTGAAATTAGTTTTCATTTAGAAAGAGAAAGGAAATTCTCATTTGGTCATGGTCATACAGCTGATTTTATTTGCTTTTGCAAACACACTATCTTTAGACTATCAGTAAGTAGCATAATACTGACACTGAGTTTACGCTTGTTGAAATAAAATTTATTTATAAAATAATAAAAAAATATATTTGGAGTGCAAAGTGCTATGTAAAATTATTCTGTCCAGAAAAATAAGATTTTAAAAAAGGTCTCATTTTCATTACACAAAATGTGGTGTTTTTAATGGAGTTATATTTAACTCAGTGGGATGACTTGTGTGAAAACACCTTCCCCTATATTCATCTGGATTACTTGAATCAAATGAAGGTAACACCTAAAATTCAGAAGGAAGCTTATCCAGGCTAGTACCCCAATACTATAGCTAATATATATTTTTATATATAGGTTAGTATTATTTGCTTTCTGATGCTGTGGAGTAAATCAAAGAGAATAGAGACTGGAGCTTCTAGAGCATTAATCTGTCTTGTTCTTTCATACTGTGAAATTCCACCTTTTCAAATTGTTAAGTACTGCATGGAATTCAACCTTAACAGGTTCTGGTGGACCTTTTTATGAATGATGCTTTTGATTCCACATATAGCTATCTTCAGCTATGAAGTCTGAGTCATTTATCTTTTGTTCTAATGATAAAGGTTTCATTGCCAAGCTGGACAGGAGAAGAGAACCAAGAATTAGCAACATGTAAATCATAGGGACACTGAATACATAGGATAAACTGAATGTACTGAGAGTGTAAGAGAAGTTCTCAAACTCTCTTCCAATCAAAATTAATAAAAAATTACCACTGACTGCAGTGGAAGGTGAGTCAGGCTGATCCTGAATTTCACTGAAAAATCAATTACTTAAAAGATGTTTTGGTTTAGGGTTTTTTAAGAGAAATCAGGAATGTTTTAAAAGAAAACAATTAGCGTTTTCATTTGATAGCTTATGCAGCATCTTGTGGGTGATGGTAATAATGGAGCATGCTATGTTAACCTGTAATAATGATGCATTAGATCTCACCAAGACAAAATTTATGAATCTGCAAGATAAGTCTTGCTCTGGCTTTCCAACTTACTAACTATGCAAAGTATATCCTTGCAAAGGTCTCCTAACTGATCTTTTTCTTTCCTTTTCCTAGTAGCCCATAATTCACAACAGTGCTCTAAGCCATATTGCAAATATATAGTGGGATTAGTCCTGTATGTATAGCACTGTTTGATAAGTTATAAAGAAATCTGTGTAAAACATCACACAGACAGCTGACATTAAAATGATCCTACATTTCACTATTGCTGAGGAAAAAACTCCTGCAGCAGAATGTCTCAGCCAGCAGAGACAATTTCTGTTCTAGACTCTAGAGGAGTCTGGAATATAGGCTTGGTTTCTTTCTGTTACCACCCCATCCATCTTGCATTTATCCCTCTCTGACCTGCTGAACAAACTAGAGACACAATTCTTGGACATTCAGTGTTTTCTTATAGCAGCTTTTGTCAACATTAAGAACTACAGCACTTATTTTTCAAGTCTCTGATCTCAGAATCACAGGATGGTCAGGCTTGGAAGGCATCTCTGGAGATCATCTGGCCCAACCCCCTGCTAAAGCAGGATCACCTCGAGCAGGTTGCACAAAGTCACATCCAGGTGGGTTTTGGATTTCTCCAGAGGAGACTCCACAGCTTCTCTGGCAGCCTGTTCCAGGGCTCAGCCACCTTCAAGGGAAAGATTTCTTCCTCATATTCAGAAGGAACCTACTATGTTTCAGTTTGTGCTCATTGCCCTTGTCCTGTTGCTGAGCACCACTGAAAAGAATCCTCTTGACACCCACCCTTAAGATATTTGCATACATTCATAAGATCCCCTGATCTGTCTATTTCTGCTGGTTTGTTTTCTTTCTTGCTACCAATTCTTGTGAAGTCACAGCAGGAGTTAGTGATTGTGATTGCACTGTGGAAAGGTCTATTTATCCTACCACATTTCAGAAGACAATTTAACTGACAGATTGCACTTTTCTTTCTTTAGTACTGTAATGTAACTAATTAGAAGGTTAACAAGCACAAATAATTCTGCTGTATTTTTGAAAAACCTTATGGTTGCTTAACTATTACTATCTCTACTCTAAACTCTGCTTTAGATTTTATTTGTTAGGTTATTTATATGAATCAAAATACAGCATACTCTCATAGGTGGGTTTTAAAGTGATCACCTGCATTTAAACTGCATTCTTTTGCAGCCATAGTACAACAAATAGTAAAGGAGAAAATATATTTCTGCTGGCCAAAGGTGCTTGCTTCTCAGTGGACAAAAAGTCTAAAAAGCTAGATTTTGATTTCTCCCTTATTTAGCATCTGACATGTTATCAGTGTGATAGTTGTTGCAGCCCCAGTGATCTTGACAGAAGGGAGCCATTTTTGAACAAGGACCTACTCAAAAGTTTCTTAGTCATGGTAATCATCTTGGCTACATGTGCACTCAGAAACTCATTCTTCTGTCTTCTATTCTTAAGTAGGTAGGTACTTTTGGAGGTGGACTTGTAGAGAAAATAGCAGAAAATACAAATCGAAAATGAGTCATTAATATTTTGTAAAAATAAATCAGAAACTCCCTATATTCTCTAGCATAATACTCCTGCTAAATGCAAGGGACTTCTCCTGAATCAGTCTGTGATTGTGCACAAAATACATTTCTGTGAAAGGGGTCCTTTGTCCTGCTCAATCCTTTAGCAGCAAAAAGTTTTGAAAAAGTTTTCCCATCAATCAGGAGGACTTTAGAAAATAACTACTAGGTTTGCATGAAAAAAGAACCCAGCAGAAATAAATGGGATGCACAGAAAATGAGCTAGCATAAAATTTAAGAATAGAATTTGAGACATTGAGACCTCTAATGGAGTATACTTTCCAGCTGCTCTGGGAGTTGGGACTTTGAAACTGGGATGCTTTTGTTATTTCTTGAGGAAAAGAAAATTAAAAAGGAAAATGTTAAGAGTAGGTTGTTTGTGGGGCTACTAGGAGCATTGGTATGCAGCATGGACCTCAAAAAGTGGCACAACACATCTGAGAAGCTGAGCTGATCATTGGACCTTTCATAGGTCTGAGCTCTGCCTTTCCAACCAACACAGTTATGCTACTAGGAATATTTAAGATAGCAAACTAAAACCAGTTTGCACTATTTGTATATTCTAATATAAAAATAGGAAAGTTTCTATAATGATGCAAATTGTCATACAGAAGTATTTATGGAAGATAAAATTGCTGTGTCTGAAAAGGTATTGCTTGACCTATCTGTTAATAAAATTAGTTGTTATCTGGTATTGTGTTTAGATAAATGTTGTCATCAGTCTTGCAATCTCTTCTTTTTACAGTTCAGTATAGCAAAATGTGGTAGCTATATGAAAGCGAAATATAGCAGCCTTCAAAACTAAGCAATGAAAATAAATAATTTGATGGTTTAAAAAAGTCAGACAGAAATATGTGGTACTGAACCCTAAGAGAAAAATCTGTCCCTGCACTCAGCCATACCAGCCTTCTCTCTCATCAGGTCCGTGCCTGTAGTACAGAGTTTGAAAATGGTTGTGTAATCCTCGGTTAACATATCATTTCATGATGTGGAGCATCAATTATATTACGTTATGCCTTATGATAGCAATTCTTTCAATTCAAACTGCTTTAAAGATCTTTTGGCATTCATTGTATCTTCCTCCTCGTGGTTGCATGTAAAATCCTTAAAGGCTTTATTTGAGGGCCTGTTTCTCACAAGATAAAGAATGAAAGAGTAGTAAACTGTGTGTCAGAGAATGAGCAATAGATTGAGGACGTGCTTGCAAAACAAGGATTCTTCTTATGCTGCAAAGTAGCAAAAGAGGATAATAACGGAATGTTTTTATTGCTCTTCAGCCGGGGACATATTGTTTTTTCATCCAATAACAATTACAGCTTTCAATAACAACAGATTTAAATGTTTTTTCTTGTCTTGATTTTTTTTTAACTGTTGAGCTCTAGAAGCGTTAGTTGTCAAAGTGATTGTAATCTGTGCGGTATCCATTCTTGCTTAGTGATGCTTGCAGGGACAATTTTAACTCTACAGTGATATTGTAAAAGTAAGACTAACTTTTTTGCAAAATATCTAGGAGGACAATATGCAGATGTTCTTGTACCTTCCATTGTCTCTGTAACCCTTTCCCCAAACTTGCGTTGCATTCACAAAGTTTGTAGAACTCGTTTGGAAAAATTGTGGTTTATTCAGAATTATTCAAGAAATAGTTTTATTTAAAAAAAAGAAATCTTGACTGTTAAAGTGGATTGTTTTCTTCCTCTACCTTCTGTCCAGTTTATAGATCTGTTTAGCCTTAAGTATGTGGTTAAGTTGTCAGAGTGTATACATAGGAGACAAAGTAGAGATATGAGACAAGGAGCCACAGTCAAAAGTGGAGCTTTTTGGAAATTCAGGCAACACTAAATAGAAAATAAGGGTTGGACATTGTCACCAAAACCAGCAGCTGGGTGTCCAAAGCCCCATGTGGCTCTGGGTTTATGGTCTTCACTTCAGGTTCCAGAAAACTCAGAAATATACTGTATCCCCCTCCTGATGCAAGATGTTATGGATCTCTGAGGAGAGAACTGATTCAATTTCTGGAAGCTGGAATGTATTAAGCAGTCTACACAGTGTCCAAAAGAGATCAGTGTCTGTTCTCAGGTGTTTGAAAGCAGAGCTCCTAATTTGTATCTGAAAGGCTTTTTATACTATCTGCAGTTATTACAACATAATAGTCTATTATTTGCTTAGAAATGAAAGCACTAAATGTCTGAATCTATTGAAAATATATATATATATAGTCAGAAGGCCTTTACTTGAATTTACTATATATATTTTTTCTTCACACAATTATATTCCGGTTTTCCATACATTCGTGATTCTTTACATTTAATTGATGGGCACAAATGACCCCTAGGTTGAGAAGGTAAACATGAATTAATTATTTTCTTTTATGCAAAGAGGGTGCTTCGTTAAACAGAAAAGGAATCTGACATTTACCAAACACCCATCTGACTTTAAATACTAATATGTTTTGTACTGAACCAATCAGTGCTTATATAACAATAATAGAAAGGTAAGATGAGATTTGATGGTGTTTTGGTTTTCTTTTTGTTCACCTTGGAATTTCATAATTTGCTCATGCCTTAGATTTATATTACCATGTTGGTGTTTGGTATTTCTCTTCTTCTAGTTGGCATGGTTCTATAATCAACTCTAGATTACGCACGCTGCTCCTTTCTGCCCTACTTGAGGTCTCTGATTCCCCAACTTCCATACCAAATGGAAGTGATTCTTTCTTACTGAGCTTTCCCAGCCTTTCATTTACTTTACACTTACTTGATTAAGCCTCTCTGTATGTCTACACTGCCTCCTTCTAATGTCTAGGGTTAATATATTTTTATAGTTCTGGGGGCTAGATGTCCTTCTAAAGTCCTTCCTGGACTTTTGTAGCTTCTTGACTTTCTCTCTCTCTCATCCAGGTACTCATAAAAGTTGTTGCAAGTGGTGACTTCTGCAGTATTTTTGCCCTGAAGTAGTCAAATATAACAAGCTAGGCTCTGAAACAATCTTTATAACTTTATTAAAAGTTTGTAGATCTATGGAGGTTTACATTTTTTCTTCTTTATTTTTTTTAATTCTGTCTTTTAGGATTTGGGATTTTGAGACCTTCTATCTCTCTGAGGATTAGAGATCTAGTTTAAAAGAAAAACAGCTACCCGCAAACTAATCGTCATGCGTGACACAATTTTATTACTTGAGACTTAGGAAAAGCTCACTAAGCACTGTGAGCCAGGCAATAAAACCAGCTGAAGTGGCAATGTTGCCCTCTGGTAACCCTATTCTATCCCATTCGCTAGCTAGCTGCTTCGGCATAAATCTGACCATTTATTTAAATACGGCACCTATGCTTTCACCTTATTTTCTATACAGGACAAAGGAATGAAAAAGTTGAAGAAGCATTCAAGCTTTCACAGTCCCAATGCTCCAGAATTGCACAAGCTATGGAATCAACAATCTTACTCAGACATACATTTATCATCTTCTGATTAACGATGCCAATAAAATACATGTATATTTGTCTGGGGTTAATTTATTAGAAAAGAAAAGATCAGGGTGACTAATCAAGTTCTTTTTCACAGGACCTGGAGGCTCTATAATTTAGAGGAAAATCTTGAGTGCATGTTTTAGCATTTTTATTTCTACAAAGGGTAAGTTAAAGCTAAATTGTTTGTATTTGATTAGAAAACACGTATCATTTATCTTAAGGATCACTTGATGTGAAGGTATTGACAGAAGATTCTGCAGCATGTGTAAGCCTCTCAATTGTACAAAGCCACACTATCAAAATACATTTTGTCCTATTTGATTTTCTGTAATGTCAGACAGAGTGATATCAGAGCAGAATATTATGTTGTGAGTAGATAGTACTGGTTTGAGTTTCAGGGTGGAATCCCCAGTGAAGACCTTCCCCTTCATCTCTGTCTGGTGTATGCCGTGCTTCGCATGAGGGCTGGCAATTGCACAACCCCAGTGAGACCCTTCAACATCTGTAGCCACTTGTATGTCTATATAGTAAGAAACCAGGGATGAGCCAGCTTTGATGTGGGAGGTGAATATCCTGTTAGCATCATCCATCCATCCATATGTATGTGTGTATACATATACACACAGTCCAGTATTTTAACCAGGCAACATACAGGCAAGTATAGCCTCTAATATTAAGAGGTTTATATATGTAGTGAATGCTCTACTAATACCATTGTTATTTTTCAAAACCGATGTCAAACTGATGGATAAGAGGAGCTTGTGTTCATTTTCTTGAAGACTTAAGAGAAACTGTAATATACAACTTAATTTAGGTACTTTGTTGTTTCATTTAAAGAGTAACAAAAGGAATTTTCCATTGTGATATCCTCTTAGGTGAATGTTCTGTAAAGACCTTACACTTCACCAGCAGTCTGGGGGTTTTTATATGTGAACTTTTAAAATATTTATTTTCTGCCACTATTCTGAATGCATTTATTTTGATATTAACATATATGCTAGAACACTCCTATTAATTGTAATTCTGCAAGTTTCTTCATTGTTCTTGTATTTTCTGTTGTTTATTACTATACATTCCTTGGAAATGTATGGTGATTTCTGCAGTTTATAAAGCAGGTCTGGTTTTTTTCTTTCATGAAATAAGGCTGTGTAACACACGATTGTGATCTCAGTTTGAAACTGCAGTGGGTGAAGCAGGGATTATTTCTTGAGGAATGTACCTGTATTCTGATAGAATACAGGTACAGCTTTCAAAATATGACACTTCTGACACACAAAAGAGCAGAAAAAAACCTTTGTTTTTTCACTTATAAAAGCTGCTGAACGATTTTTGTTTTCTATAGTCTGATGTCATCTATCTGCTTACCTAGACTTTAGCATGTTTCCTATTTTCTATGTTAACTGTTAGTTTAGTACTTGAATCTGATTCCATATATTTAAGAAGATAGAAGATAGTGAGGTTCTGCTTTGCCTTGTACCATTACATGTTGCAAAGGAATACAGAATTGAATTTTGGCTTGGCAGCTGAAAATAATTTATCTTCATTTTTGATCATGTAACTTCCCTATGTTGGTGGCTTCAGAAGATGAGTATGATGTTACTGTTATAGTTAGTCATTCTCATTAGGTGAATATTTTTAATTCTGCTTATTAACATGTTTTCAGATGCTTCTTCCCCTTTTAGCTTTCAATTGCCCAGCATAAGAATGAAGATATTTGGTACAAATCAGCTGGTGTGAAAGAATAGCCTTTTTTGCAGCCATTTAAACACACAAGTAGGGGTTGTAGTATGAGCTCCATGTTGTTAGATGAGTATTGATTTTTCTGCTTAAGTAATACAAACTCTTTAAAGTCAAGCTAAAAAATATAATGCAGTCCTGCCACTATGGATTGCTATGTTGTATACCTTACAGTAACTAGCATTCTCTAATGAGGTTTATAAAACTAAGCTGCTGTAAGTTTATAAGAAAAAATATTTTTCTGTTTCCAGTAAGTAACCATTTTAGATGCAACAGTGACATTTAATTTGGAGAAATTACTAGTAATAAATGACAGCAAATTCAGGACACTGTAAAGTTTGAGATGCTGTCTTTTTATGTAGTTTACTAAACCCAAAATAATTTAAAGGATATCAAAATTAGAAAGAAGATTTATGGCTGTGGTTTAGTTTAGCAAACCTTCAGTAATTTCATAAACTATAGCTTGTGTTGTGAATGCTTACATTTGGGTTAGCATCAACTCTAATAACATTTGGACAAAACTTAAGTACTCTAAAAGGTGAAGGTATAACTCAATTCAATAAAAAGGTATCTGGCGGGCTGAAAATTTTCTCCTTTTTTAGGAACAAATTTCGAGAAGCATCACCAGGATTGGTCTGAGCTTTAAATAACAGTAAGTCAAATATTCCATAAAGTAGGAAAGTTTGATCAATAGGCCAGTAGATACAAAGGTAGTTTTACTTCAGTGTTTTGAGTCTGTTCCTTTTCTTCTGAAGAGTAGAAATATAGTAAAGAGTTTATTCTTTGGCTGTTATTGTTTTGTCTTGATTGCAAAAATATGGCTGAATTTAGCACAATTTAGTTAAAATTGGCTTGTCCTGCCTGAACTGAAATGTCACCACCTTGTCTAGAGTTGTAGGTTGACAACTTGCATAAATATACATATACATAAATATATATGTACATTGATGTACAAATATATGGTCTTTTGCAGAAACCTTTGAGTTTTCCTTGATGATATTCTGTGCTTCCTTCTAGCCATGCAGCACTGAACCACCAAGTCCCTGCAACTGAGCAGGGTTTTATAGGTCAGGCCTGGCAGCGCGTTACTATTCACAACTGATTCACGGATGGCACAAGTGTAGTGTGCACAAACAATTGTTTAGTCGCAAAAGATGTTGAAAACAATCCGTGTTATAGTCTGAATTTATGCAAAAATCTTATCCTTCAGCTGAATTTAGAGGACAAAAAAGATAACTTTTACAGTACAAGTTAATGTATAGTATTAGTGGTGTGCAATCTAAATCTGACAATTTACAGCTGACACAAGTCCAAAGGACACAGAATTAATCAGACCTGAACCTCAGGGGATCTGTTTGGTAATGGTGTACTGTTGCTATGAGATTCTCACTTGGCTGCTTTATATGCTCTTTGCAGAAATCTCAGTGACCATACAGTGTGTAAGGTACCAGTTACTCAGGCTTTGAAATGCACTTCACTAAACTGCCCTCAGGTTTTTCAGAATCAATGTCCATTTTAGAGACTCTAAAAGTGACCTGCTCCACAAAATGGTTCTTGGCAGTGCTAACTTTACTGTATGGTTGAGATTTAAAAGTCTTTTTTTCCATTGCTTTGAGTTTAATTACATCCAACTGTCTATTGATTATGGATTGGTTACCTGCACAAATATGAGGGCAGGTATAAATCTAATTACGCTTCAGAGAAAGTTTCCGATTTGAAAACAGAGTCATTTTAAGTAGATGCTAATTATACAGCTACAATTGTGAGACTGGAGGTTGTAATAGGTAAGTTTTTTAGTTCTTTTAAAGGAGACATTAAAGTATGATGAAAAGCTATGAGTCACTTTTCCTTAGCTTTCATTCCCAGTGGCTACACTTCTGATAACACTGGTGTGCAAATATAGGCATGCTAATGTGTGCACAGAAATGAACACAGACCTCAGGCTGAAGTCATGATGAAATACAGAAAATTCAAGTTTGTGGTTCAAGATTTACAAAAGATTTCTGCTTATGGCTACAACCTGGATAATTTTTTCTCCTGAAGTTACAATGAAAGTATGCATAAGAAAAAGCCAAAAATGCTAGTTATTGATAATTTTCTGCCTAAATTCATAATGTTAATCTTCTTTGAGAGGGGGAAAAAGAATCTATTCCTTATATATTAGAGTTTTATAGCAATTTTCTAACTTGTAATACATGAATTATTAACAGAGATCCCCAGTCTTATATGAAAACTGCCTAGGAAATCATTCCTTGAAATTAATCTTGGGGCAAGCTGCAAACCTCATGTTTCATGCTTTTTATACTGCAAGTAACATATTGTACTTCAGAGGTAAAAGCAATTGATTTACAGCTTAGCTACCTAATTAAATCTTCTCTGATTCTCATGAGTGGGAGCAGGGTAATTCTTTATAGATCAGCAAATCATATTCCTTCCCAAAGATATTAAGTGGCAGACAGGCCATTTTTACAAATGCTCATTACATGCAAAAGAAAACTAGTAAAGTTACTATTATGCAAAAATCTGCAGCTTCTAGAATGAGGAAAAAATATTCAGCTTGGAATATAATGCACATTAGACATATAAAACCATTCCTGTATGTACTGTAGAGGTATAAAAACACTGTCCTAGACTGATTAAAAAAAAAGGTAAGGAGTAGCTTCTTTTTGGAAACAGACGGAATCTTTGCCTGAAAGTATAACCATGAACTCTTGCCCTCTTATTGAAACCATGGAAAGTCCTCTTCTGAAATACACTATTAATGAATGGTATAGAAGGGGACTCAGCATTTCAGTTTTTTTGCTGAGATACGCCAAAATTAGAGCTGCAAAAAGTGGCTTCGGTGTTGCTGACATCCAGATTCAAAAAACACCTAATATCATATCCTTGCATGTTCTCTGTCTTGGTTTGCTTTTGGGTAGGTATCAAAATCTTGAATTTTGGTAAGTGGGCATAAAAACTGATGTGACATTTTCAGCATGATGGTTTTGAGTCTGAATACAGGGAAAATAATGCTGTATTTTAGCCTACAGAAACCTTCTATTCTTTTTGAATCCATCGATGACTTGCTAAAAGTGTGGGTTCTGTAATGGGGAATCAATGTGCTACATTAAGGACGTGTTGCTCACAATTTATTGTTCTTAATCACAGAAGAAAACCTTAATGTATATAGGTCATGCTTTTTACAGTTATTTGTGATTAGTAATTAATATTCTCCATCTCTGAAAGTATCTAGAGCTGCCAATGTACTTAACAAATTTACTGTTTCTGCAGTTATAATAGATCCTCTGGTATGGCTTCTACAACCCTGTCTGTGTTGGAGTGCTCCCATAAATAACCCTGATACTCAGCGTTCAGATAGAGCTATGGGACCTATTCTTCCTGTAAAGTGACAAGCTGATAAATGCACTTCCCTCAGGTAAGCTCCCATGATTGACAACAGCAGTTGATATGGGATAACATCACATGGGCAAGTTTGTGACAATAAACTCTAAAATACCACAGTGTTGGGAGAGCATGACTGGCAACCAACCATTTAAAACATTTAAAATATAATTTGACATAATTATATCTCTTTTACAGATCACTTACTTTGAGATGTCTGAGTGTGTATAAACTTCTTTATCAAAGCGTCTGTAGTTTGTGTGTAAAGGCTAAGAGCATATCTCAGGGACTGTAGGTCTGGGCTCTTTTCCAGGAAATTCTTTTTCAACCCGCTTCCTCCAGCATGGAAGTATTGCTAAGACGAAAAAAAATATTGTCATTCAGAGAGGCACATTATCTGAAAGGCCTCAGTTACAAACATACAATTTTAAGTAAAATTCTTGCACAAACTTTAAAAAAATATCACCTGGCATGTATAGCTAGATTTATGATTATAGCAGGTGACATAACTGTCAGCGTCTACTACACAGCTTCTTTCCAAAGGTAAAAATTTAAGCCTTTTGGGAGAAAAAAATATGCAAAATTTTCATTTTGGTCTTCATGATCTCAAGTATTTATATATCAAAACTGGATATATGTGTATTTGCAGGGTTCTTTTAGGTTGTGGAGAGTGGAATCTGTTTTAATTCTACCTAACAAAAATTTCTCTAAAATCAAGGCATGGTTAACAGCACAAGATATATATATATATATATATATATATATATATAGGCTAAACAAATTTTAAACCAATGCTTTGTTTAAGCATTTTGCAATCTATATTTCAGTTCTAGGTCTCAAAATCAATGTACAAAGCTCCCAGTGGCTAATTAGTAAAAGCAAACAATGTTTTTCAGGAAAACACTGTGACTACTTGATGACATGAAATACTAGTCCACTCAATACAGGGTGTGTTGGGAACTGTTAAGTAGAATCTAATCTCCCTACATTTTTGGAGTGTTGCCAAAGGAATATATGTAATATATACATTTCAGTCATATATACAAAATACTTGATCTCAAGCATATCTGTGACAAAGCAGACCTGCAGTCCACACATGTCCATTGCATGTTAGTCTACATATTTCACCTTCTGATTCTTGAGATTTTTGCAGGAGATGGAACAGAAATGTATTTTTCATAACAAAGTCATTATTTACATTTCTGTGTTGATGGCTACTGATCATTAAGGGGAAAAATAACAGTAGGAGCTAAACAAAGTATCTGAAGTAACCAGGCTGAAAATTTTTACATTGTTTTAATCCTGTGTGGGCAGTTAGTTTTCAGATTAAGAGGATCCAACTTAATTACCTTTATCTTTTCATCATTGCATACTTATGTTAAATCTGTAACTTTCCAAGTGAATTATTTCATACTATATGTTTCCAAAAATCTCTCTTAATTGTTTGAAAGTATATTCATGATTTCACCCATGAACTTAATCAATTTATAAGTAAGTGCTAAAATCTGCTAATATTTCCTGCTATTGTGAAAACTACTACATTTTTTTTTTTAGTTGTGTCTTGCAATAAAATATCTGCAGCAGGAGCTGCAAAGGACTAAAAGCTCCATGAAAGATAACAGGCATGTAAAGGAACAAGGACAGCCGACCCTAATATTCCTGAGTTTTTATGGTTTTTTGCTTTTGCCCATAAATGGTAAGTTTTGCATGCAAAACCACTAATAGGAACATATTCTTGTATGGAATAAAATGCAGAAAAATAATGAATAAACAGAGTATTACAGATTCAGTTGGACACCTAATACCCTGTTCTTTGGAGATGTAAACCTTAAAATAGTTCACTTGCAACTCATGCTCCAGGCTGAGGGGCTTCAAGGTTTATAGGTGACAAAAAGAGTCTTGAAAGTCACTGACATAGGCAAGGTACAGATACAAGTGCATGATGTCAAATATGTGGAAATCAATGCTGTAGCCACTGCAGTCCCAGCCAAAACTTGACAAATGCCACACAAGTCATATTGGGTGGTAGTTTCATTTCGTAGAGTGCCTCTGGGTTTATAGTGCTTGCAAAGACAAAAATGGAAACTAAAACAATATTATTAATATTATTATGAATACGATCAATGAATTATCTCTAGGCTGAGATAATGATATAACTCAGTTTGACGTAACTGAGGCCAGAAGGACATTTCTTCTAACAGTAAATAGCAAATTAAGCTAAAAATAATAATATAAATTGCTAAGGTTCTTTTTACATTGTAGAAAGACCGATGATATGCTATATACACTTAAGATGAAAGTTTATTCCTTTATGTTCTTCAAAACATTAATAACACCATCACCTCTTAAATTCCAAGTTGCTTAGTGAATTAATTTTGGTACTAAAAATAGATCAATAAAAGGGAAAACAAAAAAAGACTGCAAGCACAGAGGTACTCCTCCACACAATCCCTTCCTTTTTACAATAATCAATTACTTAATATTTTAACAGATACCACATACCATTTTTACCATTCTTCTTATTTGGGCCACCATTTTTTGTTGTTGTTGTTTTTGAACCATATTTATGTAGCATTACCAAAAAATTGTAGATTTTTATCATTAAACTTACGAACTGCATTCCTAAAACAACATAGCAGCCTTTTTTCTTGAGTTAACTCACAAGGTTTGTCTTTGTTCACTTTCTAATAGTGTAAGACCAATTTCTGCATGATCAAGGCTATTTGCTTAGTGTTTTGGAAAAAAAGATTTTGCCATATCATGTACTAAGCACAGTAAGCAGGTTATAATGTCATGTGATTGCCTTACAATGTTTTTCAGACAGCCTTATCTTGCTCTGTTTATGAATGTAGTGCACAGAGATAAGGATATGGAATTAAAAGAGGATTTTCCCTATTTTTATCATTCTCCAATTCTAGACTTTTGGTTAGTAATGTCTATTTAATATCTGCCTATGACTCTTAAGAGTTTAAGCACTGGAAATTCAGGCAAGGTTAGAATTTACATTTTCCCCTACTTTTATTTATTTAGAACAAACGCTTCGAAAGGAAAATAATTAGATTCACATACTGAACTGAGGACTCCACAGGGCTTAATTTGGGAGCACGTATTATTTCAGCATTTTACTCCATTTCTGTTTCCACAAAATATCCCCAAATATTATTTTTATTTCTGAAAGAAATGCCAATTCCACTGCAAATACAAAAAATGGCAAGTGGGTGTCTTCTCTGATACTTTGTTCTTGTCTTTTGAGACACTATTTTGTTGCATAAGACTTGATCACGAATGTGTCCTCTTTTTATATCTTCAATTTTATACTTAAGTAGCTGCCTCCTTACCTTCCTGATGTGCTGTTTCTTCAGCAGCAGACATGAAAATATGCTGTAATTCTATAAATTGATTGCTTTCAAGTTATTTACACCAAATAAAGATCCAGGCCAATGTGAAAAAGACTGATTAGTACATTAAATAATATCCCTTAATGGCTTCTTTTGACTTCAGAAACCCAGTCTGTGGAGACTGTATCAAAGTCTCCAGTTTAGTATAAAAAAACCACCCCAAAACAAAAAAACAATACCAAAAAGGAGTTGGTTAATCTCTGTACTTCTACATTTAGGATCATAATGCAATAACCATAAAATAAGTGGAAATGAAAACAAAGTTTTCAGAACATTTCATCTGGCCTGTGGCCTGATCCTTTCATCCTCCCAGACAGGTCAAATCCTAGAGTTACTTTATCAATTACCAATAAATTTATTTGTATTTCTAGTAAGGAGATTAGCACCAGGTAACGTTGGATGGATTGTCTCTAATATGGGTCCTTTAGAAATCTAATGTAAAACTTTTATTGCAATGCTAAGATTTTTCGAAAGTAGTTTTATGCATTACCAATATCTATATTAATAAGGAGCTGGTAATGCATAAAATGAATTTTTCAGAAGTGGTTTTAATAAGTGTGTGACTAATATGATTTTTTGTTTGCACTGAAAAGGGACCAATGTGTAGAATAATTAAAGAGCAATTTTAAATTAATCAGATTATTTAAGAGTGACAGTAAATTCGGTGGTGAATTCCAAACTAAAAAGCTGATAAATTCAACATTGAATTTAAAATAGTGCACAGTAATGCCTGGCATTAAAAGCCCCATTTTCTGGTGTGCTATAGAAAATGTGTCACATGTTTGTGGGAATGTGCATCTAGAAAAAAACATGCTTCTTAGGCTGTCTCCTCTGTGGGAGAAAAAGAGGCTGTGCTGCAACATAGTAAGGGTTTTAGCCCAGGTGCTTCAGCTACACTAACTCTAAAGGAACAAAAGAATCATGAACTTTGGCTACCAATTCCTTTAAGGGAACATGTTCTGTCTACACCTAGTAGAATAGTTTTCCTAACTTCTCTGCAATCAGACTGTTAGACATTTGCTTTCAAGTCAATACAAGTAGCTCAGGATCAAATGGTTCTTGACATATTAAAGGGATCCTTATTATTCTAAGGGACCATTCTATATTAGAATCTGTTTATGTCAACCATACTCTTGGTTATTCCAGCACAGAACAGAAAACTACATAAAGCTGTACCTTTATAGTAGCTAGTGCTACTTCCATTATTGCACATTGCCTCAGGGTCAGGCTTCTGGCTTCCTCTCGAATCACATGGTCCTGCAAAGCAAGTCAACAATGCACGTGATTTTGAAAGACAGACAGTATTGTGGCCTGTCTATTCTTGGAAAAACAAATAAAGCCCAAAACCTCCAAATGCTCCCCAAGTCCCTGTGATTAATAGGAATTAATTCAAATTCAGACTTCTTTTACAACAAATTATAACCTAAAGCAATCATGTTGTTTTCTGAAAACAGACTGGAGAGAAAAAGAACCAAAGTTTAACACTAAGCATCTGTGTAGCATTATTTCTTTCCTTAGGACGTATTAATTCTCTGTTCTGGGGTGCAGAGAAAAAAATAAATTTTAAGCTTAAATAATTATATTAGAATGATACTGAATTAATTTTATTAATAAACCTGAGAGTTTAAGGACTATTTGTTAATGCTGCACATTACAAAAAAAAAAAGGGGGGGGGTGTATTAGAACATAAGTTAGTCAAAAAGTGATTGTACTCCTGTCAAATCTTTGTCTAAAATAAGCATCCTGTGATTTATTTAAGCAACATTTTAACTCCTCTAGCAAAAGGAGCAATTCATAGAAGCATGAATTACCACATTTCTGCCCAAATCTGAAACCCTAATGGCAAAATTGATTGGCAAACA
Organism: Falco punctatus; assembly: GCF_963210335.1. Lineage (NCBI taxonomy): Eukaryota > Metazoa > Chordata > Aves > Falconiformes > Falconidae > Falco > Falco punctatus. The sequence goes on from NC_137587.1 coordinate 55,609,589, forward strand.
ACTGACATCAGTATCAGGCGCCTGAGCTCTCCAACAAGTGTATTATAGACTTCTGTAATGTAGTGCTGATGAGTTTACTCTAGAGGTACATGCTATGTTTCAATGCACACCATAAATAATACGCAGAAAAAAATGACTAGTATTCTCACCCTAGAGTTTTTTTCAGAACCAGTTGCAGAAGGCAACACAAAGATGTCATAATTTTTTTTTTTTATGTTCAATGCTTATAAGGCCTAATTGTGCAATATGGGAATGATATCTTCTTGATCCATCTAGTGATCACTTTACCATACAACCATGCAGTCTTTTATCCTGAATTTGGTTTTGATGAGACTGTAAAATCATTACTCACCTTTGAATACTTACTGCCATATTAATTTTTACTATAGTAAATAAGCACGAGGCTTGGCCTCACAGTCACTAAAATTTCTTCTTTTTTTATTTATCATTAGAAGAAGTCATTCACAGCTTCATTTGGCTCCATTACCTTGAGTTTTGAGAGTTGTCCAAGATCTTTGGCTGCACTGAATATCATCTGGGGCCCCTGTAATCACATTGAAAATTCAGGAAACAGACTCACTATATAGCATGTTTGCTTTTTATGTCAACATGATCTTATTTTCTGCTAGGACACTAGCCAAAGTCACTGTTTTGCAAAGCAAAATGAAAATTTCAATTACACATAAGAGATATTTTCATTCAGTTGATAAGACCAAGTATTTCAATGCCTGCGGCATGATTCCCTCCAGTACCCCATACTTGATACACATATTGCGTAGCAGTTGACAGTGGATTCGTGTGCTCCTGTCTGCTCTCTCATTTTGTATTTAATACTTTTAAGCTGATGCTGTGATTATTCTTATACAGTGTGTCAATGAGATTGTTTTGTCCCTAATCACAGCTCTCAGGTGCTATGAGAATGTAAATAACCATAGTGCGAAGTGAGCAACCCTGAGGAACCTGTTTACAGTGAAAACTCAGTTGAGTAACACACAGCATAACGGCGTGCTGGTAAGCCAAAGCCAAAGTTTTAAAGAAAAGATACCAAAGTATTATGAAGTTACACCAATATTTTACAATAGCCAAATCCTGACATCATACCAAAGGCCAACACCTACAGGTTTGTCTTGGACAAACAGAATCCTGTTATAATACCATGCTTACATTTTTAATCAGAATTACTCCAAGAAATATTACTAGTGCAGTTACTTGGCAGTTCAGCAAGGCAGAGTTCTGAATATCTGGATTTCAGAAAAAATAAAATTTGAATTTTACATACTTACATAACTTACATAACACAATACAGAATATTTTTTCATTAGTCTTTCTGTTCCAAAAGGTTTCAGTTTCCAGAAATAACTTTGCTTCTGTATGATTGAATTGCAAAAGATGTAATATGGAACTGCAGCTTAAATATTCATTATTTATTAGTAGTGAGAATGGCAAGATAAATATGAAAAGTAAAAAATAAACCCTGCTTCTGAATGTCTATGCCTCTTACCCTCGGAAAGAAGGTAATACTCAAGGCTACAAAAGGGAAACATCTCTTTTACAGTATTCTACTTTTTCTTGATTTTGTTTAATTGTTCAATGGTAAATAGAAGTAGCAAAACAAATGCAACAAGCTATACACCTTTCACCATACCTGCCAACTGTTTTTCGTGGTCCTTAGTCATTACAGATTATATTTTTAAGATATTGTATCATCTTCTACCATAAAAATGGTGAACAAAATATGAAAAAAATATGCTGTGGACAATTTTCTAGTCAGAGGCTCATATTTCTTAAGTGGGTGTGGAGAAGTCAGGATCATTTCAGGTTTATGAAGAACGGGGCAAAGCACTTTAGAAATCCCAGCTGTTGCCATTTGAAATTATCTTAAAGAGCCTTGAACGATAGGTGCAGCCTCTGCCTTTAACCAGTAACTGGCTGACAAACAGAAGCCTTCTTACCTTTAGCTACTAACTAATCTAACATCCATCCAGAAGACTAGGTGAGGGGGAAGGAGGGCTCCTTGCCTCTGCTTCTTCACCACCCTTTGCGTTCTGCCTGAAATGTGAAAGTTTTGCACTCCCATAACTCAATGAAGTACAAACTTGCTAAACTAATGACTGGAATAACCTTTTTTGAAATGGGCTATAAGATCAGTGTCAGCTTATTGCTTGGTGTGATTTCTGAGCATCAGTAAGGACAACAGAGGTGCCTGCAGATTCAAGCAGATGAACTGAAATCTCTGTTCAGCTGGTGGTCAAAGGTTATTTTCACTATGGTTGAAAGACTAAAATATTGTTAGTATTTTTAAAATAAAATTCTACATTCAAACTCTTGAGGGGAAAGGTTTGAAAAAAATGTTTTACTGTCTTAACTAACTGAGACATATTGTGCTATTTTCCAAGCGGGATTACTAACTCTTTGACAGATAATTCTGTATTCTTGGCAACCAATTACAAAAAATCAACAGACCCCCCCCCTTAACTCTGAAACATGATGTTCCATGAATCGATGTAAAACCTGATCCTGCATAAAGCTAACAGAACGCTCATGATACCTGATGGGAAATGCAGTTACCCAATTTAAATGCAGATAAAATTTGCACCAAAATGTTTGAGAATTAAATTAAAAATCTTGGAAACATAAATTTGACACAGTCACTCATTGAAAGAGAGTCTGTTTCTAATTAAGCATTGTAAACAGAAGCATTATAGTAAATAAGAATGAATTCAGTGAATGGAGTCCTGGCTATGATTTTGTGATTAGCTCTACTCTAGAATTTTTAATATCTCAGGTTATGTCACTACTACCGTAGCACCATTTATACATGTTCTATTAGATTTCCTCTTGCTTCTCCAGCAATATTCTTTCATGTATCTTTAATATATTATAATATGATTTAATGATAATGTCTTTAACATATGGATACTGATGAATAGATTTTTAGCAGTTTAACTGATATAATAGCATGTATATAGTAAAGTCGCCTGAAGGCACACTACGGCAACGTCATGATTAACTTGTCATAAAGTTGCTGAATTTATTCTAGGCAAGATTGAAAATGAGAGGAATTAACGTTTATGTTACCCCAATAGCTCAAAAAAGCAAAAAGCAATTAAAAAAAGGCACTCCAAGCCAGACTTTTTCTTTCATCCTTAGAATCAGGCTTTATGGGTGCCCTCAGCTCTGTCACCACTCAGAGCTCATGTCAGGCAATCACCCACACTGGTCTTGTGTGCAGCAGCACTACTTTCTGTGTTAACTTACAGTTTCATTCCCTCTTATTGTCAGGCTGTAAATGCAGTCCTGCCCGAAAAGGAACCCTATCAAGCCTGCTATTAAAATACCCCCAAACTTTAGAGCTAAAATTGGATTGGCTTGAGCTTCCTGGTGTTAAGTGCTGTCTCAAGATAAGGAATGGCACAGCAAGCAGAACTAGAAAATGGGATAGGGCATTTTCCTGGCTTTCTGGCAGCTGCAAAAATGGAAGCAATTGAATTTCTGGTGCAACCGGGAAAGGCGAGGAACACTCTTGCTGTTACTGCGCATGATGAAGTCAAGACAAATCAAACTTAAAAGCTCTTATATGAAAGCACATACAAAGTGCTTTACAAATTCACTACTTTTATGCTGCAGTCATAAAAACTGCTCCGAGTTGGGGCAGGCAGTGTATGAAGGAGCAAGGTCTTCCTCACCAGCTACAGAAGACCAGCCTAGCTACACTACTTTGAAACACTATAGAGCAACACACTGCATATAGTCAACATATATTCCTCTGGTCAAGGTACAGAAAAGGATAGTATCAGACCCCTTGGCATACAATTGATAAAGCACATTATTACAATCCTTTATAACGTGTGAACTACTGCTGGGGCACTTACGGTTTGGTCAGTCAGTGGTGGAAGCACAATTTGTTTTTCTATTTTGTTCAAGACTAACTTCCATAGCTCTTTTAAAACCCGTTTCAGAACTGTCTTCTCACAGATTTTTGCAGAGACACTTAAACTGGAATAAAACAAAAGACAAACCAGTTTCCAAAACTAGCATTAAGACTTCAGAGGTGCTGCTCAGTTTTATGGCCATTATGGTTTTAATCATCTACCAATAACGACTTCTCACTGGCTTTGTTATTTTGCAATATTATCATTAAATATTCCTAGTTAAAAGAAAAAAAGACTTGCAGATTATAAAATCATGTAGATTTCCACTATCCAAATTATTGCGGTATATATTACTGATATATATATTAAAAATGCAAAATGATGAGTTATAAAGTTTGATGGATGATACTGTTCAGCACTCCCAAGCCCCTAAATTAAAGTTTTAATATATATTTTTTTTATGTCTTAAAATAACCCCAAACATCTTCCTTGCTGTCATATTTCTACTGTGATGTAGAACTAGGTGTTGATAGCTAATGCAGATTCAGGGATACAATTTGGAAGCATTTATTTCTATATAATGACATGTCTGCACAATCATACTATCTATTACTAATGGTAAAATTAAATTTTTGGAGGATCTATATACTTAGATAGATTTGTTTAAATTTTATTAAAGAGTACATTCATAAACCGTCTTGTACATATCCTAATGAATGAGTAGTGTCATGAATAAAGTGCTGCAGTTTTCAGGCACAGGAGAAAATATTTCAAAATAATACCATGCAAATGCATACACGGGGAATTTTACAGAATTATATCTAATAAAAAAGATTATTGTAAAGTCATTATACATATTGCATCATAAATATGCCAATTCAAATTTCTAGCATCTCTTTCTACTCTTAGTAAGCAGATAAATAAAAGCATTACTAAGCAATAACTAAACCCCAAACCATATTAATAGGATATGTTTATAATCCTGTTATATATTTGTAAGAAAGGGGATGTTCTCTAGCAGATTTTTGTTTATTTAAAAAAAAAAATATTCACATATGTATTTTCTGTGCATGGGTTTAGCATCTCCTAAAATTCCATTCAACATTCCTTTGGTGAGGAATATTTGCCATTTGCAGAGTAATTTAAAACCCCTTTTTTTGTTTCTGTTATGTCATTATTCAATTAAATCTCTGACGCTATGAGAAATGGGCAATTTGGAATTGAACCTGACAGGAAAAAGTCAGATTACCCAGTTTTTTTAACGACGAATTTAGGATAGCACGTGTAAGTGTATAAAAACTTTTGGCTTTTCTTTAAGACTTGTACTAGGAGTCAACATTTGAACGCTAATTAAAATTTAAAACCATACTGCTTGAAAGCAACACATACTCTTCTTGTAACTTAACACATAGGACTAGACAGATAAATATATATCTAGGCGAGAAATAAAAGGCTGACATATAGATAAAGCAGCTAAATATTTTTCAGGCTTTTCAGAACAGCTGGTCCTGTCACTGCGGGATAATGAGGAGATAAGATACCCTTACTTTCAGGGCCCAGAGTATGTTTGCAGGACTACTGCAAAATACAGCTTTTTACCAACTGGAAAAAATAGATCTGCTCTGTAAATTTCTAATGGTGACCAGGCTTTTAGGTACAGAGAAGTGCATGTTAGTAAGCAGGGAGACGCTGGGTGCCAGCCTAGAACAAATACCAGACAATTTCAGTATAGGGAATTGACTTCTGTTCAGTACCATCTCCTTCATAGCAGAGCTTGTGGAAGAAAGACTGCATACTAGCTCCTTTGTAATGCCTCAAGAAATAGAAAGGCAAACGTGTAGCAGCTTGTGTAGAAATCACTTAGTATAAGTAAACAGGTTAAGCATAGTATTCTGCACACATGTGAATGCTACAAATATTAAAAATACTACAGAGTGTTTCTAGGTATGAAATGATGCTTCAGGGTAAAACCAAGTATGCCTGACTGCAGCACCAGTTCCTAATCTGCCACACCAACCTGTCTGCATACTTACGTTTTGTCCAGAAAATCCATGAGAGGCCGAAGCACAATCTCAGCATCAATGGCCGCACTGTTCTTGTTGGCTGCTGCATTCCCGTTTCCTCTCATTTGATTCAGTTCGTTGCTCATTTGTCTTACACAATCTTCAATAATAATTTGGAAACTATAGGATGGGGGGAAAAAAAAAAAAAGACAGACTGAATTCTGGGATAGAAAACATTTATCATTTTGCATCAGGTTCTTCAACAAGATATAAATCTTGTGCAATGATGGAAAATTTACAAATGCAAGATACTGCAGGTGCTACAGACTGAAAATAATTCCTCCTAAGGATTATAGCTCATATAACTAACTCATGTACTGTTTTCATTTTTTCCGCCCTTGTTTCCATTCTGTCACTATGCTTTACATACTCGTAGGGGTGCCAAGTAATTATTTTCTGAAAGCAATGGATGTAGCAGAATCTGTAGTTTAGGGTATGATTGACTACCAGCTAGCAATGACTTCTCAAGATTTTGTTTTTGGTGTGAGGACAACAGAAACAGGTGACTATATTTTTCTTTTGGTGGTTAATATGAACGAAGCATTGATACTTTTCTTGAGGACAAATAGAAAACTACTGCTTTTGCCATGTTTAGCTCAATTTGACTTTTTCCTGGATTTCACACAGAGTGCTGTCAAAAGATTTGCTTACTTCTTTGCCAATAGAAAAAGCTAAAGTATTTGGACTGTTTTAAATATTATTTTGTAAATAAAGCCACCAAGAAGTAGTTAGACTCTTCCTCCTGGAAGGAGTCTTCTCCACTTCAAGGTGAGTGTGAACAAATTCTTGCTCCTCAAGTTGTATCTGTTCAGCTTTTTCTAAAAACTGTTCTTTTTCCTAACTGATCTGGTTGAGCAATGTGTCTGACAGTCTTCTAGTGTCATAAATGGCTGACAGTCTTGGTCAATACATTCAAACAATGCAGAACAGAAGTTACTCAGAGTCAACAGTTCAGAGGCAGAATAAGGCTCTGCACACACGGTAGTTTGGTTTATGAATTGATTTATGATGAACCAAATTGGTTTAAGATTAGTTTATGAACAGAAATGCAAAACAGAGGCCATAAACATAGCAGGCCTATTAATATGAAAAGTTAGTGGCAAAGATTAATTTGAGGAAAGTGAAAGAGAATTTACTATGAGATAAAAGAAACATTATAATTAGGCAGTAAGCTGTTCCAGCTACATGGCTAATCAAAAAAAGAACACAAATATCCAGGTGAAAACAATGGAAAACCTGTAAACTTTTCCAAGTACACTTGGATGTGTATTTACTTACACACTTCAGAACACTACATAAAGTCAACATGAAGCTGCTATTGAAGCTGCTCATGCAAATCCTTGGGATCTTTCCCTCCAATAAGAGTCAACATAATGCATTTACTTTTCTTGACATTATCTGTCTTCCTAACATTGTTAACCTCACAAATCCCAGCAATAAACTGACCCATGAGGAATTTTCTAGGTATCTATCTGGAGCATATCTCAGATTGACCTATTTCTGGGTTTTGTTTTGCAGGAACCTGGTTGGCTCATTTAGAAAGAACCCCTGGAAAGAAATAATACTTATGCACTGACAACGATCAGAGAACTAGGGTCTAGGAGGAAAAATGAAGCAAGACAGTATGGCAAACTAAGCACGCTCAGAAAAAGTGAACACTGTCCGCACAGATGTTCACCGTTGGATTAAATAAGCAACTACAGACTTCGCTTAATGAATACCACTACAGCACTAAGCCCTCTTTCTTAGATTCCTTTCTAATTTGAAGCAAAAATAACTTGCAGCTTCTTATAGCACTGGCACTGCTGGCACAGCATCATACTCATTCAAGATTGCAGTGCACACTCTGATTAATGAAGGATTTTGAAGTAAGGCTCAGCAAACAATTTTTGCAGAGCCACAGGCAAGCAAGTGATGCAAGACTATTCACAGTGACCATGTGAAGCAGACTAAACATAGGCAGACATTCCTGGTTGAAGCAGGCTACTTGGAGAAAGCTGTCAGTCTCAGGAAGTAACATAAACATGATCAGAGAGAAAGGTTTAACACAGCATCAGTCAAGAACAAACCAGCAATTTTTGTTTTCCAAAAAGCAGAACAAAAGTCATCAGCCTCACCTCTGTAGCATGTTCATGCCCACAGATGATTTTCAGTTTTCTTTACAGTGAGGTTACTGCTACACTCTACTGCTACAGAGTCTAAACACATACACACACAAATGCACACCACTTCAGACGCACACCAGTGCAGAGGCAAGCTGCGCCTCAGGACATCCAACCAACCAACCACCCCGATGTAACCAACAAGGTAGGTGTTTGAAGGAATACTTAAGTTTTGCAGTAAAATAGGTTTCTTACCTTGTAGCATATGTTACGCTGAGTTCATCCAATACACTGCTAAGTTTCACCTGAAGTTCTTTTAGAGCAATGCTAGCTTCAGGATCCAACTGCAAAGAGGTAAGTAATGTCATACTTCTATGCTGTGGTTTTGGGTTTCCCATAACAATTAATGAATTAGGAATTATGTGCAATGATACACTGCACTATGGAAAACCAAGTGTGGAAACACCTGTTAGAACACAGGATTGCTTTAAGAGGCCTAAAAATCCAATTACCATTTAAAGGAAAAGATTTGATTGTAACGGTGAAGAATTATAGTGTTAGAAATCAAAACTGTGCCATTAAACAACAGCTTTTTATGGGATGGTGTAAATGGAATTGGTGGTCACAAGAATAGAGTTACCATTATCAGGCAAATGGTATACACAAGGCATACCGAGAGAAGGAGGCATGAGAAGTTAGTGCTTGTGTTAATAACAGTGCAGACGTTTCTATCTTTTAATTGTTTTTCTCCATTTCACCAATGTGATTTGTGTGGAAGATGTTTCCATATTCCCATCAATGCAGTGTAAAAGTAGAACAGCCCCTACTGGAAAATCCATGCTGCTGCTACTGATACAGTGTGAGGGAAGGGCATGTACTGAATTTCAGTACTTCTGTTTCTAAAAGCCATTAAGACATACATAATTCAAGCACAGAGCAACACATTCTGATGCAACAGGGAGAGCAGCTCCTGTACCCCTGATACAGGTTTTCTAAACACAGGAAAAAAGAGAATGCAAGGGAGAAATACACTTCTACATTTACGGGATGGGGATCCATGCATAGATATTTAATCAGAAAGGTACTCTGCAGATATTGATCACCAGTTGTTTATTTGCTATGCATTCTGTTTCAAATTAAAAAAATTGACTTTTTGTCTCCTTGAGCTTTAGTGTTTAGGGAAAATAGTTACAGTCCATCGTTGGATATGATTGATGATCATCAGGATCAACAGCTGAATATGAATTAATAGCTGATGTTCCAGGTCTCTCAGCATTTTACATCACCATGTTAACTAACGATTTTCAATGATAATCCTCAAATTCTGGGCTCTGTCCTGCAGTAAGGTCAGATACAGACCTTCTGACAATTTGAAAGGAAATTGCACATTTAGAATACATAATCAGCTCTATCAGTGTCTGTGTTTTCATCTCTTTCAACTGCATGAGTAGTGTTTAGTGCTTGTTCTTCATCTGATGCTTCAGAGTACTATGGTGCAGTAGGTCAGCTCTTTTAATCATACTTTAGAGCCAAGGGGAAGAAGCTGTGTGACAGCGCATTGGATAACTTAACATGAGACTACACAGGAATTATAAGGCAAAGTAAAGAAAAAACGAACTCTGAAACACCCCCAAAGATCAACTGTGTTCTAATCTTGGACCACCCTTTCTCTCCTTAGAGGTTATGTGTGGTTTAAAAGCATAAAATCCAAGATTTTCATTATAGTTTTCGAAAAAAACCTGAAAGAGGAGACAAGGGGGATTGTCACACATCCTTTAGAAGATCCTCAGTGATGTGTAGCACTTTTCTAATCTGAGAAGCTCATATTTCAATGCCGTGTTAACTTACTGATTTAGTTTTTAACTACTTTGCATTGAGAGAAGTTCTGTTGCTTTTCCACTTCATGTCTTAGTAGTTTCCCTGGCAGATATACTCTGACAGTTCATACACTAAAAGTGATTGTTTTCCTTTATATGAAAAGCAGTGATAAAAAAGCTAATTTTACTGAAATGTCTCTATTAGTTAACGAAGCTAGAGTTCACTAACAAAGGCAAAGTTTTTCCCAGGAAATACATTTCACTAGGGAATTATACTGCTTCCTTTAGTGGAATACATAGAGAACACAAATTTAAGACCACTAGAATATTCCCATTTAACAAATACTGAACACACAAGCATTCACGCTGAACATAGTACACATCAGAGAAAGCATAAAATACCAGGCAGGCAGAAGACGAAAATTTTCTTACCAGATCATGCACAAGCTAGAGAACCATCTTGTTACTGGGACTACAAAGGCCAATGTAGTTACTTTCTATCAGAGGTTGTTGTGATAACCAGAAAACACAATATATTTGCTAAATTCACCTGGAATTGCACTTAGCCTGGCCAAAATTTGATTAAATATTAATATCAGATTGTGGACATAAAACACATTATAGAAAGATGCATGCAAGTGCTAGACATTTTAAAGGGCTTTGTGCTCACAAATTGCATGAACAAGTTTGTGTGTGCACAGCTGGAGGCACATCCAGCCCTGTGTATACACATGCTCATGCTTATTAATGCAGTATTCATAGGGAGGAGTGGAATATAAAGAGGTATGCGGGCTGACCATCCAGGTGCTAGACACCTGGTGATGTTCTGATGGCTAAGAATATGTTAACAAGATTTTAAAAAGCTATTGTTATTTAACTACTTGAAAAATATGGTAATTTGAGTGTCTCACTAGGACTAAACTGTGCACTTTTCATTTATTTTGCTGTGTGCCCTCTATGTGCAAGTGAGTTCCCAGGGCAAATTAGAGGGTCCTTAGGCATCAGCCCTTGACTGGCATCATCCAGATATACCACAGCCATGAGCTGCTTTTTTTCTCATATCGTATGGCTAAGATGGGAATTGTTATGATGTTTCTATACTATGAAAATCTAGAGGCACTTCACAAGTGGTAAAGGTGGTTTTAGGGTGGCCTTGTGCAGTGGAGATAAGGTAAGCCAGCTTTTGGTACCTCTGCACATCACACACACTGCCTACTGTGGATTATCTTCTGTTTATCTCATCTTCCATGCATAAATGAATCAACTGACTTTTTAGCGTGAAAAATGTCTGCAGCTATGATGCCTTACTTAAAAAGCAAAATATTCAGGGGAAAAAAAAAAAATTCCGCAGAAGCAGAAGGTGTTACTGTCCCTCCTAAATATTCTAAAAGGCTGTAGTTCACAACATGACTACACTTCAAGAACATCACAGTTTTGCTAAAACAAGCTCAGAAAGGAATTTTATTTGTGGTTTAGAAGGATCTATTATTTCAGCAATGGTTTGAACAACTCCTGCTAACACATTTTATACCACGTTTGTGTATTCTCAGGAAAGCATTGTGTGGGAATTGCGCTATAGCGCTGTGCAAATGGTTTGGCTTAATGAAGCTGACAAGCTGCAAGACTTAATGCAAGTTGACATCATAACACTCCCTACTTGAGACAGTAACACATAGCTCTCAAAATCACTATGTAAAGGAGGTACGTTTCCCAGCAACGGAGAGATTAATTCATTTATCAAAGGCTTTCCAGTGACCAAGAGAAGTCCTCAGCATTCTCAACTTGGCTGAGATTACTTACTAGCAAGGGATTAATGATAAAAACAACCATCTCTGTGTCATGAGCCAATCTATTTATGGAGAGCACAGAGTTATTATAGGACGGGAAGCGTATAAGAACTCAGGTAAATGCAATCTGTCGTTCTTCATACTAGTTGCTACTAGCAGCAGTTTAAATAAACATGCTCAGCTGCAGAACTGTAGCCACCAGATGTTAGATGTTAAATGATGAATTTTAGAGCTAACCTAGCCCTAATGTTACCCAACTTTGCAATCAGCCAGAAGGACAGAAGTGAGACAAAAGACAATGCTGGTCAGCATCTGAGAAGATGTCTCATAAGGATACACAGATATGAGAATCAAGAATCTACAGTATTGGAGACTTTTCCTCCTCAAGTCTCATGTGCTCCATAGAATTTGATGAAGAAGGAAAAAAAAAATGCCATGCCTGAACCATTTTTCAGGAAAATAAGAGGAAAAAAAGCTCTAACTGAGCAGATTATTGTTGGGGGGAGAAGAGATGAGTGTCATTAATGTGCCATATCTAATTAAGCACCAGAAGAGAGAAAAGACCATATATCCCTTAGCTTCTTGGGTTGCATTTATAGTTCACAGCATGTGCAGGCTAGGCTTAAAATTCATAGGTTACCCAGGTGTCAAATTCTGTTTTTTTCTAAAGAGCAAACTTATTTAGGTAGTGGAGATGTTCTTAACATGTAAATCATACTTTTCTACCAATTCTTAATTTTCTTGGCTTTCTTAGGCTCATAAATATTGGTTATTTTACCATCTTTGTAAATAATACACTTAACTTTTACTCACAGCAGAATATACTCCTAAATTTGTTGGCACACTTCATAAGATCTGTTAACTATGGATTATAAAATAGCTAATTAGAAGTTTTTCTTCTGAATGCTAAACAAAAGCAGAGAATACTTTTGCTGAACAGCTGAAAAAATAAGATGTTTGAACATCATTGTTTCCAAATGCCGTCTGTCTAAAATTGTGAAATCTTTTACACATACAAGCCTTGGAAAAGAGTTAAAGACCTAATGAATATGGCTGTTTTCAACATGATGCGTTAGATTGAGCTGTTCCATGTTGCAATTTAATGTGTGCTGGTACGGATATAATCTTGTTATACTGCAAATTTGGTAGTGTTTCTACAGAGATCTCTACAGAGATGCAAATTACTTTTGCATGAGTTAAATGGAACTTCTTTAATCTGCATTCCATTTATCTGCAATTTCACAGGTCTAATTGCTTATAGTTTCTTAATGGGGCCACCTGGTTACTTCCATTCAGAAAATAGTTTTACATATTGTATGTACATCTAGGAAAGATACGGGTATTTATCAGTTCCATTGCTTTAGTGGCTCTCTGTCTCTGACAGACTTCATCCTTCCTCCACCCCCACACCTGACTATCTAGGTACTGTGAATTCCATTTTGAGATGTTTGGCTGCCACTGCTCTAAATACCAGGATCACTGACTTCACAGATTTAAAGATGGACACTTCAGGACTATTCTGCTTAAGTCTGGGCCTGTCATCTCATCAAAGTCTTTAGAACCACATCTAGATTCCTGTAGGAATTCCTAAGCATTACATACAAAGTTGGAACTGAACTTACTGGTCCAGAAATCTGATTTACCTACAGACAATGTAATACTGTTGTACACAAATAACCTGCTTTTGCTTTCCACCTTTTTTTTTTGATCCTAATTGCTGTAACTCATTTCTGCCATGTTCTGCCATCTGGTGAGAAGCAACACAAGCATTAACTTTTTTTCTTTCCCTTTTATCAGCTTCCAACTTGTCAGACATGAAAAAAAGATTTAGTACAAATGTATGCACTCCTTTTGGAGGACACAAACAGGAGCTAAACCAAAATTCTACATTATGATGATCTGTTCCCATGATTTTGGACTTGATTGTTAAAAAAACAGATGGTGGGTTGGGTCCCACTACTACTCTTACTTTATTATGGCTAACTGATCATATTTATAAGAAGTACCCTTCCCTGCTTGGCTACAGCAGAAAAGAAGAGTTAATAGAGAAACTGATGTCGTTCAGACCATTTCATTTTAATGGCAGGGGAGCTGAGAGCCCATTTTTTTCTCTTTATAGAGCTCCCTGCCCTGCAGTATGCAATAAGCCTACTCTGAACACAGAGATTGCTGCTTGATTGTGGTATTTTGACTGCATAGTTGGAAAGACATACCGCTCACAATGTGACACTGAGGAGATTAACAGCATTTAATTTTTCTTAGAATTAGTTTTGCTTCAGCTGAAATAGGTCTCATTATTCGGCTGAAAATCATCTGACTTTTTATGCCCTCCACAAGAAAATATTAAACTATTTTCCCCCTGCAAGGAAACTGCTTACAGATTTTATTGCTGGCTTTGTTTCTTATAAGTACGAGTTCAATAAGGCATATTGGCCATTAGCATTTATGCTCTTGGAATAGCTGGGGGAATAAGTATTCCAATGTGAGGACAAACATTTTAGGGGAACTTTGATATGGGTGGCAAAAAATTGAACATGAATGTACTTTTCTTCGAGAAATTCCCCTAATGAGAAACAAACAAAACTTTGAATGTATTTTTTAGATCTTTTTTTCTTAGACCATGAATCAGAGATGTTCTTAAGTTAACTAAGGAATTTTAGAAAAATATCTCCAAATTCTCTCCAAGGTTTGCATGTTGCACCACATTTTAGGAAATGTTGCTTCGATACTGTAACACCCTCAGTAATTCATCATTAACATCAAAAGGGAAAGCAAAAAGGATGAGAAGTGAGGAGAGATTTTGAAAGAAAATGTTATGAAAAACTTTTTTTAATTCTATTTTTATTATATAAGCTACTGGGAGCAAAAGAAAAACTAATACCTTGAGGAAAGTGGAACAATTTTGAGATTCAAGATAATATTCTGGTTTGAAAATAATTTGATCGATGTAGGCATAAAGTCCTACTCGGACTTCCTCTGCCCTTGTCTTCATCAGGATTTATGGACATATAACTGTTTTTATGATTCATGACATCCAACATGTAGGATTGGCTCCAAGACCTTTATACAAAAGTACTTCACACAGAACATAGAAGCATTGAAGACAAGATTATCTGTACTATTCAGAGAGTGAAAGGTGATTAATAGGGACCACAGAAAACATAGCCACCTCTGGATGATAAATACGTATTTTCAAAGTTTGATATGAAATCTTCCGTGACAGCAAGGCTGCAGAAGTTTATTACATGTTCTCTGGAGCTGTAAATATTTTTGCCATGGCATCTTCAGGAAGCTATTACTATCTCAACAAAATCTCCTCACCCTGGAGTTGATCTGTAGGTTCATTAGGAAGGTGCTATTCATTGCATGACACAGGGGACTATCTTATGTGTGCAGTGTCCCACCGTAGAAATGGAACATGAAATAATGTGTTTTCCAATTCTCTTTATAATGTGGTCACATTAGATCAAACTTTTACAAAACTATCAAACTACAGTTCAACAAGGAAAAGCTGAGGTATGTGTAATTTCTTTTTCAAAGCCAGCTACTGATAATAAGGACAGTATATTCATGATCTAAACATTGCTTTTTAACAAGAAGATAGGATTCTATAGCTTGGAAAGATGTTAGTTTCTTCATTAGCATTCAAAACAGTCAAAGGCTACAGTCAGCAAAGTACTGAAGCACATGTTTATGTCCTTTTACTGTTGACAGGGCTTCAGGCACTTTTAAGTCTTCTGAAATATAAAAGGAGATAAAGCTAAGCATGTTCTGGACCGTTAAGTAGCAGCTCTTGGTGAAATGGTGCCAAATCTTGAATACAAGCAGGCCCTGAGATACTGAAAAGTGCACTTTAAAAATGTTTTATAGATTTTTTTAGAAACTCTGAAAGACTTTACACTCTCTGCCTAGCAAAACTTCAAATCAGTGTGTCAACTGAATGCCCAAGCATAGCTCTTTTTGACTTTAGACCGCAGGGAATTACACAAATGCATCAATGGAAATTAGTAGGAAATGTAACTGTTCTTAGCCTTAGAAAATATGCTCAGGAATAATAAAAGATGCTTACTATCACAAACCTCATAAGAGAATCTCTCTCCTTCTTTCTTCTGCTCAGTGGATTGCAAGTCAAAGGCATTAGACAAAGACATGACACATTACAGACAAAGCACAAAGCACATATTCTACAAAATTTTCAGATACAGGCAAAACATACCAGTACATAAAAAAGCAAAGTATAGTCCAATACAAACACTAAATAAAGCTGCACTACAGATTGCAACACAAAACACCCAGTGCTGGTTGAACTTTACAGATCATTAGCATGTTTCTGTGAAATAGTGTTGGGTCTTTCTAGTATTGTCAGTATATTAAATAAGTCTTGTAGACTTTTTTAAAAACAGTTTGATTTTCTTTGCAAGCAGAAGTGAAGGCTGTGACTAGGTTGAAAACATGGTGCTAATGATCTCTAAGGAACTTTGAATGAACCAGGACACAAATATGATTTACCTCCTTTCCTCCCATGGACTCAAACATTTTCTCAAGCTGGACTCTTAATTGTTGAATGTTGTTCATCAAAATACAGGGCTACAAAGAGAGCACCAAATGTGAGAACGTGCATGTTATGTTCCTTTTATGTATGAATATGTGTATTCACAGCCTCTGGGCTGAAGACTAGATCTTCAGCAGCCCTACATTCCTACAATTGTGTTTTTTAGAGCAGGAGCTCAGGTTCCCAACCACTGCTGCTTTCCCTTCCTTCTTTAATTCCCATTCCTCTTTGCCAAGTCAGGAAACCCACTCAGCCAGCGACCACCCGTTGCACTTTTAAGACAGTATTGCCCCACAGGAAACTGAGTACCTCCTCCCCCACAGCTGAGCAGTTTCCAGATCCCATTATGTCACATCCTGAACATATATCCCTTGTAATTCTATTCAGTATTACTAGCAACTACATCTGGTGGATTAATGCCGGTAGTACATTATTGTCTCTTGGAAAGCAGACACAATAATGATCAAAGTACTTCGGGAGTGAAATGGGGCGGGGAGGGGGGGGGGCGGGGAAGGGATTGCCAGGTTGCTTTCAAGACCCAGTCTTTGCAGAAAACTGACACCACTGTAACCCACATAATGGCCGATGCTTAAGTACTTGAATAAATCAACAGGCAATTTTGTTAATAACAATAATATTTCAGAAGAGTACATTTTGCGTAGCCTGAAAAGTTGGTGAATGAATAAGGCAATATAATTTTGTAAATGTATTATCTTTGGTAAACACATATATTAATTTTAAAATAATGCTGTTTAAACTCATTTCTTTAAGATGGAACACAGACCTGAAGTGTAAAAGGCAACACTTGCTGGATGAATATAAAGTAAGAAGTAAAACATGGATAAAATTACACAGCTTATTACAAAATTATGGAAGAAAGGATCTATTACCAGAATTTTGTGTACTCAGATGACATATGCTAATTTGGTACAGTGCAGGGGAAGCAGTAAGACGATACTTGCTAGAAGAGTTCTGGTTTGCCAAAGTCCGTGTGTTCTAGTGCATAAGTGCATTAATCTAGACACTGAAGTAATGCATTTCAATAAAACATACTTCTTTCAGACAACAAGAAGGTGATGGAATGGTTACAGTGATTGATACTCATTTCTACCTTTCTAGTTCAGGGCATGTTCCAACGTAGGGCTGAAAAATGGTGGGATTTGATTTTGGTATTCAAAAGATCAATAATAAAAGAACCTTTAATTAGTTCTACATTACTTTCAAAGGAATTTGGTGTCAGAGTCCTTCTCAACTGAAGGCAAAAAACCAGAGATTTGATCTAACTTCTTCATACTTACATTACTGCTTGTATAATGGTTGAAATATCACCTCTCTTCCTGTCTCTTGAAAAATCCACAAACCCTATTTCTTCTATTTGTTTGTCTACTTTCTATTAATTTCTGATTACTAAGACTGTGTCCTCCTCTCCTGTGCTTTTTCCTTTTTTCTGATGTATCCATTATTCTGGAAATTATCTACAATATCACAAATCAATGATCATGATTTCTGATGGGGGAATAAGTAGCTGAATATAAAATCTTGGTTCTTTTGTTGAATATTGCTATAAGATAAATACTTGATACTGAGGCAGTTTTCAAAGTTTCCTTTGAGGCTTGCTAAAGTTGCTTTTTTAGAGCCTAAGCCTACCTTGGCTCAATGGAAACTTTTCTATTGCTGTCAGTAAATAACAGAATCAGAGCTTAAAAAAACTCCTTATCTTATTATTTCATTGTCACCCCACCCTTCAGAATACTCTTTGCAGCAATTTACAGGAATCAGACAGCCAGATGCAACGTAAAAGTGAGTGGCAAGTACAATACATAAAACCAGATTTGTTTGTAAACTCTGGCAGGAGGTGGAAGGTAAGAGGATGTTTTTAATTAGATACATGTCTTTGAAAAACACCTTTGATATGCTTTTATTTGAACAGTTTATGTGCACATTTTATAGTGTTTAATAAAAATAGTAAAATTATTGACTTGAAAAATGCCAAAATCTAACTTTAATCATAAAAAGTATTTGTTTTAATCTCCTCTATGAACTCTAATGCAGAAGATAGACTTTTAATATAATTGAGATCACTAAATTAAATGGTCTTTTCTTAAGCTAAAAGTATGTATTTCAAAAAGGTAGATTCTGTTAAAAGTTATGTCTCCCAAAGGCATTTGATAGAATACTTTATACCACAATGAGATTAATTCCATCTAAAGCCTTAGTAAAGATCAGCATATGAGGGTGACTCCAGGAATCAATCACTCCACCCATTAAGGAAATCTTACTGGACCAGCCTAAAGACTACACAAACAGCTTGCCTCAATGTCTCAATATTATGTATCAAAATTCATTTTTTCTAGAAAGCGTAAGCTTTTTATAATATTAACATTAAACTGAAAGAAATAGAAAAAAACAACTACAAATTTTATTTCTTTTTTTTTTACATTCAATTTTGAGGATAGTTATGGCTCATATTGCTCAAACACAGAGACAGATTATTTTAGATGAAGTTTGGTTTGGACTGATTGACATCAAAGTTGAAGACATGTAACGCATTCACTCCTCCATGCTTGGGAGAGTGTTGTGTTCTTTTCAGCTCTGTATTTGCCCTGGGAGGGAGGAGAGGAATATGAAGAACGTGTATCTGTAAAGTTAAAAATGCATGAAGATTGAAATCCTGCTAGATTATGGGGATAAACCCTGGCAATATGGTGTGCTGGTCTGTCACACATCAACTGGTTTCTAGGATGTGTGGGAATGGTTCAAAGTTGCATCAGTGGAAGTTCAGGCTTGGCACTAGGAAACATTTCTTTACCAAGAGGTGTTCAAACACTGGAGGAGGCTTCCTGGAGAGGCAGCCGATGCCCCAAGCCTGTCAGTGTTTAGGAGGCATTTGGACAATGCCCTTAGTACCAAGCTTTAACTTTTGGCCAGCCCTAAAGCGGTCAGGCCATTAAACTAGATGATCGTTGTAGGTCCCTTCCAACTGAACTATTCAATTCTATAACTGGTGTATTTCCTAGTGTTTTTACAACTATAAGTGATTCTCCTTACAAAGGGATTGCCAAACTTGGCCTGGTTCCTTTACTCATTTCAGATGCTGAAAAGATTTACTACTGCCAGAAGAAAGATGTGTGGATATCTACTAAAACAAGTCTTTTCAACATGTTTACTGCAAAGAGCTTCAAGGTTAAGATGATCCGAAGTGGGAAGTTAAATCTGAGACATGACACATCTATATGCATAAAAGTCACTTCTCTGTAACAACCTGAGTATAAAACTTCTACTTAAGAATAAAGTTTTGAGTTTGGTATTTTTATTTATTAATTCTGCTTTAGGCAAAATTGTATAAAAGGAACAGAATGGTATAAGTCTCTCCTAGCAAATATATGTGGCCTGAAAAATTACTAGGTTTAGTCTTTTGTAATGTTGCTCATAAGCAGAACCCCCACTAACTGATGTTTAGCTGCAATAGATGTATTTCTGAATTGTATTATTGTGTATACGTCGGTTACCTGTAGATTATGACACTGTCTCATACTACAGAGAGCACTGGCAAGAACAAGCATGTCCTTAAGCCATGCACAGGGATGTGACAAATATGGCTGAGGTCTGCATGCGAGCTACATAAGGGCTGTACTTTTATAGGGGAATAGTATGAGGATGGGCTGCAATTATTTACGTAATCGTAGATTGATACAGCTGTACAAATTGCTACTAAATATAGCAGACATAGTGCTACACGTTGCCTGGCTTAGGAGTACTAGCTTTGATTGAATATCAATGATACTAAAAAGTCGGTTTACAAGAACAATTTTCATTGGTCATGTTAAGCTATTGATAATGTCTTGAAACCACACCTTTAGTATCTATATCTTTTATTTCTGAGTCCATGGCAGTCTAGTCCTTCATTAGGGAGTCCCTTGTAAGTAGTGAGGCAACAAAATAGCACATGATTTTCTCTCACTGCTGCGTGCATAAAGCACAGAGAGCGAGTGGTAGTACCAGAAAGTCTGCACACACTCCCTGCATGGGGAACAACAACCTTATAAACTCTCTAATGAATAAATTGATAAAAAGAAGCAAGGGAAAAAACATGAAAATATATTCACCATATTCACCATTGTATAAGGCTGTTATCCAGGGAGTGTATCTGGCCACCTTGTAAATTCTTTTCTACTTAAATACTGAAGATATCAACTAGGATTCTCTAACTAATGCCACCTATTCCAGCTTTTACACAGCAATGTAAGCAGCTATGAAAACATGCTGACCTTATGAAAAAAATAAAGCAAAACAAAAATCCCTTCCTCCATACGTGCTGCTTCTCATATACCAAAGTGATTCCATTATCAAAAAGTACAGTAAATCATTTAAAGGTAATTTCTGGGGTGGAAACAGAACACAGGTTTTACTCACCACATTTTCTTTATCACAATATGAGCTGAAGTAATTTGAAATAATTACAGCATACTGAAGAAGCACTTTGTTGATAGTCTAGGAGAGAACAATCTTTTATATTGTAAATTTCATCATATAAAAACAAAAATAATAAAAAAACACAAAAAGGAGGTTTATATAAATTATAGATTTTACAGACGCTTACACATTTATTACATAGTATTTTTCTAGATATAATATAAACAATCCTGTAAGCATATTTTCAACTGCCTGCAGAACAGATGGTACCGTTGTTCTTAATGGAATGTAATCTTCAATAGCAGACACACCTTAATTTTAGTCCTACTGTTTTTTAGAAGCATTGAGAGCTCTACTCCTTGCAGCGTGCTACGTACTTAATGGAGCAGTAGCAAGCTCAAAAAATCCACTATGGTGACAATGCATAAATTAAAAATGTAATGGAAAAATAAGACCAAGGGAGCACTGTCCAAAGCCTGGCAATATGAGCTTACCTTACAAATATCATGTAAACAGGAACTTTGTTTGCAAATGAAAAACTGTTGCAATGGAAGAACAGGAATAAATGTAAATGCAAACCTTTGTAAAGTCATCAGGACTCTAATGGAAATCTAAAGTTTGTGAGGAAATGTTTCAATCCAAATAGAAAGCTGGCCTAACAAAGTTGAGTTTATCAAATAGCAGATGAATAAAAACTATCACCTCAGGTTTTCAACCAAAAATACTTTATTGCCATCTCACCCTTGCACTGACTAATTAGACAACTGCATTTCACTAAATTACTCCATTAATGGAATTGCAATCAGCGCTTAGCAAGAATAATAACTGATTGTTGCATGTCTTTCTAAGGATCCCAGCCAGAGATAGAAGAGGTTGATTCTAAACAAGATTGGAATTACTTAGCCTTGAAGTACATGGCAATACAATGCCACTCTCTCTGAAACTTAGTTGAGATGCATTGATTTTAATTTACCTTTGCAAATCTTCTCATTAAATGAGATAGTGCTTCTGGATTAGGACATTCCAGTTTCCTAATAATCTCAAAGCTTTGATTGAGCTGTGTGAAGACATCAACCACAGAACAAGAGAAGAGGGCATGATCTGATGTTTGCTGAAACTAGAGAGAAATGTTAAAATTAGTTAATACTTGTTCAGAGATCAAAAGTGTACTGATTTTCTTAGCCTTGAAATTCTTCCTCGTGTCATAAAACTTCGTACATAAAAAATAAATTTTAAGAAGTCTCACTGATAATGCTGAGAAATGTGGCTTCCCACATTTCTATTACTTTCAAACCTCTTAAAAATAAAATTATCTTTCATGATGTCAGTACTACATCAAAGTTAGGTGAAACCACAGATTGAAGTCTATGGGGAACTCAGGCAGGTGGAATTAAAGCAGGAATTTATCCATGGGGTTATCTTCCCAGAACCATTACTGACTGTGGGACCAAATGCACTTCTGGTTTTGCAGTACTAAATAATTGTCTTAATACTTTATTTTCTTTAAAAAGTAAAGGCTCACCCCATCTTTTTTGTCTCTTTCTAGTGCTCCATGAAGAAATTCCATTGAGACATCCTCATTTTCATCCAGCCACTGAATGACAAATGGTTCAAACCACCTGAAAATTAAAAAACAATTCCGTAAGGTAAAGTAAGTAATGTTTCATAAAGACCCTGAGAGGAGAGATGCCATATCACCCAGTAGTTTGGCATCTTGTGTCTTCACATCTGTTCTAGTTGTTAAAAAGTCTATCATCCTAGAAGAACTTTTCTCATGAAAGACACTGGCTGCCAAAAGGTCTTTCAGGCTTCAGTTCCACAATGCTTTAACTGGTCTATACTATTCATGCAAAATTAGCAGTAGCCACCAAAGAAATGCATCCATGCTTTGCAGGTCATCATATTCCGCACATTTATTTTTATTTAAGAATGTGTCTATTATCAATATTGGTTCTTTGTTAACATCTATTTTTTATTTGTATGTGAAATAACTTGGATAAAACTATGCTTTAAGAAAACATTAGCTGTGTTTTATTTTTCTTTATTTTTTTAAAAATCAACACAATAACAGGCCCCAAACCACCTCAGCAAATCAGTAGATTTGCAGAAGATTAAGAAATGAGATTAAGGATAGCTCATATAAAAGGACAGGATTAGATGTTTTAATGGCAGGAGGAAAGGTGAAAACAAAAAGAGCAGCTGAATATTAACCCAATGAAGTAAGGATAATTTCAGTAGTATATCCCATTAGCATTGTGTTTTTACCCAAATTTGGGTATGAAACAAATGCAGAGTTCTGTAACTAATACTGCTGCTGTTCCCACATTTCATACCTTCCTCAGGCACTTCTGCCCAAAATATTTTGTCATCTGTGAGGACCTGTAGTTACAACAGTTGGATAAAGTATCCTATTAAAATAGTTAATCACACTTTCAATGCCTGGACTATTTGATTTGATAGAATGAAAAATTAAAGAGGAGGAATGTGAAAAGCAAAGAGCTGTCAGAGCTATGCACCCTGAGTTCTTGCACAAATGTGAGCATAAATATTTGACCAAAACAAACCTTGCACCAAGCCCAAACTCCTGAAAGCCTTGCCTATACACTACTTACAGGGAGTATTCAGGCACTGCGTCCTTGAAAGCAGAGAGTTCTCGCACATATTCATTATAAAACCATTTCACTTTGAAGTGCAAATTCATATAATCCGTGCTTTTGCATAACCGCTGCTTTTCATGTTCTGTAATAGGAGTTGAAATAAAAGCATTTAATAGCATTCTAACAGTAAATAACATTCTTGTGCCTCAGTGCACTAGTGACATAATAATACAGTACTTGCATTTTAAAGCACAGTTGGTTTGATTTTTTTAGCAGTGCTAGTACCCCCAGTTTCAATTTTCAGGTTCTGAGTACCCTTAGGGAAACCAAACCAAACTGAACCAAAGACCAGACCACAAGTTAGGCTTTTCAACTCTCTCCACTGCTGTGAGGAAAACTCAAAAATTTGCTGAGTTCCTGTTCTTCAGGTTATTCTTCAGTTGTTACAAAACAGTTCAGAAGCTCTATCAGGTGTCAAGTTAAAAAAGACAATGATAGCTATGTAGCAGCCAAATGAAGTAATATTTATGCCATATATATGCCAAGTAGCATATAAATGCCAGTCCTATATGAATCTGTGAAATTTGCACTAGTAAATGGGCTGCATTTATCACATAAATTTAAGAAAAAGAAAGAGGAGACTCCGCTGCTCTACAGCCATCTGATTTATACGTGGCACAAATAAAAAAGCTGGTTTAATAAAGCATTTTTGAAGTTTTTCAAATAGGCTTCTCCACCCTCTCAGTGTCCTCCTGTTTTTAACATATGGGATATGCAGATGACCATGGATGGCAGGAGTCATGAAGCCACCTGTAACCACTTTCTGCATTTTTAAAGACTGATTTGATTAGTTTGGAACAAACGCCTGTCTTTCTTCCAGGATTATGGTCCTTATTTTAGCTTATCCACTATGCTCTGCAGTCTTCCCCATCCAGCCTGTTCAGATCCCCAGACCGCTCTGTTCTTCCACTCCATCAGCTAACTGGCATTTCATCCTTGCTCAAGTCTTTAATTTCCTTCACCCACAGCAGGAAGCCATGGATACAAATCTTGGACAGAGTAATCCTTCTTTCACTTACTGCTCACAGCCTCCTAAAACCTCCACAGATCTCATCTGTTTGAGGTGCCATGTCGCTTGCACATCCTTCCTTAAGCAAGAGATAATCTCTCCTTTTCCAGGTCCCTTAAAAAGTGACCTAATACAGATGTTTGGCACAAATGCCATTCTTGTGTAAATAGTATGTATTAAGAGCTTACCTCTTTCAAAACTCCTTGCTCTTTACTTCTGCTTGAGTCATAACATAGTATTACACAATTTTTTCATATATATTTGGATGTGAGCCTGATTTTATATAACAACAGGAGCATCCCATCCTCTGTCACACACACTCCTGAATATATCACTCAGTTGTCTGTCAAGGCAAATGCACTATGAAATACACATTTTTCAGATCCGACCAGGTACATTAATAGGAAATTTTTAGTTGTATTATTATGCCAAATCAGCACTTCAGTAATATCACTGAGCCATACAAGAAATAAATATTTTGAAAGCATATTATTATGCAGTGAATTACTGAGTTCTGTGGGAATCAGCTTATCAAGTGCCCCTGTGGGCTCTTACTGCCTTTTAAGCATTATGTTAGCACTTTCACCTTCAGTGCCTTTTCATCCTTCTCCAGAAAAATCAGGAAATCAGTTTCTGTCTAAATATTGCATTTGTTAATGCCCAATTGCTATCTCAGAGTACTAAAAATTCTTCCTAGCATAGTATCATTGTTTACTAGCCTTAAACATAACCACAGAGAGAAAGATGTATGCCTACTCTAATGGTTCTTACTTTCTACAGACCCGAGGAATCTTATTTTTTTACTCTGGCAGGAGTTTTTCCACAATCGATTATTGTAGACAGCTAGATGACCAAACTCATCATTGCTCAATAAAAGGTAGTTCTTACAAGTGAGACCAGAACAATTACCTTATTGCTGTCACATTCACTGCAAATCTACTGCTTAAGTCATTTTAAAGAAAAATCTGTCATATTGCATCCCCAAAGAGTGGCATTTCTGAAATTAATAGCATTTTTTCATTCAAGTGTTGCATGAATGGGTTATTTGATTATACAATGCAACTTAAGAATGTTTGCTATAGTATCACAAACCAATTCAGTTTTAGAAATTAGCTGCTGCCAATGATGGGCAAACTTGTCCAGGGGGTACAACTCATACAATACCATTCACTGACATTTTGTTAAGTTTAGATCTAGGTGATAACACATCAGAAATGCGCACAAAAGTAATTCATGAATAACTGGGTTTTTTTTCTTCAGGCTGTCATACCTTGGAAAAAATATTTTAAAAGAGCCTTCTAGGATATTACTTGTAGTTACATATAAGTGAAAAATGCATCCGGAATCCTTAATATTAACCTATGAGAACATCAGAAGATACTTCACATGATCTACAAAATAATTTTGTACCCTTGCATATTACCTCTTCAGTTTATAAAAACCAAAGAGCAGAGGAGACAGGTGCCCATATGGAGTCAGCCCATGACAATTTTAAGTGGATGGTATTAGATGGGTTTATCCACAGTAACCATGGATTTTGGTTAGACAGCATAGGAACACCACTGTAGGCATTCTGAGTTTCAATTAGGACCAGACTGCTTTCTTAACTTCTGAAAAATGTGTGCAAGTTAATGCAAATGTGAGAAAACATAGGATATATTTAGGCAGTTTGGAGATCTATGTCTTTTTTCCTGGAAAGAAAGCTGGCACCATGTTTTCCTATGCATATATATCCATTCTGGACTTCCTGGAAGACAGATGTAGTAGCTGCGCAATACAACTCTTTGTAAAAAAGTCCACTCTTGCTTTGCAAAATTATCATACTACTGAGTCAGTCTTGAACTAAACCTGCCAATTACACACTGTGCAGATATGCTCAGCAGAGATCATGACCAAAATACTAGACCTTTCTCAGACTTGATTCTAGATAAATGTAATCTCCAGTATAGTAAACCCAATATTATTAATCCTTTTTTGTGCTGCTACTTTTATGAGATTTTTTTTTATATGCATCTGTTAACCTACTGAGTTTCTTAACAAGGACATTTGCAGTTCCCACTGCTGATAATGGCACATTATCCTATATGATGAATCAGTGAAAAAAAATACTGATAAGATTTCTGTAAACTGTAAAATTTTGTAATCTTTGTGTAAGGGGCACTTTAACTGCTTTTATCTATCACAGTTCCAGTAAGAGTATCTTTTTTACAGAATTGATTACACTGTGGGGTTGTGGTTTTTTTAACATCTCCTTAGGGGTAACGCTCTAATGCACATATGCGTTCCACAGGTTTTCAGTAACAGACACTGTAACTGCAGCTACAATGAAAACTGTATGAAAAGTCGTTCCATCTTAGTTGTACAAATTATGATTACAGTAACAGAAGACTTCCAGCAAGCAACAACACTGAGGAAAAAAAAAAAAAAAAATCTGTTCAGGTGTTGTGTAACCAAGAAAGAAAAATTTTTAAAAGACTTTATGTAGCATGCATTGTTATATGCAGTGTGTTTGGTGTATAATGAAATCAGCCATGGACCTGCTAGCAGATAATCTAATTGCAGGCAATTGTTCTTTTACAGAAAAATGTATGAAAAGACCTTGCAGAGAGGGCTTTTTTTTAAAGTGCTCTGTAGAGAGACAAGGTACTTTCCTCACAGGTCTGTGACCAAACAGCAATGCTTTGGAATCATGTATTTCTTGCTCGTTTTTCCAGTAATTACTGAGGAAACCAGAGAATATTTTCTTTAGGCAGCAAACAAAGAGAAACTGCAATACAACTATTGTGCTTTGGTCCAGTGTTTGTAGAGTCATCGCATTTTGTCAATTAAGTTATAACGATGACTTATTAAGCAGAAACATCTACATGACACTAGGGACAATGTCATTTAACAAAATGGAATAGAATCTTGTTCACTACAGAATCCTCCTTCATTTTTAACCTTGAGGTAATAACATGACTGAACATCCATGTAATTTTTATATATATTAGTTGCTAAAAAAGGAAAAAAAGGGTAATTGAACAACTTTCATAGAAGACGACCATTTTAAGTATTCAGGTAATCAACTTGATATTTTGTTCAAGTCTAATTTTCCCTTATTTGGGAAGCTAAGAGCAAATTTTTTTTTTTCTACAGCAGTTTCCTAGTTACTGTTTTTTGGAGCAACATGCAGTTAAACTGCTTGAAGGGTTCTAATGAGATTGTTTTAAAGAATATTGGAAATCCTTATGAACAAAAAACTGCAAGAAGGAAATTTGTTTATAAAACCCGAACAAATTAACTAGATATACATAAATATGTAACAAAAAGGCCGATCCAGTTTCCAGGCTTTAAAGATAATTTTTCAGAGATTAATAAGTACTGCAAAGAATATTTATGTGTAGCAAATTAATTACATCACAGTCAGTTGGTTTGACGTTACATACACACCTAACAAACTGTGGGTTTATTAAAATGGCAGTAACTGAGACTAAACATAAGGGAATTGTGTCTGGATTAACTGTGATGGATTATTCCCCATCAAAACTCAGATGCTATTTTCAACCATTGTGACGTAACTCCGTATTATTTCCCCTAATTACTTATCAATCATTCTAGAGACTACGAGCTGCATATTTTATCTATTTCTTTCACAACTGTTGTTTCAGAAAGCCTGCTATTTCCACACTTTCAGTCGCATCATTGGGAAGTATTTGCATGGCACAAATGGAGTATGGCTAGTGGAAGAAGAGCTCTTAAGGAAGTCCTATGAGGAATGATACTGATTGAATATAAATTGGTATTCCTCCCTCTGAATCACTGTGGAAGCATCACACCAGTATGATGAACCTACATTTTGGACAGAAGTAGAAGTTAACCCTTTGGGCATTTGATCCCAATGCAATTTCCCTACAGTACAGGGGCTGCTGGCTATGCCATTGCCTCTTTTAATGCGAGCATCATGCTTACAGTGCTCCAGACTTAATCCCTGTGCTGCTGAACTGAACTGGAAGACTGATTGAATGTAACATACTGGATCAGGCCACAAATGAAGAAAAATGTAAACTTAAACAAATTTAATAACCAACTGAGGCAGAAAGATTACATTCTACTAGACAGCTCATCCCAGGGTTCTCGTACTTTGCTAAAGGCAATGGAAGTCACTGGTTATTAATTGAAATACACAGAAGGACACAACCAATCGATAAATATGTATAATTTGTATTGCTCTTGATAACGTGAAATACTACTGGCCTTTCTGAAGGGGCTCTTCGTGTCAAGATAAATATAAGAAACCAAAATTTGAAAACCTTCTGTTATTATCTCCTTTTTTGGACTGCACTTATAACTGATTTACAACTAAAACCCCCTCTACTTCTCCTTTTAAAAATATATTGTATCCTTCATAAGAGACTTCTACATATTCAATCTTTTCTCTGCATTTACTTGGAAGTTTTCACCAAAATATCTTTGAACACTAAACAAACATAATGGATTACACCTTGAACATCTCTATGAGGTGATTAAGCTGTGCTATTACATTTTACAAATATGAAGCTGAGGCATGGGGAGACCAAGTGAATTTACTAATGGAACATATATAAACTATGAAAGGCAGTGTAGACCTTATTCAAAGATTTCTTAACCACAGAGTCACATTTCCTCACTGAACAGAGACCAGGGAAGGAAGGCAGACTGTCTCATTCTGAATTGTGAGAAAAAATGGATTTACAGTTCTTTTTTTTTCTTCTCATCTGCAGTGGAAGCGTACTAATCAATCCTTGACTTAATGCAGTGCACTTTAAAAGCTGCTATGACATTGCCCTTTATATTCAAGGAGGAGCTGTCAAAGTGAGCAGTTGCTTCACATTTCACAGCAGGTACAAGCAAGTTCAGAGCCACCTGCTTAGCATCTGAAAAGGCAGAGCTGCACATTGCTTTGAGGGAGAGGTAAAGTGCTTAAGTAAACTTCAAGGGCATCAAATACCAATGTTACATACTATCTAAGAGATGCAACATGCAATATCATGAGAGGTGTGTGAATCTGCTGCAAACAAGCCTATTTCCTACCACAAAACATCGCATTTGCCATTTTTTACCTGCTGTGTTATTATATTGCGTAAACATTTCAAATTACTTTAGGCAAATTCACTTTGGTATCTTTTTAACATGAGTTGCTTTTTTACTCCTTATTGAAAATTTAGCCTATTAGTCACAGCAATTAATTACAATTTCACAGTCAAATGCTTCCAGAAAAGTGGAACATGCACTCACGATGCAAGATAAAGCAGCTTGATTAAGTGTACACTTCCTCTGTCCTGCCTGCAACTAAGACAAAGAAAAATGCCAGTACAGCAAATAATTTAGTAAGATCAACCTCAGTATAACTTTTACCCTTCAGTATCACATCAGAGTGAAATTTATGTACCATGAAAGGTAAACAGATCAGTAATATTCAAAGAACAAACACTCAGAGTCAAATTCTGTATCTGGATATACACGGCTACAGAAGGAAGTAAGTAATTGCTTCCAAAGACAAATAATCTGAATTGTGCTTTGTTACTGTTAGTGGAATTCTTGCTTTGTGCATGAATTAACCATGGAAAGCCTAAGGACATGCAAGCTATGAATGGAGCAGAAGTTGCCCATCCTATGTGACATGAGATTTATGACGATAATTAAAGGCCTAGTTCTGAAGAATATAATTTCAAATACTTTGTACTGAAGTTTCAACTTTTATTCAAAGTAATCACACAATCAGAAAGTAATAAAAGACGAAATGCAATGCTGGTATAGGAGTCTAATTTACATTGATTAGGCTTCCATAAACCTCTAATATGTATAAAAATTGCAAAATTAAGAGAGAATATGCATGATTCTTGGGAAATTTTATCACATAATTAAATGCTATATTCTAATGATTGAATCTGGGAGGGAAAAGAAAATAAAGTAATAAAGTAAGCCTTAACTGTATTGGGTTACTGCCGAATACTGCTGAAAACCGCTGAATACTCAACTTTGCATCTTCTATGTAATTTTTATGACAGGTTACTTTCATTTACTTATTGTTTCATTTTTCAAAAATGTATCTTTCCATAAAGGAAACATTTAGTCTTGATTCTCTGCTCTTTGCCTTGTCATAAGAGTGCAAAGTGAGCATAAAACATTACCAAATAGGCATGGTAGCATTTTATAAGCAATTAGTAGAATGAAGTACAAAACAAGAAGAATCAGGCAGCAAGATAAATGTGAGGTTGCACTTTAATAATTAACTGTGCTGTACCTGGCTCTGCCTGTAAAGCAGAAGCAAAGGCAAACCCAGAGGTGTTCTCTAATTGTTAACCAGCAAATTGCATGTGAGGCTTATTAAAAGATAATGTGAAAACAAGCACCTTTAATGGATTTATCCTATTCCCCTGGGGATGCTGGAACCAGTATCCAATATTTAGTTTAGAACTAATGTATTCGCCCATAAGAGGAAATGTACCTCTGTATCTACAGAGAAACAAGAGACTAGTGAAACTCTGTATGTGGGAAAAGTCCTGAAAGTAAAAGGCTGAGTCTTCAACTTAATAAAACAGAGGCCGGGAGAGGAACAGAACAGTTGTTTGCTGAATGAGGAAAGATTTTATGAAGCGTCTTAGTGTGAAGTTTAAGAATAGGCAGGATTAAAAATAGCATGCAGGTTGCTTGTTATTTTTAATTTTCTCTTACTCAAATGTTTTACTCTACTTGATAAAGAAAAATAGTTTAAGAAAGCTGTCATTGGTTACTGTTTCTAGAAGGACAGAAGTCTAAAAAATAATTGGATTCACAGGGTGTTTAGCTCACAGAATTCATGAAGAGGTGCAGCAGCTGGGTTCCACTCCTACTCTGCGGATATTATGCAACTCCACTCTGACAGAGATGAGGGGAAGAAACCCCTCAAGAAATAGGACAGGGAAACTCAAGTCCTAGCTGCCGGCCTACTACATGACTGCATTTGGGGAATGTCCTGTAGGAAGAAAAGGATGAACCTTTTCTCCAACCAGCAGATGTGTACTGAACAATGCAGGTCCTGTAAGTGACTTACTGTGGGGACAAAGTCACTTTTTTTTTTTTCCTTCCCTCCCCTCCCCCCCCCCAAATGATTCTGGACAAAAGACATAACTAGTTTTTGTAAAAGTGCGAGCTGCAGTGAAGTTGTAACATCTTACTGGTGAAGAACAGTAATCAAGGACAAGAAGAAAGAAGACGTAAGTTATTCTTCTGGGCTGAGATACCTAATAAACTACAGGAGGAAGCCCTGGCTGCCCCTGGTATAAGAGCTCTCTCCCTGCTCCTGTAAGTGATATACAGCCCCTTCAGCTCAACAGAACATTTCTCTCTTATTTGCCTACTGAACTCACTGGTTTCTGGAAAGGACTGGGCTGTGTGAGCTATAAATAACCCATAACTATAATCAATTTAGGGTTCATTTAGTGCACCATTTACAGTCTAATAAGCTATCTAGCATGGTAGGACTAGCATACGTTGACTAGTAAAATTGTCTTGCTCACAATCAGGCAACGTTCAGGAGAAGTTTATACACAAATGTTTTACAGTCAGTGACTGCCAGGGCTAATAACAATGTTTCAGGACAAGATTAATATTCAGTGGTTAAAAAGATTACATAAGGCCAGAGTTTTCATTATTAAATATATGGGACAATATACACTGCTATTATTGAGTGACAACTTTAAGACTAAATAATGAAGTCAGGCATTCACTGATGCACTGCAATTTTCTAGTAACATCTGCTCCTATGAATACACCTACAGTCAGACATAAAGAAGCTTTAACTTATTAAGATTACCATAGACCTGTACTGCAGTGTAAACACTCAGTAGCATTTATTATTGTTTTTCTGGTTCAATATATAAAATTAAAGGAAGTGTGTTAGGGAATGACCAAATGTTACAGCTGGCATGCCCCCAAGTACAAGTTTGTGCCATGCTAGAGATCTCTGAGGTAGTCCCAAGTAAGATGACACATTGATACAACAAAATACGATGCCATGAAGAAATACTAACTTAACTCCTGGGAGCAGTTCAGTCCACTTTATCTGTCTTAATTAGTGGGTCTAATTAACTTCAACAAAATAGTGCCATTTGGTACGGCTACAGTGCTTTTTAGGCAAGCCTAAGGATCTCTGTGTTGCATGTAGATAGGTACTCAGCTGGATTTTCATACTCACAAAGCTCAGCTCTCTGGCATGTACGGGATGTAGCTGCTATTAATATCACTGCCTGTTACTCCGACCAAAGAACGCTTGTAACGCCCCCCTTCCTCCAATTATGTTACATTCAATCTGATCGATTATCTGCCAAGGGATAATTTTTTATTAACTCCAACCGTAACCACCTTGTCTCTGCCTTCACAGTCTCTCTGAATCCCCTCTGACACTACATATTATTCCTCAGGTCTCTGGAAAAATTAGGTTGGAAT
Source organism: Falco punctatus (assembly GCF_963210335.1). Classification (NCBI taxonomy): domain Eukaryota; kingdom Metazoa; phylum Chordata; class Aves; order Falconiformes; family Falconidae; genus Falco; species Falco punctatus. Next base: position 55,642,306 of record NC_137587.1, read on the forward strand.
TTTGTTGAAATTCAAATATTTGGTGAAATGTGTGAATGAATGCAGAATGAGATCCAATAAAACAAAAGCTTGCATTTTAATACTGAAGAAACCCTGCATTCTGGTGGATGCTGCCCTGTTCTCCTTTCCATAACCTCAGCCGCACCTCCCCAGATCTGCTCCGTAGTCTCCCTTTAAGTCAAGAGTCTATTCTGTCTTAAGGGAAACTTCATAAAGCTGGAGTGAAAATAGACTTGAAATCTGTGACCAAATGGTGTGACCTTTCTCTGGGCAGCATTAGCCTTGCTTTTTTTCTCTTTTTTTCCTTTTCTGTGCTGTCCCTGTGCACAGCATCAACTCACAGAGCTGCTGCTTCTCTTTCAAACCACTTTTATCAGTTTCTGTCATGAAAGAGGAATCTGTCAGAGAAACAGGAAGACGATAACTGCTTATGTATTGGGGACAGCAGCAAACTTAAAAAGCAAACCTACATTAAAATGGTGTAATGACTTTCTTATTCTTCTCCTGTTTTTACAAAGCCTGACACTTCAGAGTCTTCACTCTGCAGGATTGAGGCTGTTTATTACTGTATTTACCCAGCAGCTCATTCATTTCTGGCCTGATCCTCGTTTTGACTTCTGGCCACTACCAGAATTACATTATCATAATAACAGCCATTAGAATGTTCTCTAACAGACTGGATAGCTTTGGACATTTGATGTGACCTATTCAAAAGTTAGAGATACAAAAGATCCAAAAAAGATATTTCTGAGAATGCAGAATAAAAAAAGATAAATTTGTAATTGCATGTCTAATTTCAGCTCATTACTCTGTCATCATCTTTTAATCTTCACATCTTCATACTTGGAAAGGAAAAGATTTCTTACCATATGAAGTCAGTAACAAATCACTTGCACTGCTGGTGAAATTCTCTCTCTCTTCTCATTTGTTTGTACCAAAAATACAGAATAATTTGAGGACCAGACAGTACCAATACATTAACATCCTATAAACTCAGATATGCTTGTGTAAACTAATTGCCAAACAACAATGTATAATCTATCACACAAATCACTGTTGCTTCATGAATCACCTGCAAGGAAGGAAAAAAAAAAAAAAAAAAGAGGGCCAAATCTAACAAAGTCAGCTCTCAAAGAGAAACATATGGTACTTTCTCCATGCAAAATCTATACATGACGATAATCCCAAGCTCCTTAGATCAGAAAAAAATCAGAACCGGTGTGAACTTAATTTGTTAATGTTTGCATAAGACTTTTAACATTAAGCAAAGGCTGAACTTAAGGTGGAAGAAAATCTAGAATGACACGTTGAACTCAATACCAGATTTCAGTACAGCAAGCCGTTTCCCCCGGCAGCAGACATCTGCCCTGTCTCATGCATATTCGCTGCCTTGGTGCTCATAGAGACACGAAGCTGCTGTGTTCTTCTCCAGCCGAAGGCCACTGCTAGGAAAGCTGCGGTTCCCTCTGCCTTCCCCATGTCACAGCAGCAGCCTCCCAGCAAGGCTGTCCTGGGTGAGGATCAAGGGAGAAGGCCAGGCAGAGCGGTGCAGTGACGGCTGGTGGCTGGCTCACAGCGAGAGGACACAGCCGGAGCAGCCACTCTGAACCGCGCTCAGGAAAAAGGGGGAAAAGGAATGCAAACGAGATGTTCCAGTGTTAGTATTCTCTTAGAGAATGAAGTTATGACATAAGCATTTCCTGAATTTAAGATGATGGGAGTGGCTGGATATATTTGGGAATATATAAGGCAGGAAAAACTAGAATCATCTTGGATGAGCCAATTTAATCTTTATCATATCAGCAATCCTTTTGCAAACAATGTTGTACATTTCATTGCTTCTTGACTGGATGCAGAAAGGAATCAACTCTATAACAAAAAAGATGCTGCTTCAGGAGATTAATACTAAATGGAATCAGGCAAAGATTGCATCCCAGCCCTGGACACTACCTATGAACAGATGGTAGCCTACGTTAGTAACTTGGAAGGCGAGACTGGCATAGCAAATGCAATGCATTTTAATGAACTCCATTAAAACCATGAGGATCGAGCGTAACCACGTTTAAGGGCTCGCTCCCAATCTTGTAGAATTCAAAGCAAAAAATGTTATTGCCATTAACAACTGGAGAATCAAACTCAGTTTATAAAATATCCATGGAAAGCGTTAATGATTAAAACCCAGCAAAGCTGGAGAGAAGCAGCATGCTAATCTGTATTTTGTGACCAGATTTATTGAGGTTCCTGTTTAGGAATGAAACCACAGAAGGTGAAATTATGTATATTTATAATAATTTATAATTAATTTAAATGCCTCTTAATTACTATTTATACACAGGAACTGTTTCACTACTGATTCTTGGAGTGACTTAGAATTTCTAATGACAAAAATTGCATTTGCTTTCCTCAGAAAGACAGTATCCACAGCAACACTGAGATGAGACAGTATGTAGGGACTGGTTTGGAATAGAGATGGAAAGTCAGGTGTCTCCTAATGAGTCCTCTACTATCTCCCTCTGCAGAATTAGGATATTAACATTAATATCTGTTTTATTTGATCCAGCCCAGCCTTCCACACTTAATGTATTGTATCACTAACTCCTCCTCAAAAGCTTCCTGTTCTATTCTTGACAACCAAGAAACAAACCATGGATTGAGCTGAAGCTGCCTTTTGAGTGATCAGTATGCTCTACTTAGCACACAGAGTGAAAAATCTTGTGAATTATGTTGTTGCAGTACAGAATATTTATAGTTCGATGGCTAAACTGCTGGGGTGCTCAGGGATGTCTGTGTGCAGAGCATAACTATATATTCAAAGTTATGAAAGCATGACAATATAATGACTATTAGAAATTCTTATTAATCTGTGCTAGCTATCTATGAGTGCAATCACAACATCAAGCTGCTGAGCAGCCATTTCTGATACTTGTTCCTGATTTACAGCCTCTGCTGATACAAGCTTGTTCTCACAGATGTAACCAGGAACATGTTCTAAACCAAAATAGTGGTTCTCATTTGGTCTTCACGCTTTTGACTTCTTTGATCACTCTCAAAGTCATGACTTCAATAATGATCTAAACGTTCACGTGAATATACGTATTATTACCAATATTTCTATCACTAATTAAGACCATTTCCTCAATTCCTCTCTTATGTATTTTTAAAAAGTTTCATGCAGGCATTTTAACTTGGTTTTCTGCAATAACCATATTTTAATGAGTGGCTTCCAAATCTTTAGGCGGAGATTACCTGCTATATAGAAAAAAAAAAGAAGCATATTTTACCTACAGTTAACCACAGCACTATCTTAAAGAACAAAAGGAAACTGCATTTGATTCTGTTGGAGCTAGAATGAATACAACCTGCCTTTTGAACAAAAACAACAAAGGTTTACTTATCTGTGTGTGTTTCCTCCATAAATTCATTCCATGAATGTTTCTTACAGGCAAGTTAGCTATTTTCGCCAGCCAGAAAAGTATGGAATGCCTACAATGCCCCCTGGCAAGCATATTTGTGGTTCTTCTGACATTGATGATTTTGTCAGATTTAGGTAACAAGAAGTAGCATTTCAAGTTACAGTACTTTTGTCTCTTTCTTCCACAGATAACTTCATATAGTCACAGTGCAATGATTTTCCTCCCGTACAATGCTTCTTTTTTACTATCCTATGAAACATCTGAAATAAGTATGCCCGAAAGCTCTTACCACCCACAGAAATCTGACGCCAGGTGTGATTTGCAGTGGAAATCAGTCTTGGTGAACTCTCTAGTGTAATTGATAGTTTGTTCTAATTACCTTCCAGCGCATATTTCATGTCCTGGGCAAACAGAGTCCACATGATTTCAGCACTGACTTTCCCCATGTTCAGCTCTTGAGGGAACCTGCAATCAGTCACATTAAATCAGTTCACTTGCTGCTGAAAATTATGCTTACAGCTGCACAAATATTTCCAAAAAATAATTCCTCTAGTATGCATTTACCATATTTTGTGCTTTGTACAATTATGTGAACCATCCAGTCTTCAAATAAATACTTTCCTTAGTCTGATGTCAGGGGCCTAAGTAAGCAATTAGTTGAGTGTTGCACACATCCCCTCACATGACCCTTTACATCAAGAAATGTCCATCTATCTTGCTGATAACTCAACTTCAGATAAATCAGATGGCTTATGAAAAACCAGGAACAGTTGGTTCAGGTGTTTAGCAGCTACAGGTTTTCCTTAATTCCCTTGTTACACTGGAAAACAGTGAAGCTTTCTGTGGAGCTGTATTGGTTTATACTAGTTGAATCCAATTCACTGTTTGAAGACGTGTACCTTGAAGTATGGATAAAACAGTAAAGAATACAAAAGGTGGAAAAATGCTTAATTTTGATTCAAAATTTTAGGTGTACCCTTATGCTTTGTGTCATCTTTGAAAAACAGTTCTTTTTAGGTATCTTTTAAGTATTTTCCCACAGATTTTTCATAGATTCCAGCTGCTTCTTATTCTATGTAAAAGAAAAGCTTTAATCTTTCACTTACCATCTTCCCTCTTAGCTACTAGCAAAAGCCAACATTTTAGTGACAAGCACCGTATGATTCACATCATATTTAAAAGGAGAGCTATTTACTTGTCCTTTTTTAAAAAAATAAATATATAAAAACCAGTCCTTACTGCAGATGTGGGACTGACATTAATATGAGCCGTTCTCAGGGCACAGAAGCAGACCAAAGCAGGTCACACAGTAAAGAGCAGGAAGTACTGCACCTCCGAGCGGTAAAACGACCGTTTGTACTACAGCGCTGCAGTGAGAGCCATACGAATACACCAGCAGCTCAACGTGAATACATAAACCCATCAAAGTCCTAAAAGACCATATTCACGAGGAAACACACAGAGCTGTGCAGCTTTTGTCTTGAGTTTATCACACCACTTTACCTGAGTAGAGAATTTGATCCAAAGTATTTTGACCTTTTAATGAAGTACTAATCAAACTCAGAAAACATTCTGTAATAATTTTTGTGAAAGTGTAGGAGGTTTTAAAGTTTTTTTTTGCCAAAGAAAGAATGAAATGCTGTGCAATTTAAGGTTGCTAACAATATAATCTATATTCTTTCCAGGGACATACTTGACCCTGATCATATCTGCAAAGTAACAGTACTTAAACAGCTCATTAGACTGTCACTTTGATACGAAGCAATTGCTAGCTCAGATCACTTATATACCTCTTTTATGCTAATTGATGCTCAATTACAGAACTTTGTTTTAATTCTGTCAACACAAAATTGTTGTTCGAAAGCTCAAAGGTATTTCAACTGTCTTAATTTCTTTACCTCCAGTCCAGTCTGAGTGCTGTCTTAGCACCCACTTGAACTTTGACAATACTGCTCTGAGGAAACGTTTAAAAATTGATTTAATATTGACATGTCTTTTGTCCATAATACAAACCTGGCCATAATGTAAGGCTGAGTCTGATAAAAATGTATTTGTTTGATTAGTGGTATATATGTGTATTCTTTTAACTTGTGAAAATACACACACAAACTGCAATTATGTTTTCACTATGTTGCTTAAATTACTGTAGTTCAACACAGTATCTTCAATTCATCCCATCTGACTTCAGTTAGGTACCTTAAGTTCATGCCCAGAGATACTAATTTCTGTGTCCCTGAGAAATATAAACTTAAGGCATAATCATCAACGGGACATACCGATGAAATCCTTCCATCCAATGCCTAGAGTATGGATATTTGCAATTTTGTAGTTGCATGGATGCATTTTTTTATACAGCCCTGCAGGACTGACTGCCATTCCCACACAGCCTGTTTCATTTTATCTGACACCATGACCTCTTGGCAGGAGATTACTGTGACAAAAATGATCATACAACAGAAAGCTCTCTGCGTTTTAGTATAAAACTTTTACTTTTCACATGTAATTAATTTGCTTCATGACGGCTATGACACCTGTAGGTGTATCCATCACGGACTCCAATAACTGATTTTTAATTTGTCCAGAGTAGGTTAGTAATGCAATGTGGACAGTTAACCTAATCAACATTTTCAGCCAGAGAAATTGATTTAACATGCTAATGAACCAGTACCCAATATGCCCGTAGATCTCATTGTGTTCCAGTGTTAGCCATAAAATAAACCTCCAGCATTAGCATGCTGGGGAATGACATCACATAGTTTGCCAGAGTTCAGCTAGACTATTTCATGAAAGTTTCCGACAGTTTAATGGTTTGACTTCCAGATAACTTAATCCTGATTCACAAAGTAAAAACTACTTGTTTATCACATTATAACTACAGAACTCTGGCTTCAGCACCGTCCCAACTCCTTCTCTACACGATGACACCATTGCTTTTCCACTGTTCTAATTTATGAGCAATACTCGTATCCAAGCTGGTGGAATCCCATAAGCGATGTAAGCTCCTGCTTTTCCACACTGCCTTCACAAGTCTGAATGTTTGCTACTGCAGCTTCACCCAGCTCCGACAGGTATACACAACAGAAACTGTGACAAACATTGTTTTCACACATTAGAAACAACCATTTCATATATGATTCATGGCTTTCTTTTACCCTAGCATTCACTTGAATTGTGCTGACACAAGAAAATCCGCTTTAGTCTCTTACTCTGCTCTGCATTCTCTATCCTGTTCACTGACATACTGCCATTTGAGAAGTACATCTTCTACCACAAAACTAATTAGCGACAAGCTGCTTATTTACTACTTATAAACATTTTTCAGCAATAAATAGCTGTTATCTACCATTGTTAAAATTCCTTTTGTAAACATACTAACTATAACAGTTGAAACCTGAATTGCATGGAGACCTTAAAGCTGTACGGTGAAGACAACTTGATTTTACATTTTTCAAGTATTATTAGTTTACAGAGGATCAAACAGAGATTATCAAGAGTGTAACTAACATACCATTTCTGCATATATACTTGTTCTTAAATGGAATGTAAGATCTAAATAATTTGAAATTATTTGTTCAATTTCTGACATCAAAATCCTGGAATTAGATTTTCCCCCTTGGTACATATTTACATTTATCTAAGAAATACTTATGTGTAATTTCAGTCAGCTATTCTTTTAATGACTATTGTACAAAGTGTACAGGATTAACGGAATACACCATGCATTCAAAAGATTTTCTCCCGACTGTCCATAAAAAGGCTAAGACCTGTGTCAGCAAGTATCACAGAACTGTGATGGAGTAAAATTTTGTCCTTAAGTACAAAGGCTGTAATATTGTGGCTACTATTTCAACCATTAGCTGGCCAGGATAGCTACGATTAACATGATACACTCTTTCTCTAAGCATCCAGTACTGACCACACGGACAGCAGACTTGATGTTGTTTTGAGCTAATGCAGATATTTTTATAGAATTTTTTAACAATTTAAGCTGGAATGGACACCTGAAAGTCATTTAACTAAACCCAGAAAGAATCTCAAAGTCGTGTCAGGATGCTCAGGGCCTGTGCAGATGAATCCTGACTGCCTCATGAAAATGAGGCCACCTTTCCGGACAGCCTATTGCTGTGTTTGACCCCTCTCACTGTGGATGAGGATTTGCTCTTGTATAGCTAATAGGAGTTTCCCTACCCAAAATTTGTGCTCGTGCCTTTTACTGTGCACTTCTGGAAGTGGTTTGGCTCTGTCTTTTCCTTATAACATCTCATTAGGAAGCTGAAGAATGCAACCAGCACTGCCCTTAGCTGTGTTCTCCTCAGGCTGTGTGAACTGCTCCCTCAGCTTCTGCTCACACATCACATCTTCCATCCCCCTAATCTTCTTGTTGTCCTCCACTGTAGTTCCCCAGTTTGACAATGTCTGTATTGTACTAGGGAATCAAAACTGGAAAGAACCATCCAAATGCAGCCTCACATGTTCTGACCAGAAGGAAGCAATCCCTTCCTTCAGCCGGTGGGCTCTGGTCTTCCTACCGCAGCCCGGTATATTACTATGCAAAATACAACTCACTGCACTAGCAGCTTTAATCATAAGGGTAGCAGGGTTTAGTCTCTTCTTAAGGTCCTTAAATTGCTAAAATGGTAGCTGAGCTTTACATAGTACCGTGTTTTGATTAACATTCCTCTGTTGCATGAAATTTGTTTTAGTAACAAATGTCATGGTTTATGAGAGTTCCATTATCGCAGTCTGAAAAGCAATTAAAAACACCCCTGGAATTAAAAAAGAATTTCTGAGATTTCCACAGATTTAAAAAAACCCCAATGAACAGATATTCAAATTACCTCTTAATTTCTTACTCAAATCAAACAATCACTTACATATTTTAAATATAAATGCAAGAGTTATCCATTGAAATAGGCATTTTAAAACATGTCAAATTATTCACAAGTCTCAATTATCCACTTCATCTCCATTTGACAGAGTTCTTATGCAAGTGTGGGCATCCTAATATAGATCTCAAGAAAATTAAGACCTGTAGAACTTCAAATAGGCAATTTTTTAATGTACGTCATAAAACATAGCACATCAGGAACAGAAGCTTTTCCAAGTGTGTCAGGAGTGGGGTTCTTCACTCGGATAGAACTCACAGTGTCTAGCAGTGAAGCTGGTTCAGCTTCACTAGTTGTAGCAGAGGTGGCAACTTCCAAGCAAGTAATGTTTTAGATATTTCTTCTACCACTTCCCAAACCTTGTGCTGATGGGCACAGGACAAAAGTCTGTTGACCTTCGGGCTGCTGCTGAGGCAAGATACTTGCTCTTGCGGCTACGTTACCGTTAGGCCTGAAGGTGCAAGCCAGCGGTAGTAAATATCACTCGATACCACGATCTGCGTCTTCCGCAGTGCCACACAGGTAGTGACTTTGCAGATCTCATTTAGAGCAGCATCATCACTGATTCCAGCACAGGTGTGCTGAGGGCAGGCTGATTTAGACTGTCCTTGAAATCTAACATCGAACATACATCTGCATCCCTGTGGTCAGTGTTAAGTGTCAATACAAATCCGTCCTATCAGCGCAAGCAAAGAAACCAACTGTAAAATGACAGGCTTGCAAGGAATGTTTCATGCAGGGCTGTTTCTGTGAACAATGTGGCAAATGTCCATATTAGTTCAATGAATATTATGCTCATTTTTGTTGATTTGATTGTTAAGAAGCGATCTGTCATACAGTGACAAACTGGTTAATGCCTGCGGGACTTTTTTTCCAGTCTTTTTTCTTCTAGGAAATAATCAAGAATGCTTCTAATGGCTCCCCATCTGCCAGGAGTTACTGGACAATATTGGCAATTATCACAGTGTGCTTCTAGTCTCTGGTACTTGCTGGGTGGTTTTTACCTTATCTAAGGGAAGCGCTAAAAATTGTGTCATGTTTACTTCACAATTTATACTAACATACGTGTTTTTCATCTCCCTAACATTTTACATGTATTTTAAACTATCTACCCCGCTGTCATACCTCCATTTGTGCATTCAATTAGAGAATACAAGGGCACATGCACAACTTGAGGCTGCAGAATACTGATGAAGACTTTATGTATATATGTACTATGTGCAAGTGAGAGCCTTTTTTTCCTGTGGGGAAATGTAACCGGTATGGCTAAGGTGTGCACCTCTTCTGCCACCATTTTCCTCAGAGATAGCTATATGCATGAGTGGTCACATTTACTTTAATTTGGTTACTAATATTTCTAAGGTTTCTCATGTAATAATAATATCTTGTTTACTATTTACATTACAGTAGCACTTCAAAGCTTCTGGTAGGTTTAAGAAAATGCTATTCAGGAACTTTAAAATACATAATAAGAGAGAATCACTTCAAAACTCACAGTTTAAAAAGACAGAGAATGGGGAAGAAGACAAAGTAGAAGAGACTTGCTCAAGATCCTATGACAAGTGAATGCCAGTCAACAAGAGAACTGAAGCTTCTGAATCTTCTGAGCCTTCTTCTGAACCAGGACAGAGTTCTAGTTTGCTTTAATACACACACACATATATAAAAATATATATACACATACTATTGCATGAATTTTCAGAGAAAATGTGAAATAAATACGAATAGAAAATTCCAGGTTATCAATTAATATTTTATATTTATCTCCAAGTACATAACTCCCCAAAAGCTTCGTCTTCCCTCATTCCCAGCTTGCACTTTGTCAGGATGCACTCAGCATTGTCAGACGTACCACACTGTCTGACTAAACCGAAAGACTGAAATATCAGCATTATGAAAAATGCTCATGTTAGGATTGTATACAATAAACAGTAATGTAAACTGCAGAGCAGAACATGACTGAGATTTTATTATGCCTGTTATTTTCCGGTACTAATCTGTTCAGATTGGTTTGGCTTCTAATTATATTATGTAAATTTAATATTTTCAACATCCTCTTCATTTTCAAATTATAACATCTGTACGTCTACAGGTAAAGAAGGAGGAAAAAAGCCTAGGCTTGACATTTGTTGCCACTGCTAAAACTCCTTGGAGGACCTTAAAAATAGTATTGTAAGAAGGATGACAGCTTCTTATAAATTTCATGTTATATGACATTCCTTCCTGCCGTCATGCTAAAATCAGTACTTGACAATTGTAAGTACAACTTTCAGTTTGAGCTATAGATAGTTCTGGCACATCTTGAGTTTGGTTCAAAATGTCAGAAGCAGCAGTAATGTTTTTTCAACTGTAATGTATCTTTCTGGCTAAGAATAATGACAGAAGAAGCTATATAATTCTATCTGTTTTCCCTAACAGTGACCTTCACATAGAATCCTCGGACACTGCTCGAGGAAGGCATATATCACAGCAGTCACAACTGACTTATCTGTGTTTGGGGCCACAACTGACGGCAAATTCTGACATATATAAAAATAGAGATACAATTGGAAGCAAAAATTAGTCAAAACATTAAAATAAAAAGAAGAAACAAGTCCTCAAGAAGAATCTTTTCAATTCACTACATTTGAAAAAAAAGCACCAAACCCAAAGTCAAATTCTTCACAGATCCAGGCAGTTAGATTAGTGCAGAAGTTCTCTGGTTCTCTGACAAAATATGCAGCAATTAGAGTCACACACAGGGCTGATTCTCCTTTTCTTACCGAGGCTTGATGTAAGAGAAACTTCATCTACAGATGAACGAGCTCAGTGAGAAACCATCTCTTACTAAAGGACTGAAACTATTATTATATTCCAGACCAGTTACAGACAGCTCCAGGATTTCTTAGCGTGATTTATTGTTGTGCCCCAGATGTTAATGGATGCTAAAGCTGGGGCTTGGATTCAAACAGTAATCCAGAAAAAGCCAAAGGGTATCCCAAGTGCTTCAACGTGCTTAAGAGAAAGAGATCAAGTCTCATATTCTAAGAAGAGCTGGACTGCATAAGAAACTAGTCAAATGGTTAGTCAGAACTAAGATGGATGGTCTGGGGTTTATTTTTCTAAATCAAAGACTGAGATACCATCTCTAAGTTGAGTGAGCTGCAGACAGAAAAAGCCTAAAGAATTTTTTAAATGGACAGTGACAGAAATGGAAGACCAGGGGCTTACTGGGTGCCGTACTTCAGTGCAATGGCTCATCTGGTCATTCTGAGCAAGGGGATGGCTAGTATTTCTGCTGTAAGAAAGGAACCAAGAATCTGACTCCTATCACATATTTCTTACTCTAATGAAAACAGCATTTCATATTTCTGGATTTCAGATAAAGGTCTCAGCAAAAAAAGGAGAGTTATTTCTCTTTTTCCTAAGCTCTGTCTTAACTGCACTCCAGAAATGCAATTACTGGAGTAGATCCCAAGTCATCTCTCAGATTAAAGTCTCTGAAAGAAACCCAAGAAAGAAATTTAGGTTTTCATTCTATTTTGCAAAGTCTTTTACCTTGCTCAGGGGAAGGAGATCTATTTGAAGGAATATACGAGACACACATTTATCAGAAAAGATGTACACATCCTAGAATTTCTTCATCAAGTTGGAGGAAGGATAGTTAACAGTATTCACAGAAGTACTGGTTTATACAAAGGCCTTTTCCTTTTGAGATCATTTGTTCTAGAAGAATGATGGTAGCCATGATCTGCTCTCAAAAGCAGAGGCGCTGTAACTCCAGAAGCTGTAAAGCAGCACAGAAAGGAAATAGCCTCCTTCCAGTCTCCTGTGTTATGAGTATCTACCTAACATTAAACTCATTATTCTGTAATTTGGTTAATCCCTCATCATCGCGGTAATGAAACACAACTGTATTTTTCTACACATGCTATCCTAAGCCTGCGATCTAAGGACTATACGTAAAAGAAAATGTGGGCTTCTTCCCTGTGTGTGAACCCCCACAAAAATTTGTGTTTTCTGTTCTTGCAGAGTCAATCTTCTCTCTGTTCCTTACGTCTAAGCATTTAGTAAAACGTGTTTCCATAATTTGTATACTTCAATTTAGTGTTCATGGGTTATGTGTATACTTAATTCTAAGCTGTCTCTGAACTTGCTTTCCAAACCTCAGGCTAGTTTCCATACGTGTAACAATCAGGGACTGATGGGTGCTATGCAGCTATCACCATTACGGGTATTATGCAGCTATCACAGCTTCTCACATATAGCAACACCGCACAATAACTAACAAGGCTTAATACACAACAGAAGCACACAAAATTTCCCACATGCTAAAGATAAATGGTAACAGCAGCAGCTGACTTAGTAAAGGGAATGGATAATCAATGGTCAAATTCTAAAGCATCTATGTAAGTAAGGAATTTTGCGTTATCTGTATTTTATCGTGTTACTTTTAGGTAAAAAGACTTCTCTTTTGCGAACTATTTCAGAATGTGGTCCCTAAGCAGCAAAATATAATAGAAAATTCGCATGCAAACGTTCACATATATTTCCTAATCTTTGTAAAAGCCACACATTTTCAAATTTCTCAGTGAAGGAAGAGGATAACCAGGAGAGTGCTCTGTTAGTCATTGTTTCCTCTTGCTACAATTATTTCTGTCTCATAGGCCATATTTTCCCAATTTCTGTGTTATTTTTAGGGAAATACTATAAAACCTCAGTATAACTGAAACATTGTTATTAAATCACCTTCCTCACTTGCATGACAGTCTCTAATCCTCAACTCATACGTCAATCATACAACACTATTTGGTGGAACTTCTTAATAAACAAAATATGCTAGGTTTTCATGGGAAATAAATTAACCATTAGGTTGCCTGTACATGATCATTTCTATCTATTTCTAAAAATACTAACCTGCTTATAAAAGATAGTAACTTATGAATGTCTTCCCTCTATTGATTTTAATTAAGTAAAAATTTTATGACAACTGTTTACATTGGCTAGCTGTAACAAAGTGTTATATATAAAACCACCAATCAATGGAATGAAATTGAACTCAGCTTGAAAGAAAACAAGAAGAATCAATGTATGAAGCAAAACATAAATAACACCCAAAAGCACTTAACCTAAGATATTACTGCATGTCTTTTCTAGTTCAGTCCTAAACTAAGAAATTCCAATCATGACAATTTAAAATGCTTTTTCTTATTTTGTGTTGCCAAATCTGCAGTCTGCTACATTTTTAAGAATATTGAAGTCCCTGAACCTCAGATGTACATTCTTAGAATAGCTCGTATTCCATACTTGGTGGGTTCAGTCTCACTCAGGTGCTGGCGAGAGCCTGGTCCTGGTGTGTGAATACACGCATTTTTGTGCTGTGCATACAGCAACAGGTTAGATGGCTCTCTCTGTGGAGTGCTGCACATGGTCACTGCTTCACTAGCTCTTAAGACAAAAGTTCTATCTGATTTTGGAAAATATGTATTCTATTTAAACCACGAGCAGAGTTCATTTATTCTCACTTTCTGTGCTCTATCCTCCATCTATCCACAGTTGTTTTTTTTTAACCAAAGCAATGTTCCATTTCCTGAAGAAAACATAATGGACAAGACAGATACTTCATCCAGTGTATCTAACTAATTTGTTCTTAAAGGGTATGATAGATTGCTACATTAGAAAATGACAGCAAGTCCTGCGAAAGAATAGAGTATTGCTTTGCTAAACAGGATACCATTTACAAATTTGATTAACTAAGTGATATTCACATGCTTCCAGAGAATGAATTGTAATTGATAGTGAGGAATATCACTGAATCAAGACACAAACCACATCAGATACACTTTCCATTATCAAATAAACATTCTAGAGTTAGCCTGACTTAGTCCAATTCATGATACAGTTGACCTGATCTTTTTTACTTCCATGCTTTTGAGTTTTTTTTTCCACAAACAAGTATTTCATAACTCACTGACTCATAGGTTACAGTTATGCTGTTTCTTCAATATAACTTACTGTCCTTGACTTCACTGATGTATTAAAATCCTAGTTTCTGAAGCATGCGGAAATCTGCTCCTGCACATATGCCAGTTCTTTCCACACTGTGGAATGGGAAGGGAGTGTGTGAAACCTCTTGGAGGTTTGCTTTTGCAGCAACTCTGATCATTTCCATTTCCAAACACTCGGTATCATTTGCCATTCTATGCTGAGCTGATATCAACATGCATCAGTTAGGTTCCTTGTCCTTATTCTCCTTTAATTTCTGAATGCCCAAATCATATATCAACTAAATATCATGTTTGTTGCAAAGAGAGCTCACTCCCATTGTATTAGATTTTTCTTTGCTCTCTCCTATTTTCTTTTGCAATGTTTACCTGTCTCGGCTTTTAAAAATTTAAGCTAATGCTATTTGACTTCCAAAATTTAACTTTGGTAATCATACAGTTCCCGCTGCCCCCCGCCCCCTCCATCCTGTAGGCTCTGTTTTTTACCTTAACATTCTCTTTGAGTTGGTTATTCACTATGTCTTCCCCAAGAACACAGGGCTGAAACTGCTCCAAGTTCTCATCTCTGACTGCAAATACAAATTCCTAACAAATTTTCCAATACTATTTCACATTTGAGTAATTTCTCTAAGTATCTTTGATCAGCTTTTCTGAAACACCATCTATGCTTTCACTACCCAAATAATTAACGATATTCACTTCCCAGTTCTTCATTGAATCAGATAATGTGGGTATCGAACCTGGTAATCTCAGACAACATTAATAGCATGTGTTCTTGAACCGTAACTATGATTTTTATTTCCCTTTTAAAATGTGATTTTTAGCTATCAGACAGAGACTAAATATTCCAAGTGTTAGCTAACCCAGTATTTCAGCTTGCCCATGCAGTAGTCACTAAACCACAGTTCTAAAAAAAGTACTAAAGAAGTACTGAAGTACTAAATAAGGGTATGAAACACAGAGTTCACAGAGGAAAGGAAACAGATCTTTACATTGCAAAGATTTAAGTATCAGTAAATAACAAATCTAAAAGTCCCACCAGGGCTGTCTTGTTTCTTAAGGGTGTATTACAACAACACACATGATTATTCTGAGTAAGTGTGCTACACAATTAAGGGAAAATATTTTACTAAAGATGTGCAGAGGCAAAAAGTTTAGACCTTTATTTCCAAATATACAAGCATATTTCAGCTGAAGAATTTGTTCTTGATTTTTTAATCTGTTCCTTTTAATGGAACAGATATTTTATTTTATTAACAATTTCTTCTGTCTCATGGTGTGTACAATGCATGTTTGACAAGCGCTGGAAAGTCCTAAATTTGCTTGTGCATCAGGTTCTAATCACATTTTACATTGTTTTAACTAGTAGAATGAGAATTTTACAACTTAAATAGTAGAATTCATACTTTTCCCCTCAAACTTGTCAAGTTTCTTGTGTCATGTAAGACCCACAAGTTGCCCATACAACACCCATTGAATGGTCTGGTCTGGTCCCTCAGTTACCACAATGCTTGCTGAGGCAATCACACCATGTTTCAGCTGGATTTATCATCTGATACAGTTCAAACTGCTCTATCACAGCATCCTTTTTACCTCCAAGGTACATATAAAATTAGGGTTTCCAAAACCGCTTGAGGGAAAAAATTCTAAGCCACATCATACCATTGTGAAACCCCCCATCAGAATACTTGGAGCATTTCTACAACAGGATTCAAATGGATATAGGCCTGAATATTCCACTGAGACATTGCATGGCCATCTATTTCTGATAAGGAGTCACAGTTTTGCAGTATTCTTGTGCATTCAACTGATATTTTCTCTTCTAGGACAAGCAAGGGGCAAGAGGCTTTCTGTCATTTTTCTCAACAGTTTTTACATGATGCTTTCGTATTGGGAGAAGCTTTTCTTTTAAAAAAAAGGTGTGCAAAGCAACTCTGAACAGTTTTTCAATTTCTTCCACCCACAGCATCTTCATCTCTTGCTCCTGATATCTCCTGTTTTTCAAAGACACTTTATTCCTAGTGTTCTTCCACTTCCAAAACAACAGTGAACATGGGAGAGAAGTCACAGATATAAACTCTCTCCCTTAACCTGTCCCTACTCCATCCACTCCTGATTCTCATTTCACATCTTACACAATCACTCAGCTGTGCTTTAGGGAACCCCCTAATTTCCTCAGAGGAACTCTGTCCTTTCTCCATTTCTCCCTCACATTTGGGTAAGAATATAGCTAGAACGATTTTTATGATAATTAACCACCAATTACTCTTAATTTCAGTGACGAGACTGAAATAAAACACATGTATGTATTTGTTTCATCTGAATGTTTTATAGTAAGTATATTTGCTATACAGATAGTCAGATAAAAATCTGCACTTTCATTAAGAGAGGAACTTCACATAAGTTGTATAAATGGAGTAAATAAGAAAAGAGTGTTATTTCCTCTGTAGAGTAAGAACTTGTTCCTTAATAATGATGCTGCAGAAAATTACTGAGCAAAGAAATGTTTCTTACCAGGACTGAAACAGTCCTTCATTTATTTAAAGGAAAGAAAGGGATCAGAAGGCAACAAACTCTTCCAACTTCTGGTTAAGACCAGGAGGTTTCTTTGGTAATTATACGGTGGGCCCATAAAAAGTGTGGTACCTTCTACCAAGAGGCAAGCACAGCTCCATGTACAGAGTGCCCTTCAGTATCTATCCTATTCTGGCTGAAAGAAACAGACTTGCTCTTGCTCCCCTTCAAACCATTCCATTAAATGCCACTGTAGGCACCTCTAATAATTGTTTAGCCATAGCAGAGATGTAAGTTTAAATTTTAAATTTTGCATAAGTCATCAGAGCTAGACTATGCCCAGATTTTCTAGAATCTCTCTGTAAAATAGCTCCTAAGAGCTACAAGAGCTAAAACTTTTCCCTAGGCCTTCACCTTGTCACATTTCAATTAGTGCAACATCTGTTTCTCCAGCCTTAATGTGTGAAACATGTTCCTTTGCACTCCTCCTGTATATTTTATTTTCAAAACCCACTACTCTATCTCTTCTTTCTGTGTTTATCGATTGACTCTCTCTTCTCTGCTAGTGTATCAGCCATAAGCTATTTGACTTGTCTTGGTTATTGATTTTACCTCCCTCTCTGCTACCTGTTCACTTCTGAGAAGTAAACTTCCATCTCCAGTAAATCCAGGATATTGCTCTTTTTTAATTTTACAAATTCTATAAATTTTCAAGTCAGCCTGGTCAGGCTTTTTGTCTACCCAATCATAAATTTGGAGAGTGTCTTTTTGTGAGGCTCATTATTCTTTTTACAAATATATCCCTAAAACTCTTTATAATGCCTAAACCAGTCGCAGCATAAATTGAACACCTTTTGTGCCAAGATGCTATCATAACATTAATACCCTCACACTGTTTCACTGAACGTTCCCTTCTCCCTATACATTTAGTTCTCTTGCATAATATGTTGCTATTTAATTTTTTTGGGGGTGTGTGTGTTCATATACCACATGTCTTTAGTTCTCTTTCTATGATCAGAGCACTAAGTCTTCATCAAACCATGTCAATGTTATATCCTGAATTTTTAAATATCCCTAGCCAGATCATATTTAAAATACAACTACTGATTCAGGTGCATTTCCTGCTCTAATTTTAATAAATCCATGTTTCTTAATTTTTACGGGGAAAATAATTACTTACTGGTTCAAAACAGGTGTATATGCCGTTTTATCTTCGTCTATGATGGTGACCATCAGAGTAATAAGCTGTGCCCAGAAATCCAAATTCTTTGTTGTTGGTCCCTGGTCTTCTTTAGGAACTTCTTGTTTCTTACCCTGTTAAAACAACAGTGAATATATTTTATATTAGAAAAATTATAGAAAATATTATGGGATTTCCACCTAAAGATTAGTACTTGGTTGGAAAGAGTGGTGTATTAAGACTCTTCAGAAATTTTGGACAAGGACTGTCTATCCAACTGAGACTGTGTGACAGACTATACCTGGCTGTGGACATCTATCAAAAGACATACACAGAGAAAAGACAGCGAGGTCAGCAAAGATCATCAATAGAGACTTGGTTTTTAGTGCATGTCCACACTTTAATGAAATACATTCTTAAATTCTTGGTTGTGCTGAAACAGAGTGCAGGTAAAATTGTCTGCTAAGGCAGAACTTTAACATCCTACACAATAAATACTGAACAAATCAATGATAAGGAACATTTCTTTCTTTGTTTTGGATTATACATTGAAGTTTTCAAGCCCAACAACTGCTATGCTGTTCTCTCTAAATGAAGCAGCAGTTAAATTTCCCTTTACTTTTTAACAGCCAAAATAACTAAGACTATTGCCCAAACTATTCTGCATAGAGATTTTTCCGGAGACTCATAGATTGACTGGCAAAAATCACAAACTGTGCAATTAAGAGAGGCAGAGGAAAACACATTAAGTATGAGGGGAAAAAGAATAATCCCTGGACACATAAAAACACTAGGAAAAGGTACACAGGAATATTCAAAAGAGAGGCTTGCCAAGGTGGCACCTTGCCAAGGATTTTAAAGCTATGTGCAAAACCAATCTGTTATTTGATTCAGTTTTTTATCCAGAGAAATGGGATTCTTCGATACTGCTTGTAAGTGAAGAGGACTGCAACCAGTTTTACATCCAAAGCAGAGAACCTGAGATGCCCCATTACATTTTTGTAATAATCACGAGGGAGGACAGGACACACTGATATATCCGATGGATTGCCAACGTGACTCTCTAGTCATTAATTAAAAGTTGGTAAGTAAAGTAGTGGGTTTTATTCCTCTTGACTAAAAGCCTGCTTTCTGAACCTTTTTATATAGCTGTAAATATGTATTAATAGTCACCACTTACAAACATTTATTAAGAATTTTATATTTTTTAATGTCACTAAAATGTGCATTTACAGCTAGATTTTGTCTCTACAGTTTTGATTTATGAATTCTTAGTCTACAGGTTCCTAGACAAAATTATTTTTCAGTTCTTCACTTGACAGAAGGATCAGATTCCTTATCAATGTCCAATAAATAACTTCACAGCAGAGAACCAAATATGATAAGAAATATTTTCATCTCTATGTGAATGCACACATACATACACACATAATTTCTGCTGCACAGAAGTATGTCTATGCGTGCTAGGTCTACACAGCTGTCAGACAGAAAGGGGTCTTTTCACTCAACTAGCAAGCCAGAAAATAACCATGCCTATTATCCTGCAAGTTTAAACATATGCTCCCTGTACTTTCTATTTGTAGTCCAAACATGACCACTCCAATGGACCCCGCGTCTCTTTGAATAGATACGACACTATACTAGTGTCATAGTGAATTAATATTATCTTAACCTCAATTAACTTTTATCTATTAACAGCATTTAGAATGGCAGAAAGGGAATTTCAACAACACAATTGAAACTGTTTTTGTGGTCACTGTGCAATATTTTAGAAGAGCATCATTAATCGCACTGCTGATCTACAAATGCTACGGTTTCAGTGTCTAAAGCAACTGAAATAAAGGTGGGGCTCAGAAGCAGTTACAGTGGACGGTGTGACAAGTATCACCACCAATTAACAACCACACATGCAAACAAGAGTGCTTTTCAAAACAAAAATTAATATTGGAATATTAATGTCACTCACAAGGGCCTTCCCTGGTGTACATTATACTTCTATTAAAAGACCTTGTTTCCATGTCAAAGATTTATTTGTAATATAGCTTTTTTTTTTTTTTTCTCAGAAGCTAGTGCATGTTTAAACTAAACCAACAGAAAGGCAGTTGTAGAAGACCAAGCCAGTTCACATTTAGTCTAGCGTCTTATCCAAGAACTATGTTTCACAGAAAAAACCTGCAACGGCATGTATCTGAGATAGCTTTCACAAATTGTGAATGTGAATTACAGAATGTAAAATTCTGTTCTTTAATATAGATAGCAAAAGGTGATTAATTTTCAAAGTAATAGTTGCACAAGGAGGTGCTTTATACAAAAATTATCTGGCACAGAAATATTTTAAAAATCAAGATAATCTTCTCAAACTAGCCAGAGAAAGTATATTTTAAATAGTCTCACACAAACAGAAGTAGTTTATACTCTGAAAGTGTACATTCCGCCCACACCCAGCTGTAATTTCCATTCTTTATCCTAAAATCTAACTAACAGCTTAGAAATGCTCAAAATCACTGAAGTTGTTTCCACATTAATTGTTATTATTGTTGGCTTTATTACTTGGTTTATGTGGTTTCTGGCAACAGATGCCTTCACAGAAGCATTATAATGAGGTAAAACAATGTTGGAAGATTGATTACATGGATTATTTGCAGACTTCCAAAACTGACAGAAGAAAGTTCCATCTTGTAATAAAAATCATCTTGAAACAGAGCTATTTTCATATTCTACAAATTTCAGTGATACAATTTGTTTGGTTTGAAAACATTTCGATTAGCATAACTGAGAGGCATAGTAAACCGCATTACAGTGTAGAAAAAATGAGCGGGAGGACAGCATCATAAAATTATACTTATATTTTAACATATTCTTAATGCAATGAAGCACCCTTCTAGAGGCACTGAAGTTAATTTTGATACTGTTTTGTTGAAGTCTGCTTTGGTGATGTGGGTTCACCATTAGTCTCTTGCAACCAGTCAGTGAGAATGCCCTCTTATTACATAAAAAAAAACAGTTAAGCTTTTCCTGCTCTGTAGTCTCAAAAGACATTCATCTGTTCTAGTTTTGTAGCTGTGATGATAATAGCTCATGTCTCAGTCTCGTGATTTGGTCCCATATCCAACCAGTTCTCAACAGTAGGTATTCTTACACGGTACAGTGTATTTAGTCTGTGCAGAAGCTGTGGAAAGGCCTTTAAAATGCCAGAATTAGGTTAATTTATACATAAGCAAAGTACATGCTTACAACAATTTACACAAACAAACTTTCTCGAGTATAAACATGGTTAACTATATGGTCTATTAAGTGGAAAAACCTTATCTTGATAATAGTAACTTTCTTTTTTCATGCAAGTGACATCCATTAGAAAGAAACTGCCAGTATCAAACATGAACTAAACACCCAATTTACCCAAGTACTGCCACATTGGCACAAATATGGTGACAAGATATATGAGCCACTGAATACTGCTTATCATTATAGAGGATCATAGCAATACTGAGAGTTTAAAAAATTGTATCTGAAAAGGTCAAGAGGAACATAAATTCTCAATATATAAAGATGACAAAATCACTAGTTAACAGATACTGTTCATGATTCATGACTTTTCAAAAAAAGTATTTTCTGGAGTTGCCTATCTTAAATTTTTGGTGGATACATAATTCACTGAACAAGCTAAAATCGCAGATTGTGCTTGTAGTAACCAAGAGAGCTTTCAGGAAGCATTGATACAAATGAAAGTTTGCCGGTTAGAAGAATCGCCTTCTTTATCACCAGCCTTTTCACTTAGGAAAGCCTGCTTAAAATATCCTGACCCTCTGTAACAAAACTTGGGGTGGTAATGCTGTCCACATGCACAGACCTGTGACATGCCATAAGGTACTGTAGTACATCCTATACTTGAAAGCTCAATAATTAACCAGCTAAAGCCAGAATAGTGATATTCCTAAAAGGCATCTGCTGACAGATCAAACAAACAGTAATACCAGATGATGGCTTACCATCAAGACAGGACAATATAGGTGTTATATGCTCACGTTAACTGATTTGGCTACTTCTTGTCTTTAGGATGACTCTAAAGTTGTAGCATACCATATATCCTTTACCATACAAAAATGTCTAGCAACAATATGAAAGTGGCAAACTTAAATAATGAAAAATTTCAGAAAAAACAGACTACACAAAACAGGCGTGAGAAGGAAATGTGATTGGTTGGGTACTAACAAATATAGCTGTTTGCCTCATTCTGCTTTTAAAAAGGATACATTCTCATCACGTTTCTCCAAGATGACACAGCTCATGATTGCCAGCATGGGAAATTTTTGATCATTATACTGAAGTTCACTGTTACCCATTTCCTATGACTTAGAAAAGTTTACAAAGCAATCTGCTGCAATTATAGACATGTAATTAGATCCAGATTAGGCTTGTATTGCTAAGGATCTTAGATTCCAAATGTTCCTTTAATTAAGATCTGTTTGGTTATATAAAATCTCTTTGGTTTTCATCTCAGCAATGCCCCTGCCTTATACAGAATCTATGTACAGTGAATGTATTCAATGGATGACAAATCTGCTCATCAGGCATTAGACTTTATGGTGCATGCTTAAATTAGGTGTCTTTTTATTAAATCTTTGTGACAGGGAATACTGTCTTTACTAATAGACAGTTCTAAGCAAAATCCTACAACAGTATATTAAAACTACTTAAAGTTATGTGAAAACTTATTTGGAACACATGAAATAGGGTAATATCAAACAGCAGTCAATGCCAGGAACAATACTGGCTTCAGTGGTGATCCCACATGTGTTGGAAGAGAAAATCTTGAAGAGCATCACAGGACTAATGCAAAATACAATTAGTTCCTCACTTTCTATCAAGTGTCCCAAGCTGTTTTGAATAAAATTTCAGTCAGTTCCAGAGGAAAGAAGTTCCAATTATTTTATAGAGCTACAGTAAGTTAGATGTGCTTGTCTAAGGAAAGCTGTATTAATTCACTTTTAGTCATTTAGGAATCCAGCCTACAGATAACCTAATGGATGTTTCTTCGTTTTTTGTAATATATTTTGTTACAGATATTTAATTTTATTGAGAACATCATAATTTCCTTGGAAAACTAGATAATTGCAAACACCATATAAGTAAAGTAGCTTTAAAGAGAAGTCATATTATTCACTTAAGATTTACAAACAGGAAATCCTGAGGATTTTGTGGGTTTTTTTAAAGGCAAGATCCAGACTAGGTGATTTATAACTGTTTGTCTTTTGCCATAGAACACATCAAAATCAGAAAGAGGAAGAGCAATTTTTCATATATTATGTATCAAAATAAATTCTTTTCTTACACTGAATCGTGTTTTTCTCAATTTCATTTTACTATCGATTTCCTAGTCACCTGAGTTCAAATACAAACAATGGATCATGTGGCACAGAGGCAGTTGCTGGAATTTTGATATTGTCTTAAAGAAAAAGAGAAAATGTTAAGGGATTTTCCCCTTTATGTTCAAGAAAAAAAAAAGGCTAAACTTGACAAGCAAACATATTTTGCACTCTGGAAAACTGGCTGAGGGTGGAGAAAGCAATCTCAACACAGTGTGAAGCAGAATTACAATCTACATCTGTATTACCCTGAGACAAATCTGTAAAGGCTGGTCTGTCTGAGGAACACAGGGCTTTCAACTGCTCTCATCATTGATTTTACCTGTTTGCATGACAAATGTCTGGTTTTATTTTGCTTCGTCTTTCATTTGTTATGTTCTGTGCAATCAATACATGACATCTGTATGGGTGTAACTTTGATAAATCCAATCCTATGATTTCAGAAACTAATCTGCACAAAGAGTAAGCCCAATGCAAGCCCCAAGCTAAGTTTCAGAATATGATATTTTCTATATAAATAATGAGAGAATGGAAGCTGAATGGAAACCAACACAGTAGCCCTGATTAGCGTGAGCCTACAGACTGCAATTTTATAGACCAGTCTTAGATGATGACGTATTACTTTTAATGGTACTTCTGTATTTGTAAACTGCTCAGTTAATACTATTCAATTTGGATGAGGTTAAGAATCATTAGGCAATACACAATATGCACTATAGATACATAGCATACACAGATAGACATTGACATGTTTTACACACACCTATTTTTATAATTTTATATATTTTTTATACTTTCATGTAGGTAAAGAATGAAAATTTGGCTTTACAGCATTTACTTAGAAAGGCTAAACACAGAAACCATTTGCAGGCACTCAAAATACCTTCAAAACATGAGGGATTTCCCTGAAACAGTACCCCCTACACATTCCTATTGTATAATAACTCCTAAACTGTTTTCATATTTGAAACAGAAACCATATTCCACGTATCCTTCTCCAGTACTAACTGAACTGAAATGGAATCCTTTTGGATAGATTCTCATTAAGATTCTTCACTCTTTTTCTTTGAGGAACGGGATGTGAAAGGAGCTGATCTAATTGCTCTCCACTCAGGACAGTGTAACATGCACAGCGACTCTGGAGTGGCAAGCCCAGTGCTACCCTGGTTTGGTTTGCACACACACCCCGCCAGAAAAAAAAAAAACGAAAACCAACAACAACAAAATAAAACAACCAAAAAAAGCACTGTGCTTATGCAGGGAACAAGTGGAGAAAGACCAAGGTGAGCCCTGCACTTACTGAAAGCTCTTTGCAGCAACCAGTGTAACCTACCTGCTGTCCTGAAATATCTACACTACAATATTTTTAAGAACGTGGAGGTCTAATTGTAATAATACCCTGCTCTCTGCAACATATCTAGATTAGAGGGCAACTGTGGAAAAGAATGGATTCACAATAACATCATGCATCTTTAAAAATTTATTTATTATATACTATACATCATATATTTTATATATGATATATAGCATACAATAAATATTACAAATTGGATGGATAGAAATGTTGCTCTTTGCAAAACTATAAACCACTGCATTTCATGTTTTGAGACACTCTATCAGCCACTGTAGGCCCCTTGCACTGTAACGTGCACGCTTAACACTCCGAAGGTTATAACGCCAGAACAGTTTACAAAGGACCATGGCTCCAACATTATTGCTTACAAGGTTTTGAATTCAAATCTACTTGCTAAACAAAGAAGAAACAATGATGTTTTAGACCAGTCATGTACAGCTCCAGTAAGGTAAATCAATTTTCTGACCCAATGAGCAGAAGGGTAGTTCTCCCTAACACTGTCTCACAGGCTGTTTCCTAATCTAAGGACACAGCAGTCAAGATCACTGTATGTCCCACACGCTTTGTCTCCTGCATATCACACTGGGACTCTGAGCTTACCATTGCCACAGGAGAGACATCTTAAGGTTATGATAGATATTTCCATGAAAACATCAGTGCAATGATAAAGCAGCAAAGACAGCAAATCGGCCGTGAAGAATTATCAGAACAGAGCACGCAACAAAGAACATCCTGATTCTACTTTCTCTCTCCGTGGGTGATCATATTTTGAACATTATGTGCAAATCTGGACCCTCCCCTTCTCCTCATCCTGAAAATAATATAGCAGAACTGGAAAATGCTCAGAAAAGGTCAGCAAGGTTTATGGAAGATACAGAATTAGTTCCATTAAAGGAACAAATATATGAGCTAAAGTTTATATAGTTTATAAACTTTTCCTTGGTTAGAAGTTTATCAAGACATCTGCTTTGCTCACTATCAGAGACAGGATGATAAGCCAGATGAACCCTTCATCTCATGTAGCATGGCCAGTCTCATGCTCTTAATCTTTTGGCCACAATGTGATCAGAAATCAGAAAAAGATGAAACAGGGGAAGGATGGAAATTAAATGCAGTAGTGAGGACATTCAGAGGACATTCACTATTAGAATATTCTGTTTGGAAACAGAAGTCTGTTTACAGCACGGATGAATACATGCATGATCACGTTAACCTAGATAGAAAGGAGGTTGAAGTACTTTGGCTTCAGCTCAAGTGTGTAATCAGGAGGCCACATGGTTTTGCATACCTGAATTGATGCCTGTCCTGTGATTGCTGTACTACTAATTACCTCATAATCATCAACCTACAGGAAGTATGTCACAAACTTAGATGCAGAAATCTCTGTGTGTGGATTTCTCAGAATTGTAAGTGTTTCCATTTCACTTGATTCTAAGTCAATGTTTAGTGGCCATCACTCTGGAGCTGTATTATGGAAGGTCAGATTTCAATGTGCAATTGCTTTTGCCAGTATTCAGACACAAATTGGACTCGAAGCAACTGCACACAAATGGTGAAGTTTTTATACCCTCATAGCTACAGGAGTCAATAACACAGGAATCTGAATGCTGAGCATCCCACTCCAGCATATACTGTTCTTTGGGGATATTAAGATAGCCCAATCACATAGTATAAATAATTAAATAATAATGATCAATAAGTAAAGGAAACTGTTTGCAAAGAGCTATAATCCAAACCACTTTTAAAAACACGTTCACAACTAAAGGGGCTGGATTGTGAATTAACTGCAATCTCAAAAAAATAAATATTGATTAGACTTTCATTGTTTATGAGAATTTGTATTTAAGCTTTGGGTAAAGTTCAGGGTTTTTTTGCTCATTGTTTTTAATTAATAACTAATCTTTACCAGTATTCAGATTTCAGCACTGAAAAGTATTCAGTCTTCTTGAGATCTAACATTAACTGACAACAGTTCACTGCTATGCACCTAGGGTTAACATAAACAGTTGAAGAGTATAAGGCTTTGGACAGCAAACCAGTTTGTTTGTTCATCTCTTCTGATAACAATACTACCACCCTTCCTTACTTCAAGGTTGAAGCTCTACAGCTTTCCCTACTTTCCCTTTTACCAGCTCCGTGCTGCCACTGGATGATGAGCTATTCTCTTGACTTTCTACCTAGCGTACTCAAACAAGCTTCTAACAAGCAATTTCATCTGTAAGAATTGGTCTGTCTCTGATAGAGAAGTCTCAGCATGGGGTTTGAAATATCACAGCAAAAATGCATCTTTCTGCTGTTCTAAAGTACCTTATCAAAGGTTTTTCTATTACAGTGGCTGACATGCTGCCCATCAAAAACAATGCTACTGCATAAGGATAGGTCTCTAAGTACCCTCCGCATGCCAGATCTGAAGACATTAGAGCCTTTTCAGTGCATCTACAGCAGTATGTGAATATAACAAAGAGCCTCACAACAAATATTACTTGGCACTGAAATTTGCATGCCTGAAAAATAGGACTCTCTGGTATAAACAGCTTTCACTACTGCACATACTTCATGATTCAATTCTTACAGTATTTGTATAAGAAATTAATAATCTACTAATCCTTTGTCATTTTTTATTAAAGAAAAAGAAGTACATCCCAAATGGAAAAGTGACCAGGGACTCACAGATGGGTACTGAAGACTGAGCCAGCTCTCAAAGCGTAGGTCTATCCACATGCATCTACAGCATAATCTACAGCATCGTGTTAATATCGAAACTCTGATTCCCAAAAGCTAGGCTATCGTACGTTACTGACCTGACCTACGGTGCTATATGTCTACGTAGAGATAAATTGCAAGGGAAGAGCACTGTGCTGCTACAGCTGTATAACACCTGGTTCTAGAACTAGTTATTGTGTTGTTAGTTCCTGGTCTTCTGCACCATGCTTCACTGTGACAACACAGAGAGCTAAGTATCAGACAGAAGGAAAAGGTCTCCAAAATCAGGTAGAATTTCAACACTATTCTGCTGAGCAGGTGTCAAATATAGAGTATCCCGGTGTTTTTCTCCAGTATACTGGTGGTATCAGTCATGAAAGGATTTGTAGTGATCAAGAGCTCTTCAGAGAACAGGAAGTTTGATTTGCATTTTATTGATTTCACTCAGTGGAGAAGACTGCAAAAAGAATTATTGAAGGGACTTCAGTCATTTTGAGTGTCAGCCAAGTTTTCAAAATCTTTTTGTTGTCTTAAGAAAACAGAAACAGTGACGTATTTGTAAATTAAGTCAGAAGGTTATCAAAGTGCTTCCTAAACTATTTCAAGGCACTCTTTTTTTTAATATAAAGCAGCTAGCTCCCAACTCAGATCAGTGTTAATTAAAAAGAGAAAATACTGCATCTGCTGCATAAGGAATTAGGTAATTCCTCATCAGAGTGCTTTGTCTCAAACAATGAGGACGTTGTCAGTATATGTGTCAGTAAGACCGTCAAGTAAAACACATGTTTTATCATCTGTAGTACTCATTTGCTTTATGTCATCAGCTGTTCTTTGTATTCTGGTACGAGACTGTTGTATGACGTTTTGCATACTGTTAACATTTACCATGCTTCACTCCAGGAAATATTGCTGTTCCCCAGGGGTGACACAGTGCTGCAAGGTATTTGCTTTGTAACAGTGGTTGTCTCTCTGGCATGAAGGTAGCGAGTAATAAAGAGGCAGTGGGAATTGCTGAGCCTATTTTATGGTTCACTTCTTACTCTTCTTAACAGTGATAAATTTTCCAAAACTACAACTTAAGCACCCTCAATTTCATCATTTATTGTTCTATTTTCACCCCAAAATCAGACAATTACACACATTCAGACATTAAATATTTTCTAGAAATACTGTGGCAGGCATCTTTAACAATTTTAGGTTGAAGACAAAAAGCAAATGCAAAAGGTTACATACAGAGATAGTACATACTAATGTGCAGGAACCTACTACTGCTGGCCAGGTTGAAATACTACTCCTTAAGTAGACTGTCTACGTTCCACTTTTTCATAATATCATCCACAATATGATTCAGGCAAGAAATGAACCATGGTAAACCCCTGAACCTGCAGTGGGCCTTGGCAGGAGAACAGCTGCCAGTCTTTCCCCTGAGTAAGAGCAGGTGGTGACCTACATATGAACCATTTCTTCTTGCTTTGGGGTTGATTGACTCCAGTTCTCACTACTCACAGCTCAAATCTCAGTTGTGCAGCTAAAACATGAACCTCCCGTGCTATAGGTTCACCCAAGCTGTATACCTAGCTGTTCCTAAAATTAAATGCATACGTAGATACATTGGTAGCAAAATATAAGAGGATAATGCAGAAGGCAGTTTTCTTGTACAATTCTAGAGCTGATGCAAAATTTAGGTAGTAATTTCAATTATTTCACTCATATCTATTAAAGCTATATCAATTCGATTGTATTTCTTAGAATTGCATCTCACCTGCTGTGAAACAAAGTTTTGCTATCTGTTATTAAGATATGTGATTGTCATTTGATTACTGTTAGTGATGAGTTATTTTGAATGTGGACTAGTTATCTTAAATTTAAATTTTGCTTATTGCACATTTTCACTAAAATTTCTTGTACATGTTAGTGATCGTAACTCCATAGACACTTGCCTGCTTCAAGTTTCTGCATACAAACTCACCTGCTGGAAATCTTGCTGAAAGAGAGTAGAAAAGGCATACAAATACAGTGAAATACAGTTAATTAACTTTTCCAGCTGAGTGAATATCTGTGGATTTTTTTATTTATTTCAGGCCTTCGCATTACTCTATCATTAATTAAGTAGAGTTGTGTAAGAGAAAATTAATGCAATGACATTGCCCCCCCAAAAAATAAACTGGAGAGAGACATCACTTTAAACTTGTTTTACGTTCTCTACCAATTAGAAAGGCTACAATATCACTGCATTATATAATAGTTGGGTTAAAATAGATGGGTTAAACTATAAATTAAAAATAGATGGGTTAAACTGTGACTTCACAGAAAACAGTGAAAATTTTAAAATACAGATAAACATTTGCATGCGTCACAATGCTTTGCAGAAGTAAGATGACTTCACTTTTAACTGTTTACTAAGACAGCTAGCATCTGCCGATAAACTCTGCAGACTTACGCGATTGTCTAGCAACAGCTCATAATATATTTAAAAGACAAGATCAAATTGCTGCAGAGTAACTGCTAGCAGGAAAACAGAACACTTCATAAGGCAAATATGTGCGATGTTTGAAGCTGCTGCTAATTTATACTGCTTCTCCATTTACAGCATCATCTGTTGGAGAATAAACATACACAAGCACTCAGAGTGTGGAGTGTCTATGGGTGCTGGTGAGAAACTCTTATGTTCAAAGCTTGGCAGCTAGAGATAAGTTTTCTGATGTGACAGGAATCCAACATTAGAAAATAAATTCTTACTTCCAAAAACTTGAATGTATAGCATGTACTGCCTCTCCTGAAATACAGGAATTAATATTTTGGATTCCAGTGAAACATGCTTTCAGATAAAATTTGAGGTCTTTTATCATGTAATATGACTGTTCTCATCTATTATATACTACACAGCAATTGTGTATTTGCCAAAAAAACTTAATTCACCCTTTTCAAGGCTAGAATAGTCATTGAAATACCATTTTTCAGTGTACCACCCAGAAGGCAAAAGTAAGGAACAACAGGTAATGTGATAAAGCAGTGATGCTCATTTTAGACAGTTGTATAATTTTGCAGATACAGATTTCTTAATTTTCATATTACTTACAGAATAAAATCTGGCCATATTATAGGAAAAAAAAAATCAAAAGCATTATCCAGGCTTTTGCATGGCATTTGGAATATAACAAATGCTATAATTATTTTGCATTGATAGTTCAGCCCGACAGACTAATTTTAAGAAATGTTATAGAATTTTCCTTTACTTCCTTGAAGCAATTACTAAAGGTTGGATCCAAGTATGCACCACAGGTGTTAAAATATAAGGCTGGAAAGGCAATATATAATTTTCAAAAAATTGTAATGCTTCTTTTCTAGAGCTACTGAAGTGAAATAATACATTTTTAAAATTTATTTTCCAATTACAGATCTTAAATGAACAGTAATCAATCTAATGTCATATTCCCTAAAGCCCCTGGACAATTTTACAGTTAGGTCCAATATTATGACCAAGTTGTGAATTAACATGTTCATTTTGAAACTCATTTTGTTAAACATTTTAGAGTTCATAGCCATCTGTAGGTTTATTTATGATATATTGCTCCTTCTAACATAAATGAAATGAAAATAACCTGAGTGCTTTAATATGAAGGAACACTGGAATGCTTTGTGTTTACTTATGGTAAACTAACAATAATAAATGAGCAATAGCATGAAACAAGTTCATATTGGCCTTACCTGATCAACTAACTGGAAGTAGAGGTCATAGCAATTGTCAAAAATGTATTTGTAAGTTGAGTCCAGGCAAGCTCTTACACAGTCTTTCACCACAGTACTGGCTCGAGGTGGGCTCTGCAGTTCAAGGACCTAATAAAATATTTCATAAATGGTAGACTGTCAGAATTAGATTGAACGCAAAAAATCCAAGTGTTATAATGAATAAAGTTCTGTAACACAAGATGAAAAGTCTTTAAATATAGCAATGATAAAAATATTTCAAATTGTGTTGACTTAAGGTGATCTTAGTTTAAAGATGCATTAAACCCCATATTAAGTTAAGCAAGTAGATCACATCACTAAGTTTTATTTGAAAGAAAGTATTCGTATGATGAAAGAAGCATATGTGTCCAAGGGTTTTCACCTCTAGTGGAAAACCTAAAGGTTTTTCTATTATTTAGGGAATAATTAAACCATATAATTTCCTCTGAATATCAGCCAAATAGCTCTTCACTTTTTAAAGCAATAGGTTCCACTTTTTATTACACTTTAGGATACATTAATTTGAACTTCAATTTAATGGATTATTTTAATTCTTATGTAGTGCCTAATGCAGTGAAATCACATGCTTTTGTGACAAACGTTGCTTTCTGTTTCTGTATTTTCATCCAGTAATATTAATATATACCATTCCATTCTAAAAATATTTTAGAAGTTGACCACCTAGATATCAACATCTGGAGTAAGTAAGGAGAGCAGAGTTATAACTACCAGGAAAACACAATTCTATGACACGTGTTCCTAAGAAGTTCAACTGAGTTTACTTTATGTGACTTGACTTTAAACTAAATAAAAAAGTATTTTTTTTGTTTCCTTCGGGAGATGTAAAAATCATTGTTAAAAGTGCAAAAGACAGTTGTTTATTTTTCAAAGATAATGGCTTTTACCACATTATTAATATAAAGGATGAATAAGATGACTTTACCTCAATGATGTTCAGTAAGCTGAGAGATCTAATTTAAAACTGAATCAGATGAATCAATTAAGAGCATTAACTAGAGTATGATTTTCCTGGAAAATAAAAGGCAACAGCTTTTTTTTTTTTTTTTTTTTTTTTTAAGCCATTGTGCAAATAAAGGACAATACCTTCATTCGAAAAAAAGTAATGCTGGTAAGCAGGTCCACAGTTGATTTCAGATCTTGGAGTCTTTCAGTATTACTGGCAGGAAAATTATCCTGGTGAATTAGGAAGAGAGGAATCAGGTAAAATTGGAGTTACAGGTAAGATCCTTGAACAGCTAAGAAAAAAAAAAAAACGCTGGGAAAACAAAGATGCCGCTTGGAAGGATTAGAAATGTCCACCTGTTACCTGAAGCCTGCCTGTGAGGAAGTCAGTGATAAGCACCCCTTCAACATGAATAGGAACACCTCTGGATAATGCTCCTGTATTTGTAATATGAATGATTTAAAATATTGTGATAATTCCAAAACATTAATGGAGTATAAAACACTACAAAAAGACTGGAAAATGTTGCTAATAAAAATAATTTATGGGTTCTCCATGGTACATAAACTACTTGGAGGCACAAATGCAGTAGTAAGCTTGATGAGGAAATCTATGAAACATTTGCTATGGTTTCTAGATTAACAGGAAGGCTGATGGGAAGCAGTGTTACGATCATGGCTTCATACTAACACAGCCAAATATTCTCATGCTCCAATATTATCTGGATAACATCCTTCAAAATTAAAAGATCCTAGGATGAACATATCTGCTGCACAAAGGATATGGTCTTAAAAACTGAGTATGTGCAACTTCTACTACCTCTGATACCTTAAGGTTCTTTTACCTATTCCCTTTCTCCTTCAGATTTAGAAAGCAGACCAGATGAACACAGAAATCCTTGAGTTGGAGGCTGCCATTCCTAGAAGCTGAAAGGAGAGTCATAGCTGATGGAGCCCTATATTGCATATGTATCATCCATAAGTTTCATGATCCAGTGGAATGGAAAGGAGAGGGAGTTCAGAATGGTATGATAACTTGCAGGTACTCAGTGCATGCTTCTTTCCTGAAAGGCTGGGTTTGGAGCATACCTCGGTGGAAAGAGCTTCCATAAGGCAGAAATGAAACTGGAATTCCTACCATGTAGAAAAATGAGGAGTGAAGTCTCTTTCAAGATTCCTAGGATCTTAGCATGCAAGTTGCAGCAAAGATGTCAGTCTCTCAAAACAAATACAGCAGTAACTGTAATTTGCACCACATGAGTCAGTGAAGGCAATTCCCAGATAAATTAACATAATCAAGATATGGATTAATTTAACTGAAGTTGTTGAATTGTACTCTTTCTTGAATGTCTGGTCAACCTTTGAGCGATTCTCAGCTTTTGCAATGAAAAGAATAACTTTTTTTAAATTGGAAAAATATTGTTGTTACACTGCTTAAATTCTGTAAACTTTTGTTCCAAAATTTGGGGTCTTACATCAGCACTCAATATTTTCAGCTTCTATGCCAAAAAGGGATTAGTCTCTACAACTTCTTTAAGCAGATAAATCCCACAGGGATATTCACAAGAAAAAACATTTAAGTTGTCCTCTAGATAGAATATGTTACACATACCCTGTATTTAGATAAATCAATCCTCAGAGAATTGTGCAACTGATCCAGCAGTTTTATGAACTTTTCCCTCTGTAAAAAAAAAAACAACAATATGTTGCATAAGAATTTGCAGTTCCTGTAACTGGTGGGTTTTTAGAAATCTGCTTTCCATTCGTAACTAGGAAAATTGATTGTTTTCCATTGTTTCATATAGAAGTGCTTGTCTGAGATATCTGTGTTTCAAGGAAACATTCACTTTATTTTTCATTTCTATCCTATATTGTGATTTACCTGGTACACACTCAACACTGTGCAGCTGTGCAAAACATTAGTGAGGTGACATTGACTTTCCTATGCAGCATTTTACTTTCTTAACAAATGATGCATTGTTAAATAACTCAAAATATCTAGAAACTGAAAAGCATTTCCTGATGTCTCTGACCAAAAATGCAAACCCAGCATCAATTCAGCATAAAGTCCAAAGCGTTAGGTTGTGTTAGCTAGGCTTGTTAAAGCAGATAAGCTTGTTAAATTTTTATATTTGCCTTGTAATTGCCTACACTCTTAGAGAAAGCACTTCCCCCTTCCTTTAATGTGTAAAAAGTGATGCTCATTTACAGCAGAATTTGGTGTAAAAGTATGAATGAAAATTATGCTTCAGAAACAGTGCCTTTTGTAGGAATAAGCTAAGTAGTACTATGCAGTTAGTTTTCCCTTTCAAATGTGGAGATTAATTTGTTATCTTGACAGCTGAAGGTGCAGTGAAAGTATTTTGCTGTGAGACATGCAGATGAGTCATGCCATCCTCAAGTAATACTAATGAGAGTTTCCAATTAACAGTCTTCAAGTTCGAACATATTCCGTAGCCCACTGCACAGAACCGCAGTAATCCTTGCCAGCCTACATGAAAGCAGGAGGCTTGTGGAAGCAGCAAGGTCTGGAAGCTCTCAGTCTGCGTGATTGTATTCACACCACCCCTGAAATACGTGCCGCACTACTATGAAAACAGAGTTCTTTGTGCACTGTCTCTCATCACTGGAGCACTAACCTACACCAAAAGGCACTAATTTGGCACAGTTCCCTGAAGGGATCAATCAAAAGGGAACTTTTTTGTCATTCTATAAATCCGTACTGAACTATTCAGCCAGCCAAATCCTTCCCAGCTGTAGCCTGAGGACTTGAATTTGAGATGTTCTTTTTGATGAATGATGTGCAGCTATCCACTAACAAATGCCCTTTTACCCAAGAGAGAAAAATAATCTAATATTTTGCCTATAAGTCAATTGCTTGAAAAAAGAGCTCCAAATCTCTATTAGTGATGCTTACTACTGTCTTTCCATCCATCTGTTGAACTCTGAATTGGATTGGAATTTGCGTCAAAGGTAAACTGGCATTAACATCAGAGAGAGGACTTAATCTCTGTCCAATCTGAGGATAAAGTAGTTCCGATCGTTAGAAAAGTGGAGAAAAAAAAAGAACAGAAAATCCAGCAAAACATTCTAAATTTCAAAAGCTGGATCAAACTCAAAAGTCTAATAGACCTTGAACATTGAGAGTAGCCTTGTATCAACAGAGATGTAGAGTCATTCCATAATAAACCATTGATTAGCTTATAAAAGAAGTAGTTTATTAAATAAGAACATAGCAATATTGTGCTGCAATGGTAATACAATAATTAAATCATAAATATTCTGATAGTGCTTTTTATCTATAAAACTTTTTTACTTTATGGTAATGGAGCAATGTTAATATTCGTCTTTCAAAGCAAACCCCTAGCAGCAGGAAAGCTCCTGTTCAAGAACATGCTGTCTCCAAACTAAAGACCCAGCCCTGGGGACATTTATATGTGCGTACTTCCACCAGGTTTAACATTTAAAAGAAAAATAAATAAATTGGTATTTAGAGTAAATACTTAAAAAAAAAAATCCAAAACTGAATGGATGTGAAAACAATGACTTAATGGATTTTTAAAATTTTTTACAGACTCAACGACTTAGATTTGAAAATACATTAATATTTGTACTGCTTTAGGAGTATTTAGAACTAATGGTTGACTATTTACAGCTGTAAGCAGTAGCAGCAGATCCTAAGAACATTCAGGATTTAGCAATAATACAAAAAAAATCAATCTTTGGTATTATTACTACACAAAGTGGGTTTTATAGATACATGTTCTATCTCAAAGGTACTTGTGCATGAAATGTAAGCTAATATTTAGCTTCAACTATCTGAGGCCTTGTATTAAAAAATTACGCAGGAATGCTTTACTTAATATACTGCTACAAATCCAAATTTGTTTTAGCATCCAGTGCAAATTTTCTTTACAATACTAAACATTTATACTTTTTTCCAGGCATGGACTGAATTACTTTACTGAGCACAGTCTGATAATTGTGTTTTTGACTTCTGATGGGAAGACAAAAGCAAAACCAGAAGTAAGTCTTTCTTGGTTTACTACTCCAAATGTATAATTTCATAACGTTGTCTTGAAAATCCTGAAATTCATAATGTTTCTATTATTCTTAATACTGGAGAAGAGCATTACTACCTCTAACACTACTTCAAACAACTATAATTTGTATTTAATAAATTGTAATTATGTTTGATATTTTGTGTCAATAAATGATATTTTACAAAATATTATCAAGAGTTCATAGCTACTGTTAAACGAAAAAAAGCTTTAATATTGGCCATACAAATAACAGCCAAAAAAAACCACAACAGGAATGAATGCATTTTTCAGCATTAAATTGTATTTATACCCTTATCTCTGACTGTATCACGTGTAATGGTAGTGATATGAAAGCAATCTCTTTGAATTATTGCTCTCAACTCCCCAGTGAGTGTAGGTGAGCAGATTAAAATACAGAATGAATTAATCTTATTTTTTATCATGTTCAAAGACTAGGAAGTCTACACTGTGAGATACTTACCCACCAGAATGAAAGTTAGCAACAACAAAAAAAGTGCTACCACATCCTGGTATTCCTCCTACAATCTCTGATACCTACATCCAGGTTTGGACAGTGCACCATTATTTCAGCAAAAATAAGAGTCCATCATTATAGGCTGTTTTGAGAAGAATAGTACTTATGGCTAAATCCATTAGGTTAATATGAGCTCACTGATGACACACCCTAAGAAAGCAACTGCAACTGACAGTCTAGCGCAGTTAGTTTGCAAGCCCCGCTGCAATAAAACCAAAAATGGATTGTTGAAGATTTTAGTACTATGAATGTGTGCCAGTAATTTCTACACTATATGCCTTATGTTTCATTATGTAAAGAACTGAACAGTATCTTCTCCAGCTTTTATAATGACTGATTTTAGAGACTCAGGGTAAAATTTTCAAAAGCTAACAGCAACTCTTATTATTTAAAAGACCAACTTTTAAAAATTTTTGAATTTAAAAGTTAATATGGTATCATATATTAGAAAAAAAGAATGAGGACTAGATATGCTATTAAAAAAGTCTACTTACCCCGAAGTTAGTAGCAGCAAACCGGTCTGAAGCAGATACATTCGTTGCTGCCGTAGTATGAGCATAGAAAGCATTTATATTGGCCAACAATGTACTCATAACTGCTGGAACACCAGGGCACATATATTTAGAAGACAGACAGGAAAAGTGCCTACAATTCAAACAGATTGACAGTTATTAAAAACGGCAAAGATTCTGCTCTCCTCTCACCACAATTTCTTTTTGGCTCCAATGATGTAGCTTTCAAGCTACCTCATGGACAACTGCGCAGAAATATTTGAGGAAAATCCAGACATACTTGATATAATTGCACACTATTATTTTCTTGTTGCACACTGATATTTTCACATTGAACACAAAAAGATGCACATTTGCTTCTCACTCTGTTAATCCTAAATACAAAACCATGGTTTAACAATTGCTGTTAAGCAAAACATTCATTATTGAACACAAACTTAAAGTCTAATGTGAACTTACAATCATAAAAGGCTGCAAGAGATCTATGCTCTGGTGGAGGAGGATTTAACTGGTGCCAACAAAAAGACTCAAACCAGCATTTTAACGTGGCTTGTATTTTAGGCTACATTATTAACGAGTGGTGAGGCACCAAGCAACTGTGTTCACCTTCATTTGATTTAGGCCATATCTGAAACGGTTCCACTTTGATTCAGGCCAGTAAAATTTAGGTAATCAGTCTTTTAAACTGGAACCAGCCAAAACCAGAGCTGCAACGTAACAGCACTGTTTATCTGTTTAAAACAACAGAAGATGCCTGCTTATAACAAAGAGCTTACAACATAAAAAGCATGAGATAAGATGGATAAAAGATCTAACCCATGAGAGCGAACAACATCATTGCGAAACATAAAACCTTAATTTCAAGATTTATAGTTAGGCAGGACTGGGAGGGAGATAATGGGGTAAAGAGTAACTGTATAGAGACATGAAAGAGACTGAGGGGGACTAAGCAAAGAAGATGGTGAAAATGAATATAACAGTCAAAGAGAAGACGATGAAGAAACTCCAATAACTGGAGCTCTCTGCATGTCCGAAGGCCCTGATTTTGGCAGCACGCTCCTCTTTGCTGGAGTCTCTGGCTCCTCTTGACTGTTTCTCCTTGGGAGCATAAGGCAGAGCAGTGTGCTGGGCCTGAACCACCTGGGCCCTAGTACCCATCCAAGAGAAAAATTAACACAAGGTACAACTGAACTCCATCCTGCTGAGCTTAACCCACGAACCCTCAAATGGTGCCACTGCCCAGACAATGTCCCAGCAATGTCATTCAAGATTTTTTGTATCTTGTATTTGGATTCCTGTTCCTAAAGTTATAAAAAATGAGCTCTTTATACTTTCTTGAAAGCCTGCACACAAACTCTACCTACACCATGCTTTCTGATATCCTCCTACTGTCTCGGCAGTCCTCCCAATTCCTTCATTCCGAGACTTGCCTTGTGCTCTTGTCACTGACCCTGTTCATCATATTCCTGCTTTCAGATATTTTTTCCTAGGGTCCCCCATGCCACTGACTTTGTGTATTTGCTGATGCCTTTTTTATAACCCTTTGAGGTGATCTGCGGTTTCTTGACTGCCAAACAACTCATACTTCTGCTAGCCTATAGTTTTTAAAAGGGAAATTGGGAAAATGGAGTAAGCCAGTAGAAGGCAGCATGCAAAGTCTGTCTTGCTTCTGCTTTTCCAGTTCTCCTCTCACGGTGCACAGACTCTTACTACAGAAGCTCATCTATAGATTCAGAAATAGGGCTAAAACATTGCTCTGGGCTGTCAGTACCTCACATCACTCCAAGCCCTCTCCAAGTTTCATTTACTTTGCAAACGAGACATCTAAATTGTAATCTTTACTTCAGAAATCTGTGTCAGGTCACAGATATGTTAAAAAGGAAGAAAACTGCCAAACTCCCCAGTGTCCAGGCTCAGGAATCAGTCTTCATTAACATACCTGATGCCTAGCTTATCTGATACCTGAATGGTTATTAGAAATGGACACCATAAAATTATTAGCCAAACTGCTCTCCTCAACAGCCATAGTCAATGAAACAGACTAGAGAACCTCTAAGACATTTGAAATAGAATCAGCTGCTCTCTGATTATCAAGCTACTTGCTTGATAGTAAACACATCCACCTACAGTTAGGTGATCACTATGGTCACCACAGGACAAAAGTTTCGGACTCATCCTAGCTGTAAAGTGTGTTTTAATTACCATTGAGTGCTCAAAACATGTGTGTGATCCATAAATTCAACTATTTCACACTTTTTTTCAAAAAAAAAAAAAAAAAAGTAGAAGAGATGTATAACAACTGACCCTGTAATTGAAAAGTAGTTGGCTGGAAAACTTATAAAATTGTAATTTTCTAACTCTTTTGCATCTCACTCAAAATAAATCCTCTTATAATTTAAGTCGTAACCCCCAAGAAAAAAAACAAGTCCTTAATTATGCATGTGCAAATACCTAAAGAAAATCCCAGCACATATTCATATTTTACTACTTTTAAGTATCATCCAAAGTCTCTGAAGTATTAAGGACATAAGATTTCAACAGGAGTGGATACTGGTATGAATCAAGCCCTTAATCCTACTCCAAAGCTAAACTGAGAAGCTGAATAATTGTTGGATTTTCTAGTTTACCTGACTGGGCGAGGAGACTGGAAGAGAAGGGATCCAATTGGGGATGGGAGGCAGGAGAGGCAGGCTCATATTAAAGAGATTCTAGGGCTACAATCCTCATGTATGGGGTTTCTCTGTATTTGCAGCCTTTCCAGACCAAGCCAGGAGACCCACTTTTTGGGCTTTCTCTAGCATTAGACCAGGGGTCCTCAAACTAGGGCCCGCGGGCTGGATACGGCCCCCCAGGGTCCTCAATCCGGCCCCCGGTATTTACAGACACCCCCTGCCCCACCCCCACCCCCCACCCCACCCCGCCGCGGGTTGGGTGGGGAAACCAAGCAGCCGCAGATGACTCCCTGCCACTTCACCCACGTGCCGGCCCCCTGGTTAAAAAGTTTGAGGACCCCTGCATTAGAATCTCTTTAAAGTATTTTCGAGCTGGATTTATGTATCACATAGTCTTGCACCAATATATAGTGACACTTAAAATTTGTGTCATAGTAGACATGTTCAAAGTGCTTTGCAAATATGTCTCAGCATTCCTGTAAGATAGATCACTAAGCGCTACTACCTCTGTTTTACAAAATTAAGAGAAACTGCTCAAATCTACACAGCCAATCAATCACATGGGCCAGCACTTGAACTCAGCATTGCCAGCTATGTGGGTCACAGGGACAATACTACCAAACCTTTCATTCATTGCCAGTGTTTTTCAGAAGTGCTTTTAAATACTGCAAAGTGAACAAGTGTAACACAGCTATCTGCTCCTCAGGAAAATCTTTCATTGTATATCATGTTTATTATCAAGTAGAACGATTTCCTTTGTGTAAACTACAACAGTGATGTCAGGTGATTCTCACCAGTTTCAGGTAACCTGTAAAGTTAATAGAAATCTCACCTGGTCTATTCATCACATGCATTTTGAAAATGCGATTATCAGAACTGTCTTTTTAAAAACTGACACCAAAATAATTAAGATATACTTTTACCATTCACCTTTAATTTCCAAAAATCTTCTAGTGGACCTAAAGATCCTTAGCGCATGAAGAACCCCAAGCTGGAGTTAAGGCACTAATAACCCCACCTGCCTTAGAGTCACACCTGTAACATGCCCTGCTGAAGGGAGGAGGCAGACAAAAGGGGCAGTCAGCAGCAGTCAGTGTGAGAAGCCATTGAGACTCTTATCAGCTGCCCACAGGAAACATGACAAATTGCAAAAATAGTTGGGGTCAACATCTCAAGTTCAGCGAGTTGTCTTATGCAGGTTCTTCTAATGACTTCACATTGAGCTACTCAAGACCTGGACTGAGCTCTTGTCTTGAAAATAGACCCAAATTGTACCGAATTGTTGTAAGGAAAATTTAAACCTATTGATGTAGCGTATGTCCTTATTACAGTACTAAACTGTTCTACCTGTTATTTGGTTAGTGAAATTGATGATAAAACATCTGTGTCAAGTGACAGGTTATGTGAATTTTTGCTTCTCTCCTTCATTTAATTAAGATCTCTAAAATTCACAGGACCTATTAAGTTTATCACAGGCAATATGGGTCATGACTCAGAGTGCTGATAACCCATTTCCTTCTGCTTGCTAAAATAAAAGAAAGAGGAAACCGTGTTTTTGTAGGCATCTGAAAACAGCAGCCAGTGGCAGGAGTTATTAACCATTCCTAATGGGCATATGATGTCACAGCAACCATTGCTATGTCTCATATATTTCAGAGTAATATGCATTGTTTAAGTTAGAGTCATGTGTCTAAAACTAGGCCTGCTTGCCTCAACTTTCTTACCATGCAACTTCCTGACCAACATGCAGTGCCTGTGATTCTTCCAGTTTTTCTGCTAGTGTGACTCGGCAAAGAAAGAAGGCTAATTAATGTGCTGTACTCAGAAAGCAAATACTATCAATGAAAATTACTTCAATGGGTGATTTGTGTGCTTTTTGCAATGCAGCCACATTAACTGAAGGCTAGCAGGAGAACAAGATGGCATAGTTAATGCCCATTAACCTGCTGGAGTGAGAACTATGTCGCTGATTTAGAAGCATTAGGTTCTACCTGTGGTGACTCTTGCCAGTGAGAAGCGGAGATCTTAATAGAGCTTTTATTGCACTTGATTCCACTACGCAGTAAATCCAGGATGCTGACATCTTGTATAATGTCAGTGTCTAGTCAAATACTGTTTTGATTCATGCTTTGCTTTTTGCCTTCTAAAGAGAAATAGACTATGTTGACAGATGAATGAGAGGAAGAAAATATTTTTTTTTGGTGGTGGAGGGGTGGCTTAATATATGTAGATAAACTTCCAATACAATTCCTTCCAGACATTGAATTTACAGCATAAATCACCATCCATCAATACAGTCATCAAAATAAAGGCCAGCTGGATCACTGAGCTGCTGTTCTGTTTTTGTTAGTCTGTTTTCTGTCATATCTATTTTCTTTCCTATTCTCTCACACATGTGTGCTTTGACTTTTGGGACTATACACATACCATTTGTGTAGTTAACAGGGTCTATGTGGCTGCTGTTTATCACAAAAAACCCACCTCTTCTGACCCATATAAGAATTGCTGTAATTTTCTTTGATTCTTTTTCCAATTCAGACTCCACAAGGAGTGGAGGAATATAATAATTATAAGAAGAGTGGATTATGGAATCTATACAGTCAAGACTTTTCAAAGAGCTGCAGTTAGTGCAACACATGCAGTCTTTTTATTGTATTTTGGATTTGGGTCAATGGGTGATTTTATATTCACATGAATTCCATATTTGGTAACCTAACAGCATATTTCTGTGCTTAGGAACTGGGCAGTTAGAATCCATATCTTGAGAGTAAGACATCCCATCTAAGCAGGCATCCTTTAGGGAAGAACTGTCTGTATTTAGTTTCATAAAAATGTAGACATCTCCAATAACGGGTGCAATCACACTTGAATTCATTCTCTTTATAAGTTTAATGAAAAAGGTCTCACCGGGGACAATGACTCAAGCAGAAAAGTAACCATCTATATGATATCTTTTCGGTTGATACACACATTCCAGTAGATCTTTGATGGTGCACAGGTAATCTCCCTCTGATCTAGACTAACTCACACATGGCATGTTTTAAATCACAGAAAATGCAGAAATTCTTTGCTGATGCTGGTTGAGAGAGGAAAAGAGCTTGAGCTTTATGTTTTCAGGACTTTTAGTCAGTCACCTATTGGACCGATTTTCCATGAAGCGGTCAGGCATTGAAACAATAAACTCATCGAAATTATTGTTTATCTTTGCTGAGCTGCCACAATTGTGGTTGATGAGTATACTTGGTGTATTTGGAAAAATCAAGGCTATCCTTTTGAAATATTATTTCTGTGCTCTAAAGGAATAAATATAAATAAATGTTAACGTGAGAGCCAGAAACAAATCATTGGGGTTTACTAAGACGGTCATAGATAAAAAAGCCGCCAGTATGAACCTGCAATGATAGACAAGTGGGGTTGTTTATTACCATAGCAGAACAGAATGCCAAATTATTCTAGGAAGTGGTACTGTAGGGAGGCTTAATTAGATTTACGTTGTGTTCAGAAATGCAGAATGGCATATGTTCCCACTCCAGCATATGCTGTCTACCCACATCTAAAAGGGTCAAAACTGCCTACCATTAAGTGGCAGTAAAACTTTATATAATAGGTAATTTAAAAACTGCAAACAAATATGAATTTAAAAAATTACATTCAGACAAAAAGAACACCTAATTAGTAACACCCTAAAATTCACTTCAGCCTGATACAGTGCATAAGAAGCACGTGGATACTCTCTGGGGTCTGGATCATGAGCTATCAAAGCACACTCAGTCTTGCATTTACAAATGCAAACATTTTAATTTACAATGTTATTATGAGAAATGCAACAGAAATACTCTGAAACGAGATTCTCAAGCATAAAATGCTTACATAATATTCCTTTGGGCCAAGTGATTAAATTCAAATTCTGTCTCTGCTGTATGGTAGAAAATTACTTTTACTTTACTAGAAGCACATCGTTACCAAATGGAAATAGGTTATTCTATTTTCCAAATCAAGAAGCTGTACATTTTCTCCCAGCCATTAATGTTGTTCCAGGAGAATAAGGTGATCTCATAAACGCAAATAAAACCAACAGATAATAGTCCAAAAGAAAATTCCCCATGGCAGAACTACTGTCTTCACTACTCTCGTCCCCAAAGTCTGCATGCTCCAAGAGAGATGTCTGCAGATTAATCAGGAAAACAATGCACCTGGATACGTATTCTTCTCCAAGTATTATTTGAGATTACACTGATTATTGATTTTACTCCTAACTTAAATGGGAAGTGGCCTACCCCTCAAATAGGGGTTGCTCATTGTTAACATGCAATATTTTAAAACATAAATGGACATGCGTAACAGGGCAATGAAATCTTAGCTTTTAT
This sequence comes from Falco punctatus, assembly GCF_963210335.1. NCBI lineage: Eukaryota > Metazoa > Chordata > Aves > Falconiformes > Falconidae > Falco > Falco punctatus. The sequence continues at coordinate 55,686,527 of NC_137587.1, forward strand.
TTCCTATGTAAATTACCTGTGACTACTAACACTGAAATAGCTTTCTTATTACACCTGTCTTCAAATGCCTGGTTTGCAGCTGTTAACAGCAAGGAATTTTGGTAGAAAAGGTACAGAAGAAAGCAAGAACAAAAAGAGGGCAAACCAAAGTGGGTCACTCAATGTGAAATGGCTTGGTTAGAATTTTTGAGTAAGCATTCCTGAAAAATGTGTTGCAGTCCTTGCTCAGCTGCATGTTAGATGTGCAGACTAAATGCACTTCCTTTTCATGAATATCTGGTATATTATGTTCTGTAAGAATAAAGTATCTTTATATGACAATGTAACTTGTCCATTTCTAACACTGTTACATAAAAAAGATCTTTAAACACTCACATGTCAATTATATTGCTTTTTTTCTAATGCTGACTTTGAATTTCTAAAATCAGTTTCAAACTTTCTCTGGAAAATTTCAGAGTACTGGCATTCATTAAGAGACGAAGGAAAAGAAGCTTCAAAAGAACTTTTCAGTTGAGGTTGTCCATCAAAAATACAGGCATGTTGTATTGAGATAACCAACTACTGGGGTTATAGTTAAGAGGAAACACTGATGCTAAATCAGTCCTGCTTTATTTCCTAAGCAAAACAGTAGTAACAGCCCTCCCTTGGCATCAATAGCTCTTGAGAATTCATCTCATAAAAATGAATTCATTTTGATACATACAGCAGGAACAACCCTACCATTTCAGAGATTAACATTTTGGTAAAAATGGCATACCAAATGTAAATTATAATACTGAGATAGTTAATAAGTAACACCACTTAATCAAGATGTAAAGACATACACGGCTAAAGAGAAGTGAAACGCAACCCCCCAAATATTCATGAAACTCAATGCATGAGTTCCTCCATAGGTAGTACAGATAGATATACAATACCACAAAGGAACCTAAGCTTAATTAATTATTTTGTGCAATATTGTTTAAGGTCCTTGGAGGAAGAGCATTAAAACCCTATAGATTCCAAATACATGCTCTACCTTTCTATTAGATAGATGTACAGTACAATAATTTACAATAAGCTACATAAACATGTCCATTGCTACAGCAGATGGTGTCATCATATCCTGCAATAAAAATAAATCTTCACATGTTTATGTGCCCTTATATTTAAGATAGTTTTTTTAGTATGTACTGTAAAGAGATGGAGGAAACAAGATACATGTTCTGATTAAAAATTCCATATCAGCTTTCTAGAGGGAAAAAAGTCTGTATTTCTTCTTTAGAGGACACTGGGAGTCCTCTGCTTTCCTATGGCTGCAATAGAAGCAGAATACAGTCTTTTTTGCTGGCAGACATTTCAATGGAAAAATTAAGAATACATGAATGGAGCTTTTGTATCCCCAGGCCTCTATGCTCAGTGCTGTTGTGTTCTAAAGTGATCAGACAGCTACTTTAGTACAGATAATGTGGCAACAGGCTTTAATACCATCAAAAATGGTTTGCATGAATTATTTACGTATACTATGGAAGTTTACTATAGCCATTGCTGGTGTTCTGTGATGATTTCTGTACTCTTAGAAAGGCGTACAGAGTGAAACCCTGTTCTACCATTCTAATCCCATCTGAAACAGCAGAATTCCTTCTGATCCTTGCCACATATCAGGATCATAAGTATTGAGAAATGCATTAGTGGTAATACTAGTAACAGCTTATAAATTACTTTAATCCTATTGCAGGTGAGAAGCACTTCAACGAGAACCAGATGGACAAAAACGATAACAAGAATTTTAGATCAGGAATGGGAGTGAAATGGAGAACAAAAGCATGAAGGCTTGAAACCCATCACTTCCCTCAAACACATTCTTGACAGTTGAGCAGAAAACCAAACATTATACTTACGTCATAGCTTGATAAATATCTTCAATTCCATAGCGCATTGCAAATTCATCCACAATTTCTTGTGCAGCATCATCAAAGTACACCTTCCAGGCTTCATCACCTCTCACTTCAGGGATTTTTACAACACCATTAGATTTAACTTCCGTCAAGTAATGGAACAGATTCTAAATGTAAGAAATATTTCAAATAGGAATTTGCAGCTTTTAAGTAGCAGTCTGAAAGGATATCCTATATAATAGGCATCAATATGTTCATTGTTGGCTGTTTGGGGTTTTTAGTTTCTTGGTTTTGTTTCTTTTAAATTTGCTGAAGAATGGCAGTAACTAGTCATCATTTGATACACCACCACCACCACCACCCCAAGACTCTAAACATGTTTTTTGTAACAGAACTCTTGTAGTGCAGGATTGTGATTCAGCACATTGATCTATCTCCTTGATATAAGGTCACATCAGTCAACTGGCACAGAGAGACTACAACATAAAATTGTGCAGAAACTTTCTCTTCTCTATCATATGCCCTTGCTAATGAACGAAACTGTAATGTTTAAAATGCTCACTACATAGCCTTTCACCTTCAATTGGATCTGTGACCAATAAATTTAAAATTCTTTATTTAAGAACTGTAAGTTACAGGAAACATATCAGAAATAGTGCATAAGCCTCTCAGGTAGTGAAAGGCACGCTATAAATTTTAGATTTAGCAATCTTAGGACCAAAGCTAGTATTTAATTTGATGTTAATGTCACAGAATAATTCTCAGATTACCTTGCTCCATATGTATCTACAAAATGACCAACAGACTTTTATTTCCAAAAAACCCACCAAAATATTGAAAAAGTTTTGGTTTTGGTAAATAGACATAACTGTCACGTGGATTATCTTAAAGCAACAATATTTTGCCATTTATGTCACAGGTTGCAACTTTACAATATCAGGTCAAAATCTGTGAGCACAAATGCCCTAATATATATTAGTGCTGAGCTTTCAGCCATGTATTAGTACCAGCCTTCAGAAAGTACTTGTATTTTTTTAATAGAACTTCAACGTGCATCACTGTTTGAGGGAAGAGGAATCAAGCACAAGAAAATCTTTCAAAATACACATTGGTTTATCAGTGATGAATTTTTTTTTCAATATTGAAAAAATTAATCTAGACAACACGAGAACAAAATTTTATATTGTGTGTACTTCTGCTTTTTCTCACTCTCTGCAAAATATGAATTAATGCTGCAGGAAATAAGTCCTTTAGAATTAATAGCTATGTTTCTATAATACACAGAAATGGTTGTATCTTCCTGATGTTAGCAACAATGTATGGAGTACCAAAATACTAAACCAAAATACAGCACAGGGAGAACTTAGCTGACTCGCCCTCTTCTTTTTCTGATTCCTACTGGCAGGAATGATCTGTTGGCGATACATTGTTCTGCCTTTGACTCTGAGCCTGGTATGCCATCAGCAGTACAAGGTGGGATATCTAACATAAACTTGTCCTGCGGCGTAGCAGGACTTGTTTCAGTGTTCTAACGTTCTGTAGCTTTTTTTCCTTAACTTTGCCAACATACCTCATGTAGACAGGTGTACTGCATATGGTAGGGAGCAACTTTCTCCTCTCCTTTTATTTCAACGTTGATTTTCAACCTAATGGCACCAGAGACAGCTGATTTATCTGTTCGCTTTTCTGAAGAGAAGAAAAACAATATATTAGTAACTACCAAGAACACATATATATCATATGAGCTTGCATAAATCATTCTAACTTAATAATGTTTTTAAAGCCAGAAAGACCTGCTGTGAAAAACAAGAGAATTTTTTTTAATACCTCCACACATGGTTCAAGCCATTAAGCAGAATTCCAAACTATGAAGGAAAGAATTTTTCTTATTTTATTTGCCAAATTCAAACCAGGCTGCACAACATTTTATTTGACACTTTCCCCTTTTCAATAGAAATTATTTCCATTTTTGAGCTGGTATCTGTACTAGTTATTATTATTTTCATTACTGATATTTTCCTTTAGTTATGAGGACTTTAGTGACAACCTGAACCACTGTGTCTGAGTGTGGTGGGTTGATCCTGGCTGGACACTGGGTGCCTGCCAAAGCTGCTCCATCGCTCCCCTTCTCAGCCAGACAAGGGAGGGAAAATATAATGGAAGGCTTGCGGGTGGAGAAAAGGGCAAGGAGGGATCATTCAGCAGTTATCATCAATGGGCAAAACAGACTCAACTTGGGGAAAATTTAATTTATTACCAATCAAATCAGAGTAGGATAATGAGAGCTAAACCTAAATCTTAAATCTTAAAGAACATCTTCCCCCCACCCGCCCAGGTCTTCTTCCTGGGCTTATCTTTACTCCCAATTTCCTCTGCCTCCTCCCCTTCAGCGGTGCAGGGGGATGGGGAATGGCGGTTGGGGTCAGGTCAGCACATGTTTCTGCTGCTCCTTCCTCAGTGGGAGGACTCCTCACACTCCAGCTCACACCCTGCTCCAGCATGGGGGGTCTGTCCTATGGGAGACAGCCCTCCAAGAACTTCTCTAACCTGATCCTTCCCACAGGCTGCGGTTCTTCATGTACTGCCCCAGTGTGGGTTCCTCCTGGTGGGTGCCATCCTTCAGGCACAGACTGCTCCAGCTTGGGTCCCCCAAGGGGTCACAAGCCCGGCCAGCAAACCTGCTCCAGCCTGGGCTACCCTCTCCACAGGGCCACAGGTCCTTCCAGGAGCTGCTCCAGCTTGTGCATCCCATGGATGACAGCCTCTTTTGGGCATTCACCTGCTCTGGTGTGGGGTCCTCCACAGGCTTCAGGCGAATGCCTGACCCACCGTTAATGTCCATGGTCTGCAGGGGACACCTTCCTCACCAGCCTCACCATGGTCTTCACCACAGGCTGCAGGGGAATCTCTGCTCCGGTGCCTGCAGCACCTCCTCCCCTCCTTCTTCGCTGACCTTAGTGTCTGCAGTTGTTGCTCTCAGGTGTTCTGATCCCTCTCTTTGGCTACAGTTGCTGATCTTAAATATTTAATTAGAGAGACACTAGCACCATCCCTGATTTGTCTCAGTGTTTGCCAGCAGCAGGTCCATCTCGGAGCTGGCTGGCACTGTCTCTATCAGACACAGGGGAAGCTTCCAGCAGCTTCACACAGGAGCCACACCTGTAGCCCTCTGGCTACCAAAACCACACAAATCCAATAAACTGAAACTCAAAATGTTCTTAGCAGAACTCGATCACAGAGCTAAGATGAATATCACAGAGGAAATTATACGAAGAACTGTGTTTATACGATCTCTACTGGTCTGTTTAGTTGCTGTTGCCCATTCTGGAGGTTACTGATGTTCTTTGGCTTCAATTTTCACTTTTCCAATCCACTCCAGCAGTATAACTGAGTCAATAGGTATTAGAATTTTTATGATTCTTTCACAAAGTGCTGTGATGCGAGTGGTGATTAACAGTACAATTAATAAGAATTGGCATTCCAGAAATCCAAATGTTTTGAGTCTTTCACTCCTCTTTCCTCTCTATGATGTGAAGTACTGCGGTTGTGTCAATGTTTATCAGAATAAAACATGCCAGTCATTTTAGAATATTAGAATTATCATAAACCATTTACCAATACTTCTCTTTAGATGCTGACTGAAAGGTTTTTATTCTAGATTCTTCCTTTTGCAGAGCACATAGATTTTCAATATTATTAAAATGCTTCCAGTCAAATCAGTTCAACAAGCTTTGTTTTAAAAATCTGTTTCATAATAATTTATATCAGTTTAAGTCACTGAAATTTTTGAAGGAATAAAATTCAGAATTCATAATGACTCAATTTCCTTACCTTTAAAAAAAATGTCATTTATAAATAGGAAACAAAGCAAGGCTTTCTTTCAATTGTCAATGAGAACTCAAATGGTTCCCTGACAGATCTATAAATGCCACTGGGAAATGAAACTGGGAAAACAAGGACTGTTGGTTCGGAAACAAATGCTCTACAATTTCAGAAAATTATGTCACATAATTCACCAGAAATTTTCAAAGAGCAGGCAACCTACATAAAAATGTTACTATCACTTTTTTTGTTATCAAATATAGGAGACTAACTTTTAAAGAGTTACTCCACAGCATTTAGTGCACCCGAAGAGATTTTTAGAACTGAAGAACAGTTGCATGCTTAGATTTAGATAAAGGAAATATATTCAGAGACATGCTTTCATTGATTTATTTCCAGTTGAAAGAATGATACTTCTTAAGACCTGTCCAGACAAGCAAGTGCAGTCATTAAGCACAGCAGAGAGCATTTTGAGCTCCAGCAGGCTGTCTTCTGTTTATAGACACATTTGACATGTACAGAACATAAAACTCTAGCAAGCAAGTTTCATGAAGAACCACAGGTGTAACCACTGTGAAAAGCAAAGATGATTAGACCCAGAATGGTACATAATTTTTAAAAATATGTGATTAAATGAATAAGGACAACAAGCAAAATATTTGATAGATGTAACTTTGTAGATGTATTTCCCACAGAATGCTACTGTGAATGAACTAGTCTGAAATATTGGGTTTTCTTACATATTCTTAATTTTTCATTAAAAAGAACTAATTTTCTTTGATATTGTGATTATTCTGCTTTCTGTAATTGTCATAACTCTGGATCAAACCCAAGAATGTATCTTTCATTTTTAAATCAACCTGTAATACAGAAGATTCTAAGTTATGTATTGGTACCAAAGATATATATTTTGAAGTCCTAAATCTACAGATGCTGAGATTCCACCTAAATTTGTTTTTAAAAAATTAGTAAGGCTCATACCTAAATTATACCATACATCCATTTCTCCACTCAGTGTTCTTACTTCAATGATTGTTTGCCCAAGGAAGTCATCTGATTCCTTTTTGAAATGTTGTTTCACTCTAGATTTAATGTCGTCATCTTCATCCCATACTCTCACTTTTATTCTATCTGTGGAATTATGGCATTCACTGTAAAAAATAATAAAATACAAAATGTGATACATAAGCTACATGCATTTGTACTGCTGTCTAATTCACTGTCCTTGATTTCCATATACCTGCTTAAATGCATAAAGTGACAGAATACAAACAACCTGCAACATTTAGTGGAATAAAAGGCGATAGCACACTGCCAGGGACAAAACTACAATTACTGTATATAAGAGAAAGTAAAGAGCATAACTTGACTGAATTATAAATACAAATGGATTGTATTTAGGAATGTCTATTTAAGAATGTAATGAACTCCTCATTAAAATTATTAATTAATTTACAATATGTATTTCTTGATACTATTATTTAACAAATATCTTAGAAAACACACTGCTAGATCAGGTTTATTCATTTAGGAATGCTATGTAGTACATACAGCAGACTGCAAAAATAGTAGCCTATAATGTTATAATAAAAAAGTGAGAAAATCTTAAAGAATATTTCCAGTATCTGGCAGGTTTTGAAAAAACCCCAGCAAGTATGCACAAACTTCACAGCACAAGACACATAATTAAAAAAAAACCCAAAACCTAGGGAAATAAGTAACTGCTTTCTTTAGAAGATACATTACTTTTCTCCGAGACCTCCATGCTCTGGTAAGGAGGAGTAGGGACAGACTGCCATGTGCTAAAAAATTCCTTGCAAATTGAAGTGGCATACTAGCTTCTCATAAGGTGAGTGGATTTAAGAAACTACTGGATGTATGAGAGTGAGGTGGCTTCACTTGCAACCTGCAGAGCTCCTGGTGAATAAAAAATTATTACTTCCAGCCCCATAGTGCATGTATTTCCACAAAAATGGAAAATAAACTTTACTGCTGCTTATTCCTATAAGCCACACTGAAGACTGTTCACTGTTGGTCAGTGTTGGCTTTTGATGACTTCACTGAAATATCCCAACATTGACTGCAGAAGTCCGTGGTAGTGAAAAACATTCCAATGACTTTTTAACAGCCAGTACAGATCTGGTGGCAGTTATAAATCATGTCATACTCACGCATCTGTACTAACTGGATGGGTTTTATATCCATTCAGTAATACTAAAAAGTATTTTAGATCTTATGAATGTTTGTGTATCTTTAAATGTAGCTTTAAACTGTAGCAGCAAATTTTCATCTTCAGCAAGGTCTTCGTTTGACACTAGTTTAAGAGTTCTGACTTGAATTCTATTCCAAGCACTATCACTGCTCAGTCATCTGTCTCAGCGTTTCCAGCATTAAAAGAGTAATACTATAACTTATCTCCCAAATGGCACCCCTCAGGGGTGTTCTAAGAATTAATTAGTGGTGGTAATGGGCTTTGGAAGTATAAAGTGCTTTAAATGGTATTATTACTGTCAAGGCCAATCAGTCACTAAAAATGCCATGCACAGCTTTTAATCTGCCTCACTGTGACATCAGATACATTCAGTATCACAGAAATGCTTGTGCCTGTATTCCAAATTTTAACACTGCAGATATCGCCGATAATTAAAAGCCACCTTGTTCTGTGATTAGCAAAACTAATTAAGCTTAATTTCATTTTATCTTATGATTGTCTTCCCTGACATCTAACAAACTGCAGTCACAAACTGAATCTTCTCCCATAATTGGGATTTTCATAATTACTCCTTCATAACTCTGTCGATTACGGGGTGAGCTCATACTGAGGACACTACTAGGATCTCATCTCTGTCTGACCACCTATTTTGATAGAACATGATGGATGTAGTATTAGGCAATCTGTGAAATTTCTCTGACTGACCAAAAAATTCAAAAGCTATAGGCAAGGACATATAAAATATAGGAAGACACAGATGTATCAAATAAACCTCTTTGCCTTAAGAAACTAAACTAAACCCAGAAACCATTTAATTTTCCTGAAATGTAGTCCTGAATTATTGCTTAACATTGCTAAAGTCCTGAATTGCATTTAGCTGTGCACCCTGCAGAAATATTAAACAGGGGATTTGTAGAGTGGCTTAGGGAGATCCATCGCTGGTGAGGCCATCATTTATGTGACCCACATCACTGTATATGTGCTATTAGTAGAAATCTTATTCCTGCTTTTCTTCTCAGGGAGATGTTGCATATAAGAAGTCATTAAATGGTACTTCAGTACAAATACCGTACTTGTATTCTCCTGAGACAACATCAGTTTTGTTCTGATGTACACTTAGCTGATTAAGGAATATTTACTGAGATACTCAGGAAGACTGCACCTTTCCCTGATATCCTCATTTGTCTCTCCCACATCTTTTTATCCATTAACCTTAGGTTACTGAAACATGGTGAGACCTATCACAACCAATGGGTTTCCTCAAATGTTCATCTTTGTGTCTAAGCCTTTAGCACTGAGTCAGCTCTGCTACAGGTTTGTAATGTTCCTGTGCAAGACCCCCAAACTACCACAGATTTGTGATGCAAGAACAGAAGTGTGGATTAACACATATTTCTACTGGTGTACCCCGTGCCAGTGAGACCGCAGGAAGATTTACTATTAAAACCACAGAGCTGTGTCTGCATGATTCTACTTACCTGCCCAGCCTTTCCCAAAAAGCACTATATAATGAGGTGCACTTTCTGCTTTGGTCACCGATAACATCTGTGCGGAAGCTCTGTGGCTTTGCAAAAAGCATTGGGTGGAATTCCTGCTTCTGCTTAACCTGCCCAGGAAAATGAGCTCAGGGAATTCAAGGCAAAGACAACATAGGCTATTTTCATTGTTCCTCTTCTAGCCACTCTGCTTTATATGCTCAGTAAAAGTATTCACTAAAGTGTGATATAGGAACGTGAAAGCGAAACGCTCTTTAGCATACACAGAATGAAGATACTGATGTGTTTGAAAACTGGAAAAGCTGCAGTATATTCAGAGATGTTAGACAGAAGAGATCGTTTTAATAATTTATCAGCAATCTGGTGATGCTACATTACTTCTGCTTTTACAGAATAATGCACAGACATGAAATAATCCTCACAGCATTCCTGCTTAATTCTAATGGCTAGAGTAATAAAAAACTGTAATAACAAACTATCTTTACTATAGCAGCCCAATGTAAATTTAACATTAGGTGCACTGCCATGGCCTTACTGTATACCTCCTCTAAGAGATCTTCACCCAGTGTTAAAATAACAACTAATTGATACTATGCTAATTTCAGTAAAGAAATAAATACAAATTAATAAAGAAGCTGGTAAGGAATGTATGGAGAATAATTACCCACTGCCAAAATTAAATACAATCATCATAACAGCATTCTTACCTTGGAGTCTTCAGTAAAAACTCTTACATGCACTAACAAATTTGCATACTCCAAATGTAAGTCTAGGTGGAGAGGTTTGGTTTTTTTTCCCCTACTCTAAAAAAATGTTATTTCTATAATGAGAAGAAAATTATTTTCCCAATAAAATAAACTATTTTGGTGAAATTCTGTAAGCAATCAGCAGACAAATGAGGCTACATCTGAGATATAGAAAACAAACTTGACTGACGACTTGCCTTTGCAACACCTTTGCCTGCCCACTTCCAGTTTTGCACATTTTGTAGCTTACCTTTTCTTTCTAAATCAACTTTTAATCAATCATTTCACAAATGAGTAGTCTAAAAATCACACATACGCTACTTTCAATCAGACCTCCAAAGAAGAGGAGAAAAATCTTTCCTGTCAATAATAAGACAGACATCTCTTTAGAACTGGTCTTGCATTCCCTGAGCACTCAGCAAACCAGTTCAAGAGTAGACAGCTAGTGGTAGAGAACCTATGAAGAACTTGCACGCTAACAGGAAAATTTTTAAATGCCACAATGACCAGGTTCTTTCTAAAAAATATTCTCAAGTGTGACAGAACCAAGAAATGTAAAAAAGGAAAGCATTACACTATTCTTACTCCAATTTTACAGCTGGGATAATGATTCACAGACAGATAAAATCACTCTACAACCATCTTCCTTACTTCTTTCTCATAGTGCCCGTTCCTCCTTTTCAAAATGTATTTAGCTTTTTTTTTTCTCCTGAAGCATTAGCATACATTTTTATTCACAACAGTGGTGAAAAAAAAAACACCAGGAAAGTGTGAGATAAGTTTCTTCTACACTATAAACATTTGCTCTGCTCTCCAATAAGGATATCCAACATCCCAATAATATTTACCTATGCAACTTTCCAGAAAGGTCAAATCCAGAGCCAACGTGACTTGCCAGATTTCCAGAGAAGTCACTCTGGTTGCTGATGGACAAACCTGAAGATCTTTTAATTTGTCTTTAACAGGCTACTTCAGCTGAAGACTGCCAGCCTGCCTATGTAAAAGCACTTTGTGAAGAATCATTGTGGTCTACTGTAACTGAAGTACACAGCCTTTGGTTTTTGCTGTAATTTGTTTCCTGTTTCTTTTTTTGGTAGCTTCTATTTCTGTTTAGCCTGTTACAAAAGTACTTAAATTCTTTTTGGACGTATACTCTTAAGCCATTTAAAGAAAACATGCTATATACCACTTTGTGATACTAACCATAGATACACTCATATTGTTATTTCAGATGGACGTTGCTTTAGCTGTAGACCATTACATATACCTAAGATGTCTTCCACAAACTAAAGGAATAGATTTTGGAAGACAATAATTTGTTCTTTTAAGTGCTATATTCATTCAGTGAGTCAACACTGATGTAATTGGAAAGCAGATAAAAATCAAGGTGCCACTTGGCTGCATGAACTATCTATGAGAATAAGTAGCTCAAAACATAGCAGATTAAAAAAAACCCACAACCATAGCAAATAATGGATCATTGTGTTTTTTAAACCACTTTACAAAGAAGCATAAGAAATACATTTTGTATAGCAGGTAATGCATGGAAAACAATTCAAGAGTTGAACCTTGCTAAAGTCTTAATTTTATTCTCTTATACTAAAATATCTTGGATGTCATACAGTCTAGACAGAGAATGGAAAGTGATAATAGAGATTTTTTCCTAAAAGTATAAAGAAACCCCACAGTTCTGGAAGACAGTAGGAGAGTGAACTGCAGGTATTACCCTCATGTTTATTATTATTGCCATTACTGCAAGCCAGAACCAGATACGCCCATGGCATTGCTATAAGAAGTCTGTCCATTGTTGTTAAGTGTTCAAGGTGCGTAGTGTCTCAGGAAATCTATCTGTTCTATACGTCAGTAGCCCCACTGCTGGCAAAGTTTTTCTGAAGTCTGATTTAAGCCTCTCTAAAAAGAATTTGTGTCTATTTCTTCCTGTTCTACTATAATAGTAAGCAAGGAAAAAAGATTGTTCCTTTTGTCTTCACAGGAGAAAGGATGTGTTTAAAGACATCCTTACTTTTACTACTTTTCTCTAGCCTGGACAGTCCCAATTCTTTTAACAGTGTGGTCATGGGCCATGCTTTCTGATATAGCAGAATGAGACTAATTATGCCTTTTTTTGCTTTAGTTTACTCTGTCATAACAAAAAGAGTTGTATAAAATTAACCTAGATTGACAGCAGTTTGAAAAAAAAGACTCAGACCAAACACACTGTACTGTGAAACTGAAAAACATTATTACTGAACAAACAATTTATCATTTGAATTGTTGTTTAACAGTGTTCTGCTCTGTTGTTTGGAGCTGAGGCTGTGAGATACAGTTATTTTAATTAGCAGGATGTCTCTCAGCGACTTTACTGCTTATTGAAGAATTCTTAGAATGGAAAAATCCAGTAAACTAATTTGTATTTTTCTACTACCCAACTGGTTTTGTGTAACATAATTCTCTTATATACTCTTGCTTATGAAACAATCCTTAAGCTGCTTCAATAATTCTTACAAGAATTTGGAGATGTGTGCTTGCTAGACAACACTGCCAGAAAAAGCAGATTTCCATATTTCAGCAATCAACCATTGAAAATAGTCAAGAAATGAATGACAGTGGAGAACAGTATTATTATAGAGTATAGACCCAGAAGTCTGTACAAAGCTGAAAACTGTATCGCCAAAATCTCTCTTCCTTGTAACTAAAAAATAAAAATGCAGCCCCTCTTCCTGTATGAGATGCCACACCCAACCAGAAGAGGAAGGGTGACAGCTTGTAAGACTCTTCCTTTGCTCTGGCATTGAAAAAACTCTCCTATCACTGATGTTTTATTGAAAAAATAAAACCTGCTCTGTTATCTCCTTTTTAATAACGCCAATAGAAAAGATCAAAGCCCTTACCACCTATATTGCATTCATTAAGGAGCATCTGCTGGCCTATTTACTTCTCTATATTGTGTATAAAAAATATACATTTCAAGGAAAGAAATATTCTTGCTCTGATGGTCTTGTTTTTCTACTGACGTGCATGCAGCTGTATGTAACCTCTACTTTAGTTACGGTTTATGAGTTCCCATATTAAAATCTATGCCAATATCCCATGGTCATTTAGCAGAGTGTTACATTATGTTTTGTGAGAAATATTCACTCTCTGCTTACCATATAATTGTATTAGGTTTATGTGTGATTCTGCAAACTAGAACACGCTCTTACTCTATCTGCTATGAGAGAGCAAATGCACAGTGGGGAGCCAGTCTTTTTTCCAAGTCCTTGTTTTGGAACAGATGAGGAGATTTAAATGCATGTTTTGGTATTATGAGAAAATATACGATTAAAAGACTTTGAGATACATTTTATTTCTGCAATTTATCATTTAGGAGTTATAATGATGATTAGCATTTGATTTTAAATGGGCTATCAAATATCACCAGTAGAGCCTAATGAAAGTTCCTGAGTCAATGAGATAGTTATATCGATCTACTTTAGATTTAATCTTGTAGTTAAACATCTATAGTTTACTTAATACACTTTAGAAATTCTCATATACTTTTAATTGAAATCCAATGCATTCAATAATTCAGGGAGATAACTACTTTAGAAAGTACAAGTGCTATAAAAATGATTGAAAATGTATTCGGTTCAAAGCAGTTACTCAGGAGATTTACGCTATAGTAAGGTTTGGTGGTTGTGGTTTTTTTATGTTATTGCTAGAGCAGAAAATGATAGTAATACTTAATGCTGGGTGAAAAAAATATGTAGTATGTTCACGTTTCCAAGGATTTTATGATAGCTTTGCCCACATCTTTGAGAAAGTACATTTACAGCTTCATGCCAAATTTGCTGACCTGATCATGCACCTTTAACCCTATGCAACTCTCGCAATTAAATGCTAGAGAGTAATTAATTTCCTACCTTTCGTTACTCACAGTCATTCAATGAGCTAGACACTTCAACTGTTACTGAAGTAACACAACATTTGAAAACATGATCTGTATAGTGGAAGCCTGTAAAAAGTTTCCGAGTGTTTTCTCTGAATTAACAATTCATCTTCAGTACTGGCATTTGAATCTGCGAAAGAAATGGGCTACACCATTTAATATAGTTGGATTACCTAGTACCGCTTCCAGACAAATAGAAGCGGCATATTTGGTCATACCTCCTTCAAACTCACTAGAAAAATTATAACCTGCTCACCAATAAGGTAGCAGATTTTAGTAAAAAAAAAAAACAAAAAAACAAACAGAGAAAAGAAAATAGCTGTTGTGCTACATGCGGTGCTTAGGGATATGGTTTAGTGGTGGACTTGGCAGTCCTGGGTTAACAGTTGGACTTGATGATCTTAAAGGTCTTTTCCAACCTAAACGATTCTATGATAACAAGGCAACTTCTCATGCTATGACACTGCACCTCCTTGAAGAAAAGAGACCGCTATTTCAAATGCCTGATCCCTAACAGAATATTTTTCCATGGCTAATGTAGGTAGGAATAATGACAACTGATGTCTTCCATACAGTAGGAAAGAAATGTAAGAAGAAACTAAACAATGTTATAGCCTGAAGACAGTTATTTCACATTGTGCTGAGTGCTTATTTTGAAACTGTCTGTTGCACAGGGATCCTGAGCTGTTGTTCTGCTGCTTTGTAAATTCAAGGTTGCCTAAAAAAAATGACACATCATTTTTATCATCACCGACACATGATTCCATCAAGTTGTATCAAATTAACATCTAATTTTGAATAGCACTATTAGGCATAAACATATTAGACTTCTATAACATAGTAATGAAATGTACCACTATCATAATACCACTATTATAATGTGTCAACAGTTTGCATATATTCTCAGTAAAAATGCAAAAAAAACCTTTGTATTTTAGAAACACTGAAATTGTATATCCTTTCTTATTATTATAATTTCATATTTTTATAATTTACCAGGGGTTTCACACAGCTTTTCTGAACAATTTTAAAAGTCTGCCTAAATAAATAGTTCTCTTTCACTTAAAATTTTCCAAAGGAAGCCTAAGTTTTACATTTAGCTTTTCGAAATCCCTAACTGGCTTTAACAATGGCAGTTAAGTGCACATCATGTACTGTGGCACATATAATCAAACTGAGCAAAGAATAAATGCTGAAATACTTTTGCTACACGTAGAGGAATAACAGCGAGCAAATTGATATCTCAGTCAGGTATGTGTTGTATCCTAAGGCAGTATTTTCAGGGAAGGAACAGCACAGTACCTGCGAATTGGGATTTCCTGCACTGTAACATGTCTTTCCAAAAGAAGTTCTAGGAACTAAAACTGGCATGAAATCATATTCAAACCTTAGTCAATCCGGTACAGACTGAAACATCTACTTTGCAGTCCAGGTTGAACTCCTGTGATATGCTGACGCCAAACTTTACAGTATTCAGCTCAGAGGCTGTCGCCAAAGGAAGGAGAGAGGATTGTACCACACCCTCGCCACAGCAGACTTCCTGACAACACTCAGTCTTGGAAAGGAGAGGTATTACAAACAGCCCTGCCCAAAGACTGAAGCATACCAGTTACTTTCAGATACCTTACTTTCACCCGGGAGAGTTGCAATGTTGAATAAAAACACCTTTAACTTGCACGGTCAGTATCTGAGATGTAGGAAGGCATTTATAATGCAAACGTTTGGTATGTAAGGTCAAGGTCTGAAAACTGTTACTTAAGTTCCCTAAAAAATTAGAATAGACACCACCAGTAGATACCCCAAAAGACATAATCATGAGCTGTATGACTGCTGTATGATAAAGTCACAATAAATTTATATGCTCTTTCCATTCAGAACTTGCTAATTTATTAATGCTATGAATATGCATAGTATAGACAACAAATATTTTCAAATTAAAGTAATTATTTCACTTGGTAGCATTATTTTACCTAGACATAAATTAAAAACCCAAGAAACTACAGTATCTTCTATACTTACAAATAGAATTTTTCATCCCATACTGGATTCAGGTTTCCAAAAATAGTCTTTGTTCTCCGCTTGTTTTTGCCAACTTGCACAGTAACATACGGGTCACTTGAGCCAGTTTTGTCCTTAGCCTGTAAGCCCTGAGCACAAAGAACTGCAACAAAAGGAGGGAAATGTGCTTTAGCCCTCATAGCCTTTCATTGCCAAGAAATAAATGAGACAATGACAACAGCAACAGGAAACAAAGACTTCAAACTGAGGGCTCCTGAAACAAAGCTTTCTGGATGAATTTTCCCAACATCTGTTACCCTGGAGATAGACAAGGCTTGTCTAACTACCCTTCTGGACTTACAAAATTTGCAAATATAGTTTAAAAGAGTAATACATTTAAAGATTCACTACAGAATGCAAAGCAAATACTTTTCTTACCATGCATAATTCGGATACTCTTCTCAAGCTTTGGTTTAATCAACGGCAAGTAACACAATGCTGTTGAATAACTTGGCTTGAGGCTAATAATTCCCTAAAATTTCAGTTTTCCCCAAATAAATAAATAATGATTTAAAAAATTCTCCAAAGATCCAAACTAAAGTTTCCAAAATAAACCCTCCAGTTTTCAAAAATCTGCACTGTAGATTATGTAACTAAACCTGAGGGATACGATTATGACTCTGTAATTGGTTTTCCTCATGTGAGAGATGAACCACGAGGATTTTCAGAATAGTTCCTATTCTGTCACAGACAGGGTGACAGTTCAGATCAATTATCATTAACTGTTTATGTATTAATCAGTCTTTCTGACAGTTAATGTTGGTGCATAATTAAAGTATATGTATTTTGTGGCAAATAAAATACACACAATTTGATTTTCCATCATAATTCACAAAACTGGAAATCTCAGGAAAAAGCAGTACCATCAAATAGCAGCCTATCAAACGCAGAGAGCTGCAGCTAAAACACCTGCCATGGCTCTTGGCATCAGCAGAGCTTGATCTTATTGTTTTGCACGTATTATTTAAATCCTCTCAAGTGATAACATTTAGTTAACATTTTCTTATGTCAATCATTTTGAATAATGAGTCTCCCTTAGTGCACTCAGAAAAATGATTACATAAAAATGGCACCTTCTTACTCAGCAGATCAGCTCCCAGTGTGGGTTCAGACATATCTGCTGACTTCAGTGAAAAAAACGTAAGTTTCTGTTACGTTTTTCACACTCCTCATTCCTGAAAAGACTAACTCTTAGGAAACTACTAAAGCATATTTTCTCTTCCCCATTCACTATAGATCCAAAGGAAAATTTTTAGAAGGCAAGGAAGTATCCCTCTCCTATGCATGCAGGAGATTTAAGTGCCAGCTTAGAACATGTTTTCCAGAACTCCTAACTATAAGGCTGGCCTGAACACAAGGCAGCCATGAGTATGCTTTAGAGGCCTGGTAACAGTCCCAACACTCAACAACTGTTCTTTTGAGTTTCATGCACTGTCCCACACAACCTTCAGAATGGCCTCCCTTTTTCCTAAACCATCTGACTCACAATCCCAGATTTTCCCTAGATTTCCTCTGGCACATATCTGCTCTTCTTCAGCTCCACGTACAGTTTACGCACTGACCCAAATGTGACTGGGCTTGAGTCTGGACTACAGAGCTATGTGTAGCTAACAACATACCTACAAACTCTCATGGAGTAATTAATTCATGGTCCACTTGACCAGTGCTTTACTTCTTCCCCTCCTGAACGCCAGCTTTACATTTCATCATTGGAAAGCAATTCAATCTCTCAGTGACCCTTCCTTGATGCATAAAAAAAAGGTTGCCATGGAATCTAAAAGTACTATAGTAAAATTTTTTGAGCATGTAGCCCAAATACATTTATCGTTTCCAAATTATATACACATACCAGTGTGCTAATACATTAGGTACATTCAAAACCACACACAAAACCAGAAATTAGAAAAAATGTGAGATTAAGACAAAATAATATTTAATTTAAAAAAAAAAAAATTAATGTCACAGAAAACCTTTGGTTCTCACAAAAAGCATATTACTAATAGTAATATTTTTAGTGAAAGCAATGTGACTGAATATGCATCATTATTTTTGAAAATATTGATTTAACACTTTGTGATACAGTGATTTGAAGATCTGGGTGTAAGTCCAGTTTACTTTTATACTCAGTTTTAATGGTTGCCATAGCTGAAAAAGATATGTCACAAGGACACGTAGATCCAAATGGAAGAACTGTATCACTGGCTGCACTTACTAAATCACTACACTCATTTTTAAATCCCATCCACCAATTACACAAAAGTTTTTGTTGAAATTCAGCTGGTAAATTTCTGTCTTGCCTGATGTCAACCAGTTGTTCTTGCAAAGTAATGGGAAAGCGTTGCAGATTTATATTTTTAACAAATAGGTTCAAAACCCACTGGAACCTCTCATTTGGAAGATTTTTAAACAAAGTAAAAAATTCCATATCCAAGTTTTCTAAATCTACAGGTCAGAGTTTTTGTAGGTGACACACATCGGTTTTGGCAGCAAAATGACATATGGAAACATTTCCAAACATCTGTTTTCATAATGCCCTCACCATAGCATAAGTTTCTTTCAAAAAGCAGTTACTTTCTCACTCCTTGTTATAACGTCACCTTTACCTCGAAAGGACAGTTTAAACACGTTCACTTTTTCAAAAATATCTGCTAGGTAGCATACTACTGACAGCCAGCTGTCATTACAGAAAGACAGGGAATTGGAAATGCTTCTCTTTTTGTAAGAGGAAAATGTGTTACTCATCTTTTAAAACCCTTTTACCATTTGCTGAGACAACCAGCAAACCTCTGTGCAGTGCAGAGGGGTTTTATTGTCACTCTCCCATCTCATCACTAAATACTGTAAGGACTTACTGTAAAGAAGAAAGACTTCACAGAAGCCATCAAGTTTGACTGCAGCAAATGCATTGAAACCTGGCTTAGGAAGTTTGGGGTAAGGGGTAAATGCAGAAAAACCTCTGATGTATTTATTTATTTATTTATTAATGATGAGTAGAGCATGATGCCAGTCAGGGAAGGAATTTACAGTCTTCTATAACTTAGGACCCAACATACGCTAAGCTATTTATGTGGAAGTACGTATCTGTGAAACACCAGCAGGAAAGACCACTGCTGTTGCCTTTCCAACTTGTTAATATTTTGCTCCTCAGGAAGCCTGGGTTCTCTTTCCGTCTTTCTCTAAGAGCCAACAATTAGCTTAGGTTTGCCTCTAACTTTCTTCACTTGGTGTGGGAAATTCTCTTCAGGGTATAGTTGGCAAACTGAAGGAAGTGTTCACTTGTACCTGTTTGGCACCTGTGAGGCCACACACGGATGAAATATTGCTTCTGCACTTTGAAGGTCCCCAGTAAAACAGACTGACAAACTGGAGAAAGTCAATAGAGAGTTGTCAATTTGGTTAGGAGGCTGGGGCACATAACATATGGAAAAAGGCTAAGGGTCTTGGTTTGCTTACCCTAGAGAAACAAAGACTAAGAGGAGATCAAGCTGCCGTCCTCAACTACCTAAAGAGCATGTGGCAGAGACAATGAGTTCCCAGACAAGCCCCTCTAGTTGAGGATGTCCCTGCTCCTTGCAGGAGGGTTGGACTAGATGACATTTAAAGGTCCCTTCCAATTCAAACTGTTCTATGATTCTATGAAGCCGGACTATTCTCAAACCACACAGTGAAATAAGATGTCACATCTGTAAGCTGAAGCAAGAGATATCACAGCTGGATATAAGGAAAATGGTTTTACAATGTGAGTGGTTAATAACTGAAAAAGCTTTTCCAGTAAGCAGAACAGGTTTCCCAAAGAGAATGTGGATCTCCATCCCTGGAGAGTTTCAGATCCAGTCTGGACAAAGCCCTGAGCAAACTAATCTAACTTTGAAGTTAACCCTGCTTTTAGCAATTGGTTTGAATATACTGTAGAAATCCCTTCTAGCATCACTTCCTGAATTATTTTATGATTCATTTATCAGGTCATAGTTCTGAAGAACTCAAGTGAGTATGATTTTTACTTCTAAAAGAGAAGAAACAAGCCATTCAGCAATACGTGAGTTTTGTATCAACACTAGTAAAGTGATGTTTACCCAGCAGATAGACAGTCTGAAAACATTTACACATTTATAAAGTAACTTGTTAGAATGATGCCATCCATCTAGTCAGGGTATCCTAGCCACTTGTTTCATAAACAACAGAGTATTTTTTTACAGAGTGTCTGTGTTTGATCTTACAGAGGATATATGAAAAATATCTTGTAAAATAAGTTATGAAAATTACCATATGTACAGATGTGAAACACTGGACACCAAGAACTGACTTAAACATATCTTTTATGCAAGTTCCTGTTAAGTAGTGAGAAAAATGCATGTGTTACTTAAGCATACACCACTTATTTAAAAAATATAGCTTTTGTTTCACTCATTTTTAGAAAAACTGACTAGTAAAATCTAAGAATAAGTTCCTAAAGTTAATCTCCTTATCCCACATAACAGGAATAATACAAATCCTGGAGAAAGGGTAAATATTTGATTTACTTTTAATATCAGAAAAGGGCTTATTATTTTTCATTACATTAGAACAAAATTGAGGCTAATTTAGATGTGAAATCTAATCAGTCCTTTAATGTTTCGCATTACTGCCTTTCAATTCTTTGGTCTTTTAGCTTAATCTCTATTTGTCTCTAATCCAATATCACATAGTCAGGTTGACCTCTGTAGTCAGCTGAGCTTTTATTTAGATTTTCTGTGCTGAGGTTTTAATTCAAAAGCTGAAATGTCAGTCAGATGGCCTGGAAATCTTCATGAGCAACCAGGCTAATGCGGTTGTAAGCAATCTTGAGTATGTTCTGGGTGTGCAGGTTTCCCTGGCTCAGCATCACTAAACTGAAAGAATGGATGATGAGTTTTAAACTAATGGGGTCTGGAATTGCAAGCTGCAATGCTCTTAGCATCACAGCCATTGAAAACCCATAAATGCAGTTGTGGACTTTAACTCTTGCAGTTGATGACAAAAAGTTAAGCACTAGCACAGGAGAGACTGGTAAGAGATAGAGGAGACACAAGACGACCATTTACTTACATGGCACATAAAATAATTTTGCCAACAGCTGTAGCTTAAACCTCTTTCAATTAGCATGCTACAAATTCAACTATTTATAGATGCACCAGGTATGCAAATGAGCACACATTTCCAGGTCTAATTATAATAAATCTTATTCCTGAACAAGGGGACTAGGAAAGAAAGAGATCCTAAAGCAAACATTAGAAAATTTACCTGTGATTGTTATTTTTGCTGACCATTTGGATGTTCCATCCAAAACACTTTGTTTTGCTGCTTTTGTATATTGTACAAAATCTTCTTTGGAAATATTAAACATTTCCTGGATCACTTCAAACACCTCTGGTCTATTTTTTTCTCTAATCTTCATTCTTTCCTTCATAGCACTAATAATATTCTGTGTTTTATCTTCTGCACCATGTTTGGAACTTTTCTCAGCAGCTCCTGAAATGAGAGAAAAAGACAATACTTATACTAAAAAGTTGCTATTGTATTTCTTTTTTTCCCCCTAGAGTCTCCAGCCAATTCTTGGTACTGCAGTACTCAAAGAAGATATGTGTTTCATGTGGATAATATCAAGCCTCCTGTATTTACTCCTTGTGATATGTAAAATTATCAATTCATTTAGTTTAACATGACAGGTTGATATACAACTTCAATCAAGTATGTGTTATACCTAGAAATATTTATTGAATCAGTACTATTCAGTACTAATCAGTACTGTGAAAACATCTGAATATTTGAGTAACTTTTTTTACATAATTAGGCATACTGATTCTTCCAGAAAGGTGTGTAGAATTGTGCAATATCTGGGCCTGTCTGCTCTGTCCTTTGCTTCTGTTACTAGAATATGTAATATATATAAAGTACATAATATATATATTACTATATAGAAAATAACAGAATATATATATGTAAGAATATTTCTTTTTTTTTTCCTAAGTCATAATAATATAATGATGTTTTCACTGCTTGCTTTCTCTCCTTTTGGAGTAAGATGGTACAAGAAACCATACCTGGTTCGTTAGGACAACCCACCCCCCCTCCCCCAAATTAGTAGAAACAATATTTAAGCCAGGTGTTTTCACCTCATTTTTCAGAGAATTTTTTGTTTGGCAGTGAGGCATTAATCCAAACTCTTGACATGCTCTCTCACAGTGGAGATTTAGCGAATAGTAGAAAGAAAGATGCATAGCAGCTTCAGACAGTTTCTTAACTGCTTAAAGATATATCTCAATATTTGCTGATGCTGTCTGCACTCATGGAAAGTTTTTCATTCCTTCCTGGAACATTGTTCATTGAAAAAAAATATAATTATCACATAAATCCACTTAATGAAGCATTAAAACATCTACTGAATGTAAACATTCACTGGATTTAAGCATTTAGATTAGTTTAGGACTACCCTAACTGTCAAACAGTCCTGTAACACTGATGACAACCTCACTCTGGATCAGCAGTGCACTCTATCCCTTCTTTAAACATCGTGCATGAACAAAGAAGTGCTTCACAAAGCTCCGTGTTAACAGTGGGATCTTCTGATGGCTATTTAAGGGGCTCTCCTATGCCTAGGCTCCTAAAGAGTAGACACGACGTTATACTCAGGTTTCAGCTGAATAGATTAAAAGGAATGCTTTTCCAAGAATTCTAACACCGGAACCACCCAGGGAATTTCTGCAAGGAATACTGCGTCTAGTAGATGCAAAGAAGGTTCTGGGAAGAGTGAGATGAGGACAGAGAATCTTATGAAATTTAATTTTGCAAATTCATTGTGTTAAGAGTGATGTGAACCTGCATTACGCTGCTCTTAAGAACTGCAGGCCAGGGATAGGTTTATGAAATAGAAAGATGCAGATGTACTAATAGATGTAAATATTGTGGCAGTAGATAATAGAAAACCATCTAACTAAACCGAATGTATTTTCAAGAAAGTAATACATCGCTTTGCTTCAAAGGCTTGTGTCATGCAGCTGGAAACCTAGTGACAGAACACAGGTATTGCAGGGTCAGTTCTGAGATGCAGCAACACTTGCCCTCTTTTGCCAATACACTGGCAATGATTCACAGCTTGCTCCAAGTGTAAAATGGCTGCACGCTTTGTTTTCACATTACTACAAAATACCAGTGTTAAAAAAAAAAAAAAAAAAGAAAGAAAAGAAAAAAGGAATCACTAAATTGTGGTATTACAACTCAATCATTAGACACCACACCTGTGCCGTAGTAGTATTAAATTTTAGGGCCTCTTGAGTGACCACCCAGAAAATAATATATCACAGGTATGGAACAGACAGGTTTCTCTCTCCATTAAAATTGTCATTACTGATAATTTCAGTAAGTAGATAAGGATGGTAGAAGAATTCAAAAGATATTATCTATGTGAGAATAACTTCTAGACTGTAATAACCTGAGGCGGTATGTCAAGTCTACCCTTATTTTATAATGTCTAGAAAACAAAGAAAATACTCAGGTGATTTGCTGATTTTACTGTTTTAAAAAAAAAGATTATAGGGAGACCATGCTGTCACAGGTTTTATTCATGGTTCTTCCAGGAGAGCTCTGAAGAGATTTCTCTCCCTAAAAAATCATACCTGGTCTCAGAAGCCCTTGAAAAGCCGACATGAAGTTCTTATAAAATGTCCTTTGTCTGTCAGAGGAAAGCGTTTCTGATCAATGTCTCTACAATACATGTTGTATTGGAATAACCTAAGTGTACTCTTGAAAAAAACCAACAAATGTCCATCTTGGAGCTGAGTAGCAGAAGAGAAACACTTGTCTAGTCAGAACAGTATTAAAATGCTGAAAGCAAAAATTTAAAATCCTGCAGTGCTCAACAGGCCATTTTATCTTTCAATAAGACTGATATATAAAGCAAGATGGAAGAACACTACACATTTTATAATCAATGACACATTAACTCTTGCTATAGGTATTGCTAAATTTTAGCTCATGTTGTTAAATACTACTTGAGTGTTCAAGGAACAGAGTGTGACCATCGTCATCATCGTTATCACTAGCAGCAGTAAGTACTTTACCCTTCCAAAAGGTTGTGAAAACCTCATCCAACTAGCCATCCTCAGCTCCTGGGAGGATCAAAGTATTATTGTTCCCTTTAAATGGACAGTAAAATTAAGTTTAGAATTATGCTGAACAATTTGCTAAACCATTAGAATTCAGATATCTCAATATCGAAGAGGAACATAGTTCCTTCTTTACAATGGCATCAAACACCACTGTGTTCTTTTGATGGCATTTTTTTGCTAAGGCACTCTCAGCTTGCAATGACTAAAGAAGAAACTATTAACACATCTGTAGAGCTGGAAAGGGTTATCTTTCAGCTTAAGATCTCAGTGAAGTCTTACAGAACAAATATTTTATGCTCTGGTTTCTTAACTCTTTTTTATTATCTGAAGGTTTCTTAACGAGGACGAAAAAGAGGGAGAAATAAGGCATAATGTTGTAGTATTGGAAAAGCATGAGGTGAGATACCAGATACCAATGATTCCAGATTGTCAAAAGGCTGAATTACATGGTTTCTTCAAGTTCCATGGCTACTAAATCTTGAGAAATCCTGATAACCTCAGCCCAAGTATCTCATTTTTTGAATACAGAAGAACAAAGTTCTAGGGATTAAGGCTTTTCCATGCTGAAAAATTACAAATTAGTAGAAAAAGAATTAAATGCTACCATGAAACCAAATACCAGTTAAAGAATTCTCTGGTGATTTTATCACAAAAGAGATGAATGCTGACCTGCCCGGAAAGCATGACAGGTGGCTCCTGCAAGATGTAGAAGAGCAACATCTTTAATTTTCTATTTTCTGCCCTTCCTTAGCAGATACAAAATCATAACAAAGTGATAAACTAGGGACACAATCTGAATAGCAATAATGTATTCCTGTTGAAAAACTTGCTGATTTTTGAGAGTACAGATAAAATTGGAATATTTGTTCAAACACAGCTTCCTTTAGGTTTTACTGAAAACTCAGCACAGCCTTCTATTTACCCTAAATTATTTATTGCAGCCATTTTTACATACTCTATTGCTGACAGTCTACCAACAGCTCTTTTCATGCAGCATTAAGACTAATTAAGACAATATTGTTACTTATATTGCATAGGAAGTTAATAAACCCCTTTTACCCTTGGGACAGATACAAACAGATACAAACTCAACATGATTGGAATCAATTCTGATTTAAGATTGCACCTACTACGAGGAAAGTGATATCTTGTTGAAGATGAGAGGTCCAATGAAAGTACTACTGATTTTGTTTAAACCTAATTTAGAGCAAGTTTAGGTATTGACTTTAAAGAGCTTAAGATGTTGATTTTCTGCAGCCTACATTAGCAATCATTACATATATAAAAAATAAAATCACAGATGCTTGGAGACCTAGTGATTATGAGATAGCCAAAAGGATGACTGTGATAAATATAACCACAGTGAACCACACACATTTCACTTTATGATACTGTAGGCATCAGCTTTCTTCAAAATAGATTTATCTCTTAGATATTTCTTAGAAAGAGATTTAACCAACTGCACCGGTCAATTATTTTTTTCAATGGAATGTTGAACAGTTTTAACATAAATGAAACAAAGCACATGAACCTCATTTTCAAAGTAGTATAACATTCCAACTCACAGAACAATTAATCAGTTGCAAAACATATGACAGGATGCTCCAAAAGATTTGCATACCCTTTGCTGGGTAAAATGTTGGCTGAACAGCCAAGCCCAAAGAGTGGTAGTGAATGGAGTTACATCCAGCTGGCCACAAGTGGTGCTCCCCAGGGCTCAGTCCTGTTTAATATCTTTATCGGCAATCTGGATGAGGGGATTGAGTGCACCCTCATTGAGTTTGCAGAGGACACCAAGTTAGGGGCCAGTGTTGATCTGCTGGAGGGCAGGAGGCTCTGCAGAGGGATCTGGGCAGGCTGCATCGATGGGCTGAGGCCAATTGTGTGAGGTTGAACCAGGCTCCGTGCCGGGCCCTGCCCGTGGGTCACACCAGCCCCACACAGCGCTGCAGGCTTGGGGAAGAGCGGCTGGGCCCTGCCCAGCGGGAATGGGCCTGGGGGGCTGCCTGGGCCGGCTGGGCATGAGACCCCCGGGGGCCCGGGTGGCCGAGGAGGCCAGCAGCGCCCGGCTTGTGTCAGACACAGCGTGGCCATGGGGGCCGGGGCAGTGACCGTCCCCCTGCACTGGGCACCGGTGCGGCCGCCCCTCGAATCCTGGGGTCAGCGCTGGGCCCCTCACTCCAGGGGGGACATTGAGGGGCTGCAGCGTGTCCAGAGCCGGGCAGGGGCTGGGGCACGAGTCCCGTGGGGAGTGGCTGGGGGGGCTGTGGGGGTTCAGCCTGGAGAGGAGGGGGCTCAGGGGGGACCTCATCGCTCCCTACAGCTGCTGCAAGGGGGTTGTAGGCAGGTCTCTTCTCCCAGATAACAAGCACTAGGACAAGAGGAAAAGGTCTCAAGTTCAGATGGAGGTTTAGATTGGATACTAGGAAAAATTTCTTTACTGAAAGGGTGGTCAAGCATTGCAACAAGCTGCCCAGGGAGATGGTAGAATCGTGTGGATGCAGCACAGCTATATGGTTTAGTGACGGACTTGGCAGTCATGTTAATGGTTGGACTTGATATCAAAGGTCTTTTCCAGCCTTAATGATTCTATGATTCAATTTCTAGAGCATTGACCATTATGTATGTAATTACACAATTACACATAATACTGTATAAAACACTTGATAGTTATCTCTTTGCCACAGAATAGGTCAGCATTTTCAGGGAGCAGCAAATGAGAGTCCTAGCAAAGAAGCTCAAAATCCAGCAATAGCCCAATTCCTTGAAGAATGTGCAGACAATTAGCTTCAACTAGATTCATTGTGATCCATAAAGATTTGCTTCAAGACCCTCCTACAAGATGAATTTCATCTTTGAGAATATCAGAATCAATTCAGTGCCCCTTCTCCATGTTTTCTTCCTCCTGTACATAAACAGTGCTAAACAAGATGTGCATAAGGGGACAGATTAATTTAGGAAAGCTATTTCTACTTCCTCCATCAACTTAATGAGCAGTTAGTTGGCAAGTCTCTTGCACGTATCCTGTTGCCAGCAGAAGTACAAGCTCATCATTTTAACTCATTTTCATGTCTCTAAGTCCAGGTAATTCCTGGTGATTCCCAGAAGAACTACGGTGTCAAAAGCCTACCTAAACTGGAGAGATCAATGGGCTGATGTACAATTTATTCTTTTTAGCTAGTGTTAAAATAGACATAGAACAAAATGGGACAATTATTCAATAAGAGTGAAAAGGAACTGAAATGATGAAAGCATACCTTCTTTTGTTACAGTCCAGTTAAAAGTTATTTGCACTTATTAAAGAAGCTACAAGTATATTCTTTATAACTTCTGAAAACTCACCACCAGAAATCATATTAACGCTGCACAATATACATTCTTTTCTCACTTGTGAAACTGTCAAAAGCTTAGCTGTCAAACACTGCCCGGTTTCAACCGTAGTGTTGAATCACAATTAAACACAGTTAAGCAGTTTGATTTAGACATTTGTCATTGATTTATGCTCCACGGGGTCAGCTGCTCTGGGAAATTGTGATTAGTCCCTGAACAAAAGGAAGAAAGAAGATTTGACTGGAATATCTGTGTACTTTTTCTACATGTAGAAGCTAGGTAAACTCTCAAGACATTAACAGTGAACAATGTGGAAGAACTCCGGAGTTGTAAAAGCCCCTTCCATTCCAAAATCAAAATATCAGAAAGTTTATAGGTCTAATTTTTTTGTTGTTTCAAGTCTCGTGTAGTATTTATATTGCAACCTCAAATATTTTTGGAGGGGAATGCATGGTGGCTGGGATCAATTTGGCCAATGAAAAAGCAAAGACAAAGGACTTCCTAACTAATTTTTTTTTCCCCTTAAACATACATGATTTGGTATTTCGAAGGGACAAGATCCTATTTAATCTTTCATATTTTTTTCTATTCTGTAGCACATTAATATGACTATAATAAGTATTAGGAACTTCTTTTTCATCTTTGTTTTGACATTTCTTTTGTTACGAGTTAAACAAAACAAAGAGGGTTTACATCATGTAACAAATTACTCTAGATGTTGCCATAGGCAGTGGAAAGTAAATAATGCACTCATGCTACCAAGCATTATTTCGTAACTCACCAGCAACGTTTGGCAAGTTCCAAGGACAAAAGCAGAATTAACAGAAGGTATTTAATGAACTTTCTGGCTAGCTCCTCAGCCAATGAGTATCAACATGCCTTCACTGATGATCTGGCCTTTCATTTCAGGAAATGCCTGAGTGTGTGCACAAAATCAAAAGGTGTGAAGTATTGCAAAGCTTTAGCTGTCAGGAAATACTCACTCTGCAAACAGTCTGCGTTTAGGAGATCTTGGCACTTCTCATGACATTTTACACCACATTCGGTGCACCTCATGCCTTGTCTAGCTATGCCCCAAAGTAGACCTTCACATTCATAACAGTATGTGGGAGTTGTAGCTGTCCAAACTTCAAAGTTATGAGGTGTAGTTGATGATATTGGATAGATCAAAGCCTGCAGCGTCTTCTTGAAGACATGTATTTTCTGTTGGGTAAGAAAAAAAATAATCAAGACTTTGGCTGAAGTATTGCTTAATACAAGTGAACTGGAGGCTAAAGTATACGTCATTACACTTACAATGTTGCAAAATACCAGAGTATGCATTGAAGTATGAACTAATTTGCAAAATACTGATTTATTCATTTTGCCTTGCACTTTGAAGACAAAATAACTGGATGTACGTTTTCACTGATTACAGACACAGGAGAATTAAGTTGGAATCAAGTCAGTCAGTTAACAGAGTCCTATGTGTTTTTCCTATTTTGAGGCAGAAATTTAAAAAATCATAAGTGTTGCACTCACAGATGCATTTTAAGTAGCTACCTAACACATTACTTTTGAATATTTAAATACTTCCTACAGGAACTCAGACACACTGCACAAAATGTACCTCAGTTATACACAGTACTATTCTTTAATATTTTGTGTGTATATAATCTCATCAAATAAATGCAGGCTAATTCTGTGTTTCCATTTTGTCTGTATCCCTATAATAACATTCTCACAACTTCCTTTTTAAGCACCAGGATGCTTTTTAGCTATAAACAATAATGATCCATATTCTTAAAGTTCCACGCCCATTTCTTGGACCGTTTAGCTTACGACACATAACTAGTTCTAGCAGAACAATTATTGGCTATTTACTAATTAGTACTGCAAACAACCTGACTCTTAGCTCCTTAGTGCTTAATAAGGTGAAACCAAAGCAGTCCCTGAAGTTTTGTGTATAAAGCATAGGCTTAGATGGCCACAATGGTCTGGTTTGTTTATTCAAGCTTTGTTTTTAGGCATTCAGATATAAGTCCTATTGATTTATTTGGAACAAGAAACACTCAGCAGCCTGTAGGCCGTACTCAGCACCACACAATAATACAACCTTGGCAGTGTTTTTTTGTTTGTTTGGGGTTTTTTTTTCCCCAGTAACTGCACACATGCCTGCCATAAACGTATTAGAAGTTCTAGATCCATTCCCTTATAAATGAATACATTATTTTTTCACAAAGAAACCATATTTAAAAAGGTAGCACAGTAGGAAATGGGTTATTTCTTAAAGTCTGTCCGTCCTACCACCTCTTCAAACTAGGGGACAACATTCTGGAATTTGTGTGGTTTGTCCATATCAGCTTTAGCATCACCGCCACAGTTATAGATAGCATAGAAAGCAAGGCTAACTTATTCCATTGAGTATTTGTTAACACTACTGTAATTTTAATATTCAATTGTGGTAAGTATATGCCATATGCAAGATATTAGCCTAAAAACATGCTGACATGCTCTTGGTTTTATCTATCTGCATCTCCGCTCAAACATATGAAATATTCTTCTAATAATAAATTGTCTGATAGAATATTTTTGTGTGCATATCTGCATAATGTTGCACAGAGTCATCAATTAAGGGAATTTTGCTACCCCAGAAAACTATTACCATGTAGCCACAAATCTACTGATTCATAGGTTCAGGCACTACAAATAGAAACAAATGTTAACTACTCCCACCGCTCTTACTGAAGTTCATAGTTACATGCTAAAACCAACATCCATCCTGTGAAGCCTGGCCAAATAAATGTGGTCAGACACTTCATGGACGTTTGATCCTAGCACCTCTGAGAACACTGTAGAACTAAACTAAGAAAAGAAGCTGATATAGCAGGACAGACTAATACAAATATTGAATTGCTCTCCAGGGTGCTTTCTTAGCCTTTCCTCCACAATTAGCCACTTAGTAACTCCCCTGAAAGCGAGCAAACATCTGCACTGGTTTGATTTTGCAGACCTTAAAAGGGACTGTGCTCGTCATGGACACCTAACTTGGCAAATGTCATCCTAACGTGTTTCTCACACCCTTGCCTCCCATGTCACAACTTACCAGCTACAGGGATCAGAAAGAAAATGTCAAAAGCAACCTAAAGTGAATTTATGCAGCTTGTTGAGGAATCATTTTTCTCAAAAACCACCAGGTCTTTGAAGATTCCTTTGCAGACTACAGTCTCGCACTCCTGAACTCTAGTAGTATCTGTACAAATCTTACCCTTTCATACTGTTCAGCTTTGATGTTTTTTCACCGTATAAATAATTTTAGAATTTTACCAGTAACTTTTGTCTGTTTCTGAAATGGCAGCAAGTACTGAAATGGCACAGCTCAACAGGCCTTGAAAAAAACATCTGAGGGTAAATGAAGTTTTCAGCTGAAAGACATAATTTGTAGATCAGTTTTGCTGCTGAACATGATCTTTCCCCTGTTGTTAATAAAGAAAACTACAATTGTAAAGAAGAAATTTATCTTACTGTCTAGAGGCTTTCATTACTAATACTCTTCTCTCTTTGAATGTATCTATTATATGCATTTACTGAGCTCTGGGCATAACATTTAGCACTGTTAATATATAGGTTTATTTAGTTATCTGCTTATCCTCCAAAGTGAAGTTTATTCCTGTCACATATACTTCTTCAGTATCTTTGATGTATTTTCTTCACAAACTTGCATCTCTTTGTTCAGCAAAGCAATTAAATGAATGCTGAATTGAAAGCATACGTTTAAGCATCACTGAAGTTAATAATTTGACACTGCTTAAAATGTCTTTGGATCAGTGCCTGAGAACATAAAAACTTTTTGTGTCATGAATGTGTTATACCAGAAGGATAACAATGTCAAGTGGCAAAGCTCAAATCATTTAACTCCAGGTTTTAATTGTTTGAGTAAGTGGCATTTAATTTTTTAATATGAGGCATTAGTTCAAAGAATTTCAGTACTGATTCTAACCTGCTTCCATCAGAGCCACTAATATTCCCTCCAGAAAAAGCTGAGGGAGAGTAAAAACCAGAAAAGCCTTAATCGGAGGAATAACTTGCCCAAAGGGGATTTTCTTCCTTAACTCTCGCCAGTGTCTGCACTTCGTCTGGTTTTGTGGAGAGTATCCGGAGAGTTCTTTTATGCCTGAAAATGTCTGTTCTTTTTGTTTTCAAATGTTGCTCTACCCAGTTTTAATGGTGCCTTAGGGCATTAAGTTCTGCTGGCTACTTACAGACCAAGTAGAAAAGTATTACTTTTTACTTGTTTTAAATATCTTGCAAGTGGTTTTACTGGCTGTACCATTACATTTATTTTCAAAAGAGTATCCGCTTCTTTTTAGTATGTTTAATAAGGGCTGGCATACAACAGGCTTCTCTGAATTCGCTTTTTTCATTTTCTAATCAAATAAGCTTTTATGTATCTAAATTTTATTTGTTGTCTGCCTTCAGACTTTTGTCTTTATTTAAGAATTTATTAAGAAATACCTATTTCTAGTACACAATTTTTCATATGTCCTCGTTCAAACTGAGGCCAAAAAGCATAATGGCATAAAAATACATCCAACTTATTTTTCCCTTTCCTCCTGAATCAGAGTTCAATAGTCTCTCCTGATTGACAGCAAGCATTGAGAAATGATTGCACTAAGCTCTCCATTGGGATCTGCTGTCTTCTTTTTTCCTCCTGAACAGTATCACTTAAGTCAGAATCTATAAATGTAGTCCTAATTATTCTTTCTTGTACTGAATTAGTTGGCAACTAATATTATCTCCAAAACTTGCACCTTTAGCCTTCCAAAGTCAGTCTGGTAGATTTTTGCATGAGGGGAGGCATGTAACTGTATTTGTTGTCATAAAAGGTGGTAATACTTGTAAGTGGTTTTCCTAGTGTCACAAGAACAGTTTGGGTTGGAAGGGACCTTAAATATTGCCTAGTTCCAACTCCCCTGCCATGAGCAGGGACACCTTCCACCAGACCAGGTTGCTCAAAGACCTGTTCAACCTGGCCTTGAACACTTCCAGGGATGGGGCATCCACAGCATCTCTGGGCAACCTGGTCCTATGCCTCACCACCCTCACAGTGAAGAATTTCTTCCTAATGTCTAATCTAAATGTACCCTCTTTCAGCTTAAAGCCATTACCCCTTGTCTGATTACTACGTGCCGTTGTAAAAAGTCCCTCTCCAGCTTTCCTATAGGCCCCCTTTACTGGCAGGTGCTATAAGGTGCCCTGACGCCTTGTCTTCTCCAGGCTGAACAACCTCAACTCTCTCAGCCCGTCTTCACAGGGGAGGTGCTCCAGCCCTCTGATTTTCTTCGTGGCTTCCTCTGGACTTGTTCCAACAGGTTCATGTCCTCCTGAAGTTGGGGGCCCAGGGCTGGATGCAGCGCTGCAGGTGGGGTCTCACGAGAGCGGAGTGGCAGGGCAGAATCCCCCCCCCCCCCTTGACTTGCTGGTCACGCTTCTTGTGATGCAGCCCGGGATAGGGCTGGCTTTCTGGGCTGTGAGCGCACATTGCTGGGCCATGTTGAGCTTCACATCTACCAGCAACCCCAAGTCCTCCTCCTCAGGGCCGCTCTCAATTCATTCTCTGCCTGTATTTGTGCTTGGGACTCCCCTGACCCACATGCAGGACCTCGCACTTGGTCTTGTTGAACTTCACGAGGTTTGCACGGGCCCACCTCTCAAGCCTGTCAAGGTCCCACTGGATGGCATCCCTGCCCTCCAGCATGTCAACCACATCACACAGCTTAGTGTTGGCAAACTTACTGAAGGTGCACCCAATCCCACTGTCTGTGTCATTGACAAAGATTGCTGGTTTTTGGTGGTTTTTTTGTCTTTTTGACAAAGGTTCTCATTGACAAACGGCACTGGTCCCAGTACTGACCCCTGAGGAATGTCAGTCATCACTGGATTTGTTTAGAAGACATCTTTTAATAAAGCATATGGAGTATCTTAGGGTCTTTTACTGAACTAAGATATTTTTGTAGCAGCTGTAACATTGATGGAAAAAGTCTTTATTTTGTATCACTTGCATGGCATAATTTCGTTCTCAATAATTTTCCCCCAGCTTTTAACTTCTTTTTAAGATTCCATAGTTCTTCTCTACTTTATCAACCTTTGTTGCTATTTTGAGATAGCAGAACTAAATACCTACTGCTCCTACTGAAAGATCATTTCAAACACCAGCTGTTTCCTACTCATCAATTCACCTCTGAGCACTACCTAACTACTCCTTTATGATCACCATATAAACACAGAAAGTTCACAATAAATCAGAGAACAGTAATGGACATGTGTATACTTGTGCTATGGGTTTCAGTTTCCAGAATATCTGTCAATATATTCTGCTCTTCCAGTTCTTAGCAACAGTGTAAGAAAAATTCAACACTTCATTTCTTTCAATTTAGGATATATTCTAGAAGGCTATGTTTCACTAGCAATTTAAGGAACATGAAAGAGGCCTTTATTCCTTCAAATTTGTGCTTTTGCTTAGTTCAGCCATGTAAATCTGCTTGCATCACACTAAGTATCCCTGAAGAAAATGGCACCTGTTGTGTTTTTGTTTAAAATTAATGTCTTTTGCAATAATTAAAAAATAATTAAAAAAAGTTAAGTCAATAAGGGAAAACCACAACACAGAGGTTTTACTAGCTGTAAGAATACATATTTTTTTCAAAAGGTTCTTCTGGGCACTTCTTGTATGAATTAAATATTTCCTTATCTAGAATCACATTGTTATTTAGCAGCAGTTACATTTACAAAATCAAATAATGCCTGACCACCTATAAGAACTGGGGAAAAAAATAATAATCACACAGAAATCTTATTGCAGAGTCCTGTCATTCTAATGGTATTCACGATGTGAAGAGAAACTTCAGGATGTCGAAAGACTGCAGGTAAAGCATGGTGCAGCTGGACTATTTAAAACAAAACATTTCCCCAAGCAACTACTTTGTAAAACAGAAATTTCTTGCTTAGTCTCTTCTGACCGTCATTGATATGAGTCAGCAGAAGCAAACCTGGTCTTGTCACTGTGAATCATGCAG
The DNA here is from genome assembly GCF_963210335.1 of Falco punctatus. Classification (NCBI taxonomy): domain Eukaryota; kingdom Metazoa; phylum Chordata; class Aves; order Falconiformes; family Falconidae; genus Falco; species Falco punctatus. Next base: position 55,721,174 of record NC_137587.1, read on the forward strand.
CAAATTTTGCTCAAGATCCCTGAAAGTGGCTACACAATAAATGGAATGCTTGTACACTCAGTTTTATCTAGTTTGGAGTGTCGAAGGCTGAAATAATTTCTGAAGAGTTTTGAACAAAAATTTCTACATTATTTAAATGACTTAAACCTGCCATTGAAAACACTCACCATTTCATCATTGTTTATGGAGGTCCGGATGAGCATGGCCATGGAAATACCAGATTTTCGGGCTGCAAGTGTCTGTTTAAAGCAAATGCGAAACTGTTAAAAATTATACTGGTAACTCCAGTTGTTTAATTTAATGGAAGGCAAGAAGTACTTGACTACGCTATTGAATTTAAGCAAAACTGTAAGACTTACAAAAACTTTTAGTTAATGTTTGCAGCACACAACTTTTAAGGTTTCAGTACATAACGCAAGCATGATTTCTATCATCATTACTGTTTATTTCAGCAGTGCCCAGCTGAACTGCCATTTCTAATATAAAACCTGTTATTCAGAGGTTTATGACTCATTTTTTTTAAATCACAGGCTGTCACTGTTTTTCCGCTTTGCCAACAAAATTAATGTGGTACAAGGATAGGCATCCTGCCCTAATTTGGGAGCTGTCTGTGCCTACAGCAACATGGGAGATCATTTTGCAATAGTCTTATGGTTCAAGTTGTCAGTCCAGATAATTTTTTGTAAATCACTAAGCACTTTTAAACTGTATGTATGTAGATAAAATGCTACTTGTCTTAAATAAAAAGTCTTTGGGAAACCTAAAAGTATTTTTTTCCACAAATACAATATTTATTCAATACTACGAATAGCTATATGGAGAAATAAAAAAAAAAAATGGTTCTTGGAAGGAGGAAACCAGGATGGAATTCTGCCTCAGTCTGTCCATTTTTGCCCACATGATGTTATGGGTATAGGAACATCTCCCAGTTTCGAAGACTACGCCCCATTTGCTCTAGTATAGTACATCAAAGGCGCACAAAATAAAACATTTTTAATATAAAGAAATTTTATCTTCCTTACTGCAATATCCCTGTAATTTAAATGGGTCCTTAAGAATGAATTAGAGAGTATAGTGATCAGAAGGAAAGAGACCCCAAGGAAACAAGTTCTGTGTGTTTTCCAAATAGTATTTCAACTCTGAATAGCACCTCTGCTATCAGTAGTCCTTTTCGCCTGACAGAAACAGGTAAGATTTATTCCACTGTACAAAATATTAACCATACACTGCTATACTACTGTATTTTACCAGCAAAATTGGGCCTATGCATCCCTCCCCCTAGTCTAAATCATCCCAAGTGTGCCTGTATACTTGTGCTTTATCTCTGTTCTTCTGTAATCCAGCGTCTGCTTTGTCATGCATTGCTGCTCTCAGTCTAGCAGTGGGAGGATGATCAATTACACCACCCACTAACCAGTAGTCTGTTGCCTTTGTTGCGAGGATACAGACTTTCACCTTACTGTGAACTGGGTCTCTGTAGTCCACCATTATAGTTTCAAAGATATTTTGCATATGACATTCTTATTTTTGTGAAATATATATTGGGTCAGAAGCATTTTAGGCTTATACCAGCAGAGGAATTGCATCATTAATCTTTGGATGGTGAGACAATTCTGGTTCCTTCCCATTTTATACTTTTAAATACTGACATAATTTAAATTGATTTTTTTTATTTAGAGATATTAAGACTGTTAATTTTAATTTTAAATGTTCACTTCCCCCTGAGAATGTACCCATTCGATTTTCAATACATTTCCCTTGATGATAATTAAACTTGCAGACAGACACAAAATTATTAATCTTGTGAAACCAATTATGGGGTAAGAAGTCATCCCCGGCACAGAAATATTTGATTTGATTCATCACTGTCCTGCCACAGTTACCATGGCATGCAAAGACACCCCCGCCCCTTCATTTTTCTTTGAGCAGTTTACCAAGTCTATGCCATTAATTTGCTATCAGTTTTGCCACTTTTTTGTTAATAAATAAATAATCGTTTGCTTCTCTGTGACCACCTTTCCCTTCTATTTCCGTAAATATGAGAAATTAATTAGCGCGCACCAGTAAGATTGACAAAGTGACAGGAAAGATGAAACAGCGTCCAGGCTTTGCTTTTTCAAACTTTTTGTGACAATACCTAATGCTACAGGACCTATGCATCAAAGTGAGAAGTGACAAGCAAAAATGTGTTGGGAACATTAAGAAGAAAAGAAACAATTTTCATAATCGGTAGAGTGTTATGTTTAAAAAGATTAATTTTAAAAGCACTCATCTTTTGGTCCCTCTTGAAGCATATTTCTTCCCAAAGTCCTGGAAAGTAGTCATTTACATTTACTTGCCTGCAGTATATTAGTTGTATAGTTTTGACCTCTAGTCTTCATGTCACTTATACTTAGAGAAAGTGATTTGATCCTTTTAGGTCTAAAATACACAATCCTAGCTATTTCAGACTATAGAGCAATATGGACTACTTGTCAGGGCAGGAATACAAAGGGCAATAATAACATTAACCTCATATATAAGGCAGTGAATCCTACTGTGTTCTGTCCTCCAGCAACATATCCAAGTACACGAGGCAGCAGGAGAACTGCAATTTCATGCTATCAATGTAAGTCAATAAACAGATAAGTATTTCCTGAGAGAAAAAGGAAATTTAGGGAAGAAATTCTGACCCTGCCACGTGTTCTTGAGGCCCAATTCTCCCAAGGACTACTCCCAGAATCACGTAGCTTAACCTTTTTGCTCCTTAATCAGAAGTGTGTCTAAAATCATAGTACAGTGACCTATATAAAATAACAAAGTCTAATAGGAAACAGATAATTAGGCTGTTCTTAATAAAGTGTTTGTCATGCTGAAAGGATAATAAGAGAAAGTGATACCTAGAGGGATTTGTGATAAACCAGTAAAGTTAGCAGTCATTAGGGATTAAATTTACAGGGGTTTTAGTGAAAGAACTCACAAGAATTACTTCCATTTATGTTTCACTGTCAGAATAAACGGTATCTTCAAGAGAAAGCCCATAAATAAAATGTTTCTGAAATACTGTAGTTGGTGATAATTCAAGAGCTTGAAGCACTGAACACACAGATAATAGTGTCTGTTCTTAAGAATGGAAAGAAGCAAGGAGGAATGAGTATTTTGGAAAAAGAAAGGGAAAAGTGCTGCCAGACTCATTTATGGGAAATAAGGTGACAGGTTATGAATGTAGCAAGACAATTTTTCCCCCTCCTTCCCTTCTGTTTTTAAATAGTAGCAGGGAAGAAAGGTAAGTGCAGGTCATCATCTGGAGCCTCCATGAAGAAAGTTCAAATTGCCAGAACATCAAAAGAACATAGTGAGCAACAGAAACCTGAAGCCTTTCCGTACTGTCTTTTAACAGGACACAAGACTTGTTCAGCAGTTTACACTTGCTCCCTCTCAAAGCGAAGTTCAAACACTACCTCATGTCTTTCCTTACATGGGAATTTGACCTACAGAGGCTAAAGATCTCCATGCAGGTACTATTGTGTCATAAACATATGGAGAAATTTATACAAAATAACCCAACAAAACCAATAAGAGAAGATGATAAAGCACAGCATTGTCTATTTAATTTTTAGATGTTTTAACAAATTCCTGATACATGATGTAAAATAACTTGGCCTCCTTGGTGCTCAAGTCCTTTTAGAGCCCCTAATAACTTGTGTCTACACTGTCTTATGCATCACCTTCAATTTTGCCTTAGCAGCTTAAATAAATAAATTAATATAACTGGAAGTCATTCTAGCAAAAAAAGTGGTAACCATAAGAGAATTGGACTCAAGCTACAATTAAACATTAAATGGAAAATTATGTGGGTGAAGAAAGAGCTGCCTGCCACAATGCAATAAAAGAAAGCTGTGTTTTGAGCAGCTGAAGTAGCGGGGAGGAAGGAGCTGTCAAGCTAACGTTTTGCAACTGTTCATGAGTGCTGGCTGTGCCATGCAATACTCATTCCTCGTTTTTTACAGAGGGTTTCTGTTTTCCTGATCTTTTTTTCTTTCACAGTTTTTTTCTTTACAAGAATCTATAGACTGCTATCACCAGGAAAAAAAAAAAAAAAAAAAGTTGAAGGCAAAATATTTGTTACCACTTTCCCGATCCTGTTATATTTTTAATGCACTGTAAAAGCTACCCACTAGAGGTGAATCTGACAAAAAAAATACCGGTTTGAGCATTTAGAAGTTGTGCGACTTCAGAACTGTTTATTTTTGAGCAACTACAGGTAATTTATCACTCTGGGGATCTTAACATTATTATTTTGAAAGGCAGACTTACACTCTGTTTTGGGAGGGGGGTGGGGCAGAGGGGAAGGAAGAAGAACTCCCTCAAAAGGAAACAAGCTACTGTCCAAAATTACTTACCCACCTTCCATAATTTTTCTATTAAAATTTTGATGTCTGATCCTGAAATGTTCAACAGAACTGCAGTATTAAGGCCAGAAAACAGATTTAGAAAGGCAACGGCAATTCAGCTGAACGACATGATCATTACTGGCCACCACTGTAATACCATTGTACTTTTCCTTCATATTTGTTTTCATAGAAGAGACTAGAGCATGCCCCATCCAGCCTTTAAGTTTACCTTGAATATTAAGGTTAGTCAGAAATAGCATGGAAAACAACAAAAAAACCCCCGAATCCATCAATAATTTCATAATCTCTCCAAAACTAGTTCTTAATTCTTGGAACACACTGGTGTAAAATAGAGGAATATAATCATATTATTATGTTTTCCTTTTAGTTGAATTAAAAACCCCCACAAATATACAAATACTGTTTGAATATTTTTATGGTTTATCTATTTAATGTATGAACATTAAAATATTTAAGCCAATTTCTCTATTAATGATTAAAGAAGTTAAGAAAATGGAGTGCAAATAGGTTTAATGTAAAATAGTCCAGATTTTTGGCTTTTATCTAATGATTACTCTGATGATGTACAAAACCTAAGAATATGGCAACTACAATTTATATGGATGTCTTCAATCTTAAAAGAGTCCAAACTACCATAATCGAGCTCTAGCCTCTATAAAGGCTTTTGTTGAGGAGACATTTACATAAAAAGAAGTATCAGTGCATTACTGTTTTAGATGAAATGGGCAGTTTTCTCATATGGTGTGTCCACTTCAACAGTATGAAGCAAGCAGACTGCTTCACAACTGCAGCAAAGATTCACAAATTATTCCTGTGTTCTTATATCAAATGACAAAGCTATGTATACATTCTTGAATGATCAAAAGAAGCAATTTGCCTGATTACAGTGATTGTAAAATATAAAGTCACCTTTAAATCAAATGAAACCAGGAATTTTCAAGAGTTTCCGTAACATTTGAAATGATGACTTGCATTAACAGAAGCAAAGACTAAAGCATAACGAGAGGAAAAAACAGAGCTAAATACCTTTGTCTATGACTGGGCAGATCACCACACCTACTTGGCCATCGGGAGTTAAGCACTTCTAATGTCCACTGTAATTATTGTTATCCCTCTCCCTGCCTGCAGTTCCACCCCAAATTAAAGCTCTAACTGATATAAAAGAGAGAACATGTTTGTTTAAAAGTAGAAGTTACAGCGACTCGACTCCGTTCTGGCTCCACATTAAAGAAGTCTGTTCAAGCTCCCTGTACTGTTATTCTAACAGCTCTCTGTATTGTTCCTGCACTTGAAGGATCATTTCTCCTTCTGTTATTTTTCCCTCCTATAGCAGATATATTCTACTAGAACTCTAATAATGACCCATACTGAAATTCATCACTGCAGCAAAGGAGAACTGTTCCTGGAAATGGATTTTGACTGCCTTATCCTCGCTAATGACTCCAACCAAAACAAGCAGGAAAAGCTGTCTCAACCCATTAGTGGAAAAACTTACAGATTTAGGAGGAAAAAAAACCTAGTAAGGTTTCTGTTGAAAACTGGATTTTTCAAAATGTAAATTTATGGAAACAAATGTGAATCAAAGATATCAATTTAAGATTATGTATATCATTTTGATAAACGTTACATTGAGGTACCATGCTGAAAGCATGAAAACTAATGCAGAGAAACCGGGAGTTCAGAGGGACTACAAAAATAAGAAGGGACCTTTACAAGTGCCAGAGTTAGTGGAAAAAGAAAAATATTTCCATGAGTCATTAATCTACTTATCAGAAAGTACACTATCATACCTGAGATTTGGTTTTTTGCTTTGGGAAATTCACCTTTTACAAAAGAGATCAAAACTTTTGTTGATTGATACAAGAAGATTTAAAAGCAGGGAGCACTTTCAACTCTTTATCTAGGTATCTAAGGCTGTTCCACAGGGGAAGCACTGCAACTGGGTGCTAAACAATCTGCTCGTATCATTAGAAAGGATTTTGGAATACACAGATAAATTTCTAACATAAACTTCTCCTAACATTTCTGCTATAAATGATGCAGAGAATAAGCCGTTCACATAAGACACAACTTCACTTAGGATAAAATTCTTCGTGATAAAATAGTTTTTCTATTTTTCAAATAAAAGGTCATCATAAATTATGACATTCACAAATGCCCTAAGAGTTATTATGACAATTTTAGAACATTTATCAGTATAAAAGCACTTACCATAGCCTGAAAAATCCAGCCAAGACAGGAAAGAAATTATAAAGAATATTAATAATTTGTCAGATTTGTTGCAACAAAAAAGAGATATAAAATTATATTTATTTCAGTCAGTGTCAGAAAAAGTCTAGCAGTCAATTACAGCAATATTATTTCTATTTTTCTGAAACAGCCATATAAGTAAACATATAAAAAGATAATTTATTATGTATTAGATCTTACAAGGACTTGAGAATTAAGTTACTGATTTAAATGAGATGGTTTGGAGTCGATCTATTATAAGTTCAGAGCTCACAGGTGACTGCTTGAAATGCACATACCTTCAAACACAAATAATGTCTCATAGAAGATGACCTACACTAAGTCTGAAATAAGTTCCTCTTAAATTAAAAAAAAAATTACCAGCTGAAGACCTACAACTGCAGAACTGAATTGTTATATAATTTACTATTTTAAAGAACATTTAGTTAAGTGCTATACTGTAAGTCCATAATGATTAAATTCCAGAATAAATTTCAGTTTTAAAACTCTGCAACTTAAACTTCTAAAGGTAGAATTCATTCAGGAAAAGTTATCCTTCAACAACTGGACATTAAAGTAGTAATCATAACATGGTAATCATAAACATATTAGAATAATAAAATAAAAGTTTTATTCCACCATTCAAAATGTGATTATTTTTTATTTTATAAATATTATGTTTTTCAAAGTTAATAGTTAATATTTACATTTTGATGTCTTAACTTGTTCAGAGCTATGCCTATCTGTAAACAGTTCCAACAGTTATGAATAAAACAAAGCACTATTTACTATGCATGAAAGCATCATAAGGCAGCTGTCAATTGTACTCATGTATAATACAACTTAAAGTGAAATGTCTACTATAAAAAGATGGTTTCAGTGAATACAGGCTCTACTATGTCATGAATTGCAATTTTTCATTAATTTCAGAACAAATTCTATTCTAAAATGGTTGCTGTGCTTTCTGTTTGTGACCCTTCAGATAGTATGGTATATCGCTGTAAAGGAACTGAACAGAGTACCTAAGAATATGTTGAGCAATAATTTCACAAAGATTGATCTTTTAAAGATATCTACAGTAATAATTTACTTTGGCTGACTCCTTATAAATTTCCTTACAATGAGAAACTGGTTTGTAGGCTCACCACCACCCAGAGACCAAGTATGTATTTTATCAAATTATGAATTCTGTGTGTCAGTAAAAGAAAAACAGAAATGTGAATGGCCCTTGAAATTCTTCAGAGCAGAGAGATTCTACTTAATCTTGTTTAGACTAGAAGTCAGAATAAATCTCAAAGGAACTGCAATTCTGTTCATCTTTCTGAAATTTATTTGCCTAGATTATTATTATCTACAATAACTGTTAAAATAACATACCTCATCTTGCATCAAAAGTATGCATAAATCTTTAAAACATTCATACTGAAACAGAGTTGCTTTTTAAAAGGAACTTTCTTCCTCTCACAGTATTGTAATAAATCAAGTCAATCAGTATCCCAAGCACTCAATAACAGCTGTCTTCATAAACTAATTCAACATGAAAATGAGTAGTTTATTGTACAAAACGCACATTACTTGATTAACAAGTAATATCTAAATATTTGATGAGATGCCCAGACTTATCTAGTGCATTGTAACAACTGCATCATTGACTTTTACTGGCCTCAACCCATTGTCTCAAGATACCTTTTTTCCATGAAACAATTGTTGACAAACTATCACTCACATGCACAATAGTAATTACAGGAAAGTCCTAGACAACTGACAAATGAATCAACGGTTTGATAGCGTCAGAAGTTACTTACCACATCTCGAACAATGGGAAAAGATTTCTTTCTACGCAGGTCTGGCATACTATCAATTCCATACAGCCCACGGCCAGCACTGTAGATGAAAAATCAAAGAACAAAATAAAAACCTGGAGCTTACAAGTTTGCATCCTTAAGAATGCATTATAATTTTATATATATATATATATATATATATGAAAATAAAATACTTAAAATATCTATATTTATAATTAAAATAAAAATTAGCAGTTATCAGCTAAAGTAGTTAAGTGTTCTAATTTTTAGGAAAAAATAATGAGTGTTCTAGGTGTGGCTGTTTTTTTCTCCTAACATTCACCCAAAGCAAAGAGCAGCTGAAAGACCGTTTAATACCTCCTAAAGTTGTTTATCATGGATTTAGACGTTTTAACAGCAGCTTTCCATCAAAAGGACTCGTATATCTGAGATGGAGCTCAACATTGTACAGGATATCATTGTTGTCATAAACTTGGAGCCACTTCAAAGAATGAAAAGCTGACACACCAACAGGATTTAAAAGAATACACACTGATCCAGGAACAACCTGCTTTATCGTCCCTGACTCTTCAGAAAAGGTAACAAAGGTATTATGCTCCTGAACTTTTTCCACAGTAGATGTTGGAAGATTGCTATATACCTTGCCAAATCTAATTCAGAGATACTCTGAGATTCTCAGAGAAGCTAGGATACCGTATTTTTCCAGACCCAACATTTTCCCCTCCATGCTCCGTGTTCAGCACTTCTCTGAAATACCCTTTTTAGTTGTTCTATTTCTATCTCTGTGTATAAAAGTACATGTCACAGCAAAGAGTTTATCATCTGAAAGCCCTGGCTTTCTTTATATGCATCACAATTATTGGGTGAAAAGTGATTCAACTGAAATTAGCAACAGAATTTTCACTTGCTTTGAAGGGTCCATACTGTTCCAAATACTCCTTTGCTGACTTGCGAATTATAACCCCCCACCAATAGTAGAGTTGACAAATTCTATATTTATTTAAGCCAAGACTCTGGTTGATGATTCCTGTTGGATATAGATGTTACAGAGTTCCATAGTTGCAGCTAGATCCAAAAGGCATTATAAATCATAGACCTCAGCTGTTACAATTTGCAGCCTAGCATATTGATATAAACTGAAATCAGTGCTGGGCTATGCTAATATACCAGACTGTAGGCAGTTTGGGGACAGACTCTGTATCTCCAGTGCCAATATCTGCAAGATGAATCAACACAAGCCAACAGAACCCATCAATCAGAACTATAAATAAAGAGAGGTGAAATACATTAATAGAATCATTAAGGTTGGAAAAGACCTTTTAGATCATCAAGTCCAACTGTATACCCTTCAGAATCATCTACACATTCTTTTAATCTTGTAATACAACATACCTGCAAAGACCTTGATAAAGATCTTCCAGTGTGTACACTGATATACACAAGATTCAATGCCCAAAACAGATGGGTTTAACAAAGTCAAGAATCTTTCTCCACAACTTTAAATCGAATTGAGATTAAATTCTAAAAGCCCCATGCCCAACTCTCCCAACACCAACAACCATTTAGACTTCAAAGATCCTTCCTGTCTTAATAACTCAATATTCTTTTTCATGTGATGCTAAATTTAGATGATGAAAATGCTATTTTTTCCCTAATGAATTATAACTATTAAAGTTTTTTCCAGAAATAGTATAATTTTCCCCATTTGTTAAAAAAAATAAAATAAATCACATTTCATTAACATTTTGCAAAGCAAAAATTAGTTTCACATAGCCAGAAGGAGTAAAGCTGGTAGGAAAGCAAATTTTATTTCCTAGTAGGAGAACTTCTGAGCTTCTCAAGCACTGATGTTCTTCAGGGAAACCCTGTTCAACAACAAATTTTCACCCTTTCCCTTGCAAAGAAAATAATAGATATATTTTAACTCATGACATGTCTCAGAAATGAAGCAATACTTTCATCCTTAAGTTGTATATTGTTATTTAAAAAAAACCCAGACATTTAATGTTAGATTAAATTGCTTGATTCTGAGAGATGACAAACCTCCTCAAACCCTTCACAATGGGACTCAGTCTTTTGGCACTGTGCAGGACCGAGTCACAGATCACACTCAGAATGAAGTGAAGAATAAGGGTATAAATTGATTCAAAATACTGCTTTCTTACGATACTACAGCAAAGAAAATGCAGGATCTTTAGAAGCTGACTAAGGTGAAAATGCTTTTGGGTGCTCTTTCTCTGTGATGTTTTCAAGTTTTGAGGTGCTTTATTGTTAACAGATAAGGTCTTGCAGAAAGTTTCTTAAGTTTATGTCATTAATTGGCATCACACTTATGGGGTGTATTGTGGGCAATATAATAATAAAATATCTGGAATACAGATAATTTCCTATTATAGGGGCTTAATTAAAGTTTTTTTTAAGGGGTGTGAGTTGCTATTAAGCTACTAGTTCCCAAAGCAGAAACTTGAAATAAACATGAGCTTTATAAACTCCCCAGAATGTTATATAACATTTAGCTACAAGACAAGGCCCAAGTTCTTCTTTATTGTATTAGCACCTATTAGTTCAGAGACAATTTTGTATTCTGCAAAAATTGAAAGTAATTTTTGAGCTTTAGGAAAAGTTTGCAGTTTCATTTAGATCCATGTTGACCAAATCTAATTAAAGATATAAAAACAGTATCTGGGAAGAATTCATTCCTTGTTCTAGGCTCTGAAACCCCCCTGATGTACAAAAGGAATTATTTCCAAGACTTTGAAAAATGAAAGCTTAACCTGAAGTCTCTAAAAGAGATAGATCGGTAAATTTCTCAATACTAACAAATATGTACAGTACATAATACAACAGTATGAGGTATTCTTCTTGTTGAAAATCCTTTAACCAGAAAAGAATTCAGTATGTTCTTTCATAATAGCCCTATTCTAAATGGTTGATATTACTGCTAATACTTCTGTACAAGTACTTAAGTTTTGACATGAATGTAGTCATAGTCATTAAAAAAAAAAATAAAGTAGTCAACAAAGGAGCTAAGTTTGAAATTACTGTTTAAAATCTTTCGGTTGATAGAAGGTCATTTGTTTACCAGTGCAGTAAGGAATGGAGAACTACAAGCTGACTTCATATCAATGGCCTTAAGGTGGATCAATAAATTCTGAGCTATTCACAGCACTGGATAAAAGATACATTAACAGCTGTGACTGACTCAGTAAAAAAATCCTGTACAGAATACAGGCCAGTTGGTCTAAAGGAAATTTGTAGGCAAAAGGACAAAATAATGTATAAAAGACATAAACTTGTCACATGAGAATCACTAATTATTCTTCTTATTGCAAAGAATTTGAAAGGAATGGTACAAATATTCCTACACTTACTGGAACTTTCCAGGTTTGGTGAACTGGCGTTTCTTATCTTTTGCCCATTAGGACATTTTTCTCTATACTCAAATGAGAACTTAGTGCATGTATCATACACTGTGCCTGAAACTGATAACTGCCCGTATCATGAACAAGCTGCCTAAGGCAGCAGCAAGAAGTTTTTTGCCTAAAACTGATCTATTCTGCTTCACAGTCTTGAGCAGAGCTTGAGTGGACCCATTTTCCGTGACTCTAGATATAGCACGGAATACACTGATGTGTTATGTTCACACAGATAATCAGATAAGCTGTCACCCTACACAATCAATTGGCTTCACTTCATCTCCACCAGTGACTAGACAACAGAAAACTCATTATTCTAGAGTTTTACTAAGTCAGGACTGATCTACTGGGGAATGATTTTTAAATTTCTTTACAAATAAACTGGGAGCTGGTAAAATTGTTAACTCAAAATGTCACCCAAAATCCAATAGGATAATATGGAGGTGAGAAAAGCATAAATACATTTTCAGTGCAAGGAGATTGCAGGTCTGGTGCAATTTTCCAGAGAAAATTGGATCTGACTTTTGGTGTCACATGATATTTTAACATAATTTGGATTGCACCTGTCTGTACTTTACTTATGAAGAACAATTCTTCATAGAGATTACCAAATATTTAGGTTGTCAGTAGGATGCTGAAGAAAGTTAAAGTCACATGAATAGCTTTAAAGCATTATAATAAACGATTTCCACTTAGTCACAGCAGCAACAATAATACCTTATTTAGTCTGATCCTGCTAGTGTTCATCAGGCCCACACTGTTCACTCAAATTATTCTTTCTTCTTTATTACAGACAAAAATACGACTTGAAAGCTATAATCAAAACATTCAGAATGAACTCTGATGAAAAACTCCATCTTCCACTAAAATCTGAACTTTTTCTAGACTGGCAGTTTAGTGTAGTAGTTCAGATGCAACTCCCAACAGTAAAATATATAACAATTTCTGTTCTGTAACCGGTAGGTAGTCTGTATGGTGAGGAACGTGACAGATGATCTATATGTATGCACATATATATATATACACACACACACGCGCGCGTACATATAATTTTTTTGCAGATGCAGAATTGATCAGCTATGTTTTCCTTTCAGCCCATTTAAGCAGACTGTTCCTCTACTAAACTATTCAAAACCCTCGGCGAGGTACTCTGCTGTATACTTGATATATTTAGCTGTCCAAAAACTTCCAACCTTTTTCCTTCCAATTCAGTCCTCAGTTTCAGAGGACTGAATTACAAATTGAGAGCTATGGCACTGCACGTATTCACTAGTGATTCTTAGAAAATCACAGTTTAAGTTATAGTAACATTACAAATATTCAACAAATACAGTTTTATAAGAGGTATCAATTTTATGTCACAAAACCTGTATTTGATCAAAGTAAATCATTGCAAAAACATTGGTATTTTTGCCATTAAAAATGAAACATCTCACTATTTAATATAAAGAGGTTTTTACTTTTTCTTCTTTTTTTCATTCCTAGGCATAAAGATTTTGGAAAGAATCACAGCCACTCTTTAAGGTCTGTGTAAATGAGTTCCTCTCCAGATGAAAATAATCACAAAAATGAAAAGGTGAAGTTTCACTGTTTTGTTTTTTAAATCATTCAGTATTGAAGATACATTTTAGGTTACTGGGATACTTCATTGTCTTTAAATTCCTAGGATTACATAATATTTCAGATTAGATTAGTCTGTTTTACAGCCTAATTAAATTTATTTAGTTAAATGTGATAAAACGCCTAGACAGCTTATAATGCTGGTCTGATATCATGAAAATTGAGATTAATTTTTTTGAAAATTGAGCTGGGGGTGAGGAAGGGAAGAAGAAATGTATCGCTGCTGTATATTATAATCACAAAATGTAGCCAGTGGCATTTGTAAAAACAAAAATGGAGCCATGTAATTTAATGAAAATAATTCTGAGACAGCCACACTGTCTGAAGACCCACAAATCCACACTTGGGTAGCAATACATACTTCTTGCTGGAGTGGAAAACTAGAATTCGAGGTCTACAATTGTATATGAATACTGGAAGAAAATAGTCACATTAGAGAAGTACAGGACTGGATTTACAGCTTTTCCTGTTCCTCACTATATTAAAATGCCATCAAAGAAATAGCTCTGAAAATGAAAGTTGGATTAAAGGAGTCTTAATATGACCTAAAAATACTATATTAAGAAATGAAAAATAAAAAATAAAAAATGAGCAAAATCTCTCCATAGGAAAAAAAAACAGTTATCCTAGCCAATTCAAGAAGCTGTCAGAAAATTTTGGGGTAGACTAGGCTACACTAAAAGACTGTATGCATTCAAATTTTGACAGACTGTGTGCTCAAATGAGTATGTATATTATTGTCATGGAAATTTTGAAATTATGTTTGTGAGTCATATTTCTGTAGTAAAGATTTGAATTAATCACACTCAGGATATACTGATGGATGCTCAGGTTCTGACTGAGGCAGAAAACCAGACTTTTTTTGTGACTACAGGTTTGAGCCTCTCTCTGCCTTCCGATCACCGATCTGTTCAACATTCATTCCCAGGTGCAAGCCAAAGAGGACTAACAGATATTCCAAACTGTGCTAACAGGCCTCGGGGACCATCTCAGCTTTTGGAGAAAAAAATCGCTTGCAGAGAAGTTCTTACTTCATTTCTTTCTCCTGTCATGCTTCTTGTCACATTACAGGGAGCTGATGCTAGGTAACTAAAATGACTTTAAGTTAGCTTCAGGCAATTTGGCCTCAAAGTGCCACCATTTCAACTTGTAAACTTTTTTCCTTTATATTTTTTTCAACATTTCGAAACACAAAAAAACCCACCAAAACCAATCCAAAACTAACCCATGCAAAACACTCTAAACACTAAAATTATTTCCTAAGGCCCAAACTAAAAAAAATGTTATTAAACCCCAAGCATTAGCACAACTGCATTAAAACTACTTTTGCTGATATTCTTGACCATTACACCAGAGCAAATAAGTAGTAACACTGATGAAGACAGAGTATTCACAGTGCTGCAAAAAATGTCTAGAAAGAAAACCTCATCTCAATGTTTATAGGGAAGAGAAAAATCCAAACATCCTTCTCAAAATTAACACTCCCTTAGCAGAACTGCTGCAATACCATAAAACCAAGGATTCATTTTGAATTCCCTCTACCATCCTTGAAGCCTATGTAAATGGTTTCCTTAGTATCAACATGGCCATAATGAAAAGGCATCAACAAGGGAAAGAAAAAAAAAAACAATTTGCATAAAGCTTGTGAGAATTTATAAGGTTGGGATAGGAAGTCCTACAAGACAAATTAATTTGCAAAAACAGAAGACCTTCCTAGACCCAGATGAAGTAATAACACGCTAAGCTTAGTTTACCTTTGACAATATGCATCCCTGTGTTTGTCATTAACATAGGATCATAGCATCTAATCAAAACAATAATATAAACCTCCCGGAGCAGAAAAGATAAAACAAATTAAAAGCAACACTAAAACATCAGTGCCAACCTAATGAAGGTGGTGAGACTGTATCTTAACAAAAAAAAAAAAAAAATCCCCCAAACCTTAATTTCTCTTTTAAATCCAGATATTTATGTAGCTGTGAACTTTCAGCATGCTGTATCATCATGGAATCATGGCCAAACAGCTTTACAACATTTCCATCTCTGATATTAATTAATAATTTCTGCAGACATGGTATCACATGGATTTAGGAACACATAACTAACTGTTCCCAGCCTACACATGTTTGAGTCTAGGTAGCATTCAACTAAAACTTCTTCAATAACATCCAAGACAATTTATTTCTGCATCAGAAAGTCTTTGATAAGACAGTTAAACATAAAACAAGGAGAGTTAAGCCAAAATGAAAAGTGCAGAGAAGACTTAGAATCTGGGAGGCTGCAAGTTCCTTACCGGTGTGGATGGCACCTAAAGCACACTTCAGCTGGAAGTTAAGGGGATGGGTGAAATGGGAAAAGTCGAGAAATCAGCAAGAGGCAGTAGACTTGAAACAAGAACAAATTCTTGAAAATAAAGAGCACAGCTTTAACTGACCTGGTAGTAGCCAGTAAGTGGGTGAAAAGAGTCTTGAACCTCTCAGAGCAAATCTAGACACATCATTCTTGACTTGTAAAATTTCAAACAAAGATTCTTGAAAAGGTAAGCAAGAAGTAAGCAGTTCTACTAACTTCAAGTTACGGCTGAAGTTTGACAGATATAGCAGGAGAGAGGAGTCTAGCTCAAACCAGTTGTGCAATTTGGATATTTTTTTTAAAAGCACTGTCTTCAGGATTTACATCTAATTCTTCTAACGCATCAAGTCCATATTGACACATTTTTTTCCACAGAAAATTCCCAAATTGCCTGTTGGCTATATTAAAATCCTCAAAGGCATCCCTCTAGTTTTCTTTGTAGAGTTCCCTCTAGTTAAAAGAGAAAAAAAATGGTAACGCTTTCATATCTTAGCTGAAAGGGTAAAGCACTTACCTAGAGTACAGGAGAGTTTATTTCAAACTTTAGAAGCATTATCACCTTCCAAACACTATCCTAACTCTTACCCTACCAATTTAGGAGACAAAGTGTTTCTCCCACACCTTCTTCTGATTCACCTGCACCATTCTGTAAGAAAGCAAAAAGTATGCATAGAGTGTTTATGCATTTCCTTTCTATGTTCACATAAACAGTCTTTGGTGCAGGGATTTGCTATTAGAATCTTCTTTTCAAGAACATGAAGATCAAGGTAGACTGCAACTTCTAGATATATCTACAGATATCAGCAAAAGCATGAAAGCAACAAAATAACATTTCTAAGGTTGTGCAAAGTGGATGTACATAAACTAAGAGATAAACTCAGAAACTCACATTCTGAAGGCTTTTTGTTATTCAGGAGCAGTTCCATCAGCAGTGAATAAAACTCATCATGTGTATAAGGCATTCTTATGCCACAAAGAGCTACTTCTGACAAGCAACGTCCATAAAATCACTCTCATCTATTATTCTGCTCTATAACACAAAATATGACTAAAATTGTGGCTCTTAGTGGACTTCTATTACTGATCACTAAGAAGCAGCATATAGAAAGGAAAAAAATCCACATTCAAGAATAGCTAACAGTCTTCTAGGAGAAAAAAATTTATATCTGGACTGAAAAAATGGAAGGCCAAACATGAATACCCTATAGAGGTATATTTGTGTTTATCTGTAGAAGCATTACCAAGAAGGAGAAAAAAAAAACAACAAACCAAAAAAAACACACCAAACTTGTAACACCTAGTCTTTATCTTGAAATACAAATAACACATTTATTAAAAACTTTGCTGAAACAAGAGATTTTTCAAGTATCAGAGATATGTTGACTGGGGGGAGTTTGAAGCCAGGTTAAGACTAGTTATTGGTTAATATTTCAACTGCAAACAACTAGGAATAAATTACTGTCTGAATGCATTCCCTCACTTCAGTAATACTGACTGAATATACACCCTGTAGAGAAATAAGACAATTGTGGAAAACCTCTAGACATGGTTTGGTGTCCAGAGTGTTTCTAGTTAGCTATGTTCTAAAAATCTCTTGATCTTGTTTGTACTCGGCACCCACAAGTTTAATAGTAATTCTGGGTTAGTGTGCTTCAAAACCCACTTCCAATTGTCTTTTGATTACCAGTAGGTATTTTAACAGATCGGCTTATAAATGATAGAGGAAGAAACCACAAGACAAGACGTTTCCAATTGCTTTCATCGTAAAGGGGTACCCTTCTCTTTAAGAATCTAGTGAAATAATAATAAATCCTGTTTTCCACATGAGAAATTGATGTGTTCCTTATGGTAATAGTTGACTGGAATCCAAGGAATTATCTGAAGCAGTTGCTTTACCTGCAGGACACTGAGGCTTGTGTTGCTTAGTAGCCAGTGTTCTGTGTTTTGACATGAATGAACGTGTTGTCAAATTTTCTCTTTCAAGAAGGAAAACTATACTCTTGTCTCTTACTTCTCCACTACCTTATGCGGTCCCTGGAGCACCATTAATTGGTCTCCCTGCATTCCTGATGCGATTAAGCTTAGTTACAGGCACAACAATTCTCAACAAGAAAAAAAAACAAAAACCAAACAACCAGCAAAACAACCAGCAAGCCAAATCACCCAACCCCTCACTAAAACCTCAAATCTATGTTTGAATTTTTTTCTTTTTGAGGGAAAGAATATTTCTTTCCACAACTGCAGCACTGCTTCTATTTTTCAGAACTGTTCTCCAGTTTTACTCCACGAAGTTTATATGAATTCTCACTTTATGAGGGACTTCTGAACTTTTCATCAATCTTCGAATTCATCTGGGTCCAACAGCTGCTTCTGCATAATTTGGGACAAACAGTGACTCTTTCTTTCTTTTTGAAGCCTAAAAAGCAACAGGGAGAAAAGCAGCTTTGGCAAGGGTTTGCCTGGAGCAGGTAGAGGTGGCCTTGCAGTGGCTTGAGATGTCAGGATTGTTGGAGGGGTGGGATTCAATGGAAGAGAATGACAACAACAGCAAAGACCACATTTATAACTGTGGAGGACCTAATAGTATGACAGGCTGGAACGAAGGAGGCTGGAGCAGATGTGAACCTGTGCATCTATGTTTTGGTTTTGGTGGGAAGACAGAGGGAAAGTGCATAAGCAAGGTAACATGCTAAAGAAGGGCTACATCAGAAATTCTGATCAGTGCCACTTAGGGTGAAGACTGGTAGTCTGTGGATACAGGCACATATAGAAGGAGAACGGTAATAGCCATTGGACTCCTGCATATATTGGGAGGGGAAGTAATTGGGGCAGTCTGTAGGCAAGTCATTTCCATGTTACTTCTGGGAGTAGAGCAGGAATATCATTTTATATTCTTTAAAATGTTGTTAATTAGGTTTTGTCCCTGTAACCCTCACTATAAATATTTAGTTAGAAGCACTACAGGAAAGAAACAACAGAACTAATTAAACCAAAAAATCATTTCAAGTACACAGAACAAACTAAAAGATAACAGCACAAGAGGGGATTGGTGCACAATAAGGTGCACAATATCCAATAGAGACATGGAAAGGCTGACCCATCAAACTCTCCTATTTCATAGACAGATAAAAAATAAATGTACAGCTGCCTAGGAAGATACATTTCAGTTTTAAGTGGAGAGTAAGAGAATCCACTGGGAGATCCAGTGGGAAAATACAGTTCCACTAATACATATGTGCGCTGAAAACACACGTCAATTTATTCTTGGAGAACTGCATATTTAGTACTTTTTCTTGCATCTTTACTGAAACAGCCCTGACTTTGGGAATATGAACTAGAAATTCTCCTACGCACAGATTTTCTGTACAAGAACAAATTCAGTCCTTCTAATAACATTTAAGAAGACCATAAGTACACAAAGATTGTTGGCTATCAGCTAGAAGTAAAGATTAACACACTGATCTGGATTGGGAGATCAGATTTGTTGAAAAAAGGGAGAATAGCTACATTACCAAAACTAACAAACTGGGCAATGCTGTGTTGACAGTGAAATATTAGTCTCTGCATATAGTCTTTGGAACATTAAACACTATAGCCAGAGACAAACTGTTATTTAGGTTTCATTAAATTTACATTATTTCATATAAATTTACAATTAATTTACATTAAACTCTCTACTCCCCTCCCTACCTCCAATAATAACTCAAAAACATCTTGACATAGATGATGAAGTTGAAGGCACACAAGTTATCATTCAAGGGAAGAAGGAAAACCTGTAATGTTGGTTATTTTTTGTGTGCTTCTGAAGATATTCTGCATAACAATCATCTATTTGAATTTGTCAGAGAATTCAAGAAAAATAAATTTGTTTTACCATTGAGAATATGCCACTGAAGGAAAACAGTGATTGTCTGCATGCAGCACCATCTGTGAACCATTAGCAAATTTCAGAATGGATTAGGCCATGTGGTAAAATTATCAGTCTCTGATATGACTGACATCAGACAAGCAACGAGTTAACAGAGAGCAAGTCTCTGGGAAAAGTAAAACAGTACTACCGTAGATATATATATCTGATGAAAAACCCAGCTGATGGACACATAATTTTCAAAAATACTGAAAGGATGAATTCCTAACATACCTCAACTTTAATAAAATTAAGAAGAAAAATTAAATTAAGAAGATGTTATTTGATACTGGCATGGAAAGAACAGGAAAAGTGGAGCTTTTGCTTTTAACAGAGAAGTAGCATAAGAAGCCCTGGACAACTGTATTTGGTCTTTGCCTTTTCTTTCTTGCCCTGGCTTTTCTCTCATTCCATGCAGCATAAGGGTGATCATTGCAGAGAATGAAGGGCTGTGGTATGTGCCACAGACTTGGGATGTGCTGGTGCATGTGAGGTGGGTTCACAGCATTGTACTATGAGAGAGAGGGAAGAGTAAGGCAGAAAGAGGCAATTAAGATACTTTTATAAAGCAAGGTATCAAGGGTTGTGATGAAAAGAATCTCCCCTCACTTCAAACGGCACCTTTTGGGGAGAGTAAGAGGGAAGAGGAGTCATAGCTAAAGCTGCAGAAAGTTGTGCTGGCAGTGAAGAGGCTGAGGGATCATAGAATTCAGGATTAGTTTTTGCATGCAGGAGAAAATGTGATTACAAGAGGCACAAAAGTCTTTGAGGTATCAGCGTTCTTCAGCTGAATGAGAAGTTAAATGAAAATGGCATCACTGTTTTCAGAGTGTGATAGTGAAACAGGGGCTTGCACAAAGATTGCAGACAGCAAAGGGAACAGAGGCCCAGTCCGAACTTTGTCAGCAAAAAGAGTAAGGTTTAATCTAAAAACATGAGCTAGTATTGAGCTACTGTCAGTCATCTGAAGTAGTCTTATGCAGTGGTTACAGGATACCTGTACAAGGGATTGACAATTTATACTCAGAGGACTCAATAATTCAATTTATTCACCTGTGAATGGAAGAGAGGGCATAAAAAGAGCAACTTCTGTCTGTATAGTCCTTGTCACAGGCAAAAGGTCTCCTTACATCTATGAGATTATTTTTTGTGTGAAACCCACAAAAAATAAGAATTCTATCCACTCTTATACATTACTTTTCTAAGTCCTACATCTACAAGGAAACTGTAATTAAGTAATTGGCTAAGCAAAGTAGTGCATACAGAAAAACTGTATGATCACATGCAGCTTCCTGCATGCATAGATATCATTACCTGATTGTCAGTTCCTACACTTACAGAATCTGATTGCAAAATGCTATTCCTAAACTACAGAGTAACTAGATGTTAAACTATTTCTCTTTGGTTTGCAGATTGCAAGCAGTTTGATAGAATGAGCTCTCTCTTATTAAGCTTACTTATATGGAGGGCACACAATAAAAGGCAACAAAACAACAAGAAGAAAGGAAAAAAGAAAAAAAAATCATGTGAAACTGAAAATTTTCCTTAATATTTTGGTTATATTAAGAAATCATTCTTGAGCTTAAGCAGTGAAAGCCTAACCATATGCAGTGAGTGAAACTGGGTCATTGAAAACCACAGATATTAAATCCAAACCAGTTTTGGACTAGCTTTATTTTCAGTTTCACCTTTCTGACTTTTCTAGAGGAAAAAAAATATTTCTTATTATTCTAGGAATACAGCATTGAATGTCATATACAATTCTGCACTGAACAGCACCTGTAAAACTATCTCAGAATGCCAATTTCTACACTGTTTCAAGAATTTGAATTCATTTTGATGTTAAATGTTGTTCTCTTATTAGTTCTGAAAACTATACATCAAATTCTTAAAAGCAGTTATTGAAAGCTATGAACAGCTATTATTATTATCATCATCATCATTATTATTAATACACAAAACTCAAAGTTTTGTGCCAGGCTCACACACTAAAGCTTCTGAGTATGAGCATCTTCAGTTTCAGTAGACCACAGCTTACTCTGTAGTTTTTAAGATGTCAGATTCCTGCTTCTCAGTCGTGAGGTACATTACTATTAGTGGTGTACCAAATTATAAATTACTGAAACTTGAGGCCATCAAAGCCTATGAGTAAAAATGAATTGACACTTCATAGAACAAAGGAGAAAAAAAGGATTTCTTTGCCGATATGACAAAGAGAATTTGAGGCAAATATCAGAAGCTGCCTCTGTGATGCATTCTGGTTCTGATATGCATTAATGTTTTCCAACAAAGAAGCCACCAAATACAAATTGTCAGGCATCAAATCAAAAGGTTATCACCATAATTTGCTAGCACAGTTGCAATGGATCCGATGAAAGCCTTCCATGATTCCATTAGAAGACTAATACGAACGTGAGCATAGAGAGCTTTTGTAAACATTTTTGTGGCTAATACATTGCTGAAAAAGTATTCAAGTCAGTAATCTAATCAAGAGGAAAAAAAGTTGCTTCAGAAGTGGTAGTTTCATGCTGACAACAGAATTCCAACAGAAATACTAAAGTTTTGCATTTGGAAGTTGGGAAAGAAAATTCGCAGGACTTATATTGTTCTGTTTTTTAAAACATAGAGAATAGAGTAGTTAGAAAATCCCATTCAAAGAAGCAGTTGTTTTGGCATAGTGAGAAATAGTGCTGATCAACAGACAAGGCAAAAGTTGTTATCATTTTAGTGCTGAGATATTTTTGACCTTTTTGACCTTACAAGAGAACTGTAGCTGATCAAGATGAAAGCAACGTACAGTTTGTGAGCCAAGAGAAATATACTATAATTTTATTTTAATACAAAGAGCATCTTAATAAAAAAAACCCAACACATCAAATATCTCATACAATATTCAAAATGTTTCATGTTGCATTCATCAACTAATCCTGTACAATATCACATATGGCCTCACACTTTTATAGCAACTGTGAAGTTTCTATGGGCTGGAAAAGGAAGAAATACAACGCTGAGGTACGCCAAACTACATAGAAACTATGTAAGCTGCTGAAAAGCTGGAGAGTGCTTTTAAATTTCTTTAAGGTTTAGCAGTAAGTACAAATATTATTCTAACTATACCTTCCACAGCAGCATGTGAGCGATATTAGAACAAATTAATACCATTAGTACCTTTTAGAGATACCATCCACACACACACCCTCCCCCCCCAAAAAAAAAAAAAAAAAAGAATCTAAATGGGAAACTTGATAGTGTCTAGCATCTGCTATATAGAGGTAAAAATGAGAAGATGAAGATAAATTGATTTGATCTCATCACCTTGTCTTTCTAACAAAGCATAACTATAGCAAACAGTGTACCAGCAAGAGGATAATATTCCATTTAAATTTTAACTAATGTAACTGATAGATTTTACCAATGTTTTTTACTTTTTTTTTTTTCTTTCCTAACTGAATAATAAAGAGGTATCCAAAACAGGAAAGATAGATTTTCCTTAAATAAAGGAATCCCTGGAACTCAATGTAAATTAACTCTGTCTGATGACAACCAAACAAAATGTATAGGTTTCTGTCACATTCACTCTTAGATACTGGAAAATCTTTTTCTCATGACCTTTTAGATTCCAAATATTAGACTTATATTATTATACTCCTACACACTAACTAAATGAAGACAAAATTAAATTACAGCTTCAAAGGGCATTTAATTTTCATAAAAAGAGGTAAAAAATCTTGCCATGCCATTGACCTGTGCAAACTGAATTTTATTACTTTCTTAAAAATTGAAGACTTAAAAATTAAAAATGACATAGACAATAAAACTGACTATCTTCCTTTTAAAATAATTCAGTTTCTTCGAAGAACAAAGCTTAGAAAAAATACCATAACACTATGAGGCTAATTTGCAGACATGCATAACAAGATTCACAGTCATATTGGTACTTACCCACTAAATGCCTGGACTGCATAAAGCTTGGAAGTATCCAAGGAACTTCCACTTATTATCCGAGCCTTTAATAAAGACCAAAAAAAGTACAGTTACTCAGTTGCTCTTAGTAAGTCTTGGGCACAATTTAACCGCATCAAACATATAACACCTAATATGAAAATGCTTAGCAGGGTCAGCTCCAGGCCAAAGCTAGAGTAACTATTGCTTTGGAATACATTTTTGTAGTGTTCAGCATTTAGTGAAACACACTGGAAGAACCCATGGGAAGATAAGATATTGCTTCCCAAATATTGTTGTCCTTTAAGTCCTATAGTGTATGCAGCGTAGATGATAATTAGAGTCAAAAAACCCAGATATCATGTTTGACAGTAGCAGACCCCTGTGTTGGCAATTATGATAAGCACAACAGTGAGGGTTATCCTGTTTATAAATGCAACAGACTCGCAATACACTTAAAGGAGAATGAAAAAGTGGAAAGCTGGGAAAAACATGCAGATTTCACAACTAAAATGAAGGAACCAAACAGGTCAAATAATTCACAAACGAACATCAACAAAATACATGATCCCTAAAGTAAATACATGATTTTAAACCTTTTCATCCACAGAACCGCTATCTGAAAGAGAATTGGGAAGAAGGGGAATATAGGTTAGACAGAACAGTCTCTGAGAAAATATCTTATATTATAAAAAACTGTCTGTGCAGAGCAGAATCCAAGTAACACCTGTGCTTAGCTTTATTATTGCAGTGAGACCACTGTCACTACATTTTAAACAAGCAAAAAGATGTTTTTAATAGATAAGAAGCCCTGCCGCTTATGCAGGACTGTGTAGATACCATACAATTTATATATTGTATCCCACCTCAACATATATTTTAGGATTTTTAAAAGTATATTTAATATTAATGAATATATATTTAATACAGTTGCAGTATTCAAAAAAGTAGCATTCTCTTTTAAAGGAAAAAGCAAATGTTTCTACTTAGGGTATTAAAGAAAAAAAGCCAAACAAAACTTCTGAACTGTAACTATTCTATCCTACAGAAATTATCCCCAAATGCCAATGGAACTAAAATTGTCAAAGTACAAGATATGATATATACATCTATATGTCATTAGAAATTGCTTAATGCAAAAATGTTATGTATTCACATTTACTATCAGACAGGAAATATTTGCTGACAATGAAAAGTTACCCGTATATTATTGTCTTGTCAACTGAAAAATACAAGCACATTTTAAATGATTTTCATATAGTATTTCACCGAAAGTGTCTTTTTTTTCTTTTTGACACTTCATAGTACAGTGCATATATGAAACAGCATTGTTTTAATTGTCACTTTACTGATGTGTCCATTTTTACTCCCCAAATGGAGTACACATTCTACAGCCCCTTTAAATAGTTCACGTATTTTTAAGATATTTGAAGATAACTCACATTACATACAGTACAATATAATCATTTACAGCTTAAACACACACCACGTTTCAGTTTATCTACAAGAAAATATCACATTCAAACACACACATGAAAAATATATTGACAAGTGTAAAGGTGCATACAGTACAGTAGTGACGATCTAGGGAACTAAAAGGCTCTATTGTTCCACTAATTTTAGAGGCCACTTCTGTGATCAAAACAAAGCACATGCACAAGAACATGCAGAATAAAAACTGGAGTCAAAACAAGTTTTACCAGTCAGATTATATCTGCTTCTGTATTATTTAAAAGTGTTAAAGAAGACTGAGCTACTAGTTACCACAACACCGAATTTGAGTCCACAGAAAATGTAACTGTGCTACGGTCTCTTCACCTTTGTGAGACCACAAAACTTGCCAGTTCCTTATGTTTGACCACAGATCTTAGCTTCTCTTTCACAGTTATTGTGAACAATCCTTTTAGAAAGAGTATGCCTAAAAAAATGAACTATAGTTTATTGCTCCAAGGAAAACTTATGTTTTGAGTTACACAGAATATTATATTAAGGCTGTTACTAATAGTAGATGCCACGCTTTACTAAAAATAGAGTGACCACATTTCCATGCATCAAGAATATCTGCTTGCCATTAACTGATACTTTTCACAGTTCTTCTGAATATAAATCAGCATGCTATCAATTTTTAATGTCATATTTTAAAAGAATCCATTACTATTTTGTTTCTGCTGGGACATGACCTGTTCTGATGTTTTCTCACTTCAAAACATCACCCCACCCCACCCCTTCAGAAATAATAGAATTTTTATTTCGCCTTAGAAATGAATTCTTGACTAAAACCAGCTATACCATTTTAGTTGTCAAATTACCATCATTTGACTGAGTAGATTTATTCAAGATTTATTAAAGTTTTTACATTTTCTTTCTTTCCTATTTATGAATGTATTTGTCTGACAACATCAGATATGATTGGCTCCTCTTTCTCCATGAGCATATAAAGAAGATCTGGACCACCATATGATCTTACTTTCCCAGTATAACATTATAACGTTTTCACAAGCAGGGTAAGAGCAGAGCCAGGAGTAACTACATGACTTTAAGCTGGGCTGGCTGTGGAAACAAAATGGGATATGCTTTTATGAGGGCTAAAAGAAATAAGAGGGGTAGTTAAAACCAAAGTGCTGGAGCAGCATTTGGACAGGTGAATGCAGGGAAGAGATCAAGAGAGAGGATATACCAAGGACTCTAAGCAGGAGAGACTGAATTAATTCTCAAACTTGTAAAAAAAGACGAGCCCAAAAAGTGAAGAGAAATTTGGGGACTAAAGGAAGTTTTAAGCATGAGATGACTTGTAAAGTAAGAAGCCTCACCATAATCTGTTCATGCCACCTTCTTTCTAGAATATCTAATCATAATAATATTTGTAATACTGACATTTAAAGATGTATCATAAATCTTAGTATTATTTATGAGCAATGCAACGTTTAAAGTCTGCAAGTACTTTGCTACCGGCTGCCTAAAGATTCACGTGAATTATATGTTTAATTCACTTGCTTAGAAAGTTATATTAGAAAATACCAAATCGTTGAGACTTGCCTTCCACATTAAATGGAATTTTGTATTTCAGAGCATGAGAGATGGACATATGAAATTTTCTTTACCTCTCTGGGGTTTCAGCCAGCTTCATCTAATTTCACTACACTTCCTTTACTGGAACCTAATTTTGGCTAAATTTAGGAAGGAGAGCAACAATCAAAAATTACGAAGGCAAAAATGGTATTACATTTTTGGTTTAACTTGTTTTCTTTGCAGTTTCTATCTAAAAAAAAAATTAAAAAATGCACCAGTATAATGGCCTCTTTTCTCAATAGAAGTTGCATAAAGCAGACAACTGATGTAAATTTCCCAAAATGAGATTTTGAGAGCATCTCTTCTTTGTAAAAAAACGACTGCATCTTCAGAGACAAAAACTTCATTTTTTACTGCTTCTTCTGAACTCGCCATGAGTGAAATTATCTGAATGAAGGAAGTGTTCTCTGTGTGTATGAGAGCACCAAATCAGGAAGTGCAGTCACCAAGCAATTCACTTCAGTAGTCATTAGGCTACCAGAACAGACAGCAACATTCCTTGATGTAGATAAGAAATTAATTGTGATTATGTAAGAGACCACTGAATATATTTTCAAATCAAGGATACAACGCTAGACATCTATTATACTGTTGAATGACAATGATTTACTTAAAAAAGCTTATCTTCATAGAACTCACTTCTGTCATCCACACATTCTATGGCAAACAACTAACCGAAAAAAAAATATGAACATACTAAGAACAGTGTAATCACTGGCTCATTTAGTTAACCCTATGGGACACTTCTTAATTTATTTATATTAGTTTGGTTCTCCTTAGGTGTTTAAAATTCACTACATCCTGAAATACCAGTATAGCCTTCATATTATGCCTCTATACCATATGTCATTTTAGATAACCAGAGGGTGTTTTGCTAGGATTATAGCAAAAATCCATGGAATCATATTGCTCCATAATTGTTGCTATTTCAGCTCAGTGCACTCCCTATGAATAGTGGAATGATGAAGAGTAGGATGATCATCCAGCTATTTACTACTGAAAATTATATTTACAAATGTCAAATATTGAAGGCAAAAGGAAACACCCCCAGTACCCTCCCGCTTTTTTTTTAGGCACTCTTATAATTGCAGGCTCCATTATATTCAACCAGGTAACTGGTAAAAAACAGGGGGGGAAATGCTCTTAGTTAAACATATTTTAGTGGTACAAGGTTTCTGTGGTTCATTTAAGTTTATAGAATTATAAAAATTAATACAAAAAGAAAAGGTAGCATATCATTAACTACAGGAAAGAAAGCATGATGATCTGCTCTCATACCACATTTCTCCAAATAAGCTCATTTTCTATGCAAAATTTATACAAGTCAACAATAGAACACAAAAACTTTAGGAAGGAGAGGACAACCTCAAATAATATTTGACAAACCATATTTTAAAGTGCCCATTCTTAGCTAGAAAGTTCTCTCCAGCTCCATACCATTCTTTAGCACTTATCTCTACTCCTCCTTCTTTACTACGACTCCCTAAGCCTCCCATAAGGGGACATAGACTTTGAGGTAAAGATAGAATTAAAAGTATTCACTAGTTAAAATTAGTCTTTAAGGTTCCATTAATAATGAGAAGTTCCAGATATTTAAAGGCTGTATAACACTCAACATGGCCATTAAGCCCTGGCTTCGGCTGAAAACGGTTCACAAGTACTCACTGAGGTAAGTTAGTCCCCAGATGGGGAGAGGAGTGGGGAGTGTGTGTGCAATGAGGGAGGATTATTTGGCATTCTTTCAGCTTCCTCAAATAAACCCCAAGTTATTTTCTGTCCACATATCAGTTTAAAGGCTATAAGAAGGCTAAATAAAATTTCCAGCAAGTGTTTATTAATGGTACATAATTACTATTCAAACTCAGTCTGGAAAATGATTGACTGTATAATTGAACTTTACACTGTTTTCAACTGTTTTCAAATTAACACATGGTGTGATTTACCCATTTTTAATAGCAATGTTGCCACCTGTAACTTACCACACAATATAGGAATCCATCATACAAGATAACTAGTTTCTATACCCAAACTTCCTAGAAAAAAAAAAAAAATCTCTGAAGGATGTTGAAAACGCAGATTCTTCTAGCATGAAAGATAAATTAGCAAGGAAGATACAGAAGTGAAGACAAACCTTTGCTTTTGTAACTTACAATACCATCACAAATACAACTGGACAATGGTCTCATCATTCAGCAGAGGTTTTTATATCAAAGAAGTTCAGAAGATTATTTCCCCCTATCGCCCACAATCAAAAGCCTCCTTCAAGCCTTGTGTCCTACTTCTCTCTTGCATTTTTCTGAGCAGCAGAGCATCATCCTAATACACTTCTCTTTCTTTAATGATTGCAAAACCTTAGTTCACCAACTGTGCCACCATAGCAAAAGAACTGCAATAAAGTTGTAAAATTCTGAACTCTTAGGAAACCCTATAATTAAAATAATATTGTGTGTGCTATCTTGTTTTCCCCCTCTTGCAAGTGTGCACCAGTGTACAACACCAAATTGGAAAAAGATTTAAAGTTCATTGTTTTCTGAAAGTACCATTTTAATCTGTAATTCTGCAAAACAGTTACAAGAACGTCAAACTGACTGATAATTATGTCATTCCTGGAAGCAAACCCTTTAGACGTAGTATGTGCTGGATTAGGTAACAATACAGCTGTTCCAAAGAAATAACATGTGTAAAGTACCCAGTCAGAAGTATTTTGTAGTCTGAGCTGGACAGTTCTTATTAGGTATGTGTTGCTAAGAAAGAGAAATAAAGGATGACAAACAGCATAAAATAAAAGCAGCACATTAAAGAAGTAGATTGTCTGTCCAAAACAATAACACAAATTAAGCCATGCTAAGATAATAAATGTTGTACCCAGAAGCTAATATTATCACTACAGAACAGATTACAGTATGTAAGCCTAGAGGAAGTTGTGTTGCTAAAGCATATTCTAGGAAGATACACTGCATAACGCTTGAAAGATAATATTAAAGCTAGCACATCATAAGAGATGAGTGATGCTTGTCTGACAAAGAGAAGGTCAAACTTGAATAAAGCTTGGTTGACAGGAGAAATAGAAGAATTGCTGCTAGCACTTTACTAGCAGTGATGTAGAAAAATTGCTAGCGGATACCGTTGAGAGCCAAAACAGGAGGTTATCTTGGTGAAGATAAAAAACTGCATTTGTGTCTTTATTAATAAACTGGTCTGCAACACTGAAACAAGGGGACATGTCTTAAGAACATCTCTGGTATTTAGAAATTGAGTCCCATTAGACTTCTAATGGCTCTTGTTTTCTATTGTCTTTCAACAGTTACTAGATACTTCTATTAACTTCTGAAATTTACCTCTGAAAGCATAAATTGGCTATCGAAAAACCCAAGTGGTTATGGACTGTGGTATGATACCAATGCTTCTTTATTTTTGGTGGCCTCAGAAAACTACAGTCCTCTTGAAGACCAGGCTTTCTTGACAGCATCTGGCTTACCAGAGTGATGGTAGGGAATAAAATGCAGAATGCATTTTAAGCACTTTATTCCGACCCCAGAACATATCAGAATGCTAAAGCATACATTATCCATAAAGGGACATATTTTTATCTCTTTTGATACAAATTATGACTGTAAATACAACCAAGTAATTAATTGTAGCCTATGAAAGCAAACAGATATTTGATTATGGCAAGCCTTTCCATTCCACACAGTCAACATCGCCACAAAATATTTGACTTGGACCATTATATCATGGTCTTACTTGCCAGCTGAAGTCCCACTGCGCTTCTTCCAAAAAAAAATCCAAACAACCAACCACTTGGTTTGACACCAGCTGTGAGAGTAGTCCCTCAGGCCTAACGAGCAAAAGCATGTTCCTTGGCACTCACACCGAATACGAGGATTTCACTGAGACATACAAGTTGTTTGTGGTAACAGCATAGACGGAAGTGACAGTAGGACAGGAATGTTAAATGCCTGCCTGGGACACAGCAGCAAGCTGATGGCCACCTTGGCCAACAAACAATATGTGTGCAACAGCAAATAATTTAGTGTCATAAGAGCAGAGCAGAAGGCCAAAACAGTTGGTGCCGAAGACACAAGTGTCCACACCACAAAGGTTTTGGGGGTATTTACTTCATGTCCTGTGTACTGAAAGCCCATTAGTTGCTGAGCATGTCAGGGGTGATTGTGGAGAGCAACATCTGGCTAGTCTGCATCAGTACAATACCTAGATCACACTCAGGCATTCCAGTGGTCAAAGTAAATGTGGTGAATTCGGAAGACTGAGAGATCTGCTTCAAAAGAGTATCCCTGCTGTAAAATAAAATGCTAATGGTGGCAACCCTATAAATTATATAAACATCCTACTGTTAAAGACCAAGACAATATATACACCTAAGATCAAAAACAAAGGAGCCGAACATAACGTTCTGGGGGACAGTCACATATGTCACAGGCTATGACATTTATAGCTGCTGTTGTTATGAAGTTGTTTCGTCTCCTGTGGAGTTGCATCCACTTCCTAGCCAATATTTAAGGAACTATCTAAAATAGTCTCAAACAATTTAAAAACTATCTTCAAAAAACTCAAACTAGGAGACTAAAAAATTGAGATAAGCCAGACTAATTTCAAGACTTACAGTAGTGAAAGAAAAAATGAGTCAATGTATAATCACATACAGAATAATAAGATGACATCAGCCAATGTTGTTTACTGAGATAAGACAAAGAAATCAGATTTTCTTCTATCAATAAGCAAAGCGGCTTAACTGATACGAGAGAAGAAAAAGACATTAAATACAACACTAATATGATTTTTGAAATTTGTTTTTCCTGACATTCCCTATGTAAGCAAGTTAAATATAGTAGAGGTGAAACTGGTAGAAAATACTGTACAGTTGTATTGCAGTGTTTGGGAGTAATTCTTTTGACGGAAGTATCGTGTTGGGTATCAACCAATATCGTACAGGTCTATTTTAGCCAATGTTCTCACCAAGCTAGATGTAGAGAATTTCATAGAGTCTGCAGAAGACACTAACCTGGAATGGATTGGCAACACTTGAAAGGATGGAGTTAGATTTCAGAATGTTCTTCACATATTATTGAACTCACTTTCCTGCCTCAGCATTACTGTAAAAACTGTTTCTATGTTTGGAACAGAAAAGGAAAAAGGCAAAAAAGTGATTAGACAGCCGTACAAGGCATATAGCATATCTGAAATTGAAATAATTGTTGATGGTTGATGTAATATTAGTGCCAAAAAGGCTACTGTCATTCTGGAAAGTATTAGTATGTGTCATTTGAGACAGTCAGCTCTATAAGCACCTGTTAACTTCAGCTGAAGTTGGTTTTCCAGTTTTTGGAATCACACTAAAAGTAAACAAATTGAATAGCAAGAGGATGATAAAAGCCAGAGCAAGCAGAGGTTCACAAAATAATCTGTGAGGACAGACTGAAAGTATTTGGGGTTTTTTGTCTTATTGAGAGACTAAACTGAGCAGGAAGGTGGTGACAGTGATTCAAATGCATTAGAGTAGAACAGAGTAATGCTTTCCTTTTCTCCATGGCTAATGATGTTGGTTACATATTAGATGTCAAAAATCAAAAACAAAAAAACAGGCAAGAACATATGCTTAGTCACAATTACAAAATATACAGGTAGCATTCATGTCGTGAATACTGTAAAGCTCAGCACACTGTGTTCTGTAATTAATCACCTTTTAACTGAAGCACCTCAAAAAAGTCTTAAGATAATTCTCAAAAAGGAGACTGACCTTAACAAAACATTTTAAAAGCATTTATTTTTCCCACTGTTAGCTTTTATGCTGCAGGTAGAAACAACATCAAATTACACACTGTTTCAGCTCTGCTTGAAAGTAATGTTGGAATAATTAGGCATAAACCAATGAGACTCACAGATGTTAAGAGCTACAGACTGGTACACTGGAATTCAAAGCACAAGTTTGGGTTCTATTGGATTTTTCTGCCTCACGGGTATGCACAAATCCTTTTGATTCCACAATCTCTTTTTATAGTTAATGGGAAAAGGTATGTCTCTTTGTCCTCTGCTTTGATTTTTTTATAAAAGAAAATTTCAACAAACATGGCTTTTAAAGTTCCCAAACAAAATTTCACTACTTCGTTTGCAGTATTTTCCCTGCCTCATGGAGGCAGAGAAGCATTAGCTCTAGTCTGTTCATGCTAAATGGAACAGGAAGACCTACAGGTTAAGATTAAAAACTGCTTAAGTTCTTACTCATTCATTTTATACATATTCTTCTCTTCTGGTTTATTTTACACTCGGTAAGTTCATCATGTCTCTCCTTTTTCCATCTTGGTATATATGTAGCTGATGGACAGGAATTCCTTTGGTGAGGCTGCAATTACCCTGATGATACCTACACCTACACATAGTTTGTGTATCTGTGCTGGCAGTGACAATTTACCTGCTGCTGTTTCACCTCTGATCAAGAAACTCTATTTCTCAAGGAGAAAAATCAGAGTCAGAAAGATGTTTTGCCACATCACATCTCTCAGACTCTAATGTAACCTAAACAAGCCCAACTAGTTTCAGTAGCCAACTCCAGAGAAACTACCAGCATATCAGTCAGCAGCTTGCTTTTTACCACTACTTGTTTAGTGACAACACATTACAGGCTTTTCTGTGTTCCGCAGTGTTTTCTTTTTTTTCGAGTCAACCTGTATCTTTTTATAACACCATATTCTTTATCATAGCATCAAGGATGTTGTTAAACAGCTCTATCAGCAGCACAATTAGAAGGCATGGGCTATCTGGAAAACCCTCTCTTTACATAGGTTTTAACTGAAAATTACTAAAAAGTGGAGTAAGTTTTACATCAGACAAGTGCAGAAGAAAACTGTCTTACAAAAATGGTATGTATTAAACAATGTAAGAGTGTGGGCATCTGTATGTATGCATCTGTGTTTTGCTAGAATTTATGTATCAATCAATCCTGCCTTTGTTTTCAGGTTTACCAAAACGTCTGATCATGCAAGCTGTCTTAAGGATACTCTCTACTGATCAAGGAGGGAAATCTCACGGTTGACAAAGTTTCATCACTGTAAACAATAATTTTGCATCAGCAGGAACTGGAGAGATTTCAGATATTTTCTCCCATTTAAAGTCCCAGGGAGACACCTGTGTAGGTGCTCCATTGATCACCTGAAAAATGTGCATGAAGAGAAAGTCTGGCACCAGTCCCATGAAAGCAGTCAGAAGCTTGCTTTAGCAGCAAAAGAGGGAATCTCTTTAGTTTTACACTTCACTGTCATATTCTACTTCCCTAATAGATCAGAGGAAGATTTGAACATATTTATGAACTCGTGTTTTCTTTGTTACTACATTTTTTAAATGCGTATCTAGGTATTTTTTCAGCCAGCTGCTTTAACAAGTTTCCTTTTATCCTGAAGCTGCATTACAAAATGATGCAGAGTTATTTCTGCTTCTAAAATGCAATGATCTAAAGGAAAAGCTTAAATGTTTTACAAATGAAAATAGAAAATATTTCTTAATCTTGGTGATAAAATATTGGTTTGTGTTCATTTCCACAGCAGAACCAGTGTAAGTCAGTCCTTGGAACTAACATTCCTGCTCTGGTTTCTCTCAGAACTAGCAAATTTATTTTACATCTGTTTAAGCACAAAAATGGCAGGCAAACTGCATGAGTATTAATCAATCTACATTAATTCTAAACTCAGTGAAAATAGTGTTGAATAGTCGCCTGTTCTTGTAAGAAGTAGACTAGTACTTTCTTCTTTTATGAAGAAAACTAGCAGTTGTAATTAATTACTTTTCTTAAAAAAGGAAGTAATTTTCTAAACAGAAGTGGTTTGGGGTGGTTTGTTTTGGGGTTTTGTTTGTTTGCTTTTAATAAACAGCCAAAATATGGATGACTTCTGCTAAACCTTACTGATTAAGAAGGTAGGGGGGTGGGGTTTTGAAGGTTTTTATGGTCAAAGAATAGGTATAGCTATTCCAGCAAAAGGGCATCTGATAACAATAGTTGATTTTTTTTTATTCCCAGATGGTTATGCAAGTGTATACGTGACACACATTTTCCTGATGTAACGCACACTGATTCAGTAGGAGTTACTATGCTAAATTAAACTGTTGATCTTCAATTTATTTTGTTACGATCCTTTTTTCAGAGACGCAGTATTACAACCTAAGATTTTCTGATAAACAGAAGCCTGTAACTACAGAATTAAAACACAATCAACTATAAGAACACTATTATGTTTTCTGAAAGCCATACTAAACCATTTTTTAAAGAACTCTTTCACTTACGGTTTCTAAAACATGGATTATTTTTTTAACAGACCTTGGGAAAAAATCCATAACTTCTTGTTAATAAGGGTTTGGTTTTATTTGGATGGTTAGTCTCTAAGATTATGATCATTACTCTCAATATAATCTTCCTTACTGTAATCCCTCTTTTGATGGACTGAACATGTAGTAGCAGAAAATTCATCCTTTTATGATGTCCTAACTTTAGAGTAGATGGTGAATATAACTACTCACTTCCACAGACAAAAGATGGCTGTATCACCTTTATCACTGACTGATTAGATTTCTTTGCATAATTTTTCTAAGGCAACCTTTCTACACTTCTACTAATCTTGAGCTGAACAGACTGCCATTTACTGTCTTAAAATCACTGATATCCATTTTCCCCATCAAAGGATAGAAAAGAAGTGGGAACAGAAGAGTATAAAGACTTAGGCCTGACTCCAGAGTGAAACCAGTGGCAAGAAAAAAACCCGCATATACTCTTGCGTGCATGAAAGAAGCATACACGAAGCAAGGACTCTGTCAAATCGTTATATTTAGTTCATCTGCAACATCTTGACTGAACTGATGGAGCAGTTAATAACTATTTAGGACACTTTTATTTCCTGTAATATTACTGGAAGATTTCCAGAGTGCGCACACACTCACAATATATATAAAAGAAAAAGGATTTTCTAGAATTTTAGCTAAGATAGTTGAATGCAGGAATATATTGTATTTATCAATTCCTACCCACATCATTAGTTTCCTGCCACTTCAGCTTCTTACCTGTCCCCACCCCCACCAAAAAAAACCCACAAACCAACAGACAGTTGGAAAAACTGGATTATTACATTCTGTAGTTCATTGAGTTCATTGTCATGCCCAATGCAGCACCAAAACAGATGCCTTATCTTGCAATAAATCTTGTTTCCTCAGTACCACATACATATTCAAGTGTATAGTAAGGGTATCCACTTTTTCCCCAGCTTGTTTATACAACATGTCTGTTCCATTGGCACCGTCTTCTGATGTGAATATGGAATAGAATTTACACTGATGAAAAGTCTCTATAATCTATCTGTTTACAATATTTACATATGAAGAAAAGAGCAATAGATGATTCAAATATGAAAAGTATTATGTCCTCAAATCCAGCTCTCTATACCTCATACATTAGATGAATATATATTTTTTTAAACATTGCAGATCAACTATATCAGCCACACAAAACACACAATCAGCTCCTATATTAATGCAGTCTTCTGTCACTCCACGTTAGAAAAAAAACAATAACAAACTGTTAGGGATATGGTAGAGTACAAACACCTTCTATATTAAATACTGTGGTTTCTATATTTTGAAGCAGAGAAGAAAATTTTGGAGCTTGGTATTACTGTTAACTTCTATTAACTAGAAGTGTTCCTTTCTGGGCTATTCTTTCACAGTTACGCAAAGACTAATTGCTGTATACTCATCCATTAACTTTTTCCCATTAGATTATACCTGAGATTAGAAAGATAGGAAATGCCATTTAGCGCAGGTTAGCATCTGAAAGAGATAATATTTTTTTTAAAAAAAAGTTTCATTATTTTGTACAAAGTGATGCTAAACTGAAAGGAAACACAGTGTACCCACAACTTTGCTTTAAGCCTTCCAGTGGGGGGTTCTGATGAGTGTTTACAGTGCAGTACACCTAAAGCCATATAACGCAGGTAAAAATGATATCAACTTAAAGCTGCATTAGTTCAAGACAGCTTTCAATATCTATGTCTAAGCTTTCAATAGTGCCCCAAAACCATTTTTCACCAAAGGATAAGTATAAACTGAAGTTTGTATTTAGAATTTTTTAACAACAAAATACTTGAAGAAATAAAGTGGTAATGGTAACAGTGGAGGTCTTACAGATTTCAAAGAATTCCCCACAAGACAAACATACTTTTGTTATGACAACAGCAGATTGATAAAAAAGGGGAAAAAGATGACTGTCACCAACAACCTCTTTTATACTATGGTATGAACAAGACTGACTGGCATTAGCTGTTACTACTGCCAATGAAGGAATTTGCATGTATTATGCCAGATTGACCTGCTAATATACATGTTCTATTTTTAATAATTGCTGTAGTATTTTATACACTAAACTAGAATTCTGCCATCTGACTAGACATCCTTCCCTCACCCAAACTGCACCAGCAGCCTGAGAAGGAACTTTACTTTTAAGGAAAAACACCTGCAAACCCAAAACCAATTCACTATATTTTAATCAGTCAACATACTTACCTCAAGCAATTAAGAAATAAGATGGGATATATGTCTACTTTTCATTTCTCTTTCTACAAACAATGGTTCTCCCTGAAAGTCCACTTCCTAACACAACCAATGTAAATTAGATGTAGGAGAACTCTTCAATATTTAAAAGCAATTTATCTTTCTAACAGGTTTCTTATTTCCCCATCAGTTTCACCACCACCAAGCAGGCAATTGCTGTGACCAAGGTAATGTTTTTATTTATCCTGTTTCCACCTGAATGGCTATAAAATGACTGAATTATTTATTAAATAATACCAGAGCACTTGATTTTCATCTGGGCCACAGCACCTATCATATCAAGTCCAACTCCAAAAAAATATATTCCCACAACAAAACTGGTACAATGCTACTAGCTATAGCTATTAGTTACTAGTAACTGTGCACCTACACAGGTGCATTAAAAAGAAACATGGTGGAGGTAAGACATAAAGGAAACAAAAGTCCGAGTACCACAAGACAGGGTTAGATTAACTTCTAAAGCCTATACCCTTTGGGAAAACGCAGCTGACTCAGGCAGTTCCAGCAAACAGTTATTACAAAAAGGCTAGAAAAGCTGTCAAAATAAGAAAATATATACTTGTTTCAAAAGAGGTAAGTTTGAATAGACAGAGTTTGAAATATGCATTAGTAATATACTTATTTTGCTGACAGCTTTGCTTAATGTGGAAGGAAATGACCACACTGCAAGGGGAGTGTAGTAATACATTACTGATTCTTTTAGTTTCAAATGTTAGCATCACACTTCCTCCTTCAGGCATGCACAAAATAAGGCTGTACTATACTGATACTTTAAGTTCTGTTCTTCAGTCACACACTACTAGATGTAATGCAAGTCCTTCCTGTCAAACAATAGAAAACCCGCTTTTATCGACTGTTAAAGAGGCAACCCCCATCTCTGGCCCCTGTAATCTGACTTCATAAAAATCACAGAATGATTTGGGTTGGAAAGGACCTTAAAGATCTTCTTAGTTCCACCCCCCTGCCACAGGCAAGGACATTTTCCACTAGACCAGGTTGCTCACAGCCCCATCCAGCCTGGCCTTGAACACATCCAGGGATGGGGCATCCACAGCTGCTCTGGGCAACCTGTTCCAGCATCTCACCACCCCCACAGTAAAGAATTTCTTTTGCACCTGTATGTATGTATACAGTATGATGAGTTCACCCATCCTGACACCATAAACAATCTACAGGTTACTCTGTGGCAGAAATTTCAGACCAAAGGCTTTTTAAAATCTGACCAATCACCAAACGATCAGTAAGATCTTCATCAACTAGCTCAAGAAGCTATTGCTTGTAAACTACCATTCATACAATAAGACTATATTATTATTAAAAGCAATTCAGAATACTGCATGAAACTCTGGAAGTTTATCCAGAGCGAGTTTCATCAGGAGAGAGAATGATGCTTATTCTAAGTCAAAGACAACAAGATAGGCATGGAAGGAAAGAAGCCACTAGAGAAAAAGGAAGCTAAAAATAACAAGTGAGGACTGGAACAATAAACAAAAGGGTAAGAGTTGTTCTAGAGCAAAGAAAAAAAACACTTGCTAGCATTTCTTTGATATTTTTCTAAAGAGGCATCAATCCTTCCATTAATATACATGCATCATCACAATTCCTCTACGTCCTTATGGAACTTCAAATCCGAGAATTACTTATGTACCACTAATGCCTCCTCTCATCCATATACCCTATTACTTTCACTCCAGTATATCTCCAAAAACACACTGTAATAAATAATACATGAGCAATCAGCTCATAGTGTATTTTTTCTCTCCAGGTAGAGCCAAAGAATAGGACTATTCGACAGGGCTCTTGTACACTAATAAATTATTTATGTACCAAAGTTTCAATGACCTTACCTCAAATGTTACCAGAATGAAAATAATAGGATTCTAAACTTTTCATTTGTAATAAATTGGAGAAATAACACTAGCGTATTATCTAGCTATATCTCTGGTTGGCCAGATTGCTATCTACCTGCTCCTGCCTACATGGAGAGATGAAACAACTAATTAAACAACAGGTTATATTTTGGTTATGTAACGATCAATTCAACAAACCTGATCTGCAACTAGTATTTTTCCATCCCCAAATAAGAAATCAGAAGTTGACTATGAATGAGTTAAAGGTGTAAGAGAGTTAAAAAATCAAACAAAACCATAAAAGTAATTTAAACCCTAGATCAGCTATTAGTCACTCTGCTTTAAAGTTATTACTGCCTGTGTAAATATTAAAAGGAAGGTATAATACTCCATACTACTATTTGCTTAAGTAATAAATTGGACATTCGTGAATCCGCAGGTAAAGAAGAGGGGGCAGGCTGTGAAAACTGAGAGGCTACAAACTGTACATTTTTTGTGTTTTATAGAACTCCTTTAAGAACTGATTTACAAAATGTTTTTTCCTATACTAAATCAAAATTGACGTGCAATTCAAGTAATAAATAGAAGTTAAGCATGTTTTGTCTTAGAGGACAAACTGGCATTAAGACAACTTCATTCTTCAAAGACTGCATACGAAGTATTAAAAGAATGTATTTCCTTATCACAGAACACTTGTGGCTGGAAGGGACCTCTGGAGGCCATCTTATCTAACAACCCTGTTCAGGCAGGGTCACCTACAGCAGATTAATTGGGACCATGTCCAAATATCTGCAAGAACTAAGATTTCATCTATGGACTCCATTATTTGTAAATATACTTTCTATAGTATCAGTCTTCTAGCTCACTGAAAGTAAAATCAAGAAAGATTTGGCTACAGTAATACTGCATGTCAGTCTGCAGCAGTTTTTCAGCTAACACATTCTTTGAGTAGACTAACTCAGCTAGGAATCAGATCTTGAAAGTTCTGCAGACATTAAAAGGTAAAATATCATATTAATCCATTAGATACAAAAAATGAAACACTGTTGTGTTAATAAGTATTGCCACGTATGCTACAGGACTTGAAGATACATTTGCAACAAACCAGTTTGTGACTGCTGAGTCAGAATCCCTGACTGAAACATGTCCTCTCTTTTGGTGTGGAAAACTAAGTACAAAGAGAAAACAAAACTGCTACTCAAGAGGCAATGCACACTGTTTTCAGAATAATCTGAGAAGTAGTGTTGTCACAGCAGTACATCTGTAAATTCCCTTTAACCTCTTGCTGTATTCCCTTCACCTTTATTTCAGTAGAAACAAAAACGGAAGTCCTAGTATCATGTCTTATAACCATGCAAACGCTTGATGTCCCATAGACCACACACAATAACACACTTCCATAAACTGGCCTTGGTGTCAGTTGGCTTCTCTGTAAATATAGTACTAGAAATGCTTCAGTAATTCAGAAGAAAAAAATGTCAATAGACCAAGAGACTGAAAGAGGTCTTTAACCTGCTGGGTTTAAAAAAGAACAAATACATTTAATTGATAGAACTGACCACATGAGATAGAAAATGAGAACTAACTTTGATGTTACAACGGGCTATGTTATCTAGTAATATACACAAAAGCACAGACCTTAAATAGTGGAACCAATTTAAGTTTCACTATTTTGGGTCTTCCCTGTGTGCTCTATTTAACAGGTTCTCAGACCTTTATATTCCTATTTGTACAATGATGACTATGTCAAATGACTGTGGTGCCCCTCTCCCATGCCTCACAAAGACATGGGAAAAGTCATGAAAATACTAGCTATTGCTACCTGTTTCTTCACACATACACCATCTAGTGTCTAATACAGTACTTCAGAAAAATATCTGCAAAATGCTAATCTATAATCTAATATTATTTGAAATGTAAAAATAGACTTTAAAAATAAACTTTCATGTCAGCAATATTCAATTGCTATGTAACATACTTTCAACTTGACTATACGTTTAATGTAAAAGTAGTTGTGTACAAAAGAAACTTTATAGTAGCTCAGGCTTTGGATGCTTATTATTACTAAAGACACTGGCTAAAGGCACAATTCTTCATTTTTAAAATTAATGTATCAGATTATAATTTTTTCAAGGTAGATAAAGAAAGCAAAGATTCAGTCAAGGTGACAATGGTAATTAGGTGCTCCCAATTAAATGCAGCACATGCAATATTTTAACATTAGCATTACAATGTATGTTAATATTGAAAATCTCCATTAATTACTAGAGGTATTAAAGTTATGTATATGACTATCTGCTTTAAAGTCTGTTAACATGGAAGATAAAGATCATGAATAAATCTGTGTCAGCACCTTCTATGGTTTAAGTTCCTTTCTACCACCTCTTCATACACAGATGCTACTATTAACATTTTCTTTTTCTTTCCTCCACACCCTTCTCTTCCCTTTTTTGGGGGACTGACTACTTGTTTGAGGGCTTACTGGGAGTATGACTAAGGATAGAATTCAAGTCAATTCAGACTTGCACTCTCACAAGTTACAGGTTGCACACAGGATGCAGAACGCAGCTCATCAGTATGAATACAGAACAAACCATACCTTGAAAACTGTTAATGCACTGTAATACCTGAACACTCTGGATTACTCTTGTAAAGTACATTTATAAAGCTATAAGAAAATCAATTACAGTGTACTGTATTTGTACAGTACAGTAGTTCTTGTTATAAGATTTAAAACTTGTGAAATTTAATTTTCAAATTACTGAAACTCAAAGCAATACAAGTGCTTAAAAACCACGTTTGATTAAACATATTAAGAAATTCCCTCAAAACAAACTTGTAAAATG
Source organism: Falco punctatus (assembly GCF_963210335.1). Lineage (NCBI taxonomy): Eukaryota > Metazoa > Chordata > Aves > Falconiformes > Falconidae > Falco > Falco punctatus. The sequence goes on from NC_137587.1 coordinate 55,763,209, forward strand.
TTAACCTTTTGGCTTCCACGGAACTATTTCATCCTATAAACAAAACCAGACAAAAGCAAATTTTTTGTCACCAAATTGAATGGAAGCAGATCAAGTACCACACAGAAATTAGCATCTAAGTACAGTAAGAACAATGTTTTACTTAAAAGATGACATTAAGATACCATTACCTCCAGCAAGGATTTTCTCTTCCAGATCACTCATTTGTTTCCTGTATGCTTTTAAAGCAGCTTCCTTAAATGAAGGTCGTATTCTTTTTTTCTTTGGCATTTCAGCAAGCATCTCTGGGACATTCTGATTTTCATCTTCCCTTACTTCTATGTCAGCAGCTATGTCACTTTCAACCTCCAATATCGCTTCACTGACCACACCATCAAACTGTGCGTCATATTGCTCCTCTGGTAGTATTGCATACGGAGTTTCATACGAAGGCTGCCCCAGTTCGTATTCTTGGACCTGCTCACTAGTTTCACTACTATTAGTTCTGTTTTCTAGTTTAGCAAGTACTTGTTCCATTACTTCTACATAGTCTGTTTCATTCTCACCAGGTGGTTCAATTAAGTCTTCCTCATAGTCTGCTTTGTAGCAATAAGGCTCGGCGTAAACATCAGAATCAAGTGTTGTACTGGATTCATTTGCAGTAGACTGAGATAAAGTTCTAAACCTTCCCATGAAAGATGATCCACTGTCTTCATACCCACTTAAACTTTGGGTACTTTTATTCCAGACCACTTCTAAAGCTGACTTAGCACGCTGAAGTGTAGATCCAAATTTAGGAAAGCTGAAAGTCTTATCAGAAAGATCTATGCTTAATCGGCTATGCCATGACTTAGGGGCTGTTTCTTCTGAGTCATCACTCGGTAGTTCACTCTGACTTCGGTACATCATAGGCAATCGGTTTTGATTCTGATAAGGGGAAATAGAATTTGTTTCCTGATAATCATCATATTGACCAGTCCACTGACTTTGTGATTCGCTATCAAGGCCCGGACATGATGGAGAAGTACCGTCAAGGGTAAAATCATAGCTTTCAGTATCGTACTGGAGGTCAGAACTCTGGCACTTTCCAAAATCTGATGTCTGTTGATCTGAAGGGCTGCTCATATCATACACAAAAACTTCCTGTGTCGATGAGTCCAGGCCCAGATCTTCCCCTTGTTGCAACCGATTCCAGTCTTTCCAGGAAGAAAGATCATGTAAAGAAAGCTGAGAATCACCATAGTGGCTTCTGTCTCCAGATGCACATATTATTCCATTGCTTACTCCACTGTCAACAGTTTCTATGTTCTCCACCTCATTTTGCTGTGGATACTGTTGCATATCTTGGACAAAAGTCTGTTCGTGGGAACTGCCATACCAGTTTGTAGAATCATCTTGCCTTCGCTGCCAAAGTTCTCGATCAGAGGAAGACAATAGTGAACTGCCATTTGTTCTGCTAAAATACTGGTTTTCTGAAAAATCCTCAGAGTAAGACTGACACAATTTTGAGAAATCTGACTCGGAACGGCTAAGTTTTGGTGTTGCAAAATCATTCTGTAAATGCCATAGAGGAGTCATGTCTGAATAATAGGTCTTTGATTGCTTTTCCATGTTGTCAAATTCCGGTGACTGATTCCCGTAATTTCTAATGTTTGAACAGGTGCTATTGTCAGCAGTTTTATTAAGGTCTTTAGTATCTGGGGACTCAATACTCCCCTTTGTAGTGCTTGTTTTTATTTGAAGTGCTGATTTAGATATCTTTGCATAACTGTTCTTATTTATGTCTGATTCCAAGTCTTTATCACTGTCAGGTGACTCCCAGTCATGCATTTTAGTTTTTGTCTCCACAGTTAAAAGCTTCATATCCATACTCTCATATGTCTGAGAGGAAGGTAGTCCTCTTTCTTTTTTTTCTTTCATTTCATGGGAAAATATATCTGTAGAAATTCCAATGCCAGTTCCCTTAAGTTTATATGACTTTTTTAAAAGTAAGTCTCTCTGTTGTGATGACTCAAAGTAAACAAGAATAGGTCGTGGCTTTGCATTTGGACAGTCTCTTTGTTGCCCCAGTCTTTGGGCAAACTCAATTTTAATAGTGCTTTGTGCCTCTGAGAACCCCATTTTATCTATCAATATTTTGTAAACTATGCTTTCAGTTCTTTCAAGCCTCTCTTCCGGCACATTTAGAAACCTAAGACTTGCTTTGTTTCCTGGGTGGCCTATCTGCTTAATGTAGTCATGTATGTCCCGAGTTTCTCTTCGGGACTGTACAAATCCAGTTCGCAATTGTTCAATTTCATTTTGTACAACTTCTACGCTACTAGAAATTTCATCAATTGATTGTTTCAGAGCATTAACATGCCCTCTTAATTCAGAGAGTTCTGTTTCAATCTGACTTATACCCTGAAGCTCTTTAAAGATCATTTCCATAACATCATGGGTTTGACTAATACAACCTGTCGAACTAAAACCAGGTTCAAGAGTATTTGATTTCTGGTGACGGCCAGCTCTGTCTAGAGATTTACTTCTTAAGCCCCATGTTTTCTTCCATGTACTTAGTTCTGAGTCTGATGAGACACATTCTTGGCTCTTCTTCCATTTCCTTAGTTTTCTTAAAGCTCCCAGCTTCAGGGTGTGTAAAGTGCGTTCTCCATCTGAGCTTCCATCAGATGGTGCAAGGCTGCTTAAGCTTTTTCTGTTGCGTCTCACAGGCATTGTGTGTGATAAGTATTCGTTTTTCTTGCTATTACTTTTTACCTCGCTTAATGACTCTGAATATGAACTATCATTAGAAGACAGATCTGGAACTATATCTTCATTATTACTGTTTGTTACCAAAATATGCTTTTGCAGTCCATTGGCTATGGCAACTCTGTAACTGAATGTTGGAGAAAGTGAAAATTCTCTATTACTTTCCTCTTCTTCAGTTGATAAGTTGCGAGCAGAGGGACACTTGGCAATTTTTTTAACAGTGCTTTTTAAAGTATTTGAAAATTTTGGATTCTTTGTTTGTCCAATCTGAGTTAAGTCTTGTTCCTTTTTGCTCTGACAACTCTCTTTCCTCTTTGTACTATTTCCCGATTTCTTTGTGAACATTCCTTTGCAAATCTTATTTATGTAAGATGAGGTCAGGCTCTTTAAGAAGGCAGAAACCATGGGTTGTAGTTTATATTAAGCCGTTTCCATAAAACGCAATCTTTGATCCAAACAAGTATTTGTATCTCCAAAAGGGTCATCAGCAAATATCTCATCAACAGATACTGTAGACATATAAGCTACTGGTAGCATTTGACAGAAAAAAATAAAAAAAAATAAATCACACATCTGCTTGTCCGAAACCAAATCCTGAAGGTGTTTTGTATGTCTTGAAAAATCTCACTCTGCTGCACATGGTTTCTTGAAGTGTCTAAAAAGGAGGGAATGACATTACAATGGCTGCCAAACAAACTTATCATTCAATAATACTCATTTTGTTTTAACTGGGTTACAATGGAGACACAGAGGAGTTAAGTATTTATTTATACTTTCCCCATAATTTGTCTGAACAGAATTTTCAATTAACAATTAAAACTAAAAGCTGTTATAGGCAAATATTTTCAACATAAATGAATAAGCTATACTTATTTACAGGCTTCTTTGTCCGGTTTAATTCTCTGACTTTAATTGAGATATTTGGTATTAATCCTGTCTGCTTTCTTTCGGAGTAACAACATTTCAATGTAGATCCATATAATATACAGCAGTGGTCAAAAAAACCCAGGGGAACAAGGTGTTACTAGCTAGTAAAATAGAAGTAGAAAGGTCTCTCTTGGTTCAACTTTTGGAGCAAGGCAGGATTCTGTGCAACAAATAAGTACTGCATCCACAAAGTACTGTTCTATATTGAGACTGACTTATACATATGACTATGATTTGAGAAATAGATGCTTTCATTATATAGTAGACTTTAACACGTGTTATGGTAAGCCAGGACTTGAAGTGGGCATACCTTCTTGGTTTCTCTTCTTTAAAAAGAAGGGAAAAAAAAAAACCAAACCAACCCAGAAAATCATAATGACAATTGATGGACCAGGTTAAAAAATTTTACATCATTCTAGTCACAGAAAAAACACTCTACACAAAATGAGAGGAAGAGGGAGAAACAAATATGATTTACAAGTCTCAGGACAAAAACCGGTGCCATTACAATGGGAAAGCAATTTGATCTAAAATACAGAAGAGTGAGAAAAGATTTCATGAGTCATCTGGAAGCTTCTATACCATCAAACAAAAGTTTGTACTCCATAGAAATGTAGTCAATGCATTTTAAAAATATGAAAGTATTTTTTTTGTACAGCATATCATTCACCTTTCTGTCTCATAGCCGCAGAATAAAACCAAGACAAATAGCTCAGAAAAATCCAACAAAGTAGCAGCTCTTAAAATGGCCATTTCAGTTTCTAAACCAGCTAAAAATTCTTTGGCAGTATAAGAAGTTTGTTTAGATACAGGATATATGAAGGGTTAAAATTTTCTCTGTGTGTCTTAAGAGGAGTAAAGGATATGAACTGTCCTTGTCTGAAAACAGTATGGCACTGTGTGAAACATAATGTTCCACTCACACACCTCAAGATCTGCTCTTTTTGTTACAGAGTTTGTCTTCACTGACCTTACTATAATACTCATGTTATGGTCAATAATAAACACTAACTACTGATTTATACTGCAGCAGCAAAATTCAGTATGTTGAAGAGAGGCCAACAAAAGCTGGTAAACCCCTGGTTGGTTACTGTTACTTAGAACAGAGAATATAAATGGGACTTACTTCTTTCCTAGTGTTAACAAAATTGAGATGCAGCCCAAGAGCGAGCAGAACAAGAATAGACAACATACTTCATCCTTCCCAAAGTTGCTGCCTGTTATTTTATAAAAGGTGAAATACTTGTGGAACATGAATCACATTTTCAACACAGATACATCAACATAGCTCATGACTTGTTTTTCTTCCAGGCTTATGTCTGAAATCAGAGTATTAAGAGTGAATTAAGAGCAAGCAACGTTTGGAAGTAAAAGAATGCTCAACAAGACTGCATGCAATTTTCAAACCATGCAAATGGCATTTCTCAGACTATTACAAAGCTTTCACTAGACCCAAGGCTACCTTGCATCCACATATTAGAAGAAGGTGGAACCATCCTGGGGCACTTTTCAATATCAAAGGGATGTTTCTAGATGTAGAAACACTTGTTAACCATTCAGCTCTTACACTGAGTGTTTATTGAACCATTTATTGAACAAGAAGTTGAAGTGTGACTGCCTGCCTCCTCTGCCCACACAACCACAGCTTTTTAAGTGCCCTCTTACATAAACTTCACTCAGATGACTCAGGCATTCTTCTCATTGAAAAGACTTCAAACCAACAATGTATAAACAAGCTAGAAGGTTTATTTGCTGGCTCAGCCTACAAAATATCAAGAAATAATGAAGTTATAATTGGAACCTGGAACATTTCCATTAATTTTAAATAAGATTTAATTCTTCTCTGTAGAAGAATCTTGATTTCATAGCCAGCCATATATATGTTTTATCCAGTGCCTAACCTATGCCTTTTATCAGAGGTAACTGTAAGTATTATAAATAGCTGCAAATTCAGCACTCAATTTATGTAAACTCACTTTTGGACAACGCCACAGTAAATGAAAAGTTGTACAGAGATCTGCTAAATGGAGCAGATTTATGTTCTCTCATGCGAGTTCCAGTCCATCTCAGCTGTATTAGTCATGTGATCTGTTCATCAGTTTACAGCCTACCATTGCTCTGTCAAATACTCATTTTTGAAAATTGTATATCTCTACACATGGAATCAAGTTGGAGTCACTACAGGTCTCATCCATTTCTTTTTGCAAAGATTTGCATAGGGTTGTTCTTACCATTTTAAATCAGTGTAGGTTAAAACTCCAGGAAATAAGGAACAGTCTTTTGAGAAGCACATAGGACTAAGTCACTTATTTGAATGAGCTGGGAGTTGTCATTCAGTGATTTAACCAGGTCTCCCAATAAACCACCATGACCTCATTTTTTATTTTCACTTTGCTTGTTTATTGATCTAAATCAATTTATATGATAAAGTTGAAGACAAATAAGTTAACCCATTCTAAGCACAAGGAATCAAGTTGAAATGTTACAGCAGTAAAATATAGACTACGCTAGATGGTTATAGAGCAGGAAACTGGAAACTTATGGATTGTGAGATTAGAAATAAAAGAAATTGGTTCCTTCTGTAAAGAAAGGACACAATGTCACCTCCTTCAACATTTTACCCATAGAAAATCTGAATATAGACTTCTGTCAATCAACTTGACAGTGAACAGTCAATTTGGACTGATTTCAAGAAAAATGTTGATAACAAAGAATTGTCAAAATAAAACTTGTCAGTTGGAAGCATCGTGCACAAAGGATCTTATTCCCAAGCCTAAAACTAATGTGTCAGGTAGAAGGCGGTTAGAGTGGGCAGGGTTAAGAATGATAGCTTTAAGTAACGCAAGCAGTATATTTTAGTTACATGTCTGAATACTAGACCCTCATAGATTCCAATTTTTTTTATTTTATCAAATCCAGCCCTCTATTTTTACAAAGAAATAAAAATTGAATCATTTTAAAATTAATAATTCCAGTATTTAAAAATAATAGCTGGATCACTGCTGACCTTCTGTTCAGATCCCAGTAAATGAAGCCATAGAATAGCAGCCCTCGCCATTAGAGCTGTCCCCTCAAAAAAGCAAGAAATAGGCAGAACCACAGCCTTGTTTAACCTCCACACTTAATCAACTACAAAGGCCCTGTGTGTATTGGAAGGGGACAGGGAAGGTGATGACACTGAAGTGCAGTCTCCTTCTATAAAAAGAATATACACAGTTTGTGTTCACAACACCAAGACAGTAGGGGAAAACAAAACAAAACCAAAGTCTTTTTCTGCAGCAATACTGCTCTACATTACTACCAAAGTAGTCACTACTGCCTTATAGGCAGCAACATCTATCTGTAATATGCAGAATGCGTCACAGAAATGAATCAATCGCATATGACAAACAAAATATAAACAATCCACCCTGCAGCAGCAGAAACTGAGGCTGAGAGGTTCTCTTACCATCAGGAACATAAAGAATCACTAACAAAATAACTAGAACTTGGATCTACAGGTTTCTCAAGTATGATCTTTTATTAGACTTATGATTGCCTGGGAATAAGGTTATCCTGACATAACTGTACTTACCATTGGTGTATATCTGCTGGGCAAAACTGATGCTACCTTTCTTTAGACAAGCGTAACTGTGTATACTCCAGATTGCTTCGTTAGTTTACTGTAACAGTAGCATTATAATGACAATCATCTCAGATCTAATTCAAAAGAACTTAATTTGGAATAATTCCTTTATATTCTTCTTAAGTTCTCCTTATATTCTTAAATAATGACATTTTTCATCTGTGTTATTGGTGAGTTTCTCAAGGTAAAGTGATACTCAACACTGCACATGCCACACAGATGACCTGCCTGCAGACCCTAGCAAAGACAGGGATAACTGCGAGAAAGCAGTTCTGCTTTCTCTTTTAGATAATTACTCATTGCTCCAGGAATTCCTCAGTTTTTCACCAGCAGATTGGCTAGAAAGCTATTCCTGATGTCTGTCAATACCATTTTGAAAGATCACTGTATCCGCTTGTTTATCTGGTGATATTTCTTTATGGATCCTGCTATTAAAGTATCTAACCACCATTAAAAACGCTGCTTTTCTATTTATGGGAAATGTTACCAACAACAAACCACCAAACTGCTTTTTCAAACCCATTGCAGGAGACTATAATCTGCTTATTTTTTAACTCACAAGGACTATTACTGTCCTGAAGAGCTTGTGCACATGCTCATCAAATGCACTATGGAATCCAATCTAAATATTTAACAGTCACATTGCAAGACTTGTCATTTATAGCTGTTACTTATCTGTTCTTTCAGCATACAACAATTGATTTTAAGGATAACAACAGATGCAAGCAGCACATGCTTGAGACTGACTTTGGCTCATTATGATTTAGAACAGCATCTGAAACAGAAACCATATATAGAACTTTGTGTATCAGTGAATTAACCTAGTGGTTTAACATTTATTTGTAATTAAACTATTTTGTGATACACAGAAACACATTGTCTTCAAGACAGGTTAGAAGAAAATGTAAATTTCCAGCTAGCTAGGATGAGTAATTATTTTGGAGAGAAAAGTTTTCCTCACTGCTTCCCTACTGCTATGAAAACTTTGGGAAAAGAGTGTTTTGGGGTTTTTTTTTTGCAGAATCAAAGATGTTTTTTTCTCAATTACTGTTGAAGAAATACATGAGTTTAAGAAAATTAACACCTTTGTATTGCAATAATTTTTCTTACCTTTTTGGTTACACTATTCTTTGTGCCTTCGTGTCTATTTATAATATTTGCATTTCTCTCTGAAAAGTCTTGTTACAGCAGCTGTGATGCTGAAGTTGCCAATTAATTATTTATGAACTACTAATAAAATTGTTGAAGACATTCAGAACACTTTGTTTCTTTAGACACAAATGTGTAGTATGGTATTTATATTACAAATATGAAAATTTTATGTGAACCATTTGTCCTTAAAGAACAGTGGCCTTGACTAGAACTCTACCCAAAAGGAAGATATTTGCCAAATATAGTAGATTATTATTTACATGTTAAAAACATATTGAACAGATTCCTAAATTTAAGGTGTGCGCCATTTGGGGAGTAGTAAATAGCTTAGTATAGTGTTGTTGAATATGTTAATGCATAGAAGGATTAAGAGACTTTAGGTGATTTGGAACACAGCTTGAATGTTACTTGGCTAAACGTACTAACTTTTTTTCTTTAATATTTCTAGTTGTTTCCTCAACTTTTTAGGTGAAAAGAAGAAAAAAAGAGACTGTTATGTATAAAGAAGGTGGCAATACAAACTGAGAGTCCTTTCCCCAGCCTTTTACAGCTGTATATATGATATATGCTGTCCTACATAAACTTACTTTTAGTCAATGCTCTCACTTCAAAAGCTGCTAAGATTCAGAGATAACTCCACTTAACAGTCCATTCTTATTTAAATGCAGGCTACAAAAGGAATGGAAAACCTGGAGAGGGAAAAGTTATTTGCTAACAATATGGGGATAATTGTATTACTAAGTCAGTACCAGGCATATTAGCTTCTAAGCACGAACAAGACTATTACATGCATGCTATTATGTCAGATTACCAGAAATAGATAACAAAATTACTGTATAGAGTACAGAATAATCAGAACCTATTTAATGCCTTTGAAAAATAGAAAGCATCAGCATGCATTTGACCAAATCTCGGCTCTGTCCTTAATTTTTTCTGTGTCTTTAATAGTTTTCTTCAGAGCATTATACCCTGAGAGCCCAAGTGATTTAAATTTACACTGAAGTATAGCACACATGCAGAAGACATATTTACAGTATACCAAGTGTACACTCAAAGTTTGATGTAATACTAACATTTCAAACTTTCCAGCAACTTTGAACAATCTCTATAATAATTCCATCAGAAAATAAATAATAATAAAAACATATCCCTCTATTTTCTACAAAGTATGGAACTTTAATCCTCTAATTTTACTGGTCTGAGCCTTGGGATGGGCAATTTTCTGGCCTGAATTAGATCTCTTTTGGACAGAGACCGTGCCATGGAGTCTGTGACCAGGTGTGCACTACATCATTCTATATAACACAGATTATGTTAGAGAGCTGTGGTTTTGTTGTGTGGTTGGTTTGGGGATGGGCGTGTGTGTGCGTGTGTCTTTTTTTAAGCTACTTACAGAAATTCTCTACGAGACATCTAGATTAAGGGAACAACATTCAATGGGCAAAATATTACTTGTGAATCCTCTGGATTCCATTCTTCCACCACAAAAAGTTTTTAAATATTTTCTAAAATATAGTTAAACTAATAATTCTATTAAATTTTTAGAACACAATAGTATGAAATGGACAGTTTTTTATAAAGGTCTTTCATTCAGTAAATGGTAGCAACCATCTGTGACATTTAGATTTGAAAAATGCCAGAAGCACAAACCACTACAACTACTGCTGACAGCGACATACATTAGGATGAGTGGCACACACAGGAGCCATGCTTGCTAACCACCTGAAATGACGTTCATTGATAAGAACAGTATATATTAAATTTAGTTCTAGTTTTGCTGCAGAAATTTTATACGAAAAAAATTTCTGCTTTCTTTGCTTCGATATACCGACAGCTATGGAGTGATACTTAAGATTTCCCCAAGAAAGTAAAAACCTCTGCTTTAGAGCTATCAACCTAATTGAATGACACAGATGAGAAAAACAAAACCTGTACAAGAACCTTCTTAGGTGCCAAAGAATTTTTATGCTTCTGAGCTTCTGTTTTACTGTAATGGTCTCAAGGCAGAATCTTGTATACTACTTCATTCTTCCCAGATTTTTCACAACACTACAGTCAAAAGAAAATTGGGAATTTTCAGTCCTTCTTGGTACTTTAGTGAACTGGGAGACATTCTGAGCTATCAGTCTTTTCCTCCTTGACAATATTCTGGAATACCCAGTACTTCACCTATGATTTCCTGAGTGTTTCCACAGCAATATACAGTCATTAAGATAATGTTGTGCTGACATCACTGCAGGATCAAGCAAATGGTATAGTGGCAGAAAACCTTTATACAACTCTTTTTCAGGTTGTGTAAATTCCACTGAAAAAAACTCATTTACCTGACATTATGACTTCTTTCTATACGAAAGGTCTACGAGATGACAGATAACCATATTTTCTATCATAATATCCTTTACAAAAGTAATTTCTGATGAACAAAAGATGTTTTAACCTTAAATACTGCTTCTCATTTTTAATGCTTTTTAACTCAACAACATAGCATTTTCTCAATGCTTTTCTCAGTATGTTGATTTATATGGTAAGAATTAGCACTGATTTTTAGAACACTCAAATGTGTCAAGTAACCTTACATTTTCAATTGCCAGATCATAGTTGTGTATTTCATACAATAAAGGTATCTATTTACATAATCAACAGCTTCATTCAGGAAACAAGCAGTGTATCACCTCCTCTGAGAAAAATAACTACAAAACAACTACAACTATGATCAGAGTTTATTTTGACATCAGTAAGTAGTTAAATAATGTTATACTAATGAATGCTTTTAAGGGACAAGAATTCCTGTCAGCCAAGGGTTAACATCAGTATTAAGATGCTGGAACTGATATTAACTCTTTTTGTATCAACATGTTATTAAAAAAATATTTACTTTAAACTGGGCTGCATTCAAATTAGAAATGCAACAGAATTGTTTAAGGTATTTCAGGACTACTGAACATTCAGGTGAGCTTTATTTTTAATTTCTTAAACGTTTTAAAAAATTTTCCTAGACATGCTCATTGTAACAGAACTATTAGTGTCCTTTTCCTAAGGGCACATAGCTTTATGTTCTTTTTCAATTATTATACATGATCAGTAGTCAACTGAAAGAAAACAATAAGACAAAAAATGCAATAGGATCCAGGTGACTACAGAAAGTTGGAGGTTAATTAATACAGTCAGTTTTTATATCTGCATAATTCTCCCTCTTAAAGCAAAATGAACCATCAATCTCATAGTAAGAAATTAGTTTCAGCTACTATTACTTGGCCTCTGGAATTGCAGAGGGCAAAACACTAATGTTATCTTCTTGAATGTAAAAGCAATGATAAAAAAAGTATTAAATAACTATGGGGGGGGGGGGGTTAGGCTGTGGATTGGGGGAGGTACATGAGAGAGGGTATTCTAACACATAGGTTTAGCTGAGGAACAGAATCAAGCATGTATTCTAAGCAAGCTGCCTCTTCAAAAGAACGCTGCAGGGTGTTCATCTTGAAGATTAATCAAGACCCAGAAATACATAAGCATCTGTAAAGCTCAATTTATTACTAATCCTACTGTGGACTAGGAAAAAGTACCGGCAAATATAAGCAAAACACTATATTTTCACCATGTATTCATGTATATAAATTATTTACCTTTTTATACCAATTAAAATGTTCCAACTCATTGCAAAATCTAATACTATATTGTCTTACTCATACCGTGAACTTACCAACATTACAAAATAACCCCCCACACTTTTTAATGAAGTGTTGATTCTTAAGTCTACAAGACCAGACAGTTTCATCAGCATTATAGCATTAGAAAGCAAATCAATTACAAATCAATGCATTGCATTAGCTAGAACAGCAGGAGGTACATTCAGAATGAAAATAAGGAAAGGAAACAAAGGAAACAGAAAAATGTATGTAGACTACATACAAAAATACAAAGAGGATACATACCTGGATTAAATTCTTCTTAAAAATAAAATACAAATTACATACCACCACCTTTATATTATTTTCCATTTATGCAGAAATACTGTACGTAACTCCATTACTATTTTGCCATTCTTCCTTCAGCCTTAAAAACGGTACAATACAACATGAGGCTGCTTCTCAGTGATTCAACTCAAGTGCAATGAGGCATGCTGTTAGTCCGCAACGGTATCTGTTCTAAATTCCACCGTATTCCCTAGGCAGCATTAAACGTTTTTTTGTTTGGGTTTTGGGGGGGGGGGGGTTTGTTTCTTTTTCCCTCCCTCTCTGTTTTTTTCTCCCCTCCTACAACTTGTGCTAACAGCTAAGAGCAATCATGGTGTTAACTACTAATTCATTCTGCAGCTCGGCTTTATTTCTCCTCTGTAATAGCAAAATGGGAGTCAGTGTCCTACTCCCGCTCAAATACAACATCAACATGAGAGAACAGTAATCATCCTGGGCTTATGTGCTGGTAACTTCACCCGTTGCTGTTTCCTCCTGCCACTGCTTCTGAATGCAGTATTCGCTGCAATAGCCACAGCCCTCCTGCTTGGAAGGCAGCCCCTCTGCTTCACAGATAAAACAGGCTTATTGAGAAACCCTGCTCACAGAAACAACGCACACAGCGCATCGTGAGAGCAAGCAGGAGTGTCAGTGGCCACAAGGATAACTGTGAGATACTATCTCCTGCTTAGGAGGGCCATGTTTCAACCAACCTTTTATTTATCAGTCTGACATGACCCAGAGAAACAGTTGAACAGCTATTTCTTTCAGCAGAGCCTTCACCAACAGCTGATAATTTTTGGCAATGAATCTGCTAAATGGATTCATAACTATTTTCATTCCACGATTATTTAAAGATGCTCCATATAATAAGCAGCATATCACTGTTTTTCAGGAAAATAGTTTTGTATGTTCCCAATTAATACCTAGACAGTAGGACTCGGTCATTTGTTTACTGGCATTCAAATAGCAGAATGGATTATTATTGCGCATGCAGTGAGTAAATTCTCCTGTACAGAATACAATGGGTGTTTTTTCAAATGTTGGCTGATTTAATAGTGTGCGTAACTCCGCATTCAGCCTTACATGTACTGAAGTATACTTAAAACTCTGGCACATGAAGAAGTACAGAAATACAACCAGAATGATCCTATATAAAACCATTCTACATACAAAGTACACACATAATCTAAGTGTAAAAGTTTCACCAAGTATATGTACATGCATAAAACCACAGATATACTATTATCCCCTTTAATCTTGGGAGGTAGCAGAAATGCCATACAAAATCCTAAGTTTTCAGCTAGTAAATTATGTTTCCTGTATAAAAATACACAAAACTCTGGACTTTCTGGTAATACCTGAAAGCAACTTTTAATTCAGTTATTTACTTCATAAATATATTAAGGATACCTTGAATAAAAAGCCGCACGTATAAGTATTTAACAATTTTTAGTAATATTTATTTACAGCTTATTGGTTGTAGCTTTCACTTTCTGCACTTGTATTATTGTTAGTAATGCAATCTTGGGATATGATGCTTTATAAGTACAACTTATAAATGGAACATTTCTAGAATAAAATCTCTTTCAGTGGTAAAATTAATATTTTGCAATTTTTTGTACCTCATTGCAAAAATAATTACATACCACCATATTTATTATGTCCTGCTGAAATTAATACAACCTGTAAATACTCCATTAATTAGATTTATAGTTAAGAACCAGATGAATGAATGGTTTATTATTCAAACCCTATTGTAATTATTAGCCTGTGGCAATTACTTAATATTCTGTCTCAACTTAAACTGATGCTTCAAATCTGCCACATTGCATGCCAACAAAGAATACAATAAAGTTTTTATCTAAGTGCACAATAGGAAATTTCACTGATATTAATACTCATGAGATGTAACAATAATGACTCTCAAAATCACCAGGACTGCTCATGTAAGGATTAAAAAAAAAAAAAAAAAAAATCAAGAAAAATGAGGCAGCCTAATCAAGCATGGCCACCCACAGCAGATACACACTTACAACAGAAATAAACAGGGTTTTTATCAGGATTAATCAAATGGTCTTGAGACTACAGATGGTAAAACCAGTAAATATTGGAAATGTTTTCCAAAAATATAAGGTTTTGTCATTTAATAAAATCCGTTTTGTAAGTAGTGTTAATTCATGACACTTCAACTAATATCGTCATCTTCAAGCAAGACTCTGCTTATACTAATCTGTTATGTCACCAGATGTTGAATGTTTCAGTTTGAAACCACTTATTTGATAGCCCAGCATAAGCAGGGAATCTTGCTCTGCCAAATGCATCATTCAGTTGATATTTAAGATGGAAAACCAAAACCAAACCAAAAATCAATCCAAATCCTCAGAACTAATCACGACTTATCTGCTCTGGAATTAAAATTCCACACAGAGCTTGGCCAAGCAAGCAAAAGGCTGACTTTGCTTGTAATGATGCTGACCAATCAAGAATCTAGTTTCATGTGTAAGTACATACTCATTACTTGCAGCTGGAGTTACCTTTGCAACAAAGGTATGTTATATCTCTGTGTCACACAGCCCTCTCATAGATATGATGCTAAGAACTTCCTATAGTAAATGTATGAGTAGAGGTGTTCATTCTGTATGGAGGCTAGAATTCTCACAGTTCTGGTAGCCCAGACACTTGTAAACCAACAACTGAAAGGAAACTACTGTTCATCTTGAAGAGGCATCCACATCAGCCTTCAATAAACCAACACAGAAGAGCAGTTTGCACGCGCGGGCTACCTGCGTTTTGTTACTTGCCAGTAACCTCACATGTTGATGAAGCTGGCCTTAAAGAATCACACATTTAAGGGTTCACACTGATTTACTGTACTTCACAAATACAGTGTTAAGGAGAATAAACCCCACACGTAAAAGGAACAGGAGAAATACTGACTGTGTACAGAGATGTTGCAGTTTGTTACACAATCCTAGCCAATCCCTATATCTTAATTGAGAAAAACAACAAAACCCACCAAACTGAGAAAAACAACAAAACCCCATCAAACTGACAACAAAAACCCACTAAATACCACTGTCTCCCCCCCCCAAAACCCAAACCACACCCCAAACAAAACACCCAAGGCCAATGAACAGCTATCAGCCTTCATGGAGAGAACAGCTATTCTGCGTGCCTGTTGCCAGGATTATGTGGCCATGGCTTTCAGAGACGATTCTTGGCATTTTTAGGAATACAAGTCTTGCCTAGTGAAAATGTTTCACTAATTTCCATTGCTATGTTCAAGTAATAAACCCAGTATTAAATAACATATAACTGTTATAGATATTATTTGACTATATTGAAACGGTGGCGATTATAAACCGATGGAACAATTTGGAAGTCATTTACATTTCATGATGGATTTTAGGCCGAAAGTTGAAAAAGCTGCCACAGAATTAAGCTCTTTCTTTCACCCCCCGCCCCACCCCCACCCCTCACCCCGCCCGCCCCGGTTAAGGGCTGGCTGTTTCTTTGCTTTCATGGAACGAAAGGCAGTAACTGTGTTAGTTCTGAAATCGTAATACTCTGACCTAACCAGAGTGGGGGGGCGGGGAGGAGCAGGAGGGAAGCTCCCCCCGGCCGCCCGCAGGGTGCCGGGAGCGGGGAGGCGGATGGTGGCGGCCGTGCCGCTCCCAGCGCGCCCCCTGCTGGCGGCCGTGCGGCGCGGCGGGCGCCGTTTCAAACGAGGTAGCAACACGGTCGGAGCCAGCCCCGAGGAATTCAAGAGGTGATCACATTGCCGAGTTTTGTTTTGACCTATGGAAAGTTCTCCTACAGCTCTTAATAGATATTCTACTCTACAAAAAACAGAGGGAATTGTCTAGAATATTGCATCTCCACACCCTTTTTTTTCCAGCAGCACACAGAGTTTTAAAGATATTTTTCTCCACACAAGGTATTTTTTTCTTGACAATAATTATTTTCTTTAATGTAAAGCTTAATGTTTCCTTCTAAGACGACGACTGTAATAAGAGGGAGAAAGAAAATATAACTATGCATGCGACAGAAATCTTGGTATTTCATAAGCGCACGGGATCCACCAGCTGGTTTGGATTTTACTTCAGAAGACTGTCCTAAGTGTGTCGGAGTTCCTGAAGTTACAAAGGCTAAAGCCATTTCTTATTCCACATGAAAACTTTTCCAAACACTGTTTCCTTAAACCAATTGCTAGGTTTATAAAATCATGAAGTTTGAAATCTGTTAGGTGAAGTAAAACTACTTTGGGGATTTTTTTTAAAAATAGCAATTAGCAAACAAAAGGCAAACAATTTACAATCATGATGACACCTTCCTGTGGGCTGAATTTAAACAGAAGTTGGCCCTGATTTCAGAAAGAACCACAAGATGGGATCAAAGCAAAAAGCAAATACAGGGGGGCAGCCAGGGGAATCCCAACAACTATTAAAAGAAAAAAAAAATAAAATCAAGAAGGGCCAATAACTGAGCCTATGTCAGGAGGATAAGGGGAGCTTTCTCCCCATCCAGATATACAAGCACCCGGAGTCATAATGGTATGTATTTGAAGTGGTAATGTTCTCCTGAAATGTAATCCTCTCGTTTTGTGCTTTCCTTATGACTATTTTGTTCTTTGTTGCTCTCAAGGAATGGTTCAATATAGAGACTACTTGGGTTTCTTCTAGGAATGTAAAATGTTTTCCAAAGAAGGATTTTAAAATTAAGACTCTGACTCAGTTGCCACTTTTTGTGTAAGGAACTGGTTTTTGCTTGATGCTTTGCTTTCTATTATTGTGTCCCATTATGCTTTGCCATAATTATAACATCTTCTGCAGTAAGTGATCTCTTACAGATACTATCATTAGAGCATTAAACTCTTCACTAATCATAGAAAAGACAATATTTCTGTTTTGAAATATCAAATCAGATTATTGTTCTACTAAACTGTCTCTGTTTCTGGAAGAAAACACCAAAAGGTTTGACAGAATATGATCTTCATTATTCTTCCACAAGCACAATATAACTAATTATGCAGCTTTGTACTTTATGCAGAAGAATAAGCTGGTCTTTAGAGAAATTAAAGTAAAATGGCCAAGGACTCACATTAGCATTACCTTTCAGGAAAAACCTTACCTTTTTATCTTTTATCATAAAATTGTCAATTATTGGCTACATTATTCAATATTTATTTTTACTCTCTTAAAATTATGTATAAACTTATTACTGGTGATATTGACAGGAAAGTATAATGAATTTAGAGTAACATAATTTATCTGCTTTTTCACATTTGCCCCATTATACAAGTAAATTTTTATTATTCCCTCTTAAAAGTAATTTATTTGCACTGATTCTTTACACCTTGGTTCCAGACAAAACAGCCCTTATAATATGCAAGTGCTGCCTCATACCTAACTACATGCATTAGACTTTCCTGGAGCTTTCCTGTCTCGGGTCTATAGGTGCATGCATTCCAGTCCCAGCTGAGGAACTGGTTGTTACCTTCAGCCTGGGATTTCATTTTCTTTGATCCAAGGTCTCCTCAAATACAGTACAGACGTCTGACTTCAGCTAAGCTTTACAGACTGACTTCAGCTAAGCTTTACAGAGGAAGCTGTAATTATGACGTGAGCAAGGCAAGGACCAGAGCGGGAGACCAAAAAAAAAAAAAAAAAGGGTTGGGTGGGGTGGTGGTGGTGGAGCTAGCAGCTCAAGAAGAGGTAGCATACTGATAAGAAAAGCAATAAAATGGGAGAGGAGGGAGAAAAGAGAACCTAATGATGGCAATTCACTATCAGCAATGATCAGCCCATTTCAAGGAGTGGCAGAGGAAACCATTCCCTGCTTTCCCATCCCAGTAAAGCATGAAAATAGAGCAGAAACACTCGGTCTTATCAGGGTGATGCACATATCAATGACTAGCCTAGTAACCTCCTAATCCTAGCCTTCTGTTGTTCATATTAAGTACTAAATAGTTGTTCTACACTCTGAAGTCACATTTATGTTGTTTGCAGAATCTCTTTGCATATGGTAAAACTCACTGGAACAAAACTGACCTAGAGTGGGAGAGTTCAGCATCTCCATTCCATACTTAAATTCAAGTATATACCTAACAGCACTACGAAAAGCACTAATTAAAAGTAGTCTCGAGACTTGCCATGACTGGCAGCAGCATGGAAAGATTCAGCAATAAAGAGCACACCACCCAACTGGAAAAGAAAAATTTCTTTGGTAGTGAATTAGAACAAGAAACCCCACACATCTGAAAATTGGTAAGGAGTGTAGATCACAAGAAAGAACTGTAATGATGAAGTAGGAACTCTAAGGCAGATGCTGCAAGGATAAGCTGAATGCTTGCAACAGTCCTGCTCACAGCACTAGGATTGCCAGAGAAACGGGTTACATCAGTAAACCTGGAACCAAGGTAGTTTGCTGTCCTAGATATCTTTTTTAATTTTTTTTTTTTCTCCGAGCCATTGCTTGGATTCCATCACTGTATTCCATTAGCTTTTCAGTGTATGACCAGTCATTCTCTTTGTCAAGATTCTGACTTTATTAGTGCTCCGTTCTTGGCTACTCTCAGCTTTCTTTCCTATCCTAGATCTCCCACTGACATGATTGCTTGTCATTCTAGTATTTCTCTCTCCTCATCCTGGGACTTCTTTCCCTTTCTTGCCATCATGTTCAGTACTCCACCAATTCTTATAATTAACCACCCCAACTTTCTTTAATGCCATGGATTCTCACCTTTGCAAACCTACATATTCATCTTTCAGTACCTTCAGTACTGCATTTCAAAAGCCAGCTTTTGCCTCCAGGGGATGGTGCCCCTAAAGAACAGCCCAGCTGATTAATACTAATTGGTTTATTTTTCCTGTTTTAAGTGAAGCACACATTCTCACTTGTAAACTTTCTCTGATAAGAACCCTGCTGAGTTTCAGTCTTCCAAGGATTGCCTCAAATGCTCTATAATTTCATCTTCGTTTATGGCTTCAAAAATCATGCAATGACTTCATCCTGATTGCAGCCTAGAATACATGGTTCTATGCAGAGATAATGGATTAGAAATTCAGCTAACAGGTCAGGATAACAACTCTCTTATCAGAGGCATGAAGGAAAGTCATAAAAAGCAATACATCTAACTGCTAGTTGTATGGAAGTTTTGTGCTGCCCTTTTGGTAAATTATCTAGCAAAGCTTAACTGTAACTGGATTATGTTTTAACTTAAAATTTATTCTACCACCTTATCTTTCATGTCTTATGGCTTTTGTGTAGGATATGTACTACATAAAATGATAAAATCACATTTACCTTAACTTTGACAAAAACCACAAGATGCTCTATAATTCAATTACAAATATGCTCCAGGAGCTGTATAATTCTATAGCACGTTGACTTAGCTACAGGCTACCAATAAAACCAGTAATAAGTCATTTAACATGAGTCCAGAAACAACCTGCAAAATGCTGTAACATGGTTACTCAAAATAGATACTGAAACAGAAGGAAAGGGAAGAATGTTACCATGGTCCCTTTTTGAACTCTGAAGCAAAGGACAGAATTGAAATTTAGTTATTGAAGCGAGCATGTTACAGTTGTTTATTTTCTCTTATGACAGTCAAAAGAGAAAGCTTAGGTTTCTTAAAATCTACCGTGAATTATGCTATCTCACTTTTTGAAGAGGAAAGCAAAGTGATAATTCTTTTTTCTGACCTTGCTTAAACAGAATTCTCAAATAATGGTGCAGCAGCTCATAAAGGTTTCTCCCAGGGTCTATCATTCTTAATACCTCCAATTAACTGAAGAAAGCAATTTTTAACTTTTACACCAAATTAAAGGGGAAGAGGAATAAATCATAAAATACCTAAACTCACAATACCATAAAAGTTAAAATAAGCCTTCAAATAAGTTAACTATAACTTTATTCTGATAAAAGGCATCTCCATTTTCTTTTCTTCAAAATTCTTTTGTCTTTTTGATACATTTTTCCACTGAGAAACTTTCAGAGGAAGTAATTCCAGGGGAAAAAACAAACAACAACAACAACAAAAAAAAAAAAGTGCTAGTGAGTTTACTTAAAAAGATAGGAAATAAGAGAAACAAAATCAGGGGTTTTTGTCAAAGTTAAGGTAAATGTGATTTTATCATTTTATGTAGTACATATCCTACACAAAAGCCATAAGACATGAAAGATAAGGTGGTAGAATAAATTTTAAGTTAAAACATAATCCAGTTACAGTTAAGCTTTGCTAGATAATTTACCAAAAGGGCAGCACAAAACTTCCATACAACTAGCAGTTAGATGTATTGCTTTTTATGACTTTCCTTCATGCCTCTGATAAGAGAGTTGTTATCCTGACCTGTTAGCTGAATTTCTAATCCATTATCTCTGCATAGAACCATGTATTCTAGGCTGCAATCAGGATGAAGTCATTGCATGATTTTTGAAGCCATAAACGAAGATGAAATCAATCTCACATTTTCTCTTTGAGGAAAAAATTGATGCTATTTGCAAGCATTGTACTCCTTGTTGCGTGTTCAATGGCCACAACACAAGTGAGATACACTCTTGAACTTCTGCCTTTATCAGTTTTGTCAAAGTAAACTTCCTAAATTCCACTTTTTGAAAGCTGCAGGGTCAACTATGAAGTGATCTTAGAACTGTTAGTCCAATCTCCCCACAGTGACCTTTTTACCATCTTCATGTAAACTCCAACAGTTCAGACACAAGGTAGTCAAGATCACTTGTACCACAGTAGAAGAACTGCTTGATATAACCAACCAATGTCTTTCTTCATATAATAACAACAAAAAATAAGCGATTCATAAAGAAAAGACATCCCAGAAAGTCTTAACTCCTCAGGAATTTTGAGCTTCCTCATAACATCAATTGATATTTTAAAACATTGTCAAAATATCTTAAAATTGACAAACTTACACTGATACTAAATTCACTTAATTGAAAAGAAAGTGAACTTCAACATCTCTTTGTTTTCAAATTGTCAGTTTGTCACTTTTTAAATATGTCATCCTTGAAATAAACTCACAAAACTTTAAGAAGCTTGTTTGCTGACAGCCATTTAGCCCAATCAATATGCTGCTTGTCACTTGAACACTCATTACTTTTGAATTGCATCAGGATACAAAATATCTATTATTAACACTTCATGGAAAGGACATACCTGTTTATTCCCACTTCAAGACACATTTGCATACAAAATATTACCTGGAATGCGGCCTTCAAGAAATTGTTCAAATGAAAGATGGCTTTTAAAAAAATAGCAATTTCTTTGGGCCTATTGAAATCTTTTAAAGGGAAGCTTTGCATTAATCTCAGAGCCCCATAGCTCCCAAACAAAGAATGATTTCTGGTTACCCACTCCTAAACTCCTATTGATGTCACTGTGTAATTCCTGCTTTACTATTAGTCTATCATGGCTTTTTTCTCAATAAGACAGTAAATCAATAGTGCTGACAGAACTCAGCTACTGATTAACTTCTCTCTGTTAATAAGTGTTCTCACACTGAGCATCACCACTGCATCCACCATATAGTTAACCATGAATCACAAAGAACAGCATAAGAACAATACACAGTGAAGAGTTAATTCTATATAATCTTTTTTTTAAATATTGTAACACATACCAATATTTAATTTAATGGCATAAACTATATACAGATGTGCTATACTCATTTTGCAAACTAAGAAATAAAGCAAACAGGGAAGATTTGCCTAGGCAAATCTGTGTCACTATCACTGTTGAACTCCAAGTTATAAGACCAGTCAATATAGCGCCACTATTTTGTCACGGTTTTTTTTCCAATACTCAGCACAGCTGTGGAATGATACAAGGGGTAACTCACATGGGTAGTCTCCTGCTTATTGTTAGCCTTAGGAATCAATTACTAT
The DNA here is from genome assembly GCF_963210335.1 of Falco punctatus. NCBI lineage: Eukaryota > Metazoa > Chordata > Aves > Falconiformes > Falconidae > Falco > Falco punctatus. The sequence continues at coordinate 55,785,502 of NC_137587.1, forward strand.
GCTCTGTATTTTATAAAAAAGCACATCCATCTCAGAGAAGTGACAATTATTTATTCAAGTAAGTCAAGCAAAACAGTCTCTACCACACATAGGATTAGTAGCTAAAGATATAATCGAAGTGATGTACAAAACCGGCGTGGGAGAGAGGAAAGGGGAAAATCCATTTGATAGTACTCAAGGCTACCACTGTGTTAAAAAAACAAACAAACAAAAAACCCCCAAACCTCTAAATGCATCTTTTTATAATTATTGCCAGTACTTCATAGCACTCATTTCAAATCTGTTAAAGAGCTAAGGCAAACAAAAAAACCCTCCACCTGTTACTGTTTCTAGCAGCACAGTGAACATGAAACTGAAACACAGATACTAGGATTGGATTACTGTAAGAGAATTCTGGTTTGGATTTTTGTTTTTTTAATCAATAAGCAGACCAGCAATTAAAGAACCCTATCTAGTCCTGCACTGTCTTTTTAAAAGCTATTCATTTCTGATTTACAGTTTTCCCTCAAATGATTAACTCCTCTCCCCTCCCAAACATGGGAGGGATTTCCCCAATAGTTTTATCTTAGTATTGCTATATCCTATATGATTGCAACAAGGTCTAACTATTGTTATTTCAGAGACACCGAGGCAATTTATCATAGAGAAAGATACATTCTCCAACAACACAGTTTGGCACTTTCCCTGTCTAGTCATACAATGCCTCTGGTGAACCACTGGATGTAATCTCACCTTTGATCAGAACTGCCTAATTCAATTTCTTATTTCCATAGGTTAGGATCAAAAGCATGCACTCCAAATATTCTTACTGGAACTTAAGCCACCTGTATATTTTCTAGTACAGTAAGAATTCAGGTTTGTTTCAGCTGTGAAGAAATACTTGAAGCAATAGTGCTCCACTACTACTTCATGGGAGGTATTTTGTTATTGTCTATTTTAAAGATCATCCACTTGAGAAAACTACACACACACACACTCATCTCTGTTCCAAGCTAAACCTACGTTCCTAAGCCTCCAAGAATAGTTAAAAAATACAAAAAAAAAAAATACTGTTACTTCTCTGTTCTCTAAAGGCCTCCAGTGATGGATACGCTACCTACACCCTGCTCTAATGCTTAAAAGCCTTCCTTGTGCTTACTAAAGGTCATGATTTCTTTTTCCAGTTTGTTAAGGATAGTAACAGTTCCCTTCTTGTGGAAGCAAGATCTTACAGCATAAATACCTACACACAGGGATTACTTTCTGTGGAAAAATACTTATTTTGCTTTATCTGTTCGTTTGCCTCTGTTATGAGGCTCTATGAATATTACATCTTCTGTAAAATACATCAGGAATGTTTAGTTTCCTGATCTTCTTGTGCTGCTTGTTCTTTTTGTCGATGGTACTTTTTTAGCCAATTCCAAGAGTAAAGCTTATTGTGATTAGGCATTGGCAGAGATTCATCTTCCATGCCTCTCAGATTTTCTAAGCAAAGAATAGCATTTAATGTCACATCAATTGTACTAAATCAACGATGAGATGTTACTAGTATGTTTCTGAAAATCAGTTTATCTTCAGGAAGAAAAGCCAAAAGACCAAGGCAACACAAAAACTAAGCCACTGAAGCATAAAGCACTAAGATCATAAGCATATTTCAGGCACAATAACTTTATCAGGAGAAAAATCTTACTCAATTTGTAGGTTAAAATGAAGTTAAATAAACTCTTAATGTTAAAGCAAACTACTAATCTGATATAACAAGCGATCAGGCCAAACATTTTATTTTGCTTTGTGCAAGATCTCTTAATGTGTGCACAGGCCCAGAAAAAACAGAAGCTTGGTTGAATAAAATGCTAGCATGTAACTTTGCATTACAAACACATCTAATTTTCACTAAAAAAAGGCCGCTTATTAAGACAAGGTTTAGATCTAAGCTCTGACTTGCCTTCAGCATTAGGCATATGCTTGGTGCAGGCGTCATGGTAAGAACGTAAGCCACCCAACTGAGAACACAAAAGGTGTCCATTTCCCTGTATGACTATTTCTATTACCATGGGAAATTCCTAATATAATGTTCAGTTAAACAGCATCAGAACGATTTAAATACTTTTTAGATTAAAGTTTCTCCCCTCTAATATCTACATGTCTCCTTGCAAGACAACTCAGCTGTTCAAGAGCTGGGTTTTCATAGTCTCCAATGTCCCAAATTAGAAGCATATGAAGACCAAAATTTAACAAGCTTACAATGAAACAGTAATTCAGGATTTAAATGACCTTTTAAATATTTATAGAAATTTTCCACTTCTTTTCAGAAAGACTTGCACATGAGATATTTGATTACATCTCCCATCCACCTGATATTCAAACTCTTTAAAAGACTTACAATAACTTCATCACCATCTTTCAGCCCCAACGTAATACTAGATTAACTGCTGAGTAATTTTTCCTTATTTCAGTGCGGTCAGTTAATCTGACTACTTTGCTACAAAAAACAGTTCAATGGCACAGTGACAACCCAAGATTCCCGCTCATGCATGCTAACTTGTTTACTTAACCATCTTCTAACTGTCAAACTCAAAACTACTTTGAAGAATGGTAGTAGGAAGAAGCATATTAACATTCCTTTATTCAAAACTTCTTTCAAAATATGAACGAAATGCAGCTGATTCATCAAATCATGAAGTTACTGACCACATCACATTATTTATTTGCTTTTAAACTTGGAAATAAATTTATCCCACTGACTAGACAATTAGACAAAAGGATGACTGTTCACAGAGAGATTCTGTAAAAGCATCTTAAGACTACAGTAGTCTCTGTCTACAAAAAAACCTGGATTCTTTGGCATTTTGATGACAGTTAGGCCAGGACTTGTCCTGCCTACTTCCTCTAATGAGCTAACATTCAGCTTCCAAAAAAATAAAATTAAAAAAAAAAATCAAACCAGTGATAAAGTAGGATGCAGAAACTGAGATCATGTGAATCAGAAAAACACTCTTCCCACAAGACCCCAGTATAAACAGATCTTTTTCCCACAGGCTCAGTCTATGAATTATCACAAAGGCAACAGAACTCAGTAAAAAAGAAAACTGAATTGATTCCCAAAAAAGCAGGAAAAAAATAGCTCAAAGGAACTGATGAAGCTGCATCTCAGACGGGGTTTGATTAGTATTTACCAGTAAACAGGTTTGGCTTTGCTGTAAAAGCATAAAGTGGCACTGGACAGCACGGCACTCAAGAACAAGCAGTATTTTCCAAAAAGCCTACACACAAGTGAAACAGGAAGGTAAATCCGTGACCTTTAAGTTTTTTGGTAGGGCATTGTACACACTAAAGACAAAACTTCTGTGTTTCTCAGAAGTTATCAGCAGTAAATTTGCAGTAGTGTCAAGGCTGGAAGGCAACTGATGGCATTCTTTTTCTGTATTTTTACTTTCGAATTCAAGACACTACTCCCCAGTATAAGCTAGTTTCCTCCTGTACAACAGACTGTGTGAACGCTGAACAGGAGCAGATTTTAATCCACAAATTATTTACTAGACCTTGGGGAGTTAAGATCCAAAGTCTCATACAACTTATCTCAAACTTCTTTCAAAACACCAATCCCAAAAAGCTGTGTGAAATAATTACCACTTAAAATACTGGAAAGTGGAGACAGCTGCTTCATAAGCATTGCTTCAAAAAGGCTTGGTTGCTTTAAAACAATTGATGTATTTAAAAGGAATTACAGAAAAGCAAAAAAAAAAACCCAAGAAAACACAAAAACCCCACCCAACACCACACCTTAAAAAAAGCCCATTTAGTTAATGACAACAGATAATTATATATTGCTACTTTTAACACTTTTTTACCCCCAGAAACATAGAATATTTTTTTTTAAATACAGGTGTTGCCTCATGTAGAGTTCTGGGAGTATCTCTAGTGTACATTCTCTTGGATTGCTGACTACCTCAGCTTAGGCACATGACTTCTTCCTGCTTTGACCAGTGATATTCACTGGTCTCTTTTCCTTTTCATGGAAAATTAAGAAACATTTACTTAAGGCACTAATGCCCGACTTACAGCAAATGGATTCAGTTCCTCTAGGTCTACAACCTTCCTGCTGCATACAGCCCTTTCAGAGAGACTAATACTGACTGAGGCTGCCAGCACAGGGAGAACAACTTTGTTCCATGTAGAGCTGTAACTGCACTGCAAGAAAGAGCCATGTGGAGAGACCACCCTGCTGTGCTCGCCTGCCACACCAAACCTTACCAGCAGCTAACATCAAACAGTTCAGTGCAAAAAATGGGATTTTAAGAGTTGGATTATTAGTTCCCTTTCATTAACCAGGAGTGGCATGGAACTGACATAAGAGATAGTACTACTTGGCAAAACCTGATTATGTCTGAATTCCCAGCTGCTCATGTGAGGCCATAGTTTGTACAGTTTCGGAGCAACAGTGAAAAAGAAAATACTTGGTACCTATGCTGACCACATAAACAAAGCAAGTGATCAGGATAATTTCCCTTAATTATCACATCTAATAAAAAAATGTCTGCTTAGGCAGTGGTATCATCAGTAGAACTTACAAGATATTTCTAGGAAAAAATATCAAAACAATGTTTAAAAACCCATTTATATTAAATATTATTGAAGTACTGATGTTTCTCAATATTAAAAATTTTTCAGAAACAGATGCTGAAGTTATGGTTTCTGGATTAATATGCAACACAGATAAGATGGCCAAACTATAATCATTTCCCATGCCTCTAAAGAAAGTTTCAGAATCTCATCCTCTTTCTGTTTCAGAAGAAAAAAAATACTCCGAGGCCAGGGAACCACACAGATTTAATGACCAATGGAAGGAATTGTCTCTGCTGTCAGAAACTCAGTCACACCCTTAGATCCCACTGTAACTGAATGGCGGTTTACAGGAACTAGAAACCTTACACTAAATGCCCCTTCCATCTGAGAAAATTCTTTAAATTATAGAAACACATCAGTAGTTTTAAGAGCAGCTCTTACCTTCTGAATAGCCCTGGCCCATCTTGCTTTTGCGAAATTACTTTCATCAGCTTGATCTTTATTTCTCCTGGAGAAGTGGGGACAGAAAAAAAAAAGTACTTAGAACAGCAAAGTATGGGGAAAAAAAGAAATACTAAAAGACCTTAGATAAGTCTATGGACAAGCAGATCAAAGCCAGCTAGAACCATCATCCATTTGTTCTGTATTTCCTCTGTATATAGTATCCTCTACATACTGGAAAAATTAGCTCTGTGGAGGCTATTCTTTACATAAAATCAAGAAAACTTATCCTGGTAATTAGTGTAACAGTAACTTTACACTTAGTAGAAAAGAGCTGATCCAAAGTCACACACTCATCCTCCTACTCTATATGACAGGCTGTTCAGTAAGTACTGTTTCAGCACGTGGATTCACAAGTGCCTTTGCTTTGTCAGTATTAAATCCAAACAAACTATGCAAAATAATGGAGGAAAACACTTCATTATGATCTATTTAGCCATATTATTTAATATGGAACATTTATTTTATTCATGTCTGATGAATGACTTGACACCATGAGCTAGATCAATATTTGTTGCAGGGGATGACCAGGTTTAAGATAATCTTCTAATGTATTTTTCCATTATTGACATCTATTTTCAACTCCAGTTCACTTTCTCCAGAAGGTAAATAAAAGTAAAAATCTCATAAAACCTGATATTCCTATTTCAAACAGCTTTGTTTCTTGCCTAGGGTTTGAATGTTAAAATAAAATATAACAAACTGAAAATACTTAAGTTTTTATAACTACTGTTTTGTCTTATTTTCATTACAATTGAAGATAAGGGTAAAGAAACACATTTCTCTTCCATCTTCTCCCTATTAATTTCAAACTGCCCCGCCACACTCTACTTGGGCTGTTAGCTGATAAAACAAAACAATGTTTACAGTGAAGAGTGCCCAGACCTGACGGTGATTTGGCTGTAAAGTTAGAACACAGCATACATATGCTTGGTTTAGTATACAGGAAAAAATAAGCAGGCACTAGACAGTAACTACAGTGAAACACATTGCAGTATCTCCATATGCTGATTTGCTCTGCTGTAACAAAAATATTAAACTGCAGTTCTGAAACAATTCCCACCTATTCAGGCATTCTGAAGCAATCAAGCTATATTCAAGCAGAGAAGACAGACTCGCAGTATCCCCTTTGGATTACAGGGGGTTCCATTAATTTGAAGAGTATACTGGCTTGAAAAGACATGATTTCTGTTCCATATATTATTAACACACTATAAAAAAGTATTGGTAAAGGAATATGTTTCCCAGTTATAGTGGTTCATAAATCAGGATTACAAGGTCTTTGACACTGAATGGCAAGAAAAGAAAACAGCAACAACAAAAAACACTCAAACCACCAAGAGAGGAAAAAAAAACCCCTTTGAATTCCTTCAGTAAAGGCATATCCTTTTCAGACACAGAACTAGCACTGTCACCAAGTCTTTGCAAGCTGCACTAAGTGTGTTACTAAGAAGACATCAAGACATCTTGGAACCATTTATTCCTCTCAAGGCTTGGAATAAAGCTCTACAAGGGAAGGCAAAAAACCCACAACATTCCAAAACAACATGCGCGCCCCCCCCCCCCAAAAAAAAAAAAAAGCCACCACAACAAAACTTACATTTGATCACATAAACACCATTAACAGAACTCTAAAAAATCTTTGAAATAAGAGTATGTTATGCAATCTGTTGCCCCCATGCAGAAGCTGTACAGTTACACAGGCCCATTATAACGAGGTTTCATTATTCAGCGATTTCACCACACCTGTGAAGAATGTTGGTTCAAGCTGAAAAATGCCAGTTCAGTTCATGGCTGTTAAGGACAGGTTAAAATTAATTACCTATTACTACTTAGTATAGCCTCTACCACTCTTGCAAGAATCTAATTAAAAAAATACTGCCTTGTACAATAACAGTTAAGTAACAATATCAAAATACACAGTAAAATTCTATAGGTACAATCTATAGAAGACAGTGGCATCCCGTCTATTAAGTAAAGTTGCAGTATATTTATATTATACCTCAGTGATATCCCTGGGTTCACACATTACTGTCTAATTATCTTGGACTTTTGGAATCATGCTTTTTTATCTGAGGAGAAAAATGTTCTCTCTGATAGGCACAGCTGAGTGCACATGATGCAAACTAAGTATGAAAAGGATTGTCTTCCCCTGCCCTTGTCTCCGAGGCTGAATATTTGCAGGTTTAGCCTTTTTCCTTTTGACATTATTCACTTTTTTGTATTGTAAGGTAAATCAGCCAAGTGATACTAGTAATTAGCCCAACCTATCCTGCAGCTGTTAACTAGACTGGAAATACTAGTTAATAATTAACCTTAGGAATTCTGAGGGCAATTAACCTCAAGGTCAGACAGAGAGCTGGTTGTCAACATTGATTGAGAAGGAACAGAGAAAAACAGCTCTCTCTGCCTTAACTGAAAGTAAATAGGGTCGAGGGAATTCTTAAGTTTTGAGGCAGACAAAAAATATTTAACTGGTTTGGGAGACTTTTAGAAAGTCATAATTCTGTGATCAGACTGCTGAGCAGTGCAGACAAGGCAGTTCAATACATTTCTCCTCGTGCTACATAACCACTCGCACAGACAGGCACAGTAGGAGCAGCTTCTTTACCTGTTCGCTTCCTGCTGACACAGTGATAGGTCCAGTTTAGTCAACAAATGATTATTAAATTTCTATTCAGATCTATCAAAATTACTTGGTCCCCTGGCAGACAACAGTTTCTCAATACTGACTGAAGCCTCCAGATGACTTGCAGTTTACAGGAATTCTGAGTAGCAAAGACCAGCAGATACTACTGGGAGCGATCTGTACTGCTAACTGAACAGCGCCTGAGGAATGTGTTTTGTTGAAGACAAACACATCACTATAATTTTTTGAAACCAAGAACAGAGCAGAACCAGCAGATTAGGACACAAGCATTAAATCAGAAGATAATGGGAATCATAGCTGATAATTAGAAGACCATTAATTCACTGTGGCAGACAACAAAAAAGTTTGGAAACCAGGCAAATGCCTTAAGAGTGCCTGAAAATCACACTGATTGACAGTTTCTACAACATAGTGCCCAGCTGTGGTCTCTGAACCAGCGCAGTTCACAACACAAGAACAATCAGAAGGGGAAAACTGGAAGAGAAGTCTCATAATGAGAAGACCAGCAATATTTGGATATGTCAAGCTAAGCGAGAAGCCTGGGTCAAAACTTTGACGCATTGTGCATCAAACTTGGTAGGCCTCCACATCTCTTAGCCATAAGGACCAAAATAATTAACCTTGTTGCAGTCAATTTACCAACAGAAGACAGTTATGCGCAACGGAATGCACAGGCTGGATAAATGTAAGGGCTGTTCAGTCTGGTTTATCAAAACCCAAGGATTTTTAATAGAAAACAGAAGTTACACTGACACTTTTACTTAATAGATGTTTTCCTCTCAATTATGCTGCCCAAATACATTAAAATTGGTCTAGTATTTCAATGATGATTTGCATTTCTTGTAAAATTAAATCTCGCTACAGAATTTGGTGTAAAGCAGTTGAAGTGTGGCCATATACACACAAACAATGATATCTTCTGAATGTTTGTTTGCAATAGGCAGTCCTGAACATCTGCATTGATTCCTAACCATTCATCATTAATGTCGATTTTGTCAGCTTTGAATATAACTGAAAATAAACTATGGAAGAAAAATGGAAATAACTACACTCTATTATGACGTATTATGACTTTTTAAATCAGCAGTTCCCACTCCCCACTAGCAACAAGTCATGCTGGAACTAACATCTTTGCTTAATCTTTCTGTTACAGATTGTTTTAAGCGTGAGTTGTACTTGGGTGGTATACTGCCACACAACTGTGTTGTTTTGCTTTCTTCAAATACGCTTTTCAGGAAGTTGTGATAATAGGCATTCTTGTAAGAATATGGGATAAGGATGCTGATGGTGATTTCTAGTTTTATTCTGCATTCTTTTGTAGTTAAGAAGGATAAGAAAGAGTAATTAACAGCTTCTGTTCTCTAGAATACCAAAAAAAGTAACTTCTGAAACATGCACAATTTAACGTGCATTGGAAGTATATGATACGTTCATAAGATACTTGAAACTTCTGAGGGAGGATTTACATATCTGTTACTCATTTATACTGCAGCAGCCCAAGTTCTTTAGGAATATCTTTGTGTGCAGTGAGGCCCTAGATGTAGAAGCTGCTACCACAGTCTTGCATATCAAGCCAAAGTGACATTAGCAATATTACATACACCTGGGCTACAAAAGCTTGTCCTTGTTATAGCACCTGCCAGATGATCTGAAGCTGACTGCACTGAAAGAGCTTCCAGCTGACAACAATCTGCATCAGTAGCTTTCAAGTCGACTCATGCACTCAGAAGGGAACACCGTTCTTATTGGAAAGTATATCTAGGATATGGAACTCTAAAAATGGCATCCCATTAAGGATTATTGTACTATAAAGCTATAATTCCATTTTAACTAATTTCATCGTTCTTGATTACACAGTACAGATAGAAGAATCAGTACAACATTAAAAAGGAGTAAGTAGCAGTTTAGTAAAGTTTAGGAAGAACTGTAAGCAGTACATGTCCATCTTGGCTATAATCACAACTTGATAAAATTGCAAAGGAGAATTAAGCAAGCCAGACTTCCCACAGTTAGCTATAACACAGTAAGGCTTACTCCTTTAAGCCTTGCATATATTCACATAACTTAGCATTACTCAACTACTTCATAGAGATATTTTTGTGTGTCTTAGTGACAACAGAAGGCAAGCTTTGCTCCAAGATACTTTTTTTGTAGCATTAAATCTATATCCCTACACAGGTTCCTATTTATAGATGCTCAAGTTGCATTTAAAAATTTAGTTTTCAAACACAGGCAGAGAACAATAGGTCAGCAACCAGTTACTAATCTCTACAGTAAAATTTTAGTTTTCAATTTAACTATACTTTCTCCTTTTGAATTTGCTTTCTTATGGTCTACAATCATAAATTTCAGTAGCTATATGGTCATCTTCAATCATATGTTTATATCAGTTATATTGCTGCTGAGTTTCACTTGAAATAGTTTGCAGTTCTGAGTTCTTGGTGGTTTTTTTCTGTTTTAAAACTAAAATTGTGAGTCTTTATTTGGGACAAAATATTTGATTTTATCTTCGCTTGTATTTTGAGAGCAACATTATCTACAGTAATGAAATAATATTTTCTGATTTCTTTGAGATCACCTGCCTAAAATACACAGTACAGCAATAACATCCATCTTCTAACTATTCAGATACAAATGTTTATTAACACATGAACAGAAGCTAGAATAAGCTTACATATGCTTTAGTTAAGTTCTTAGCCATTTTTATTTCCCTAATTCTTTTTCTGGTTAATTACCTAATCATTAAGAAAGTAAGTCTTATATAAGACATACACCTTTTGACTCACCTCTAGAGAAAATGAATGAAGTTTCAAGGCATGCATTTATCCCCACAGCAGAACTCATATTTTTCCAAAGTATGAATATTTCCTCCACTTTTTTCAAGGTTTCCATAGGTATAATTTGTATTGATACTGATCTTGATATTTTCCTGAAAGAAGATGTCTATTCCTGCTTGTTTTTTAGAAGTAACCTGAATCAAGTCCATTACCTGCACAGCTGTTAAAGATAACCCATCAATGACTGCAGCCTGGTTACCCCTCCTCTTCCTGGGCATAATTAACTACTTGTTGCAAGGGAAGTACCTGTCTCTCCCTAGTGTGTTTTCATCCTTCAGACTATACATTTATGGGTTGCTGCTGTTAAACCTGATTCAGGAAGTCAGGGCTTGCTTTAACAATTATTTTCAAATTAGGTTATTTTAGTATTCTGACTTACAAACTTTTGTTTCATATCAGGTAAATAGTAAACTAATCTGTGTTGTTGAGAATGGGTACTGGGAAAGGGAGACAATAACTGCTTAAATCTCTGTATTTGTCAAAGTCCTTAATTTGGTACACTATGAATTTAGCATGTAAGTTGTGCTTGTCCTGAATTTTGCTACCATAATTATAATTAATAACAATTATAGTTTATTATAATTAATTATATATATGCTTTTCTGCCTTCTTTTAAGTAAGACCCATCATAGTAGCATTCAAACCTCTTGCACAGGCTTTGAGGCATCCTGTGATGTACCCATGGACACTAGACCTGAATTTAGTGCTCTAAGCATTTCAGAGGATTGACTGATCTCTAGGTGAACTACAAGTTTTGTCACTGATGTGAAAGGAGGCAAAATCTCACTCTAATACAGCTTTAATTAATTGAGCTGGACAAATCACATGAGCTCAAGATTAAAGATAGTTTCCATATATGAACAGGAAAGCAGCCCAAATAAAAGGTCAAACTAAAATGAAATCAGATAAATTCTCTTTGTGAACATAATTTGAAACTGCACTGACAGAAGAAGCAGAGAGGTAAAATCAAACATTTTGTTGGGAAATGGCAATTTAGAAGGATTAAATTTGAATCAATAGAGGAATAGGGAAGAACAAATTCTGAAAGTGTTCTATAGCTGAGGGGTTGTGGATTATGAAGTTTCTTTCATCATCTTTGAGTACTTTTTTTTTCTAATGCAAAAATAAGCAGAGAGACATAAAACCAGTTGTCATTCAAGACATACTGTTAGATCCTCTGTGAAACACCTTAATTTATACTGCCGTTTGCATATTGTGAGAAACTAAACACTCTGAGGCACAGCTCTACAGTATGATAGAGGAATTCTATTTCACTCTGACAGCAAAATGCTGAAAGATCTGTTTGTGAATCTCAACAGTTAGAACTCCATCAGTGCAAAAGCTAATATACACAAAAAGGCAAGATGTTTTGTATAGAAACTTCAATTCATATTGAGAACAAACACTTAGACAAGGTTTACAGTGACAGCCAAAGGAATGTGACATTTTATTATACTCCTGAGACAACCACAAAATTATTTAGGAATAAACTTATCAAGTGCATAGATTTTTGTTTCTTTTACGTCACTCCAAATGATGTAGATGCCTTTTGGCATCATTTGGAAATTTTCTTATTATTTGATGAACTACTTTTCTCAAATATTAATGTGCACTTTTCTCAAAGGGCTTGGTTTGCAAGACTAAGTGGCACTTTCTTTTCATTATGCTGAAGGAACTTATGCAATTACATTAAACCTGTTCTGAAGAACCACTGCAGTTGAAGGCCTGGTGCTAGAGCGTGTGAAAACAGATGTACAGTAATCCATGCCTAAAATATTTAAATTCCAACTCTTGCCACTCAAAGATGTGAACTGGACTGAAAGCTGTCATTCTCATCGGTACAAACCACAGCTTGTGATTTTGGTCTTAGTATACTTAGTATCGTGCCAGTAAGTAATAGCTCGTATTTTTCCCTATATTGCTACAGAACGGTATCGTTGAAGACAGATTCTTTTTTTTTTTTTTTAAAGTGTGCCAAGACAGCAACTCAAGGTCTTACAAATTAACCTCCAGGCTTTTCTGGTGGATACAAGGATACTACAAGGCAGTCTTGCTACCTAAGAAGTCCTCTCCAGATACACTGTCTCTTCAGTGCTGCAACAGCTACATTAATTGTTTCCCAAGTGCAAGATATTTATCAGAACAAAAGAACATACAGTTAGGGCAGAAACTGACTGTCAAGACCAAAGGCTATCACAGAAACCAGGTGACACAAAGAAGTACATGTTGGTGTAAGACACAAGCATGACACCGTTCTGCTGCCCAGTGAAGTGCCAGCTTCTAATCAATCCTGAATCTGTCAGTGTCATCTTGGACTGTTCCCAGAAATAAAACAATATTTAACACTTACAGAAATTTTATGGATTACTCCAGATTTTGCCCAGGTTTGCTAGGTTTGTCACTAAGCAGCATTTTTTTAGTCATCTGTTTCTCACCTATTTCAACATGGTATCATTAAAACCATTGTTTTCTTCTAAAATGTCCAACTCAAAAAATAATAATGTGGGTAGAATTTGGAAAGACATTTTTCTTTATTCAGATAAACTCAATCTTTCTTGCATGTTATCAAGTCTCTGTATTCATAAACAATGCCTAATCTTTCAAAGTTTTTCAAACAAATCAAAATCAGTACTATAAAGTTTTTGATTGTATATGCATGCAATAAAAAAAAAAAGTGACTTTTAGAATTAGGATGGACCTACAGAGCGTGTTACATCAAACTTCCACATCCAGATCTCTCTCTCTCCATTTCTATATCAATCTTAGGAAAAATATCCAAAACATCCAGTATCTTTCATGTCAAAGACAGTGTGAAACTCATTATTTGTAAGAGAAGTTTCACAGAAGATGCTGTACCATGATTATTGCCTGAACCTGGCCTCATGCATGAAACTGTATGAGTACTACAAATTTATCACGTACCTCAAATAGATCCTTACATGGATTCAATCCATCTCTACTTCTAAATTAAGTGAAGCATAGAAGTACATAACTACTGATAATTCCAGCAGGTTGAATAGCTGTAAGATTTTTGGCTTATTGTTTTAGTTAATGAAAAGATATAATAATAGTAGGACATAATAATTAATATGTAATAGTTAAGAAAATAAGAACAATTTTTGGAAGAATCTGTTCTTCAGAAGCTCTCAAATGATTTAAAGAACAGGAAATGTCCTTGCACTCCACCTGTACCAGGACGCTGAACGCTTAGCTAGTGTCCTACTATAATTCTTACCTACTGCAGCAAAATCCAGAACCAGATTTGCTTTAGGTAACTAACGCTGTTCCTATTTTCTCCTTCTAGCCAGCTTGATTTGCAGCCAGTAAGGAAGAGAAATAACAGAAGAAACTCCAGTGCTCCACACAGACTTCTTTACCTTAAAGAATATTTTATAATGGAAAATCTTATATGAAAGCATGTGTACTTACCTGCTGTAAATTAGATCTAATCTGCCCATATTGAAGTCATCTTTAAACAGACTCTTGCACTGCAAAAAGCAGTTGGGTTTTAGTCCAAACTTAATCTGTACCTGCAGCATCTGCACTTACGTGATCAGTGTTTTCCCTGACTTTCAGCAATTGCTGCACCATGAAGGAAAAAAGCTGCCTGCTCTCTCTCCACACCATTGGCATATATGGCTTTTCGAACCTCGAATCTTGATATTCACGTCAGAAATGAAAGTGTTTCCAAGGGAGATGATTTTACAGTTTGGGACTACAAATGAATCTACTGCATAGTAACTAAAAGTAACTGAGCTCAGGAGGACAATTCATTCAGTGAACTTGTTTAGTCATATATCAATGATTGCTAGTCCATGGACAATATGCTAGAAATGTCTGCATTGAAAATCCACATCAATACTTGAAATTGCATTTGAAAAATCCATACAAATAGGTAATCAGTTAATGAAATGAGGAAAAAAATAGTAATATGAATTTATAAGCAGCAGCTTACTGCTTTCATTGCAAACTAAACAAAATTCAAGACATGAGTTTGTAACCAAGTAATTGCTACGCAAATGTTATAAATTAATTCTCATGAAGTTTACCCTGCATGTGAATGTGTTGGTATCTTTCAGGGAACCAGCTTAAAGATGAAATATGGCACAGCACTAGGAGCCTAATGAAACTTCTCATAAACACTTGGTCCTCTTCCCAAGGGAGCTCTCTTTTCTCCTCTGTTGTATAGCGCTTTCTGTAGCATTCTTGTGCCTCTACCTGAAATGGCTGCATTTTCCTTTTTTTTTTGAGACCTAGTCATACAGACAAAGGGATTTTCCTTGCACAAGTATCGATACCCAACTTGACCATTTTAGCTTTTCCATAAATGAACAGCTTTTCTAGTAGTTTCAAGGGAATATTTGCACAGAGGTTGAATATACATCTTCTACACACAGCTGTAAGTATTAATCAGATAAACTACTTCCCAGAAGCTGACAAGGCTACTTAAATAAATTACTACTTCTGCAAGTAAGGTCTAAGCAAAGTCTATTAACCTATATACGATGTAAACTTTTGGGGAACGAAAGATGAAATAACTGCATAACAGTAAAGTGTTAATACAGTTACATGAGAACAGAAATGCATAAGAAGGCATAGGCCTTAATCTAGGACACACAAAAAAACCCAAAAGCCCTTCTTATTCCATTCACACCTAAAGAATTCATTGTGAATAATGTTATTACACAGAATCTCAGGGGAAGTCAGAACGATTTGTCAACTATTATGAAAGGTTGTCACCATAACAACAATACAAGACCATGAATATTAATAATGAAGTCAATTAAAGCTCAGTATCAGGTCACAACAGGATGCAAAACAATCACCAGAACACTTCTGATAGCCATAAGCAAAACAGACATTTGTGAAAAGATTTAAAGAAAACAAAGTTATAACATCAGATTACTGGGAGGAACAAAACAGGATATAGACTGATAGGGATAGATACTGAAAGAAATTAGTAATAATCTCTGCCATGTGGAAAAGATTTTTATATTTTAGTTTAATACATGAAGTATTTTATAGTTACGTTTTGGAGGCTTATTTTATATGTACCACAAACTTGGCTGTATCTTTTGTGCCAGAACCAGACATTATACCTCTTTTCCTCTCCTACTGGAAGATTGTCCATGATTATCTCATTCCTAGATTGAAGCATAAGGTCATGTTCAAAAACAAGGTATGACCTGCAGAATGTGTATATTTAAAAATTGTGCTGTATTAAACCCCAAATACAAAAATCTAATTTCTACAAGTTATTCAGAGCACCCCAAGCAGAGCCACTGAACAGTTCTAATTCCTTCTAATTCTGCCACAGAATGCCTGTCTTTACAGAGACATAACATAGATATATATAGCTATATATATCTATAGATATATAAAGCTCTCTAATTACATTTTCTTTTAATGTGAAATAATTTGGACAGGACCATTAAAAGAAAAATTCAGTTTTATCAGTTCCATTTATCATCAACATCTCAACAATTTAAAAAAAATGCACAGCAGTAATTTTCAATCAATATTGCCTGCCTCTCTATCAGGGCCCTGAGTGCACCAACAGACGCGGTAAGACCAGCCCTGCCTGGGGCCTCTGCAGGGCATCCATGAGCCCCACAGCTCCACTGAGGTTCAGCCTTGGCGCTCCAGCCGCTGCCTGAGGTTACCTTAAAGGAGTGACGGTCTCTAGCTCACGTGCAGCACTGCCTGTGTACCCATGGGTCCAGACCCTCACTCCTAGACTGACTGCCTGGCTTGAACTTGACCCTGCTTCACTGTTACTGACCTGCCTGGTGATCACTGTGTTGGGTCTTACCCGGGTTGCCATCACTAAACCTGATCCTGACCTGTAAGACCTGACTCAGCAGTCTGACCTTGAACCTCTTTCATCACCACAAACTTGTCTAGTCATCTGCAAGACTGTTTGACCCTCGCTGCTATTCCCAGGCTCGCCTAGGGGTAGTGGGCTGGGGCACTGGCTGGTGAGGCCACTGCCCTGCATGCTGTGTTATCCTGCCTGACTGCCCACCCCTCGGGGAGCAGCTGGCTGCACTGCCTCATCTTCACTTACCTAAGGCCTTAATTCTGCATGCCATATTCATAAAAACTCAGTTGAGTATGAAGATATTTGCTTTCAGTGTGCCATGAAGATCAGATTTGTAGCTGTGCACTAGTTAATTTTACAGCAAAGTTTTAAACAGATCCTACTAAGAACTTCATGATGTGAATTAAAGCATTTGACTTTAAAACCGAACAGAAATAACCTACCAAAATCTACTTGGGATAGTTCTAGGAATGAAAATGTACATCAACATGTCATATTAGCTCACCATCATTTGTTCTAAACTGCAATTTTGCCCTGCCAAAGTAAATGTGTTTTGTTCCCCGCTACTCTTAACAGTTTTACACATAATTGTTTTTCCTGACAGAATTGTCAAATTCCTACATGTTTTTTGTCTCAATTCTCTCAATGTTCTTTTTCCTCAATGTCTTTCAAGTAGAATATTTTCACTGCATACTTCTAACTGTTAATTTATCTCCTTTTCCACATTTTTTCACTCAAAATTTTTGAACATCTAAGAATAAAGCTGGTAACAATTGTAAAGTTGACAAAGTAGAGGCATATAACAAAACCCATAAAAATCTTTTAATCTTCAAATTCAATATTTATGGGACTTAGTATTCTCCAGCTCTAATTGTAAACTTTGTCTATACATCTATACTTTTCCTGCTGTGGAGACATACTGCAACATTCTTTAGAATTCTGAAGAAGTCTTTTGGCTTTTTTGTTAAAGTAGATTTTGAAAGAATTACTTTTGCTCCATCAAGAGCAATAGTTCTAGGCCACAGAAGATCTGAAGGAAAAACACATTTGAGAAAAGCTAGAGAATGGAACTGAACTTGGAAAGGGCAGCAGAGCAGGAAAGATCATCAATGAGCACGTTAGCTTGAGTGTCAGTTGAGAATTAAGCCTGAGAGAAAATGGAATGAACTCTCAGTGCTACAGTGATATTCAAAAGGGCTTAATTTTACATAAGGCTGTAAGCCACTATTACAACAACTTTCTCTTATTGAAAAGATCTGCCTTACTATGATAAAATAAATCAATAACATCATTTATTTACAGTTTTAAATAGCCGATCTATAAACTTAAAGCAAATATTACATAAAGCAGAATACCTTCCTACCCACACTGCTTTCTATAAATCAAGTAGAAAGCAGCTGCCCAAGCAGTCAAAGAGCTTAGAGGAATGTTCTTCAACATATGAAAACAGTTCATATTCAGGGAAGTCACTCAGTTGGCAGGTGTTTTATTTACACGGCCATTTTACCTTGCCTTTGGAACACAGAAGTCTCACAGGAGTTAAACTGTTATCTAGCAAAAAAAACCCCAAACCCAGCTCTTTTAGAAAAAAAAAAACAAAGAAGATATAGTTACAGCAGCCACTTATCAAGATTCATACTCTCTTCTGAACTATTCTGAAGATCAGATGTTTCTTCTTAGGTTTTTCTACTCTTAGGTTACCTTCAACTAGATTGTGCTTTCAGAAAATGCACCGATGAGCATCTCATACTACAATACCGGCTTAGAGAAAGAATGCCAATCTAAAGCAGACGATTTTCAGCTGAGAAGTACAACAGTTTTTGCTAATATTAGGTCTTAACATCTCTGTTTAGTTAAAAAAATCTGCTAGTTGTTCTTTATATACTTTTTCTATAGCTAAGGAAAACTACCTATCCATTAACATAACTGTTTACTCAATATTTTTTATTTGCATTTAAAACAGAGACTCAAAACCAGCCATTTGTGCTGTAGGAAATAACCACATATTGTAAAAACATTCATATTAAGCAGTGTGCAGATCCCAGATATTCTATCACACTAGATACTATAGAAATTAAAAAAATACTGTTTCTTTTCATCTTAAAGATGGGTATATTGTGCTATTAATGCAAACTAGAAGATATCATGATAAACTAATTTTCTCTTTCTATGTACTGTGAAGATTCACATATATCAGCTATGATTTCTGCATCCAGGCTCAGTCATTATCTTGAAAATAATTTGATGTAGCTCAATTAGTTCTAATTGTTTTATCTAGACATTTTCCTAATCAAGAAAGGGTTTGAGGAGGAATAGGAGATTTAAGTATGTAATATTGTTTTGAATCTGGGAGTTATATCCTGAAGAAGTTACAGGGAAATTTCAAATGGCAGTGGACACCCATGTTTAGCCAAACTGAATTCTACCAGAGTCCCTGCCTGAAAACTGTTCCTTGGAGGCCCCCCTCCACCCCACACATAAGAAAAAAGAAAACAAAACACCACAGATCCCTGTAAGTACAGTATGTCTGAAAGTACAGTATTGTGTTGATGGAGCAGCTTAACCACTTAGATAGAATATGCACTTGTATGAAACATACTATAAGATGTTCCTCACAGCTTTCCACAATAAATGAAGGTGCTTCCTTGGGAAGTAGTAGTTCCCTTCTTCAAATGTGTGGAAAAGCATAGTAGCAGTGATGAGAAAGAAATGCGCAGTGATACAACTGGAGCTCAAAAACAACGGCACAGGGACTGCGATCACATAACATGGGGCTTCATTTTAGAGAACAGTTTCAAAACAATAATTAAATGCAAACCCCCTCATGAATTACAATGTCAACTGTATTTTATATTTTAGAAAGTAATATGCCAGTTCTGAAAGGCTGG
The DNA here is from genome assembly GCF_963210335.1 of Falco punctatus. Lineage (NCBI taxonomy): Eukaryota > Metazoa > Chordata > Aves > Falconiformes > Falconidae > Falco > Falco punctatus. The sequence continues at coordinate 55,804,744 of NC_137587.1, forward strand.
GACCTGGTGGACAGTCATAGCCAAAAGGCTTACGCATGACCTAGTCCTACATTTTTTGTTAGGCGCCTCCTCCTTTTCTTTCTTTTGGATTTTACTTCTTTTTGGTAGTAAATATGAAAGGAAACAATAACACATCAAGGAAAGCTATCTGTAATACAAATTTGAGGAACAATCTGTCACTGAATGACCACAACAGAAAACAAACGTATCTGGACAACCACTAACTGCTTAAACAGCTACACAGTGGAAATACACTTTTACTTGTGGGAGTTCCTGACATATAGCCAAGAGGTGGAGGTGGAAATTTTCATGGTTTAGAAATAATTTTATGCATGTCTATCAATTTTTCTCTCATCTGGGTATGAATAATTAAACAGATTACTGGACAAATGGCTGTAAATTGATCACTTCAAATGAATTTAGACCTTAGCAAATCTTTTCTTCTCTGTATTTAAAAACAGGGAAGATTAATTACATTTTTAAGAGGCCATTTAACTCCAAGAATGATTCAAGCATTAAGAAACTTCTAAGACTACCACATTTAAGCTTTCTTTCCAGTTTTCACCCATTTAAAAAAAAATCTTGTATGTTTCTGTCATACCACATTAATTTAATTAATAACACTTTAATGACTATTACATTAAAATTAACAATGCTAGCGGCTGCAGATCATGAAGTCAAATTTTAGTAAGATATCTCCTCTTAACAGTCAGCAGTTACCATCACCCAAAACATTAGATTGGAGGAAACACTGTCAAAGCCAAACACTTCGGAAACAAATATTTAAAACCAACTCTGTCCATAAAATCTACATAGGTCTAGTATGATTCTGTAAGCAGCATATCCCTCCTTCATTTCTTGTACAAGGCTGTATGACAATATCTACTGATATGGCATATGTAGGTAGAAATAAACCTGAACAATGGACATTTTTTTAATGTAATCAGGTTGGGTTTTTTTCCTCTTTGTCCAATAATTGATTTACAGGTCTGCAGAGAATACAGTAACATAAGACATCAATATTCTTTTTGAAAGACAGATCCTTATCTGTGTTACCATACTTCCTTAGGTTTTGGGTTTATTTGGGGTTGGTCAGTTGCTTTTTAAAATAAATATTTTGTTTAATTCTGCTTGTTTTGAAAACGCCCCTAATCAATTTTATGCCATTCAGTTTAGTTTCTGATTGACAGGCCCTTGCATAGGAATTTCTTTGTCTAAGTGATTAACTGCAGACCGCAGCATTAATGCTTTTCAACTATTGTCATTAATATCGGCAATGTATTTGATCACTGCTTTTAAAATACAACAAACGTATTTAATACAAGATTTTGAGGGTAACATTTTCAAATGCTGAGTGACTACAATCCTTTGAAAATGGAACATAACAGCTTACTTTTTTGATGTGTAGATTAATGGATTGGTTTCAATTGGGAAAAGCATTCTCCATTTTAATTTTCCAGTTAAGTGAAATGTCTCCAGAACAAACACTATAAACTTACTGAGAATACAAGCACAGATTGTACTATTTTCGTGTTCGTGTGTTTCAAGTTGCAAGTCTGTGAACTGCATAAACTAATTTTATGCTAACGTAGCTTGACTGTAAATAGAACATAGAGTTTTCATCTAAAGCTTTTTATCAGCTTCAGCATTTCATGTAATACTGTATGTACTTCATTCACTATCTGCAATTCTAATTCCAATCATTGTAGCTTAAGGTAATTACGTCATATGATACAATAGATGTACATGTTACTTCCTGAGTATGCTGAGACACAAGAAGCACACATGAAAAATATAATCTTACTGAAGAGTATAATTCAAGTACTTATATGCATATTTTTCCTGAAGCAGTAGCACATAATTATATGAATTACTCACTTGTGTTCTTCTCCATCATTTATAGATTTTTAAATTATAAGGCACTTTTTTTTCAGTCATTCTGGTGTAAAATCTGTAAATTTCTGGCTATTCTGGATATGCAGCAACATCTTTGTACCTTAATGGTACCGAAGAGATTAGCCATGAAATCCTTACTCTTGCAAGCAGTAGCATTCAGCACTGGATATTAATAATGCATACAGAATGAACCAATTGATGTATCATATGGTTACTCTACACAACCGGAATGAAATATATATCAAGGTACTTAATTGCTGAGTTTTTTAAAAAGTTACAGTCATGTGTTCATTAATTACATTCCTTGGAGAAATACTCAGATTATTTTCTTTTTAAACAGTATTTTCCCTCTCTTTCTCTCAGACTCTGGCAGAAAATATATTGCTGTAATAAGAAGTCACTTAATCATCTACCACATCCTTCAAATTCTGATTTAGATACTTTATGATCTATAGAAAAAGTTAATCAGTTACACTTAATTAGCTATCATTCTACATCTAGAGTCAACTGCCATAAACACCATTTATATATATAACCAAAGAACTGACAAAAAAATATCAGTGTAAAGAACAGATTAATGAAGAGATTTTGTTAATTCCTTAATACTTAAATATTTACAGGGTAGTTAAATTTGGTGTTTAATATAGCCAGTCAAAACAAATAATTTAATCTACTTCTGTAACTTTTCAGGTTTTTCTTACATATTTTTATAGTACAATGCAGTTATTTTGATTAAATACATATCTTTATCTTTAGTTAAGCTTTAAAATGATCATCATCTTTCTGTCATACTCTTTAAAATACCTACTACTAGATAAAAAAACTTTCCACTTAAAAATATTATCTTGTAATTCAGAGGTGACCCTCAATTTAGTAACATGAAAGTTCATTTAAATTCAATAAAATTATCTGAGACAGAGGCAAATAAAAAGAATTCCACAGTCAGGTTAGATTAATTTCTTTTGGTTTAGCTTAACCTACTCAGAGGCTCAGATCTCTGTTGAAAAAGACATGTCAGCCCAGATGATATGCGAATAACTGGACATGTACTTAGAAATATACAGAGAAATAGCTCTTGAATACTGCCATTACTGACAGCTCTCACCCTAAGGAAGCACTTGTACTTCTCTGTAAATATCCTGCAAGAACTTGCCAGTAAATGTAAACAGCCAAAAAGATGCTGTAGCACCTACATAGAGTCTACTAGCTAACTGCATCCATAAGCTTGATGATCTCTTTACAGATTCCTTTACTTCCTAGTAATTTTGTGTTGGAGCTACATACTGTACGTGAAAAGGTCATTTATGTGCATACACAACCTGCTATCCTCTCAGAGAATACATAACTTTGTAAATGTAATAACTTTTACCATCTTTTCTTTTGTGTTTGAGCTATATTTCTGTATCACTGCTGCTTGACATGGCTTAAACATAAGCTAGGTGTCTGACACACCATATATTATTGCTGCATTTCCCAAGAGCCTGTTCTACCTCTCATCAGGACAACACCTTTTTGAGTGTCAGCTGGTCACAGACTGTGTCCTTCCGGAGTTACTACAGGTAGAGGACACCATGAATGAAAGGCAACAGAGTCTGCAAAAGCTGATGTGAAAGCCAAAATTAACATTCAAGAGATATAGCTTTTTTTTATTCCCCAATTTGCCGTTGCAAGCAGAGGGGAAGAGAAGTGATTTTACCAACACATAGAAAGCTCTCTCTGCTCAGACACCACTACTGAGTGATATATTTAGAGGCTGACTGGCCTTCCTCTGAGCACTCAACTCCACTTTACTTCCCTGTCATCATGTTCTGTCATACAATTGTTGCCACGTCATTCCTTGCCCCTTCCTCCCATTATGCATCATCATCTTCCACACTCAGGGAAGCAGAAAGACAGCAGTTCTCTTTCCCTTATCTTTTTTCCCCACAGCATTGTTGCTTGTTCAAAGCAACTAGATAAAAAAAATTGATTCCCTTCTGGAAAACTTCCAGAAGGGTGTTGTAGCCTGCCTAGGTAAATACACCAGCTTCAAAAATGGAACCAAATGCCTTTCGTGCTCTAGATGCAATCGATTAGTTACAACACCCAAACCATGCCAGGACTTGCCCCCATCCTTTCCTAAGCTTTCAGAAAGTCACTATTGAATAGCTGAACCCTATGTAGACACACACCCAAGGGTAAGAACAGGGCAGGCACACAAAACCAAAGGCCACATCTGTCAATAGGTCCAATTTAATTTAAACTAAGTATATACAGAGTTGTGAAACACACTATCTTTAACCATTTATTGTTCATCACAAAACCCTGTATCACCTAAGACCTGTTGGACAGAAGCTTTTAAGCTTTTTTGCTTCTTTGTTTTTTTCCCCCAAAAAGGGGACACTTATTTCATTATACATTTCCTTTTTGTTCAGACATTCTTTTGATCTTCTTACCCTAACAAATAGCTGATGTTCTTCCAGTCCAGCTTTCTTGGCACCGTCTTGGACCTGGCTACACTGATCATCTCACTAAAGCCTTAAGCTTGAGTATCAAGACCGGTGATTAAGAGCAACAGCTACACTGAACTGCTGCTCTCCGGAGTCTCCCCGGTCTCCCCTCCCGTACAGAGGAAGCAGATCTAACTGTAACCCCACTAGGCAAAACACTAATCTCCATGAACTTTTAAGAATCTATTATCTTTCATGGCAGGAGATCAGAGATAAAAATATTGAATGACCAGAGAGTGCCCCTAAAAGAAGATGACAGCCTGATGGTCATCATCTTTCACTCACCAGCGTCTTTAGTTCCACACTGTTTACTCTGTACCTCAAGAAAGCAACAACTAAGCATTTCATTGTTCCAGTGTTTTAGAAAAACAACAAATTCATATGCTTAGCTTATAAATACAGGTGGTAGTTGTTAATCCACCTAGATGAGAGGCAAGCACTCACCTTACCAGCATTCTTCTGTCTCCTCTAAATCTGCATTTCAACAATACCAAACTGTTAGCAACAACTCTAACCTTTTCTTCCCATCACCTGCCCCTTGTATCTGTACCTATTCAAAGATATACTAGAAAAAATATCTGCAATAGTCACTGCCAAATCTGTAAAACTGTTTTGGTAAAAATTTACCTTTAAAATAATCAACCTTACAAATTTTTTCCTTTTTTTTTTTTTTAAACTAGGATGAGGGCAAAGGTTTGTACCACCATACTCAAGAGGACAGAGCTGAGATCAAAGTCAGGCAATAGAAATTAAGCCAATTCTGCTTTTGAACACGCTACATTGTAAAATCATGGCCTAAGAACATACAGGGAAAGGAGAGGATAGAGCAAAACCCACCTCCACAGAAGGAACTATCCACCAGTGTAGGATCCATAAGAAACCAAAACCACTTACGGAATTTGCAGCATACCAAGTTAGTCCAAGGAACTGAATGTAACAGTTAAATTCCATTATCCCAACACTTCCCTCCTTATACATCCATTTATGTATCTGAATCACAAAGGCATTTTTGTGTCTCAATACAAACAAGGCACACAGGAAATGTCTGCAATACATACTGCAACAGTATCTTAGACTTCAGGACTTGTAAAAGGTAGCTGGAAATTAACAGATATTATCTAAACAATAACATAACTACGAATTTGCATCAAGCATCATTTCATTCAAATCCCAAAGATCAATTGTAGTCTGAAGAAACAGATTAGAATTTAGTACTTCTGCTCTTTTTTGCTACTTTTAATTCAAGAAGGATACTTAATTTCTGAAAATATGTAGGAATATAAATCCATCACTGTTCCATTTGTGCTTTTCAATTTTATGCTGCTCTGGGTATTATAATTTCGGGTCATTAGTACTCCTAATATAAACTGCTGTCACATACAGTACAGTGTTTACAGAACATATAGCTACACAACAAACATCTTCACATCTCACTGCTCCTATAAAGAATTCTCCTTTGATCAGTTGGAATACAGTTTTCAGTTTGTGGCAGGGTCCTTGAATTCTTTACCTTAATTTTGGTTGTAAGCAGTTCCTCACATTTTGTGTAGCCCTTATTTTAACTTTGCGTGAACTGGATTTTGTTGCATCCATGGCGCATGGTCTAGGCAGGGAAGAAGCAGCCTTCCTGCTCTTTGTGAGACATCATTGAAGGCTGGCTATTAAGGAAAAGTAGGGCTCCCAATGACCTGCTGAGGTGACTCAGCTGTGTAGATTTTCCAGAGGTGATTGTTTAAAAAGTAAAAAAATGTAGACCTCCACAGGTCACAGCCAGTGAACACTGCAATTCTTTGCATTGTTAATACCACTGAAGCGTTCTCAATGCTTAGCCACATTGAACTAATGTATTTTCAGCAAGACAGTAACAAGGAACTTTACAGACCATGCATGTGTCAATTTTGCTGACCCATTAAGCACTCCAAAAATGTTATTTGTTCTTCCTATTGGTCTCAGTTCTAATTTCTTTAATGTCTTGTGGACATTAAATTTAAAGTATCATGCAGGCAGCACACTGCTTGTGGACCACCACCTGGAAAGTCATTGTTAATGCAAACAGCAGTAACGTAAGACTTCCTAGTCTCCTATTGCAAGATAAAGTTATATTGTCTGGAGCTTTGTCAAAAACTACCTGTTTCATGTTTCGCTATGTGTCTTATTATTTAGACTGCTGATCCACTAACACTTTCAACTGGAATAAGGTAGAAATGCCCCTGCTCTTCCTTTATGCCAACACAAAATATTTGAGCATCTGCTAAGTTAAATTGACGACAAAGCTGAGGCAACCTGGCAAAATGTTTCTGGTTTTAATCTAGATGTGTTCTCAGTCTGGTTTGCTGAATGGCAAGTGGAACTCTTATGACCACCCAGGGAGGTGGACAACACAGAGAAACCAGTGATCAGCTGACAGAGGGAGGAACGCTGCTTCTTTCAGTGTTCTCCATTTATCCCTGAACGTATTCAATTAACACACAGAAAACTAATCAAGCCAGAGAGTTGTGCTTCTTGTTTCTCATTTCAACACAGGGCTCAAGACAACCTGTTTCAAGAAAGTAAGTTCCAGAAGAGATGGAAAAGAGAAGATGAGAGCAGCCCCATGGCTGCAACAGGGGGTTAGAGATGAAAAGAGTAGGAATGGTTAGAGACAAGGATGCATGGAAAGAGCGACTTTCAGCTCTGGTGAGGTGTTCCATTTATTTGAAAGAAACTTGCTTTACCATGTATCTGCCATTATAGGACATAAAAAAGCTAATAAATACCTGTATTGTCTTTAAAATATTATTTTTTAAAACACTTTCAAAAAAGACCAATGAACCAACACATTTGCACTTATGAAGCCATCTGTATATACCTAAAAATCTACTGCAAAAGATTCTAGAGTGTCATTTACCCCTTTTGCATCTTTAATAGATTACATTCTCATTTTGTAGGAATTTGCCAAAGATATTTCTGGTTATCTTTAATATCTACATTTTTTGTAGGCCAAAATTCTCTTTTCTGACTACCAGTGCTTCATTGAGAAGGCACACATATTTGCAAACTGGTTTGGCAGGATATAGTATTATTCATTTTTTCTTTCAATAGTTTATGAAGATTTATCATGCTCTGTCCCACCATAATAATGGAAATATATGCCTTGTGGTTTTATATGTTTATAAAACTTCCAGTCACATTATTGTTAGAAATAATTGTATATTTATCACAGTATCATTCAGAAATTTTAAAAAATAAAATTCCATAAATGTTATATTGCATGTCTGATATGAACAAATTAAAATACCTTAGTTCACTTTCTTTTATGCTGAGACCACTTTCCATGGTTGACAGACTATCATACGTATCTTGGTGTGAACATCTTGCACCTTGGAGGGGTGTCCCTCTGTGCCAGCCTCTGCAATCTAAATCTTTTTGGGTATCTGTAGAGGAAGAGAAAGCTGCTAGAAATCTTTCAGTCCATTTTACAGAAGAAACTTCTATAAAAGGGAGTACACATTAAATTAATGAAATTAATTCATTAGATTCATAGTAATGTGGAATTAATCAAGTCATTTACAAAACATTATTATAATTAAATCACTTTTTACAAGAACACCAGAAACAACATTCCAAGGTCACCTTCTGATCATTGCTCTGAAAACTTCAAGAGGCCTAAAACAGTTACCATTTTGTTATACAAACTGGAAAACAGTTTGTTTCACAATTTAAAAATGAGCTACTGCTGGATTGGGAAAAATGAAAATGAATCTCCTAATTTTCCAGTCCAGCTTCAGTTCTTAACTGGCCACATATTACTTATGTATCCATACATAGCATGCCTAGATGTGTGGGGGGTTTGTTTTGTTTTGGGGTTTTTTTGTTTGTTTTTGTTGTTGTTTTTTTTTTTGTTGTTGTTTCAAGTAAGGGATCAGGGTTTACTTTAATTCTACATGCTATTGGCTAAGAACTGACCTTTTTTCAAGTTCTTATTTCTTTGGAGAAACCTGGCAAGTCTCATATGCAATTAGAGGTATAAACTGATTTCCTGCAGAACGTTTTACTCTATAAATTGGCCTGTTAGCTGTAGTGAAAGGAAAGGATTTATGGTCGGGCCCTGACTGTGAGGAAATTTTTTTCCATCCTGATTAGAAGAACTTGTGTGCCCATCTTTTCCATTTTTGATGTTTTGGTTGCATATTAGGAACTATGTTTTGATTAATTTCTTCTCACACTGTTTACTCACACTTGGTTTGTGGTCAAAAAAGTAAAATCTGTGTCATATCTTTTTGCTCAAAATAAAAGCAACACTGCTGTGAAACAAAGAGAAGATAAAGAAAATACTTCGTAAAACAACAGGATCTTGTGGTTTTCCTACTGCATAGGTTAATGCCAAACTTTAGTTTGCAAATAGAAGTGAATTATCACACTAAGGTGCTCTGTATTTGGAATTTTATACTTTGATGCATAAGTTTTCCCAATCACTCTGCCATGATTTTTCATTACATTATCTTAGACTGATCAAAATTGTATCAGAAAAATTAATTTTCTCATTTGCTTGGTGTATCAGTGAATCAGTATGGTGACTAACGCAGAAACAGGGATTTATCTTATCATTGTTATTTTGTTCTTTTTACCTCATATCCTCATTTGCTAATTAATATATATGGTAGAAAGTGATAATGAGATCAACCCCAACAAGACTAAGAGGTGAATACCTGCATGGCATTTTCCAAAATTATTCATGAAGTCCTATTGATTTTCCATAGGCTACTTGGCAAAATGAGATCTTAGTTCCCATGTCACACAATTACTTTAAAAGTTATAGCTATTACCAAACACGTTCCATTTAGGTAAAACTACCTTCAATTTCTTTAGCTTATACTCTCTATGTAAGGTATAATTGAATGTTAAGAAGCACAATATATGTCTCTAATGCTGAATTTAAGAAAAAAATAAGTGATGTCTTCTAACTTTTCTTCTGTCTTCTCATACAAGAATGACCTAACACATTTGAATCAAAATTATTGTATTTCATAACAGAACCTGATTATCCTTTAAAAACTTGACTTCTAGAAACATTAAAAATGTTTGCAATTCCACTGCAGCATTCATCTAGAGTCTGCATTTTCTTACTGTGAATTTGCTTGCAGAATTTTTAATGTGTGAGATCCTCATTTTACTTTGCAGCCTTTTAATGGACCTAGGTGGTCCAGATGGCAATGGTGAAAAGACAACGTCGTTGTTACCACAACTACTATTAGATGATACTTTAGAAAAAAGCAGTCATGAATGAACTAATGATGTTAAAGCACTTCCCTGTTGCTACATATAGCATTTCAAGTCCAAATGAAGCCCTATTGGTAAAGCAGCGTGGAAGGCTCTTATATTTCTACTAAATATCTGGCATTCTCATATGGAAATCTTGCAGGCATGTGTGAAAAATAACTGCAGTCTTCCACCTAACTAATGTAATTGGTCATAACAAAGAGGCTGTACTGATTGGGATAGTCAAGGACAGATTCTCAGCTGGTCACAGCTAAGCTCAGAGTCATTCAACAGAATAAGCAATCAAAATGTAATGCCTTAGTCAAACTTCAGGTAGAGGATAAAGCTAAGTGTTTTTGATAAAGGTATCTGGCTTCCTCAATACCCCAGCCGCGCTTCTACATGCTGCCCTCTGCACAGAAAACTGCAGTGTAAGGGTGACCTCTGCAGGACTTCAGCAGTGCTCCATGTCTGCAGGCCCAGGGACCGTCTTTAAAACACTTAAATTTATTTGGGAAAAGAACACAGGCATCAACCTATAAACCAACACTACCTCTACGTAGCAGCCTGAAATCAGTAACAATCTGAATTTGCAGCTTGTAAACGCAGTTAGCTTTTCTGTAACAGACCTGCACTGCACCAGGTTTCTAGATATGAAAAAATGTAAGCACACACTAAAAACATTCTGCTGATTCAAAGGTGGTTTCAAGCAGAACTCATGGCACAGAATAAATACAATTTGTACCAACTTTTATCCTTTGGTAACAAATATTCCACTGTTATTGCACAAACTCTTGTCCTTTCTTGTCATCTTTATAAACCACTCCTTCTTTGTATTACTATTCCCTTTGCATACTTAAGGACTCGGTCCATTGACACATGTACACTTTCTATCATGCTTAAAGGAAATAAAATTGTCTTAAAAGTGAAAATAATCTAGATGGAGGCACATGTGAATAGCAAGAAAAAAGTTCCTCCATACGAATTTTTACTCAGAGTTGAAAATTGCCTGTAGCTGCTGGGGAAAATGTATCAAATAAACAAAACCCAGGATGTGACTAGGTCTTAGGTTACCTTTACAATGTTTTATTGGCTAAGAAGTAGTAAATAAAGAGTGATTTTGGCTAAAAATAACCCAAATAACAAAGATGTAGGCCCTGTTGTGACTGAAAAGAATCCACAGCATTCCACAGTTACTCTGTGAAAAGGGATGCATTCCACCCCATGTATTAACAGGAATGCAGTCACAGACTACACCCAGAAACATCAGAAATAACCAGCTTGCTCTAATCAGCATCAGCTGTATTGCCCAGTTCCATTTCAGACAATACATTTTAAAAAAAAACATCAAACAGCTGAAGAACAGATTTTTGGTGTCACTTCTATTCCTCCCTTTCAAAAGATAAATAATGTTTCTCATTCACATTTCTTCACATTTTTTTATTCTTGTGTAAATGTTAGAATTGTTCTTTTTAGCCATAGTTCATTAGACTGTTTAAAGAGAAAAATATTAAGCTAATTTATCTTTGTGAGCTTGTTTGGTACTGATAATCTTGCTAAAGTCAATCTCTTTGTATTATATTTGTATTATATTTGTATTCTATTATAGCTGGAAATAGTGTCAGGTGATGCATTCATCATTTGATGGTCCGTTTCCATTTCTACTTTCATATACCCTATTTCCACGCACAGACATGCAGTTTCTATCTTCATATGCACAATTCATAAAGGAGACAACCTTTGTTAATAAGAGTAAAAATGCTGTGAGGACCTAGATTTTACTAAAATTTACATTGTACAAGCAGCTGGTCAAAGCTGACATGATACAAGATCTGTAACACACAGGCTTTAGTAGACTGAGCCTTAAAGAGGTACTTTCTTTAGCTCTACAATCCACATACGGATGAACACTAACCAGCGAAACAGCTCACCCAGCTTCTCATAGGAAGTGGCTCTCAGAAATTCTATTATTTACCAGTATCCGTTATACAAATGCTCAAGCGATTAGTATGTATTTAAGATTCTATAGAAAAATTACTATTTGCCACTATTTCAGGAACTTAAAGTGAAACAGAATGGTTGGAAGGTGAGACTTCAATGCATAACTCACCAAATGGTAATGCAAAGTAGACATCCAGTAAGATCTCATGTGAAGTTGGTGTTTTTGTGCCTTGAATCTCACTCCCGTTTTTTATTACTTCAGAATGCAGTGTCCACCATGAACCTGGACCTTCCTAGGAAAAAATGTTCTGAAAGTTACCTGGGTAGAATTTATAGCATTATCCACTTTTTCCTAAATGAAGGTTTGCCCAAGTCTATAGGAGTTTCTTTACGATACCAACAGGCTTAGGATCCATTCCAGACTCTTTCAACTTTTGTTTATGTAAATAGTAGTTAGTACTTCATCAAGTTTTCTCAAAGGCATGGAAATCAAAGTAATAAAATATTTGCTCTACAGTATAGGCAAATATACATTAAGATGGTCAGATGATTAAGATTCAAGAAATATGAATACTGAAAATTACTCTTAACTGAGATTTTCCAGTTCCCCTTTGAACTGGTGCCAGACAAGTACATTCTAGCAAGACTGAGGCAATCAATATATGCTAATAACCAAACCAAAAAAGAGTTTCTGAAGGAACGCTCCCTTATAGGTTATTTCTGAGTCATAAAGCCCAGAGCAGAGCTGCAGGTTTATGATGAGCAGGATGAATAAATAGGAAAGTTCCGCAGCAGCCTAATTATAAATGAAAGCTTAGAGGGTCTGAGGAAAGCACAAAACAATCTCTACTCTTGTATCTTTGTTTATTTAAAGTTTCAGTATTTACTGTTCAGCCACAGCCTCTGTGTCAGCAAGTTTAACTGAACAACAGCTAGGGTACCAGACCAAAACAACTTGCCTTGGGGTCTGAAATGGCGCTTGGCAGCTGTGATACAGAACATCTAATTTAGGCAGGAATTACTTTCTTCCCCTGCTTCCATTCTCTGAGTAGAATCATTGCAATGTCAGTTCAATGTATACATGAATATTTATTAGTTTCTATAAAGAAATAGCTATAGAGACTGATGGCAGATACTGTGGGAAGAAGTTTCCTCATTCTCCCTCCCTTATCTCAACATCAATTGCCTTTTTTATTTTATAGAAAATTTAAAGAAGACAAACTTAACTTTATTTACAAATATTAAAATAATCTCCTCTAATTCAGAATCACTTTCTTAAAAATAGACTCCATGGACTGCAAGTGGGAAAGTCCATTTATGAATGAGAGGATTGTGGAGTATTAGAACAAGATACCTCTTACTTTTCCCATTTCAGACAATTCTGCAGCACTTGCAGATTGCTGCAGTATTTCCACACTCCCAGAAACCTTTTTTCTTTATTTTCTAGCCTACTGAGAGCAAGCATGCTCGTTCTGGTGGCTAACTATGACTATGGTGGATACATGACAACTCTTGGGCTGACCTGATTTCTCCACTCATCCTTCTCTACATGCTCATTGTATTATTAATTACCTCCATAGTACTACCGGGCAAATTTCTCTTTTCCTCTTTGAGACAATGACCGATTCTCTTGAAAGACAAAACAACAGTATTTTGCCCATTTTAATAAAAGATATCCAAGGCCACACAACGAAGAGCCAGGCTAGGAACCTCAATCTGAAACTCCCTCAATCTAATCACGTAAACCAAACTGTCCCTGCCTCCCTAATAATTCATGAGTGCAGATGAACTCTAACCCACTTAACGAATTATACCTGACTCAGTATAAGCAATTTATCCAGGATATATGACTAACTCATATCAGTTGTCATGTTGAGAGTCACACGTGCATTATACCTCAGTATTACAGACCGAAACAAATGAGATAGAAATATACATTGATCATAAATGACATTACAGTATTTGGCTAAGAATGAGAAATTGATCGGATGTTACTCATTGTTTTATATTTCCACAAAAAGTCAACTTACATCTGTTGCATGTTTCACAGTCGCAAGGGGAATCCATAAAACTCCTAAAATGCTATCCCAGAGCAAGCCTTTCTTCCACAGCTCTATAATGAAGCCCTTTCCATCAGCACAGATTTCACTAAAGACAATGAATACACAAATCATTAAACTGAAAATGCAGTCTCAACCGCTCAGTAATCTGTTGTAACTTGAGTTAGTGTCTTACAGCAGATACAGAGGTGTTTTGTTTTCAGCACTCTCATAAAATGCAAGATAGCAAGGCGTGACACAAAGGTTAGACAGGACAAGCCGAGTCTCATTGTTCAGAATTGCTTTTACAAAGTGATGAGGACAGTTCTGCTGGAAACACGGCACAGAAGTCCCAGTTGTCAATAGCTTTACTTTGCTACAAGACTTGGCCCTTCCTGGATATAACCCAGGAAGAAACCAGGACCATGAAAAGCCTTTAGTTCAGCTTTAGGTTCTTCTGAGCACCTTCCGCATATGGAATTCCTTAGTTGCCTCTGCAAGACACTGGTCTCAGGACAGCCCTGAAGAACCTACATTCTCAGGTTCCACTGTAGCTAACTGGTTAGGTGCAGCAGTAGTATAATATAGCTAGACTTTTGTCAGGAGAGTTCTTTTCGGTAAAACTGGAATCCACAAAAGCGATCAGGCTTTCAAACATAAAACTCAGAGGAACATTTTCAACGAAACAGTAAGAGTCGGCGATGTCAGCTATGATGGCACACACTGTCAATCAACATGGACCATCAGGTAAGAATGATCTATAATGGTATGGGCAAAATTCCATCTTCCCTCACAAAAATCTAGAGGAAGAAAGGTTCAGACCATTTACTACAGGAAATCAAACCAGTTTCTTGTTTTCATTGTAAGGAGACCAGGCGTAAAAAAACATTTGGAGCTTGTTCCCTTCCTTAGAATCAAGAAGATGCACTACACAACAAAAATGCAGTGGGAAAACAGCTCTCAACATGAAGAGCTGCAGATCCAGGCTCTGTAAATTCTACTTATAGCATGCATGCATTTTGTTACTAGCTGGTTTTGATCAAAAAAATACCATACCACAACCTTATTTTGCAAGAATTTAGAACAAAATTTTGCCAGGCCATATAACTTAACTTTGACATTGAACTAAAATTAAGAGAGAAGTTATTTCCTCATGGAATGTCTGGCATTTTTTTATATATTACTATAAGCAGCTACGGGCCAGTTCTGTAAATATGAACAATATAATAAACTAGGGATTGGGTGTCTTCTGTGACTGATTTTATGTAATCTCCATTTGACCGAATCAATTTTGAAGTACTAAAACTAATCTTCAACTGATTTGTGTTGTGTACCACAGTGAATTATTGCGTACTTAAATTTACCAGGAAAAGGACAAGTGAATTCTGAGAAGGGCAATGCGTGCCACTCCCGAGACTGATACTGAACTCATCACATGGCTCTCAAAAAACATTATGTTGGCTGCCTCAATATCTAATTTTCCACTGTCCTCATGCAGTTGAATAGATACAGTGAATTTTTGTTTTCTTCAGCTTCTCCTTTTACAAATATGTTTTGGAAGGCAGATTGCAATTCCTTATCTTTTGGTACTTTTGGACCCCAACTTTAAAACTGTTGCACTAACTGAACAGTGAAACTGCATATTGAAAGCTTAAACTATGTAATTTTTAAAACGCAGGCTGGTTATATCTGTGTGTAATGGAACAGATGTTTTACAGGCATAGGTGGAGAGAGCACCTTTAAGAAAATGAATTACAGTATGACTTGTAAAAGTCTACATAAATGTATTTCTAAATGCTTATTTATAATACCTTTTAGAAGTCTGCTGTGTCGTATAATTGAGTAGGCAGCAGATGGAGCTACAAGCAGTCTCACACATTTGTGTGGTTTAATATTCTTTGGTAACATTTAAATTGCAAACTAAGAAAATAATCCTAATAAACTGCTCATGGAACACTCATTTGCATACAATATGATTAAAAGCAAAGCATTTATACAGCAGCAGAGCAAAGTTATTAATACTTTAACACATTCTTCAAGAAAATTTAGAGTATAGGTTTCACACACTCACTTTAAAAGTATTTTTAAATTGCCTCCTGCACTAAAGGTAACAGGGCAAATGCTGAAATTTAATTGATCTGCTTCCTGATACACTATTACATTCTCATCCAATCCATGTCCAATGTTTCATAGAACTATTATATCTGGATCAGCAAAGTGCAAAAAGAAAAAATTAACACAGTATTGTCATACAGAAATGATTCCTCTACACTGAAACATGACAATCTTTTCTACAAGTCAAAGCTGCAGTATAAGAATGGTATTTAAAAGGGCTAGCTATCAATCTTGATTTTCCTTTGCATTTTCAAAGACAGATACAATCCTCCTGTTTGGATAATTTAGGCTGTGGCTCTGAACAGTCTGCTAGAGAAGCCTGATGACTGGGGAGTGGAGGAGAAATTAGCTCCAGATTAAGATTACTTTTATATGGTTAGAAATTCTGAAAACTTCTTTGATAAGTCATTACATCGAGTCATAAAATGTCATGTAAACAAGCTATATATCTGTTGGCTTAATATAACAGGCTCTTCAGTCACTCACAGTCTTCAGTTAAACAAACTAGTAGTCTTCTACAGTTGTCTAAGAAATCAGTTGCATGACACCAAAAAAAAAATAAATATCCAAATCCAATTAATAACTTTAGGAAAAAATGGTGATGAAGGTGAAACCCTTAAATAAGATTAAGAGCACTGCCAAATAAAACTAATTTACATGAAAGTTCTATGTAGAAAAAAAATGCAGGTTTTAGAAATGCTGTTTTCAATACAGAATAAAATTAAATGGGGGAGGTATTTCAATCAAAATGTCAGTTTCAGCACATGTAGATCCTGTCAAAAGATATTTATGTGTTTTGATAACCAGAAAGTATGGAAAAGTGATTCATAAGAACTAATTCTTCTGGCAAAATATTAAAATATTTGAATTAGAAAAAAACCCCAGAATTGTAAAAAGGACATTTTTCATAAAAGTAACTAAAACCAATCAAATGTTTAATTCTGTAAAAATATTTCTGCCAACTCTAGACCTTAGTAACAAAATCTATATTTCTACAAAGAGGATGTGATGGCAGAGAAAGATTTGCGCAGGGAGGAAGGAGGGACCAAAAATAGTAGAGATTAACATACTATCTCAGCATCTAATGAGTTTACATATTTGTTGGTTTTAACTGCTTTTAAATTGAGACTTGAAAGCAGGTTTCCTCTGAGTGTCAGTCAGTATATAAGTATTTAGACCCTCCTGACCAGTGAGTTATATATAAGGCTCTAGAGAAAAGAGAACAAAGACGGAATAACAAGATGGAGAATTGTGGGAAGCAGACAAAGGTCTGCAGACAGAAGTGAGAAACAGTACGTGTCAATAATAACTAGCAGTTATTATTGACCTGATATTGATAGGTAGATATTATCTACCTACATAGGTAGTTAAGTAGATAAATGAATGTGTAAAATATCAGTCATACTGAAAGGAAATTGAGTAAAACAAAAAACAAGTTGCATGAGGATCAATTTGAGTTCTCCTCGTTCCTGTATTCCTAAAACATCACAGGAAATTAAAGATACTGGAGAAAAATATCATCTTCCCCTTGACTGCTAGCTTTGATCTGCACATGGCTTGCAAAATTAACTTTTGGTCTGTTCCTTAGAACTAACCTGGCACTTTTTCTCTGAGCTGGACATTTTTTTCTCACTTTTGCAGTCTGCCCACGGTCTCAGATTTTATTAATTTCTCTAACTATCCAAACGCAGCAAAGATACAACAAAACCAACTGATAAGAATACCTTATTACTTACAACATGAAGTCCTGTTCCCAGCAAGGTTCACTTCCCCTTCTGTCTATTGTAGTGCTTTTTAAATTTTGGACTTTTAAAACAACATAGGTTTTGAATGCATCTGAAAAAGAAACAACCAGTACATTAAAACCCACTTTATTTCTTCCTAGAAGCTGGAAACATTCAGCTTCATGGTAGCAGGGGTTTAACACGCTCCATACAAAACAGTCAGAGGTGTGGTTCAAATACATGGCTTTGAACAAGGAAATTCTTAGTCATTTTAATGGGATTATGACAGGAAAATCTCTGTCCATTGCAAGTGGGAGACAACATAATCCTAAATGTGAGCAAGTATTTTAAGGATCAGCTTCCAGACATGGTTTTTCAGATTATTTGTCAATCGCCCTGACAGATCTTGCATGAAACAAGTATACCCTCCCTTTCTGCAAATTATTATTTTGTTTGCCGTTCAGTTGGTATAATGTTGGTGACTGGCTAATGGGCTGTAATTTCCAATTAGGACAAGGCCACAGACTTGGGATTCAGTCTTCTGTTTGTATGTGAATCTAGTTTTGTCTATAAATGCAGCAGCAAAATGGGTTTCAGATGCAGTCCCAGATGAACTCAAACATTTTTGTACTCAGAGTATATTCGTAAAATTGGACCTAATCAGCAAAAAAACTTTTTTTTTTTTTTTAAATCAAAGTGCTTGAAGATATCAATGACAGGAAAAAGCAAAAGAACTAAGGGAAAGCTCTACCCTTTAGGGCCTCACACAGGAACTAAGGCACCAAACGGCATATTATATCATCTTGATAAATGTGGCTGTGCAGAAAAGCTTCTCAGCTTGCATGCATGTCATTAGCCTCCAGCATCCCATAAGGATCAACACTGACATATGGTTTAAAAAAAAAAAAAGATACTTTTTTTTTTTTTAATAGAACTACTGCCAAAACATACATATAAAATGTAGCCAAGAACAGAAGCCATTTTTGAGCTGTGTGTATTACATCCCCATCCCACCCACCCCCCCCACACACCCCCCACCCCCCCACCCCCCCACCCCCCCGCGTCAATCAACAAGCCTGAGCTGGAGGGAAGCTGTCACTGTCCACAATAGGCTTTGAATAGGTTGCATCAAATTACACTGCAGTTAAGAAAAAGTGCGAAGGAGAAGAGTTAATTCTGTACATCCTGTATGTAGATCTTATCGATTAGGGCTGAAGATAATGTTTGACAAAAGAATGTTATGTAATGGGAACTATTCTTTTCAATAAAAAAAACCACAACAGTGATCAATGTTATCTATTTTCTGTAATTCAGTGCACCAGTCTTCTCAAACATACCTCTTTGTCCTTACACTGAAAAAACTTGACAAAGTCAATACAGATTTGGAAGAATGGTGACTTACTTGTAAGAAATTGTGTCAACAATGCATGATTCACATACCATCCTATTGTTCACTCTGTGTAACTCAGGCAAACAAATCGCAAAATTTGCAAAATGTTTTGTAGTTGCATAATTTATTTGCAGTTTGGAGGCTTGCAACTCAAGGGTTGAGAAATTTTCAGAAGAATTTCCATAAAATCACTTGGCTGAAAAATAGCAACCTCCAGTGTTTAGC
Organism: Falco punctatus; assembly: GCF_963210335.1. NCBI lineage: Eukaryota > Metazoa > Chordata > Aves > Falconiformes > Falconidae > Falco > Falco punctatus. The sequence continues at coordinate 55,823,801 of NC_137587.1, forward strand.
TATTTTGAGCACCCAGATCTGTATTTACATTTAAATCAAAAATACAACCACCAACCTCCCCCCAAAATAAAACTTACCTTCCTCAAGTGAAGCCATAAATGACAAGATACTTCTTAAGACATATTTTTAGTGGTAATCTATTTCATTGTTCTATTATCTTTATATTTAACTCCTTAATTTCTTTCACATGTGAAAATGTCATGTTCCTATGTCTAATGCCAGGTGATCAAACCAAATCATCTATCTTTCCCCAGCTCCTTTTCTAGCACAAAAACTAAAGAAATTTCAGACTGCCTGCATTATCATTGCCTTGCCTGGAACCTTGTCATCTGCCTTTTAACTTTTGTGAAAACAAAAACAGCAGGCTATCCTTTTACTCATATCTTCAGCTTTCCACCCAAAACAGAGCACAGCAACTTCACGGCAGCTTCCACAAAGTAGTAAATTAACCACAGGAGAATCCCAGAGTTTTGAGAAACATGCAGGAATCTCAATAATGCTCTCAGTCACCACTTAAATGATTTTCTGCCCAAGAAAACATGACCAATTATCAGAGGATACACCACTCAAACTCTATTGCCATTACTTACGGCATTAACACATCTTCAACAGCATTCAAAGAAGATTAAAAAGTCTTAACTTTCACCAAATAATTGTTTGATCATATTTTTTTGTAAATTATCACCTCTTTTGAGTACCAACAAAATATAAGATTTGCTGAGCCCTGCAGACCATTTGTCTCATTGCATTAGGATTTCAATGAAAGATGAATGTCCAGTCTATACTTCATACATATACGTCACAGCCCACGATGATGACTGCCTCACAGACATCATGTTCCCAGAAAGAAGCTTAACTTGTGCTATTTCAGGTTACCTTTCTTTAATCAAGATAGATATAAATGATTTGCAGAGGTTACTTAAACGTGTTAGCCAGACATCTACTGGCAAATTTTGCCACATTGGTCAGGTTGTTACCAGCTTCTCCTAAGAACTAGTAACCACAAAGATCTTGAAGGCCCCAAGTTTATAGTCCACCTATGTGTGAGAAACCTCTGGCTGAGTTTGGATTTTCTTTCCCACTCTGGCTAAATCTTGGTCCTGGGGGCAGACTTACAGTGTCCTGGGCAGCTTGGTTTTGTTCACATTTATTGCCCAGGGCCTATACCTGATCTCTATAATGGTCCATTAGTATTTCCCATCTGTATTTCCTCACTGGGAAAATTCAGAAACCATTTTCTCCCTGCCCTGCTGAAACTAACATCCTGCACTCTCTTTATATAAAAAATAATTTCTCTTGACTAGTGACCCATTTAGGTCATCAAACTCTGTAAAAACTATTTTTAGTGGAAATATCCTTTAAAAGCCACTAGTTTCAGTTATTAATTATTGTCTCTCAAAATTACACAGTCTGAGGCCACAGTCTTGTTTGTTAATTTGATCTTTAAAATCTATGTATATTTTTAAATTCTTTCCTCATTTGTTTTGTACTGAGCTGTTGATGAAATGCATTCAAGTAGTCCCAGGCCTGAATGATTCTTTAGTGTGATACACACATGCATGCCCAAGAAATAAATACGTTCAAGCAGAAATTAAAAGGTAAATCAGACTTACCAGCTGCTTTATCCAACCTTCCTTTTTTCACTATTAAAAAAAAACAAACAACAAACATTCAGACAATACCTTAACAATGCTTGTCATAAATTTTATGGGGAAAAAAATACCACAGAAAGGGATTTCTGTGGTATAAAAAACTTCAATCAAAAATGAAAGCAAGTACTCTTAAAGAAAATCAAGCACCATTGCGGTAAGATAGTATGATTATTCTGAATTCCTTGGGAAAGAAAACATGTGGAAAGTCTTTGCAGTTACAGAAACTTAGTAAATAGATGGATACAACACAAAGGGCATAATGGATACCAGATGACCAGGAAGGGCAGTATACTATCCATCACCTCACAGCGCTAGCTCAAAATGCTTTTCAATAACAGTCACAGAAGGCTCACAGACTTCAAGTAACCTAAAGTAGCTTCTATCATCTTACAAAGAATCCTTTATTACATTGTATTTATTTTGACTATTAGAAAAGACATACTGCAGTAAACACCTTATCAATTAAAAAGTGAATATTTCAAATCCTAACTTTGTTCAACAGCCTTAAGTTCCATGCTATGGTATCCCTTTCATTAATGAAAAATGCCCTGAAGCTAATGGGATTGTGATTCAGATAGTCATCATAATTAAGAAAATCCAACCTGGTCACCGTTTTGTATCCAGTCTCTGACTACTAAAGTTCATTGAATTTAGACTTTTAAACAATATAATTAATTATTCTTTAAATTTTCCTACCATATCAATGCACATAAGGGTTCAATTCAATTTGAATGAAACATCACTGCAGTCCTACAAAAATCAAACCTGCTTTAAGAATATACTCATGTATATCATATATTTCATTGCTATACTTAGGAACTAGTAAGTGCCAATAAAACAAAACCTTGAGGCCACAACTTTACAGTGCAAAGGTTCCCAAAGCTTACTATTGTTTTCCAATGCCCGTCCCACTCGCCTAACTTCACCTACCTTCCTTTGCCTTATTCTTTTTTTCATCTATCCCTAGACAGCCCTAAGCATTCTATGGAATTGCATTGTATTTGCAGAATGTCTGACAGTCTGAATAATTCCACCACGCCTCACACTGAGAAAGCTTTCACTTTCAGCGCAAATGGGGAGAGCCCAAACTGTCGCTAAGCCACCAGCAGCATCCAAACACTGCAGCAGTTACACTGCACTGCAAGTGTGCAGAATTTACACACTGCACCTACCTGACTTCCCTTGAAAGAAGTAATGCAAGAAATATTCCCATCGATTAAAATGAACAATGCACATCTGCAGTCTATGAAGTTGCTTTTTATAGACACCTACTAAACTTTTGTCACATGAGTGAAGGAGCTTGTGTGATAAGAAAAACCTACCTTTTACAGAGAGAAGTTCCATTCCAGTAGAAAAATATTTTAAAGAACATAAATTTGAATTAAAGTTGTTTTACAAATGCAAAAAAATTCATTTGCCTTGAAGACTGTATTACTCTTTTCCTCCTGTTTCCTCACTGCAAGTGTGTTTCACTTTTCCTGCACGCTCCTCCCAGGTTTCACATGGAGGAAAGCCAGCCAATTGACAGAGCAGTGAAAGACCAACAATGAATTCTTTCTCCCTCATACACACTGAGATGGAAAGGAGAAATTTTACAACTGTTTCCTCACTCATTTCCTCAGCTTCTATCTGCTGCGTGCAGCTGTCTCTAGTCTAAACACATTTCTGAATGTGATCTTTGCCAGCAATAATAAATTCAGTGGAACTATTTTGTTAAGAACATACTTTGGGAGTTCTTAAACTTTAATATTTGCAAAGCATCTGAAATGGTATACAGAAGGGTTTTATTATTCTTTTAACAGACTCACATATTCATTTTATTGTATTATCTATAGATAACCATAAGTAGGCTTCATTTTCTAAAATAAAGTGTGACTAAATATTGCATAAAAAGAAAAGCTGAATTTTAATATACTTCATGAATTTCTAATTCTACTGCAGCACTTCACTGGATAATAAATATTTTCATACAATGTTAAAATATTTTACAATACTCAAAATGTTGAAATAATTATAAAAACTGTGGTGTTTATGACTACTCGTTCATGTTAATACTGGGGTTTTTTTCTTTGGTTTTCAGTTGTGGTTATTATTATATATATATTTCCACAGGCATGTAATATTTTACTTTTTAAATGTTTTGTTCTCTATCATATTATAATTGTAGCCTTTGGTCTTAGGTCTTAAATTCAAGTAGGGAGTTTCCCTGGAGCAGAGGGGAATGCATATGTCTGAGTTCAGGATTGGCTGTCTGCAGTTCCGAGAAACTGGGGTCCGAATGATAGCCATATCTCAAAAGAGAGGCGAGACCTAAAACTGTTTAGCCTGGATAAAAGAAAATTTGGGGAGGTGGGGTGGGTTTATTGGTGTTTGTAAATACCTGATGGGAGGGTGTAAACAAGACTGACTCTTCTTATTGTTGCCTAATAACAATATAGTTGTGAAGAGGCAATGGGCACAAATTGAAACTCATAGTTTCACCTGAACATAAGAAAACTCATTTTTACTGTGAGGGTAGTTTAACACTGAAACAGGTTGTTCAGAGAGGATGTGGAGTCTTTGTCCTTGGAGATACTCAAAACCTGACTGAACACAGTCCTGGGCAACCTGTTCTTGCTGACCCTGTCTTTAGGCAGGGATGTTGGACTACATGATCTACAGCAGTTCCTTCCTTGTGATTCTGTGGTAGCTCGCAATGTCAAAAATCTGTTAAGTGTGACATTGAAGAAAACGCAGCACAGGATTTCATGAAACTCTACAGCCACTCTACATATTGTGCGTAGTCTTGAATTTTTATTCCCCGCGCAAAGTGTCTAGTACTTATGATGTTTTAGGAACACGGTACTATGTCATGTGAAGTTGTTAAGATACTACTTTTTGGTCTTGTGTTTTATATTAATATATTTGCATCTCTCTCTTCTGAATTCTATTTATTCTGAACAAGTCTCCCACAGCAATCTGAGTCTTGGAGCCTGGTTTTCACCTTATGCAAGCAATGGGGTTCCACTGAAGTTAACAGAGCTAGCCTGGTACACTGCCTGAGAATCTGATCCCAAGTGTGCATTTGGGTCAAATGGAAAACTATTTACTTGGAACAAAAATCTAATCACTGCTGACAATGTTCAGTAAATAGAGTCACAAGTATACTTTAGCATGAGTCAAAGTTACACAGCTGCATCTCTATCTTTCTGAAATTCTGTTAACTTGTCTCCTCTTCCTTTTTTTCACTCACCTTCTCAAATATCAGGACCTTTCATATGGAATATTGATTTTCTCCTTGAATCCTTGAAATCCAGCAGAAACAGCATTCACTGTGGTTCATCTACTTTGCTGTGATGTTATGACTGTTTCTTACATATGCAACTGGAAAAGACAATATAAAATATGTAGAGTATACATGAATATAGGCAGAAGGTCATGTGGACTGAGAACAGAGCATGGCCAAATGCTCTTCCACTTGGAAAGGGCATTTATTATATTTAGCAAAAGAATAATGAAAAGCACTGAGCTGGAACAAGCTGTCAAGATGGTGTTTGACTAAAGGGTGTAAGAGTCAAAGCCGCCGTACAACATGCACGTTTCACAAACTGATAGTTTCAGTACCTCAGGCAATTACCCTATTACTTAGTCACGCCCTCCCCAATGTTTTCCCTTTTCCGTAACACCATTTCTTATTTAATGCCTGATATTACATTTCAGTCCAATAACTTGACTAAATTTAAAAGGTTCCAACATTGGAGATCTATACGCAGAATCAAGAATTTAGAAAGACACTGAAAAAGTAACAAGATTTTTTTTACATTGCATTTTTCTCTAAACTATATGAGAACTGCAGATACTCTCGCCTATTGAAAAAAGTAGAGTCAAAGTAATGAGGTACAATTTGTTATTAAGGATGTGTCATCTGATACCTGACACTGTTGAGTACTCTGCTTCCAGAAAATACATGTAATTATTTTTCAATCTAAATGTTCAACTGATCTAAGGAGGAGATTATTCTTTTCAATTGTGAGCTTACGTATTTATGTTTTAGTGAGAATCTGCTTTTTTTAACTTCTCTTTCTTTATATGAATTTATGTAGCATACATTAGCAAATTGAAGCCTGACAGCATCTTTCAGTTAATTCATCAAAAGCAAGGAGATTTCAGTCTGATGATTTACCCCCTTGGCATTAAAACTACATATTGTTCTTCTCAGGAAGTTCCTCTTCCACAGGATACTTGTAAGGCAACAACTATGGTCATGAACTCATAGATTTTAATATAATATCTTGTGAGAGGAAAACAAGGAACAGAGCACATTTGAATACTGATTGCAAAAACATGTGGAATATAACTTCTCAACTTTCACAGGGAAATGAAAACAGAGTCCATTACTGGTTTAAGATATCTTAGTTAGAAAATATTAAAAAATAAACTGAGGGGGATTAGACAAATTTCTATTGATATTACAAATATAGTGTAGGAGCAGTTTTCTTGCAACCCCTCACATCTCTATATGTGAACATTATGAAGCCAGCTTTTCTTGACTACTTATATGCTGACCCATGTACGTTTTGAAAGAACTTTTGGCCATGGAACACTGACATTTTAACTACCTACCTTCTTAAATTCTTCCCTTGAGAAGAAAAGGAATTTGCTCCTTTGCAAATTAATGTAGTGAGTGAAATTTTCAGCTGATCAACATTCTTAAGTATCTCCTTATACTAGCACATGAAGAAATATGCCAGTCACCTCAGTAGACTAGGAGATAAACTGGGTTTTGCCTTCCCCTTGAAGTCAATCATTGGCTTAAATTGAAAGCTAATGGGAGAAGATTTTTGTCTATTATGGGACAAAATTGCACACTCTTCAGACCAAATTCAAAGAGAAACAGGTATTCTCATTATTGTGATCATAACAACACAGGAAGCTGAAACCAACGAGAAGGAATTCAACTGGGAAAGCAAAAAAAAAACCAAACCACCCCCCAAAATATCAGTTTTTCCAAGGAGTTCATTTCTACCTTTCAGAAATATATACACCTGAGAATGCAGAATCTACTCTAATTTTCAGTAGACTCCATAAGTGATAGAAGATAGAAATAATGACCTCTGTAACAAAATATGCTATCAAGAGATACATCATGAAAGCAACAGGATAAGCAGAAAACCAATCAGCTATTTTTGACCCTGAGAAACTATGAGCAATATTGAAGATAGGAACTACAAATTAGATCAGTTTTGTCCTTGTCTCCAAAAGATAGGCACAACTGTGGCTAGGGATAGTAGGTGATGTGTTCTGGGCTTCACAAGAATCACCTTGATAAATGAGTTCAGTGCACTCCATTTACCCTCTTCCAACAGGAAACAAAGGAAGGGCTCTCCTTCAAAATGTTACATGTCATTAACCAAGTACATAGATAAATGTTTTATTGAAATAGCTATTTGTTAGTAATCTCCAAACCTGCAGTGAAAGGTCAAGATTCAGCAATTAAAAAAATCCTGAAGTTTTAACACAAATAACTTGTCATAGACTCACATTCTAACTGTCATATTTGTAATAGTGATAGAACTTGTGTGAAATTGCTTGCTGTCACACAAATATTAAATTGTGCTCATTATAATTAAGAAGGAATAAGTTTCAAAAGAAACTTAGTCATCAGAGGACAAAACATTTCTACTCAGTAACCGATCATTAAAAGCACAGGTTTGTTCCTTACGAAAGGAAATGTTTTCCAGCCCCTTGCACTTCTGTTCCATAAGTTCTTATGTAGCCTTAGCTGCCTTCTTGACTACTTTTATTTTACATTTAGAGACACCTAGTGGCTCGAGTCTGATTTGCTCTGGAAAACAGCAATGATTTCTCATTTCCAGATGAACTTCAGATTTTTTCGGATCTTATTTATCTCAAAACACAGCACAGTAAACATTTGACTTTACCCAAAAAAGTACTAAAACACAGAACTGTACTTCATAGTACACATGAAAAGTACGAGATGACAAAAGAATTTTGTCCCTTTTTTCTTGCTTCAAATACACACATGAACAGTAAACATTATCTAGTATTTAGAAAACGTAGCTTGATTTTTTTTTCTTCAGAACATTCAATATTATTCATCTTATGCACCAGATTTGTTACTTGGCTTCTGTATGTCTCCCTAAACATAGATCACAAGCCAATTTTCATCATGTACATTTGTACTCATCCCATCATCTCTCTGAATTTCTGATTTAGTGGAGTGCTTGGACCCAGATGGCCTTGGTGTCACTGAACTTGCTCTACATGCAAAATAAAAGTGGCAGATAAAAGCCCCTACCAAGAAATTAGTCAAGGCTCAGTAACTGCTTCACCTCCACCCTTAAAAAAAAGAAACATGTTTCTAAGCAAACAGACTAACAGTCTTAGTTTCACTACTCTGTGATTTAGCAGTTTTCTAACCAGTCAGCCCGGGTAATCTTATGGGTCTACAATGAGTTACATATGCTGCAAATTTAATGTGCTTTTTCTTAATCCTTTCAAAACCTCTCCATTCCCGGGACACCTAATGATTACCTTTAATCTGTACAAGCTCTGTATCCATGCTTCTAAATCTTTTCTTCAGCTCACTTAAATACTTGCATTCAAGAAAAGCCATGGAACAATAGTGGAAACTAAGAAGTATGAGATATCTTTATTTCCTGTATCTCAGTTTAATGAACATGTAGGAAGTGCTTAAATGAATGTTTCTAAAATATGTGCAATAGCTCAGCACTCTCAGCCTTTTTTTTTTTTAAATCACTTTATACATAAAACCCCATTAAATACAGATCTACCAGAAACCCAAATATTTCCTATCCTGCTTCTGTAGAAAGAATAGGTAATGTCATTCTCCTGAATTTTCATGTCCCACAAAAGTAAGAAGCAAGGAACTCCTAGAAGCAAGTATAACTGCTATAATTGCCTATGTTTAATGGTCTTACAGGAGGAAGAATACTGGAAAATGTGTGGTCATGATGCTTATTATGAGGAATTGTCCTTGTTTGCACTGGAATAGAGTTAATTTTCTTCCTAGAAGCTGGTATAATGCTCTGGTTTGGATTTAGGATGAGAATAATGTTGATAACATGCTGGTATTTTAGTTGTTGCTAAGTAGTTTTTACACTAAGTCAAGGGCATTTCAGCTTCTCACACCACCCCAACACCAAATAGGTTGGGGGGGGACGGGGGGACACAAGAAGCCAGGAGGAGACACAGCCCGGACAGCTGACCCAAACTGGCCGAAGGACTATTCCATACAATGTGACATCATACTCAGTATATAAACTAGGGGCAAAGCTGGCCAGGGACTGCAGTTCAGGAACTGGGTTGGCATTGGTCAGCATGTGGTGAGCAATTGCATCGTGCATCACTTGTTTTGTATATTCCAATTCTTTTATCATTATGATTATTATTATTTCCCCTTCCTTTTCTGTCCAATTAAACCATCTTTGCCTCAGCCCATGAATTTTACTCTTTTCCCCCAATTCTTTCCCCCATCCTACTTGGGGGGTGGGGGGGCGGAAAGCGGATAAGTAGCTGTGTGGTGTTTGCCTGCCTGTTGCGTTAAACCATAACAGGAATTGTAAAATTGGTAAAAATTACAAAAAAATACCCTATCTTTTTCTCCTTTAAAATATAATTTACTATTTCACACTTTTCCTCAGAAAAGCATAAACAACAAAACCTAAACCCATTTTATGCAGAACTTGCAAGGCAAGAGCGTGAAGTAAGTCATTATAACAAGGAAAAAGCCTTTAAAAATGTGAGAAGGACAAAACGAGAAGGTTACTTCTACAGGCTTAAAACGTAAACTGCAGTACAGCAATAACAAATCACATTTTCGCATTCTGAGCAAAATTAAGCAGTTAATAGGATTTAACTTTCCTCCCTGTTTTCCCTTTGCTCCCTCTAGCGTCTCACAGGGTATAATACAGACCTTTTATCATGGTAAATAAGCAAACCCATACTTACTACTCATATTTAAAAATTAATGATATTGTGAAACTACCTTATTGCTGACCCTAGAAGCTAAAGCATTATTAATTTCTGAGAGAAAAAAGGCAATAAAGTACAGTTTACAGATCCAGTAAGAATTAGGAGATGGAATTCTGTATCAACAAACACGGCCTTGCTTTTATTCCAGGATGTAACAAGTATAGACTTATCTCGCCCTTTCAACTGATAGCAATTTGTGAAATTGCATTTGGCCTCATAGAGGAACTGTTTTAATCAACAGTATTCTTAAGTTTTCAGAAGTATATCCAATGCTGAACATACCCATAGTTCATCTTTGCAAAACAATAGCTCCATTGACATGAAATATGACATTTTTTCATCAATATTTCATCACATTATACATAAGATAATACAATAAATTCTCAGTACTTGACAACTATCCCCTAATGTAATCTAAGCTAATGCTGTTTCATATTTCAGTATGTGACATCTGTCAACAATGTTGTTAACCACTAATTGCTCTTACTCATCTCAAGAACATGCCTCGATTGCTAATTGAGGCCAGATAAATGTTTTCGTTTATTGAAGTTACTTTGCTACCCATTCAGATAAAGAGGGAAATCTTTAAAAGGAGCTGAAGAAAGTTGGAGAAATTAATTATTGGATGACCACAATCACAATAGAAATAGAAATTATTATATGGTCTGAATGGTTAATAAGCCAACACTATTTTTAGTGAGAAACAAATGTACACGTACCTATACAACCCCAGATCATAACAAACAGACCCAGCTTTTTACATTCATAAAAGTTTTTTTTTTAAGTACTTTTCATTAATAGATTTCAAGGCTTTTCATAAAGGAAGTAAATCTCATTCTTGTTAAATTACACATAAGGGTAAAAAAACCCACAGAGGGGAAATCAGCCACACAGTATCTTCAAGTAGGCCAGTACTGAAGTCTGCAATGCAAGACATGGCATTTCTGAATCTAGCACTAGCTCAACTAAACTAAAATAAATCCTCTTCAACAAAAGAATCTGAAAAGTACTTCACAAAACCTCATTTTACCCCTTCTGTTACGAACAACTGTGTCTGGGTAGAACGACATAAGTGGTCTGCATGTCAGACCAAAAATTAGGAAAACTAGAATTAGAATGCAAACCTTCTGTAAAAGCATGTGAAAGTAACACCAAATACAACTAGCAACTGATGACACTAGCTTTGATGCAGAAAGTTTGCTTTTGAAAAGACGTCTTTTTCCTTCAGAACAGATTCTTCCCATGCCTACATCATTCACCATCTACACCCTTTCCCTTTGTGTACATACCCACTTGTGAACTGCCCTTGCCTCCCATGTGGAGATCCCACAGTCCAGGACATACCTTTTTTTCCCAGCAGAATGAAGTGATCTCTCTTGAGCTCAAGCACGTGACCAGTTTTAATTACTTTTCTCTGTGCAGATTCTCCCTTTCCTTACCAGTTGTTGGTTGTGATATTTCAACTTTTCATACATTTAACCTGGACTATGATTCACTACAGATTTAAATTCAAGAATATTCTACAAACATTAGAAGTTATTAATAAAAAGTATTCTGAGCCAAGGTAATTCGTACAGTTTCTTTTCAGATGCAAACTCAGCTGATATAGCAAGTAAGTTGATAAGTCTACGTTTATTCTGTTTTTCCCATAATGCAGATTCTTGCTAAGAACCAGTGCCACAGAACAGGGAAATAGATACACTTAATCTTTGTAATTTTATCTTCCTGTACAGGTGTTGCCTTTGCCACATTTTCAACTTCATGTTGAAAACCAGTTATTTTTAAGCAAAGTTACATCCTATTTGATGTCACCCCTGTTAAACCAGTGCAGAAAAATATAATTTGTGTTAAGCCACTGCTGTAAAAATGCTATTTTAATGATTTACCTATTTCAGCTCTATAGCAGTTCAATCCCTCTTTACAAAATCAATTATTAAAATGAAAACTTTACACATATTGTACAAGGTACAGACGGTTTTAGCTTTAGGTAGGACCAGTTCTTTAAAAAAAACAAAAAAGATATAATTTGGGATGCTACCACAGCCACCTGATATTAAAACTTTTATCATTTACAGCAGATGAAAAGCTATGTCTTTTGTCTTTTTAAACACAACACATTGTAGAGACAGGGAATGAACCAAAACCACTTGGTTTTGAGGGATAGCTCTTAGTATCTGGATATGTAAGTAGTATATATAATATGTATAGCTTTCATAACCAGTATTTTTAACGTGCATCTGTAAATATATTTAAATGGTAGGGTATTAATATGTGTACTACTTTTATGGAATGATTTCTTTTTACCAAGGTAACAAATACGGTTTTCAAAGACAAAATAGAAATCACATAGTTTCATGACCCTCTCTGAGCATGAGATGCAATTCAGGTCTTTGGAGTGACCTTCCCTTTGCGTCAAATCATGCTAAAACGTATGTGACAGTTTTGCTTATGGAAACCTCCATGTATCGATGATTAAGGAGAAGCTGTCAAAATCATTTATTTAGGTTCACAGGCAGAATTCACAATTCACATGAAGTGCCAAAAAGCAGGAGCAATATCTAGTTTATCTGTTAGGTTACTTGGTCTCATACAGTTACTCACTTTCGGGATAAGCACCTTTTGACTTACAAGAACTTTAGCTGCAGTTTCAGGTATCACTATTGATTTAAAAGGGCCAGTGTTCACCTTTTCTGAGAAAAATATTATGGTTCTTCAAGTAATTTGACTTGCATCATCTCATTTAGCTTTCAACGTGATTACAACCAAAACCCCAGAAGCCAGCCCATAAAAGCGGTACTGTTGTAAGCTTTCACCTAAGATACCATATTTCAGTGTTTTTCACTGGGCCTGATGTAATCTGAGCAAACGTCCCCGTTCCCGTTAAAGTTCTACTTTCAAGTTTTATAACTTGTCTGTCATAAAGTGAAACTGATTAAGTAGTCTCATCTTGAAAGGTTTTTATTTTAGTGCATTAACAAAAAAAAAAAGCCGTCAGAAATCTGAACTACAACTGCTAAAACAAAACCAAAAATTTTGGAAAAAACTGTTTCAGAAGCTTACAAACTACACATGCTCCCCCCCTCCCCCCTTCACTTACCCCTAAAATGCAGCTCTATTAGATACAGACTATAATTACATGAACACATTTTAGAATATTACTGATTACCTCAAAGCAGATGCCTCAGGGAAATAGTTTTAGTGGAAATATGAACTCAGTAACACTAAAATAAAACCCACATACTTTAACTACCATACTTGTTATATTAAAATAAAGGAACCACGGGCACTAAAAATAAATCTCTCAACATCCTTACAACTCCCTATGCATTTCAAAAAAGCATCAGGCAAACAAATTTAGGAAATAATGGTTTTAAAGAATGTAACTTTTTTATAATGACAGTGCTTATAATTTTGCTTGCAGCCATATACGTAGCTCTAAGTATTCCAGCAGTTAAGAGGGACTTACGTGTGCACTATACAACCAGCTTGGCCCAGCTCCTCACCAGAATCTTTACGGCCAACAGCTTCTCCATGGCTAACCTCGGAGCAAAGGGAAGGCAAACTATTGAACAAACAGGCATCGCGGTTATTTCCGTGTTCACTCACGGCAACGTATTTATTGTTTTTAGACAGAAATACTCGAAGTTAAGAAACGCACCCCTCAGACGGCGCCCAGGCGCTGCTGCCCTCAGGCATCGCCTGCAGCCGCCGCTCAGGGCCGCACCGGCAGGAGGGTGGTCCCACCCCGCCACACCTGCCTGCGAGCGCCGGCCGCGCCCGGACCCTCGTTAGGAGCAGCGGCACCGCCCGCCAACCGCCGGTGGGAACGGTGTTTCTGCTGCGGGGAGAGCGGGGCGGCTCCCGAGGAAGCTCCCTGTACTTGAGCGGGGCGGCCCCCTGGGAAGTTCCTCTGCGCTGTGGCCTCTGGCCCCCGCTTCCCCTCACGTCTTCATCCTGGTCCCTCAGGGAGGAACGCTAGCGCGGGAGGCGCGAAGGCGCGGGCGCGCGGGCGGGCTCGTACCGGCCTGCGCCGCCCTGTGCTCCTGCCGCGGCGGGAGGCTGAGGAGCGGGAGGCTGAGAAGCGGCCGCCGTCCGGCAGCCGGGGCGGGAGCAGGGCTGGGTGTAGCCCTCTCCGAGCGGGATATAAACTCGTCCCGGGCCGCTCCCCTCTACCACAGCGCTCTGGCTGCCGCCGGCCGGCCTTCCCCTACGCGTGGCGCCTGGGAGCCGCTGGAGGTAAGGGGCTGTGCCGTAGCGGGGCTCCAGGCGCGGCCCCCCTCAGTACCCGGTTCTTCGCCCGCGGGCTGCCAGCCCCCCTGTCCCGCCAGCAGAGCCGGGCTGAGGGCGGCCTGGCCTCAGCTCCTCGGCGGGAAGCCCGGGGCCGCCCTGTGCAGCCGGTCCGCGACCTCGGCCTCCGCTTCCTCGGGCGCTCAGCGAAGCGGCTGAGGGTGGGTTTGGGCTTTGCTGTGCCTTGGAGGAGCGGTAATACAGGGCACCCCAAAGCTCTTCAGAGCCTTTTTAACCGGTGTGACGTTTGTTCTTTCTCACTTGGGCAAACTTCATCAGTTTCTGCGAGGTTTTTTTTTTTTGTTGTGGTTTAGTTGGTTGGGTTTTTTTGGTCCCCTGTATGTTTATCATCTACTGTTTCAGCTTTGATACTTCTCTGATGTTAGATACCTGAAACTTGTGTTTCCAAGATAATCCAGTGGTTTATATGTATGTTCAACCGGTTGTGGAACTATACTCACTGGATTTCTTGGAGAAAAGCAGTAATGTGAGGACACGTCAGAGTTCAAACTATTAGAGAAAATGCTGTTGTGTTACTTTAGTGATACCTTACTAGGTAGATGCAAAACCTTACAGTAGAAATAAATCTGGTTTACAGCAGTTTTCTCTAGAAAATAGTTCTGGGTCAAGATTTTTTGAGATTTGCTCAATTATGAGATTAATCAGGGTGGCTCACTTAGAGCCTTGTGTTTCTGTTACAATTAACTTTTCTAGTCACTGCTAGGAACAGTAATAGTGTTCCTATTAATATATTATGTAATTTTAGTATATCAGTAGTGGCACTGGTACAGAACTATGACCTTGTAGGAATAAATGGCTGTCACGGTGAGCTAGTTCTGCTCAAAAGATTGGTGTCAGTTGGTAGGATTGATCACATGACCAGCAGGTTTTTCTCATTAAAAGCTTTTAAGTGTTAAAACTAGAAGTTTGTTGTAACGAAAAGTGCAATCCATGCATTGCAATGTATTGAATCAGGTTTGGACTTCAGTTCTGGCTCATAGTGAGCAGTGTCTTCGTATTTAAGCAGATTTGACTCTGTGTGTGTATACATATACATAATAAATTGTTCAGAGTCGTTTACAGTAAACAGCTGCATGCCCCATGGCAAAGAGCACTGCAGAGAGGCCTGTTTGGTAATTAAGAGTATTCAAAGAGCAAAATGGAAAAATAAGGAGTTCCTGTTGTAGAAGTTTGGATATCCTTGGTATGATGCAATTGATTACACCACTGATTAGTGATTATTACATCACTATCCAAAAATGAAAGGCTGAAATGTTGTTTCGTTTCCAGGATCTGATTCCAATTTTGTTTGTTATTTAAATATTCCAGAGTACAGTGTAGCTGAACCAAAAACATTACCTCTGTGATCAGCCAGGGTTTTTTTCTTAAATGAGTTCAAGGTCACTTACGGAAGACAAAATGAGTGGCTTACAGGTCTGGTGCATATTTACTGCCTCTCAGTTTGAGACTTTTGTAAGTTTTTCTTCAGGTGTCATGTGTCTTGACCTTACCAGATTTTGTCTTTTGTGTTAAAGCACTGTAAATAAGAATGAATTCTGTAGGCTTAATTATAGCTAGTTACAGAATCTGATATTTCATAAAGATGGAAGTCGATCAGAGGTTTTGTGGATTACATGTGACTTTTGCTTGCATCTATGGGAAGTCTTGACACAGACTTAAAGTTTATTACTCTCTACACTTCTCAAGTTATGTAGGCCATAAACTTAGAATTGACACCACCTTAACAGACCTCGTGATTCATATGGGATTATGTTGGGATCACTGACTCTTTAAAGGACGTAAATGTCTCTGCTCAAAAGACAATTTCTAATTAAGAAAACGTAAGGGTTGTCTCTTTACATAGCATAAGGAAGCAGCACTTTCTCACATGGGAAACTGTTACTTTCAATGAAGGTCAGCATAACTTAATTTATATAAAACTAAGGTTAAAGCCTGTCTTTAAGTTGGTAGAAATCAAAGCTTACATCCTGCAGAAACTGATGGCCCCTTCTGCCATGTGTGCTTTTCTGTAAGAATTGATGGGTGACTGTCCCAGGCGTTGATTAAAGCTGTGCTTTGGCAAAGCATTTCAAGATTCAAATATGATTAACTCCACTGAAGATGACTTAAGTGATATTACTTGTATGCTTCAGGCTTTGGAAGTGGCAAATAACTCACATATATGCAGTTCTGTGTAGTGCTTAAGCACAGTTTAATTTCCTGTAGATAACTATTCTTGTCGTTGATAGGACATTGGGACACTATTTCAGACAGTAAAACCAAATATGGTTATTTTTTCTTTAAAGACATCTTTTATGGCTCCAAACACACTTATATAATGTATTTCTTTTTCAAATAAACTTTGTATATATACAGGATCTTTGATACATCTCACTTAAAACCAAGCTAGCTAGCTTATATGAATTGTCTAACATGTTTAAACAGCTATTATATCATCAATTGTTATTGTTGTTAAAGCCTTTAATGCTAGTGGAAGTGGGAATTGATATTTTTTGCACACATTTTTAATTTTTCTGCTTAGCAAAAGAGTATCGTGTTACACTTTTCTCGCAGACTTAAAATAATGTAGCGGTTTGTGGGGTAAAACAGTAACTTCAAGGAGTTGAAGATTATTTTACTGTACCTTATGACAATGTGTAAAGCACAAGTGTTCTGACTTGTTTTCACTGCCCCATTTTCCAGCTTAGGTGCAACATAAACAATTTTAATTAATGTTATGTCACCAAAAGATTTTGAGATGGCCAATTGAATTCTGCCAAGATAGAGTCTTTTGATGAAAACATGTCTTTATTGATTGTAGAAGAAGAAAATCATTCTTAAAATGAAATCCAGAGAAAAATCATATCCCTCGGAGAAAATTTCTGAGTGGCAGGCTGAGATTAACATCATAAAATTGAATTTGTGCTGCAAACCTTTGATGTAATCAGCAGCTGGGAGATGGTGTTGCCCTTACTGTGCTCCTTCTGATTGTGGTGAATTATTGTGTGGAATGAAATAAGTGTTTCTTGTGTCACTCGTTCACGAAATACAAACAAGGTATTACTAGGTGGTTCTTGCTAGTTAAAATGGGTTGTATTGATTCCTGGTCCCAGTCTCTTGCTCCCTTGGACTGCAAAAGCAGTACATTCACACCCCAGGGGAGAACTGGGTCTCACTCAACGGTGACTCCTCTGGCCGATTAGGGTGTAGCCCTGACAGGTCTTGAGGGAAGTCCTATTAAATCTTAAACTGGAAGTGCAGTTGTAGGCAGGCAGGCTCTCCAGGATGGAGCTGCAAAACGCAAAGAGGAGGAAAAGGTGTGGAATACGGAGGGCTCTGGCAGAGTGTGTTAAAACACAAGGAAGCGGGACATAGGATAGACATGTTAATAACGGGAGTATTTTAATTGTTGCCTCTATCTGATGAGCTATATTAACCAAGACATTTGCAATATAGGAACATTTTTGCTGCTGTACCCACAGAGCACAGGCTCTGTATCTTAAAGGAGCCAGTTATTAGTTCTTTTGTATGATATGCTAATTATTAATTATTTTTTATTATCTTTTAAAAAATCTCTTGATAAATCTTTCATTAATAGCGAAAAGTGAATTATGTTTTCCATTTTTTTTTTTACCTTTGTCTTGTCTTGCTGTCTTTTCTTTTTCATTTTTGGTTGTCATTCCCTTTTCAATTACCTAGCCTTTTATGTCATCTTTTTCCTTTTCCTACATTACACACCCTGCCTTCTCCCTTCTATCTTTAATATTTCCATTTCTCTGTTGAGCGTCTTTCTCAGCATCATAGTTCTCTTTTCTAATTTATTCCATTGCATGCACCTATACAAATGCATGTGTACCCCGCTGCTTCACAAATTGAAAGTATTGTTGACCTGTATTTTCAGATTCAGGGATGCAATAGGCTTCTGAATAGCAACTTGCTAAATAACAAACCTGTGAACAGCATCATGAGCATCAGTGTGGTACATCTGTAGGCTTACAAAGGCAGCACTATGTTACTTCTGTATCTGTAGATACTTTTATCAAGTATTTTGTAAATGGAATAAATGTATTTTATTATTCTTGCCTCCTAGATGGACTTTTTGTATGTTGTAGAGAGCGGATGAATATGATTTTTTAGTTTGGGAAATGTTATATCTTTGCGGATTACCAGAGTGCCATATGTACATCATAAAGTAAATTGAGAAAGTTGTGAAAGCAATGTAGAATGGATCAGTACACTGCACATAAAAGCTGTTTTTAAGGAGAACAATTAATTTTTTATTAGCGGTACAAAAAATATTGATGGAAGTTTTATTTTCTTATATCGACCGTAAGAGAGACTGTCAGATAAAGCCAAAGAATAGACAGGAACTGGAGAATCAGATAGGTTAGGAACTCACAAGCCTTAGGAATTTGTCATGAAAACCTATTGGGCTTTGCCTAAAATTTACTTCTGAACACTTTACTACAATGATGAATCTAAAGGTGGTGTGTGTGTGTGTAACATTTTTCTTGATGGACAAGTAAAATAAAGTAGCCTGGGCAAACAGAATTGTGCTAGCCTGAGAAGATATATGGCTACTCTTACAAAACTGCCAATAATTGTTTTTAATAATTTTGGTCCATTATCCTGTTTTCTTGCTGTTTTTTTCCTAATATTTGTATTTTTAATACAATATGAACAGTTAAATGCTGTTCATCTTTTAAAGCTTTCAGGACTCTAAGGCAGTTTCTATAACTTTTTTGGGACTGCACTGATTGCCACATGTTTAACTGGACTTTGGTACAACTGATCTTGTATCGATAGTTCAGGCTGCATAGGAAACATGAAGTAAGTATGAATATAAATTCAGGAAACTTTTTTTGGCAAGTTGACTGTTATCTGTTGAGTGATCTTTTGTTGTACAAAGTCTGTTCTCCTTATATAAATAAGCTATAAATTCCTATTTGGTAGCTTTTGTTACGGGCTGTAACTATGAGGAGAAGGTTTCTGTTATAATCAGTGTTTTATTAATGTGACCTATTTGAGGGTAGGTATCTAGGGAGTTCAGTTCCTGGGTTTAAGGACCTTGATATATGTGAGAACTAGTAAGTTCTAAGTTAATTTAAAAATCAGAGTACGTATTTTCTTTATCAAGGAATGTGATTCCTTAATATCGTTCAGGATGTTTCATACAGGAAAGCTTCCTTTATGCTTTTGAGCAGACTCTGCATGTAAACACAAGGACCAACAGGGAATGTGAGCTGCAGACTTCAGCGGGGACAAAACAGAACCCAGATTTTTCACTTCAAATCACTGTGAGCACGTGTGTGTGCATGCTCCCAAGTCCTAAGCAACTCTTCCATTCTAACCTATAGGTACCCAAGCCACCTATATTAGGATTATAATTTTTATCTTGAGAAAATGCAGCACAGGGATGTGTGCCTGAGGTTAAGTAGTGATTATGTGACAGTGATTGGAAGGTCCGAGATAAGCCTAATAGGGAAGCTAACAAATATTATATATTTTTTTAAGGTCAGTAGAGAAGGCAGAGTCAAGTTATGCTTACTATATTGAAATTGGGGCTCTATGGGGAAAACATACATGGAGCTGTTACGGCACTGATTCATTATGGTATAATCTGACCTTTTTCATTTCACTCAGTTCATGACCAGTCCCAGTCAAGAAAGCTGAGTGGTGAGGAAAAGCCCTTTCATTAATTTGTACTTAGAAAGGCATTCAAGGTCAGGTCTCCAGCTCTCTGGCCCTTTAAAGCTTTTCACTAGCCTTAAATACCTCACTGCTACTGTAGAGTAAAAGGTTTTGTACTCAGCTTTCCAAGTGAAACTAATACTGTACAAATGGTCCAGAGTTGCTAAAGTCCTTAAAGCTGTGCAAGTTGAGATAATTTTCCAAGTTAACAGAGGTTGGTGGCGTGGTTTCCCTGTGAAAACTGATCATAGAACTAGACAGGATGGTAGAGGTGTGATGGTAAGTTAGTGATGGGATGAACTGGTATGGTTTTAACTAAGAACAGAGAAAAATTTTTTAGTCGTGAGGGAGTTCTTTTTGGTGGTGTGATCATAAGGACAGGACAAACAAAGTTTAATTAGGTTTTAAGCAGGGAGAAATGGGGAGTTGGACTGAGGAACTTGATTTAAAGTTGAATTACGGGTTAATACTGCAAATCAGGCATGCTTGAGTGGGCAGAGTTGGAGAAATTTGACATGTGCTGTTAAGTTATGTGCAGCTCAGATGTGCCTTGGGCAATAGTTGACTTTGTGGAAATAGTTTTTCCCTTTTTTTAAAGGAACAGTCTGACAAATATCTGTTGATTTCATTAACGAAGTTTGCTCTAGGTGCCATCAACATCACTAAATAGCTTTGATGAAGCTAAATATCTTCATACAAAATATGGATATGTGCATGCAGTATTTCTAGGGAAGTCATAGTATTAGAAGGAAAGCTTTCATGCAAAGTACTTGTGCACCAAAGTATTTTAGAAAAGAAAAGTTAACCAAGAAATTAGAGGAAAAAAGTTAAACACTATTATATTAACACTGAGGATCACATACCTTCTGTTTTCCATGTAACTTATGCTTCAGTCTTACAATAATATTTTGTACTTCTCCCTTTATATTATCTTTTAAGTCTAAATTAATTCTCTTATATAACCAACGTTCTCTGCTTAGTAGTAGCTGTTAACTAATTCATGACCTTCATGGATATAAAAAAAAAGTGTGCAAATAGATCATCTATGCATTACAATTTTTATCATTTGTTCAGTTTTTAACTTCTGTTGATTGTCTGAGTTCTGTTATTCATCCCTTGCTCAGCAGTAGGTCTTCTGCTAGGAGTATCGATCTTGATTCTGTGCTGCTTTTAGAAGAAAATGTAATTTATGACTTTCTATTCAATGCAGTACAAACCCGAATTCTGCTGCCTTATGGTGTTTTGCACTAATTGAGCACTCCTACGATACAAGTATAAACGTCGACATGATATGCAAGAAAATGCATTTTAAAGATTCAGGATTTGGCTTATCAAACTGTTAACTTGGCAGCTACCATTTTATAAGCCCTAAGAAAATGGTGAATTTTCATTGCTTAGCTGATAGCCAAATACTAATGATGTGGTTTAGGTAAAACAACTTTCTCTTCAGGGCATAAACTGAAAAGAAAAGGACTTCAATGTTCATAAGTAAGCATAATACCTCATATTACTAGATATTTAAAAAAATCAAGTTTTAGAAAAGTCAAATTCTAAAGCTGAGATAAGTAACATCCCACAGTATTTTGTGATATGACCACAAAAACCTTTAAAATGAAACTAGATGTGATTTAGCCTTATAAACTCTTGACTTCAATTAATTTTCCTATATTCTTCTTCCTCTGCCTTTGAAGTTCTGGCTGAGGTTGTATGGCAGGACCCTGATATTGTACCACACTAGTCATTTCAGCCCTTCATCTCATGATCTTGTCAAGCAGCAAGAACATTCCTTTAGTTCTATGTTACTTAAGGCTTTTATTAGTAGTAACAAAGATACCTCTTCACAGAATGGTCAGGGTTGGAAGGGACCTCTGGACATAATTTAGTCCAATTCCCACTAAAGCAGGTTCACCTCGAGCAGGTTGCACAGAATTGTGTCTAGGCAAGTTTTGAATATCTACAGAGAAGGAGCCACATAACCTCTCTGGGCAGCCTGCTCCAGTGCTGTCACCCTCAAAAGGAAAGAAGTTCTTCCTCATATTCAGATGGAGCTTCCTGTGTTTCGGTTTGTGCCTCTTGTTGCTGGGCTCCACTGAAAAGAGCCTGGCCTCATCCTCCTGACACTTACATCCTTAAGTTATGTGTAGGCATTGGTAAGATGCCCCCTCAGTCTTCCCTTCTCCAGGCTAAACGGGTCCAGCTCTCTCAGCCTTTCCTCAGAAGGGAGATGCTCCAGTCCCCTCATCATCTTTGTAGCCCCTCACTGGACCCTCTCCTGTCTCTCTTGAGCTGGGGAGCCCAGCACTGGGCATGGCACTCCAGTTGCAGCCTCACCAGGGCAGAGCAGAGGGGAGGGTCACCTCCCCGCACCTGTTGGCTCGTGGGCAACCTGCTGTCCCCCAGCAGAGCTGCCCCCCAGCAGGGCAGCCCCAGCCTGTGCTGCTGCGTGGGGCTGTCCCTCTCTGGGCAGGACCCTACACTGGCCTTGGTGGCACTTCCCCGTGTCCCTCTCCGCCAGCTCTCCAGCCTGCCCAGGTCTCGCTGAAGGGCAGCGCAGCCTCTGGGGGGGCAGCCGCTCCTCCCCGTTTGGTGTCACCAGCAAAGGTGCTGAGGGCGCGCTCTGCCCCTCCACCCAGGTCACTGGTGAAGGAGTTGAACAAGGCTGGGCCCAGCACTGACCCCTGGGGACACCGCTGGCCACAGGCCTCCAGCGCGACCCTGCGCCGCTGGTCACAGCCGCCCGAGTTCTGCCGTTCAGCCAGTTCTCAGCCCACCTCACTTTGACTTCGCTGTGGTGTTCATCACCAGGGCACCCACCTCATTCAGCAGCAGGCCCACGTTTTCCCTACTCATACTTTTGTTGTGTCGTCTCTTGTCTGTGTCCCTACTTTCAGCTGTTGCTGTGCTGGGTTTAGTGATGGTTTCTATTAGTTTCTTTAAGCTAGCTTAAAAGGCTGCTTCTGTCCTTTGGTCTTTTCTGAATTGTTACAGGAACTGCTCTTCATGTCGCTTTGCATCATTCCTGTATTACTTCCTTTGGCTGGCTGTTATCTGCTGCCATGCATTTCCTTCTACCCAGTTCCTGTCTCTTCTCACAAGATTTTGGCTTTACTGTCATGTCTTTTGGCTAGCCTCTCCCAACTACACTGTTCTAGCACCCTGTTACTGACACCCCTTTGATTTTAATTATCTTTGCTAAGGACGTGCTAAGGGTTCTGTTGTCTCCCCTTTCTCCAGCATAAATAGGAGCTTTGTGTTTCTCTAAAAGGTGAATTTTGCTTAGTGGCTGCTCTGAAGTATCACTTCAATGTATTATTGCTGTTTGGATAAAAAGTAGGTGACATAAAATATTTTGAAAAGAATAAATAAAATGTTGATTTAAGTGATGCTAGACAATGATGCATCTGATTAGCTTAAAATCTGTTTCTTCTTGTTCATTCATGCTTGGGCATAACATGTTGATGAATAAAACCAGTTTTGCTGTTGCTCAATATCTGTCAGCTGTCTGTCTGTTCCATGAATGCTGGTGGTAGTCAAAACTGTCCTCAGTGAAGTTTAAGAGAATTTCAGTTTTCAGAGTCACAGCTTCATAGGCACAAGTCAACTTCATAACCATTCCATCCTTGACAACAGTTGGAAGCAGGTGACAACAATCTTCTGGCATTTTCTCCAGAAAGCTGAAAGGGAAGGGAGGTAAACAGAAGCTTTAGAAGCATTTCTACAGGCTTTCTGGAAAAATGGATCATCATAGGATACAGGGGAGGAGTGCTGGAGGATGTTGTACACTCAAGTTATTTTGGGAGTTTTGATACAGCTGACTTATATACATGGGAGTTTCTTGGCTAAGGTAACCACTGGCAGCTTAGTGTAGGGCTCTTTCATGTAAAGACACTGATGCTAAAGGTATTGCTCATCTGTGTCTGTCTTCGGCAACCAGCCCTTTCACGTAAGTTGAACCAAAAGAGACATACTTGTAGGATGTGTTACTAGGTCCCCTGGAAAGTCTTAACAACAGGACATAAATGTTTGGGTTTTTTAGGTTAGTTGACTGTTTAAGTGCTAAATTATTTATAGTTAGATACTTAATGGTTCTTCATTTTGAAGATATTGTTGAGAATACTCTAGAAATGTGTTAGACACTTAGGAATGTGGGAGTTTGAACAGCAAACAATGTGACAGAAGGCTTGAGAGAACTGCTTTCTCAGTCACCTCTCAACGTTTGAAGCAAAACAAGTACAAAATCCAGCCAGCAAGCAGAGGTGGTTTTAAAAGGAACAAGCATGAAATTTAAAACCAAGTAAAGTAGAACTTTTTTAATAAGGGGGACTTTAGGGTATTTTGTAATTACTGGTGTTTGAATGGACACTGAAATAGCTTCCTGGAAATGCAGTTCATAAGAAACTGTATTGACCTAACTAATGACCAGTAGTCATTTTGGAAAATTCCATTAAATCATTTTTTTTTTGCAGCAGTGACTAAAATCTATTGTATGATACGTTTTTTGGACAAGGGACTTAGGAGTTGAGCAGCAGAAAGAGTCTGTTTACTTTCCCTGTTTCCCAGCTTGCAACTCTGCCTCCACCTTTCTTCTGGGTCTTATCTGTAGGATAGTGCTAGTTAGTCAGCTGATAGTGTAGGGTATAGTGCTTTGCTGTTCTAGGCCTTGTGTGGGTTTTTTTTTCATCCCTGACCCACCAGCTGTTGTTTCCTTCCAGCCCTATTGCCTCTTTCTCTTGCATTATTCTCCTAGGAAGGAATGATAGACTCTTTATTGACACCTTGCTCCTGTGCCATCTCCATGCTCTGGCAGTTAGCTGCTGAGAATGAGCAGCACTGCTGGTTGGAGGCAATAGAGGAGGCACGGTATACTCCACCAACCAAAATTAGGAAGAAGGTGACAGTGACATGGACCCATCAGACCTAAGCCAGGTTTTATGGGGCAGCACACAACTCCTGTTGCTGATATTTCAGCATTGTGATCTTACAGGTCCCTGGTAACTGGTTCTGCTTGATACTGCCTAGATTTAAAATGGTGGCACATCACTGTCCTGCTGCATATTTAAGCTGTCACTGGATAGCTACCTTAATGAAACTGTTAGTGTGATGTTGGCAACAGCTAGAAAACATTTTAGTGCCTCACCAACATTTTTGCAGCAGTATTTTGTAGCTCCCCTTTTCAGATCTCTATTAAATTGCCTTTTGTTTTTTCTTATGTTTCATGTTACTGAGAACTGTTGTGACTTGTTTCTGCTTTCAGGTGCTGACTATGAAGGTGTCAGTACAGGCTGTGGCAGTGTGGGGGAAAATAGCTCCCTCTCACAGCATCACTGCTGTTATGATTACAGATGACCAGCAGACTATAGTTACGGGAAGTCAAGAAGGACAAATATGTCTCTGGGATCTTTCATCAGAATTAAAGGTTTGTATCCACTACAGACTTGTGCTACAGTCTGCCAAGTAGACAGATAGGAGTTTTATGTTTCATTATTAACAATGGGATAATCCAGATTTTCCTTTACTTAGATTAATTTTTAAAGGTAGTGTGGTATTTGTTACAGGAAGCTCATGAAGCAAGAAGTGTTGAAATGCCTATATGAGCAACCAGTTACTTGCAGACTTTGGAAAATTTTTCATAGGTTATCATGGTTTGATTATAATTTGAGGTGGTGTGTTGTGAGTAATGACAGCAAGTAAACATGCACAATCATCATGATTCCTATCTTGAAAAGTCTTTTTTTCTTTAACCAATTTCTGAGCATGGCCTGTCATTTTAAGGGGGGAAAAAAAACCCAAAAAACCCACCCCAACTACTTATAAAAATAGAGCTTTCTACGAGGTTAGCAATGAAAACATTTGTAGAAAGATGGAAGAAATAAGATGACGTGTATTGTTGGTATAATTAAGCTGCAAACCTCTTGGCATATTATTATTATTATTGCTTTGAATTTTGTATTTATTTTTCTGAGAATAGAACAGAATCAAAACAGTTCCACTTTTTTTATTCTGCATTTCTAGAACTTTGGTTCTATTATTTTTGGATTTAGCTGTCTCATTCAGATACAGGTTGAAACTTTAGTTTGTGCTTTAATGGGGCTACCTTTTACCATTAAGACCATTGCATGCAGTGAAGCTAATCAAAGGGATTACTTAAACACATTGTATGAAACACATGCTTAAGAGCTTTGCTATATCAGTTCCCTTCTTCTCTACTGCTTCTGCAACATGCTGTAGGCTGAAGGCCAGAGATATTCTGCACATTGCCTGTTTTATAACATTTGGTGCTCCATAAATTCTTCAGAAGGTGCACTTTTTAGGCTACAGTGAGTACAAAGACTGCTCTTTATGCAAACTGCATAATCCATCCACATCTTTATACATTCCAGAAACATGACTGAAGAACATTAAGAGTATAAAGCAGACTGACAATTACTCAAACATCTACAAGTAGAATTTTCTTGCTTTTAGATGTCCTTAACTTGTATGGAAAATATTATGTTTAAGTTAATTGATTGTATTATTCTCCTAGATTTCATCTAAAGAAATTCTCTTTGGCCATACTGCTTCTGTAACGTGTTTGGCAAAAGCAAGAGAGTTTGAGAAACAACCATATGTAGTAAGTGCTACTGAAAATGGGTAGGTAACTGAATATTCAATTATTCATTTCTAAAGTCATGAAATGTATGGCAGGTGTAGGTCAGATTCTGCATTTGGCACGAGGTTTTTAATCTACTTCTATGATATGAAAAGGATAGCAGCTACTTACAATGACTGTATTGCTTATATATAATAGTCTAAGAGCTCATCTTTTGCACAACAGAAGGGTTTGACAGATTCACGGATCCAGTTATTCAGGAGAATTAATTGTTCAGAGAGTCAGCTAGGC
This sequence comes from Falco punctatus, assembly GCF_963210335.1. Classification (NCBI taxonomy): domain Eukaryota; kingdom Metazoa; phylum Chordata; class Aves; order Falconiformes; family Falconidae; genus Falco; species Falco punctatus. The sequence goes on from NC_137587.1 coordinate 55,850,306, forward strand.
CCCATTCAAAGGGAGAATAACAGGCTATTGGAGAGAATCAGCAGGTTCAGAAGCCTTTCAATATCGTGATGGTTTTTTCGGTTCCTTCCTGAGCTCAGCCTTGAGAATTGAATCAGTGCAAGAGGCTAATGTACTCTGATCCAGGTTATGCTTGCTCAGTGAGTATGTATGGAAGCACAGAAAAGACTGCCCTTGAATAAAAGGCATATATGTTCCATGTCTTTTGTTTAAATCTTACTTGCTATTTTGGAGTATATCCTTTTAACAGGCTCCTGATATTGTGGTTCTTCTCTGTTGTGACTTGGCCCATCACTTGAGTCAAACTAATTTCTACAGCTCTGCTAGGTTAGCATTCAAGATTTTTTTTTCTCTCTGAATATTTGATAATCTTTTTAGCTGGGGTCTGAAGCCCATCTGTTTAGGATTTCAGCTGCTGAAGGGAGTTAGGGCTAACTTTTTACTTCCTTAAGGCCTTTCCTTAAACAATTTTGCCTTGCTGCTTAATAATAATCTCATTTTGGGTTCATCTTTTCCAATTAGCAGGACAACTGTGCTAAGAGGTTTTAACACCTTAGGACTACTACTTGCTTACTGAGGGGCTTGTTTATCCTTTCCAGCTGCTAGGATCTCTTGATTCTCTCAATCATGTGTATACAAGAATGGGATAACTTGAACAAACTGATTCAGGCTTCTGAATCTTCAGAGGTTGGACTATCCCACTGCTCAGACAGTGGTGAACAATTCAGGTTGTTATGTGCAGAAAGGAGGACAAGAAGTCTATGGAGTTAGTTTTGTATTGGCCTCCTACATTCTGCTCAAGGGTTCAGAGGTGAAACTATTTTTCCATCTTAATTCTGAAGTTCTGTTAGTGCAGTACTGTTTTCAAATCATACTGGGTGAAAAGATACTGTATTTCGAAAAAGCTGGGGTGAAGTGTTAAGAAAAAAAACAGGGGGTTTGGTGTAGACATACCATACAGAAAGATGTTCACATCCAAAAGGTTCTGCCTCTGAAGGGATTGTTTGGGTTGCTTGGAATGTGTATATGTAGGACTGAATGATCTTCTGGCCCCTTTACATGTTCACTTTTACTGAATTAACTGCTGACTTCTCATCTGTATTACATAAGTGTAAAGCATCCATCACTGATTCCTGGAAGGTTACAACGTGAAGTTGAGATAATTACAAATAGGGTGCCTCATCTTCAGGAGATGCAGAATTGTTTGAACTGCATTTTCTGACCTGAGAATCATTCACTTCTGCCATTTTCAAGGCTCCATCTCCTTGTATGGAGGGTGGAAGGAATTGTATGGAAGATGTTACTCTTCCCTCATCCCACTTCATAATCTCTTCAGTGTTTGTATAACTGACATTTCCCAGAAGGATGAGTATTGAGCAGGGTTTTTTGTACTTTTTATATGGAAATCTATAAATTAATCCATAATGATTCAGAAGTTCTTACTGATTTCCCATGCATGTGTATAGTAAATGCTGTAGTACAAGTTTATCAGCACGTGGTATCTCTCCTTGTTAGTACACACACTAAATTCAGTGCAACATGCAGAAGCTGAAGCTATATTCTTGGTCTCATTTGTGCATGTTTGCATGCATGTATCATTGTAATGTAGCTCAAGCAGTTAATTGTCAGTCTGATATAGACAAGGAGAAATTAACGTGCAGCATAAGCATTCTGTTTAAGTTATGACTCTTGGTCTGCCAACTCTGATGCTACGTTACAGACGTGTAATTTCACTGTTCTTGCTCAGCTCAAAAATATAAATGAAGTAATATTTTTAGATTAACAAAATGTGAAAGCGTGTAGATAAAAATGTAAATCACTAAGTGGTGTTTCTGATATAATAAATTGTTTTTCCCCAATCCGTTCTTTAAGTCCTCACACAGAAGATGTCTTGGAATGTAACTTCAGAAGTCATAAAATGATTGTTTCAACTGTGGAAATACTGTTTGCTGTTTAAATAAAATCTGAAGGTATCAAAGTTTAACATTTGATTGCTGAACTGTGACAACATACCTCATTTACATCATCTAATTTGATCATGTTTCTGTTGCACTCTAGTCCTATAGAATGTTGAATAACGTCTAGAAGGGGAAGACTGGTTAATGCGTTTCTGACAAACATTAACCTTAAATGTAATTAAGCATAGCTACAATGTTGCGTGGCCATTTGCGTTGTCAGGAGGCAAGTGCTGTCTCAATAACGGGTTTCGGGAATAGCCTCATGGTGGCACTGTTTCTTCTTAAAAGAAGTTGAGGTTCCTCTCAAGTCTCAAAAACTGAAGTCTGCTGTGACAGAAGATGCGTTATGTTTTTCAAAACGTGTGGTTTAAGTTCAGTGAAATGAATCACTTTCAGAAGGATGTAGTTCCAATGACAGATAGTTACAGTGATGCCTTGACGAGCTGTAATGGCAGTATACCTACAATTTGTTGTAGACCAGAGCTGGCCTTAAAGTCAGGTTTGTTGCAGGGCAGCAGGGTGTAATTGCCAAAACAAAAAAAGCAGATACTGTATGTCATCCCCTGCTAATGACCACAACATTTCTTACCCAGTAATCTGTAACAAAAAGCCACATAAACGACCAGACTGCACTTAAGTACACCACTAAAGAAAAAATTGGTGGTACAAAATTATTCCAGCCAATTGAGTGGAAATGACAGAGAATAATATGAAGTTATCTTTGGCAGGGAGATGTGTGTTTGGAATGTCACTAGTGGACAGTGCATTGAGAACGCAAAGCTTCCTTATAGGCATACAGCCATCTATGTAAGTATAGCTACTTTTTGTGGAATATCTTTGTTCATTACAAGAGGAGCTTTTCTTTTTTTATCATGATATATTTCAGAAACATACAATTTTAAATGTATAGATTATAACATGCTTAATAGGAGAGGGGGGAAAAAACCCTGGTTTCAATATAAGTAGTTTTAAGTTTATTTCTCCCTTTTTGACTTCCTTCGAAGAAAAGAACTGAGGCTTATGTTCCCCTGAAGTAATTAAATAAAAATGATTCTTTTTAAGCTGCAAATGTTTGGAATGCAGTATCAATTAACTTATTTTAAGGTTTGGTCATTGGGTAGCAAAGTGAAACTGTCTTAATCTTTACTCTAGTCCTGTGTTAAAATTGCATGGAAACTACAAGTTTAATACTGGCTTTATGGCGATGTAATTTTTTAGAAGTAAAAGCAGTCTAGCCAGACATTGTGACGCAATCTGCTGAAGGTCTTTGTTTCAAGTGTTTGAAAGGTTTTGATGCCTAACTACTGACCTCCAAAAGACTGCTGCTCTGCCTCGCTTCTAAAGATACACTTTCATTCATTGCAGAACTCAGACAGATCACTTATTTTTCAGAGGCCAAATTGCTTTAAGTATTACTTCAGATAATTTCAAGTGTCTTTGAACTGTATCCAGGTATACTAGGCATCTAGATGTTGGAGTGTGAGGGTGTGTTTGAAATACATGTATGTATATGATTGAGTAGCCCAGCATATATGGATTTGATTCAGTGAGATGGCTCATTTCTGGATATATTAGAAAAGCAACTCAGGGCTCCTAGGTTAATTACAATGTGTCTTTCTTCAGTGAGGAAGTCTAGGGTGGAACTAAGCCTCCAAATGATGAAAATCTGGGACCTCTTGTGACTCAAACTGTGGCCAAATTCAGAATCCAAATATTATAAAGCTTCCAGAAAAAACAGTTTTTTTCATGACACTGTTTTGGTTGACATGATGACTTCACATGTAGTTGTTAATGATGAAGAGAGAAAGCTTGGGTAGATGACCAAATAAAAATTATAGAAGAAACACTTCTTAATAAATGTTTTTACATGTGTGTGTATATTAAAAAAAGCATAGACTGTTAAGAAGTTATGCTTTAAACATATGCACAAAAATTATATATTTATTCTCTTTACATGTGCAAGTATATGCATACACAAAAGAACTTCAATTATAATGTAACAGAGGTGTGGTATGATCTGCTTTCTGATATTGCTTAATTAGATTTTAATAGTTAGTTTTGGGGACTTCTGCAGAACAGGAGGCAGATCTGACCTAGCTGAATATCTAACATTCTCTGTATGTTTTTGTGGAGATCAGAGGTAAAATCTTCTTTCTTACCCTTCAAGTAGGAAAACCAAATGCTTCTAGGAAATTGTTACTTCTCCTCTATTAAAAGTAAGCTAAACCTAACTTTGGCTAGATAACTATTTTTGTTCTACAACTTGGGCAAGATGGCTAAATGAAAATAGGAACATGTAACAGGAAAACAGTCTTAGGAAGAAGACCAAATGTTGCTAGGAGGGAAAACTATTCTTAAAATGTAACCTTTAGGTATTTGTAATAAATTGGTCTTTTTGTGAGGGTTTTTTGGAGGATGGAGGTTTTTTGTTAAGCTAGTTTATTTTTTAGTCTGTTGTAGTTTTTGTTGTTCCATGGTAAATGATTGCTTGGGGTGTAATAGTACGTGAGAGAATATAATTTCCTACAGAATGTTGTTGTCTAGAAGGCTTAGTTCACACTGTTTTTTATTTTTTGATAGCATCACTATTTAAAATCCCTGCTTTATTTTTAGTTAATGTTTTAAACTTTAATTAAACTACTAACCTATCTGGTCTAGTAGGTACCTTTTGTTCAGCATACATGATTCAGCTATGAATGCCAGATGTCAAGCAGTGCAAAATGAGTATTTGCTGTTTGAAATGAAGTTTAACACCAGGGTCAGCTCTTAACTATTTGTGGGTCTTAACCAGAGTGGGATTTTCTCAGAGGACTAACTGTCTATACAAATCCTCCACATCTAGCCTAATTTAAGAGTAACAGTAATTACAAATAGTTTCTACTGCTAAGTATTTCTGCCTCTAATTCCTAATATCTGTGGAGATACTTGTCCTATTCCCAGTTATTTATGCTCCTTTTGTTTTCAGGCTTCAGTTAGCTAACTGATTGACCAAGAATTATCTAAGCAAAACTGAATGTACAAAGAACTTGTAGGAAACGAGGCAGAATTTTCTGTCTGTCTGATATTTTCTTCTGACTGCATGGTTGTTCTCTTAACTTGAAGGATAGTACGTACTTGTAAATTCCATTTGAGGTTGCTGCTTATACATTTATAGCAATTATGTGTACAATTGCAGATAGATCTTACACAAAATGCAAATGTCCTTGCATATATAAAACATGTAGCAAAAAAGAAATCTTCATAGTCACTCTGCACTGCTGTCATCTCTGTTCCATAGTACTTTGCTATGTGTCTTTTTATATCTACATGATTGTTGAGAAAGAATGAATCTTCTGGACACTGGAGCATTTAATGTCAAAATGAAGACTATCTCATCATGGAATAGAAATTCTTCTTGGAAAATAATGGAAAAATAATTATGAAAATATTTATTATGGATCTTCTGCATTTTCCCCTGAATTATTCATCTTTATGTACTCCTTGATAACTGGAGCTTTATCAAGTATTTGGAGAGAGACAAGGCCTCTCGGAGAAACAAGTCTCAAACTGTTTAGCAATTTATAATGGAAGTTAACACCTTGATTGCTTCTAAAAATTCTAGTATTAGGGCAGGGCAGATATTGCTTTCAGTATGAAGCACATCTAAGCTGTATTCCTATGTTAAATTGATATATATGTACGTGAAATACTTGTGTCACTAGCAAAATTCTGTATAGTCTTGCATATGCAGTAGTCAGTAATGCTATAAGTTTTGATTATATTTCCAAGTATGACATGCATAATATGAAAAATGTGTGCCAATTTGTGTAGCTCTGTATGCTGACTCTCTTCTTTCCATTTGTACAGTATTACCATTGCTCATTCCGAATGACAGGTGAAGGCTGGCTTCTTTGTTGTGGAGAATATCAAGATGTTCTTATTATTGATGCTAAGACTTTGGGTGTTCTTCACACTTTATCATCATCTCAGTCTCCTGATTGGATAAATTGTATGTGTATTGTACACTCTGCAAGAATTCAAGGTATACATTGTAGATGTATTTATGTAGGCCAAGTAAATTGTGATAAAATACTTCTGTATACATAGTACAATACTACTAGATTTAATATCCAATCATGTTTTACAGAGTTCTTATGTACAAGATATTAACATTTTATTGGCGGCGCTTGAGGTGTTTGTAATAGTCCTAATGCTGGTCATGCCTCATTTAATGTTTCTGAAAGAGAAAAACAAGCAGCCTCTACACTGGTTGCAAGCAGCTCATTTCTTGGCTATAAATACAAACTAATTTTGTAATATTGGGGGAATAAAGGACACAAACCCACTGTTCTATGCCTGCTATTAAAATGTATCTGATTGGATGAAATAATTATTCACTACTTGCTTGCATGTTTTGTCTTTCTGTACACCAATTGGTTATTTTTGTGTAAAATTAGTATTTCATCTAAACAGTGTCCTGCAGAATCCATGTTTTAGTGCTGTATAGAACACCAGCATCTATGCCAAGGTTCTGTTTTGGCATTAGGTGCTGTTTGAACTTGGTTTCAAGTTGACTGTCTCACTGTTAACTTTTCACAGAAGACTCATTGGTTGCAGTGTCTGTAACCGGAGTTCTTAAAGTGTGGGACCTATCTTCGTCTTTGAATAGCATACAGGTAAGTTTGTATGAGGTGTGAAACAGTAGTTTGAATGTCGACATGAGTGTAGTAGTGTTCTCAAGTGAAGGATACATCGAAGCAGAATATGAATAAATTAATCTTCTGGATATATATTAAACAAATTGATTAATTTTGTCACAAAATTCTGAAAACACACCCTCATATTACTATTTAAAAATCAGGTGGGCTATTAGACAGCTCTTGCCTTGACAACTGCAATGTCTCTTGCCCAAGCTTCTTGTCTTCCCGTGTTTCATGATGCTGAAGTTGTAATGCTTTCCTGTTGTCCTGATAATGTCACTCCATTCTCTTAACCCCTTCACTCTGTCCTTTTAAACTCAAGGCTTCTCAAAATCAGTCTTGGTATTCCCTCTTCACCCTTGTTACTTTATTTAAAATGGTCCTTTAGACTTTATTTTCTTCTGTCTGTTTCTACAATGCTGTGTTCACTTGGGAAAGACTTCCTATGTGAAGAGCCCTATTTCTCCATCTTCAACTATGCTATTCTGTACCAACTTTTCCATGTTGATACTCTCAGCAGTTGTCACTTGACATGCAGAAGTGTTAGAATTAGAATACAATGTAGTGGGTTTGAATTAAACGCTGAGAGCTAGATTCACAAAGGGACCTCTGTCTTACAGCTGAGTACTATGAATCATCAACAGAAATGGCAAAATGTCAACAATCTTCTCTGAACACCCGTAATAGATTACTGCCTTGCTCGATAAACTGCAGCGCATGCTGCAGCACTACTTGTTAACGGGTAGAATCAGGCCCCTCAGGAGAGTCTGTCAAGGTTGATACCATACTAGTGCTTTTGGTTTATCTGAAGTGGGTTTTTTGGGTGGGGTGAAGTGGGTGTCTTTTTCAACATTCCTAGGAGAAGAAATACTATCATGCTGTAGAAATTCTGGGGACTGGAACAACTGATTACAGACATCAGAGAAGCATATATGATACAGTGCCATCCTTTAACTGCCTGGGGCTTTCTTTTAGGAAGGGAGGAGTGCAGAGTTAGTAACAATCAGGCTACTTTATATTTAAAAGAGCAGTATTTTAACAAATATTGTTGGATATAATCAGAATTAGAGCTGCAAGTTGTAGTGAGACAGTGGTTTGCAGTTTGATAGCCATGATTCAATGACCAGCATACTTCTCCCTTTAGTTGTTTTGATACTGTTGGTATCTTTACAAAACAGAGGATGTCAGTGATATAATCAATAATTAATAAAAATAATCCTAATATAATAATTTTGAGCATGATGGCCTTTGAGAAGTCTGTTATTCACACAAGAAGGGTGAAAACATATGTTTTTAAACCATCCGTACATTCAGCTATATAAAGCTAAGAAAATTAATTGCTTTTCTACTACATTTTAGAGTTGTTAAGTTTAAATAAGACATATGACAACACCATATGTCTCAGACTGTCCTGGTTGCAACAAGGATGAGAGGGAAAGCAGACTATTCATTAGCCATTTTGAATCTGATACCGTCAGTTTATAGGTGGTTGTAGCTATATTTTTGACGGAAGAATACTTAACAGTTATTCATTACAGCAGATGCTACTTATGACCTACCTTTAATCCTTCTCCATATTCATTATCACTTCTTTAAGTGAGATCAAGGTCTGAACCATGCTGAATGTCTTCTGTTTACATGGTACTTTGAACTTTGCTGTCTTTCTGTCTCACTTCTAATTAAGAATTATATGTTGCTTTGCATTTTGAAAGTGTATGTTAACAGGGTTATTTTCAGTGGGTTGTTTCTATCCAAAAGTAAAAGCTCAGATATCTAGAATAAATCTTACGGCTTTCTTCCCATGTGCTATAAAGGAGAGACAAAGTGTGTGTGAGAAGGAATCAAAATCTCTGGACTGTATAAATTGTCGAGCAGTACGGTTTTGTACTTACACTGAAAGGCTCCTTCTAGTTGTGTCCTCCACATGCTGGCAGGTACATTATTGAGCATTATACTTTATTTTAATTATGTTAATAATTTTGAAAAGTTAATGTCACTTTTACATGCAGATACTTGTTTTTCTCCTCAGCTTAAAGAAAATTTTCACTAATTGTCAGATATAATAGTGCACTGTATCCCTTCTCTACTTATCTTAATTGCCTGACTGAGATGAGGTGTTTATTTTTTATTAATGTATTTCTGCTTTAAAAGTTTAACATGAAATTGGCTGGGTAGAAAGGGGATTACTTTCAGTATTAGACAGCTTTAGAAAGGGGATTACATTATTAGTTTTAGAGCACTGGATGCATTATAGTCCCCTGCACAGTGCATTTCAAAAGGAGACAAAGATACACAAAAACTGTTTAAGTATGACAGAAGTAATCACAGTTGGCAAGCCCTCAGTAACCCAGGGGCCTTTGTTCCTTCAGGGCCAATAGCCTGAGTTCCACTAATAGTAGCCAACAAAACTAAAGACCCCAGACTATATAACATTTTCTTGTAGATGTAAAAAATCATCATCTAGTTACCGAAACCATTATTAGTTTAAATTTTAGTTAAACTGATCTTTACTGTTAAAATGCTGTATTTCTTTTTCCTAGTGTTATGACATTCCTCTTAAAATAATCCTGAGCTATTAGTGCAACATATGTACCTGATCCAAACACCACTGTGGGGGTGGGGGATGTGGAGGGGCAGGCAGACAGACAGCAGTGACAGCAATTTCATGTACATCTGAGTCAACTTTGAATAATACAATTTTAGGGTATCCTTGAGATTTCTCTTGGGCTATTTAAAAAAAGTTTCCACAAAAAAACTGATAAAGAAATTCCATCAATAGAATGGATAGGCTTTTCAGGGAAAAAATGTGTAACATGCATTGTTTTAATTTCTATGATGTTTTTCTGTAGAGGTGCATGTTTCTTGTAATATCTCCATTTGCGTTTGAATGCTTAAATTTTACTGTTTAAAGTATTGTTATAGATACATAAGTCATGTTGGATTTCCAGTGTTTGTTTCAATGAATTTAAAGCTTTCAAGCAAATTATGATGATCTTAGTCCTGAATTAGAAAGTATGTGGTATGTAGCATAGCAGAGATTGACATCTGTGTTTAGAGTGGCTCCTTAATTCTACAGTAATGAAAATAGAGCAAATTAGCTAGAAATTAGCTAATTAATAGTAATTAGCTACAAGTAATTTGTAGAAATTCTCATTCTGAAATCTATTTCCTCACACTGCTGGAATAAATTATAAAAATATGGCTATGAATACTCTCTCTATGAGGCCACTAGGAACATGAACAAGCAGACAATATCCTAGGTTGCCCTAGTCATATCCTGTTTCAGCTTAAAATGGGAAGGTCAGAGGAAGCAAACAAGGCATAAGTTTTTTTACCAGCTTTAGAAATGGAAATGAAAATTCTTGCAAGTAAAGGGGATTGTATGTTCTTTGCTTTTAATTAATTTGTGAAAAAGAAATCTCCGCTCCCCAAAGAACAACAGAAAAAGTAATCTTTAAGATATGTGCTGTGATTATGCCAGCAGATCATTTTTTAAAGAATATAGACAGAAATATTTATTGCTTCTGTTGAAGTCTTCAATGTCATATTTGTGCTAAACTCATTATCTATCTCTTCACAGGAAATTAATAGTCCAGTAAATAATAATAATGAATACAAAGCAAACCAAGCTAAATCCCATCCAAAATGTCCTAATGTAACAGAAGGCTCTAATGCTGCTTTTATTGGCAGTTTCTTTGTCTTCGAAATACATGGTTTGATTCTGACTTTGCAGTAGTCTGATAGTTGAAAACTGCTTTGGCTTTAAAAGACATAGTCAAACTACAAAGAGTCAAGCTAATGTTCTATTTATTAATCCATTGCCCCAAACCAGCTTGAATTAAAACTAATGTGCCAGTACTATTTGTTTATATTTTATTGTTTTTCTGAGCTTAGGTCTATGACTATTGTGATTTCTCCTTGCTTTGTACTGAGTTCTGTAAAAGTGGTCAGTGCTTTGCTGGTGGAGAAGTACTAGCAGCTTACAGACTTATCATCTGGACAGAAGATGGCCACAGTTACATCTACCAGCTGCTAAACAGGTGGGCTCAGATGGGAAATTCACACAAAAAGTTCAGGTACAAGATGAACTCTGGGAGGTTTATTATGGAAAATCTCTGCATGTTGCAAATGATCAAAAACCAGAACAAAACCACTTTGGCACTCAAAGATTTACCCTGAGTTTGACAGCCCTCAGTCTTTGTTTGACACAGCAGGGAACATAGGAATAAGATTAGCCATGTAGAACTTGGGCAGCTGGTGCTGTGATTTCAAAAAGTCGCTTGTAATTACTTATTTGGTAACTTCTAATTGAACTTGTGAATCTTGGATGTTACTGTTCTGCTTTCTAAAAAAATATGACTTTCTAAAGCTTTTAACTTTTTTTTTTCAAATTATGCAGTAGGCTTTCTAAAAGTATATATTCTGCTGATGGGAAAGTGATGAAAGAAACTGTTTATCCTCATTTACTCTGCTTTACTGGTGTGAAGGAAAATAAGGTAAAGTCATGAAGGTTTACAGTAAGCTTCAAAATTTCATTCATTATTTGTTTGCAGTTACCTGAATGATGCCTAAAAATTGTTGAATTCATCAACAGATTTAATTGTTCTGTGAAAACAAAGAGCAAGACTTCCCTTCATTTTAAAATTTTTACTTAACTTGCAGATGCTTATAACATGTCTTTGTCTTAAATTCTAGCAATATTTACTTTTTTCATGTGGCAAAAGATTCCAGTGCTTTCAACTATAGATAGGCTAATTGTTGAAGTGATGTTTTTTCTAATGTTAGCAAAAAGTTCAGAACTTTTTTTAAGTTACGTGGTCTAAAATAGCTTTAGAAGCTTTTACTTTTATGTCTGTAAAAAAAAAAAAACCCAACTGAACAACAAAAGAGCCAACCCACAAGCGAAATGTAAGCAAGTCGCTTAGTTCTTGTTTTGTTAAGAAATACATGCATGTTTTGGTGTAGCTACATAAATATGTTGCTTCCCATATGTATCCATCCTAAATTAAAGGAGGTTGAATATGTGACACTTCATCCATAATACGGTGAGCAGACTGACAGTACCCACAGTGCATAAAATTAGACACACATGACTTCAGAACCATGGCCTGTACTTGAAAAAGCCTCTAAGATCAAGAAAAGCAGAAGCTGAAAAAGTAGGTGATCTTTATACTTCTGATTGAGAATTCATGTTTAGCCAAGCACATCATACCAGTTTCAAATATAGAAGTTACTGCTTAGACAAAGTAGCACAAGCGGGCTCAGCTATGTTGGAAAACCTGCAGCTTGACTGACTTTTTGAGTAGTTCTTTGTGTGACCACAAAGACATAGGTAAGGAGAAACAGTTAATTTAAAGAGTAAAAAAATTCTTAGAATTAAGTAGGAAAAAATAAAAATCAGTGGCAGGGGTTCTTACTTTGGCAAAATGGAGCCAAAACAAATATAACACTTTTTCTGTAGCTTTGGTTCTTGTTTTCTTGCTAAATCTTATCACTAATACTGTTTATGAAACAGTAATCATTGGAAGGTACAGATTTAATCACTGCCTGCAGTTGCATTAGTTTTATGTATATATGCATGAGACTGAGACCTCAACAGTTTCTGAAAATATGCAAGAGACACATTTTTACTTGTAGCTGACTAGAAACACTGTCAAATCTATGACTGTGTAAGGTTTTTCAGTGTTCTTTTTTCTTTCTGTTGATAACTATAGGCTCTTAGAAGGTATTTTTGTTGCATACTCTTGTGAAGCCTGACAGATATAATTTTCAGTTGAAGGGCAATAGCACAAGCCATTTAGTGTTTCCCCCAAATGCTGTGATCTAAAATCAGATAACTGCTGAAGGATGCCAAAAGATCAGGTAGCATGAAGGAAAAGAAAAAGCCAAAACACATGGCTTGGCAAATTATAGGGTTGTAGTGGTGGTAGGAAGCTCATACATGCTTCTCCCAAAATGTATGCATTTTTGAAATAATATCACCTGCCCTTTTCTAATATATCTGCTTTAATATTTACCTTACTACTAACAGATATGTGAGACAACAAAACTGCCGATGTGGCGATCTGTCTTGATCTTCATTCTTAGATAATAAACTGAACTGCATTGCAGTACAGTTACTTATTGTGGAATTTACTCCCAAACTTCAATGTTGCAAATAAGATATATCCAGCATATGGGGATGTTATTAAAATATCTTGAAGGAGCAAACAGATTCTGTGTACACTACCTAAGTAAAGATGATGTGTGGAACAAACCTGTTTGTGCTGATGACCTTTCATCCCCACTTTCTACAGTACACGGTGTGCTGTTGGGTTTTTTTGGTGTGGGTTTTTGTGTGCTCCTGCACATATCTTCCCAGTTTACTTTCATGCAAAAATGATCCTGATTGGATGCTCCAAGATAAATCCACAACACAAACACTTCCAAAGTACATGCCTGGTGTAAACTCTAATATACTAGTGTAGAAATACCTGGAGTTTCCTATTTTTCTTGACTTCTGTGGGAGTTTTGAGCAATTAGAAGCTTCCCCTTAGACATCTCACCTGTTTTTATAATAGTTGAGAATAAAGCTTATGTAATAACTAAGCAGGATGTTCTTGGCAAGTCACTGGTAGGTTATCATGTAGTTTGGTTGTTACTGATGTGGTAATATAGAATTATCTGTGGTGCTATGCTTATGGACAAAGAAAGCCTACAGACTTCTAGTCTTCATGGGAGAATAGAAACATGGTGTTTGTTAAAGATAAATACACTGTAATAAGTTTTAGCATTGACTAAATGAAACTAGATACCTGTCAGTAAGTCTGTTTATCAATTATATTGTATGTCTGTAGTTCTCTTTCCAGATGACTGAATGATGGTGTTTTAGACTATTACCTATGTAAAAGCATAATTCTTACCTTTCGTTATTTGTAGCAATTTAAGCTAGCATGATCGCAGTTTTACTGAATTTATTTTAATGTGAAGATTATCAGTTTTTCACTGCATCTTTCTCAGCCTGATCTTGGTACTTATGCTGCTTTTTTTCATATTTTTCAATAGTATCACTGGTGATACTATTGATAGATTCTCCATTTAGAGACAGTGAACCTAGGGAGCCCTCCCATTCCACTTTTCCGTTTGGGATGTAGGCTTAGCCAAGCATACTGGTAAAGCAGAGGTGATCTTCAGGCTTGCACCAAGCAGAGTAGACCTGGTCAGAGCAGGAGTTAGGGTCAGGTGAGGATTCAACCATTGTTTTATGTTTCTACAGCTTTTGGTGTAAAAACAAAAAAAAAAAACAAAAAAAAAAACCCACACCACAAAAAACCAAAAACCCCCACAAACAAACAAAAAACCAAAAAAAACACCCTTTGAATTTGCAATTATTACATTACTTTAACAGCTCATTTGTATCAGAATAATTATTTCCTGTTGTTTTGACAGAGTTTTCCTTTTGTCATGGGCTTCGTGAATGAAAGGAAGGAGCCTTTCTATAAGGTTCTTTTTTCTGGTGAAGCTTCAGGAAGAATCACTTTGTGGCATGTTCCTGATGTCCCTGTGTCAACATTTGATGGTTCGCCAAAAGGTCTGGCAATTCTGTGCCCTTGATACAGTCCTTTTAATGATGTCTTCAAGTCAATTTTAATGAAAACTTAAATTCTCATGGAAATATTTTCACAGTAGAAGGTGATGCTCATTCATTCATTGTGTGATGATTGCCTGTAGTTAGGAGTGAGACACTAACAAAGATGAGTGTCTAGAAAATCTTCACGGAACTGAACATATAAATGTTCTATTTCCTTACCATCTGCCCATAAATGTTCCTTTACCATGTGCCATGAAAATTTTCTTAGCTGGGCCTGCTTAAGGTTGTTCATGGAGAAGTATAAGAGAAAGGATTTAGTGAGATGTGATCTAATATTGGAATAGCAACTGCTGACTTTCCATCTTTAGGCTGCAGGAAGGATAGCTAAGGAAAATGATAAAGAGATGAAAAAATATATTTTGCTTTAGATGTTTATGGTTTTTAATAATAATAAAAAATCCTAAACACTTCTGATTTTCTTCCCCCACCCCTAGAGATCCCAATTACAGCAACATGGAGTATTCAAGATAACTTTGATAAACACCGTTCAATGTCAGAGGGCATTATTGATCATCTTTGTGCATCTAGAGATGGAATCAAAAGTGCAGTTGTCAGTTCCTCTGTATACATACCCAGTCTTGATAAGCTCGTGTGTGGATGTGAAAATGGGAGAATTTTTGTAACAGTAGGTTTAAAAACTGCAAGAGCAAGACTTTTGGAAAACATCTCTTCTGTGAAAGGTGAGTTTTAACAATTCTTGTTCAAATTCATCTTAATCAAGCATGGAAGATTGCATACTTCTGATATCCCCTTCAGTGATCCCTGTAAAAATTCTTTGAAAAACAAGTGTGACGGTCAGGGATAGAATGAGCAAAATGGAAGATTATGATGCTCTCTCTCCTTCTGTAGCTGATATGTTAGATCACAGCTTAGTACTACCAAGGTACTTTGCACTGTTAGGACTCCTGGAATGGCTGTTGGAATGGAGCCACCTGGAAGTGAGATATGTGGTATTTCATGATGTGGGCGGTAGTCATCTTTGTCATTTTTGCCTCTAAAAAGTCATTCTGCTGAAGGAATAAAAACAGTAATCTCTGTAGATGAAATTCAGAGTAAAGACCTTTGCCCTCCCTGTTATGAACATGTCCAAATTTCTTTGATCCTCATGTAAAGGATTGTTGTATTTAATTTTTTGAATCTCCTGACTTTCAGCAAATATAGACTTTGAAATATAGAACCCCTATTCTTAAGGAACAGAAATAATTTATGTATCATCTTGTTCCAGATAATCTACCTTATAAGGTTCTGAATGGTCATAGTAGCAGAGTCACTTGTTTACTTTATCCTCATGATAAATCGGTAAGATTTGATCCAAGCTGGCTGTTATCAGGGGGCCAGGATTCTGTCGTGATCTGCTGGGATATATTTACTGGAGACATCTTACACCAATTTAGTCTGCAATCTGGTCCAGTGACAGAGCTCTTGCGATCTCCAGAAAACTACAGAGTAAGTGAAAGCGTAACAAATAAAGTATAAAAAAAATAATAATCTATATACATGTGTGTATGTGTATATACATATGAGATAAAAATCTATCTGGCAATACTTTTATCCTGCAGCACTTTATTCTTAATTTACATTCACTTAATTGTATTGCTTGAAAGTTGCTTTTAATTTCAGGGGGTTAATTTCTTGTTGGGTTATACCTACAGTGATTTAGAAAAAATGATCCTGAACCAATGATGTATTATATTGAAGCACTTGACATTGTTTGCCACTTTTTATATCATGATTATCAATCTGTATGTTATTCTGATTATCTCCTAACTTCTGAAGTTGAAAAGTGTAATCGGCAAGGCTAGGGGTTTGAACATAGTGAGAAAAGATTTGGACCAGTAGTATTTTAAGCTAAATTTGTATGCTTGATTTTGGTTCCTGACACATCCTTGTTAGCCGTTGCATGTAGGCTTTTGTGGTTTATGAGATCTGGAATAATTTCAGGTGTTTTTCTTTAAGTGAATTTTGAAGTAAAAATTAGAAGACTTACTGTACTCTGAATGCTCTATGAAATTTTGATGAACATGTTCTGTCCCCATGGTATTCCATGGGGCTGGGCTTTAATCTTTTTCTCATTAGAAAGCCTGTGAAGACATAGTTGATACTTATGGTTGACTTAGCTCACTTATGAGCCAACACGAAGTAGTTCAAAAGATGTTTTGCAATGGCTTAAGTTCTTAATGCTTGTAAGGCTCCCTTTAGCCCTTTTTCTGGAAACTAGTTAGAATTTAAAGCCTGTTTGGGTGGTGTTTTGGTTTTCTTAACAGGGCTGAATTTGTACATAAGGGTGAATTCCTTCATGTGTCACCAAAAATTACTTGCAGGAAAGGAATGCTTTGCTGAATCAGGTCCATAGAATGTGAAATGCAGTTGTAACATACCCAGTTTTTCATTGGAAATACATTGCTCTTGGCTTTTGTGTCATAAGACCTGACATAATTTTCTATCACGCAAACAGCAGTTTGGTTTAAAGGTTAATTTTTTTACTGCTTTCTCTTTTAGGATGACACTTACTCTATATTTGGTTATATAATTACAGCTTTGATAAGCCAAGTATTATGAATAAATGTTATTAAAATTAATATTTTTTTAATTTGAAAAATCAGAGGAGATTATAAGTTTTCCTGTCAGGAGATCAGTTGTACAGCTAGCCTGTTAAAAACAAGTTGGAGATGTGGGCTGAAATAAAACAGTGTTTTCTAAAATGGGTGTTTTCTGGAATAGAAATCGCTGGGCAACTTTTACCAGGCTTGTTCAAATGATATGGTTATGACTGGGGTTACAGTATTGAAACTGAAGTTCTTTATGCTTTGCAGTTAAAAGACAACAATATAGTGTGCTGCGTGTGCAGTGATCACTCAGTAGCAATTTTACACCTTCAGAAGAGAGTATGTCTCTTACATGCCAGAAAGCATCTGTTTCCTGTGAAGAAGATAAAATTTGACCCTCTTGAAAATCTGCTAATTGTTGGATGTGAAGATGATTCAGTTTATATCTGGGAAATTGAAACAGGTAATAACAAAAAAAAAATTCCCCCTGTGTTTACTTTCCTGCAGTTTTGTTTGTTTGTCATGTTGTGTTATACAAACCTAATTTATAGAAGACCAAAGCAGAAATGCTAACATGTTGAATATATTTATAGAGTTTAAACGTTATATAAAAAAGCAAGAAATAAAGACTTCATGTGGCTCCAGGTATGTCACTAATAAAATAAATAGCTTAAGTCAGATCCTAACAATCAGATGATTAGCTGACATTGCAGTGAGAAGAGTAGAATATTTTTGGAAGCTATAAATAAAGCTTAAGTTATTCTCTTTAGTTATTAAAAAGAAAGAAATTTTGAGTCCTAACAATCCTAAGTTAGACCATGAAGTGTTCTGCTTTCTTCAGCAAAATCATAATTTGAGAAACCTTTTGAGTTAATTGATAATCAGTTAATAGTGGAAGATAATTGCAGAGCTCACAACTGTGTAGTTAAACTAAAGCTGAGTGTTTCAGGTTAAACGGTAGATTCCCAGGTGATTTGAGTGTACAATGCTGATTTCACAAGGGGAATAAACGTCGTTATTTGAACTCTGACAGACAGAACTATTAGAAGCTGTAATGGTACTATATATTACAATACAATGTTTTCATGTGATTCAGAGCCATGTGTCTGGGGGTGGCGGGAGGGGGTGGGTGGGTGCATAATGAGTCTAGAACCACTGAAATGCACAGCATATTAATGAAAACAGTTTTACTAATGTAACTCTTGAGATCGCACTTTACAAGTTATTACAACACACTGTGTAGGCTGTCTGCTTTGGACAAAAGTCCCTTTTTTTAAAGTACAAAACATCTGTATTTAGTGAAGAAGTTGGCAAAATGAGCACAACATAAAGTCTGTTACGTTAGTAAGCTATTTAATATCATTAATCTGGCGTAGTAAATGCCTTCTGGTACTTATTTTTTTTTTCTGAAATGTACTGAATTGCTGCTTTAAATAAATTTAATTTATTCCAAACTTTTATCTAACAATATAGTCAGTTAAAAACCATAGTTCTACACTGGTGTTTTCCTACAGCTAGTCAAAAATAGGAAGCTCTTTTATAAAGTGCTCATATTTTTGTATTGTAGTTTGAGATTTAAAAATTCTTTTAATCTTTTTTGTTCAAAAATATCAATAAAAAATTGAGGTGGTGTGACATTGGTAGATTGTATGTAGTGTTGTACTTATTTTCTTGGTTGCCTTATTGTTGCTGAGAGGGTATATGACAGTTTGGCTTAGAATTTTAGTTTTAGTTGCACTGTTGGGGAAAAAAAAATACAAGGTCCCAGTTTCAAAAGTAAATACTGGACCCTGAGTTAAGGTGCTCTAAACTTATTATCCTGCTTTTATTAGTAGATCTTTCCTGCTTAACTTTGAATTTTCTTTTCTGGTGAATCCAAGATTACGTGTAGTCTACAATTTATGTAGATGCATGATATTACAGTTCTCAGTGCATTTTGTCCAGTCAGGTGGAGGCATGGGTTCTACCCTTCTGATCAGTCCTCTTTCTGGAGGGTTTGTGGGTCTCTTCTTATCTTGTCATTCCTTTAATTGCTTACTTTTACTAGTCGCTGTTGGCACATCTGCAATATTGCAAATTACTTTCCTCTTTTACCTCTAAAAGGAAGAATGTTTCCTCTACAGTGTGTTCTGTTCCTAAAGGTATTACTAGATCTCATGATTACTTCCAGCCTGTAATGACAGCATGCACATTTTCCAGGCGAATAGTATTTCTGCTCCATAATTATATCTACCCCCTACTTTAGCATAATGTAAATAAAACAGCAAAAATGAGAAATTAATTTGATTCTTGTCATTACCTAACTGCTTATTTTGTAGCAATTGCCAAAAAGTCACCTTTACTAGTGGTAAAATATTAAAGGTAGAATGGAAAGTTACTGAACTAGATCTCTGTTGTAACTACAGGGAAACTAGAGCAAGGAGCTGAATGTTGAGGAACTATTAATACATGTTTTCATGGAGAAATTGGTAAAAATGCTACCAATTTCTACCTTTTCTATCTACATCTTCATTGCTTTTTAAAAAATGAATGTTAAGAAGTTCAGAAATTTAGGTGGAGGATATAGACTGTTTTATTTCACAGCTAAAAAGGACACTTCTCAAAAACACATAAGTAGGCTGTTTTGTATGTGTCAGTTTTAGAGTTGAGACATCCTTGAAGGTCATCATATCTAAATGTTTATTAGTATTTCTTGTAGAGTGAACTTCTAACCAAAGGATTAGTGTGCGTTTGAAACTCTGCAATATAATTGAGCAAATTTAGTAAAGGACCACAGAATATTTTGTTTCATTATAAATCTCTTGTCATAGCTATCATTTTAAACTGGTATCCATGTTATTTTCTACCAGAACTTAATAATGTTAAAAAAAAAAAAAAAATAATGAGATTAAAGCTCTAAAACAGCAATGTTGAGCACGCAGTAATTATTTTCCATACATACTACTTTGATGCCTTTGCTATTGATCCGTCATAGTCTGTGCTGTTGTTACATTTGTAGGATACAGTGTAACAGCTCCTCAGGTGCTCCTATGATGTGAATTAAGGTTTAAGTTCACAAGGTGGCAAGTCTTAACATGCCTTTTGACAAGACATTGTGTTTTAAGGGGACTCGGACCCCACAGTATGTCAGCATAACACTTGATTCTCTTCTTAAAAAAAAAACCCAACCAAAAACCCAAATAAACCTCTCAAACCAACCAACAAAACCCCCCAAACTTTAAGCCAAAATAACTATGCTAATGGCGAGAGTATAGTTGAATTCATCATAGTACAAAAGGTTGAATTCAGCATAACACTTGATTCTCTTCTTAAAAAAAACCCAACCAAAAACCCAAATAAACCTCTCAAACCAACCAACAAAACCCCCCAAACTTTAAGCCAAAATAACTATGCTAATGGCGAGAGTATAGTTGAATTCATCATAGTACAAAAGGTTGAATTCAGCATAACACTTGATTCTCTTCTTAAAAAAAACCCAACCAAAAACCCAAATAAACCTCTCAAACCAACCAACAAAACCCCCCAAACTTTAAGCCAAAATAACTATGCTAATGACGAGAGTATAGTTGAATTCATCATAGTACAAAAGGTTGAATTCAGCATAACACTTGATTCTCTTCTTAAAAAAAACCCAACCAAAAACCCAAATAAACCTCTCAAACCAACCAACAAAACCCCCCAAACTTTAAGCCAAAATAACTATGCTAATGACGAGAGTATAGTTGAATTCATCATAGTACAAAAGGTTGAATTCTTAACGCTTATTTCTAGAGCTATGGAGGCATTAGTTCATCTCAAAGCCTATCTTTAGCAGGACTTGTTGCACCCTACTGTCTGCAGGAGGACAGTGGTGTACAACAGAACTGTTCTTCTGTTGTGCGCTGAAGGGATTATGTTTTGTACTTCCCCATTTTTAAGACAAACCTAGCTTCTTTATTTTCTTTGGTCTAGATTTTTCATGGAAAGTGTGTATACTCTGGTTAAAATGTAAAGGTTTAAATATATTCCTCATCTGAAAAAAAAGTGCAAACTCCAAGCTTTTTAACTTTTTAGTCTTTCAGTATTCTTGTAACTTCATGGAATGTATACTATTAGCTAGAAATAGTGCTGACAGGTCATAGGGATTCCAAACTTCGGGGGCAAGTAAATAATTGCTAAATAATTCATTCTGTCAGTTTAAAATTGAAACTTTTGGCTGTTGATTTGAAGAAGTCATCTGTGTAGACCTGAGAAAAGACAGTTCCATGTGTGGTGTTAGAGAAGGCCAGGTCTGCACTGCTCAGAAAGGTATCTTGCAGGATTAAATGGTACTCACCAGTGTATGCCTTGGGATTAACTCCTGACAGTGGGGATACTTCTATCCCCAGTGTGGTGCAATGAGGGTCTTCCTTAGTTTAAAAACAAAACAAAAAACCCACCAAAAACAAAAAAACACCAAAAAAAGCTTTCAAACAAACCCCCTCAACAACAAAAAAACAAGCAAACACTAATTTCTTTCCTAGATCTCTGGACAGTAAATACTGTGGAGTGAATTCAGTGTTGCTGCTGTATATGCTTAACATGGAAGAAATTACTTTGACTCGTTCTATAGGCCAAAATGCCAATTGTTGCACTCAGTATAAGAACTGATAGTTTCCATCACCATACAATGCCCAAGGCAGCCCAAAGAAGTCAAGGGTCTGGAGAGAGAATTTAAATCTCAGATGCAACTTTATTTAGTACAGCTAGATGACTTCACACTGAAGTATAGTGATTTTTTTGTTAATTAATGAGATTTAGTAGCATAGGATTGAAATGGTACCATAGAGACAAAAATCAAAGTATTTTAACTGTCTCTCCTTTAGCTGTAAAAATTGCTGCCTATTTCAAAATTAGAGAGGAAGTAAAATTGATGCCACTGCTTGTGTATATTACACATTCAGAAAGGGTGCACATAGCTAAAAGTGTGGTTTCTTTAATTGCCATTTCTGTATCTTTTATTGGTAGTATAAAGCAAGAATGAGAGCTACAATTGATACCTCTTAAGCAATAGCTGGAACACAGAAGAGGATGCAGTTATTTTGCTACATTAGCCATTTACAAATTTTGTTTTGTTTCTGTTAGGTATTGGTAACTAAAAGATGCTATCTAGGGTGAATACCTGGGAAAGCCTACTAAGATGTACTGTAGCTGGTTAAAAGTTGAATTATATCTGTATTGTGGGAGAACACAAGTGGTCATAGCATGGATCCTTGAAACCGGCCTGTCCCATATCAAGAGCCGTGTAGACAGATACTGAGTGACACTTGGGCAGAAAAAGCATTGTTCAACTGTACAGGAAAGGTGCACACCGCATCCAAGACAAACCTGCAGAAACACAGCAGCCTTTCATTATGATTTTCATCTGTTGATGAGGCAAATGAACAGGCAGCTGTGTATAGTACTTCTTGGCTACACATTTACCTGTGAGCATGTTCTGTGACTCAGTTAAATAGAATAAAGTCTATGGTGGTAGCCTTGTGCTTGGATTCCATTTCAAAAATGGACATAAGGTAAAGGTTTTGTTTCTATAGTCAGAAAGTGGTTTTCTTTTATTTTTCTTCTGGCTGTGAAGGTAGCTTGATGACTGAGGATTTGCCTCTTTAAGTCAAAGTCAGTGGAGGACCTGATTTTGTCAGACTCGTATATCACTGTTTGCAGTTCAAAAAAAATCTCAACAGTGTTACTGTATTAGAGTTAATGGATAACTGGGAAAACAGCCAGTCTGTTTATAATTTCAGTCTGTGGATTAAGGAATTTCCATGAACATTTCAATATTTACACTGTTGTAGTCAGCAATAACTCTGTGGAATTTGACAGATGACTTTACAAAAGTTTAGGGGCATCGAGTACCTATGACTGTCTTTCAGTTGTACCAATTTAGCTCCAAAACTGTCTTTCCACCAGGTAATTGAGAGATGACCCCTTAAGCAGATGAAGGACTTACTATACATAAGTTCATCATCCAATTTCCTGTAACAGTCTGACACACTTTTTCAAAAAGTATTTAAAAAAAATTTTTGTTCTTTAGCAGGCTTTTCTTAATAGGTTTTTTCTACTTTATGGGGTGGTTGTTATACAGATAAAAATTGAAGCCAGTATTACTTCATGTGCAACTTGTTGTACCCTCTCTTCATGAGATTGCAAAAGCTGCCTTATTTTATGTAGTCAATGGGAAGTTGCAGGAGTACATTGGGCAGCCTTTATTCCACATAAATAGGCATTTCGGCATATTTATGCTGGAATGTGTTAAATACCAGGAGTATAGTTGACTTAAACTGGAATTCAGGAATTAACCTTATCTAACTTGAGACTTCTGTCTATACTTAAGACACCTATGAGCTAGTAGTTCATGTTGGTTTTGTAATAAGCAGGAGGAAATAGGAGTAAGTAAAAGTCTCTATCTTCTCGCCACTGACTACAAGGGCAGTCTAAAGAAGGTGTGGGGGGCAGGGAAAAGCTAATTAATTGCTGCTATTACAGGTCTAGAATAAGGCAGATTGAATCCCATTGTTTTAGGCCTTTGGTTTAGAGTGCCAAGTAAAATTATTCTGTCTTAAGTTTAAATGTTATTGCATGTGCATGTGGGTAGTGATATAGAAAACCATACAGAAGCCATGAACTATGTTTACTGTGTTTTACCTAAATTTTAATATATGGATACGACAACTTTCCATTACAGTGGAATATCTTTACATGACGATAAATATTGATTTAATAATACATTTAGAACATTAATAGAGCGTGTGTACAGGATATGTTCCAAACTTATGTGTGCTAGAAGACAAATATGAAAATCAATAACAAATTTTATTCTAATTAAAGTGTAGAATATTTCTTCCAATAGCCACCACTTGAAATCCACTTCAATAAGGAAATTAGCTGTTATCTATATGGTTTCTACATTTTCCTTAAGCAGTCGGTGTCTTTGCTTTTTTTAAAAAGGTGAGTATCAGTATGATAGCATGTAGTAACAAAAGATTCATGGAGGTTTTTTCCTGTATACAGCATATGGTAGCGTGTCTACTGAGCCATGTTTCTATCCAAGAAGTATTAAGAGTGAGGAAGGAGTGGGTAGACTTTGTTCAGAGGTAGTAATCCTTATTTATTAGAGGTAGATTTAGTCTTTCAATTGGTACTAGTTTAATATGAATTTCTTGACATGCATCATGCTTGCAGCACAAAACATCTGCTGATTTTCTGTTATTTCCTTTTGCCTTGTAAGTCTTGTCCTGTTTTATTGGTTTACAGCATGCTTGGCATGAGTTTAAAAATAACATCACTTAATAAAACTTTGTTCAATTATAATATGTGTTTAACTTTACATTGGCTACTTTCTATTTTTCATAGTCACTCAAGGAGCGCAAATTTTGAGAACTTTCTTGCGTGATGCTAGCCCAAACACAGAAACAAAAATTGAAACACGCCTAAATGTATGTCTGCTGTCAAGATCTCCTGTATAGTCAAAATTAAGTGTATACTTACAATCCTTACTAGAAAAGATCAAAATTGTTGATAAAAAATAGTTTGGATATGCGTAGTTAACCATGTTTTTGGAAGACTGTGTCCAGTTCAGTCAGTCAGGTGGCAGTTGAAATAGTTTGAACCGAGAGTGTACAAGGTATTAAGGCAAAAGAATTGAGATGTGTTTGGGCATTACTGCAGTTCACGTTGAGAAGATGTGGTGGCTCAGTTGTCTTACAGGCTTATCTGAATATACTGGGTATTGTCTTCCTGCATTGTTTTCTATGACACTGTCATTACTGTTATTGCTAATATGCTATATTAGGATAAATTCAAGTACAGATACAGCTCACTTTCTTTCATAATATCAGTGTAAACAGTACCACATATGAAAAGGAGAATCTGTCCAAAATGCAGAAAATATCTTCCTTTGATCTTTTTCAGGGGGCCAGTGAGGGTGCTTTTACATGTTAATGTAGTCGTGCTATTTATTATTTTTCACTACTTCTTTAGAAGCTGTTTTTTAAAAAAGGCTTGTGAGCTCTAAAACTGAAGTTCAGAAAACTTTGTGCTGTGTTTGAAGCCCCTAGCATGGGGGAACTTGCTTTTTACATACAAAGGAACAATTATTTTTTTTATACACAACCTGATGTATTAATTTTGCAAAAATACTGAATCTGAAAAAGGATCCAGTCCTTCAGGGACAAGAAACTCCATTAATTTTTCTGATGGAAAATATCTAACACATTTTTATAAAACAGTTTAGATAAATTACTCGTATATCATTTTCAAATTCAGTACAGGTGTTTTTTTTCCCATGTTGTGCTTGCTTTCTGCTTAAGAGCGATGGTGATCATAGTGATTTGTTTTTGTAATATTTGATCTGTGTTTCTTTTAATGACAGTGGTGATTTTCCTGTATCTGCTTGAAATGTGCAATGCTGGGAAATGTAATTCATCAGCTGATACTTGATTATAGATATTACAATAAGCTTTCTATTAAGTACTTGCTTGACTTCCTTTTTTGATGACTATCCTCGCCTCTGAATTGTTTATGGAGGCTTATCATTTACTTGTTAATACTCTGTAACATTTAATTTTGTACAAGACAAATTAATAAAAAATAAAGGGTGTAAGTAAAGTTTTCTACATAAAATTGAATTGTTATAGATAATAAAGTTATTAAAGTACAGTTATATAACTAACTACACTTAGGAGATATGTGTTCAAAGGAAAATAAGTTTATGAAGTTAAGCTTTGAAAAGCTCAGAGGTGTTAAGGTTAAGACTATTTTTGCAAATCTAATTGCACAAATTGGATTTGTGAAATTCTGCATTTAGTTTTCTTTTCATGTACCTCTGAACTCTTGAGGTTTATTACTAAATAAATTTGTATAATATTTTGTTTTATTTACACTGTTTAACATGTATGCTTTCCTTATTTGTGTCCTGTTTGAATCCTTTTCTGAATATAATACTTTTCTTGTATTTTGTTTGTATTTGTGTTGATTATCACAGTGTCTGAGTGCTTAGTAACAATATTTCTCCCATTTTCCAGTCAAGTGCAGTAGCATTACAATTGTTTGGCTTCTAACTTCTGCATCTAAACAAAGCAGAAATCCTAAAAATGACAGTGCTTTCTATAGAATAATTCTTGGAATGCTCTAGGGGTTATGTAATTTAAAAAAAGTTTTAATGTGTACACTGCAGCAGGGGCTTGCATAAAAGTGCCTGCTACTTCAACTCAGAGATTATTCTTTGCTATTACTACCTGTCTTTGCAAACTTAGAATTACATTGATACTTCCACATAACTTCCTACTTGTGTATAGCTTGGGGTTTTTTAATAGAGGTAAGGGAAAGACTATCACTTTGATTCACTGTGATAAGATTGACTGTATGTATGTCATCGCGTGGGGTGCATTCTGTATAGACCTTTCTTGATTGAGCAAAGAGAAAAGTTAATGGTGTTTCAGTTAAAATTGTCATTGTGGTAGGAACAAGACATCAGCATTGACAGTGTATTTCACAAAGTGTGATGTTCAGCTTTGAGTCCATACTTAAAGGCATGAAGACTTTATGCAACACCCATGCGTTTCATGACTTTAGCCTGAACAATAAATGTTTTGAAACATTTCTGCTGAGAAAAAAACAAAACCATCTTACCACCTTAAGATATCTGTCAAGTGTAGAAAAGTTTAGCTTAATCATTTAAAAACTACACAGGTGTCACTAAAACAGGCATTTAATGAGATTGGCAGCCCTCATAAAATATGCAGCATCTAACTTCAGTCAAATCCATCTGTATGATCACTTCTATCACAAAAATCTTTAAAAAAATAAAGAGCTCAGAAGTACTCTGAAAATATTTCTTACAATGTTAATGCCACATTGAGTAGTTTAAACTGTTACATAAAACCTGTTGTATTTCAGAAACATCTTTGCTGTGGAGAAAATGAAATTACTCTGCATGTAGTGGTCTTATAGATCAAACCTTTGATCATATTGATGGTCAGGCATGCTGCAACACTTTCAAACACTGTTTAATACGTAGTTATATATGCTCCAATATTTTTATAATTGATGCTAACAATAATAAGTCTTCTAAACATCTGTTAAATTCTGTGCAAGTACTGCATGAGTTGCAGAATATGTGATATTTTGTTTGGATTTGGTTGTGGTTTTTTTAAGTAGACCCTCACTTAGTATGGCTGAAAACTTTTCTCATCTTGGAAAGAAATTAGGAGTTAAACTGTTTAGAAGACTGAGACTTGGGTTTTATCAGGTGGCTGTGAGGAAATAAATTGCACAGTTTTTATGAAACTATTACAATCGTACCGAAGTGAACTGCCATTATTTTACTATACATTTATGCCTAGATAATTGTAGAAGCAACAGTAATTACACTTCTGTGACACTGTTGCCCCTGCAAAATGTAGTGATTTACAGTGGAGTTTTTGATAGCTTTTATTTTCCCTTTCTTCCCCTCTCTTCCATCTTTCTCTCTTTTTCTTTTCAGGTCATTGGTCAGAATTAGAATTGAGTGTATGAGTGTGGCCTAGCTGATAAATCCTGTGGCTGTGTTTCATATGCTGGAGGCTGTGCTGTAGTTAGGGTCAAAGTCATAGTGGTCGCTACCTTTTTTTTTCTTTTTTTTTTTTCTTTTTTTATGAACTCTGCATAGCCCCAAGATCTGGGCTGATGCAAAACTCCAATTTAGAGTCCTTGGTAACTACATCTGGCAAGTTTTTTGTGAAACACGCTACATACATATTGCATGCATTTTTTTACATGCTTGAGAGCAAAAAAGTGTCATAGTATTAGGTTTCTGTGAAGTCTCTTTATTAATTCACTTTTTCCTGGCTAATGAAGTTTGCCTGTAGGGTCCTATGCCCCTGGTCAGAAATCAGTCATTTATATATTTGCAGGAGTAAGATGAGGTAACTGTGAAATGGCTTCGTTAGGAAGTGCACCAGGCTGATCCCTATGCAGTTCATATGAGTAGAGCAGCAAACTGCGTCTTTAACTGATGATAAATCATAAATCTTCAAGAGTGACAAATGGCCAAATTTTGCTAAATTTTAATTGATAGAAATGCCTATAGAGTTGTTTGAGTGAACTCGTTAGGCATTTTTAGAGTAAAATTAACTTTTGATAAAATTGCCATAACTTGTGTGAATGAAAACATGCAAGGATCGGAAGGCTTTGGGAGAGATGCTGTTTTTTCAGGAAGAGAAAGTATATGACAAACTGTTTCATTAATTTCTGCGTTTTTTCCAAGACGGTCTAAGTTCACGTAAAATTTCTCGTTTCATTCTAACCCTATGCTTTAAAAAGAGTCCCATCATTCAGTCTTGTACACACACTCATAAATTCTACGCATACTCAGTTCACACCCACACAATATTTTTGCTTTCCTTCATTTTAGGTTTACAGAATGTAAGATTGGTAAGCAATTGTTTAAATAAGATTTATCTTAAGTCAGATACAGTTGTGAATGCATCCAGAATATGTATGGGCTCTAAAGTCTACTTGGTTATACAAAAAAACATTTTTTGTGCTTACTCTTTCTGATATTAGTACAAATAGGTCGTTTGATATTCCTAATAGTGAGTTCTCAAACAGTTATATTGCACCTAATTTCATAATCCTTTGTGAAACTAAAAAAAAAAAGCCCTTACAAAACTATGGTTCATATGTTAAGTACCCTGTTGCATTACTAGGAGGTGTTAATTAAAGACTATGAAAGGCAGGTATCTCCCCTGAAGGGAGTTTTTCATATTTGGAAAAGGGCTCTAGTAATTTAGCTCTTCTGTTCTTAGGTCATAGTCTGACCTTCAACATTAATAGTCAGGGCAGATGCCATGTGGGTTGAGATCTTGATTTCTCCCCTCCCCCCCACCTTCATGCTTAAGAGGCATCATTAGAGAAAGGGAGAACCTGCAGGGAGTGAGTTAACCCAGCTGTGCACTATTGAACTGAGACAAGGTAACTTCTTAGGCTAAGAGTACTGTAGCCAACACTAAACAGTTTCTCATTTAGACAATCTTCTTTGAGAAAGCAGCTCAGTGAAGAAATTTGAAGTGTGTTAAAGGTAATGTGATACAAATGATAACATGCAATAAGATGTAAGGTTGCCATTTGACTAGTTTCTCTGAGCATTTTATGCTGCCACTTAAATACTTTTCTAGAAGACGTAAAGGATAAGGGAACATTCGTTAGTGTATTTTGAAAATGTGAATTATTCAGAGTAAGTCAAAAGCATGAATATATGTTTTTGTGGAAGCTTAATGTTTGGGGTTTTTTTTGTTTTAATTTGTCAGTCTTGAGACAACTAATGTTTTGCCTTTTTTATGGCATACATTTCATACATGTAAGCCTCTGGTCATTCTGTAGCTTGCATTTCAATATTTCATAATTCTATAAACTTGAGTCATTTTTCAGTAACTACTTACTGATGTAGAGTAATAAAAGGTACTGGAGCTTGGAAAAGTCTGGCTTGGAATAAAAAAGTCATCTATTGCCCAGTCTCCAGAAGTTAAGGTCACTCATTTACACTGAGAATAGTCAGGTATCTTTGTACTTATGTGTATACGTACAGGCACATACTATTAGGTATTTTGTACTAGGTGGAACGTGTATGGAATTTAGCTGTATGTGTCTGTTTAAGAGGACGTGTTTCTTACAGAAGATATTTGATCTTCATTCTTGATTTATTATTAATGAAGTAAGATTTTATTATTTTTTTTAAGTAAAAATGAGAACTGATTGGCATGGTCAGTGCAGGCAGAAGAGCTCATATCAGGGAGGATTTTCATTCCAGACATTAAGGGATTCTCATCCTCATTCCATGTTTCAGATGGTGATAAAGAAATAGAAACTGCTCACATCTCTTCCATGTTCAGAGCTGTCCTCTTTTTCCATTCAGCCCAGTTTAAGTTTAAGACACACAGTATATCTCAATTCCTGTTACAGGTTTGCTGTCCCTTGGTGTTTAGAATAGCCTAGATTTGAGTCGGGGAGTGAACGGGAGGAGTTTTCATGTCCTCTCTTTCAGGGTGTTGTGTCTGCAGCAGAAATCCTGGGAATGAGGACAGGCTGCGTTGAAGAACTGCTCTTTTTGCCTACATATGTAAACCTGCATTGTATATGATATTTCAGTAGTTTTATTTGTATTGTTCTTCACTGATTTCTTTAGTTGAAGGATATTCTGACAATAGTTTGTTAATGCTATTCTGAAAATATACATTCTGAAGAATGTCGGTAATGCACAGCAGTTGGACTACACGACAGAAATCTTCCAAATGCAAGAATTGTTGAGTCTCTTGCAAGACGCTCTACATGCTTCTGTATACATACTGTAGACACAGGGAATCTCCATTCTTAATGTATTCCTATATGTAAAATATCCTTTTAAAGATTATTAGATTTTAATAGGCTGGGTTTTTTGTTTGCTCTATCCCATTTCTGTTTTCTAGATTGCATTTACTTTTGTCTTAGTGTTAAGTAAGCATATATGTTTCCTATTAATATAATGTTTGTTCCAACTGTTTTGGGCCATTTGATAGAGTGGTAGGACTTGCAGCTACGAGAAATTTGTCAAGGAAAGTGCTTGACCACTGTCTTGGAGCTGGACATGGTAGACTCGTAAAATTCAAGCATCTTCTAGTGAGAACATAAAACTTCTGCTTGCCTGAATCTACCAGCATAGAAGGAAGTGTGTGAGTTTCTTTTAAGATGGAATAGGTGTTTATGGAAAGGAAGATCTTGACAGAAAATAAAACAACTAATAATATAAGTGATACTTGTTCTGAAAGGTGAGGTTTTTGTTTTGGATTTGTTCTTGACCACGTGCTCCTTTTAAATAAAATCAATTCTGAAACCATTTTTTATTTACAGATCACTGTTATGCTGTAATATTCAGCCGAGTTACTAGGTCACAGCAGCGCTGCAGTATCAAGGATTTTCAATATTTTTGCTGTGACAGCGAACAGAAAGCACTGGAGCCTGACGATATGACAGGTCATGTGATGTCAGTGAATACCTTGTCTTGAGGCAGGATAATAGGCATGACCCACCCAGTAAAAATGCATCATTCAGTAAGAGCAGAACCTAGAGAACTGTATGGACAGCGCTAACACCAAGAGACACAATTTGTAGTACTTGGTCCAGAAGAAGAATAAGATGTTGTAACAGTCTCTAACCAGTCACATCTGGTGGTCCAAAGCTGCCCAGGAGAGTGAAATACTCCATTCTTATCTGTTCCTGAGACTTGGTTGCCATGGTCACAGCTTTAGAGAGATAAAGACTTTCTTTTCCTGTATTTTGTATGTATAGTAGGGGGTCGTAGCAGTGGTGTTGCTGCTGTGTAGAAACCCCTATCTTTCCCCTTTTAATTCATTGTTATTTTATGCTCCCTAATCAAAAGGTATTAGGCTTATTTGTGTTTAAAATACTTCAGGTGTGATAGTTGTCTTAATTTCTGTCCTCTTTTCTGTAACCCCATGTACAGGCTGTGTCTTTTCTTACTGTTTGTATTTTTGTTTTCCTTGAAAATCAGAGACAGTGTATTTCTACAAATAACTGTTTCTGGAACAAACCTTGTCCTGCCCCAGTACTTTTTGACTGTCGCAGTGATCAGAATGTCTTTGTTGTGTACATAGGTTTCTCTATCCTTCCCCCCACCCTGTTTGTTTCTCTTAAAGATGTAGTCAGTAATCACAGAATACAGATCTCTCCCTTTGTTTTCTTTCTGCTACCTGCTCACTCTGAAAAAATGAGGGTTTTGAGCTCTTCAGAAGTGTAAAGTACACTGGATAAAATAAATACTTTGTAATACTTTCATGATCATCCACTCCCTTCTATCATACCCACTTTCCTGTG
This sequence comes from Falco punctatus, assembly GCF_963210335.1. Taxonomy (NCBI): domain Eukaryota; kingdom Metazoa; phylum Chordata; class Aves; order Falconiformes; family Falconidae; genus Falco; species Falco punctatus. The sequence goes on from NC_137587.1 coordinate 55,881,999, forward strand.
CACTTTGTGCCCTTTTATTGCAGACCGAGATGTATACACAAATCTGTATGTATATACAGACACATAGAGATTTATGATTAAGAACTTTATGCAAGAAAGCATATTTTCTAAGGAAGGAATCATCTTCTAGAAGGTGCTGCTTAGAAGGGATTTGAGATACCTGTTATGAAACACATCAATAATTTAAAGAGAGAACTCTCTTTTTTTAAATTGATTTTATGATATCATAGCTTTCTGTCACTAAGAAACTAAGCTGGTTATCCAGGGCATTGTTTTCTATTCAATGTTCCTGTCTATAGATGTGCTTTAAAAAATAATAATAAAGTATTTTAACTCCTTTACGTGAGAGGCTGAGGCATATTTCTTGCCTCATATGAACCCAGAAGGGATTTTTTTCAGCTGATAAGTTAAATTTCTCTTCGCCAAACTATGCATTAAAATGCTGTATTTGCTATGACATGATCCTGACACTGATACTTAGAAAAGAGTTTGGTAGGTAGCAGAATTATTCAGTAAGTTACCAACGTCTCCCGTTGTTTCTCAGTTTGCATCCATAAGTCTATAATACATAGAAGCACATCTGTCAGCAGGTAAAAGTAAGATATGTATGTGTTAGTGTAAAATATATAAAATACTAGTTTGCTTTCACATACAACAGGACTGCCTGTTTATTCCATTCAGGCCATGGTCTTCAAAGGTAAAATACTGCTGTCCCCGTTTTCTGTAATTTTTTACCACTTATTCTGGTCTTTTTCTTTCAACTAAAAATTTTTCCTTCAACCCAAAGTTGATAACTTAGCTCTGAAGCTGTTGCCAGGGATAGAAGCTCTGATACATGAAAAATAACACGTCTTAAATATATTTTCATTTTTACTCCTGAGTGTATGTGCATATATATAGGAGGGTAAAAAGTCAGGCAACTCAGATCTTCATTTTTGTTAGAAAAACATGCTTTTATCCTCTTTTGCCACTGTAGTATGATAGCCTTAATTAACTTACTGTGCTCTCTTATATATCATCAAGATTATTCCACAGAATGGACTGGCTGTAAGGGATGACTGGTGGTGAGGCACTCATAGATCTATCTGGAGCTAATAAAACATGTTTTGAAGTTCTGTCTAATGCTAAAGAGTATGTATAGTCAGGTCTTTGAAATTCAATACCACGCCCACCAAATTCTTGGGTTTATTAAAAATGTATCATAATCTTTGCCTTAGATCCTTGCCCATAAAAATAACAGGATACCTGGTGATTTCATAGGGATATTATAACAGTCTTTCTGAAGTAATTGTAGTACTCCAGTAGTGAATTGCACAGACAAAAGTAATACAGAAAAGAAGGATGGTTATATATGTGCTTATACATATAAATATTCCCCATATAGTGGACTTGCCACAGAAGGTAGTAGAGAAAGCTTAGTCCTTCATACTTAATAAGGGAGAGCAACTACTTTCTTGGTGACTTTTGTTTGTCTTTTGCTCTGAATGATGCACGGAATTCTGTGGGGAAATAGGACATGCTTATAGCTTGAAAGACTACATTGCATATATAAAGAGGCCAAAATAATATTTGCTGAGGGATTGTATTATTTCCAAGGTTCTTAACTTTTCAAATGCTATAATACTTTTAAGAATGTCTTTGCTCGCATGTCTAGTATGAATTGTATAATCTTTCCTTGTAGGCATCTATTTATACGGTTTTTGTGTTCCTGAAATATCGAGATGTTACAATATTGGGAGCTTTGTAACCAGTACTGTTTTGAAGTATTTTTAGACAACTGTAGACAGTTGGACTGCTAAGAATCTTTAGGCAACTTGCTTTCCTTCCAGTAAATGTTCTGTTCTGTAATCATCCCTGATGCTGCAAATTCTGGGGAGGGATGAAGAAAATGACATATTAAACACAAATGAGGCTGATCCTTATTTTTTCAGTGCAACATTATAGTAATCTACAGAATTTAATAGATTTTGTAGGAGACAAAGAATTGGTTGCGTTACTTTTTCTGCTCTGAATTTGAAGACTCTTGGTCATATAGGTAACAAGTGATACTACAGTGAACAGAAATGGATAAGTTTCAGAGAAATAATTTCAGATGAAGAGATTTTATACACACATACACACACAAACGCTTATTGTATGAGATCCCTCATTCCCAGTCCAATATTTTTAGTAGGTGTACCACTGAAGTTCTATCAAGTAACACATTTTTTCTGGTAGCAGTGAAAAGGAAAACTCATGTTGTATTACTTGAGGCTACAAAGAATTCAAACTTTAGGGAAAAAAAACATTTCACATTATAGGAGATATTTAATGCTTTTTAAATCCTTCACATGTTTTATCTCTGATACTTATAGGAAACACGCAATTTCTTATGAGTTTAATTCCTGTAAAAAATGCCTAGTATACAATAGAAGCTCATTTCAAATACATTTAAGCTCATTTAGATCTCTTTAGTGTTAATTTAAAATTAATTACTATTACTAAAATTATTACTAAATAAAAATATTACTAAAATAATATAGCTGGGTATAACAGTTAAAAGAATTGGCTTGCCTAGAGCCACACAAGTAATGAAATAGTTTTTGAAACATCATATTTGTATTCTTGATTTCTAAGCTACTTGTAGTATATTCAGCTGTTTAAAAAGTGTCAGAGGTAAAGATGGGGTTTAGGAATAGAAAAAAATTGAGCCTTCCCTTGCTATTTGTCATCTAGAACACTAGAGGACAGCACTAAAATATTACATAAATTTGTTATTGTTTACACTGTTAATGATACGATACTCTGAGGGCTTTGTGAGAAGAAAATAAATCATTTGAACAGAGTTAGGGTGAGTGGTATTCTTCTGAATTTCATTTGCTCATTTTGAAAGCTGCATCTGACTTACACATTATTCAAAATACCTTAAGTTTCTTGTGGTCTGGATCTAAGGTATTTGCTGCAGTGATTTCTGTAGAAATTAAGCTTTATTTTTTTTTATGTAGTAATAAATTGTGTAAAACTACGTTTTTTAAGGTCCAGAAAATGAGGAATTAGCTGTCTCATCTATAAATGTTTCGTGATTTATCTGGTAATGTGAAACGTACTATGTTAATACTGTAATAATTACATTGTAATATGAAATAGTGTAGTTCCTTGAAAAAATTACAGCTTCTGTTGTGTTTCTCTAGGCACATTGGAACGACATGAAACAGGTGAAACAGCAAAAGCAATTCTTACTTCTACTGAAGATTCAGAGGACTTAATGGCAGATGCTTTGCTTCCTGTGTCTCAGGAGTCAAAAAGAAATAAAAATGCTGGACAAAAGCACTCTAGCTCTTATAAGCATGGCATGGTCTTTTACAATCTTACTCATAACGAAAAATCTTCAGATAAGGTAAGAATGAAGTGTAGAGCGTTTCTCAAGATCAATGAGTTGCGGTCCAAATTCTTTACCCTTTCACTTCACTAATGTGTAGTCCTGTGGAAGTGGCACGGAGGGTTGGTTTTCAGTTTGTAAATGCTTGTTCCAGCTGTCTCAGTTCTTACACCTTCAGCCCCATTTCATAGAACAAATGGGGAAGATGGGGGGATGCGTTATGCAAGATCACTAGCAGATCATCTCAGAGATGTAGCACCCATAGTTAAACCCCATTTCCTTGTGCCCCTGGCTTATGACTGCATCTGTTTGCAGTACCCTCAGAACAGTTGAACCCACCAGTTCAGATGTATGTCTTGAGAAAAAGCATATCATGGTACAATGCTACTGGCCTTTCTGTTATTGCTTTTCTATGAAACCACAGATTCCTGTTGTTGTTCAGTGCTAGTTTTTATTGGGTGGGTTGTTGGGTTTTTTTCTGTTTTCATAGAACAGAGTACAAGGGCCTTATATTTACACTGGGGCAGCAAAGCTGGTGATGGGTCTGGAGCACAAGTCTTATGAGGAGCTGCTGAGGGAACTGGGGTTGTTTAGTCTGGGGAAGAGGAGACTCAGGGGGGATCATATTGCTCTCTACAGCTGCCTGAAAGGGGCTGTAGGCAGGTGGGAGCAGGTCTCTTCTCCCAGATAACTAGCAACAGGACAAGAGGAAACAGCCTCAAGTTGCACCAGGGGAGGTTTGGATTAGATATTAGGGGAAATTTCTTCACTGGAAGGGGGTCAAGGCTTGGAACAGGCTGCCTAGGGAGGAGGTGGAGGAATCACCATTCTTGGACGTGTTTGAAAAAACACATAGATGTGGCACTTAGGGACACGGTTCGGTGGTGGACTTGGCAGTCATGGGTGAATGGTTGGACTTGATCTTCAAAGGCCTTTTCTAACCTAAATGATTCTGTGATTCTATGATTTATATTAAGTGCAATTAAATTTGGTACTTTATTGGTTAAAAAGAGAATGGCCATGTTCCTTATGAAATTCTGGGCTGCAAATAGGTATGAAGTCTTCAGGAGAGATTTGGCCAGGCATTGTACTTAGCTTTATCTAGCAATTTTTTTACAGAAGTCATTTAACCAAATAATTATGATTGATGGAAAAAGATATACTCTTTGTTTTGAAAAAAACAATAGAGGGAAATACCATTTTGAAACTAGTCTTAATGTGCTGTTCAAGTTGAGAAAATGAGTACAGGAACACTATATAATGAGAAGTAAGGTTGGAAGTGCCATAGTCGTTCTGTTTGCTTGTGGCTTAGATATACCTATATTTTTATCAGTTATTTATAGATATTTAAAAAGCCGGTATCTGCTAAACGTAAAACCAGTTATTAAAACTGCCTCAAATTTAATCCAATCTCAAACTCATTGAGGAAGATAGTACCTTATTCAGGTTGGAAGGATAATAGTATGTACATTTTTCTGAAAACCCAGTTTGTGCATCAGGAGTGAATATATTCACTGAGCTCTTGATACGAATGTATCTTAAGAATAGGCCCTCGATGTTGCTCGTTCATGTTTACCACTTTTTAATTAATGGGGTTTGGGAATTCCATTCCTTGCAATAAACAGAGGAAGTCATATCTGCTGTTCCTCAACCCTGTATGTAGATAAATACCTTCCCATAAGTATGTGAAGATGAAAAACGCTTTCCCTCAACTCACATGTAGAAACAGCCTTCAAAATATCACTAGCCTTTTTCTGGCTTTATTAATTATGGTAAATGAAATACTGGGTATTCCAAAATTCTGTCTGATGAAGTACAGCTTAATCCAAGTCCTCATTCTTGAATTTTCTGGTAGTCTTCTTTATTGTAGCTACAAATTTACATAAAAATCTGAGTTTATAATGATTGCTGTTTAACTCTTAATGTTTCTTTGACCTTTTACTAACCATAGTCTGATTTCTAAAGTTCTTTTTGATCCCCTTTTCTGAAAAGTCTTATTAGAGCGTAATCCTGATGAGCATGTTGTGGGGCAGATGGTGCACTAGTTGGCCATTGACACAGAATCTGATCTCACTCTTTATTAAAAGGAATAGTTTCTTGCCTTTTTAAAGAGGAACAACAGAAACAGCAGTTGTGTTTGGAGTGTAGTTTTGGTCATAGCTATTAAACTGAAAATTGCATGGATTTAACAAAGTGGCTGGAAAGAAAATGTCCTGCTCATGGAATATGGGAAAGTAGTTTTTGGTAAATTTTCAAGTCTGGAGTTTAGCTTTGGGAATTATCATGATAATATCACAAGTAATGATAAGTAATATCACAATAGGAGACAGGGGAGTTGTAATAATAATTTATAGCAGTTTTCTTGATCAGACATACATCTGGCTGCTCTCTCAATAAAACAGTCTATTTTCTTATTTAAACAGTGTTCATTAATTATCTTGTCCCAATGAAAACTTTTTATTGAGAGAATATTTTTTTGTCTCTTAGGCTTACCTATGACTTTCAAAATATGCTTTTTTATTTTACCTTTTTGTCATTATAGACCTGTTATTTAAGTCTAATTTCCGAACAAGTGAAGTTCTATACTTGAGAAACCACTTTTCATTCATCAAAAATCTGTCATCCATTACATCCAGCTCTCCATCCCCATTAGAGTAGATTCTGCAGATTGGTGTGGAAGATGCTAGAGGCTAAATGTATAGGACGTAGCTGAACGTGAGAAGAATATAACAGTGGTGGTCCCCTTAATGCTTATTCCAGAAACCCAGTGTGGGCTACACAAAATAAGGGTGGAGCTCTGCAACTTTTTTTAACACTCTTTTGTTACTGCTGAAATGAAGGCTTGTTATGAAGTCCACTGTGTTTTTTAGTTCTTATGCAGGAAGCTGCTTTTAGTTTTTACAGAGTGCCATATTGACTCATTTGGGTCATTGTATTTTAGCATCTTGAAATAGTCTTTTGAAATCCAGGTCTCATTGAGTTAGTGACAGTTCTGTGGGTACGAGTTCAACATCCCATACCATGTTAATAAGTGTATAATGACTACACAGACGAAACTATTGCAAAACTTTCAGATTATCAAAAGGTTTTAGTATGTTGTATACCATGACTATTTCATTATCAGTTTGCTGCTTTAGCCAATCGTGTATTAGGAATTTAACAACACACTACATTGTTAATAACACTTCCATTTAAAAAAAAAAAAAAACAACAACAAAAAAAAAAAACAAAAACAAACAAACACACACACACCAAAGTGGTTAATTTTAGCCTCTTTTTAAGAATTCAATTCCAGATTTGTTAGTATTGCACTTGAGTGATCCTTATTTTGTACATGGGATGATCCATATGAAGATCACAAGTAAGATTCAGCTTTTTTTCTTAATATTCATTATTACATTCTTTTATCATTGATATTTAAGTCAAAATAACATTTGCAAAGTAATGATGTCTTTTTACTCCCTCCTAAGAAGAAAAAAGAAAAATATCCTCACATAGCGGTTTATCTTCAAAGGCTTTCTTTCAAAACATTTGTCATCATGTAAATCACAGATACAAAAGCAGAATGCTTTGATTTCATGGTGTTTTGACCATTTTAATTCTTTTATTGTGCTACACGTGCCAGTGGGAGTACCAATAACAGATGAGTGTGACAAACGCAGTTAACACAAGATCCATATTAATGTTGTCAAATCCCCTTGATATATTTAAACAGATTTTAATTATTTTCAATGTCAGAAGACCCAAAATATATTGCTTAATAGTTCTTCAAGAAAGCTTTACTTAATATGTGAATGTAAAACCTCTCATAAAAATGAAACTTTTATATTGGCCTTAGTCATTGACATAGGGTATTCATCAAGTCAGCAATTTGTGTGGCAAAGTGCCATTTGAATAGTGTATTGTTAGAATACTTATGGTCCACTTGACAAGGGCTCTTGCTGTAAATAGTGCAATTTGACTCCAGCTGTTAAAGAGTGGCTTTGACAGCAGCCAAATAGAATGGAGATGCTTTACTGCACTGCAGAAAAATCAATATTGGGTTCTTGTTCATAGTAACCTGTTTTTTCTTTTTTTGCAGTTTTATACAAGACTATCTAGAGTTCATTTGTGGAAGTTTAAATATTATTTTAAAAGTGGATCTGTTTTATTTTCAGATTCATGTCAGCAATGAATGATGCTTGTGTTTAGTAAAAAAAAAAAGACAGTACTTTGTGGATATACATAAACAGTGTGGTAATGCAGCATTATTTCAACTCTCAGCTTGTATGGATGGATATTAGGATGTGGCTGCATAAGTTATGTAACTAATGACAAAAAATGGTCTTTCCTTCCTCTCTGTATTTTTTTCTTTTTGTAGTGCTACTGTAGTATTCTTGTCAATTTTCGAAGCATAGGGATTTTTAAAGCAGATTTCTTTGTTGTTCTCCCTGTAACAACCCCCACAGATGTTGACAATCTGTAGTGCCATTGTAGATTTTCCTGAAGCATAGTCTTGCTGGTGCTGAACAGTTTTCCAGCAGTATTCAGTGACACAGGGTTGCTATGATACCTGGCCAGTAGCAATAGGTATTGAATCACTGGTCTTAATTACAATAGACTACACGCTAGATTGTGTGCTCATGGTGTTTATGTGGAACTAGCTCTTATTATACCTTTAAGTCATAGTTCTATTTGAAAATGGAGCTGTGTGAAAAGCTGGTTGAAAAAAAATTAAAATGCTTCAGTGCATCATATGATGATTTCATTGATGCACATAAAAAGCTGGATATGTCTGGGAATTGTTTTCCTGATGTTCCAGAAACCTTTCATGTTTAAAAGTTTCCTAGATTTTCAGCTTGACTAATTTGGATATAAATCTGTGTTTATCATGCACTGATATTTCTAGTGATTTCAATAATGTAATTAGAGCTGCTTCTGGGTAAAAGTGTTGGAGGAAGAACAGCTTCTAAAATTTGTGCAATAATTGCTAAACTTTGAACTGTTGAATTATACTACTGAAGAGCTAGACCAGTAAAGGGAAATTTTTAGTGTGTATAAGACAAACAAGATAAAGATGAGGGGGGGATGTATTTATTTATATATGAACTTTTTTAGAATTGTTAAATATATTTATTTATTGATATATTCACTTGAGTGTTTCTTAAAATACTGTTCTTTCAGCATTAATTTATGGTGCAGAAGGTAGAGTCAAAATATCTAAATAAAGGTTTACACAAGATCTGTAAAAGTTTGGATTTATGCAGCTATTAGAAACAATTATGACCAGTGTAGCTAAGTACCAGATACTATAGAACTTGTAAATGCATTTAAAATTGACATACCTAGTATTACTTTCTCTAAAGAACTTATTATTCACTTATGTAATAGCAAAAAGTATGTAAAGGCAAGATGCTTGTGAAAGAGATATTTTCTTAGTAGAAAAGCCAAAGTTTATATTTTTGTAGTTGCTTAAATTGAGAAACAAGAGTGTACAGAAATATAAGAAATATATACTTTGTTACATTGCTGCACAGAATGTGTAAAAGACAAATGAGGACTGTAGAACAGTAACAGTTATTTGTTTTAGTATAGTAAAGGATGCAATTTGAAAACAAAACTGTTATTGGAAGCTTGGAAAATCACTGCTAGTTAAATATTACTGATGGAAAAATTGATGGAAAAAGGGAAGTAAGTTACAAGCACAAATACCAAATAATACTTATTAAATATGAAATCAGGACTGGTACCATTAACAATGGTATGCTAGATGTCGATTTCTTTTATTTTTTGCCTTTTCTAATATTTAGACTATTATTATGAGGAATTCGAAATCCTGATAATTTGAATGAAGTGGATTATTAAGAACAAAGCAAAACATTACTAGAATATTTCTCCTAAAAGTTGATAATCTTTGTTATTGCTGCCAGGGTATTTCTGTTTTTACTGGGACTAGTGTTCAGAAGCTATATTTAGTAGTGTATTAATAAAGTACAATAGGGAAATGAGTGAAGAAACAAAGGCGTGTGTGTATATATTTATTTCCTGTAACTCAGATGCAAAGCATTTCGTACTACAAATTTCCTGTGAAATGTCACAATTTAATATTTTATCAAGGGACTAAGGTAGCAATATAACTACAGTGAAGTTGTAACTTTAGAGTTATGAGATAAATTGTTACCAGTTAAAAGGCATCATGATCCTGAGAGAAATTGATAGCTTGAACCACATGTCAGCTTTGCTGAAAGTTACTGCAGTTTTATGAGTTGCTCCACCAAGTCAAGAATTGGTTGATTTCAGTGTTTTCTCCATTGATTGCCTGACAGCAAAAAGCTGCCATTGTGGTATTGTAGCACATTTCACTCTTGCAGATGTGGATAGTAAGTAACACAGGCTGACAGAACTGTGAGAATAAGCCCTAAGTATTTATTTCAACACTTTGGACACAGTTTCTATATACGTCTATAAACTTTTTTTCTCTGTTGTTATACTCAAGGTGACTGACTTAAAATTTGTTTTCCCTGCCAAGACAACTAATTGGAACCTGTGCTAAAGCTAAAGAAGGTGCTACAGTGTCCTACTAGAAATAATTCTAAGGTCAATATCGCTAGTCCTTGTGAAGTATTTCATATTGAAGGACCATTTATTGAAACTAAACTAGCTGTTGCTGTTGTCATCTTTGTCTTCTCCAACACGTCAGTTATCATGCTGCAGTTCCCTTTCTTTGTCCCTTGGAAACTGTAGCAAAGTTTATATTTTGTTTTTTAGGGACGTACCTTCATGGGTGGAAACACACGGTTTCTGTCTTACTGAAGTTCTGTTCATGATGTCTTACTCTCCACTTATGACTGTTTCTTTTAGCTCTGTGTGTGGAGTTGTATACTGTTTGAATTTTCCTGTTTTCCACTTTACCTTTACTACTTTCTGGTCCCTAAGATGGAATTTCTTCTGTAGATCAGTCTCATTGATTTTCTTTGTAAGTGCTCTATCTAATTCTAATAATTCTAAAATAAGCTATCTTTATATTTTCATGTTGTCCAGTGATGATCTTGAGAATTCTTCACTATTCATGACAGGAGGATGGTAGAATCTTTACATTTGTGATAATCATCTTTTCTATTCCAAACATTAAGTTCTTGGCCTCATATAGTTTAATTAGTATTATTTTAGTGAAGTATCAACAGGAATTCAGATCTTTGAGAATTTCCTAGGTGTCCACCTCACACACCTATTAAAAAAAAAAAAAAAAAAAGAGCAGCAACTTTTTCAGAAATCCATTGGCACCTTAAATGCAATTATAGAACTAGGTCTTGCAACACAAAACCTTACTTGCAAAAGAAAGGCTCACTTTCTGCTAGCTTCCTTCTGGCAACTAATTGAATCTCTTGTCTCTGTTAAATATCAGAAATAAAATACTAAGGTAAACTGTGGTTAAGTTTAAAACAAAGCAACAGCAGTGGTTGTGTTTCCATTCTCCTAACATGTTTTTCTACATATTAATACTCAAACTTTAATTTGTTCTGGTGGTCACATTTGGTTCTTGCAGTACTTATGGGAAAGGATGAATCATCCAGCCAGATAGATTGAGTTTGCTTGTTTGCAAATAGTGTCCTTATAGAAGCCTGTGCATCGCTACTGCCTTCAGGAGGATTGAACAGCTTTCAATAAAAGAACAGTTTGAAATCTATGGGTAGAGACTTCACCACTGTCCTGATACATCCTAGAATGGTACAGCATCTGAAGAGAGTCCAGCTTGACTGTTCCTGAGTTTTCAAGACTGGCGTTTTCTAGGACAGACAGGATTTTAATAGCTAAGAAACTAATCCACAGGTTTTTTGTTCTTTTTCTTTAGTAGATTGTCACTTAGGATTTGATTTAGTAATTTTTATGTAGATAAATTTTATGAGTGAGACTCTTATAATTTGATATGGGAAGTGCACTATCAGAGCAGCCCAGGGCAAATGTTTCACTTGGAGTCAGCAGCCAGCCATGAGTTGGTAACTTAATTTTTATATACATCAATCCTTCTTAGGACAAAGCAATATTCTCATGCTTTTATCCTCCTTCTAAGGTCATGTTGGCAGTATCTTTGTGTTCAGCATTATTCTCACAGATATTTGGATGTTCATTCATCCAGTAAATTGTTCAGTGTACTAATTCCTAGATCCATGAGTCACTAGTCTATGTTTTGTGGATTGCTATAGCATTGTTTGTCCAGCTGATGGTCTAGGAAACAGGAGATGTTCTACCTTACGGCTTACTCAGCATCCTAAGTGCTGAGTAAGGCTGAAAATGTTTTGGCTACCACCAGTCGCTAGGCCCTATATATTTCTAAAGATATGGTTCTTTCTATGCTTTCTATAATAAAACTGTTAGAAGAGACTGTCAAAGGTATTGTGTTTAGAATTGCCTTTCTGATAGTGTGCCCAGACAGGTAGTGATACTAATTCTAGTGCAAAGCAAAAGTTTTCTGTATAAAGTTATCTATATATTATATATATTTATTGAAATATTTTCCGGGGGGGGGGGGGGGGGGGAGTAGACTTGGCTCCTGCAGTTGAGAATTAACTTGAAGAATATTCCGTGGCATGTGGTATATTAGGGAGCACGTGAACATAGGTGGCATGTGAGAGCAAACTGGGGTACCACCACTGACTCCGGGATTTTTACACTTAGTTCTTTGTATGTGAGTACTGAGGCTTAGAAAGGGTAAACGAATAAGCTTTACTTACCAGCTACTCTTTGATATTGTGTTATGATTTGTCTGAAGGATAACTTTTATATATACACTTGCATTAAATCCAATGAAAAATTAAAGCTGAATATTTGTGAATGGAGAGACAGACAGTGTGGACATGAAAACAAAATGTGAGAAACATTTAATTTTCATACCAGGTCCTTACATTGAGCAATGGATGTGTTAGTAATTCTCCCTGAACAATTAAAAACTTCTTGTGCCCAGAAGATCCATCTGGCCAACAATCTGCCTGATGGTGACCTTCCATACATGATAAGAAGGCAAGGTTTATCCAGTTGTTTTGTCTTATTCATCACACAACTAGAGGTTGATGATTCCTTGGCTTAACTACTTACATTGTGCCACAGACTCATCAGGAGTGATGCCGCAATTACTGTTCAGAGTGCTGCAAAGATAGTAACGTTCTCCACCGAGACTAAAAAAGAATGAAAGCAGAAAGATTATAGTGTTAGAAGTAAAGAAGCTGACTCTGCTTATGTTGCAGTTAAATGAATAGACAAATGTTGATGATGCCAACTCAAAAAATATTGTAGCCTTTTATCTATGGGAGATGGATTCTTAGGAGGATCTGGGCATCTTCAGTAATATGGCCAGAGTTGTTGTAATGCCTAATGAAAGTCATGTAAGGCAAGTTCAAAGTAGTTTCTTTAAACTAGTTCATATGGGAGAATTCATCATGAATTGACACCTTTGTTTGGGACTGACTTGTCCAAATGAAGCAGCCTCAGGTCAAGCATAGGTGGCATGTGAGAGCAAACTGGGGTACCACCACTGATTCCAGGTTTTTTACACTTGGTTCTTTATATGTGAGTACTGAGGCTTAGAAAGGGTAAATGAATAAGAAAAAAAGTTCTAAACGCCCCCCTCAAGGGGATCCTCTGTCCTGTGACTACATGAAGTGTCTGAAGGTAAGGAATATGAATGACCTTGGTATAGTAACACCTTTACTCTGTATGATCCTCGCCCCATGCATAAGGCCAGAATTGCTTTGGAGAGGGTAGGCCTGACCTGTCTGCCTGCTTTGGGAGGCTATGGATACTTTTAGTGACAGGAGCTGTTCACGTGCTCCCTAAATTCAAAGCTCCAGGAAGCAGGCAGGAATTAGACTCAGGAGCGTGCATATGTGGATTGCCGATAGGAGCTGTTAGTTTAGAAGGTGCATACGCTCTTTACAGGGAGATGAAAGTGTAGCTGGTAATTTACATCCTTTCTCCTATGCAGGTTCTTTTAGTGATGGTGCTTAAGAGCTTTTTTAATTATATACCTGCTGTTTGTAACTATTTTTAACTAAATGCATGTTTGCACATATCCTGGATTGTTCATCCTTTCAGCTGAGCAAGAGTATGAGAGAGCTGTGTATTTGCATCTAACAGAGGGATCATTGTTAGTAAGACTGTTCTGCATTGCTGGTTGAGTTGGGATGATATTAGAATGAAGGACTAAAAAATGTTTTGGGGAGGTATTCCTATGAAACATCCATGACATCCTGTACAGAGATATAGATCATAATTTTACCTCTTGAGAATTTATTCTTCTGAAAACCATGCCAGGCTTTAAAAAAAGAAAAAAGTATCCCATGGTTTTATCCAATTTAAGAGATTTTCAACCCTAAATCTAGTTAAGCCTGTAAAACATTTGTTACTTAAGGTTATGAACTTAACAAGGGAGGTTTGCTGATGTGATTTAGCTCAAACAAAAGACTGTTCAATGTTATTGTTGAACAATAGATTATTTTGCAGTTACAAACACAAAATGTGGTCTTGCGATCACATTTATATCTAATTATTACCAGTTCTTCAAGCATCACCTAGGGAATTTGAAGCTTTCTCCTATGTGGTGTATGGCTAAAATTTTGGTGCAATAATTTAGAGTAAGGGCTTTTACAGAAACTTAAGGGAACTTGAAATGAAGGTCTAAGCCTTCTCCGATGGCTCTGTAGTATCCAACTGTTTCAGTATTCTTCCACAGAATGGTCTGTTTGATCATGTGCTATATACTGCTCTGACTGACTGTCATGGTAAAAGGCTATATTAAATTTTCTTCTTGCTTGTCTTTTAATCATTAAAGTAATTAAATCAGGCTTTCTAAATTCAGAAATGACTTTGTACTAACTAGACATCTAACTTGTAGCAAGTTCTTAGTTTTATCTGTAGAAGCTAAAAAAAAAAAAATGCAATTTCCTAGTAGATAAAGGTGTTGTGTTCACTGTATAAGTTTAAGATGTGCTATTTGAAATCTGAGATTTTTGTGGAACTTGCTAACAATATTTTATGCTCATAAACCAGTTTGAAGCCCCAAACACAATTTCATTTATCTTTATATTCTAAGCTTTATAGAGTCTGCAAAAGTGTCCATCTGTTCAGCTGAGATTGCTTCAAATAGTGAGTGGTCAGAGAGACTTAGCTGATAAAGGTCAAAGGAGCCTCTTGACCCTGTGATACTTGCCAAAGCAATTGGAGCATAGGGACTGATATACAGTTAGATATAGCTTGCTAACGCGATCTCCACTTTAATTGGTAATGATAGCAGGAATACACAGTAAAGTCATTGCTGAAAGAAAACAAAAAGTATCCAATATAGTAATTTATTACCAGTCAGTGGGTTTCACGCACTAGGTTGTTTTACCCCTGCAGTGGTCAGAGAAAGCAAAAAGGTACTCTAACACTTAACTGAAAATGGATGCCCTGCTGCTATCAGAGATGCATGGTGGTCAAATGATTGCCTGTGCCATTAGCTTGGTAATGTTTTCTCTATTGTAAACTCAGCTCCCCATGTTCTTCCTGTGCATCAGCTGCAGATTGAAGGCTTTCTCGTTTGTCTTCTATTTGTGCTGCCAATCATCAAGCTGCTGTCCACCAAGCACGTTTCAAGGAGGCAATTTTTTTTTACTACTATCGACTACCATCTTTAGCAACTGAGGGCTCAGAGGATTTAGAAATGAATTTAATGCTTTAATTTACACCGTGCCAGCCATTTTGTGCATTGTTTATGTATTTGTTTTCTGAGACAATTCCAGGTTTCATATTTTGCAAAACTGTCTGAGATGGCACCTGCAAAGATGTACCCAAAACATAATTGTTTTTCTTATGTATGTTATATGTAATGGTACTATTTTTTCTGAGAAGGTTAAAGAGAAAAAATGTCTAAGCAAGTAAAGACATTTACTAAGCTATTCTGTATTTTAAAAAAAGCAAACCCAACCCAACCCAAACACAGTAATTCTTCCTACCATCAAGGATAAAGCATTGTGGAGAACAGAACAGAGCTGTCATTGGCAATGTAAGTTAATGCTTAAGACCTCTAGGTGTGGTAGCCATGCTTTGGTTAAAACAGTTCTTCCAGATCCATGAAGTCATAATGTAAGAGACGGGATAGGAGTAGCTAAATTACTTTTATAAGCAGCTGTGTGACATGCTTGTTTTCTGTGAGCCTAGAGCCAGGCCAATGATGAGATGTGATTCTGAGAAAAGCTGTGAGCTCTGAACTTCTAGTGATGTCCCAACGACTGGCATGATCAATAAACAGAAGATTCTTAGTCCTCAACACATTTTAATTGGCAAATTCTACTCCTCCACCCTCCTCTTTTCATTTCTGTAACCGAGTGTTTTTTTTAAAAAAAAAAAATCCTATTTATTGCCAATATTATTGATTGCCACAGAAGTAATGAACAGTAATTGATTCAAACATGTAAATACTCTTTAAAGTTTCTGTTTTCTTTGTAGTATAATTAAAGGTCAGATTACAGCAAAGACAGATGACAAAAATAAGTGTTAATTTCCTTGAAATAAGCATATTGAAATTGTATTCTCAAACTTCATTGTGATATTTCAGAAACTGTCATATTGAGGAACTTCTTAAAGACTATAAGATGCAGTTATTTTAATGATTCTATATTAGGTTTCACTTAAAAATTCTTGTTTGAAAGGGTGAAGTACAGGATGTCTTCACTGAATACACATGAACAGACAGTAGGATGGTGGTATTGTACTGATTAAATTAGCAGATTTCTTTATAGTAAGTAAATTTTGGCAATGAACTAATTTTTCAGAGGAAATCTTTCTTATCTGACAGGCTTTTATCATGTGCTGAAGTGCACTATTGTATTGGGCCTGTGTTAAAACTCATAGTCTAATGACTGTCAAAATAGAAAGGTATGAATCTGCCAAAAAACCTCAGACAAATAAGAGAGAAAATCCCATGCATGCGCGCACACACAAAAAAAATCAGCAGCATTGCAGCTTCTGTTAATGAAAGAATCTTCCAGTGTCCTTTGATAACACTTCCATTAAGCCACCTTCACCCTCCCTCAAATCTAACTAAAATTTCACCTAAAAGTTGTTCAATTTTTGTCTCACACTTTCCTGAGCATTAAGTAGTGGATAAAGAAGGGGACAAATCTTTTTTTCTAACTTGTGTAGTGTTAACAGATCAAAATACTTTGTCTCACAAGAGAAAGCTCAAAGGAACACAATTAAACCCCTTGAATGCTACGTAGTTTAAAAAATTATTAGAATCAGCAGAATAGCTCACATTTATGCTTTATACAGCATGCTTAATTCCCCAGGCACTGGCAACTTTGGGGTCTATTTTGTGTCACTGTTATCCTGTTATGTTTTGGGATAAAGTGAGAGCACAATAGTTAAGTAAGGCCAAAAGTCTGTAAGAAAAAATCACGCTTAATGCTGCAGGACTTGTTTTATGTATAAGTTGATACTACCCATACTGTACGAACTGAACAATTTCTTTTCAGTGGTATCAAAGTGACATCTAGGTATATTTTGAGTCTGGTTTGCCTTCTGAATATCTACCATGTGATTTTGCCACTTTATTTCCTTTATGTAAAACGGTGTCAAGACCATTCTTGTCAAATCTGTTTTTAGCACAAAACCCACAATACGATGCATCTGGTAAAGAAAGCGGGTGTGTGGAGAAAGTACATACGTATGAGGAGCCGAAACAGTATGGGAATCCCCCAGCTAATGGAAGTGTGTATTTTAAGTGGAATAGCGTTCCTGGAACAAGTTGTATCCCAGTGGAAAAAGGCCTTTAGGGATGAGAAGGCAACTAAGTAAAATAACACTTGAATTGTACTTCCCATGAAATTTTTATGTGATATGTCTGTCTTAAACCTGTTAAAGATAATGGCATAGGTTGATGTATTTGGGGGCCGCAGTAAGGACAGCCCCCTGCCTTCCCCTTTCCATAGACATGGGTAAATTTTCCCTTCAGTGCTAAGGTGGTTTGGTAAAGATGTGTAAAGGGAGAAGAGGAGAGGGAGAAGAACAGGCTTGTTAGTTGTGGAGCAGCAATGAATTCTATGCCAGAATAAATCAATTAAAGTGAGTCTTCAAAGTCTGTCGCTCCAGCTTTAAGTTTGCTGTCCCATCCTTTAAGAAGAATGTGAAGGTCCTTGAATGCATCCAGAGGAGGACAACAAAGCTGGGGAAAGGGCTGGAAGGAATGTCCTGGATCTTCCTTTTTCCTGAAGGTAGAAAACTTGTTCAGCTGTGGGTCAGTCAGAGATGATGCACAAGAGGTTCGTGAGTCTCAGGGTATAATTTTCGTCTGTAGCCAGACCTCTTGCTGCTTTAAAGTTTGCAGGTGAAGGCCTCCTAGGGAGCCTTATCAAGCAGTGTACATCTGTCCAAGCAATAAAAATATTCGAACTTCCAGTTGTTAAGTGGGAATGTTGTCAGCACCCAAGTGGCTTTATTTTGAACAAAGGTCTAGCCTTGTTACTAAAGTATTTGGCTTCAAACTGTGATTTGCTAATTAAAAAAAAAACAGTAGGCTATTTTACTTAGAGATTTGGAAAAGTTTAAATTGAGATCTAATTGATAATTACAGTAACTTCCTGAGATACTTACTAGTTGTTTTTTTTTTTTTTTTTGTTAGGGACTAGCCAATATTTTAATGTGCTATTAGATTAATTTTGAGATAATACATGCATACACAAAAGTGCTTCCTATTTCTTAGTTTCCAGCAAAAGTAAGTAATAAAGCTGTATCATGACAATAAACACCTGGATTTAGCCCTGAGCATGAAAATTTTTACACTTTATGAAAACATGACTTATTACTAAAGTTTTTTTTTCTTGACTAACATACACGTCCTTCCCAGTAACTCCTTGTTAGACTTACCACTAGTGATGCACAAAAAAATAGAGGTAGCACGTTCTAGTTTTCAAAATTGAACTACAGCAGAGGACCTTAACATTTATAGTCATTTTAGATTCATACACTTAGACAACACAAAGAGGGCAAAGATCATCTTTTAAAAATCTGGATAAAATGACTGAAGCTGTGAAAAGTCATACAGTTTGCCCTCTTTATAATAACTTACTATTAAAGTATTAAATTATATGTTGTTATATATAAAATAATATATATAATTATATAAATTAAATGAATAACTGAAGAAGTCTTCCCACTTTTTCAGCTAATTAATAAAAGTAGATGGAACATTGGTGATCGGGGGGACCTGTTAGTAGAGGGAATCGGAAAGTTGGCCATGTCAGAAACAAAATTTAAAACTAGCAGTGATAAACTCTGATGGATGGCTCTATACTGTCTTTCAAAATGATAATCAAAATATGTAGGTTATGTTCAGTACATCATAGTGTGGTGGTCATTTAATTTACAGAATTGAAGGAAGAATCTGTATTACTAAATTATTTTTGGACATGATCATTTGAAATTCACTGGGAGAATAGTAAGGCTTGAATGCCCTGATACTTGGATGTATTCCCTTAAGCAGTTCATGTTTGCAAGACAATCCTGTGGTAAGAGTTGTGCAAAAATTGTCAGAAAAAACACCAAAGGGATCTTTTCATTACTGAAGCCATCGTGTTGGCAACAGGAAGGCCTCAAAGTGGGACTGTGTGGTTCAGAGACAAGTCATGCTTTGCTATTGTTAGCCTAGTTTTTGACAAAGAGTTACTAAACCCTTAATGTGTGTACATTTGAAAAGAAAATAAGAATAATGGCAATATTTACCTGAATGTAGTAGGATTTACTGTTGTGAAATACTTCTGGAGAGTCAGAAAAGGCAGAGTACAGAATGTAAATATCTGTTAATCTGCTTTTTAGTAACACTCATCAAATGCTATTCCCAGCTCTAGTTCACGGTTAGTTTTATGGGTTTCCTTCCATTTTCTGTCATCTTCTGTTACAGAGAATAGCTTGTCCATATTTCCTAAATAGTGTTTTATGTCTAAAGCTTTAGATGTCCACCTTCCTTCAATGGAATGAAATGCCTATGGCACAGAGCTAAGATAACTTGGTAGCTGCTTCTCGGATCAATGTCAATAAGCTTTCATATTGCCAATAAACATTTATTGTGGCTTCACACACGGTAGCATCACCAGATGCCTCAACAGATTGACATTGTCACGGTATTCTCCTTTGTTTGGGTGGTGATTTTCCTAAAGGTTCCTAAATGTTAATCAACCAAATTTAAATGTATAGAATAGAGAAAATGAAAATACTTCTATTAATGTTAAAGCTAGCTTGTGAATTCCAGTGTTTGCATTTCATGGGGTTCTTTCTATGTATTAGAAAACAGCATAATTAAAGATTAAATTAATCCTAGTGCTTAACTTCAATGTATTATTTTCTAAAAAGGAAAAAGGAAAGGGATAAAAAAAGACCTGAACAAGCAGTTATAATATCTTACTTTTGACTCCCTATGGAGATCTTTAAAAAAGATTATGTATTTAGCGTGCATCCTCATCTGGTGGGAGCATTGTTCTCTAAATAACAGAAAGCCAAATTATGTTGTTATCCAAAATTAAATAGTCAAATAATTTACAGGTTATAGAGAGTAAATTTTTTTCCTTGTGTTATTTGTAACTACAATGGTAACAGTTTAAAAACAGCTAATCCTATAAAGTCATAGTTTGTTACATAAAAGGAGTTAGGTAAGGGGTGGTCTTGAATGCAGTGTTAACTCATCTTTCTCAAGTTAAAGCCATCTGCTGCCCTGTTTACAAACACTACTTGATGCTTTCTTTTAGGATTCAGCTATTTTCAACAGAAACGGTTCTTTGCTTTTCTGGAATATTTCTAATTATCACAAGAAAAATTAACGTAGTGATCTAGAAAAGTCTATATCACTTGTGATACGAAGCTGGCATAATTGTTTACACAAGTATCACTGGGCTGAATAGTTGCTACTTGGTACTATCTGCTTGTACATGCTTGCTTGTAAAGGTGAAATAGCTAAGACTGAACACGGTGCCGAGAGCAGAGGCTTGTGCAGGACAATGAAAACATACCAGTCATAAGCACTTAAAGAAAAGGGCAAAAGCATCAACGAGGAATTTCTCCTCTCTCACGTCTGCTGTTCCCCTAAAGGTAAAAGATACCTTTTTAATAGATACAGCAGGATACTGATATGAGATGTTGTGTCACAATCTCATAACTTTACCATTGGATGATCCTCCCATTACCTTTATGGAATGCTGCTTGCTAGTGCACAGGGGTTCCTGTGAAAGTAAGTAGTTGCTCTTCTGCAAACTCACCTGGAGTCTCTCAGACAAAAAAAAAAAAAAAATCAGTTTTGTCTTTATGATGGAAATTTATTGGTGTTTTCTTCAAGATTCAATTCTGTCATTTAGTTCAGTATCTGATATGTTTAAGTCGCATGCAGAAGTAATAGGATTTTTGTTTCAAATTATAATCGGATATTTGTCATGGTTTTCCTCCTCAGAACATGAATTCTGAAATACTAGCAGTTTCATAAAAATATCAATGACATCAAAGTCTGCAGAGCAGGAGGTTCGATGAGGTGACCTACAGATATTCCTTCCAGTAAACATTTCCATGATGTCTGTGATTCTACCTATATAAAAAAAAAAAAAAAAAAAAAAAGCTAAACAATTTTTGAAATTCATAATGGCCAGTAAACATTTACAAAACATTTCACTTTTTTGCTTAAAAGGAATTACTGCTCCAGACTTTATTTTACGTTTTAAAATGAAGCTAAAAACTAAAGTTGAGGAGGAAAATAAATGTTATTGAAAGAAGGTTATCCTTTTAAAATCTGAATATTTGTCATTAACTGTAACTTGTAGTAGTATTATTGCAGACTTTTCCTTGGGCGGTACATAGGTTCAGTCCTTTAATAATAGAAAAAGGAGCAAGGAAGCAGCAAAAGAGGCTGATATGCTACTGTGCCCCCCCTGGTACACTTGTCCTGCTTTCTGAAGCCCGCAGAAGCTCTGTTGTAAATTCTGTTACACTGGGTTATACACAGGAACAGAAAGTTGTTTGGGGAGAAGGACAGCAAGAATATGAAATATTTTTTTCTTAATTTCCAGATGTGTATTTCTCCTCAGAACTGGATGTTCTGATGTAATGCTGGAAATCCACTCTTGCAAGTGGATCTTAATTGGAATATGGAATCTGAGGTAACTTGCTGCATGTCCTCTCCCTAAGGATTCAGAAATTGGCTGGCATAGGCGGCCAAGACAGAATGTCTGTCCTGAAGTATTCATGGGAAACTAGGAGTGGGGGAAAAGCAAGTATGGCGTGTTTCTCATATAGAGAAATATCTCAAGGACTACAGGACAGATTTTGGAATTTCCCCCTCTTGACTTTTTCATCCTTAGGCGCTTATTTCTGCCTGCATGTATCCTCCATTCACATGGATTTATATGAATATTTTTCTTCATTGTATTTATTCGTGTTCTCTCCTTTCCACAGGTTCCGCTTAGCAAGTATCTAATCTATAGAGGTTATGTCCTAGTAGAAAAGACTTTCTTATCTTAGTTTATCATCTCAAATATTGCATTCTTTTTGTAGGCTTAGACTATATTCTGTCTAAGATTCTAATGTCCAGGACAGTTTGTTTTTGATGGGCATTTGTGAGGCAAGTTCTTCTGTGATATCTGTATAAGGAGCTGATTTTTAATGTGTCCAAAAACATTCCCCTCCTCAGAAGTTTGTCACAGCATAGTACCAATCCTATGCCAAGGACACTGGCAAAATAAAATTATTTCTGATTCTAAAAGATGAAAGCTTTTCTTCTGCATGGTGATTTATCATTTAACGAATGAAACTACAAGAGTAAAACTGAGTTTAAAAGAAAATTTAAGATTATTTTGACTATTTCCTCATGTTGATCAGCTGACACTATTACAGATCATCATCACTGGGTTACTGTTACTGTATTTTAATATGCCAGTTCAAAGTTGTGAGTAACTGTAGCTGTTCTCAGATCTTTTCAGACAGATTTTAGGAAAAACTACTTTCTTTGGGTATTAATTAACAGCAGTAAGCAGATGTGTATTTATACCAGCACAATTAACACTTTAGTATGTGGAACTGAAATGCTCTGCAAATCTTTAAAGCTGTTGAAGTATGGTGAATTCTAGAAAGATCCAGATTAGAAATAGGGTGACATAAGGTGATATCAGATGTTCACAAACATTGTAGTAGCTCTGTAGCCTTTTTCTTTCAATTATTTTCATCTATGGTAACTAATTTTGTAACTGGAGATGTAATTACTTGTGACTATAATTTATTGTTGCTGATAAAGTATGTGTGACAGCTTAGAATTAAGTAACTTTAAGATAGTTTTGCGTATTTTGAAATGGGAAAAGGCATAGTCCCCATCTCAGGCACATACCAGATTGCTACAAGGCATATAGATTCTCAAGGTTTGCAAGAATTTTGCAACATCATAGGATTTGTGTTTCCCTAGCTTTATTTTTGAAAAAAAGCTGTATTCTTCAAAACTTTCCTCTAAATATCTTCCAGCTTGAAATGAGACCTAGCAGAAGTAGTACCAGCCTAGAGTTTTAGCAAAGATGTATGCAATCTACAGTGTGGCTGTATAATTGAAGATATTATAAGGAGCCTGTATTTTAGTGTTTACAGGGCTCTGTGTATCTTAAGCTATTAAAAAAAAAAAAAAAGCTGAACTTTTTCTTTAGTAAGAAGTGAATATATAATCAAGTTGAAATGAATGGAGTTAATAGGTTTGGTCTGTTCCATAAGCAATTCTATGCTTATATCTTGAAAACTGCAAAACACTATGGATTTTTGTTTAGACACTTCATATTTTTCTTTCAGTTAACTGATACCAGCTGCATCTACCAGCCTTTTACTATTTTACCAGTTAAGACAAAATGGAGCAATGCAAACTTTCATATTCTCTTATTTGATCTGGAAAAACTTGAGGAGCTTCTGCTGTCATCTCAACTCAATGGATTAAAGTCATCGAATTCATTCCACAGCTATGACACTCTAGAAAGAGCCAAAAGTACTACTGAGAAAAGGGTGCTGACATTAAAAAGAATTAAAACTGCTGGCTCCATATCTCCAGTGGATGGACAAGTAGATACTGTTAGTTCAAACCAGGTCTGTAGGGATAATAGTGCAGCTAGGCCTTTGGAAGAAAGTGGTGGCATGAGAAGGCAAAAAAAAATGAAGAGTTCAAGAAAGATTAGAATGCAGCCATCAAGTAACATCGACGTGAATGTCACCACTGATACAGCTAAACTGCTTTTGTCGTGTCTCTTACCGTGGGGTGTAGATAAAGAAATAGACAATCTTTGTGTTAGACGCTTAGATATCTTGATGCTTCAGTGTCCTGTTTCTTTTGGACTTGTGTCAAATGACAACCACCTATCACTAATGTTGCCAGGATGGAAATGTAGTGATTGTTGTGTGCTAGAAGAATGTGCAGTAATCAACTTGTTTTCAAAGAGAGTGCTTGATCTATCAAACAAGTACCTTGCTGCAACTGAAGGACAAACTGGCATGAAGGATGGACCCGAGAATAACGTTTATGGAACAAAGGGATTGGAAACAGTATTCTTCTTATTTAGCAGAATAGCTTTAATCAACAGGATAATTAACATACCTTCAACAATTACAGGTGAAATTGAGAGGTAAGAACCTTTTCATTATGAGTCTTTTCTTCCTTTATAGTGGTTAAAAAGTGAAAAATGAGAATCAGACATTTTTCTTAAATACAGACTTTTGCAATGCAGTTTACATTCTTTCTCTAGAGCTTTTTTTATAGGATGTTCTTTGAACAAATGAAGACTGGGATAAAGTTAAGTGTTCTTATATTTTTCTATTTAGCAGATTAGAACTGATGCCAGAATGCTTTTTCAACAGAACAAGACCTCAAATTGTCCAGGTTCACACCCTGTTTTTCTGGAGATCACTCTTTTCTTCACAGTTTAAACTAAGTAGAATAATGAGGTCTGTTCAGGCACATTGGGAGGTGTGCATGAAGCACATTTGTGCTGTTTTAACTTCCGCTCTCTGTAAGCAATATAATTCCTTTACCGTGAAATCCTTGGCTTACTGATGATTAAAACATGAGAAACAAAACAAGTCTGTCCTGGTTATGCTATCTAAAAAGTACAATGCCCCCAGTAATAATGGCAGCTACTGGGAATGAATGCCTCATCGGTCCTTACATTGTGAGAACCATCCCAAATAACATTTATGCTACTCAAAACAAATTTATTGACTAAATGCTTTTTTCAGCATTATAGGAAAAATAGCATGTGCAATGTTACTTGACCAAGCCAAATAGAACATACTAATCAGGCAATGCATATTGTCTACAGACTTTTGTTGTTCAGCAAACCTAGGTTGGTCTGTATTTAGCATTTTAGGGACAATTAACTTCAGTGTTGGTGATGCTATGGCCCTGAGGCAAGAAGGGGAACAAAGAATATTGATCCTGATGCTGCAAATACCTGTGCATCTTCCACAGAGCTCTAAGCATTCAGCATATCTCAAGAGATATGCACAATCCTGCAGGTCAAACACATGTTTCTCAGTTACTTTTACTGCTAATCACATTGCTTACTGGTCCGTATTTGACACAAGCTTTTATATTAAAGGTTGTTTTCAGGATTCCAGCTTGAACGTGAAGTCCTTTCGATGCAAGACAGGACTTTATGCTTGCATTGTGTCTTACAGTACTCTGTTGGAAAGACACTGTGTAATTGAAGTTAGTCATCATACCAGTATCGAACTTTTTTCCCAGACATACACATCCTGCTTTTGGAATATATCTCCCATAAATTTATAAGTATTAAAGTTGTTGCAAGAAAAAATGCACAATTTTTTTTTTTAAACTGTACTACAAAGTTTTATTCAGGAAATGTAAAGCCATAAAAGTTAGCATCTCTTGTAGAACTATGTATTTTTTTGTGCAAAAGATGGGAAAAAATTGCCATAAATTTTCATCACAAAAAGGCTATGAATTTTATTCAAAGACTCTGAAATGTTTTATTTGGGATTATGCCATGTTTTGGTTTAGATTGCCTTTTTTTCCAGAGCTGAATACTATACTTGTTTATAGCTGTCTTGTAGCTAAGTTTTAGTTTGATGCCATTTGTGATGTTTTAACATGGGCTGCTGCCTCCTAATGGCCTCATTTGGATAAAAGCAGTTGAGCTGTATTGGTTCTCTTCTTGAATCTTTTTGTTTGTTTATGGGGTTTGGTTTTTTGGTTGTTTTTTTTTTTTGTTGTTGTGGGTTTTAGTTTTGCTTTTTTTCCCAGAGCTCCATATTTTCCTCTAGAGTTCCTAAGCAGCCACTGCTAGCGCTATGGGTCTGCACAGAGACAGCACACAGTTCTTTTTCCTGCACACACTTGCCTGGTTCTGAGGGTGTACTTTCTTCATCCTGCATCTCTTACACATTCAGAAAATAAACAGACAAATAGCTGCAATTTTTATGTTATTGAAGGTTAAATTGTTCTTTCATAGGGAAGTTGATCAGAACTAGACTGTATTTGCTGTGTTTTATCAACACAGACTTCAGGTTTTAGTCACCTGGACATTTTCCTCTCTGCTGTGCTGGACAGGACATGTTTTTTTTTTCTCATTATGGCTCTCTCCCGTAATAGCACAGAGTTTATCTTTTCCCCTACCCTCCAATAACTGTTTCAGAACTTCAGACATGTCAGTCATAATTAACTTTATTTTTTTCCCAATAAATAAAGGTAAGAACAGTTGAGATATGTGAACAATTTTGTGCTGTTTTCTAACCTCTGTAAAACTGCATATGTCCCTCTGCAGTCAAGAACCATCATTTTCACATAGAATCAAAGTTGTGTGGGCAGAAACAACAAGCCAGCGTTACTGTGTTAGTAGAAGTGGATTAAAGCCATCAGAAAGAATTTTAGTGCTTCAGACACTTAAAAAAATAAAATACTGATTTTTTTATTACGTGATGTTTAGTACGTGTTGTACTTTCATGTGATAATATCGTCGTGTCTGAGTATTAAGGCATGGTTTTGATATCTGAAATTGCTATCTGAATGTATCCATACTTTCTGTATTGCCTCAAAACCAGTTATGTGTATGCAAAGTTATCTCCCTCTCTCCACCTAGGGAAAAAGCTCCATTTCCTGTGAAATTCCCTGTACTTCTTCCCCAGTAATAAGTGTAGCATGAATAGGACTTGACCTATTTGCTGCTATCTTAGGATTCAGCCATTTCACCTCTTCCTTTTGCAAGTAATTGGGGTCAGAATCAACTGTCGTGATCTGTGTTTATTCATTAACTCTTTTAATATGATTTATATATCTTTTTCACCACTTATTCTTTATTCAGGCTTTTCTTTCTTATGATGAGCTGTTAAAATAATGTACTTCTGCCTAATTAAAAGTTTGGAAGAAACCAAACAAATGTTTTGTCTGGTTTGCCTTCTAAATGAACAGTATGTAGCCAGATGTCTTGGGGCAGTTGGTTTAGCTAAAACTACTGCATGCTCAAGGAAAAAAAACTACGTATTGAATTCTAATTCATCAGAGCATTCATGGAAGGAGTTAGTAGGACAGCTTTCACAGCTGGTAAGTGTCCTAGTCTCCTAAGTATTACTGCAGTACAGATAGCTCTTACTAATTCAGTTATTAATATGAAAGAGAAAATGCATTCTGATCTCCTCTCAGTAGCTTATTTGTCAGCAAAGCCATGAATGTTTCTCCATTTTGTGAAAGCTTACTTTCTATTAGTACAGTGGTACAAACTCCAAAGCTTTTAAACTTTTTAAATTTAAAACAGGAGAAAGAATGTCTGAACAGATTATCCAGTGACTACAACACTTGCTTAATATGTATGGGGCTGACGTTCATAGTTCTGCCTACTTCATTGGCGAATGGGCAGTGGCACAGTGTCTAGCTACTGGTTTAATAATTTTGCAGTTCCAGCTTTCTTCTGTTAATGCTGGCCCACTTTGCATGCAGCAATGAAATATTCATTGGGCTGTAAAGACAATCATTTTAGTGTCAGTCAGCTATGGCCTTGATCTGAGGAATGTGATGGTAAAGTTTAAATTGCTGCTCTTTGGCATATCCAATGATTTTGCTGTTACAAGAGAGTGAAAGGAATTTCTTTATTGTTAAATAAAATATATACATCGAATCTGGAGAGTCAGAACTGGAAAAATGCATTTGTTCAATTCATAGACTATTGGGTATTTTTGGATTAGTCTAATATTCTCATTTTGGGCAGAAATTCTGTCTTTGTCACTATATATATTGTTCTACTTAAACCATGGGTTTGACAGATCATCATTTCCCAATGAAAAATATTTGATTGAAAAACTCTTGACTAGTTGCTATCACAAGTTTTCAGCTCATGGTTTGATAACTCAGTAAGTTTCAAGTTATAGTATTTCTGTGAACTATTAGCTATTTGATTGGATAAATAGACTCTGGAATGTGAAAACAGTGAACAGCAAATTACATTCTTTAAGCACACCTTATCAAACCAGTACTACTCTGTTTTTTCTGGGTTGTTTGTTTCTTTTTAAAGAAAGAAAAATCAATATTTTTAACATAATTTGAACATCTCAACAAAAACATGTTCATAATCCAAAAAAGAATCAAGTATGAAAAACATGGCTTTGGAAAAACTTGGACCTGAGTCTTTAAGCGGTTGTTTGTAAATGTGTTTGTACATCTGCTGGGGTTTTTGCAACTTGACCCAGACTGTGAAAATCAAGGAACCTGCAGTAAAATGTGTCAGATTATAAAGTGGGACAGAAACAGGAAGAAGCTAGTAAGAAAAGATCTTCAAAGAATTTGTTTTCTCCTGCCATTTGAGATTCAGATCTGTAACTTAGAGCTCTCAAGCTGTAAGCCTTCAGAGATTTAGTATTGCAAGGCTTTTGAATGTTGTTACTTACTGTTGTTTGTAGTGAATTTGAAAGGTGAAATATATTATTTTTAAATGACAACTAAATATAGTCTGTTCAGGGTCACTACAGGAATGTATTTAAAAGAAACAGTTCAAACTAGTGCACGGGTTTGGAGAGGTTTTTCACTTCTTTTCCCCTCTATCCATATCTTTTGTCTTCAAGGGTTAGGTTGCCGAGTTCATCCATGACAAAGTACTGAAAAGCAGTGGATACACACACTAACTAGCCTCCTAAATTGTAACAGTCTACTGAAATCCCAAGTATTGCAATAATAATCTGAATTATTTACCACCATGGAATAATGGAAGCCTATAAAATAAAGCTGCGAGTTTCCCTTGAACTTTTTTCCTACATAATAGAAAACGCAGCAAAATTCCTTTGTGAAAATGTTTTGATTCAGTTCTTCGTCTGTGTCTTTGTTTCTTTAATACAATGTAAAGGTAAACTATAGTAAGTTTTGAGCCAAATGTAAAGTCCCTGCATATAGATGGTACTTTTCAGTATTTGTGTACCTATGAATGTTTCAATACCAAGTTGTGGGCAAAAGAATGCAAGTGACTTTTGAAGAGAAGCTAAATTGTAGTTGATAGTAGAGTACCTACCTTAAAAAAACCTACCTTAAGACATAAGATTTTTGTAAGTACATTCAGATTTTGTTTAATAATTTCATATCCTTTTAGTCCACAGAAACCAGAACCTATATATGACAAGTGGCGAAATGTAGAAGCAGGAACACCTTCATTTCCCAGTTTTTATGGCGAGTTATCAAGCAGTAAGTATATGGAGGAGTGGCAATATTGGCTTCTAAACATTTTTTTTTGAATGCTAAAATGCATCATTTAATTTCAATAATGAAAAAAAATCCCTATATTCTCTAGCTTTGAGCAGGTCCACTTTGCAAATACAGAATCTGGATTATTCTGTTTTCTTTTGTGAATATCACAAAAGCATGTAAACAAAATGTTGATTATTACATAACACTGAAATCAAGGATATTTTTTCTGTGACGGCAAAACATTGATCTGAGTTTCTAAACATGTTTTCTAGCAATCTGAAAAACAGAAATTTACTAAAACAAATACTGTTGCCTCCCCCCTCCCCTATCTCCCTCATCACCATTACATGCCTGTGCGATGATATATACAGCCCTTCAAGCAAACTGTTGCCTTAGTAATACAAGAGTCTTCTTGACTGTTCAATAATGCCCTTAGACTTTTGGCTTGGGGAAGAATAAAGTAATCTTTTCACGTTAATGTCCCACAGGCAATTGTTCACCAGTCTTGGCTTTGCAAGCCAGTCTGAGTTTATGTTTACAGTATGTAAGTAAACAAAGAATGTTTAAATAAAACCCGGAACAGAATATGGATCTTTGTCAGTATGCGTTAACTAACAAATATAGTGTTCCTGTTATAGGCTAGATCCTGTCTAGACTGATCACACAAATGCTTTCAAGTCAAGTCTTGACCCTCTGCTATGTAAATAGCCTTCATGTCCCTATCTAAAACCAGGTTTTAGTGTACCTTTTCTTCTGTTGCTCATATTCACCATAACTGTGGAATGGCTTGTTGGAAGAAAGATGGAACATAAGATCAGGTGACAATAGAAAATAAGTAGGTGAAGGGTGGGGAAATGGTGTAGAGGTAACTAAAGTATTTGTGGACATAAAAATAGCTTTACTGAGTGACCTAAAACTTCTGAGGTAATGTAACTTGTATCCCATATCTCCTAGTTCAGTTATCTGATTTGCAAATTAAAATCTTCCGTAAGAATTGCAGCGCTCTCAGATGTTTTAGGAATGACCAGTTCTTTAGCATCGAGGACGTACTGGACAGCAGAACAGGCAATGCTAAAACTTGATTCTGCTGATGTTTCTGGACTTTCTGTACATATTTACATGTGTGCAAAGAGATGGGAACAAAACCAAATTTAAATAGGAGGTTTTAATGTTTTTTTGCATACATAGACATGAAACTTAAGTACTGCAACAGAGGACAAGGATAAATGATAGGTACTGTGTTGGCTGTACTGTTCTTCATCAGTGGGCACACTTGCTGAAAGACTGTTTTGTGTTTAAACCAGAGTTAGCCTCAGGTTGGTTCTTGAATCAGTAAGAACTATAAAAGCTATTAATTCACATTGGCGTTGCTTGACTCTTTCCTCACATCCAAGATTTTGGTGACCTGGTTCTGTCCCACAGGGGAAACTCAACTGTAAACTCAGTAGGTTCACACTAAAGAAATTAGTTGTAAGTTGTGGGGTGTAGGTTTGAAATAATAACATTGAGGTTCGACACAGCAAAGTTTCCAAAATGGGAGAAAAAAGAAAACAGCATAATTCTTCCTGATATATAAAGAAATCACATAAAACTCAAATTAAAACATGAGAAATGGAGAGGTTATTCTTTGACTGATCAGTTCTGTGTCTCTTATTTTGTCATCCCTTTTTATGTTTTTGTATTAGCCTTTACATTTTGTATTATGGTAACATGCCATGTCAGCTGTCAGAGATAGAAAATAAAACATTTGCTTTTATCTCATCTTTCTGTAAAATTATATTAAATGCTCTAGTTTTCTTTTTTCCTTTTTCATTCTTTTTTTAATCATACCTGTGTGTATGTTTCTACATATGTTTATATATTATATCAGATATTGACAAAGTTAATACAGTCATTTACTGAATAGCATACTGCTCCCATTCAGACTACATTAGCGTACCTGTAGAGGAATGAAGCTGGGTTAATTAACATTGATAATATACAGCTGTGGGTTGGCTTCAGGGGTAGCAGGTTGGCTGATGTAGACAAGGTGCAGCTGTGGCTGGTTATGTTAAGAGGCTGGGCAGCCAAGGAAGAGAGAGGAGGAAGAGGCAGAGAGAGAGTGTGAGTGCCCTGGATGAGAGACTAGGAGAAGGCAGCAGAAGGAGTAGCATGAAGAGTATGCTGGTATGAGATAGTAAAAGACCTTGTTGCAGCCAGCTAGTTTGGAGAGTGCTGTGACATGTACCCTCTTCACTTTGTGAGATGTAGGTACTTATGTGGTTTTTTTCAGACCTCAGTCCTCGCTGCAGGAATCCAACATTTAATCAAATGACAGCATTGTGTGATCAGGATGCTTCTGAGCCTTAGTGTTACTGCAGCACTGACAGCTGCTATTTACAATTCAGTTTCTGCTTCTTGAGACATACAGTACTGGCAATCAGAGATTTTTGTGTGGATTCAAAGGATCGTACAACCAATTTACCCAACGTATATGTCTGGCAACAAACATTGTATTAAAGTATTGAGCTGTCACACTTGTTTGTCGAAGTCCAAATGAAGAACTGGACTAAAACAGTACAGCTGCCAGTTCAAAGTATGCCTTGCTGTGACAATAATCTGAAATTCAGGATGGATAGTAACAAAACTCACATGCAAATCCATAAATTTAACATCTTTCTTAACTGCAAGTGTAACTGGTGAGCCACCAGCTATGTGACATCTTGACCACAGCTAGTATTGTTGCCCTGAATTAGAAAAATAGATCAGAAGGAACTGTAACTACACAAAATGTTATTGAATGTATTTTTGCATAGACTTTACTACTATGTTTTAAAGGTAAAGAAACACTTACTGAAGTAGTTTTAGAATTTGTATCACAAAAATCCATCGTGAGGTAGTCCAAATCAAAAAGTATTTTCAATATCTTTAAAAAATTATTATGAAAACATACTCTGTGGTATATCAGACCTCTGTTCAAAAAAACCCAAAAAACAAAACATCTTGATTTAGGATAAATGTTCAAACAATATATTGTCTGAACACTTTGTGCATACTTTTTCAGATCTTTTCAGGTATGTTGCTGAAGTGAAAAACTGAAAATGTTAAATATCTTTCTATTTGCGTACTTCTGTGTATATTGTCAGTTCACAAATTATGTATGTGTTTTTCAGGTAAAAGTAGATATCATTCCCCAGACTCTGGGAGTGTTTCATTGCTGAAACTCATTTATTGTTGGAGTGACCAATCTATAAAGGTAGGAAATAGCCAGTGTCATTTGTTGCAAAGTTAATCCTTAAGTAACATTGGCTGTAACTTAATATTTGGAATTTGTATACTGACATAATAGTTATGGATTTATGGTGAAATTATTACATGAACTGTGCTGTTCAGATCTATGGGCAGCACATTATCATTTTGGTATGATACATGCTACTCATGAAACTCTTTTGCCTTAAAGTACATGTTTAGATGTGGGAAAGTAACGGTCCTACTAGTCTCTAATCTAGGTGATCTTGTTCATAGCATGCATTTAAAAAAATATGTTTAAATTGTTTTAGTTACCTGTTCTCTAACAACCGGATGTAACTTGCATTACAAATGCCATTTTATGCTCCAGGAAAATAAAGGCCAAAATAAGGAAAGTGTCGCTATACCAATGTAGTATTATAGAAGAAACGGAAAATGCCTTCTTAAAGGGATAAATATTTAATCCCAAATCGTTGCTTATTAGAACACTCTTCAAGAATAACTTAGTTATGTATTCCCAGCTCAGATGAAGCTCATGCCTATTGTTAGTGAAGAATCTGATGTCTTGAGAAGTAAATTACCATTTCTTGATAGTTGACGGGTAACTGAAATAGTCTGAACAGTGAAATCTAGAGACCGTTTTTCATTTTGGAAACATGCATTTAGATAAAGGTATTTGGTAGCTTGAGCGAATTAATGTTCAGGAATACGAAACTCAAGACAGTATACTAGGACCACAAGAGATTTTACGCCAGAAAAGGGAAGTGCCTGTTACAACTTTATTTTATGATACTTTTAAAATTGCATGCAACTCTCTGCTGCATCTCTAGTGCAAAGAGTATTTTCCAGACCGGAGGTGTGCAGGGGTACTGCAGCGATAGTCCCCTGTTCTGTTAGATAGCCAGTAATAGTTTCTGCAAATACATTCAATTGAATTCAGAGTTTTATCTTGACCTTATCAATTTTTTGTATCCCCACTGTCTGCACATCTTCCGTATCATTTCAGCATTCTACTTCTCTCACAAACTATCCCTGTTGCTCTTAAAATAAGATTTGTTTCCCTTTTTAAATCCTTTTAATAATAATAAAAATAAATGAATACAGGACCTCAGTTTCAATAGTTGCATTAGTCATGTGAAATCCATGTAATGTTTTGCTGACCTGGTCAGCCACTGAAACTATGGAGTTCAATAGCCATGAAACTTGTATCTGTAGGGTCACTGACTATGTGGGATCTGTGTATTCATGTTTTCCGATTACTTTAGTGACTGATTAGTTTATACAATGATAATAGTCTTTACTACAGAAGGTTATTGGGCAGGAAGATAAGACATAGAATAAGCTACCTCACATCTGAGAAGTTTAAATTTAAGACGCTGAAATTGTCAGGTACTGCATATATCATGCTGTCAGTGCTTCCCAAATTTTAGCATTATTCAGACAGTAGCAATAAGCTTTGTTAATCTGCTTTGTAATGCAGATTTTGGGTTGCTTGCAGCCAAACTGCTGTAAACATTTCAACATTCAAAATTATGTCTGATGTTGGCAATAGGTGTGGGTATTAAGCAATGAATGATTTATACAAAATTATTATTTTTGTTGATAGTAGGGTGGCTTTTTTAAACCTACCTTTATACAAACACAGATTTATGGCCAATTTATTAATCCTGAGCAGCCTTATTAAGCACTCATGTACACTTACCCAAAACATCACTAGTTACCCTGCTTTTAAAAATTTTCCTTGTTGTTATCTTCAGTGGAGGATACTGGCTCTCGGACATGACCAAAAGGACTTGTCATTTTTAGATTCCTCGTCTCCTTACAATGCTGTAACAGCTTTTGTGCAAACAAGGAAACTGAAAAACTTGCTGCAAATGATTGATTGGGGGTTTACTGACTTAAAGTTGAAGGGTGGAGGGAGCTCTCTTTCTGTCTTAAATTTTAAAAATGCTTATATTTTTAAAATATTTTTAGGGTGTTTTTTTCCCCAGATGATTTTAAACAAAAGGCCATCTTCATGCATTTTGCTGTTCTTTCATATAAGATATAGCTTGTTGTTGCCACATTCCCATCCCGCCCAGAAGTCACTTAAGTGTACTCATCATTTCAGATAGATATAAAGAAAAAAAGCTTGCCCTGAAACTTTTATTGTGAGGAAACAGTGTTTGCATTTCTGACCTTAATTGTCCTTACTCTATATTTAAAATAGTCTGTTCTTCAGTTAAAACAAAGACCTGTCACAGATAGATTTATTTTTTTGTATAATAATACTATATTATTGAAGCTTTATGGAACCTTTTTGGCTGAAAAAGTGAACATTAAAATGAAACTTCAAAAAAAAGTTATCAGACTAGTCAGACTGCAGTCCAATCAAAATATTTTGCCTGTTGTTGACTCTAGCAGATACAAGGATATTTTCTTCTACTGGAAGGATTTCTTTGATTCTTATTTCCTTGCTCTTCCTAGCTCCTTAGTCTTAAAATCATAGATGTTAAAATGCCTTCTCCCTATGTCTTTATTCAGGCATTTCAAGAGGAAGAGTACAATAGCAAATAATTTGCTTCCTTTTTTCCTGCTCTGATTTTTTTAAAACCTCATTGAGTGAAGTTAGTTCTTGTTAGGTTGACTTTCCTGAAGATTAAATTCCTTTATCTCTTCACAAAAATGATTATAGACAGGATAAGCTTCCTTCTGCAATGTATTTTAATTCCTGAGCTGGACAACCATTTGCAAAACAGAGTAAACGACCCTGTTTCCAGTGCCCCCCTTCCATTTTCAGCGCTAATCTCAGCAAAGAAATTCAACACTAAATATGGCAGTGAGTTTTTCATTTAAACTTTAGTAGGTCAGTAGTTTCACTAACAACATACTAAGCATACATAAGGAGCATAAGCATAAGGATTTTAGTTATATGACATGTGGGCGATCTGTCATAGAGGGTGCCCACTGATGGGACTTCAGCAGTTTGCCTTTCCGTTGTGTACGGCAGGGTCAGGGCTCAGCGCCGTGACGTACTGTGGAGCTTTAGCCCAGCTGGCACTAAGCCTCACACAGCCGCTCGCTCACTCCCCCCATGTCATGATGGGGGAGAGGATTGGAAGAGAAGTGAGAAATCTCATGGGTTGAGATAAAGGCAGTTTTAATAGGTAAAGCAAAAGCCGCGCACACAAGCAAAGCAAAACAAGGAATTCATTCACCGCTTCCCAGCGGCAGGCGGGTGTTCAGCCATCCCCAGGACAGCAGCGCTCCATCATGGGTAACAGTTACCTGGGAAGACAAATGCCATCACTCTGGACACACACACACACACACAACCTTGTTCTTCCCCCAGCTTTAAATGCTGAGCATGATGTTCCATGGTGTGGAATATCCTTTGGGTCAGCTGGGGTCAGCTGTCCGGGCTGTGTCCCCTCCCAGCTTCTTGTGCCCCCCAGGCTGCTCGCTGGTGGGGGTGTGAGAGGCAGAAAGGCCTTGGCTCTGTGTCAGCACTGCTCAGCAGGAACCGCAACAACACTGTGTCTAGCACAACCCAAAACACAGCCCCATACTAGCTACTGTGTAGAAAATTAACTCTGTCCCAGCCAAAACCAGCACACATACCTGTATAATTATCATTATACATTATCAGATCGTTTACTTACACCTTCATAATCAGTAGGAGTTATACTTCCGTTCCTCCTAGTCCTGAGTTACCTGGACATAGAGTCAACTCTAACCTTGAAAGAGTCCTGTTATAATCCCAAGTAATAAGACCCTGTTAGAACCTGGATGCATTAATTCAGGAGCTTCATCAGAAATACAGTTTATACAGCTTCAGCATACAACATTTAGGTCCTGATTCGAAAGTCCTCTACTGCCATCCTAATGTTGCAGTATTCCTTTTCTGTACAAGAAAATTTGTTTCCTCTATTATCAGCTAGCTATTTAGTAGTGTCCCCTTAGGAAAACTGTTGATGCCATATTTAGAACTCTGACATAATCATCTGCATTAGGAATATTTTAGCCTCCCTCTTTCACCAGCAGAAAAAGATACACACTGTGGAGGGACTGCTGAGATTTGGAGAGGAATAATGATATCAAGACTTCCTCATCTCTTTCTATTGATTCCTGCGGTGCACCTGTATTTTTTTTTTCACCTCAGTTACTTCATTTCTATTAGTATCTAAAATAAGGTGGGATGAATCTGAGATACATTACAAAGGACTTTACTTTCAAAGAATAAACCACTTCATGTTAAGGCCATTGCAGAGACTAGTAGTAAGAAGCTAGTATCTTCTTTCCTGGTGCTCAACTTTACAGTAATTTCTCCAACAAGCTCTAAATGCATTTGTTTTTACAGCATTTGTGTCTACCTGAAGCCACCTCACTTCAGTATCAGTGTGTAGACAACTTTTCTGACAGTTACTGTCCAGAATTAGAGGAAAGCAGACTGAATAATAAAAGTCTGATGTTTTGTTCTGTATTTTTTTTTGGTTCCTAATGCAACTGTGTTATGGAGGCACCTGGGAGGCAGTTTCTGCAAGGCTCAGCCCTGTAGAGGTTACAGCCTGAGCCATAACCAGGAATGATGTCTATTGACTTCTCTCCTTAGACCTAC
The DNA here is from genome assembly GCF_963210335.1 of Falco punctatus. Taxonomy (NCBI): domain Eukaryota; kingdom Metazoa; phylum Chordata; class Aves; order Falconiformes; family Falconidae; genus Falco; species Falco punctatus. The sequence continues at coordinate 55,918,872 of NC_137587.1, forward strand.
TCTTTATGAAGAGAATAGTAATCCTTCAAAGTAATTGATAACGTGTAGAAAGGCAATATAACGTAGTATAGATGTAACAGTACAGTTTGCCTCAACTTTCCTTCACTTGCCTTTTCAAATTGTTCTCTAGTATTGCTGCTGCAGTGTCAATTACCTTGCACTCCTTAATATCTGCATTTATAGTTGGACATATGCTATTTATACTTCTCATGCATAAAAGAAGCATAATTTTTGTCATATTTCACAATCCAGTCTATAAAACAGCTAGTATTTACAACAGTGGTTACAATTACGGGGGGAAAAAATGAACGTGTATGTTAGCAGGCAACAAGGTAGCAAACGTGTATGTAATGCAGAAGGGCATTAAAGAGAAGTATAAACCGTCCGAGAAAATGGAAGGTGCTCATGTAGATTTTTGTTAGAAACAGGCAAAGCTTTTGGAGACTTTTATACTTGGCGATAAAGATAGATGAGTTATATGAATTCTTTGGGAAGATGCAGTGAGAGGATAAAACTGAATGTGAAAGTCAGCATTGTGGAAATGCAGATTCAACAAAATGATAGACAAGTATCATGCAGAGATGTACGGGTGCCTCTATAGTATCATGTGTTTATTTTGTTTTAAGATGTTAGAGGAAATTACATTACAAATTGTACCTGGCTGGCATGCACAGCAGTGGTATGGGTAATGAATATCTGATCCAGATTAGTGACAGGGTCTTAGCAGATCAGAACACCATGAAAAACACATACTGTTTGTAATTCTTTTGTGTACCCCTGTAAGAGGTGGTTTGGCTTTTTTTTGGTCAAAAATTTTCCCAGGACAATGAAAACGTGTCTGTGTTTCTTTCTCTTTCTTAATTATTGTAGATATATTGTAAGAGTCTGCTGTAAAGTCAGGCTCTGTAATCCCCAAAGCTTAGGTTGTACGGATGTGAGGAATTGGTTTCCTCTGTAAAATAAAGTGCTATTTTAACAAGATGAAGGTTTGTGCTGTGTTAAAGCACATAGGGCTGAGTTCACTTGCTGTGAACTCTTACGCTGTGGACCTGATTATGGTATACTTGTCTGCGATAAAGGATTTTGTCACAAAGGACACCTACAGCCTTTGTTCTGCTTAATGATTTGAATTTACAAGGGCAGCTAGAAATGTGATTGAGGACAACCTGCGAATTCACTGTACTTGATTAGTGAGATGAAGCTGTCTCTCTTCCAGGCAGTCTGAGAAAGCCTGCATACATCAACTTCAATTCATATTAAACTTAAATATTTTTAATGGACTGTTTCTAAAATAAATATAATGTAAATGTAAAATATTTCTATATAAACATATTTAACTTAAAACATTCATATTCCATTTAAGTTCATATTTAAGTTGAGGTGGAATACACTGTTCTGGAAACTTCAGATTTTCTCTGTCTTTCAGGAAGTTTCTTGTACTTGAGAGCGAATACCTTCCTGAGGGGGGAAAACTGTATTTCTTTTCTGGGGGAAATACCAAATGAAGAGAAGGCACACGTGCTGCCATTCTGCAGCATGCTGAATTTTAGACTGAGTAAGGATTGCAAAAGTTTGGATCTGTTGTGTAAGGTGTTATAAACATCTCAAGTGTTTAAACTTTCTCAGTTCTCCTGGGGCTTCTCTGCTAAAGTAAAAAGAAAAGTGATAACTCCACCATACAGTCTCCACAGTGCTTTGTCTTAACACTCATATGTGGTGCATCAGTTATTGCAAGTGCCATTTATAGGTTGTTCATCATTCAGCAGATGTTCCTTTTGCGTAAGAGAAGTTTGAGAAATGGTATTTCTCTTGGTTAGACAAAAAAATACTGGTTTATCATGTTTGTGCTAAAGGAATTAATAGAGGATCACCACTAATAGCAAAACATTCTTTAAGCTTTTCAGAGAGAGACTAAATATCAAAAAATCTTAAAAAGTCAAAATACGAGTCCTTCTGCAGTCTATAAAGCATTTTTCTACATCATAGAAAAAATGAAGATATTTCTTATCAGCTATTATCACCATGTACTTTACTAATTTATATTGTCATGATCCTTTGGAATCAGGGAGGCAGTAGGCAGGTATTCTGGTTTTGAGATCAAAGAAAATGCATTTTTGATTAGTTGGAAGCAGGCACGATTGACAACTCAGACCATTTGATTGCTATCCAGTTAACTTATTTTTCAGTATGTAAGTAGAGACACATGTATCATACAGTTATCACTGTATGAAAGATATTGGTAAGTGTTGACTTTCTAATGACATTCACTAGAATAGTCTTAAAATTTTGTAGTAGTTATTTAAAATTGTCAAATGCTTAGATAAATAATTGAAGTACTGATAATCAGCCAATAATGATTTGCATTTTTGACAGATTATTGAGGCAATGCAAGCGGTGCTTCTGGCAGAAGTTCAAAGGACTATGAATACCTTGAGAAAAACTGCAATCTGCAGAGAGCCATTGGCCATAGTAGAAAATGGAAGTGGTAAGTTTTGAATGGTGCCAAGGACTGAGGAGGGGGATTTGCAACACATTAAAAATGTTTCTTTGCCACGTAGGTGGAAAATTTACTGGTATATTCTTTTACAAGAACTTTCTCTAGTACTCAGAACAAGGTAGGAGTAAGAGTTCATAATATATTATTTCTGTGTAAGACAAGCCAAACGGCCTATTTCTGACCTTATCAGGTGATGAGTTTTCTCATGTGATTGTCAAGGAGTTAAAGGACTTTCATACTCTCTCATCATCTCTGAACATTACAGAAGAAAGCAAAAACTTTCTTTGATTGTATGATAGTTCTGGTATTGTAGATACATTTGCAAATAAATGAAGCAGTGTGTTTGCAATAGTATCAGTAAATAATAAAAAATATTGAAAAGAAGTTTTACAAACTTACCAATGACATCAGAACTTACACAACACTAAAAATTAATTGCTTAAATTTTATAACTTCATAATGTAATATAGAATATTTTATTTTTCTTTTAGAAATAACCTCCCTGCAAGGAGATATCAAATGCATTTTACAATTACATCATATCTTTTTATAAGAAGCTTACTCTTTGCAACTTTACAATGGTGCTAATGTTTATGGTAAAAAATGATTGAACCTGAATTTATGTTATGAAGTTATACCTTTCTTTTTTTTTTTTTGAGCCCATTAGCTGAGTCTTAAAATTAAGTGACCTAAATTTTAGTTCCAATCTTATTAGTGAGCCTTCTCTTGGGAAACTAATTTATAATCTCATTGAGTGTGTGTCTGTCATGAAAATTTGTTACCAATCTGCTTGTTCCAGGATACTAAAAATGAACAGTGATACTTCAGGCCACAAAACAAAACGGTGTCTCTATAATTTGGACTGTTGGAATACAGTGAAACTCGAAACACTTTGAATAATTGTCATATATGTGTTTATACTTTGCTTACACGGAGAAGATATCTTTGAATCATTTCATTTTTATGTGGTTTGGGAGAAGATGTGTTCTAACCAAAACACGCCCAGCTGCAAAATTCATATATGAATTTGATTTCGAATTTCATGAATTTTCAAAGTGTGTTTCTATGTGGTGTTTTGACAAGGGTTACAACAAAAACGGAACTGGAAGTTGCAAATGCAGGTGTCTGCAAATTCCAGGTGTGTTTAGGTCTTTGGGTTTGTTTCAAAGCCTTCTCTACTAGATGAAAAAACATTTCTGTAATGCAGAGTGCTGGAATGATTACAAGAGCCTAGTTGTCAGTTGTTGCTTAATTCTAATTAAGTATTAAGGCTCACGCAAGTTGTGAATTCAGTGGAGTTACTTCAGCTTTCCTCTCTCTGAAAGGGGGATTTGGTTGTTTGTGTGTCTAGTAAAAGATTTTACTATCGTTTTGTTCTTAACCCTATTATTTCAAGGTTATTCAACAAACAACTGGAAAATTGCTTTGCTAGAAAGAGCACAGTGTTCATACTGGCTCGGACTTCTTCATACGTAATGATTTGAACTACATAAATATATCTTGTAAAGCAGAGTGGATTTTCTGACATATTATTGTTCAGCAGTCTAGTATATTCTGGAATAGACAGAAAACATCCAGGAAGGATGGGAAAGAGATGTTACACCATGAGCATTTAATATCGTACTAGCTTTCTTTTTGTTCTCATTTCCATTTGTGTTTTCCCTTGTTGCATTATTTACCACAGTATGTAAATACCACAAATGTTCTTGTTTTGGTTTGTATGGTTTTCTAATATGTGCTGCAAAACTTGATGGATTTGTTTGGAATCAAACACATTTTTTTTGTGATCTCTAATATGTTATAGAGTAAAACTATTTGTGGCATGTAATGAAATACAGTGGCATACAGAAATTATTAAAAACCCACCCAGGTGTAAGTCCACAACCAGTGTAATTACCAAGATAAGTAATCATTTTCTGGGTTTTAGTCATTCATCCAATAGGTATGTAGTCTTATATTTTATTAAATATTCTGTGTTTATGGGTTGTACAGTAGCTGTCATCTTGTGCAACAAGGTAAAGGTTAAATATTGTTTTGGGTTTTTAAGTTATAATTCAAGACTGGGAATCATGCATTCTGACTCAGAGTAAAAGTATCTGAATCTTGGCAGCCATAGTCATTGTATTGCATTTGTGTTTAGTTGGAATTAATAATTTGGTCTGGAGATGTGTAACTCAATGAATTTCCACTGAAGTCAACAGAAATTTTCTTTAAAAAGACAAACAGAACTTTCAGGATTTGACCTTCAGTTTTTATTATCTTCAAAGTTTATAGCAGGGGTCCTCAAACATTTTAACCAGGGGGCCGGCGCGTGGATGAAGTGGCAGGGAGTCATCTACGGCTGCTTGGTTTCCCCCCCCAACCCCCGTTGGGGGCAGGGGGGTCTGTAAATACCGGGGGCCGGATTGAGGACCCTGGGGGGCCGTATCCAGCCTGCAGGCCCTAGTTTGAGGACCCCTGGTTTACAGTATATTATGTAGTTGTTTTTTCAGAAAGAGCTGTACTCCTTAGGAAGCTCCTGCATCCATACTTCATAGTTAAAGGTGATAGCATTTAGACAACAGTTTCACTTGCTGATTAATTTAAAATGCCATCATTTTCTCTGTGGTTCCATACAGACAGAATTGTTTGTTTAATTGAATTTTTGAAAAAAAACCCAAACCCATAATATATTTTTTTCCAGAAACAAAGATAAGGAATTAAAAAAGCTATTCATATAAAGCATGCCAGAGAAAGGGTTAACTGTGTTCTGTCCTAGTACCTTCTCCTATTGTTGCTAAGAGGAAATATAAATGCAAACAGTTGCAATTTCTTCATGTTAATGTCAGAGATAATAATTTTGGACCTATTCCAAACATATTGATACCAATCTTACCATTGATTTCTGAAAGCTTTGCTTCAGTTCTTCAAAGAAACTGAGGTCCTTTTCAATTTCTTTTGAATTCATCATAATTTTGACAAAAAGTACATTGCAATTTGTGCCTTCTTGCCTTTTTCCTAAATGCTGATAATCTCAGATTAAGGGTACCATTTAACAGCTTGTCAGTGTGGTATTGTTTTCCACTGCCGTGTGAGTCAGAGGCAGTGAATGTAAAGTTTTAGGAATCTATTTATCCACTTTATTTACATAAACTAAGAGGAGGTAAATTTGCTGGCATTCTTCCTTCATTTTTCATTTATTGTATTTGATCTTACAACACACATACCTCATCCATACCCAGCCATGTGCAGAACTTCTTTGATCAGAGGGAAGAGGGTGGTAAAACCACCACTCTCATTCAATAGTCCAGTGATGGGGTACAAAGAAATTGGATAGTCCCTCCTGCAGTTGATGGGAACCATTCCCTTCCACAACAGCAATTCATTGCTTATCCTCAAGGCATTTTGCAGTGAGTCATCTACAGGATTTTTTCCACTTTTCATGGAGATCTCGAAGTATTTGCAAGGGTAAGAGTTAGAAATGAGATTCCCTCACCTCCAGGTGTGTGGTGCATGTAGGACTGTGATCTGCTTTTAGCTGCTGCGCTGAAACAGCTTCCTATGTGCCATTCTTGAATGCCTATTTCTTCTAATGCATAGGTAGCCAAAACTGTCTCATCTGAAACAGTGTTATAGCATACAAGTTCTGGAATTGTGTGCCTCAATTTTCTGTAAAATGTGAAGAACTGGATTTATTTACCTTTTAAAAAAATGTGAGGATAAATATGTTTAAGATGTTAATGCTCAGATAATAAATTGAGGAACTGATGTATGTGATATTCTAGGAATGCCAAAAACTGGAAAAGTGAAAGGAAAGCATGAAGTATAGGATGTATTCCTAAATGCAGATACTATTTTAACTGCCTCTTATATTTGTGAAAAAAATTAAATGTAAAAAATCACACCACTAAGACTAGCTTGCAATAAATTCTGGTTACCACTTAAAAATTCCAAGTTTAAGTAACTGCTAATGTTTCAGGCTTTTAGGTTTATTTGAAAGCTATTTAGCTATAACCTCATCTTTTGTATGTGGTTTTGGAGCTCTTTATTCAATTAAATAAATTGGTTCTTGCAGGAAAAAAAGCTTTTGCTGATAAATACTAGAGCAAAATTAATGGTGGCAATTGAATCCTTAGGTTAGTGTAAAGAATTGTCAAAGACTTATCTAGAATATAACAATATGTTTTGTTAAAATGAGGAGTCCACTTGGTAATGGTAAATCAATGAAAGGCGGGATATAACAGCTTCTGTTCACTAGAAAAGTGTAGTGACCTGCAGCAGAGGGTTTCAAACACTTCTATTGTAAGGGTTTCAGAAATCTGTCCAGTTGTGGATAACTTTTTTTATGTCAACTCTTAGGAAGTCATTCTGTGGCTGTGTCTCTCTAAAGCAAAAATGAATCTTGCCTGCCTGCAAAGTCTTAAGCTTTTGTCAAGGTAGTGCAGATAAGGAGAAGGGTTGTTCTGTCTCCGATACTTTTTTTCGTATTGCTATCGTGTTACAACCTAGTTCCTTTTCCTATTAGTCCAATTATACGTTCTAACTCGGTATTTAAAAACAAAAGACACCTAAAAGTCAACCCTGAATCTGAGTGTTAGTCGATTTGGACCACTGATATCACAAAGATTACACAGAATTTCAGTGAAAATTCGTCCTTTTTTGCCTGATCGCTGGGGAAATAACTTTCAGGGGTGTAAAACGCATTGATACTCTTATTTAGTGTAACTATATTAAGGTAATATGTGTTGTTTGTGTTCTGGTGAAATACCACATGCCCAGAAAACTTTGAACATCATCTTGAGGAATCAATGTCTGGCTTAACATTTTATGTTCAGATAAATGTACATTTGTCCTCATATCTTTACATTTCCCTTACCATGTTAGTTTCAAGTTTGGATTTGGGCTTGTGATGCATTCAGTCTTTGAAACTGCTTGCCTTGCTGTGGCTGGGTTCCATATCCCACATGAACCAAGTAATCAAGTAAAATCTGGAAAAAGGTGTCAGGACAAAATGTGCTGGAGTCCTAGAAACTCACATAACCAGAAAATGAAAACTGTAGGTGCAGCTTTTGGGAAATGTTTCTCTTGTGGATTGACTACTTGTACAATCAGGGATTAAATCAGTTCAGGGGAGGGGGGGAACTTGTGGAATGATTTCTGATAAAAGAAGAAAAATCTTAAGGGAAGAGCAGATTAGGGTACAAAGGAACTGGATGTGAAAAGAAAAAAATCTAGAAAAAATGGAGAAGAAAAAATTATAATAGAAGCACGGTGATACGAACATGTACAAAAGATTACCAGCTTTCCAATGGAAATCACAACCAGGAAACTGGTTGCTGATTAAAAAAATTCAAGAATAGAATTTGATCCTATGTCTGATACCATGAAGGTTATTGAGATTAGTTGGAACCAGGAAATGAGGAAATTTTGACAGTGTGCATTATTTTGGATTGAAAGAAATTGTGGAAAAAAAGATAATTAAATGCACACAGTTAAGAATCCACTAATCCCAGCAGCATAGATTTTGAAAAGCATAAGAGAAAACACATCTTTTTTAAGCACATTCCAATCTCATGAAAGAAAAAAAGACAGTTCAGTTGTCTGGAAGAAAACCAAGTACAATAAGAGGCATCTTTCACTATGACAGATATCCTAAAGAAAAGTGAAGGTTTTGTGTTAGTTTTTATAACCTATTTGTTAAACTCACAAATTTTACTGATATTGTGTGTGTGTATATATATATATGTATATGCAGATATTTGAAGGAACCTAAGGTGATTTACCCTGTGCAGGCTGTTTACAGATTTTATTGCTTTAGAGGAACCAATAGTACTTCCTGCTGCTTTCTCAGATGAGTTTGTTTTTTCTAGGGTATTGGGTTAAGTATCTTCTGTTTGGCATATGATGATTTAGAGTATGTCTCCAGAGCTTATGTTTCTACTGGCCAAAAAATAAGTGCAACAGGGCTAATAGATTGCACTTAGCAGTGATGAAATTAAATTTGCATGAACCCACTCTTAATTCTTTTCAAGAACAACATTTCCACTTTATATCAAAATTCTGTTTACAAAATATATTGGAGCTGATCTGGGTAGGTCAGAGTCCTAAGTCATATTGAAATATGAATCAGGCCACCATTTTTGTGAGGTAAGCGTAGGTTTTGGTAAAAATGAGTGCGAATGTTGACATGAAGTAGTTCTTCACACTTCAAGAATTGTTTTCATACATGGAGCCTCCAAAATGTTCTTCTGAGCCTTACAATACCTGTGATTAAAACATGTAGTATTTCAAATTAAATTGATCAAAACTGTCCCTCTTCCTAAGTAGTCTCTCTGTGCTTTGAACTATTTCTGAGCTTTAGGATTACTTTTAGGGCAACATCTGAGCCAAACACTCCAATCATACTTTCTTGCAGTTGTTATTTTTCGACTGATTTGACTTTTGGCTTCAGGTACCTTCCTGCCTGGCATCTCTCACATCTTTCCAGTTCAGCCCTCTTCTCCTGTTACATGTTGCATATTCAGCCCAGATTCTTCCAGGCTGTTTTATTCCTTTACATTCTCATCTTCCACTTAATCTTTTCCTGAGAAAAAAGAATGTTAAATATTATCTGCAAAATGAAACTTCCTTTCTCTGTCCACTCTATTCTTATTAGTGCAAATATTTCAGCCAGTAAGAACTGAAAGTTTTTTAGATGGAACTGAAGTTTTGTGCTCTTGGACAAGTTCACGCACATTAACAAAATTCATTAAACTATTAGACTTGCTTCAGGCTGTTTTAAAAAATTCTCTGGCAGGCCAATTTTGTGTGTGCGTGCAGTAGCAATAAGCAGCATAAGAAATGATTGTATAATCAACATTTCAACACTATTAATGAGAATTAGATTCATCTGTAATCTCATTTTAGTCTGTGAAACAGCAAACCAATTAATCTAGCATTTTTGTGATGAATGGACTTTGAGTATAAGCTGGTGACAGCAGTAGCTTTCCTCTGTACTGAATATGCATTAAAAATGAGTGTATTATATCCTAGTTTCATATTACAAATATTTCCAGTAAAAGAATACAAATCAATGTTATATTTTACCATCTAACCTGCAGTTTAACTATACCACTGTATCATGTCCTATATATCCAATTAAAGCTGTGTTTTGATCCAGTAGTCTTTAATATTAGTGGTCAAGTACTAAAGGAAGTAAGCTTAAAGACTTATTCTAGAACTACAGCTTATTTCATTCCATGCGTCATATATTTTACCAGAGAACTCCTTAATGTAGCAGAAATCAGATTTGGTGTGTATTTTTACACAAAATCAAATTGTACAGGCGCCATCTCGGATTCCTCCAAAACATTAGGAACAATAGGATTCGCTGGTCAAGGAGAGGCAGTAAGGATGGCATGTATTCTAAATTCAAATCCACAATGTAGTTTGGATAGTTTTATTTTCTATGTGATTTTTTTCAGTGTTTGCTGAATGGGAAGGATCTCTGATGCCTTCTATTTCGATCTTTAAAAGTAAGCACACTCTTTTGGGGGGCTGTTAATACAGACATATAGAATTATCACTGGTTCATTTTTAGCCTTTACTGTTTATTTAGAAGTTCATTGGGTAAAGACAAATACAACACAAGTATTCCAAAGGTTTGAAAGCTGGTTCTGAGTTGGGGCTTCAAAATAACAAGCAAAGGAACTGCAAGTACTTCATGTTTAAAGCAGTGTCCCCAGCTTTTTTGGAGCAAGCCTGGTCTCCTCTGTCTTCTGCTGTTTTTTTTTTTTCAACAGCCACTCCTTGTCACACCTCCGTGTTCTGCATGGCTCCTTGCCTATATTGTTCTTCTTAGTCAAACACAGTGTTCAGACTTGCTAATAGCATGTCATTTGTAATCCTTATAGTTTAGTTGGAACCCTGCTTTTTTTAATGACTAATATAGTATACAGAGCTGTGTGGGTCAAATAAGCCTCCTGATGTTCCCTTAGAACTGGAAGAGATGTAAACATAGCATGGAAAATAAGTAAGTTATAATGTACTATTTTAATTTCTTGTATGTCATGCTTTTCATCAAGCTGTGTCTGTATAACATAAGTCTTCATCCAAAACATAGTAGAGAGAACAGAACCTGTTGGTTTTCACTCTGGTTTGGTTACGTTTTGAAGTTTGTCATTCTAATATTTTACCTTAGCAATGCTTAGAATCCTTAACTGCTCAGATTCTCTCCTGTCCGTTGTCCATGCTGTTAAGTTAACTCACAGGCCTTAATGGTGTTTCCCTGTTTCACGCTATTTGTCCTTCTTTCACTCACCCAGCTTCTGTAAAAGCTTGTGAATAAAACAAAGAAGAAAAAAAAAAAAGAATATTTTAGTAAGTGCCACACTTCCTCTAGAACTTGTGGTAATAATTCTTGAAAAAGCTGGACATTTTCTATTCATGAGAAGCAGACTGAGGCGGGAGAAAAAAGTACTTCTATATATAGTCCATTATTAGTACTGAAACAGCCCTGTGCCTATAGCCACAGAGCAGGACACTATCATAGTATTAGAACATCTGGTTTGTATTTATAACACTCGATCTAGGGTTTTTCTGGGCTGTATTCATGTTCTGTAAGCTCCAGCCTCCTGTTACTATTTTTATTAATTTCTTCCTATAAAATGTCTTTGCTGCTTGATGTTCATGTACAATGTTATGGGTACACGAAGGTCAGGAAAGACTTCAATAGGTCTTACCCTAGAAGGACTGGAGAGATGGGTACTTTTCTGAGAAAAGAGGGGTTCAGAAAAGGATGGAGAAGGGGGATGACCCCCAGGTGGAAGAGTTTTCTTCTCCATATTATGTAATTATACTGCTGCCCTGCTTGGAAAAGGTTTGCAGGAATTTGGCAGTATTTTTTTCTTTGGGCTCTGTTGCCTGGCTTTGGCTTATTGGGAGTAAAATCTTGCTGAGAGGTTTCAATTGCAGTTAGCTATGACTTCTGTTGTCTTGGGCTGTCGGTAAGCCAGAGCAATCTGCAGTGTGCAGTTAACATTAGTCTTCTTTCATGTGATCAGAATAGCGTTTATTTAATATTGCTTTTTAGGATACGTGAAGCAAAGTACCCCCCAGTTTTGGATCTTGTATATTTGAATCGTCTGGAAGATACAGAATTGGTTCCTAGACTTAGTCTGTAACTGTATTTGAAATGTTCCTGTCCCTGAATTTCAGATCATCTGTCTCCCCTAGCTTATATGAAAGGAAATTATAAAATAACATCAACTCTATTATTTAACTAAACAGTAATACAATAGTTATCTGGCAGTAAGACAGGTTAAATGCTTTAATAGCATTGTTAGTTTTTAAAAAAAAAATCCTTGCAGAAAGAGAGAAATTACTTCAAACTACTGTTAATTTTCAGTAAAATGGAATTTTTCCATTATGTTTTTAGTGAAAAACACAGTGAAAAGTGGAACTACTTTATTTATACAAATCTTCTTTATTAGTATTGAAGTTGAGAGTCTAGCTAACACTTATCCAGCAGAGCAACACAACTTAACAGTACTTGTCTCTAATAATGAGAGCAAGACATCAGTCTCAGCAAACAAAAAATGAAAGTAACTCAAAAGAAGGCTTTCTTGCCTATCAAGCTTATCAAGAAAACATTGAACCAGTTGGAGGTACGTATATAGCCATCACTATGTAGAACATATATCAGCAGAACTGTTACGTTTCGGGACAGAGAATGTGTTCACATCCCTGTGTGCAATTCTACACCTTCATGTATTTTTAGAAGTCTTAGTACATCTATTTATATTTTATGTCCCTTCTGTAATCCAGAATCTGTTTTGCTTTTTCTATAAAGATGAGCTCAGAGTTGTTTCAAAGCAGATAAAAATTACTAGTAGAAATATTGTTTCACATTTGCATGGTACATTGAACGAATCAGCACAAGATAACTTCCAAATTCTGAAATTTAGTAAGGATATTGTTTAGTATTTTCCTCTCTCATACGTTGTTCATATTTAGTGTTTCATATGCTTTATTTTAAGACCCAAAATTTTAAGACCCAAAGTTAGATCTACCAAGTGTCCCATCTTCAGCATTATATTTTAGTTCTTCAATTGTATTTACTAATAAAAATGGTAACTCAAAATGTCAATGAATACAGAAACCTTTTCAGTACATCAGAGGAAATTTTTTCTCAAATTCAAAGTTGTATCAGCAGAAGGCTCCCCCACCCCCCTCCCCTTACTCTTGGAAAAATTCAACTTGTGTCACACTTAAGATACCTATCACTAACTCCCTAAAGACCAGATGCCTGTATTGTTCTCTTATGATGGATGCTAGTCACATCACCTGCTGCACTACTAGAAGATGCTCAGATAGCCTAGTGAAGAGGGTAAAGAAAGAACCTGAATCCAGGAGGTATTTTCAGTACAATAATTAATAGCTGCTCTATGTATTCTTTTCTTCTCTACCACCCTTGAATGAAGATAAGTTTTGGATTTCCTTTTTCCTTTTCTTTTTTGCCTTAAGCTCCAGAAGTAAATTTAAAAAGAGAGAAACAAAATGTATCTGACATAAGTAAAGCACGCCTGCTCAGTTTTATGTACTGATAACGTTCTAGTGCTAAATTTTCTGTTTCTTTTGGAAATGAAGAGCTGTCAAGGTTTTGCATCTTACCAGACTGGAGAGTTTAGTGCTGACAATGAACATAAATCTTTGTCTTGACTGAAAAGACAATCTATTTTTTTTATTATGTAAGTTAAGCAGGCACTGGTTTTAATTTGTGTTTTCAGGAAACAGTAGCATTTTGGTATAAATCAGGAAGGTCTTTCAAATATGTGTGTCCCAGATAACCTTAGCAAATTAAAACCATCCTCAACGCACAGAAAAGAATTTGTTATTTAATTAGTACGTGTCTCTTGGAAGGTTCAAAAGGAGCCCCTTTCACTAGTGACCATTGTTATCCATGTCAAGGTATGATATATAGTATATTATATCAATTACAGTGCTGGCAACAGATATATTAAGGAATAGTAAAAAAAGATCATGAGTGTAAACCTGTGCTTTTCTGTAATGACATTTAATGGATTAGTTGCATGGTTAGGAACGTTTTAATACAGGACCTGTATGGAGTTGAGGACTTATGTCAGTGACAAGCACACGGTAAATAAAGCTAAAACATCAGTAGAAGGTCTGATCTAACAGGCATAGCAAGCAGATGCACTTCATGCGTACGCAGACAGCAAAGCATGTCACAAAAAAAAATGGACTGACAGACAGGGCAGAACCGTTGTTTCCAATCTTCTTGTGATAACTGCACATAGCAGCAATATTTGCAAAACAATTTCTGTAAAGTTCCATGGGTTATAAGGAAGTAGTTTCCCTCAGCCTGGAGTAAGCTGTTTTTTTGTAAAGGGTCTTTAGTGGTCAGCACAGACGTGTGCTGGTTTTTTAGTTATGCTCTAATCCAGTTCACAGATGTTATAAGGCAGTGTTCTTTTTCACTCATTGACTGTGCCTCTTAAAACGTGCCTTTTACCCTTTATGTTCTACTGCTCTACTAAAGAGGATTTAAGGAATAGGGCTACTTTGGAATAATACCCCCGGTTTCCTCCACTGTCCACCCCCTTCCACCCCTACAAGTCCTGCCAGAGTTGCTATTGCAGTTTGAACCTTAACTGTGTGATGCAGATGCATTTTTCCTAAATTGATGAATGAATAATGTGACAAGGATAATCTACTTTATGGAGAAGCAAGATTGATAATTTTGGGATCAGTGGTCAGGTATATTACAGTATATTTTTTGTCTTAAAAAGAGACACTTAATATAATATATTTGTAGAACCATTAGATAGGCATATAAGAATAAAAAATGAAGAATTTTCAGTATTTTTCCAGCTGTCTGTGATATTTGCAATTATATATTTTAGAGTAGAATGCGGGGGGAAGCTGCCCCTTTTATAAAAGATACTGTTGTAGTGTTCAGTGCTTTTAGGAGTCAAGCAGTAAAAGCCTTGCAACAAAACAAAACCCTTTAAGAACCTTGTTTATTGAATTCTGTTGGCTAAAACTGCCAAAAATAAATTAATAGCCGTTACTACTGCAGTGCTTTTTTGTTCACAAGAAAAATACCTTGACATATTTTTTCATTTTGTGATTGGTGCACATTTCAAGGGTATAAATTAATCTTCAAAGGATCCTAGGGAATATCTTTCCTGGACACTTCACTTATACATCAAGTTGGCCATGTTAGCAATCTAATCACAAACCTGTAATTCAGTGGACAACAATTTCTTATTGTGAACGGTATAGCAGCTTTTACTATCATTTAGGTCAGCCTAAGATTGCTGATGCACCATATGTTTCAGGCCATGGATGATGGATGGTATCCTCTGGTGCCCATCCCTAAGTGATTGGAAAGATTGAAGACACACAGTTCACTTAAGCTTGCTTACTATTACATCAAGTAATCAGCGTGATAGGCAAACCTGTGCTCTTTATGTCACACTGCCCAACTTTCTGCAGGGACATTGTGTCAAAAAAACAATCTAAGAACATTTCCAGATGACAGGCCAGTTACTAGAACAGCCATTTAACAACTGGATTCATCTAAAAAGCGTAATAACATGGAAAAGTCAATACAGGTTTTTAAAACACCTTTATTTATATGAAACAGACATGGGGTTTTGTTTTTAAAGGAGTCTTATTCCAAGATTGAACTTATGCAACAGAAAGATGTAATAATGCAATCGTTCTCATAGTTCAGCCTTTAGGATGTCAAAACATGGTGTTCGCAATATTAACCAGAGAAAAACACTACTTTTAAATAGTTTTAAATGCTTTAGAGGTTTGCTTAAAATTTTGTGGCTAGAAACCCACAACATCAGTTTAAATTTTAAGACAGAAATCTTTTTTTATTTCCCAATGCCTGTCTCTACTGATAGCAGTCAACATTATTTTCATTTTACCCAACTCCATTGGACCAGTGTTTAACCCAGGGAATTGATAGCATCTTCCCTTTTATCAGGTTGTACTGTGGTGAGGAGGCTTTTGTATGATGCAGGAGAAAAATTCTAGATGATACTCTAAATCTCATTTTGCATAAAAATCCTGCAAGACTTGCAATATGTATGCCATCAGTCAGAATAAATCCAACCAAATGGATAGCAAGTGAGGTGTTTAAAATAAGTTAAAATTACAACTGGTATATGTTATTGTATAAATGGGTAATTTTTTTGTTGTAAGTTGAAAGTTGAGTACATAAGCCAAAGTATCTACATATCATATTGACCATGAAAAAGGAGCTAGGCACTTCTGTGAATTCAAACTCTGTAAAATCTCATGTAGCCTGTCATTATTGAACATATTTTTGTGTATGCATTTTCTGACTGAAAAGCATGCCTACTGCATGAACTTGGATTAAAACATTCATAACTAAAGTAACAGACGCTGTTTATTTTGAATGCTAAATTCTGGCATATATTCTGCTGTTGTTTTTTAATACTATCTCAACTGCTTTGCCTTATTTGATCAGTTACTGTTTTGACAGTTCTATTGACCTAGCTAGGTGACTGTGGCTGGCCTAATACTAAAATAAATACATTTTTCATATTTAAAATGTACAGTTACTGAGAAGTGCTAGTAAAAATAGTTTAAAAGCATTTGAAAACTAGCCACTCCAAAGTCAGAATTTCAAGGCAGGCTTCCTCTTGTCAGTCCTTTGACAGATGAGACACTGAATTCCATAACCAGAGACAATTTAGGCAGCGGCCTCTAAAGTAAATATTAAACTAAGGTAATGGAAAGACAAAGCTATTCTGAGGAAGAGAGTTTGAGGAGCAGTGATTAACACTGACTTTAAAACCAAGGCCATCAAAGAGGTGGAGAGGAAATGTGCTGTTAGCATTTAACTGCAGAGAAGAAATTGTTAGAAAGCGGAATAATTTTTTTTAGACATTGCCTGAGTGCGTGAACCTGTCTGTGTTAGAACTGCGCTTTTTGCAGTTGCTGACAATTTGGTTGCTTACTGAGACACCTCCTGCAGAGAGATAAGTTTAGCGGGCTTTACCATAACTTGTTCTGATGTGAGGATGCTCCCATTTAACCACTTGTGCTGACACTGGAGCACTAGATGTGAGAGAGGAACACAAATAGAAGTATACAAATGAATATAAGGATGATAGAAAGCATTTCAAATATGAAATGCACTAGACTAGCATAATTCATTTGGAGGGGCCTACAACGATCGTCTAGTCCAGGCCACTACTTTGGTCTTGTCAATGAGAGAGAGAAGACCTATAATTAAGGAAAAATAACTTTAAATGTCCCAAAACACATTTTTCTCAAAGCATACTTAATGAGAGTGAATGAGAGGAACTTCTTGAAAGTTACCTTAGCAAGCCAGTGAGCCAGGTATGCAACAGGGATTTTAACAAGAATAGGGCACACTGACAGTCAAACTTACGTACTCTGAGAAATTCTTTGTGGAATGTTTTGCTTTTCTAAAATCAGAAGTATCAGTCAATGTGAAAACGTCTACAGGATAAACAGTCGTAGTCCCAACAGCTCTTTTTTCTTCTTTCCAACTGTTGTGACTTGGATAACTGGAAACATACTGGTAGTCTCGTTTGAAAGTACCCTGCAGAAGTTAAAACCACCACCTAAAACTGCACTGAGGTATCCAGAGTGAAGTTTGTGGAGAGAGACGCCGGAATCCCTGTAAACAGGGTTTAGATATTTAGGCAGTGAAGAAAATGTCGTTAGTTTCCTATACTTGTGTTAATATCAGAGAATAATGTGGGGCTCAAGCCTGTGCATTGATCTTAAATGTTGTGGTCTGTGCTTGCTTCACGTCATGACTGTTATGTGACATAGAACAGTGACAAGGATAGGCTGGAGTGGGAGAACCCGAGTCCTGCGTGTAGGAAGGCTGGAAGTGACTGGCTCATACTATTTGGCTCCGAGTTGAGGCTTTCAAACTAAAAAGGCAGTACAGCCTCAGCCAGTGTGAATCACAGTCAGTGAAATAAAATACCTTCAAAAATCTGAACAAAATACCCTCAGTTCCTAATGCAAAGAGAAGTCACTGCTCTCACCTGAATTTAATAGTGCCCCACAAGTCAGGATTGTTTAGGTGACTGTAAACGCTTTATATTGGTCAGGCAGTGTTGGTCCTTTTGCTTAAAAGCAATGTTTCCTAGGTATCACAGGCATGGAGATAAGCATTCAGTTTTTGCTAAAAGCAAATGCAGTGTAATAATTCTCAGCTTTGCAAATATGTATTCTACAGAATTAGTAGCATCATGTCAGTGAAGAATGGAGCCACACTGAAGTTATTAGGAGCATAGAGTTACATTTTGGGGGAAGTAACTAACTTCATTTCTGAGGAAAGCAGCACAGCAGGTAGATTTTGGCTGTTATGCACAACTGAGGTTTTTCTGTGTCTTTTAAATGAGGCACTTCTCCCTGAACACTCAGCCCTACCATTGCAATAAGAAACCGGTGATAAAACTGCTTATATTTTTTTCAGTCACCACAGTTAAACAGAAAGGAGGCAAAGCTTTTCACTACTGCAATCTGCTGTCCCTTTTAAAGTCCTGTAAAGATGGCAGACACTTATGTTAAACACAGTGGATTGTTGGTGAAGTTAACCGTGTGCATCCAGAAGTGGCAGAATATGGACTAAGGTGCAACCTCAATCTGTGCTGTAATAAAGTAGCTGTTCATCTGTGGTCAGAGATCGTCATGAAAGACCTTGAGTTCCTTCACTTTATTTTCCAGAAAGGCCATCAGACAGCTTTGCATCATCTAACTCTATCAATCAAGGACCTCAACCACTGCTTTCTGCTGAAAGCTTTCCTGTTTGGCTCTGTTTTTCACAGACAGCTCAATAACTTGTCTGTGGAGCTGTGATAAATGTACCATGTGCTTCTAAACTGTCTCTTTAACACTGAACTGAATTTCAACTTGTAATGCTTGTGGCTAATTGTTTTCCTCAGAAACATTTTATTTATTTCCAGTTATTATTCCGTAGTCCCCAATTATATTTTTTCCATTTATTCTCTGGCAATGGTAACCTCAGAAGGATGCCCTGCATACAATGGACTGCTAGAAAACTGGATTTTACTCAGTAAATAAGTTGCATAGTATAAAGAATAAAATTAAAGTGAAACTGTATGAACAAGAAGTATAAATTTCTAATACTTTGTTTTTGTAGCAAAGTGCATATTAAGCCTGTTTAGATTTAAAAACTTACTTTCTCTGATTTGTGAGCCAGTCTGAAGTGAAACATTCTTGTGGTTTTTTTCAGTATATATGAAACAGGGCTGGTATCACAAAACCTCATGCTATTTGAACACAATTGTCTGGTTTTGCTGAGGACACCCAAAATAGAGCTATTACAGCAAATGAATAACTTCTCACTCTGAAAGAAGGTGGTTCTTTTAGATCAGGTTGTAGGTCAATGGCAGGGCAGGGTGAGGAAACTCATATTGCAGCTGTCTGCAAATGAGCTTCACTCCTGATACAATATAAAAAGGACTTCAAGGTTGGTAAAGGTTAAAAATTGGATATGGGAACAAATATGTAAAACATGGGGATGCAGAAGAGTCTTCACGGTAGGACACAAACTCTGCAGGAAATTACATAGCTCATACATTTTTAGCACTTTTAACTTATGATCTTACAAAATCCGAAAGAGAAGACTGAAATTAAGTGTAGTTTAATGATTGAGAAAGTGTGATGAATTTGGATGAAAAAGAATGTGAAATGTGTTGTAGTAAATTAAGGTCCTAATAAGGAATTCAAGTAAAAGCCTTATGATTTCGTTTCTTAGACATCTTGCAGCTTGTATGCAGAGAAACTGTTCCTTTGAAATAAAAAAAAACGATTGGAGTATGTTTGCCACTGTGATAATGTGCAAGTTCTACTTAGAAAATCCTCAGCTGATTAGTTAATGCAACTTGCAAAACAGTAGTACGCATTCAGCATCGAAGTAAAACATAATCTTTTTCAGGGGAAAAATGGCATATCAAATGACTCCTTGATAGAAAATAAAAGCCAGAGATGGCAGAATCTGTTCTGGGATGTATGAATCTGGCTCCTGTCAAGCATAATTGTGCTAAAAACTGGCAACTAGGGCTTCAATTTAGCCCAAAGTTAGATAAAATATACCAAAATGAAGAACCAGTTTTCTGCTTTTCTCTGTAGTGGTTTCAGTAGGAGAAGGAGAAAGGGCATAAGGCATGTTAATTGCTTTTGGGAATACACTATTCCAGGTTAAGAAGAATAAATATTGTACACTCTGGAAAGCATGTTGATTTTTAGTGGACAGTACTAATTTACACATTCCTCATTTAGAGCACAGAGCTAATACTAAAAATGGATCCTTTGATGGGTGTAGTTAAAAAATACATATATTGGGACAATTCTCATTGTCCATGTCACTGCATAAACATGCAGAATAAAAAGTAAAATGGAGTAGCTTTTTTGTGCTGCATGAAAAGCGGGACAAAGTGGTGGAAAACAGCGGCCCATCATGCATTAGCTGTCACTAGGATGGCATCAGGGCAGAGGGTACGTCAGAGCAGGGCTAGATTTGTTTAACAAATTTAGTGTGTAGGACCTATCAGGGATGGGTTTCTCTAAGAGAATTATTTCCTGTAGTGGCAGTGCCTTTGGGTACAGTAACCTTTCTGACTTCTCCTTCCCATACTTACACCCCTGCAAGTCCATAGTGAGATCCGCTCTGTAGTACACATTTTTTGCTTCTGCTGAGCAAAGCTAAATTTTCTGCTTATAGGTGATCCCACCGGGTGAATCTCTTGAGCTCCTCCTCTCACTCTCTGACTGAAGCATTTTTAGATGTTGCTTAAGAGGTGTATCTCAAAACTGTGAATCTAATTCCAGACTGCACCGTTCTGCTTCACACTGTTTTACCAGTAAACAATTAACATAACCCCAGCTGATTTATATAATGGCAGATTTATTCTGCTAGGCAGAAGCTTGTGCTGGTGCGTAGCCTGTTAGGGTCTTGTCATAGGAAAATGAGTATGAAGCTACTGTGCAACTCCTTTTTGACTTCCAAAATGACTTGTACTCTCATAGCTATAAAACAGAGCAGCCATAAAATAATCTGGCTGGGGTTTTTTTTCCCCTTTATGGTATTTTCCAAAGATCCCAGATAAATTTCTTTTTGAAGAGAGGTGCACCTTTGGAATATCAAGGGCGCTGTTCGGGGGAGGGGGGGAGGAGGGAAGGGGTTAAATTAGGAACACAACTGTATATTAGACACTGGTTGAACACTATAGAGTTCATGTCAATTGTAAAGCAGAGTGAATGTAATGTCTTTAAGGAAATCTAGCAGACTTACAAAAATACGTATATCTAGTGGCAGGAAAGAAATCAAAGCAAGACTAAGTACATTTTACTGGTGCACTGGCTGCAGTAAGAAACTCCCTTGTGGAGGCTACTGCTGTCTTAAATACATGAAGCAAAGCTACAAGCAGATTTTTGAGCAACTTTTATAATCTAATCTATTTATAATCAGATTTTATTTCAATTGCATGCAGGCTAGGAGTGCAGGAGCTGGTTACTCTTACTGGTTCCTTAAATGAATGTGCTAAGATTTAGAAGCTGGGTTCACCAACAATGAGTTTAATTGGTATCTGCACACAGTACTGAAGTCCCAAAATTGTATTCTGGGCACACACTTGACTTGGTGAAAAATTGGGATAGATTATGTAGAGACAAGTGTGTAATTCCCCTTGCAAAGTCCTCACAAGTGCAGAGGGAGGACGTGTGGTCAAGACAATCCCTTGCGCTAGCTACCCTAGCTATTGGCTGCTACGAGGTCTTTAGAGGCAGTGATAAATTTGAGGGTAGTCATCTGACTTGCCTTAATCAGCACTGATTAAAAAGATCTAAATAGCTCCTGGCAGCCACTGGATCAGAAGGATACAGATGCGCTCTCCCTAGTGGTATGCCAGTCACCACCGTGGAGGTAAATTCCATCTATAAATGTCAGGAGCAGCATTTCAGTCAGAAGTTGTACAGTGGCACTCAGAAGAGCTGATACGCTGTGAAGGTATAAGATGAATGTAAATAACACTGCAAATATTACAAAGTTATTATGTACATTGATTGTGGGGCCTGTTGGGGAGGTCATGTTCTTTTCTATTGACTCTCTGTGAAAAGATACAGTATAAATAGAGGAGAGCTAAAAGATGGGTAAGAAAAATTAAGGATCCTTTGTATAAGTGTAATTTTAAATGTGGTTACTTTAAAGAGGAGATAAATAGGAGGAAATGTAGAAGTATGCAGAATTACAAATTGTTTGGCGAAAGTAAATCGGATACTCCTTCTTTATCCTTTCTCATCATTCAAGAACACACAGACATGCCATTAAACTGAAAGGCTGAAGCTTTAAAATGCTTTAAAATGCTTGAAAGAAAACGTTTCTTCATACCTAACACATCAGATTCCCCTTCAATGAAATGAGACAGCACTTTTTCTCCATCTCCACCCAATGTTGAAAGTTTTCAAGTTCTTAAATGCTAGTTGCTATGTAAGTTAAAATTATCTTATGCAAAGTAATACAGAATTGAATAGAGCACAATAACTTTTCTGTAGAATTTTTAATGTAGCCTCTAACTTCAGCACCCAAAAGACATCCTCCATAAAAGACTGGTGACTTTAAAAAGATATATAAAATCTACTATAGCTTTTGTAGTTCCTGTAGCTAATTGTATTCACGGTGAAGTATCTGGACTTCAGGAGAACCTAAGCAGTTATCTTTCCTTACAAATCAGATCTCAAAAAAACCTCCAACAATGGTATTTAGAATTTATCCTTAACATTGCCAATTCATGCAGAACATAAGGAAACTTGTAGGTATATTCCTGCCAATTCATGCAGGCAGCTGTAGCATACCTGAGGAATGAGGTGGTGGTTTGTGGAGCTCAGACCCAGCACCCAGGGTGAGGTCAAAACTCAGAGTTGTTGGTGTCTGGAGTGGAGTAGTGACCCTTGCCCATTTGCACAGTGAAATCAAATGGTGGGTGAGAGAGTGAATTATAGCTCACTGCTCTCTCTTCTTCGTGAACCAACTACTCCATAACTCTTTGAGTGGAACTGTTGATGAAGCGATCAGGAGAAAATCATTCTTGGCCTTGCTTTCGCTAGGCTTGTCTTTTACTCACTGAGGAAGGAAGATGTTAGCTTCAATTTAAATAAACTTAAACTTATCTTAAAAGTAATTTTTGTTGACTTGTATTACATGAGGTGCCAAACAAATACACTATCAAATATATCTCTTCAGAAGTACATCCTTTGAATGGGAACATATAAACATGAAAAGACCTAAAGGGAAACGTTAGTCAGGTGTTATATTTTGTGGTTAAAGGCCATCGAGGAGAAGCAGCAAAATAATCGCTGGAGTGAGGATTACAAAGTATGTCATATTACACCTCACTGTAAATATCATTTTAATTTTTTATGGCACAGATTATTCGTAAGTTTATTTTTTATACTGCATAGCACTTAAATATCACTGGATCTAAACCCCTTATCCAGGAAGCTCATTAGTTGAGCTGTCTGCGTATCTGCCATCAGCATCTGGTGAGAGGGCTCCTGCTGACCCTGCCAGACTTGGGTCATGAGGTCAGCAGGTCTCATTTATTATTCAAAATTGCTTTCTGACCTTTTATCAGCTAGGTCAAAGAATGCTGCATTCTCCTTGGTTGAATTTTATAGTGAAATCAGTATCATGCACAGATAATATAATTACCAGTTCACATGAATCTCATGCCTCTCTTTCCAAAAAATGTACTTGCTTTGAGGTTGACACAGTTGGAAGAGTTGCCTGTACGATGCATGTGTATACAAGACCATGTGTATACCTTGTCATCCTTGTGAAATAACTCCTGTAGCTTCACATCTAATTCATGCTTCAAATTATGCATCTGCTTTCCACTGTTGTGGTACTGAGGTAGCTAAAGGCAGAGCTCCATGGTTAACAGATGACCTTTCATTTTTACCACTCCCATTCTTTTGAATAGATTCCTTTTCACTATTTATATATTCAGTATACATATTCGATATATTTTTAGGTGTAAGTATATTTTCCCCCTTCAGCTACACACATGTATCAGTTGAATATAGAACTTAAAAGAACTGTAAAGTAAGAAAAGCCAATAAATACAAAGACAGTTTTCTTGGAGATTATGACAGATTTTGGAAAGAAAAAACACTGAGAGTCCAAAATGCTTTTTAAATATTTTCTGATTACAGATGCCATCTAGATCGAGGAAGTCACTGGCCAGCACGATTTCAGTCCCAAACAGAATCAAGAGGGACCCTGCCAAAAATAACAAAGAACTGATGATTTGAAATTTTCATTCTATGGCAAATAAGTAGGAAGAATAAATGACATTACAATAAGAAAAATTTTTTTTTGGAATTTTAGAACACTGAAGTTTGAAAAGAAAATTAGCCATCAGATCTTAACAAGCCGTAGTACAGTATGGAAAATTGGAAACCATAAATGGCAGATTGATTCTTAAAGGGAGCTGTGCAGTGCAGTGTTATTCCTCTGGAATGATTTCATCCTTTTTAAAAGAAGAAGCCAAAGGTCACATTGGTCTTGCCCTTGAAGTAGACAATATGAGATGTCAGCTTGTGCTTTCTGACACTGCATATGATGAATAACCTTGACATAGTAATAAACAAATAACCTGTATTAACATTTATAAGCACAGTGAAGTATTAATGCAATATATACTTCAACAATATATTGTGAATATACAGCTTTCATAGAAACGGATTTCCTCTAGTAATACTGTAGTAAATTTATGGTTTGTTAAAAATTGCTGTAAAATACATATTCTTTAAGTAACAGAATGTATACATATCTGAAATATGGCCAGCCATATATACATAAACTGAGAAGTACTTTAAACAAGCAGGCACTGAATTAAAATTATGCAAAAAAACCCCTGAACATCTGTATTCATAGAGATACTCAAATTGTTGTATTTTTAGTGTTTCAAGTACCTGTAGTCAATTGTCTTTGTAAGCGCAGCTCTGCCATAAATCAGTATTCAGTGAGGTTATCAGCTATTTGCTTTTGGTATTTCCAGTAGCAGAGAAAAATAGTTCTGTACCAGTATGATGTCAAGGTGTACGTAACATTTGATGGGAATGAGGTATTTTCTTCTAAGTATGGGAAGCCGGGAGTGCAGTTGTTGTGGGGAGAGCATGGTGTAGTAGTCCTAACAAACTCTGTATCTTTAAGAACAGTGTTCTCTGTAGCTGTCTTGATGGCACATTGAAGTTTTTAGTGGTTGGTTGTGGGGCTTTTTTTAAACTGAAAATTAAAAAAAAGCTATTGGACATAAATTAAATGCATGCTAACATTACAGGATAGCACTAAGCCCTGGGTGGAGTTTGAGGTACAGTTTTTCTTGTTCATAATTAATACCTGTATCTTGTATACACCTGTAGCTTGCATATTATTCTGTAATTTTATACATAACTGTTTGATTTTAAATACACGCCATGTTCCCAAGCAAGTAATGTATTTCTAGTGTAGATAAGCTGTGTTGAGATTTCTCAGTATTCTTTCTGAATCTTAGAGACATCTCCATGTACTTACATGTGAGTTAACCCCAGGTCCTGTTTCAGCCTTTATTATTTCACAAACTGTTATAACCATGGTACAATAAATATTTGCCATGTGTGACAGTTTGGGGAACACCTTCTATCTTAACACTTGCAAAATACCCTAGCACATATCCCACTATACTTTATGAAATGACAAAAGGCATTTGTCATTCCTCCTTCTGCATGTTATGAATGTTATACGTCCATGAAAGATGATTTGCAGGAGGTGTACGTATAGAAGAGATAAAGGATGTGTTTCATAGTATCATAGAAATGTTTCAAAGGTCCTAAAATTTAGATCAGAGACGTGGAGAATGGCATGCCATTGCTGTAGATGAAAGAAACCAAGGCTGCTAGTTAGAAGTCAGAAAAGATTGTACAATAATACTGTAGAGATTAAATGATAAGAAAAATGTATAGAAAACAGTACAAATAGATTAGTGAAAAAAGTTTATCTTCTTTTAACAAACATTTAACTGCTCAGACATTGATGTGTTAAACAAGTGATGGATACTTTACATGTTTAGATCATTATTCTGATGGTTTAAGTATGTTTATGTGCTAGAACTAAGTGGCCAGAGAGAAAGGACAATCCTTCTGTTGTCTTTACATTGAGTGTTAGGTGAAACTTCTTAAGAAGTGAAAAGTAAAGGAAAGAAAATTAATTACATCCAAAAGACTACGCAGTCCCAAAGAAACTAGCAATAATAATAAAAAATCTGCTCTTTAGTTGGTGCACTTTAAGAATAAAAAATGAGACAAGGGAAGTGAGCCCTTACTATTCATTTGCACTCAATAGTTGTGTTCATGAACTAAAACAAACCAAGTCGTTGGTTCTTCTAAACCACATTTTCACTCTCGTTTGGCTATGAATGATAGAGTGATTCCCTTGGAATGGAGCCTGAAGCAGCAGCTGTGAATACAACTAAAAAAGTGTAAGATACAGATAATGTGTTTTATAATAATACAGTATGGTAATACTGCTGTGATCCCAGTTTTGTAAA
The DNA here is from genome assembly GCF_963210335.1 of Falco punctatus. Taxonomy (NCBI): domain Eukaryota; kingdom Metazoa; phylum Chordata; class Aves; order Falconiformes; family Falconidae; genus Falco; species Falco punctatus. The sequence continues at coordinate 55,944,984 of NC_137587.1, forward strand.
CCTGAATTTAACTCTTCACATCGATAGAATTAATTTTATCTGCTCTTTAGCCTGTCAGTTTTTCCTACGAACAAACTGTGTCTCAAACTGAATTAACAAACCTAGGTACTAAATGCCTTACACAAACAGCAAATCTTTTTGCGTGTTCTTGAAGTTCAGCAAGTCACATGCACTGTAAATATTCTTTCATATACAAGAATTCTTGCAATTCTGTAGCAATGCAAAAAAAAAGGTAAAGTGGAGCTCTCTTGGCAGAGGTGGGCTATTCCCTCTGGAAAAAGCATTGGGTTATGGGAGCAGTTTATAGCCAGAAGCTTGCCCGCATTTGTCATTTGGCTGTGATAAAGGATGTGCAGAGACTGGGGTGCCTGTGAGCTTCAGCAAGCTTTGTGCGTTTAATTAATCATTGAAATCAGGTAGATTGCTATGCTACAGCTGTGTAGTCTCAAATCATTGGACTGAGAAGGCTGAGGCTTTACTCGGGAGCTGAGGGTTTATTTGGGTTATTTTGGAAGATTAGACCGATTCCAGAGTGCCAGTTATATTCTGGTGAAAGTGAACTTCTCTCCTGTTCTTTTGAAGATAGATATGGAAAGTTGTCTTATTTCTGCAATATCTGTTCTAATCTTTTCTACATATCCATTAGAATTTCTGCACTGCTTGCTTCGCCTCAGCTACTTTGGCCAAATTCAGGTTGTGGTAAATCAAGAGCAGCTCTACTGCTTTTTATAAAAGTGCACCTAGTTAACACAGAGATGAACTCGGCGCCCTAAGCAGGGAGCGAGCATTCTGTGATTTATTTTCAAAGAATGCTGTGTTCTCTGTTAATTATGCTACAGCCATTGCACTGGGCTTTTGAAACTGCAATCAAGGTCCTGCTGCACATTTGTACCTTTTTTGTGCAGGAGCCCTTTTGGCATTTCCACTTCACTCAGCTTACAAGCTGGAGTGCAGCCTTTAGTGGTCTCCTGAACTGGCAGTTTTGTTTCCTGAAACACTAAATTTGTTTTTATCCTTCCATACGTAGAGGACTATATATGACTGTCCCTAGATTCACCTCTGATTGTGCAGACAAGCTGGTAGTTGAAAGCATATAGGAACAGAAACAAATCAACCAGTAAAAGAGAAGAATACTAGCAGTACAATTTGAAGTATCTGCAAGAGACAGGACACTTCCATACAGAATTTCTTCCTGAGGACTGGATCATTTCCAAACAGCCAGGGTATGCCTCTTTTCTGTGTGTGAATTGGTATGTAGATGTGCATAAATAAACAACACCCTGGAACAGAGAGATTTCAGAATACCTAAATAAAGATATTCCAGTTACTTTTGACTAGGTACATTGCAAAAAGCAATAGAAATCTTTGCTTTCAGAATTAACAAGAAACTAATGATCAGACATCAATAAAAATCAAATTCTAACCAGTGACTTGGCTACCACAATAGTACAGCTAGTGAATGTAATGTTTCACCAACCTTCATAATTTTGTGGCAAATCTTATGGTACTTTGTTTCTTTTCTGAAAGTCCTGTCCTTACAGCAGAGTGATATATGAAAGTATTAACTTTCACTAAAAGCAGAAGAAACCCAGATAAAATTCCTTTTCTTTTGGGTGTCCCAACACCCAAAAGGCTAACACTTCAAGTAAAAAAAGTACCTAAATAAAAATACTTTAAAAAAAAAAATAAATCATACCTCTGAAGACGAGTCTTACACTGAAAGTGGGCAGTACCAAAATTGATTGCAAACTTACATTTGGCAGCATTGAGCAGCAGGTTCTTGACCAACCTTAAGTGAAGTGCAACGAATTTGACATTTTAAAAAATCCTGCCACTTCTGCATCTAGATTATTTCTGCCTCACACTCTCATGTAGCACTTGAATGTACCAAAGAGAGCATGGAAGAGCTCACACTTGTGTTGCCCCTTGGCTCTTCATCCCCCTGTGGTGCTTAACTCCAGACAGAACACAATCTTGTACTGTATTTCACCTGTTAACAGCAGATAATCTACATTTTTTGGAACCATGCTTTTTAGTTCCTTGCACGTGTGGTTTCACGCAGCCTCTGAACCCCAGACACCTGCCAGCCACCTCCTTCGATGCCCATCTTCCTGGAAGTGCCAGTGGTGCCTGTCTTACCTCTTTATTACCCACCTCAAAGTGGAGAGTCCAGGCTCCAGTTGTCCACTTACAGATACATCTTGCTGATGGCCTGAAGAATAAAGTTGACCACAAGTGAATGGAGTGGAGATACGGCATTAGACAAGGCTCATCTTTTACCCAGTAAGAACTTAACAGCTCCTTGCTTATCTGCTCATGTAAGGGAGTGCCACATTTGATTTCTGGAGATACATCCTGCGGTGCTGAAAGGGCAGAGTCTGTTTCCCAAACCTGTCTCTCTATTGTGGTAACTCAAACAGATGGTCCACATTCATTACCAATATAATTATGTGTCATCTATCAGTTCAACAATGCACCTTTCTGATACTTGTACTTATCAACCACTATTGCGTACTAATTCACAGAATAGCAAAGTCTAGATTTTGCTCTCAGTTGTATCAGGAGAGCAGCTGTCTTAAAATTAACCTAGATTCATGCTTCTGTAACACAGGCCACAATCATTGTCCATATATTCAAAACAGACTTCCAGCTACACAAAAAAAGGGACAGCAGCTCCTAGCGGCTGGTATTTGGGAAAAACCACAGAATTATCTAAATTTGTCAGATACTAGTTTGCTGCCCTAAATACCAGTTCACTACAAATCTTAACCATGTAACTGGAAATCATTCATTAAATCCTGAGCAGCCAAGAATCATGCATAATGTAACATGGCTACTGCAAACAGTTCGCTCCTGATCATTTAAATTTCCTTCTTGCTCTTACAGCCATGAGGAGCCTGTTAGTGAAGTAGTCCCTGATGAGATTTTGCTTTTACATCCTTGAAGAATGTCCTTGTGCATATTTATAGGACAAAGTAGAAGGATTACATATGTGGATTTTTCTTTTTACACTAATACAGTGTAAAAATTTTACCACTAATACAGTGGTATTAACTGTAAACATTTTTAAAAATATATACCTGGGCACAATATGATCAAGCATGCACACCTCAAAAATCTTATGACTGTACGGAAAATAAGCAGCCTAATGCTCTAAGCCTTTAGGTAATACTATGATTGGGCCATGTGCGTGAGATAGCCACTTTTAAATTGAACATGCAGTTTCATCTGAAAAACAGGATTTCTGTATCTTCTATTAATTGTTACGAAGAAGATTTTAGTAAACAGCTAACTGTGGGTCAGTGTTACTTCTATAGTACTGTCAGATAGTGGTGAGAATAGATAGGTTACTACATCGGCACTGTTAATGTTCAAAAAGGCAATTTGCTTAAAGGACAGGGACAGAAGAAGAGGGAAGTGGACTTCACAAATTTCAAACTGCACAGCAGTTTCACTGCAACCATCTACTAATCATACAGTACTATCCAATTAATCCATTGCTCTTAGAAGAGGAATCCCTGTATATCCAGGTACAATCCTTGCCAAATATCTGGACACAATCATGGGCTTTTAGGATTACAAGTAACATAATAAAGGATAATGATCAAAAATCAAGCACACCAATACAGAATGCTTGGGTTAACTGGACTTGCCATGTGCACTATAAGGCAGCAGTCTGTTAGGTTTAAAGTGAGATTAAAGACTTGTGTAACCTGTAATTATGCTGTTTTTCATTAAAAAAATAAGATGATTGGACTCAGTAGGGTCCTTCCTTATATTTACCTCTGTTTAATTGGATTGGGAACTGCTTAAACATCTTTGAGTTGGAGCTTATAAGAAGATGATCAGAGCTGTTTTTCGAAGCTTAAGACAGCAGGCAGACAACATGATCATGTCAAGACTCATACTAAAGCCTTAATCCTACTTTTTCATCAACTAGCACTACAGCTGAGTCTTTAACCTCCTAAGTACTAAATGTGCTTTGGATCTCTCACAATACATTTGCTGTCAAATGTTAATGTCTAATAATATTAATTTTTGCTTCCTTTCTGAGGAGCACTTTAAAGAGTAGTCTCTGTCTATCTGAATTTGGAGAGCTATAGTGGAAGTCTGTATTTTCAGTCCTTTAAAAATACAATTTATAAGCTTACATCTATTGCAGTCTGTTGCGCTCTGTGGAGGTGAGGAATTGCATTGACCTGCACCTCACCTTGTTTTAACGTAAAACCCGGTATACTGGTAACTTACTTTTTCATTGTACTAGATTGAATATTGTTGTGTGTTTTGTTGGGTTTTTGTTGTTTGGTTTGTGGTTTTTTTTTTGGGGGGGGTGTGTGGCAGCAGCTTTAATTTTATTCATGTCTTTTTTCCTAGGAGCTGTTAACATGACCAGATTCCTAGCCTCAAAACTTGCCAACCAGAGCATTATTTAGTTTTATAATCCTGAAGTTGCATAAAAATTAAATGTTCTAATGAGTTTTTCCTGCATCTGTTAACGGTATCCATGCAACACAACAAACTCCACTCCTCAGCCTCGCTGCTTCTCTCTTTTCTTTTTCTTCTCTTCTCTCCTTTTTCTTTTCTCTTCTTTCTTCTTTCTCTGTCGGGTAGTGCTCCGATTTGTCCTAGTGACACAGGGCTGCCAGCAGGAAAGCAAGCGTAGTTAATGCTCAGCTGCTCAAACCAGTCAAGCAAGCTAGCAAGTCCCAGCTGTGCTACTTGATGTTTTTTGATTGCACCTAGTCCTCAATCTGTGAACTGTTTTCTGGACTTAGATTCATCAAGCTCTGCCGCTTTAAAAACTCATGCAGGCAGGCATCCTAGGATATGCCATTATAAGCTGCTGCCAGGGGATCTTCTAGGAGATAAATGGAATCTGTGTGAAGTAAATTAGTGTGAACCAGTCAATCTGTGTGTCAGCCTTGAGCCACATCCATGGGTAACTAGCTTGCTGACTGAAAAGCCCACTGTCTTTTGCCGATCAGAGGTCTCAGCCACCAGGAAGCAGTCCTATACAACATTAGTTTCTTGGAATAATGCCTGTTTGACCAGCTAGTGAAACTCTTCAGTATACAGTACTGTCCTGCCTGAGTTTACTTATTGCTTACAATTGAACTGAAAATCTTTTAAAGTCAGATAACATTTTAACAGTAGGGAGCATCACAGAAATGTCTTGGAAATAAGTACTTCCACTTTCATACAGCAGCCATTCAGCAGAGTCCTGCTGTGCTGCAGTTGGCTTTACCTCCCTATCGGTAATACATCTTCAAGACTATAATGCAAAAGAATAACAATAATCTGGGTAGAAGAGGTTAATAAAGAGGCTCTGTGTATATTTTTTTTTCCATGGATTAAGCTATTTGGGCAGCTTTGATCGAGAGAAGGGAAGAGTATGCAAGCTATAATGTCCACGTTATGCACAGGGTTATGTCAGCAGCATAACCATGCTGCACACTTCCGTTTCATTTTATTTTCAAAAGCAAGTTCAGGCAATCTACAGCTAGAATTCCTCTGTAGAAATGGACTGAACCATAATCCTCTGAAAATTCCCAGATTAATGTTTTTAGACTTGAATACCAAATGAATCTACTGTCATGAAAATAATAATGCCGGTACTGTCAATAATGCAATTTTTAACACATGCAATATTTCTTTATTTGTTTGTTGGTCTTATAGAAGCTACTGATACCCCAATAGGCAGTCATATCTGCAATATGTACGCTCCTACACCATTGATCTAACACGCAGAAACCAGGGGGAATCTTGCTATTTATTTTTAGAAGATTGGACAGGTGAGGAGATGCTATATACTTTAATTAAAAAAAGAAACTAATCGTCTAGTAACTACCAGAACTGAATTTGGCTGCCTTTACTAATTCCTGTAGAAATTGTTTTGCTATCGCCTCCCAATTGCTGGTTGAAAAAAAAAAAAAAAGAATAATGAGAGAGGGATAAATAATGTTGATCAACTGTGATCAAATAATTCAGTCATGCCAGATTTGGGTAAAATGTGCACTACCGCGCATTTAGGGAAATTGGGAAAAAGAAATTCGGGCTTTCTAGGCAGAGAGGACATTAAGAAGAAAAAGCAGTGTATAGTGATAGAAGAATTAATTAAAGACCATTTGGGGTTATATTTTCCTTTTTTAAAATCCTCCTGACTTTTACAGAAGCATACGCTTCAGAGCTGTGCAGTAAACCATGTGTGGGATTTTATGAGAAAGTATTTTATTTCTTGCAGCAGAACCCACTGAGACAAATTTAACTAGTTAGGCGTTTTATTATATATACTACACAGAATACATGGACAGATTCTGGTATAAATCACAACTAAGATCAAGACAACTGCTTTAAAATTGAGTGAATGTTTCATTGCACTAATGAAACAAAAATGTGATGTCCTTTGAGAGCATAATTTGTTACATGCCATTATATTTTAGTTGAGAGAAGTGGGGAAGTCCCTCTGGGTGAATAAAACTTCAAGGTATATTGGGAAAAGAATCACTGAAAATTTCAGATTTCCTGTCTGGAGTAATGCTGTCCTCAAAGATAAGGGTGGGGAGGAAAATGGAGTTTCAGGAGGTTTTTGGTTTAAAATATGTAGAAACCTTAAAAGAAACTTTACACTTAACAGAAGGAAAAAATGTCCTTCAGTTGCTATTCACTTGGCGAGTGGAATGAGCTTTGTTTGCACATGACTGTGCACAGTGCAAGAGCAAGCTCAGGCTTCCCCAGGTGCGTGGGTTGGTATTTCTGCAAACTGAGCTCTGCAATGTGATGTTAGGTCCTGCTTCTGCATTCACTGTAGTGGATTTAAATTGCTGTAGCTTCCAGTTTGGCTGGAACAGGGTCATAGAATCACTTGCTCCATACTGGCTTATTTCAAGGACAGTTCCAACTTCCATATGTTGCAGCATTCACTTCAGAATAATAATGTGTTTCTCCAGGTTAATTTCTTAATCTCTCTTTTGAAAATCAAAATATAATGAAAACTGGGCCGGTGAGGTATTTAATCATCAGAAGATAACCAGGCATTCTCAATTAAATGACAACTACATACATCAGGGCAGGTTCTTTTAAACGACACTAAAAATTATGAAATGACCAGCAACTGATGTCTTCTGTCAGTGAGATGAATTAGTGGTTTATATGGCCTGAGAAATGGTGTGGAAAAAAAATAGGGTTCAATTCAATAAGGACGAGAGCAAGGATCTAGACTGAGGTAGGATTAATCTTCCACAAAGAGACAGGATGGGGAAGAAATAACAAGGCAACAGTTTCCCAGGAAAGAATCTGGATCACAAGCTGAGCGTGAGTCAACAGTGTTCACGCTGTGGCAACAAAGGCAAACGCCATAGCGGGCTCTGAAAACAGGAGCATCACCTGCGAAACCTGTGAAGTAATCCTGGCGCTGTACTCGGCACGGGTGCCACCAAGGGCACATCCCCAGCTGAGCTGATCCCTGCCTGCTGGCACGCTGCTCAGCGGAGAGCGCCGTCACCCAGCCGGCATGGTGGGCTGACTAGGGTAACTCCATCATTTGCCTTTTCTGTTTCTAGATGGTTGTGGTGAGCACTGATAATATTTCAGTTGCCATTTCGTGAATGTTTTCTGCATTTCCCATAATGTCAGTAAAATAACCGTATCCTTTCAGGTTGGCATAAAAATGCATGGATAAAGCTAAGTAGGATAGTAATCCTCACCCTGGAAAAGAGATGGTTGAAAGAGGATAAACCACAGGACTGTTCAGTCACAAGTGTCATGGAGAGAGTACGCAGGGCTTGTACACGTGCCTTTTCTCGTACAATAAATGTCACACTCGGCTAATGGGGACAGGCACAAACAAGAGGAGACGCCTACCTGTGTGGCAGCACATGGGGCTTGCCATCTTAAGGCAAGTTAGGGTGTAGGGTGTTAAGGATGTGAAAATTCTATGTGCTTAAGGGAAAATTGGAGAAGTTTGTGGAACAGAAATCTATCATGAGTTATTAAATATTAAAAAAAAAAAAAAAAAAGAAAAAAGTTCTGGAATTCCCCGAGTTTCAAATTGGAGTTTAAGAGAAAGTTCTAGTGAAGTATTAGTGTATGGTTGTTGGACTCTTACATTGATGATCTTTGGTCTCAGCAAGTACAGCAGTTCTTACGCTTTTTATGATATCTGTGAAACGTGCTTCTTAAAATAGTACTCAAAGCATTTATTGCTGAGCTCTCTTTCAAGCGTTTTAGGTATAGTAAGGTATGTGCCTGTAGATCCCATACATCCCAGAAGTGACACTGCAACATAATCGTTTTATCCATTTATGAAAAGAATACCAACATATTTTTTTTCCTTTACAGCTTTTTTCGTGCAGTTTTATTTAGATTCAGGTTGCTTTGTGGTTTTGTATTAGATCTGAAATATATTTATCACCTATGGCCTATCTTGCCTAATAATTTTGATTGAAAAATATTTTTTGTTGCCCTAGCTGCTGTTTTGAACGACAAGTAAGTTCTTGTTTTCTCCACAGACTGTCTGTAAGTTACTAATCCACCTTATCAATAACAAAGGCGTCTTGTCAGAAAATGCTGACAGGTTTAGTCACCTGCGTTACGCAAACTTCTTTCTCCAACGTGTCTGCCCTCTGAAAATTAGTATGCGGAGCAGGTTATTTAGACTTCAGTGTGTGATATTTCCAGAGTGGAACAAGGCTTTTCAGAGTTTAAACAGAACATGTATAAATAAACGATAGCGAGGAGTTGATGTTGTAATTAGTGGCTGGTGTACATTTGCGAAGAACAGCTTATCATTTAAGAGTTTGTTCACACAAAGACTCTTGTTTCATAGACCGATCACCAATCAGTCTGTGATCTCTTTTCAGAAATAGTTTATTTTTGTGGAATTTGAAATATTTTGAAACTATTTACATGTTTAATTGAATACTATGATCTTATGACATTCTTTTACTATCCTAAATTCTATACCTATTTTTTTAAATGTCTTTTTCGGTTTCAATAATGTAAGAGAATGGGTATCAAGTTTGACAAACAACTCTTCAGAGCTTATTACGATGTATCAGAAAAAAATTCCACAATTCTCAAGATTGGTCCTGTACAATAAAGATTTATGTAATTTTTATATGCTAAGTTCAAGGTCATTTGCCTCAATGAAACCTGCCCTTTTACCTTACTTGCATGCTAGCAAAGGAAATCTCTACTGTCCATGTAATAATTTAAATTACATTGGCCTGAATAGAAAGAAAATATCATTGGAGTTATTGTATCAGAAGTTGTTGTTTCCCAACTTCTTCTCTGACTTGTAGATTTGGGGCTCATTTCTACCCCAGTCATTTACATCACTTTGGCTACACAAATTATCTTTCAAATGGAAGCAAAAGTAATTTTAAGGTCCATTTAAACTGGAAGTGGGACAGAGTATCCTCAGAACGAAGAAAGATCATGCTGTTTATATTTAAATAACTTAAATTCCCTCAGCATCCTAGGTATAAACAAATCGGGACAATATTTCCCCTATTGACATTTGAACATAAAATCCTATTCCCCTAAGAGAAAACATAGTGAAGTAGGTGTCAGTGTTAAGATTGTTTGGGGGTTTTTTTCATGATTACATAATGCCATTTTTTACTTTCACTCTTTATTTGGGCCACACTGTTCTTCCCTTATTTATAACTTTTCAGTTCCCTTTGTTCTTTTACAGTATTTTTAAGGAACCTGCCCCTTCAAACTGAGCATATAGCGTGATGTTTTGAAAAAGAAAGACTGAAGGTCTCTGCCTAGCTCCCTGTCTGGCGCGCTGCGTGCACTCATTGTGTAACTTCATAAAGCGGGGTACTGCGAAGCTGATCTGCCCTGGTGCTGTCTGGGGAGCTGTGGGTACTTCTGAGGAAGTGACAAGGCGAAGATACGCATCCCTCGCACCAGTGACCCGATCCTAGCCTGTCCCAGCCTGTCTCCTGGTTTTGTGAAACAGCATTTTCCTTCCTTCACTTTTTCCTGCTGAACCTCACTCTGTGACAGCCTTTCTTGCGCTAGTTGTCTAGAGGTCTGCTTCTCTGTCCCTGGGAAAACCCTTTCTATCCATGCTTTCCACTCCCTTTAAACTGTTCCCGGTGACTCCTTGCCACCAACTATTTGTGCAAGTGTTTCATTGTCTTTTGTCATTTTTCAGCCATATCAGCTCTGCCTGTGATCCCTTTTTTTTCTTTTTTGTCTTTCTTGGCTTTCAGTGACTCCACCCCCCTTGAATCTCCCCAGCCTCTACTCAGGCGTATCGACTGGAGATCCTCCTGTTTTGTCCAAGGATCTTGCCAGCCTGTCTTAATTTCTTGTTCACTTCACACCTCCCTTCTGATGTATCTCCTCTGTGTATGGACCTGCTTCTAGCTGTCTTTTATTCATTATGTTCAGAGTTACTCCTCAGCTGAATCCGTACCTTCCCTAAAAACACTGCTCCGCTCTGCTTTGTCGTAAAATCAAGCAGGTCACTTTAAATTACATGACTTAATGCTGACGTGTTCTGGGACAGATGGAGAGCACCTGAACAGTTTGTCCTACTCCCATTCAAGATCAGATAGAGCACAGACTTCCAGCAAGGGAAGTACCTGCGACCTCCCGAGTGCGGGTGATGCTTGGTGTTGTGAAAGTGTCCCCACTCCTGGGTTCACTGTGAGAATTCTTTATTGGGTGAAAATACACCCTTCATTTTGGATGGCTGATTCTGAATTTTTGGGCACTGCTATGTTTTTTAGAGAGGACAGCTCCTGTGGTTTCTGTCTTTCTCTGCAAAGGCATAGCTGTACCTTTCGTTTTCTCCCTTTTATCACAACATACTCTGTTAGAAATTTTCCTGTTGTTCTTCTTCAGAGTAGTTTTGACTTTTAAATTCATGCAGCTGTAATGACTCAATCTATCACTCAGCACAGTGGATCCAACCGCTTAGTGGGAAGAACTGTTTCAGAAAGAATGTTGTAATAAATTTGGCACAAAACAATGTTTTAAAGAATATAACGTACACACTTGTATTTTCCAGTTTTTCTTTTTTGAAGTGGGAATCCTGGCCTTCAGTTTGTATATTTGAAAATTATTTAAATGTTGTGAAAATCGGAGAAAAACACAGATTTCTTTGAAAACATTTCTTCCTGCACGTATTGTAGCGTTTTCATGCGTGAACATGAACATTTGCTATTTATTGTAAGTTGTTCGTCCGTGTCAACTCAGCTCATGCAGATTATCATGTCAGCGTTTCCTTGGCAGAGACAAGGACTAAAATTCCTCTTCATGTGGATAAGATGACCATTGATACAAGTCCACTGGCTTTTTGTGAGGTCAGAAATTTAAGTGTTCCTGCTCTACCTGAGCAGGGTTTTATATACTAGTTAGTCGCCATCCAAGGCAGATTTTTTAAGCACAATGTACTGCTTTTTTTTCAGGTGAAATGCATGGTGTCATTATCATAGATTTTATTATTTATTAGATTTTAATATTGCATTTTCAAGGATCTAATCCCCCAACTGTATTGAAGCCCTGATTGCTTCAAACGGACTCTGTGTAGATGCAAGAGTCAAGAATGATGGAACCTTTTGGCGACCTGGGATCAATAGCTGCAAACCGATGGAAAGCGCAGAGCACTGGAGTGGAATATGTGTCTTTTGAGCTCTTCCTGTCTGAATAATGCCCTGAGGCCTTGCTGATTCACTCATAGTTCTGGAAAATTTAAATGGGTGTTTAAGTTCAGTAATCCTTCAGCAAATATTCATCTATTAAAAAAAAAAAAAAAAAAAAAAAAAAGAACCCATCAAAAGTTATAAGGGAACAAATTTCTTATTTGGAAAACAGGACAAAACTACGCTGAGATTGTGTCTAGCCATTAGTATCCCCATCCATATAGAAGTTTGGAGCCTTGCTTAGTTTTCTAGATATTGGAAAAAAATTTAGTATTTTCTAGTGACCACTATTTTCTTAAGAAATGGGATCATCTGGGAGCTTTAACGGCACTGAAAAATTGAGATCTCTTCTTTACTGTGCTATTATGTTTTATATTGTTTAAGAATTCTACTTTATCTTCAAGCTGTATTTGTGGCTCCATATGGAGATATGGAGCAGAAGAGAGGGATAGGGCATTGACAAGGGAAATACGTCTCTTCTGTTCAAGGAAAACTTCTGTGGGATTTGTTCAAAAGCCAAGGGAATTAAAAAGTCATACACAGACCATTGTTTCCATGAAAATATTTTCCTGCTCTGAAATGAAAATGTTTTGAGCAATTAAGTAAAAGAAGAAATCAAATTTGGTAATCTCTAAACTGCAGCTCAGTCTGGTTTTTACTGCACTTTGGAATATCAATATTTTTATTACACATTCTTGTTTGTTATATACAACGTACTTTCATCTTAAAATGAACACCATTTCTCTCCCTAGTGAATGACTCTAGTAATTACAAAACCACCTAATTGATCTTTTGTATTGTTTACTGGCTTCTTTGGTGAAACAGACAAGCACTTTTTTATGGCTTCTGAATTATTTTATTATTTTAGAATTCTATGAGAAAAACCTGGGTTTTAACTTGAAAAGGATCACCTTTAAGCTGACACCGCAAACTTCTCCCTGAATGAATTCTTGTCTATAGATTTTTCAGCTGTGCTATGTTGCATAGAAGTACTTTGAGTTTCTGTTTTATTTCAGTCTGTTATTCGTGTTTACAAATTATGTCTTCAGCAGTGAAAGCACTGCAGAAAGTCAAGGGGTGTTTGTTTCTGAATACATTACATTTCTCCCTCCCCCTGTTTTTGTTCTTTATTGCTCCAGTCAGTGCGCCGAAGCATGAAAGGAGCTCCACCTCGGCAAACTTCCAAGACGTGGAGGATGCGCCTGACAGATGTGTCCTGGAAGAGCCTGAGAGTCCAGGTGAGAGGCATTTAAAGACAGTCACCAAGTATCAAGCGATAAATCTGACACAGCTTTTGGGTCTGTAAAAAAGGCACATTGTAATGCTGTTTCCTTTTTAGCAGCTGCAATGTCAAATTAATGGTCACCTCCAGGGGTCACAGTGTGGAGCTGTTATCCTTTTCTCTTTCATCAAGAATTCAGGTCTTAGAAAGGATAAAGGCTTTATGACCAAAAAGAAAGCTGACACTACTAGTTCATTATAATTAGTTTTGGACTACAGTGCTTACTTAATATATGTACAATGTCTGACCCTTGAAGGTAGCATGAGATTATGAAAAATTAGAAGGACCGCATATACTGCAGTTGAATGTAGCGGCGGACATTCAAACGCCGTATCTCTGGAGGAAAGCAAATTGGTGGCGTTAAATAGCTTGATTCTTTTCTTTAAATCAGCTCAGAATCATTATTTCATTTTAATGGCTCTTAACATTGATTCAGCTAAATACAGGAACATCCATAAAGTGCATCCTTTTTGGTGACTAAAAGATTTATCTTCATGTAGTTTCATTATCTTTCTCGTTATGGAACATCTACAAAATTTATTAGATTAATCCCAAAGGGAAACAATTAAATATAAAGTGTATCGAGTCACAGCTGATTAAAAACACTGTGTGACTAAATACTAAGATCTTTTAAGCAAACTCTGAGCTTGACCCACATACACCATATACGTAACCTGCATGTAGTCCTCATTAGTGAAAGAGTTAAACATCTTTCTTCACTTGATATTTTCCTTCCCCGCCTTATCTGGTTCCTGCGTACCCTCTTGCATCTTTGTGTGCTGATCCGTGTATCATATTTTTGATTCATCGTCTCTGCGGCCTGTCAGCTTAGTTAAGAGATTTCCAAATCTTGCAGCCTGTGCTGACAGGGGGCAGCTGCCAACAGTCCCCTGATCCTTCCCCAAGGAACGCTGCTGAGATTTAATTTTCAGTCAAAGGGTGCAGTCTGAAATCCATGTCAGGTCCCCTAAGTCATCTCAGAACCCAGATAGGACCCATGTCTGGGGGATTATATTTCAGCACGCTCCACTCCTCCAGGATTCCTTGGGAGTTCAACCGCTGTGATATACCGGATTCAAACTACGTTCTCTTTTCATCTTTTCCACGGAAATGAGCACCAGTATATGTTAGAATAATTGAAAGCAATGAATTGTAAATCTGTACTCGTTTGAAAGCCACCTAGGCTTGACTCGAGCTGTACAGCAGAAACTAGTGTGAGATTTAGAAAGAAATAGATAATCTACTCAGGAAGGGGTCGGGTTTGATCCACAGTGCACCTATGGTCGGTGGTGCGTCGCACCTCCTTCGGAAACTGTCTGTGGTCCCTTCAGCAACCATTATGGGCAAAAATGTGGATTGTCCCAGTTCTGATCTGTTCTGAAGTGAGAAAGAGTTAAAACAAGGCGGCACTAAAGTGTTCAGGTGGGAATGAATGTACCTTAAAGACAGCATTAATTTTAACCTTAAATTAATTCTATGTGGCCAAGCGTACACATTTGGACAGGAACGTGAATTTCCAATTCTGCGCTCTGCATGTCTGTATGAAGTAATGGAAAGAATAAAAGCCTGTCAGGAGGTGAATATTGACTGGCAAAAATACATGTTGATAAAGCATCTAAACTTAAAAACTGAGTTCCATTCGGTCCATCTGACATCATTAAACTAGTAATAAACAATGAATTACTCTGGCTTTTGTTTCTGTCCATTCCTGCATTTTAAGACATCTTGTCTTATAGGTCTGAAAACCTCAGGAGATTTCACTACTGGTCTCACTGCTTTCCACTGAGAATTTGTGGCTTGGTTGTCATGGAGACATCGTATTTCTCCAAGAATTGCTCATATTGATCCGTGGACAGGCGTAAATGGCCAGGCGAATGTGAGGAGTAAAGGGGGTTGGGCAGTACTATAAAATGACCAGAGGTTATGGGTCGGAAATAAGCTCATAGCAAACACTTAGGTAAAGAGAAAGAAACAGTTTCATTTTGTTTCAGGATTTCGTTTTTGCACTTTATGCCATTGTCTTCTTTCACTATAGACTGAAAGAAACTTGTTAGTCACTTGTCATGTCAGATCTTTGGTGCTTGTCCTGACACAGCTGTCAGCCTTCCAGCTCTGTGCAGTTCAGGGACACACAACAAAGAGCTAGGAACATGAATTATTTATTGCTCCTTGTGCGGATGAAATTCTGTGATAAGAAATTAAGACACTTCTGACAGAAGTGTTTGTTTGAAAGGAAAGATTTGGTAACACAATACATTTACTTAAAACTTACCATTTACTTTTAGTAGCAAGCATTGAAACAACAATATGACATTCAGTTGGCTATGATTTTCTCTAGTGTTTCTCAGGTGTTTGAACTTTGCATCGTATCTCGGAATCTGAGAGTGCCTGGGAGGTCAGCATTGACTTTAGAATGTATTGCACATATTCAAAGTCTGGGCAAACTTACAAACTTCATTTAAAAGTTTTTATTTAAAAGTCTGTATGTGTGTTATGCAGAGTCTCTTGTGCTTCACTTACAATACATTGTCATGTATGCAAAACTGATGTTAAAAAATACATTGTTTTACTACCTCTTCGAATGAGGAAAAGGTGAAAATAGGACAACGTACCTGCAAGGGATTCCAGCGATTCCTAGAAAGGGTTCTTCATTACAACTACCGCAATCAGGCAGGCTGTAGAGCAGCCCTTAGCAGACATAGCTGTGCATTGTGTTTGCTAACGGTGCAAGGTGCAGTCTCTAACCTTGACATGAGACTGAGAGTTATTTTCAAAGTGATCTTAATTTTCTAAAACCACACAAATCTTACTCTGCTTATTTTACTCTCACGTTTTCTATGTGTCTGCACATGTTCCCACTGCTCTGGATGCGGGCCTCCAGCAATTGTAGAAAAAGGCATATACTTTACATGAATAGCAGGAATCCATTTGACTACCCAAGACACCAATCTGAGATTTACCTGTGATTTCTTGCGTTCAATGTGTGATCTGAACTACTGTCAGATAGGTAATGAAACCCCTCAGCCTGCACTTTTCTCTTGGATAATTCACAGTAAACACTTTTCACATGTGATGGACACAGGTAAATATCAGACTGCGTTTTCTTGTCTAAGTGAAATGGATTTTAGTTGCTCCCTTCATGTGCCTACAAGCTGCCATTATCTGTGATAGTGGCTCGTGTCTATTTTAGCCCACACACAGAGGAGATGCTGGGCTTCTCTCCCAGATGCCTAATAGTAGGTTTATCACTGCCATTTTCCCCACATGCTGAGGACTACTTCTGTTCAACATGCAAAGCCTTGGCTTTTCCAACTTGTCTCTGGTCTGGCCTTGAACATAATAATCAGATAAGAATTACAACAGCTTTTTGTAGAACTTGACTTTTAATCATATCAACCTCCCGTAAATAATTCACTATCCCTCAGAGTGCCTCTTTAATATAAATAAAGATTCCCAGCAGTGTTTTCCATTTTATCAGACAGATTTTCCACATGTAGGGAAACTGAGAAAGAGGCTGAAACTGAATGAACATGGATCTATGAGTTAGACTTAGGGGTCTGAGCTATTCACGTGAGTGTTCTTGTACAAACAATGGTGGAAAATTCACACCTCCAGAGGGCAGGTCCTCTTGTCCAAAGGGAGCTGCTTGAGATGGGTTTTAAGGGGATTGAAAATGCTCTGAAGTTTGTGAGTCAAAATCTGAGAGGATGGTAACAGAACTTGACACAGCTTGAGGTGTCTTACCTTTCAGAGGCGGTGCAGTCCCACCAGAGGGTTCTGCAAGTATAGCTTTTATGAGGAAAAGGACTGGATTTGAGCTGAAGTCACAAGAAACAATGTAGGCACAGATACTTCTTGCCTCTCCTTTACTCCAACAGAAATATTGTAGTTGACTAGGCATTAGACTATCACTTCACTTGGTACTAGAAGGAAATTGAGCCTCCCTAATGGAAGATTGAGATGGAAGCTGTAGATAGAAATTACAGAGTGTTTTCTGTCTTTTGGATGAAACCCATGTAAATGGTGAGAACCCTGTGAGCTTATGGCCTTGCGTAGCCAGAGAGCTCGACCCTGCCTGGGTAAGTTGGTCCCTTCCACAGCTCGTGGTTTCTCCCATCCCTTCACTCCAAAAATTGCTCATATTAAATTTTTCCCTCTTCATTTTTTGACTCTTCAGGACAGAATGTAATTCTGGGTGTATAACAGATACTAGTGAAAATCCAAGCAGTTTTCACCGTCTTGCTTAGTTGCTTGTCCTAGATAGGCCTTAGCGTAGAGATGGGAAAGATCTCTGCCTGCCCCTGAAGTACAGTCTGTGAGAGACACAA
Organism: Falco punctatus; assembly: GCF_963210335.1. Classification (NCBI taxonomy): domain Eukaryota; kingdom Metazoa; phylum Chordata; class Aves; order Falconiformes; family Falconidae; genus Falco; species Falco punctatus. Next base: position 55,962,254 of record NC_137587.1, read on the forward strand.
CTGCAGCAAATAGACCTGGGAATGTGTCAAGAACAACAGATTGTTAGCCACAGTGTGCCTCAAAATACAGCACTAAAATTGCGAGTATCTCTGTCAGATACTCACCAGCTCCAAGTTCCATCCACTGAAGAGTATGTTATTTAAATCAGCACTCTGTCACCTATATGGCTGTTGATCAGTACGCAGAATGTAAAAGTAAATATTCAATAAATTTCTAAGTATGAAGCACCCTAGAAAAGCATGATTTTCTCTATTTTCATCATCACAAAAAGTAAGCAGCGGTAAATGAGGACTGATTCAGGAATGGAGCACTGGAAGTCGATGGTGATGATGATGATGATGTATGAAGAAGATACAATACATGGGCACCCCACTGGTCACAGACACTGACAGCCCTTACTGCTCAGCAACTGCGTATAAAATGCTAGTGCCTAGGAATTCTTCCAGAAAGAATTTCTCAAATTTCCAATGTAGGCACAGGTGAATCCGTAGGAATTTCACTGCAGCAGATGTAGTGCCGCATCTTGTCAGCATCCTGGGTTACTAGTAACATGACTCATGGGTTTTGCTTTGGTTTTTTAAAATAGTAAATCAAACTGTAAAACCAGAAGGCTACATGGTGGACATCAAGAAAATGTGTATCTCTGTGTCTAGGACACAGCTAGACGGAAAGATGATAGATAATGTGATAAATTTGCAAGATGTCTGTTAGACTGGGAAAAAAGAGTGTGTGCTGCTTTCTCAGCGTTCATGGACTCATGAAAGGTGCTGTACCTCTTTAAGCAGTGTTTCTAATACAAGTAATATTTAAAATTCAGATTGTATATATTACCATACATATGTCAAATAAGAAGTCATGAAGCTAAAAACTGATGATTGAGGGTGCTTTTATGTGGAATTCTAATAAGCCACGACAGAATTAAAATATAATACCTTATTTACTTCTCTGAACGGCTATTGTAGAATTATTTCTGCTGACAGAAAATTGTATTTGCAGAGAAAACATAAACAGTCTATTAACATAAAACAGAAATTATCTTTCTGTTGATCCACTGGAATGTTTTCCTTTAAAACAAAAAAAGGAAGAAGGAGAAGACTGTTCAGGGGAAAAGTTTTGAGGAACACCATACATTCTCTTGAGCTGTTTTGGGTTCCATATTGCCTCTTGGAGTACAGCAATTTATAATTTTAAACAGTCTTCTGGAGGTAATTTGTGTAATTTTTTAACAGTAGCATGTTGGTGCTGGAAGTTTTCATTCCATTACAAAATTATACATTTTACTACTCTACAGAAAAATGCTAAAATAACTTATTTTTAAAAAACAAAATCTTGCCTGTTACTTCAAACTGTAAAATCATTAAGCCAGATGAATACCTTTCTTTTCCAGATGACATGAAGCCACATCCCTGGATATCTAAGGTGTGCTCCTGTAAGGTGTGTTAGAAAAACCTGCATAGCCGAAAGAACTGGAAGATGCACAAGACCAGCCAAGAAATAGGATATATGTGGTGTGGCCATGAAACAGCCAGTTGTATTTATTATTGTGTACCTTTAACAATTCATTTTCAGAAGAAATACCTTCCGTAAGATCAACTTCGTTTTGCTGATTTATTGGCTTCAGTTCACACTTCCATTTCTAATGGATTTATATTTATTCAATTAAATTTAGATAGTTCTAACATAGAAAATATCAACTTTTTATTTTTAGATGCTTTTCACTGGTTTATGTAGTGATATCAAATCTTACAACTTTGATTGACCATAAAAGCTTTGCATCAATTTTAATATTCTTTTACATATACCAAGTTTAAATTTTTATCTCTCCTTGCTTCTGACTTTTGTTACCAATAACATTTTAACACTCAGCGAAACTAAATGTGCTTGAAATAATTAGAATGTTTGTTTGCATTTAAGGGAAGAATGCACATTTTGAAGTAAACATGGAATACTTAGAAACATCTAAAATACAAAGACCGTTCTGTGCACAGGAGAGCAAGGGAAGTTGATTATAAATCTGGTCATGTCTAGGATGTAAATTTTCCTCTTCTATAAAAACTGCCATCACCATCATCTGTAGAAATGCAGTACCAAAATGAAGTTGGAGAAGCCCATTGGAGTCCTCTTCTGAAATTATATACTTCATTGAATTTCTGTTTGTGCTCATTGGGAAAAGCAGCTATACATTTTTATCTTTAAAAAAAAAATATATGATTATGTTTGAAGAATATTTGCAGCTTATTAGACTCATTTATCACCTAACATGCTGGGGAATTTATGCTGGTTTGACAAATAACAGCCACTTAGAGCAGTAAGCTCACTTTTCGTAGTACCAACAGTCAGAGCACTAATGGAGTCAAAGGGACTTTTCTGGATCTGTGGTGGAAATCGTGGTGTGATGTTATCCTTCCTAATTGTCACGTAACTAGGAAAGTGAAGATTTCTTCAGTGAGGAAAGATCCTCTGGCAATGAATCTCTTTCTTGCTTGTGGGGAAAAGTCACGGCTGCAGGAGTGACAAACCAGGTTGCTGTTGCCCTACTGTGGCTTGAGACAGACATGAAATCTTCTTTCTTCTGCTTTTTTATATTCCTTGTGTCCGTATCCTTAAGTGCAGTGTATGGCAGTGAGGTCTTCGGAAACATTGAAAGGAAGGACCTGCAAATGCGGATTTCAGGTTTTATTCAATGAAATAATTCATTAAAATTAGTTGCAATCCAGAGAAGATATTTAACTTTACTTTTCCATAATTTTCAATAACATGCAGAAAAATGACATCTTTTTGCAGTAAAGTCGCTGTTTTTTACGCATCTGTTATTTTTCAGAAACAATTTTCCTTATTCTTAGAAGGCATTTTCCTATGTAAAACGTACCTTTTGTTTGTATTTGAGTTGTGGTAACCAAACAGTCTGGGTGTGGAGAGTTATGGCTTCATTGTACTGGATGTCTGGAGTAATTTCATTTACTTATTTAACTTGTACAACGCAACTGAGAGCAGAACGTGTCTTAAGCTGGCATACATCCTCTTCGAAACTTTGATCGTTCAATCAGAGATGCAAACATCAAGAAGGTAAAAATAAAATTGCAAATCTAACTACAGGAATTTGCTAACACTACAGGAACCTTGCAGACAGTAAAAGAAATGCCAAAGGATGGACCTTGCTGTCTCCTTTGGCACACGTCCTTGTCAACAGTCACCTCTAGTCTTCCACTGGCACTGAAAAGTCCATTTCCCTTCACAACAAACATTCCTGCTCTGTGTCAGCACCTGCTCACTTGGGCCTACACTGTTCTGAGTGCCAGGGGAACAAATCTCCTTAAAACTATTTCTAGTAGGTATTTTAAAACCTGATGTGTTCAGAGAGGTCTCATAGCTCAAGGAATTGGCGTTGTCCCTAACACCCAGCACTGCTATAGTAGCAATTACATTTGTGCAACACAATATTTGATTGCTTGTCTTTAATTCTGCAAAGCAGTGCACATCAGCAGGCTGCCAATACAGACAGCCCTTTGGAACGGTTTGTGCGGTGATGACTGGTGTTTGGCACATGCTTGTGCGTGCTTTGTGCTAATTATAATTACAGTATCAGTAAGGTAAGGCAAGAACTTTTTTTATTAGGTACATTTATTTCCCAGTAAAGCAAATATATTTCCCATGTGGTCTGGATGTCTTTCAAACAACCAACTTTACAGTATATGCTCAAGATGAACCCTTGCTTCGAACAATCTTTTTGCATCAAAGTGACAATTTTAGAGCCATATACAAAAATACAAATTAACCTCCTGCAATTGTTTCTTGTAAGTCATAATTGAAGAAGCATTTCTATACTAATGCAGTCTGATGTACCGCTGTATTCATGCTTATGGAGATTGATTTTACAACGAAGTTGCAGTAATTAAGAATATATTTTTCTATTGTATTACACTGAAGGAATCCTGTCAAAAGGAATAATATGTTAATATTTTAGAGTGGTTGTCTAAATTTTAGATATAGGGTAAAAAAATCATTAATACCTAAACCACTTAATGAACAAGATTTCCTTTTTTTTTATTTTCTTTATCCAGAAGTCACAGGGTCCAATAAACTGTGTGGCTCAAGTTGTGGTTTCGTAGCCGGGACAAATTCTCCCCACTCCAGCCATGTGCTTCTATGTCTCCTCACTTAGATTTGCACTAGTTCTTGTATGACCAGGCCACGTCAAGACAAGCACTGGCCTCGGTGCAAGGAGCAGAGGAGGAACAAGCAAGCAAGGGTAGGAGGAAGGCAGAGATACCATGTGGGTGTGGGACAACGTACACGTACATCAGTGTTATCTCAGCACGAAATTAGAATTTTAGGGTGCTATATGCAGGGATCTTTATTGAACACAGATTTACAGCTTTCAAATCCTATAGGCATCTTTTTACATTATCCACATAATTCTTTATATTATTAAAAAAAAAAAAAAAAAGGTTACTGATCCTTTAGTAGAAGCCCAAACCAAAACTCATTGACATCTCTTTGATTTGAGGGATAGTGAGTTTTCCAAATTACTCACACTTGCTAAATGGTCACTCACCTAGATTCCTGCCTGGGAACATCCCTAAACTTTGAGCTATTAATTTATGGCTCGAAATCTAAACATTATTTTTTGAAATCTCTTGTGATATCAGCATATTTTAAATCTGATCATTGATATTAACTGCTTCCAGTCTTGGGTTGCATTTTGTTAAGCAGTGCTCTTCTTCAGTCCAGTGAAAGATGTTCTGAAAGCAAGCTGGCACGGAACTTGAAATATACATATATGAGATTCAGTGTTTCTTTAAAAAAAAGAGATACTTTAACAAAATCACTGTATAACAGGGCTACGAGCTCCAGACAACCCCAGAAATCTAGCAGGGGAAACGATTTTGCAAGTGTGACTGAGGTGAAGTGTCGAAAATTCAGCAAAGAACAGGACAGGTTCAATATGCAGCGTTACCTCTTCCCAGGTTTTTACTCCTTTTGGAAGAGCGTGTTTGCTGAAGGCAGACTAGGGCCGTGAGTGAGCTCCAGCACCAATCTCAAAGTCATCGCGCCAGTGCTGAACAGCATTGCATGCAGATTCCTGATGGAGGGATCTGTGAAGACAGTCCTGCTTCTCACAGTGGATATTTCAGCTGAATTTTGCAGGCCATTCTTCTTGCATGAGAAAAGGATGCAGAGGGATTTCAAGGGCTGGTCTTCCCCTTTTTTCCTCCTCATAGGATACACAGTCTGAACTGCTAGGCACAGCTCTTCGAATTATTACTAGAGTTTGAGTTGGGTTATAATTTGAATTCATAGATCCCCAAAGTGAAAATTCATCAATCTTATTCTTGAAGAAGTAATACTGAACTCGGACGCAACATCAAATTCACACAATAAACCAGAATTGTCTTATTGGGGACCATGGGAAGTTTGTTTCTTGAATGACACCTGCTGGAAAGTCTAAAGTGTGTCTGCGAGCTGTGCTGCAGGACAGAGGCACGTCACAAAAAGACACCCTTCCCCACCTTCCAGTGAATCTGAGTGTCCTCGATGTGGTGTGATGGTGATGGGCAAGTACAAATACAGCCATCAAGGTGAAGCCATGCAAGTTGCTAAACAATATTAAACATTATGAAACTTAACAAACATCTGCAGTTTTGTATAGTGGACTGTGCATTTCATAAAATTCTTACACAGTACAGATTTGATTGCACCTACCTTTTTCTTTCATGTATTCTTAGAAACCTTAGCTTGAGAAGACAGCAGCCTGAATTTACATTGTGTCTTGCAAACATAGGGATAAAAGCTGGTTTTCTTCTTCTGGCAATACCCTCAACAAGGTAACTGTGAAAAATAGCATCACTGGAGTAATTAGTATGTGTCATTTCATAATATACATTACTCCCTCTCTTTGTACAGTAACTGGGAGATTTTTTTTAATATATTTTTTTTTACTGTTTGAAAGCTCGATATTCAGCAGAAAAAACATAAACAATACCCAGCACCAGCAAAATAATAATATTTTCCTTACTTATTCTCAAATTGTATTTAAATAATGCGTAAATTTCTTGATAATAAGGTCCTGGGGAAATTGATCTCTAAATCATTAATGATTTTCCACACAGAAACTGAGGGTAACAAGCAATTCTGTTCAGTTTCAGAACTTTATTTTCTGTAATCACACTGGCAAACAGACCTACAGCCCTGCCCAGCAAATGCAACATACCCGTTTTTGTTTGGTTTGGTTTATAGTCTTCCTGCCATGTAGATGGCAGCAGCACTCAAGCCTTGAAATTCACTCCAGCCTTTTCTTGAGTTTATTCCAAAACACCATGTTTAAAAATATTATTGTTGAGAATGGACTGAAAGCATGATTACTTTGAAGATGGATATCAGCTTAGTTACATATAGCTTTAAAGAAGCCTTGACTTCATAATACCAGAATTTAAAAGGTGATGTGTCTTGTAGGTCTGTATGAACATAGTTGCCGCTGCTTAGTTTTTTGTACATTATGATGTATTTTCTTTCTGTAAATTAAATTGCTAGTATTTTTTCTACAGCACTAAGTTTCAGAACACACAGGGTGTTTCTGAAAGTTCAAAAATGTTAAAATTTATTAGGATAGTCCCCACATTTATTTCCTTGCAGAATGTGAAGGAGCTATCAGGTGCTTGGGCAGCAAAGCTGGTGACACTGGGCATGCTTGTCAACAGTACAAAGAGGAAGGACAGAGGTAGTGGGATGCATAGTGTAGGATTTTGTGCTATGGGCTCTACTAACTGCGGTGCTTGATAAAAGATATCATGAATTATCCGGGGGGAGGGGGGAACAGGAAAAAAAAAAAAAAAAACATTTTGAAGGTCCAAATGTCTTTAGCTTGGCATAGCGTGGAATTGTGTGCACTCTGACATTTACTTTGGCTAAGAAGTAGAGAGAGGTTTTGAAAAAGAAGCAGCAAAACTGAGACCTGGAATCAAAGCTGTCAGGCAGCCTCGGTCTCTGCAGCATCAGCTGAAACCTCGGGAAGGCTTTGTGGGATCATCTCCAGGCCCTGGGATATGAAAGCAGGTGTTACACGTGTGACTGCACAGAGGAAGAAACTAGCACCAAAAAGCATAATGATGGTGGTTCTTTGAACTAGGAAGTACTGTTTAAATGCTGGAGGCAAATGGCAGTGTTTCAATAAGCTGTCAAACGAAGTAGATCAGCACTAACTCCCTCAATGCTTCTTAACCAGTAGCAGCTGAAGTAACAGGGAGATTAAATATCCAATGAACAGCATTTCTCATTCCATAGGATCCTGTCTGGGGATGCATCTGGTGGAAGCTTAATCCACACTGAGCACGGAATCGGCTAAGGTAACTGGGAAAGCGGGCAGACCGTGGTACTAACCATCCTCACCCAGCTGCCAGCGCTGTAGGTTGGAGAGGTCTGTTCCAGCCTTCTGCAGACGCTGGGAGAGAAACAGGAACCAGTACCCCGCTGATGCTCTTGTCATGTGGTATGAGGCAGAAACCCTTGGCCCAGGATGTCATCCAGCCATTTGTAGTCAGGCAGATGATCTTCAGAGGATGGAATTCCACACTGGAGGGCCCGTCACAGCTTCAGGCTGGGCTTGGTGGATGATCTGTGACCAAACAGGCTCCTAACGCCTGATGGGGCTGTGGCCAAAAAGCCACTACGGGTGCTGTGATACCTGTCCTGGAGCTGACAGCATTCCTGCTGCTTATCTAGTGCTTCAGGTGAAGGACTAACAAAGGGAAGGTATGAATTTGTGGCTGATAAAATTTGTGACAACAGTAAAAGTAGAATTAATGATGGTGAGAAAAGAGCAGCACAGGGTACGTGTCCCAACAAAACACTGCGATAGCCAGCTTTTGTCTCTCCCTCACGCTGTTGGGGACGATGCTACAGATGCTGCATCGCACAGTGCTAATGGGAAAAACACTTCCCTTCTTAAATCTCTTCCAGATAAATACATGCCTATAGCAAATATATTTTAACCATTTATAGGGTATGTTTTGGAGATTTGGTGGGGGTTATTCTCCACTTTGTAGCATCCATTAAATCAATCTTAGATTCCATTCCAGTGAGCAGACAGTTGTCAGAAAGCTGCTTCAAGCTCTCCCAAGTCCACATGGCTTTTTTTTTCAATATATTTTCAAAATGATGCCACTGCTTAAGTACTAAAAATATCTTTTTCACCATTCCTGTTATCACACTGGTAGTACACTCAGTGTAGTTACAGGAGAGTTCTGTGCCTTGCATTTAAATTCAGAGTTCGTATTAGTGCTGATTGTTTGTGACCTATAAAGAATACATATTTTAAAAGCTCTTGGAAACTTAAAATAACTTTCTCTGTTGTTAGTGTTTTGTCCATGGAATGGAAATATTCGCGAGGCCCTACCTCAGAGAAATTTTCTAAGAGATTTTCTAAGGGCTGTGTGGGTGGTCACAGCATTTTTTAAGTAAAATACACCACCCAAACTACCTAATAAAAAACTTGATAGATTTTTGCTATCCCTGCCCAAACTTGTTAAGTTGAATCAACAAAACGACCTAAGCAATATGATACAGAATCTCTGGGAACTACCAAACATGGCTTTCCTTAGAGATATTTTTGCAGAATAACCTTGGAACATAACTGCTGCTGAGGAGCTTGAGATTTGCAGGAATAAGATTTCAAGCTTTTAAAGAATTTGATGAACAATTTTAAGGGATTGGATGCTGAAAAAAACATCAGAGAACACATCACAAGCTAAGACTCCTTCCAGGCACTGTGTCCTATATTTGTTGCTTCAGTTATATGGAGTGACAGCCCAATGAATCACTGGGTGGTCTTTTGGTCTGAGAATTTGGGTATTGTCTGAGCAATTAACAGGCAGTCAGCCAGTTGCAGTGGCTAGTGATTAAATTACAGAGGTTCTTTGGTGGTTTCCATAAAGAAATCTCTGGGAAGAGTTAGGTGGATCCACCATCTATCATATGATGAACATGTCTTGTTCTGTTTACATGTTTGTTCAACTAAATACTTAAGAATATTATGTCACTTGAGAAGAGCTGATATTTGAAAGACATTTCATGCTATTGGCTTCTGCTGTGCTAACTCTGTGCATGAGCAGAATATATGATACTGTTGGGGAAAACCTTTAGCTTTACATTTTTTTTTTTGTAGGAGATCTCAGAAATGTCTTTCCTCATGTCTTAAGTCACATCTCTGACTACTGCATGAGTACTTCACTGGTTTCATTGTAGATTTTTTGGTTAATAAGTGCCTTCTCTGTTATTTAACTCTTTCAAGCAGATATTATTGGTGTTAGCTTTTTGCTTAGCTCACGAAACATGTAGTGCCCTGTGTTACTCCACTTTTTTACAATGTCTAAATCTGTAGATGCTCTTCCCTGTTTCTGCTATCCAGCTGTTTCTTTTTTCCCTTGTGTGTGGGACAAGTCTATCACACTCTTCCCAGAATTTTGAGGTTTTTCTTCCTCCCATGGCAGTGATAAACTTCCACAGGGAGAGAACAAGGTAAAAGCAGCAATAAGGAAAAATAAAAAGAAGTAAACTCTATTAGCAAGAGTAGATATACTAGCATGGCCAAATTATGATCACAGTGACCTCCAGGCTGCACTCTGATCTTTTATGGTAATTCTGAGCTGAGCTGCTGAAGGTAGATGTAAATGCCAATACCCTAGGAAGACTGGGAATTTCTGGGAATTTGCATAGGATACATATAGCTGTAACCACAATCCTGCAGGTGTTGGGTACCGTACCCGCTGCACTGAGCTCACATGTGGCCTTCTTGAAAAGGGGATGGGACTATAAAATTAATCGCAGCAACTTTACATTTTCTTAGGCATTTAGCCCTTTTTTCCTGGGGGTAATCTTTCTGGATTAGCCATGAAAGTGCCCTTGCTGGCTGCTAGAGTAGAGAGGAGGTAGTTCTTTACATTTTCATGGTTTTACAGCTTCTGTACTACAAGATACTGGGAATAAGAAGGAAGCTTGTTTGGCTTCTTTAGAGATAGATTCAGCTCCCTTGCACACAAAGGTTTTGCCAAGGTTTTGAAAAAATGAGTCCCCATAGTAGATTACTCCTATTTTCTTATCCAGTATTCAGCCCTGGACCACATCCTCCAGCAGTTTTTATTCAGCCAAAGCTGCTTCCAAAAGGGCTCAGGGGCATCACTTGGTCAGCAGCAATCAGTGGGTTAATACAGCCTGGCTTCTGCCTCTCTCAGATGTTCAGGAGAAGATAATGAGGCAGGGATAGAGCCTGCAGGTTAATGAGATACCCCAACTGGAAGACAGAAATCTAAGAGGAAAGACTTGGAAAGCAGAAGAGGAAGGGGGAATGTGAGGGTCTTGATATTCAGGTGCTACTCAGTTTGAGAGAATTGCAGGGACAGGATGGGTTTCCAGTATTATAAAGAGTATTTGATTTGTTAGAGCATAGCTGAAATGACTCATCTACCTGGCAAAAAATAGTCTGCCTTTTACACTCCTGTTAAAATCAATACCAGACTATGTTCGGAACTCCGGTATGCTAGAAAAATGTGCCTCCTCCCCGAACTCCAAACAAAACACCAAAATCCAAAGGCACTCATGTTAGGATAAACAAACAGTGGAATCTCACTAACAAATTCTAACAAGTGCTTGGGTAAGCACTGTTAGAAAAAATCTGTCATGCATTTGAATAAAATCTATTAATAAATGAATGAGTAGAACTTAAATATAGAGAGGTAATACAGTAAAACAAATGGCCCTAGTACAGGAAGCTGTTCTACTACGCTGTTTTGAATAGACTCATGAAAGCAGCTTACCTTTTTGCTGAATCTTTTCAACAATCCTGGGTTGTAAAAGATGCAGTCATGTAAATAACTCTGACAGTTGCACTTTGACCATATAATATGAAAAATAGCTAGTTTTCCATAATTGCATTGTCAAAAAAATCCTCCTTCTTATCTGTATGCGACCTGCCACTACAGACAAGCAGAATACAGAATAATCTGCACAGTCTGCAGCATTCAAGATGCTATTCTTACTGTTATTATCAGCAATGACGATTATCTGTAAATGTTCAACAGTAAATCCAAAGGAATAAATGGAAACATTTCTCCTAAGTGGTATATAACAATACGTGACATTTATATAGCACCTTTCATCTGTAAGAATCCCAAAGTGCTTTACAAAGTCTGCTGTGATCACTTCACCCACCACTGAAATGTAGCTGTCTCTATGTGTTGAAATTCAACTTCTATTCCACACCAATGCCATTGCAGAACAGTGTTTTTGAAAAAAGTGACAACTAAGTGAAATGCATTGAACTGTTCTTGTGAAAGCTATCATAGGATCCTCAGTGACAGCCAGTGGTTAAAGCTTTGGTTTGGCATCTCGAGCAAAACCCAGCAGATACTTCATCCTCCTCTGCCCTCATACGCGTCCTTCCCAGCCAGCACTCTCGTACTCTCATTTTGTTATTCTCAGAACACTGTGCCCATGGTGAGAAGGGCAGCTGCAAATATACTGACAGCGCCCAGGTTCTGACTTTGCTTTTCTTACCTTTTAGCAGCAATGACTATCAGTTGAAGAACTACTAACAAAATCACACTAGTTAGCCTGGGTGTCTGGAGTTATCTGTAGAAAGTAAGGAAAAATGAAAATAGAATGATTAAAAGTTTATAGGACAAAAATGGGCATAACTAATCTACAACTGTGCTTCTCTAAAAACCTTGGTCTGTTTGAGCCCAGCTTTATGAAATTAAGTACTAATCTGTCTTTCCTTACGAGGTTTTTATTCTTTTGCACAGTCTTAGTACTTAGTATCTATGTATTTACGTGAGGTATGCCTGGGCCCTCACTATGTGGTGACGGTAGGAACAGGTGCTGTGTCTGTGCTGACAAATTAGAACAAGGGAACATTGTCAGGTATAGGAACTCATATATATTGATAAAATGATGGAACATTCTCCATGTTCTGGATCTACAAGAACTAATCCACTCCTGATGACCATACCTTATAGGAAGTGTTTGAACATGTTCATGCTCTTCTGGAGGGTAAAAGAGTTTTTCACTCAACCTTTCTTTCAGCTCTCCTCTGGCAGTTGGCTTTATTGCCACAAAACAGTCCTAGGCACATTGAATTTATATATATATACATATATATACACAAAGGTTATGTACAGAATAACTGAGTGCATGTTAAGTGTAGCATTTGTGCATTCCTGGATGTGATAAAATTTAGTATAAAAGTGGATTGAATCCTCTTCAAGAGAAACACATGGTACGCAGTATGAGTCATCTTGAAACTGCTCTACCAATACTAATCAAACCATCGCACTGAAAATACATGTTCTTGCTGGAGGTTCCTATTACAATTTTCATCTTGCGGAAGGATGGGAGCAAGCCCAGGCAGGAGATCTGAACCCTGCTGAATTTTGGAGAGCTTAGCTTTTGCTGCCGATACAGATTTGATACCTCCAACTCAGGTTTATGTCCGTGATGTGTCACTTTAAAAATTCAAGGGCCCATATGCGTTTGTTCCACTGCAGTTACTACTTCATCTTTTGTGTCATCTCCTCTATGGTCTTGGCTGTTCTTTGGCAGAACATGCATTCCTTTCCTTTTAAGTGTAGGGAAACATTGGACATATGTTACCACTGAACTACAGAATGTGTGGGGACATCAGCTAAGTAGACAGACTATTTTACTGCTGAGAATGTTGTGGTCTCTGCTCTTCCACAGCTACAGATAAGGAAGAGAATTAAAAGTGTTATTTTGGAAGATGTTACTGACCTTTCTAAACCAAGCTGTTATATTTCTCTAATAGAACAAGTGCAAGTAAACTGATTCATATAAATTCTCATTCTGTACATAAATAGACAAAATTTAAGTGCTGTATTTGATAGGATACACTGAATGACTTGGTAAAGGTAGCTTTTATTCTTGATTTGTTATGTAAATAATAGATGAGAAAGTTACCCATGTTTCATTACAGCTTTTACTTGGTAGCTATATAGCAATAAAAGGGACGAAACTGAAGTGAATGTAATATACTGTAGCAGGTCACTTGAAATGTAACCTGAGCATAAGAACAGTTTATAAAGACATGCTCTTCTTCTGAGCTGAAATTTAGAAGACTTGAGTTTGATTCAGGTTCAAACTTCAAGTTCAAAGTTTTGTGCATCTGATGGGGGTGGGGGCCAGAGCTAGGTAAGTATGTAGATAAATAAAATATCAGATAGATGCTATCAACCGCTTATTACTGTAAAAGTAAGAGAAACTATATTAAGTGCTTAAATGTAATTTTCCTTCTCTCAAGAAGCTTCAGCACACTTTAAAAATAGAGACAAGCATAAAGTAACAGCTGGATCCACCATGAGATTTTCTGAGTGGCATCTTAAGAAAGCACAGTGTGAATACACTACCAGAGTTCATCTTGCACTTAAATCCAAAAAATTCTACAGTCAGATATATATAAGTTTATGATGAATGTTTGATCTCTGAAACATAGACATTAGGATGTAAAATATCTCTTATTAGAGGTGTTAAATTAAGATGCTTAATAGGTTTAAATATTTTAAAATTAAAATTTAAGCTTGTCAATTTTGTATTAAAAATATCACATTTATTAGCTGTGACCCCACTGAAACAGGCTCACAGATTCTAGTTTGAGTTGTCTTGTATGTGTGTGTATGTATATGTGTTTATTTATATCTGCCATTGTATATTTCATATTGAGCCCTATTTTAAAACTGAATGTGAAGATTGCAGCTACATTATGAAATGTCAGCTATAGGACTGCAGAAAGAATGGATGTGGCAACACTTAACTCTTCCCACTGCACGTGTGTGTTACACACCAATCTTTATGTGTATTAGCCCATGTCCATTCATGATCAATAATACTGCCTCATCAAACTCTTCTATACTTTTATACACACATATGTTTAGGACTCTTCAAGATATTTTAAAGATAAATGGGTCTAATTTTGGTCATGACAATTGGACCAGAACAATACAGTTGATAGATTTGGCTCCACGTTTGAAATGTTAACCCGTTACAAAGCAGGTCATAGCAAACATGCCAAAAAACAAAAAAATAGGGTAATCTTACCACTTATTTTCCCAGTCTTCAAAGACTTCATCTTTGAGGCAGGAATTTATAATTCTGCTTTTTATATTTAATTATCATTTGACTAACACATCTTCAGTAAAAGCCATATCCTCCTTAAATTTTCCAAGGTGGTTTTTTTCTTAGTTGACAGACAGTTGCTAATCACGTGTATAATACCCTGAGCAAATTTCAGGCCATATGGGGATAGAATAGCTTCCTGCATATTTTACCCCCTTCCATCCTTATTTTTACCACTTTATGTGAAAGACTGGTTTGCATTTGTGAATGAGGGTGTGTTTTGTCTGTGATAAGAAGAGGGACTGTGTGAATGTTAAGCCTTTAAACACAGGTGGTGAAGAAGCTTTCAAATTCACACATACAAAGACATATACTGCTGCTCTCTCTGCCTGCTTTGAAGCACTCTGCAAAGAATCTGCCATGTACACACAATAAGATGCTCTTTATGCCAGCCCTGGACAGAGGTTTTGCAGGTTGCCTGGCAGAGAGGGCAGGGTGGCATGCTGTCCTCTGAATGCTGCACTGGGCTTTGCTGGTGATGTCGCTGCTGCTGTGAGGACAGGGGCATCAGGGTCTTCAGCCACTACCTAGCAATGACATGAGACCTCCAGAGAGTTGCTTTTGAGAACGGTCACCCACTCCTGAGGCTGGATTCAGAGTTCTAAAGCTTTTGCATATGGATTTTGATCTCCGAGTTGCCTTAACAAGAAGCTAATTCTGTAACTTCCTCTGCAAGGTCTGTTTGACTTTGCTGGACGAGGAACACTTGTTCAAAGCTAGCCCAGCAATCATCATTCATCACACTGTCAGTCACGTTCAGATACCAAGGTACCTTCAACAAACATTGTAACCTCTTGGTTGGTTATTAAATTAGTGTTTCCCACAAAGTTCCAGTAGTCATAGAACATTTTGTGAACTTTATGGGATTTATATTAACTCATAGCAATCTTTACAAGGTTGCCAGAAGGTGTAGAGAAACTAATGATTAGCTAGATTCTTCTTAGTAATTTAGAAATATTGATGAGTGCTAGTTCAAGTTGCTGTTACCAGCAGAGTACCTGCAGTCCTTGACTCCTGCTAAGAAGGAAGTTTGCTGCACTCAACACAATCTTACTTTTCCTTATTTTGTATTTCTTAATGTACAGAATACTGTTGTTATTATATCCATCAAAATTAATTTTCAGCAGCTGCTGAAATCTTCAAGTCCTGCCAAAGACAGTCACTACAAAGTGATGCAGTATTCTGCAAAATGAAAATGCAGTATTCTCCTCAAAAATTATTGTAAGTAAAATAGTTACAATAATTACCACTGATGTTGAAAAAGTCTTTTAATCTAGTATCATATGAACCAATTTCAGAAGCAGTTAATATGGCCTCATAACATGTATGTAGGTTATCGTGGACTCCAGATTTAGTCTTATTTTAGCACATGAAGAAAAGTTTAAGAACATTTAGACTTCATTCAAACACTGTCTTATGTACAGTTCAGGAAAAGGTACATATCTGATGGCATAATGACAGTACCACATGTACCTGTTCCCAGGGAAGGCTGTTTACTTAAGGCCTGAAGCATGGTTCAATTTTGAAGAAAACTTGACAAGGACAATTTCTTATCTGCCTTTATGAGCTGACAAAGCACAATAATAATAATGATGGGTGGTTGCATTCCAAGCTTCACTCACCTGAAATACCACAGAGCAATTTATGTATATTTGTTTGCTTTCACCATAGTATTACACAGCTAGGTGGGATTTCTGAAGAAACCCAAGAAATAAAGCATTCTGCTCTCAGAAGGAGTTCCTGAACTGTTTGAAGCTATATCATTCGTAGAATCAAAGGATCATTTAGTTTGGAAAAGATCTTTGAGATCATCAAATCCAACTGCCAACCCATGACTGCCAAAGTCCACCGCTAAACCACATCCCTGAGCACCACAGCTACTCATTTTTCAAACACCTGCAGGGATGGTGACTCCACCACCTCCCTGGGCAGCCTGTTCCAGTGCCAGACCACCCTTTCAGTGAAGACATTTTTCCTAATATCCAAATGAAACCTCTCCTGGTGCAGCTTGAGGCCGTTTCCTTTTGTCCTGTCACTTGTTACCTGGGAGAAGAGACTGACGCCCACCTGTCTACAGCCCCCTCGAGCCCTGGGGAGCACCACTTGGGACCAGCTGCCAGCTGGATGGAACTGTCCACCACCACTCTTTGGGCCCAGCCGTCCAGCCAGTTTTTTACCCAGTGTAAAGTACACCCGTACAAGCCATGAGCAGCCAGTCTCTCCAGGAGATGCTGTGAGAGAATGTGTCAAAGGCTTTGCTAAGGTCCAAGTAGGCAATATTTACAGCCTTTGCCTCATCCACTAGATGGGTCATCTTGTTGTAGGAGATCAGGTTCATCAAGGAGAACCTGCCTTTCCTAAACCCATGCTGGCTGGGTCTCCCCAGTTGTCTTGTACATGCCGTGTGATGGTGCTCAGGATGATCCGCTCCATAACCTTCCCTGGCACTAAGGTCAGGCTGACAGGCCTGTACTTCCCTGGATCCTCCTTTCTGCCCTTCTTATAGATGTGCGTCACGCTGGCTAAGCTCCAGTGTTCTGGGACCTCTCCAGTTAGCCAGGAGTGTTGATAAATGATGGAAAGCTCCTCCAGCAGCTCCCTCAGCACCCTTGGGTGGATCTCATCTGGTCCCATAGACTTGTGCATGTCTAAGTGGAGCAGCAGGTGACCAACCATTTCATCCTGGACTGTGGGGACTTCATTCTGCTCCTCGTCCCTGTCTTCCAGCTCAGGGGTACTGGTCTTACTATTAAAGACTGAGGCAAAGAAAGCATTAAGTACCTCAGCCTTTTCCTCAGCCTTTGTGGAAATTCCCACCACACACCCCACCCCACCCTGTACCCAGTAAAGGATGCAGATTATTCTTGTCCCTCCTTTTGTTTCTAATGTATTTTGCTTCTCTAATCCTCACCCTCATAACCTTGCAACATCTTACAGTCCTCCAGAATTGCCTGCCCCTTCTTCCAAAGGTGGCAAACTCTCCTTTTTTCCCTGACTTCCAGCCAAAGCTCTCTGGTCAGCCAGGCCAGTCTTCTCCCCTGCCAGCTCATCTTTCGGCACATGGGGACGGCCTGCTCCTGTGCCTTTAAGGCTTACTGAAGAATGTCCAGCCTTCCCAGACCCCTTGGCCCTTTAGAACTACCCCTAGCAATGCTGAGTTTTTCTGAGACCCCGTGCTTGGGAATGGGAAGACCATACTCCTGGTGCTTCCTTGCATCACTCCACTCTGGGATATTGTCACATGCATTGGGCACTTCCTATACATGGATTTCTTTTGTCTCCTGACTTAGAAAGGCTCAGCTAATCCTCTAGAGCAGTTTTGCGCTTTAATCCATCCCACTCCTCCTCTTTTCCCAAGATCTAAACCCTCATCTCCTTCTGCCTTTTGCTACATTCGCTTAGCTGTGGGTGTCTGAGGGATATGAGAGATGCTTTGCCTGCTGCTCTCTGAGAAGTATCAACACAGAACTGCTCCCTTGAAACCTCATTGCTGGCAAGAGAGTGATTTTCTGCTGATATCTGGCCCTGGTCTCTATATGGCATTGGGAACAAACACTTCATCCTTCCCCCGACATTCTCTTTGTGCCAGTTAGTTCTGAACTACAAATACAAGAGGTTGATGTTTCCTGATCAGCTTTGTCATGGATATTCAATATATCTAACAAGTAAAAAGGGCATTTATTTAGCTCTGGAAAATCTGTTCATAGGTATTTTGAGTTCAAGCAAAGTATTTTTTACTTGCTTGTAGAGCTTTTTAACCAAGATCACATACTAATCCGAAACACTGAAGTAACATCATTGCAAGATCTGCCATTTCTGCATTTTTGTCCCATAATCTTCTACAGAAGACAGTTCTGTCCTAAGTTTAGACCTTTATCCTTTAGCTGGACAAAGAGCCCTGTAGAGTAATTGGTTGCTTTTGTGAAGGAACAAGGATTGTCTGAGCTCCCTAACACACATCTTGTCACATTCAGGCAGTAAGGTACAGGATTTTAATGTACTTTCCCCCACTTTTCACTATGTGTTTTTGTAGTTTCCTACACCAGATGCTAAAATCTTTTTCCATGGATTGAACATTTTTGTATGGCGAGCTTGTGTGCCCAACTGACTCACCCTCTAGTTTTGAGCTGTGGATCAGTTTATCCATGATGCCTTTTGAAAGACAGAGGTATCAGTTGAGCAATCCAGAGCAAGCAGTTTCCTGTAATCATCTATGCCATCATCTGTGCTGGATCATGCAGCGGCTGATCAATAGAGGAGTATTTAAATATGTTAGAGCCTGAATCTGATATTCTACATGTTTAACTGCATAAACAGATCAATGGCACAGGATTGATCTCCATTGATATTTGGCAGTTTTCAAATACAATTAAACCACATTTGGAGTACTGAAAGCACTTGAAATAAACAACTGGGCACTATTTATAATTTAAAGAGCTACTCAAAAAATTTAATAGATCAAGTGGTTGTTTCAACAATGCCAGTGTCAAGGGAAAAGTTGAAATCCATATGCTGTATATAAATAGCAAACTGAAATTAATGGCAAACTGAAATCCAATGTGTTCCTTAGCACATATTATTATATACAAATATTTCAGTATTTATGATGATAAGGATATGCAATTAAATTGTCATTAACTGATATATATGAATGATTATGCCTGAGCAGAATCTGGGATTGGAATTATTTGTACAGGGGTTGCACAGATTCTTCAAAAGTATAAATGGTGCCATTAATAATTGGCTAAAAGTAAGTTGCCAGTTTATGAATGAGATGCAGTTGATAAAATGGCAGCCTTAGCTTTCTCACATCCATGAAGCAGTGGAATGCAAGAGTTACCCAGCTGGTTTTTGGTTTCACTGATCCCTGTTGGCTGTATTCCCACTGTGTCTGACAGGGCTTCAGCAATTAATTCTCTGTATTCCAGAGCACCTCCGAAGGCTGACAGCTGGCATCTCTGTTGTTCCTTCTGAGAGCTTGGCACTAACATGTTTAGGCTACCATCAAAACTTGTTTGCTCAACTAGTGACAATCTAGGAATGTCCTTGGGTTGCCTTTGAGGGTAATGTCGTTGTCACCACAAAGGCACATCAGACGGCCAAAGGCTGCTGGGAGAGTTTGACTCATTGACATGCCAAGTAGATAGATACTGGAGGTCATAAAAAGAACCAGTGCCCACAAGTTTTCTCCCTGGCCAATTCAACTAAGTCACACCAGAGCTGATCAGAAGAATATTCATTTTGGGAAATAAGATTTATTGGCCGTTCTGGTCTCCCTCTGGGAGATTTGACCCAGGACCACAGATGCAGTCACAACAAAACCTAGGGTGAGAGCTGCGGAGCTGATCCAGAACATGCAAGGTGATCAGGTTTACTTTCTAAAGAATTCTTTGTAAAGAAAGGCTTATGGTTTAAAGCAATTTTAAATACATAAAGGAAACACGCATCTCTAAGACTACTCTCTGCTATAAACCAAGAGCAGATCGCTGTAAACCCCTGTTTCTGTAGACATAGACCTGATCCATTACAAGGACACTGATTGTCAGCTCAGTAGTACATTTACCAGCCAACTTCATTTGAGCACAGGTAGATGTATTTATGCACTATATGCTGACAACATTCTGAAACGTATCTTGAACAGTATCAATGTATTTTCCTTTCCCAGACACTTTGAAAAAAATCCCATGTTTGTGCTAAGGTCTGTATCCTGAAAAGCTGAGCAAGAGGGGAAGAGATTTCCATGTGTACCATTTCCTTAATCCAATGCCAATGAAAAAAAAAAGTTTGTCTTGTGATACAGATTGAGAAGAAGAAAATATAGCAAGCCTCTTTTGCCCAGGAAGAAGGACTGGTTAAGAGTGTATAGACAGTAGGGATTCCCCGTGTACGTTTGTCAGAGTGGGGACACTGCGGTCCTTGACTCTTCAAAGCTTCCCAAACCCCTCCTAGCTTCTGGAGGGTTCAGAACATGCATAAGAGTGTGTACCCTTCTACTGAAAGTGCATACATATTCTTCCCAAGGGAACTGCTTTTTCCGTTAATGATATCAGAATTACTTTTATGTGAGGGGCTGTTACAGGGTAAGATCAAGAGGCTGTGTTCAGTATTAAACTCTGCACTGTTCCAATGGCCATGAGTACATCCCACCTCCAATCTGTGTTGCACAGAGCAGCACAGTGAAAACTGTACAACAGAAATACTTCGGCATTTTACCTGAAGAGACATGGTGATGACTTACAGTACACCCTGAATAATATTTCTTCTCTGTGCTTTATCTGGCCCAATAAATGCTTATGCTTCTGGATGCAGGAAGAGCTGTTTGTTCTCCTCAGCTGACAACCCATTAAAAAGAAAATAAAGTAAACATATCAGAATTAGTCCCCTAAAGCTTCCATCAAGCCTTCTGCCATGAGCACTTTGCTGTTGGTTTTGTTTTTTTTTCCATTGCCAGCTTTTGGCACTCAGGGGCAATCTATCTTTTGGAGAGAGAACAGTGTCGGTCTTCTCTGGGATGTACGATCCGGGAACTAAAAACAGACATTACCCAGAACAATATCAGAGGGCTGCGTAACAAATAAGTAGCCAAAATTGTTGAAGAAATCTTCTTCAGGTGGTGAGCAGTACAATATATTTAAGAAAAAATATAAAACTTTGTATTGAGCAATTATAAGGTAACTAATAAAAAGAAAAATTTATTTCCTCACCCCACCCAGTAGTGATTAGTTTAAATCCTAAACCTGGGGCGGTTTTCACGGGATAACTCTGACAAATTATCTGACTTTTGATTATATTTCCTAAAAATAACGTTCCGGTTTTATTGTTCATCATCAGAAGGTAAAGAAAGAAGCATCAGCAGCAGAAAAAAAACATGAGGCGCTGTTTCACCTGAATTTTTCTGTAGTGACTGTCAAGCAATGGGCTTTAGGACCTACTGGAAATGCAAACCCTCTAACAGCTTTCAGGCAAGCCCTTGTTTTCAGCTGATCATTACTAGTTCTGACCTTTTAAATCCTCTGCTGCTAAGGGAGAATCTGGTCTTTACAGAAAAGCTGTTCTGTATTCCATTCATAGACAACGGAGAACTTAACTATATTTACTGGTATTTAACATATGGAGCATATTTGCCTGGAAGGTAGATGAAATCTCCAGCATTTAAGATCAAATCAATTTGAATTTAAGGTCACATTTGCAGAAGTCAATGTTCCGTAAAATCAAAGAAGAGCTTAATTCTACTATTTTTTTTCCTGTCAATCAACTGTGTAGTTTCACACAGCGCAGTTCTGTGAGCCTTCCTCCCTGAAGGAATCTTTGCGCGCACAAACATTCAGATGGGAGGCAGCAGGATGATTTGGATCTTACTCACCTGAGTGGAGCTACGAGTGTTTAGGTCCAAGTCAAGCATGAACTGCGTTCTGCAAACTTCATGGTCTTAATTGTTGCTCCCACAAATAGTCTGTCATATTTCTGAGACTACTCACACAAGCAAGTATCTTGCCTGCTTAAAGTAAGGCTCTCAGGATCAAGCCTCTTTTCCTCAGATGAGATGTATCCAATTTGGAACATCTAATTCATGTGCATCCAGGACTAAATAGAGAAAATAGGTTCATGTGATTTCAAGGTGAAAGTGTGTGTATCTTCGTTCATAAGCAAGTGCTGCTACTTCAAAGGAGAGGAGATTTGCAGGAATCAATGATCTGCAATATCTTTTTGCTTAAGGTGTAATTGCCATCTAACAGCACTTAGGGACTTTGCTGTTGCGGAGGTCTGGGAAACACAAGCCCAAAATACAACTTTCTGGTTGGGAGATTTCTAATATTGGAACATTGTCTTTGCATGCTACTAACCTACAGCCTTTTCCCCTGGAAGTCTAAACAGGAGAGGAGAAAATAGGAGCTGCTGTTGATTTCCCCTTCCACTTTCCCTGTGAAAGTGCAATACAGCAGGTCTGAAAAAGACATTTATGTTGTTAATAATAATATTTTTGTCTTTATTTTTAAATCAAAATATTGATTACTTAGCCTTGGTGAAATAATGAAAATATATAGTCAAAGTGTAACAGAAAAAAGAAAATGCAGTATTAATTGCTCCCCCATGGTCTAGAATAAGAAGGATATTTTTTTTTAACACAATGGAAACAAGAACAGAGAAATAGTGAAGAAAAGTGGGAAAAAATTGAAAATTCTTATTTAGTGGATTTTTAAGTGACAATATTCATACTGCATATGGGATAGCCAATTGAAATGTGTCTAGCAGTATCTTCTGTTCTGATGAAAATTTGTCAGCTACTTGAGCAAATGTTTTTGAAAGATAAAAGAGAACAGGACACAGGACAAAACACTATTAGCACAAGCACATTACTAACAGATTCCAGAAAAAGTTAACAGAAGCATCTTGCTGGCTGCTACTATTTAGATCTTAGTGTAACACATGGAAAACTGTAAACTTCTCTTTGTATTTTATGTTGTTTAGTTGTAGTTGTTGGGGTTTTTTGTACTAAATGAAATAACTATTTATTTGAAGAAAACAACTGCTTGAGCATATTTTAGTAAGATGTCTTGAAGAGTATTTTTGAAAACCAATGTTGTCTTCGAGTAACATGTGGAGGAAATAAGCAAAGAAACAAGAGTTTTTGAAAGGAAAGGGGTGGGGTGGGTGGGTGTCCCTGTATGAAATGCCATATATTTGCAAACACATTTCCAAGCCAAGCCTTCTTCATTTCTGGGTGTGCTCTATCTTCCAGGAAAATAAGGATTCCACTTTTATTCACAATAGCCCTTCCTAACCTAGCATTCATTAGAAACCTTTCCTATTGCTGAGTTGAAAAACCACTCTTAACTCATCTCTGGCTGCTGGGATTTGAATCTGTGCTTCCATTCAATCTTCCGGGACAAATTCACCTCTGATGTAAATGAGCAGAGTTCCATTGAAGTCAGCTGTGTTTCTTTCTCTTGCACCAAGGCTTAATTTGATCCTAGATGTTCAGATCACTAAGCTATCCCCTCTGGCTTAGCAATTCTCCAGTTGAAAGATTACTTTCTGACTGTGAATGCCAATAGTCTTTTTACTCTGGTAGCTGAAGAAGTAATAAGCGCATATAAGAGTTTCATGAAGTGCTTCACAGGTGGAGAGAGCCCATTGCGTTCTGGAAGTGTCTCTTACCCTTCAAATGAAGAAGAGGAAGTCTGAGTGAATGAAAGATTAGTGTATTTTTGTGACTTCTACATCAAAACCAAACAGTTTGCACCTTTAGAGACAAGGAGGACCATTGTAACTCCTTTCCCTACAGCACTCATTCAGCTCTGAATCAACAGAGCTTGTAAGCCTCTGACATACAGAATGACCTGAGGGGGAAGAGGGAAAGAAGGATGTAATTGTGACAATTAATCTGGAAAGGCATCTGAGAGAACAGTGTCTTTAAAGAAAGCCTGTTAATGATCTTGGTTGGACTACAGTAAATCTAGAGCAATGTCACTGAAATCAGAAGATCATCCTGTACTTGTTGGTTATAACCTGGATCAGAATTTGGCCTGGAATTGGTTATTCATACTGGACTAGCCTTGGTAATTCTAATCACAGCTCTCTAGGGAGAACGTCAATAGTTGTAATTAATAACAAATTTTAAACAAAACAGCAAGTATTTTCAAGTGCATAATTAAAAATCCCCAATGAATTAACAATGCTGTTTTGCTACTTTTGCATTTTGCTACAAAACCCGCAACATATTTTGAGAAGGGATTTGTGTAGTGCTTATCAAGAGGGGAAGCAGAATCCGTAACATGCACAGATCTGATCAGTAGGCTTATTCTAAAACCTGTTATATTCTACAGAGGAGTCAGGTCATCAGAAAGCAAAGCAACATGATCTCCAAAGCAGAAGGAAGACAATGAGTCATCTATCATTTTTATCTATTTTACATTAAGAAATTAACAAGTCTGGGCAAGAAGAAAAATGTAGAACAGGAGTACATTCCCCTTCCCGATAAATGGGAGCATTTATGAGTCCAAGGGAGCTCTACAGCTAGAAGCAAGAGGAGCTCTCATATGCTGCTCCCTTTGTCCATGCCTCCTGTCCCACTGATGCAGAAGCAAAGCCAGCCTGTCCACTCACTCCTCCCGTAACAGGGGCTGCAAGCCAAGGAGGGAGGTGCAGAATCCAGTCTGTGGCCTTTGTATGTACCTACAACAGAGAGGACTGCGAGCAGGTGCCTCTCATCCTGCCAGTCCCACTTCCTGATGCAGGATTTACTGGACTTAATGGAAGACACACTGACAGCAAAGCCATAGCTAACACATAATTTAAATAATCCCTGATTAACTAGTGAAATGATAATTTTAGGAAGTATTGAGTGAATTGGAAAGTGTGGAGTCCCACTGAAACATAATATTGATTTGATGCCTTTTAGTTTGTTAGAGATTGTAACTAGCAATTCTGCTCACCTATTTACTCTTCCCAAGTTATTTATTATTGACCAGAAATAGGTCTAGATAAGAGCTGTTAATACAGATGTGCCAGATACTGCCTAGATCTGAATGGGGGAATGAATGGTTGGAGGTGAACCTAAGACAGGTCTGGGATGTAGTCAAGGCTGTTTAGTTCCATGTTTTCCAAGCCTCTCAGTCTTCTAACTTGCATGTTGCAGTTTCTTGGAATAGTCTCCACATAAATATGATTGTTCAAATGTAAATTAGAACACAATGTCTTAGCCCCAAGCCACTTCTGACACCCTGGCATTAACGATAGCCATTGCTGGAAACCTTAGAGATCGTATTTTGAAATGGTAGTAAGCTTTTCAATGCGAGGTTGTACTGCTTGGTGTAGAGGAAGGGTTTGGGAACCCTAGCTTCTTGGCTGCCTTTAGCATGGTCACTTGTATGGGCTCGATTGCTCTGTGGGCAAGGAATCTAACATAAAGTGCTATAACTGAAACTTCCCACTCGCCGTGTCAAGGATTAGTCCTAGCTGATAAATGGAAGCCTAGTGGAACGGTATGAGCCTGTTAGACTCAGTGGCTGCTGCCATTGTTTCTCTGACATTGCCCGACACAATGAGACGTTAGGTCTGGATTTTAATCCACCTCTGTTCTTAGGAAAAATGCAGTTGGGAGATTTAAGATCTGGTCCTGTAAATTCTGTTTCACATGAGCAATCTCACTGCAGATTAAAGACTAATCATAGACGGATTTGGAGGATTGGGCCCTTTGATTTCTCTTCATGTTAAGGCTCCCTTTTATCTGGATCATCCTGTTGATTATCCTTCTCCATCTTTTGCATAGGGCATTAGGAGTAATGAGAAGGAAATAAGATTTTCTGACTTCAACTTAATCAGTAACATGTGTACTTTGAAAAGTTACATTTTTACATGACAAAGAACGCATCATCCAAAGCAAATATCTCCAAGGTATTTGGACTTGCTTCTAACCGACAGCTTGGGCATTATCACAACTGTGCGGCTGCTGTTTGTTCTGACTCACAGACACTGTGACTGTTTGATAAATGTTACCTTTTTAATTCTTGATAACATTATGAAAATGTTAAGAAATGTTACAGCAGATAACCTTTCTAGACCAAACAGCTGCATTAACTATGTGAAGTTAATAACTGACTACAGGACATTTACTTAATTTAGCTTTAAAACAAGTTTTGCTCACACTACTCAAACTTTCCCTTTATTTTTATCTCCTTTTCTCCAAGGCCACAGATAAGATTTTCCTCTTTCTTACTTGCAGGTCAGCTTTACATGACACTCAAGTCTGCCTACAACCAAAACCAAATATTTATGGGTATGTGGGTATGAAACACCATAATGATAAATGTATGATAATACACCAGAATGAAAGATTTCAAGACAACAGTGTTTGCTGTCTGAGCTGGACATTTACTTAGTCTGCGTAGCCAGGAGCAGGTACTTTGATATAAATCAGATGAAGCGTTTTTGAATGGATAAGTCTATAGCCTGAAGTATGACTTCAGGGATCAGGACATATGGGTGCACAGGTGTCATTTTGCAATGAAAGCTGCTAATGCTTTCTGTGCATGTCTAAAAACACTTTGTTTCAAGGTTGTGCTTCTGAGGATATAGCTCTGCAAGTTTCTTTTAAAGAATGAAGTGCTAAATAATGGATTAAAGGCTAAAAAAGGATTTGAAAGGTCTTCACCATATTTTTAGCACATTTCAGTTATACTTTTTACTCCTTAGAAGCACACTTCCAGACTGTATTTAAATTTGAAGCATGTCATGGCATTGCATATTCTTAGAATGATCAGATAGGCTTGGAAAATGTAATGTTTAACCTTCATCAATTATTACACAGAGCTCCTCTAACAAAGCAGGTGCTTGATTTTAAGCGTGTTAGTAGCCACGCTATATTTAGTCTTAAACACTTTGCCAAACTGAGCACATAGTGGACTTTCATGAAATTCACAATGTCCCGCAAAAAGTATTATTGTATCCTTTGTTTTATGCAGATTTGTAATGAATGTGACTACCAGAATGTTTAAATTCGCTGCTTTTGCTGCCTGACAACCTAAGTAGAAAATCTCTTCCTCACTTTTGTCATTAACAAGAACACAAATCATGTCCTTTCTCTGACTATCTCTCAGGAATTCTCACGGGAATCTGAAAGTCAAAGCACAAGTTTCACTGGTGTTGAGTGTTTGTGAATGGGGCCTTGTTACTATGAAGTGCTCCGTGCTGGAGCGTGGCATTGTTTTACACAGCGGGGAGCTAGTTTTGAGGCTTTAAAAAAAAATATCACTCCAGCTAAAAAGAAAAAAAAAGAATAATGAGGTGTTGCAGTATTTATATCATATTATACTTCTCATATTAAGGGAAACCCCAGTAGTACAGCAAGAAGGAAGTGATAGTTCTGTTAACTGAATTTGTTAATACTGGCTGTCTTCTGTCATCCTCATCAAAGTACTGACTTCTTGTTGAGTCCTTATACTGCAACAACAAGGATTAAAAATGTCAGTAATTGCTAATTGTCCTACCAAATTTTTACCATTTTATCCTGCTGTGTGAAAATGGCTTAACTTACCAAGGAAACATTTCATTTCTAGGCATGATTAGTTGATTTCCATAATTAAATATATGAGAAATATGCTTGACCGTTGTTGCTCAAGCTGTATTTTGAGGAACTGATAAACTTCTGTCCTATTTTTCTAACAGGTATTAGAGTCAGAGGGTCTATAATTGGTGGCTGAGCTCAGCTCCTATGTTTTACTGAACTACTAGTATACAAACAAAGGTTCTTATCTTTAGATTTAACAAAGATATATTTGATATGATTTATTATAATCCATGTCAATCCAATAATACCGGGGCTCTGGTCCCAAAAATGTGCTGACTCAGAAACCTTACTTTCAGAAAAGGTTACTTCCTTTAACAACATAATGTAGAATTTATAATTTACTTGCCAAGAATCACCATGTCTGTTTGAATTGTATTTCTGGTAATTGTACTATAGGTCCTCAGGGAACCTCCAGTATACTCCTGTATTGCAGAAGCTCAAAGACAAAATGCTTGTCACCTCATAGAGTTCATGTTACAGAAGTTTTTTGGTTTGTTGGTTGCTTTTCTTTTAAATTATAAAACATGGGAAAAAATGGCTGTTTGGTAATATAGTACATGGCGTTACGCTGATGGCATTATTCCCCAGGCCTGCAGGTCACTGTTTATTTTTGGACAGTAGTATTCCATTTGCAGAAACAACAGAGGCTTCTCCAAAAGAAAGTATGGATACAGCCAAGTCAGGAAAAATTATACATTTAAGTGACCACAATCTGGTGCTGTCATTTCTTTTTCATATCCCACTATAGAATCATGCCAGTTTATGTCACCTTACATAATCATGCCACTTGGGACATATTTGGACATGGCAGTTTGATGGTATGGGTCAAGCACAAACAAGGAACATCTTATCTACTCAGTACACCAAACAGTGCTTAATTGGTTCTAAAAACCTAGCCCTGAAAATCTGGAGCCAGTTTCATGATATCTTCCTTCAAAGAGTCTAACTCCTTTGATGATCTGGTACCACTGATTTTGCTCTTGGATCCCACATAAGCTTGTAGGTATCACAGAATCATAAAATCATTTGGGTTGGAAAAGACCTCTGAGATCATCAAGTCCAACTGTTAACCTATCACTGCCAAGTCCACTGCTAAACCACATCCCTAATCACCATATCTATGTGATTTGTAACACCCCCAGGGATGGTGACTCCACCTCACCCCCAGGCAGCCTGTGCCAGCGCCTGACCACCCTTCCAGCGAAGACATTTTTCCTAATCTCCAATCTAAGCCTCCCCTGCCACAACTTGAGGCCGGTTCCTCTCGTCCTGTCACTTGTGACCTGAGGGAAGAGACCGACCCCCCCTCGCTGCAGCCCCTTGCAGCAGCTGTGAGGAGCGATGAGGTCCCCCCTGAGCCCCCTCCTCTCCAGGCTGAACCCCCCCAGCCCCCCCAGCCACTCCCCATGGGACTTGTGCCCCAGCCCCTTCCCCAGCCCCTGCCCGGCTCTGGACACGCTGCAGCCCCTCAATGTCCCCCCCTGCAGTGAGGGCCCAGTGCTGACCCCAGGATTCGAGGGGCGGCCGCACCAGTGCCCAGCGCAGGGGGACGGTCACTGCCCCGGCCCCCATGGCCACGCTGTGTCTGACACAAGCCGGGCGCTGCTGGCCTCCTCGGCCACCCGGGCCCCCGGGGGGCTCATGCCCAGCCGGCCCAGGCAGCCCCCCAGGCCCATTCCCGCCGGGCAGGGCCCAGCCGCTCGCCCCAGGCTGCAGCGCTGTGTGGGGCTGGTGTGACCCACGGGCAGGGCCCGGCGCTGGGCCCGGCTGAACTTCACACAACCGGCCTCGGCCCATCGATGCAGCCTGCCCAGATCCCTCTGCAGAGCCTCCTGCCCTCCAGCAGATCAACACTGGCCCCTAACTTGGTGTCCTCTGCAAACTCACTGAGGGTGCACTCAATCCCCTCATCCAGATTGTCGATAAAGATATTAAACATTTTATTTTAATGTTTCAATGGCCACAATATTGAGCCACCAGCTGAATGGAGCTCCATTCACTACCACTCTTTGGGCTTGGCCATCCAGACCAGCTTTTTTACCCAGCATAAAGTACACCCGTTCAAGCCGTGAGCAACCAGTTTAATGCAACCAGAATGCACAACCTACTAGATTTGCAAAGGTAAACCCCATTATTTCCAGATGTGGATGTTATTGCAACTGGTTAATAAGAATGATCTTTCAGGATTTAGCAGTTTGGAACAGTAGCAAAGTCCAAAAGCACCAGAAAAAACTATGGGAGAGAGGCTGAGCAGCCTTAATTTTATTTTTTTGTTCCTTCTCTGTCTTAAGACAAATCCTATTATACTGGTTTCTCAACTTGTTCTGTAAGCCCACTGCCATTCTTGCAGCATGATATGAATGACACCATATCCTCTTTATATTTTTGTAAAGTTCAAAGTACAACAGAGATAGAAGAGCTGGAGAAGATGATGGTTTTATTTCCTAGAAACTTTACTATCAGTTACCAACAGGGCTTGAAGGATCCTATCCCATTTAGATTTCTTGAATGAATTAAAATTAACATTGGTATCTGTTCTTATTTCCAGTGTGGCAGTCCTTAGCCTTTTCAGTTGTAGTTTCTTGATTTTTACTTGGCACCATTTAAATTTTAACCTGAAAAAATAAATTATTTCCTTTTAGCAGAGTTCTGATTTACCTTGTATATACTACTATGGTATCACTGGAGATGTGCTTAACTGTGGTGACATATTACATCTGTTGAAGTGAACATCAAAAAAACATTTAATCACTTGTAATGTTTTCTCCTTGTCTGGGCCAGGGATTTGTAAGGGTAGGGTTCTGCTAATGCACACTTCTGCCGGGAAGCTTCCCAAGGAGGGGCACAAGAGATGCTAAGTGGCAGAAGGAGGATGAGTAGAAGCCATTAACATTTCCCCAGCAAGGTCAGATTTGATGTTTCCTTTGTTTGTAATATCCAAATTAAGAAGATGCTTCTGTGCTCTGAGTGTTGCCTCTACATAAACATACTCCTGGGTAATCTCAGGCTGGTCACATCTCCTTACTATTAGCCACCCATTAACAAGCTGATTGAAAAGGACCCAACACAGCTTACACAAAGTGCTGACTATTTTCCAGGAAGACTGAATTTCTCATCAGCTTCATCAACACTTCAGACTATCAATATACAAAATAAACCATTCCCCTTCCGAAAGGCTATGATCACAGGAGAAACCTTTGCATTCTTTCTTTTTCTTTTATTGCAAACATCTTGGGGAAAAAAAAGGTGTTATCTTGCTTGCTTTTTTTTTCCTTTTTTTTTTCCTGAAGCCAGTATTACCAGCCATTTTACTTGTACTTTACTATTATTATCTAGGTGATGGCTGTGACATGTTGATCATATATGGCAGTGAGAAAATTGATTTCCCTCAACAGAAATGCTTCCAATTTTCCCAGGGCCATAATTTTATGTCCACAACAAAATAAAAGGGTCATTTTCCTTAAGATGAGGGAATTGAAATCTTTGATAAAAGCCATAGTAAATGTTGTACTTCTGATTGCGGAAACTGCAGTTTTCACAAACATCTCTCCTGTC
This sequence comes from Falco punctatus, assembly GCF_963210335.1. Taxonomy (NCBI): domain Eukaryota; kingdom Metazoa; phylum Chordata; class Aves; order Falconiformes; family Falconidae; genus Falco; species Falco punctatus. Next base: position 55,993,057 of record NC_137587.1, read on the forward strand.
TGTTCTGTGTGTATGTGCGTTTCTGGGGAGTATGTGGGGATGAGAAAAGGAGAGAGAAAGGAGGCAAAAAGCAGCTTTTGAAAAGACTGAAGTTGCTTTAAGAAGTTCTGCAAATCTACAGATTCTTCCTGGACACAAACATTTGTTTTCTCAGGAAAATTTAGGACTCTATTGGTAGCTTTCAGTCAAGCTTCTCCTTTTCAAAAATCACTCTAGTTAAAGCCATACTTCTCAATCACCTGTTTTTAGATATGATTCCCTAACTTTCTGACATGATTTTAAACAATAGATTTGGAAAATTTTTATATATATAAAATTGTAAAAACATGCATTTCTTAAGAGACTATAGCCACAGTACACCAACAAAAAAGGACAATTAAATAAACATAATATTATTTTTTTTCTGAAGGAGGATCTCTTCTATCCTTAAACAATTCTGTAGCTCTATTTACTAAATTACTATCTCTAGGGAAATACAGGAGCTATTGGCTGGTGAGACTAAAAGCTAATTAAGACTTATTAAGCTAATTAAGACTGATTCTTCTGATAAAAAATTCTTTAAACATATACTAGACATCTTTTAAGTGTTTGTTTGTTCTCTGACTCTCTACATTGGCAAGTAGAGAATGTCTGGGAAGTTGACCAGGCAGTCTGCAAGCAGGGTTTTTTTCATTTAAATTGGATTTGTTCAACAGTCTGAACAAAATGTATGCAGAATCCTTGAATATTCAGGACATCCTGAAAACTGACCTTTTGGTACTCTTCTACGTTGATCTTTTATGTCCATAGTCCCATGTGTAAGTGTAACGTGATAACGTCTCACTAGAAGTTTTTGCCTCTATAAAACTACACTCTTTGATACCTCACTTCTACAAGATGAAAGATTCCCATAATTGGCCTCATCTCAGTTTGGTTTGTGCAGTGGCAAGGGAATTGTGCCCAAAGTTGTGCTTCCAGAATTTACAGTGAAGGAGTGTTTGAACAAGAGACAAAGCATGAACGAGCCTTTCCCTATGAGTCTGACCTAAGTCTAGTACCTAGAGCCAAATATAAAGAATAGCCATTATTCTGACTGAAGCACAGTATCAGGTAACTATGAAGTTTTCTTTTACTTTCGTATCAGTGGGAGAGAGTTCACTCAGTTTGACGGCTTGATGGTTTTTACTTGGCTGCATTTCTTCGTACATTATGATGCTCCACATTTTCAAAAGCTGGTGGAAACTGAAATGGTTGATATTCTTTAAATCAGATTTTTTTCAAGCTTTCCTGTGCTTATAGATAGGGACAATATATGCAAGAATCCAGCATATAAGGAACACAGAAGTGCAAAGGTAGATTAAGATGCTGAGATGCTGCTAACATCTAAAGAGAACAGTAGTTTGAAAGTCTGGCCCGTCCTTGCATGTTATATATGTATTGTTTGCAACATCCAGAAGATGTGTATTTAACAGAAGAGTTAATCTTGTGATCTCTTTGCTTTATTTCGTCCGTACTCAGAGGGGAGAGAGCTGGAGGTGAGTTCAGAGGGGTAGGTTGTGACTGTTTCACCAGTGACATAAATAGGAGGCAGTAAGTCATGTAACAAGGGTAATGATGAAAAAAAAATTCAGAACAGCTTTTTTTGAGGCAGTAATTTTCATAGAGCCAAGAAAAATAATTCTTTTTTCTTTTTGACTTGGAAGGTACTTTTTGATTAATATCATATTAATGAAATCATAGTTCTCATAGTTTTCTCTATCATCAGTGAACTAGATTGCAGCAAGCACTGAAAAAGAACTAAGGGCATATCTTTTACATAGCTAGTGCTGGGAGAGCTTAGTTATAAGAAGACTTTTGCATTTGTGTTCTCTGCATGGTATATGAGAGAATAGATGGGACTAGGTGTCTGGTTTGCTGCTGATTTTCACTTTTTTACTGAGGTACCCCACACAGGTTCCCCTGTGCATGATTTTTACATGCTGAACTAGTGGAGAATATACGATCAAGGGAAGTACATCTTAAGGAGAAAAGAAATTCTGCACTGTGTTTAGAGGTGTTGGGAAAGAATCGCCAATAAAAATGGAAAAAGCATGTGCAATCAAAAGCAAGAAGCACTTTCTGCTGGAGTGAGCAAAAGAGAGGTAGACAGGTTTAGTATGACATTATGTCTCATCAGATAGAGCAAGCTCTGTAGCATAAAAAGAAGGCACTCGAGAGGCAGAAACAGATGCTACATAAGGCTTTTCTTTTTCTTCCTAGAAAAGACACACTCTTGAGCTCTCCTCTTAACTATTACTTTAGAAAATAGTACAAGAAAGAAAAAGTTTGACTCTGAGGTGACATTGATACCAGCAGTGACAATATTGCTGACTTTTGCTGTCCTGCCTCAGAGAAAAGGAGGACTCAAACACACTGAAATTTTCCTGGATAGCCAATAGCAGCCTAATTTGATCTTGGAGACTAACAAATATGTTTTATATGGACTGTGTTTTGCCATTCTTTGTTAACTGTTTGGAAATGTGAATTGGAGTCTATGGTACACTGGGAGCAATCACCCATTACAGCTGAGAGCGGGTGATGGGAAATGAGACGGCAAAAGGGAACAGATAGTGCCAGGGATGCTTGGAAATCTTAGGGTTACATGGTTATGCATAGTCTGCACTCCCTATCCTCCTATTCCCCAAACATTTTAAGGGCGACTCTTGCAGCATCTTTTCTTGTGCAAATGCAAAACCATTCTGAGATAGCAAATAGCTTTGTGAAATGGTTTTCAGTACTGGGTAGGGCAGCTTCTACCACCAGTTGCATCTGAGCAATACTTTTCACTTCAGTGAGCTCACACACATGTAACTGAGAATGGAACTGGACTGCTTCATGTATGGAAATCAATAAACATGTTTGTGATCCAGTTGGACTCTGGCTCTTTAACAGATCATTTCTACATGAAACAATTTCCTAGAGATTTTTCCAAAAGACAGGGAATGTATTTGTCAAAGTACAACTCTTTAGGGTTCCTTGGACCACTGGAGACTACCTAGTTTGACCCAACAGGCAGGATTTTTTTTAAAAAAGCTGATGAGTATGTACCTCATTAAATAATAATAATAAGGTTATTGGTTATTCCTAATTCCACTCAAATTTACCACCTTAAGTCACCTAGATCCCAGATTTGTCTGGCTAAGTTCCAATAGCCCTTACAGGGGCCAGATTTCAACTGTTTTACAACAGGCATTGTTTCTTTGAATATAACTGTGATATAAATAGCTGGTATTCATAGCCGAAATAGGACAAATGCATTGGGAAAAAAAGTCTGAATTGAAAGGATAAGAAACTGACGTTCTGGAAAAGTAAAAAACCATTTTGCTACATAGTCATGCAAAAAATATTTATGGAAGTGCTCCTTTCCAATGCTTCAGTTCACATCCTATGCTATCTCTTTGAAGGAAAGTAAAAATACTTGCCATTGCCATCCTTAACATTTGTCTGTTACTTTCCTCACAGAATTTGCATTCTTAAAATGGCTGGTCATAACTGCTTTTCACTAAAAACCTAGCTAGACAGGACCCCAAATAGAAAAAAATCTATTTGAGATGCACGTAATCCTTGAGCCTTTGCAGTTCTCCATACAGAGGTGGATTTTACCCAGAAAGTTATGATTAGTGAGGGTTAATCATAAACAAAGAGATTAGTAAAAACCATCCTTTTATCACATAAATTTGATAACATGAGAGTTTTGTGTATTAGATCATTGTTTTGCAAATAGCATAGGACCTATTTACAAGAAAAAAATTCAACTGGTATGATAGAATTTTTTTTCCAAAGTGCTTTTATTTGCAAGGCATACTTCCCTAAATGAAATTTATAAAATGAGAAACAATGTATTTAGAAAAGGAGAGCAGTGTATGATTTCCAGATATGTAACTGTGGCTGTTGCTGAGGCACTCTCTCCTTTTGGAAATTAGGTCCAGAAAATCAAATGTAGCATACACAAAAATAAGCCTCACCCAGCAGGGTTGTTTCTGAAAGTTTGGGTCTGACTGAAACATAGGTCATCCAAGCCAGGATCAAGGGACTGAATTTCCTAGTTCCCGTTTTATGCTCAGCTCTTCCAGATATATTTCTTGGTGGGCAGTTTGCCAGCATGGGGTAATGTTACCAGAAAATATTATTTCTTTCTCTTAGTAACCAAGAGAATCACTGAAACAAAATACGTTGGCAAATGAGAAACAAATGATCAGGCAACACGACTGATCAGGCAACATTTAGACTGATTGTCTAAACAACAGTGGGCAAGTGGTTGGCACAGCCAAGGTAAGAATCAAGGAAAAACCTCAGAAAATGTTTGAAAGACTAAGGCAAAGCTTTTTCCAGATCTCTTGAGGGGGTGTGCTTTACTGCAGTATGCTCCATCTGTAACACAGGTCCCCTCCCTCTCATCCTGTTGGAAGCTGAGGAATATCACAGGGCTAGTAAGCATGGACCAAAGCAGTGGACTGCATTATACATCCATGTAAATTATTTGCTATGCATCTCAACTAATCATATCTATTAGGTTACTAAGCCCTTTCTGCTGATGGAGCTGTGTAAATGGGACATAATGGAAGAAAAAATTTAACCTCATATAAGTAATAATGTTATACCTATGTCTCTGTATCCTGCTGTAGTACTACAGATTGTATACTGTTTCTTGTTTATCTATTTGGAACAGTGCACTGAAACCTTATATAAGAATAAGACTTTATTTCGTTTGTGATTTCTAACTGATTCTTGTCTGTTTCTCCTCAGTCATCTCGTCCAGCCATATCTCGTAATTATGTAGCATCAATTTGGTGAAATATTATTGTATATTTTTCTGACAGACTGGAGATAGAGGTGGTGTATTTGGGGCAAGTAAAATGTCAGATTATCACTTAAGGAACTTACAGTGGTGGTCCTACCATCAGGTACGCTGGTACAAATTGTTATACAAGAGAGGAGCCTGATTGCTTACTTCTCACTATATAGAAAAGAAATACCTAAATTCAAAGCTGGAGGTTGGAACCAAAAGGACAATTCAAAAGCTAAAGCAAAATCCTGTACCTCTCCTTTTTTACAGGTAACAGGGCTCAGTAACTGTTATTCGAAGTCATACAGCACCCCAACATGCAATAGGCATAAAGTGAGATTTTTCAAAACCACTACACATCTAATTTACATTGACTGAAGATCCCATGAGACACCTAAATACCTCTGGACAACCTTACGGTGTTAATTCATAAAGCTTGCTTACCTTCCTCTTTCTCACATTGTACAAACTCCTGAGTTTTACCTTGTGAAACACTACAAATTCCTGTTCCTTTGATTAGGAGGCCAGTTTCACACGTAAACAATTTTCAGCTATTCTGGGAAACCTTTTTAAGCAATGCTTTCTTTTCCTTTTAATATTTGGTGCAGTTCTCTGCAGCCATCCCGCTGCTGAGCATGCGGATCAAATTCAGATCAAGACAGTGCGATGCAACAAGCTGAATTTCTTGACTGACCTTCAGGTCTCTCCCTCCATTGCAATATACAGCTTTCTGTTTTGCTAAGTGAAAGTCAAGACACAGAGCCCAAGTGAAAAGTGATTTTTTTTCACTCTTCTGCAGAAACAAAAAGGTTGCTTCTTTATGTGAGAAATTCTTTTGCTCATCTCTACTGGAGACTGAATTGTTTATTGTATTGACTGCACATCATTGTGGGCTGGGTTTTAACAGATATGACAATTTATCTGTATCAAGGTTGGGGGTGGGGGAGACTGTTTTGATGTATTAAATACCTTTGCGATCATTTTTTTCTTTCTTTCTTTCCTTCTTTCTTTTTTTTTAAGCACTAAATCTCAGCATGACTGTATCCTGCAGTGGAAAATTACTACCCATTCAGAAATGTGCCTTGTTGCATTACGGTCGTATATTTGAAGACTCAAAGCTCTATCTGCAGCACAAAGGCAGGCTCAACAAATGACTTAGCATCTTTGATCCTTTACCACAAATACTTTATGGCAGCTTTTTGTACTTGTTACAATCAAGATATACTTGTGAAATTAATATTTTTTGCTCTTTAGCTTATGTAACAGTTATGCATCTTCATTAAAATAGGATATTGCAGTTAGTATCTACCTGAATTTGTTTCTTCTAGTGTCTGAATTACTCTCTGAACGAATGAACAAATGAATGTTTTTTCAGCACCAGATGACAAAATTTACCACGTCCTATCTCTTTATCAAAAAGGTTGCCTGGGACAATGTTTAAAATAAGTTATCTTTTAACACCAAATGCAGAGGGGCACATTCCTTCTCAGCTCTGAATGTAAGATGCAAAAGGTAAGAGTATCCAGCTACACCTACCCTTTTTGGGGGTTGATTGTTAAGAATTTCTCTCTCAATATGCACTTGGATCCACATTAGAAGCAGTCGGAAGCTTTTAAGGGGAGAAAATCTCAGGACAGTGTACAAAATCAGAGCCAGGGTCATGACCTTGACTATTGATCCAGCCTCTCTTATTTCCACAGCTTGCTGAGGCTTGTTCTTCCAACCTGCTGGTGTACATTAGAGCAGAAATCCATAACATGGCCATGTTCATCCAAGCACAGGAAGAAACTAAATTAAATGTTAAAAAACAATCTGAGGCTAGAGTTGGAGACAATTCATCATGATCCTAGACGTCAGGCAGGTAGGATGACCAAGAGTTCCTCAGCCAATAGACCCCAAACAGAATATGTTCTCTCACTGCCTCATTTGTCAGGTACAGCACAGATAGTCGGAAAAACACTGAGGAAAAAAAGTCTACCGAAGGTCAGCATTTTAATTCCCAACCATGCACAAATATTCATCTTTTGGAATGCAGCCTGTAATTGAGGTTTAGGGGAGAAAGGGAGGGAGATGAAAAATTATGTGCCAATAATATATGAGCAGTCAAAATTAGGAGAAAATAAAACTTTTTATGGAAAAAATGTGCTAAATATTGGGTCCAACTGAGTTCCTACTGCTTTGGAACCCAAGTTTAGGTGAGAGAATTTGACTACAGACTTGAGTAACCTATTAATATCGGCAGTCAGTCACTTTTTCACTTTCAAAAGTTATCTCAGTGGAGTCCTAACCTTTGTTCTTGATAAAAGGGGTTTGAAAGTATGTAATCTGTGATTCATAGAATGAACTCAGCATGTTTAATAAGAGAGAGGTTCTTTAGGCTGGTTGAACTGTTTAGAAACTGCCTTTTGCTGCTTCTCAAGCTGATGTTATTTGTACTGGACACAGAACGTGTTCCTTATATACTCATCCAAAACCTGTAACCTTAAAGAATACTTCACAAATGGCAGTTTTTTCTTCTGGGAACTAGAAAACATAACATACCTTGAAAGTACCGTGCAAATACTATAGTGATTGAAAATGGTCACAAACCCCACTGCAATCCACATAGCTGCTGTTCTAATTTAGCTAGCTGGTGAAAAGAAGAACTTGCCAGTTTTGTGAACATGAATTACATTTCCTGTTGTGGTTGAATTGTGTTCTCTCTCAAAACATTGATAAGCAGGTATCCGAGCTGAAAATAGTCTACTGCCCTTTAATTTTATTCCTAAGTTATGTTACACCATTTGTGCGTTATCAGCATGTGCTGTTAAACCTCATCATGCTGAATGCCAATCTGATGAAACATAATAAGACATAACACAGTTTGACAGCTAATATTTAAAGAAGAAATCTTATCTCTCACTATCTAAATAGCAAAGGGCTCCCATTCAGACACTTACAGATTCTTAGTGGATATCTTGAGAGAACAGTTAACCCAAGCTTTCTTGGAATGCTTCCCCAGTATAGAAAGCAGCTTTGTACATGTGTGAGCTTAAAACAAAACGCACTGTTACAGATTGTTAAATTCACGCTGAACAATTTCTGAACTGCCTTTTTAATTTCTAGCACTCTAAATAAGATTGTGTAGGAAATATGAATGAACTGATGGAATTTTATTCCCTAGACCTCTTTTACCAAATACTCTGCAATGTGTAAATCAGAAAATGTATTTTAACAAGTCAATAAAACCTGAGGTAATTTCCAATTAATAGAAGTGGGAAAGATTTGACATACGTTAGGTATAGGAGTTTGCTGAACATAAATTCCTAGATGCTGTGCATCACAATTTGTTCTGTTTTCTTGCCTGGCTTTTTCCAGTTAGTCCAGGGTGATTATAATTCTATTTTCCTGCATTATTGTTACTCGACATTCACACAGCCTTACAAAGTACTTCTCAGTCTATGTAGTGATAGAAGATCTGTATTCTACTGTTAAGGGTTTATACTTTGCCACATTTTTCAAGTGTCTCAGGTTTTGGATTCTTATTTTCATCCATCATTAGCCTGATTTTTACCACCCAAAACTGACTTACACTTAGTGCTGTTAATTTACTGTAATTTTGAAGTATAAGAAACTTATCAGTACTTATGGATAAATACCAGGGCAAAAATACCTTGTGTTGAGCACTTGATACATAAGCATTTGAGTTTTCCTTATTTGGAAAGTTTTACTTGAACATATCTGAGTTTCATTATTAATTTTTTAAATTGTAAAACCCTGCAAAAGCAGTCAAGTTGAAAGGAACTTCAATACTAGTGAAAAGATCCATCTGCTTCTGTGTTTTTTTCTTTTCTGAAAATACAGGATCAACTTTATACTTGGCACAATCAGGCATGTTGTGTCATATGTACCTCTACTGTCACTGTATTCCTGTATTATAGCACATCTACTATACTGTATTCCAGAAATACCCCTGATCCAGACTGAATAAATAACTTGTATGTCAAGATTCTGTGATAATCTCTGTCTAGATAATAAGCTGTAGCAAGGGCAGCGCCCACCCAGAACACCACTCCAAAAGAAGAGGTGTCAGCATGCCACCTCCTTGTGATACCTACTGCCCTCACCTCTGCTCACACCTGTCCTACACAGCGTGCACCCGCAAGTACACAGCGTCAGCTAAACTTGAACCCTTGGAAAGAGCAGAAACAGAAAGCAAAGCCATTCTCAGTTCAGCCAGGTAGGATCTGTTCTTGTGGCAGTTTTGTAGCATGCTATAGGAAAGGGCTGCTTCCCACTTGCGGTAATAATGCTCCGTGGCTGTTCCCTGCAAGCCTTTACTCATGACAGCGTTTAACTTTCTAGTTTTCTAACAACCAAAGAACAGAGAAATGCACCAGCAGCATCTGGGTTATTCTATCAGGGAAATTCAGGCAATTTTTGATAAATTCAGACACCCTTTGAAATATTATTTTGCCATAGGACATTAGCAACTTGAATCTATCTAGGTGTTTCTGTTGTCTTAATGGTTTTTATTTTTACATATTACTACTGTATTTGACTGAGAAATAAGATACAGAATAAAGCAGAAATCCGTTAGAAATTGTGGCTCTGAGAAACCTCTGAATAGCACAAGCTAATAAATTAATATTTAAACAATAAATCAGAAACATATAAGTGTTTCTGAGAAACTTGATGGCATATGCCAGCTCTAGACGTAGATTAGAGGGATAAAAGCACCAATGGCACATGGCTTACCATTTTGCACTGATTTTGCAAGTTACTGTTAAACCATAAAACATATAAACATACATTTTAATAACCTTGATCTAGTGTTTATAAAAGTTTAACCCCAAAAATTTTGCCAACTTACCTACGCAGTCTTAGGGTACCTCCAGCTGTGCTTGTTTTCCATAAGCTGAATGTGATCCTACAGGTTGTTTCACCCAGTCCTGAAGTAAGAAAATAATACATGAATGATACAGGCACTGGTTAGCTAAATATAAAAGTTAGTTGAAGTCTCAGTACTAGACTATACATTTTACTGCATCATACAGAGACTCTTGGACATTGTTATTTGATCACATAGATTTCTGAAATACCATAAAAACCATTTTCCCATTTCATTTGGAATTGGTATTCTTAACTTTTATACCCTGTTAACATCTCAAAAAATAGATCTGAAAATAGTTTTGTGGTACAGTAGTTAGAATGAAAATCTCCAAGGACATATTATTTTAATTGTTTTCTTAAATTAGCTGTGAAATTTGACTTGCCTTTTTATCGCACTTGAGCCCACACTTCCTCTCAAATACATCAGTGCAGTTCCCTACTGCTAGGTAACAGGAAAGAGTGTATCTGATAATTTACTTCATTGGAGTCCTAGTATTTTATTTCTTGCATGAAGGAAAGTGGCATCAGTATTCAGGTGTGCTGCATTAGAAGCAGAACAGGGTTTAAAAGTAAGACCTCAATTCATTGTGGTCTCTTTATGGACTATAATCCAGTAGAACTCAATAATATTTTGCAGTGAAAAAAATACCATGAAAAGTAATGTTTGAATCTTTTTTTATAGTATTGCACGGGTTTGATTGTCTTTTTTAAGACATCACAGAGGACTTAAAGGACCATGACAGATAAATGCAGTCTTTAAAGCTACTCATGCATTCTTAATGGACAGCCTGTTAATTTGAGGTCTAGGTCATGAATTTGAATGCCATTCACTAAACACCTCTTTGTCAACAAAAGCTAGTTTTCCCTTAGGATAAATTGTAACTCATTAATTGTAATTAAATTAAACATATGCAACAACTAGAAAACCCAAGGTGCATTCTGTGAGGTACATCAGTTCATGGCTGAGTTCCGAGTTGTTCAGGGGTTTTGCAAATGAGAAGAAAATGTAAGTCTGTAGTTTTAATAACAAGCTGAATAAAGAGGGCAATTATTAAATATCTTGCCCATTTTATAATTTTTAAATTTATTTCCCATTGGATACTAAATATAACAAAATTTACAATTAAATTTTAAAATTTAAAGTCAGTTGATTTTTTTTGCAAGTTTTAAGTCAGTAGCCATGATATTCAAGATATTTTGCATCCTGTATTCCAACCCTAAGAAAATATAACCAATTTTAAGCCTGTATTTATGTTTATAGCAGCGATTAAACTATGTTAACAGCAGAGACCTTTGTATTTGGAAGCGCTGTATAATCCATTCTCAGGTCCTAAGTTAAATCAGTTTGGTTGTCAAAAATGAGTCCCTAATGGGCAACGGTCCACATCACAAAGTCATCATGTAATTGCCACTATTTGGCATATTTGGCAGTTCCTATTAGGAGAGGCCCAGGCCTGAGCTAGTACACTGAAGCGTTACAACATAGCAGATTGGAGACAACAAAACAAGAACTGGGATGAAAAGGGTATACTAGCTCAGACATTTAATTTCAGTGAAAAAATGTGGAAACACTTTTATTCCGGATATTTGAATGCTTTTGCCACTTTTCTGCACATTGAAGCTTTCTTTTTTATCTAAACTGAAGTATTTGGCTTTCAGGTTTCTTAACATTTTCATTTTTACAAAAACTATTTTTTTCCAATTAATTTACTAAAATTATCATAGATTTATTAAATGCTTCACACATTTCAGGGGAAAGAATGTTTTTATTAGACTTTTGGGTCCACTTCAATGTGGCAAGATATAGTTGGCCCAGTATCAGGGTTCTGAAGTCTGACACACGAGGACAGAGATAGCTATGGTGCATAAAGATGCTGAAACTGCAGTTGCGATCTGAACAGTAAGTGGTTAACTTGAAGAGAGAGGACGTTCAAAAACAGTAGATAACTGACCTTGTGTTTTGTGGTTTTTGTTGAGCTGAGATATGTGCTTATAAAAATTCAGTTAGCATGCTCTCTGCAGTTTCCTAGCTGCAAGTCTGTTGGGAGCACATGTCTCTATTTAAAACACGTGTGTTTAGCATCGCTATTTGTATCAAAATCCCCAATGTGAATAGTCAAGTGACAAATATTAAAGTGGGGAACCATGTATAAACAGGAGTGCTAGGCCCCTTTGAATGTGTTTGGAGAATGTTAAATGGTGTGTAGGGGGAAGATATACCTCATCTCTCCCCTATGTTATTTACTCAGGAGAAACCTAATAGTGTGTGTTATTAATGAACAACCCAGTACTGCAGATGCATGAGCTCTACATGAAAACTCCATGAACTCCTATACCTTCAGCTTCTTTCACATTACTAACTTTAAAATCCAAGGCTCTCCCTCACCTTCATCATTGTCCTAGTTGTGAGAATCATCAGCAACAGACATACCATTTCCAAAAGTTCTGACTCAAAGAGGCAGTTTGACTAACAGACTGCCAGCACTGTAAAAAGTTTAAATCTGTCCCTGCTGTACAAAATGCAAGCTACTGTGCAAGTGATATGAGTACATGAGAAATGCAAACTCCCAAAGAAGGCTGCAAAGCAGAGAGAAACAGGAAGATAAGTGTCAGATTTGCTTCCTTCACTGGCATTAGAAACATAATCTTGAGGAAAAGCCATTGTCTGGGAGCTAAGCAAGCCTTGATGCAAATGCTGGCTCTGTCACAACTTACTTCTGAGGTCTTGGAGCTAATAACCCTGCCTACCACAGGGAGTTACTTTTTCCTGCTTCAAGTTGCAATGTAGCAATGCTTAGATAATACAAGAATGACTGCCACAAGAGTAGGAATAATTCTTACAGCTGACAAAGCTTTGTCCAGCTTTCATCCAGCTCCTGTAAAGGAGCTTGGCACTAACCTTGTTTATTTTGTATCCTCTGTTTTCTGCTTATTTCCTTTGGACAGCTTTTCATGTAAAAAAAGTGTCTGAGAACTAGTGGTTTAAGCTCCAGAAATCTCTGTTTACTAATAGGTAAATGGAAGCTGGATGGCATTATATACATGTCAGTCTCAAAATCAACCTATGAAATTCTTTGGTGTGCCCTCTCTGTGATAGGCTTATCTTTCGCTTTCTCTGTCAGCGATCAGTGTCCTGTTGGTTCAAGTCTATCATCTGTCTTACACATTGTACGTTTGTGACTAAGCAATGATCAGGAAGTGGCACACTTGTTCTGCTTTCCAAGGTGTTATGGGCTCCTCCTTGCAAAATGTGTTCTTGCTGCAGAGTACAGTGCTGCTTGCTTTGTGCTCTTCCCCCCGCCCCCCCCCCCCTCCCCCTCTGGTTTACTGCATATGAAGAAAAATCAATTTCTGACTCCTGACATTCACACACTCAGTCACCTCTTCTCCTGCTACCAAAATCAGAGAGAGAATGCCCCCTCCACTGGATTTCTTATATTCTTTACCTAAATCCACATTTTGGAAGCAGTGGTTGGGAATTTGTTAAGTGCTAACACGATATATAGTGTGATGCTTTGCCTTGTCTGGAAGACAGGTAGATGTAGAAAATGCTCCTCATAGTTCTGCAGGTACCATTCCTCTGCAGCCTGGTTGAACTGAAGCTTTACAGCATATTCTGACCTTGGGTGGATGCAGCCTTGAAGCTGCCCATCCCTTTTCCTAAACCTCAAACTGTACCTTAACATTCAGCACTGTGGCAATGGCCCTTGACCATAACTCCTTATCTAAGCAGGTGGTCATAGGCCACTCAATCACATTGGCCTTTGTTACTGAAAATGACCTTTATTCATTAAAACATGTCTTTCAATTGGGACACATTTCAAAATTTAGCTTTTGAGTCCCATTGGCTCTGTTTTATTGATGCCACAAAGGAAGAAAAACCTGACTAGTTTTAGCCTATCTGGTCATCTCAAGAAAACCCTTTTTTACCTCTGCAAATACCAGACATCCCATAGCATGTATCATGCCATTTGTAATTACACCATGATGACAGTGATCATGGCTTTATCACTGTGGTCACAAGAAAATAATGGAGGTTCAGTAAGTGCAAACAAAATACCCCTTGCTGGCACCCTTGAGGGGCTGCTTGTGACCAGAATCTAAAGTCAGGAAGGACTGCAGTGGACTGATGAAGGAGTGGTCACAACCTCCTCCCATCATACCAGCCTAGTCAAAAGCTCCCTCTCCTCCCAGACTGAGCGTGGGGAGGGAGCAGCAATGTCATTGCTTCTGATACCATTTAGTATTCTGTAAAATCTTCCACAGATGTGAAAAACAGGAAATTATGATTAGAGCTAGTAAAAGAAAATGGTTCAAACTGAAAGAAAGAATTGATACAAGTAATACATCTTACTCACAGGTTGGTGTTAGGTTGCTTGGGGGTGTTGACTTTCTGGCTGTCTAGCTGTATGATTGCCATTGTTAAGATCTGTCAAGTATTTGTGATTTGATGAATTATGTGAGCGCTCTACTCCTCCATAAAATGAAGTTTTATGCAGGTACACCGGTGCCATGGGAGATCACTGCTAGGCTGTTCCTCCAGTGCAAGCATCTCCTGTCCAAAACACCAGATGTTGGTGAAAACACATTTCAATTGGAAAAAAAGAAATGTTGTAGATTATTTCTATGTCTGTAATAAGTCTGAGAAGCTATTTGTAACCAACAGTATTAATATTTCCTTTCCTGTGTCAGGAATTGATGACATTTTCTTATGGGAGAGTATGTGTGTGTATGTGTATGAGAGTGTATATGTGTGCACCTCTATTAGACTGCTTCTCATGTCAAGAACCTCCATGTTTCTCGGCAATTTCAGACAAATCTAATGTTCTTTTCTGCTTGCTTAGTTTACTATTGAGTGATCCCAAATAAGAAAGAAGAGTCTATGGAAAAGGAAATTATTTCTGAATGTGCAGAGAGTATTAGCAGCCATCTTTGGCATTTTTTTTTTAATGATTTTGCAGCAGTTCCTCATATTGTCTTATAATGACAAATGCAGCCTTAAAATTTCACACTCTCAAGGTGGCACAGAAAATTTTATGTCATGAAAGCTACATACAGGATAAAGTATGCCTTGCTGAGACAGCCAGTGCTTGCTGAGTGCTGACCAGCCTCATCTGTAGGTGCAGCTGGAGCCCCCCTGTTGTCACACATCTACATCTCAAATATTTTGCAGACTCATGTCTTAAAAGCAATTAAAAAAAATGCAATAATTAAGGTTAGCTAAGTCACTATTACAAATATGAAAATGTTTCCCTGGTGAATACACTGTGTTAATTTGGAGAAATCTCCGTCCAAGACAGAGCTTATGTGTTGTATCGGTATGATACAAATGTCCAGCTACAACAGCTTACCAGGGGACACAGGCAAGGCCCTGCTCACCCCAAGGCCTGTGTCCACCCCGGACACGCCATGTGGCCCTGCGGGATGCTGAGGGACCGGGGTTTGGGCATGGCCCTGTCAGGGCACTGCCAGGCCTTGGGGCCTCCACACAGCCTGACAGGGGAGGGTGGGGGGCCTGCAGCTCCACATCAGCCTGACCCTGCCACAGCCCCCCGGCCCTCCCCCCCAGGCCTGCCTTCCCCCTCAGCCCCCTGGCTCTCCCCCCCCCCCCCCGCCCCCCCAGCCCCCTGGCTCTCCCCCCCCCCCCCCCGCCCCCCCAGCCCCCTGGCTCTCCCCCCCCCCCCGCCCCCCCAGCCCCCTGGCTCTCCCCCCCCCGCCCCCCCCAGCCCCCCCCCGGCTCTCCCCCCCCCCCGGGCCTGCCTTCCCCCTCAGCCTCAGGCCACCTCGTTTCTGTGGCATTGCCTGAGGGGGAGAAAATTCGATGGGC
Source organism: Falco punctatus (assembly GCF_963210335.1). Taxonomy (NCBI): domain Eukaryota; kingdom Metazoa; phylum Chordata; class Aves; order Falconiformes; family Falconidae; genus Falco; species Falco punctatus. Next base: position 56,008,560 of record NC_137587.1, read on the forward strand.
TGCAGAGAGGTGCATAGATCTAGAGCCTGCCTGGTGTGCACCGTGTGGGCCTGAAATCACCTCAGATGTGGAAAGGAGAGAAGACATACTCAAATCCAAACACCAGGGCCAGGTGGGCTTGCTTCAGCTGCTGATTTTAAGAAAGTTTACATATGCGCAGCATCAAATCCTGTCTGAACGCTAACAGGACAACCCAAGCATTCACAGTGGCAAGAACCTCTTCTTTCCCTCAGGTGACACTGGGGTAACACCCTGCTGCTGCAGGGGTTGTCGGTAAGCGCAAATGAGCTAAGGAGCCTCATCAGGTCCCCCCTCCTGCTCTGAGCACCTGAGGCAGGCTACAAGGAGCAGCCCTGTCAGGGGGCTGAGGTGAGCTGTGTGTCCCTGAGGTTGCCAGAGCCTGTGAGGGCAGAGGTGTTGCCAGAAGATGGCTGACAGCAGCCTCGGGAGCTGGTCTGTGCCATGAAAAAATGTCTTGTGTGCTCAGCATGCAGCAGCCTTGTGCTGTGGGGCTGCTCCTGCAGCTGTGTGGGTCCTGCCTTGGTGGTTTCCCAGCATGAGGGGTGGCTGCTGTGCCTTTGTGTGAATAAGCTAAAGGCCTTGCTCTGGAGGGCTGCGTGAGACCAGCCTTTCCTGCTGGCTCCTGCCGGGCCATGGGGCCCCGCCATGGCCCAGGCTATTCATCTCCCGGTGAGGCCCTCGTGGCTGAAGTGAGCAGCAGCCTCTCTGTCCTGAGGACAGAGCTTGCTCTCGGCAACTTATGAGCTTGCAATAGCGGCCATAATGACTCTGGGACAGAAAAAGAAATACTTCAAGGAGACACAATGACAAAAGAGGACAGATAAAAGGCATTTTATGCCTTTCCATGGCAGACTGCATAAGGACACTTGAAAGCTGGAGTGGTGCGAGGTACCTGCTGGGCTGTCTGAGGAGAGCAGCTGAGGCACAGGTAAGAGATCTGTTGGGTGCTGTGGGTGCTGGCTTCTGGCTTTGGTTCATATATTCCAGTTCCCCTGGACTGTGGGAATGTGCAACACCATGATGAAAAGTTATAAGCAGTGAGGCAATCAATGACAGAAAATATTTAAGAATACAGGGAATGTAGTGGAAATAAAGGGAGCAGGACTTTGTTACCACTTCTCTAGCTCCAGTATCATTCTCATGTTTTGGCCTCTTCAATTTGTTTTCTTGGATGTTTGTTTATGAAAAGCAAAGGCTAAGCAATTCAGTAGCAATGGGGTATAATTAAAGCAAGGCATTTCACCTGTTGCTAGAGTTCTTTTTTGCTGTAAAGTCAGAAGAAAAATATTTTAAAAAACCCTGATCTTCTTAGGGGTTGATGCTACAGTACAGATTAAGGGTTAAGATATTAAACGGCAGAGATATTAACTGTTTTGCATCTGGTTTTACAAATGAAGATGGTGGAGATTTACTTAAACTGCATCAGATGTTTAAGGATAACAGATGAAGAATTAGGAAGTGTGCAGATTAACACGAGTGATGATTAAGAAAAGCTTACAGGCTCTAAACCCTATTAATGTTTCTGACAAATGACAAGTGATACAAGAACGATATGCACAAATGTGGCTTGAAGGGGCATGGAAACAGGCAGAGCAAGGGCTGCTTGGTTCAGTTTTGGGCCCTGAACATCACTGTAAGGATAAAATTCACTTTGACAAACTCCCAGCTCTGTAGATGCCCTTCATCTATCCTCTTCTCTTCCCGTGACCTGTTACCTCTGAATTTGTTCATTATATGTCTACAGCTGGTTGCACAGTATCAAGAAGCACTCTGTGGCCTGCAGGGTATTTATTACCTGGTTTCCTAAGACTGCATAAAATCAGACTTGAAAGGGAAGCCTGGGTCATCTGGTTTCTAAATAACAAATAGACCATCTCCTGGCATTCCATTCTTGCTTCAGCTGCAATAAAAAAGGACTTATAATGTGCACATAATGTGTTGTTGAATAAATCATTGTTGTCAGTGTAAAATATAAAAGTATGGCAGAAGTTTTACAGAACTAACAGAAACAAGGATTTCTGTGTTTGAAAATGGCGCTTTTACTTATTGGGCAAGAAGCATCTTGGCATCCTAGAACTCTGACAACTAGTATTTGGGTAACAGTCATACCACCTTTTTTCTGGGACCTGCTCTATCCTCCTGGAGAAAGCAAAAGGAGAAGGCTCAACCATACAGCTGGTCTCAGGGCGTGGGGAAGGATGGTGGTAGTGGTGGGGAATGCTAAAAGGAGCTTGTTTGAAATTCTATAAAAAATAGATAAGCGTCTGTAAGAAAAGAGTTTCTGAAGTTTTGGGGGAGGGAGATGGTCAAGCACATGTGCCTAGAGATAAAAAGCCTGAAATAAAGGAGGGAGCTATAATGCATTTGGCCAGAGGAATTTCATTTACTACCCACCAAGCCTGGAGAGGAAGACTGTAAAGGTAAGAAAAAAAGGCAGCTGCAAGTAATGAACTGGTAACTATTGTGAAGGAAGTGGGAAGGAGCTGGTGCCAGTGTAGCGCTGGCACTGGTCTGGCAATGTTGCTGGGATAAGTGAAAGGGGGAAGCCCTGTAGCAGGGCTGCGGATGCAGTATGTTCTGGGCTATTGTATGGAAATTATTAAGATCTGATGGAGAGGTATATTTTGGTGATAAAATAAACAATGCCAATGCAGAGTTAAATGCTGAGGTATGAGGAAATGAAGGTGGGGTGTCACCCTCCCCTATCCTCATGGGAGTGGAAAGTGGAGTTAAAACGGCAGACCTGGTTCTCCTGATGCTTTCTTTTCCTCTCTTCCTTTCCAAGGCTGGATAGTCTGCCCTACTTGATAAGGGCCCAAGGGTTGTGCTGGCTTCTTTCCACCCTCTCTCTAGTCATAGGCTTGTTTCTTCTGACTCCTTTACTCTTGCTCAGTGTTGCTGTCGTCGTCTGTCCCCGTCCAGTCCCCCCACGCACACACACATCCCTGAAGAGTCCTTTTGTGTCTGTGAAAATGCAAAGTGAATTAAATGTGTGAGTAGCTAAGGGTGTTGTCCTCTTCTAGCTTTCATGTGGAAACTTCTACTTGCTTTTTCCTTTTTGCACTCAAAATACTACTACAGGGATATAGTATACTGTAAAAGTGTTACACAGCCTTATGTACTCCCCGATTACAACAAATAAAAATTGGAAACCAGGGTGACTGTTAACTGAATTCACAACCTTTTTAAGGCAGTATTTAAAAAGTACTACAGTTATCAATGCTTTCTAACAGTTATAGTTAGAAAAATAAAGAGTTGGTTCCCCCCTGTTGTAACCTAACTTGAGCAGGGCCCCAGCAGTTACTGTCAGGGAGTCCTGGCTCACAGTGCTGATCAAGAGGGGGTTTTCTCCTGAGACATCATTGGAAATATTCCTTCATTTTTGTAGACTGTCAGTCATGAGTCAAAAGTGAAGTATCACTTTCCTTTTTTCCTCCTGAAATTGTTTTTTTGGTAAGTCTTTCCTTTTTCTACTGAAATTGTGTATTTGATTCTCTTAATCCAGCCTCTTCAGGTATTGCCTCTTCTCATGTCTGTGTGGCACATTAGCTGAGAAATAGAATTGCTCTGAGGTTCTTATACAGTCCTAAGCTACATACCCTGAAAAGTGGCTCTGATGCTTTTGTTAATTTGCAGAGATAATAGTTTCAAGGCAAATTTTTGCTGAAACAGTGACTGAATATTGCTACAAAGAGTTGGATCTGATCGGAGAGTTTATACTCTGCATTTTGCCTAGGTATAGGTAACACCTTGGCTTGCTACATTATATTCAAGTTACTAAATCTCATTGAATGTTTTAGAAGTAATTACCATGTTATCAGAAAATGTGCTTTACCATAAAACTACATAACAGTGAAGGGGTTTTGCCCTAGGCCATATGTGCATATGCAGACCATATGTGTATTCGGTGATTGAGCCCAGACTCACAGTATTGCCTTTCATACTTTGATAACCTTGGTATTCACATTATTGACCATGCTAAGGGCTCTTCTGCCACATATGCAGTGTGAGAGAGGACTGGGGGAAGTGGAGTTCTGCTTCCTCTGTGCTGGATGCTGGTTTAGCTGGATAAATGTGGGAGCTTGTGGGAAGCTGTGCCTCTGTCTGTAAGGGGCCACACTTGCTGATCTCCCCCTGTTCTGGGGGCTAGAGGAGAGCAGAAGGTGGCCTCCAGGCTGAACAGCAGGAGGAAGACAAGACATCCCAGAGGATATTTGGCTTCTGTTTCTAACGTAGGGTTGGTACAGAACCTGCCTGCCATTCAGGGTTACGGTCTAGAGATCCTGTCTGTTCATAGAGCGTGGAGGTGGTCTGTGAATCTAAGATTGTTCCTACGGGAAAGTGAGTATTACGTCATGGCGATGAACTGCTAACTTGGACTACAGCCTGCTATAAGGCAATAATTGAGTTTGTGTTGGAGATGTAATGGGAAGTTCGGCTGCTGGGCCATGCTTGCGGGGTACAGCATTAGAGGGAGACGTACAGTTTGCAGTAAAAATCTTTCAAGAAAGGTTTTTAACTGTGTTTTTTTTCCCACAAAAGTTGATTTGAAGAAGGGAAGGAAAATTTTAAAGAGAAAATGTAAATGAGTGACTATTCCATGGTTCAGGTTTGTTTCTTAAAACGGTTGTGGTATTTGAAATGTGTTAAAAAGCTGAAGGAAAAATTGTGAAAGCTCCTCTAAAAAGGGCAAATAAAATTGGAAAGCAAATTACAATACAAATAAGTGGTTTTTTTTTCTTTTAAGCAACTACAATAAATCAGTACAGATACAACTTATCAACAGGTTTTAAATATATTTAACCAGAAAACACATATGGGAGCACCTGTGTTTTAATTTGAAATTGTGTTCCCTTCTTGGTGTGGCAGTGATCATAGCGTCACCAAAGACTAGTGACCAGTAATGAATGTGTCGCACTCAAAGATCCCTCCAGGGTTCTGATTCAATCTTTTGAGTTATAGGATCAGGACAAAATGAACTATTTTTCAGGCTTGTAAATATGTGACAAATGACAGTGCAGGAACTATTGATTCCAATCGTACTGATACAATGTTTCATAGTCAGGACAGACCCGCTTTACAAATTACTTGCAAGTTGAACAGCAAAGCCATACATAACATGCTTCAAACTGTATCAATCTTCTAGGGTGTTTCTGTCACTAGTTGCCTTCAGATTTGAATAAAGTGCCCCAAATTGTGTGTTTTAAATACTTCTCTGGATGAAGTCAGTGCAGCGGTGCTTTGACTTGAAGCCAAATCAGACAGTGGGACTTGGGCCCTTTATGTAGGGTTGGGGCTCTTGTACAGCAGCAAGCACATGCTGTCATTTATCTATTTGGGGCAATGATTAGCCTGTAGATGTGAATAATGAACTCCCCTCTCTGTAGAGATTGTTACTGCAATTATTGCAGTACAAGAAACATCTAAAGATGAATCTAGGATGCCTCTTCTGACTTTGAGGAGCCAGTTAAATTTCAGGGGAAAGTCTTTAAAATCTCAGCTTGAGAAACGCATAAAAAATTTCAACCATATTTTGTAATCGTGCCCACTGTTTTAATGTGGTGTAATCTTGATAAAGCACTTTATTAATAATTTTAGACTGCAGGCTAATAAAAAATTGTTACCCTCTTGCAAAAGTGAGACAATAATGAACAAAAAAATCATATTGCATACAAAAGTTGACTATACAACTTTCTTCTGGGAGATGCTCAGAGGAACCAACCACATTGGTAAGTTAGTAGTGTCACAACATATTAATGAAAACTGCCTAGGTGCTATGGTAATGAAGACAATATAGTAACGATACAAAATGGAAAAAACCATCTCTAGTCCAGTGTTTGTTGTATAAAAACAGGGGTGGGTTGGTGGAGTGGCAGTCATGTTATAGCTAGGGAGCTATGCTATTGATAATGCTTGCAATCTCCTTCTACTGTGTAGTGAAGTCAAACAAGAGTTGAAACTAGAATACTTTTAGGTTTTATTGGTTAGGGATAGTATTACAGGAGGTTTGGGAAAGCTCATTTGATTAAATGATAATAAATGGCCTACAGTGCTTTTCAGTGGGATATGAATAAACAGCTTCACCTGAGAACAGCTCTTGGTCATTAGTAGTAATCTTCAAAGTTAGTTGGAGCAGGAAAACAATAAAAAGAAATAGCCATGTTCCTAATTAATTATTACTGTGCACTTTTGGTTATGGAAAGGGATGCAATAATTTGAGCGATATAACTATTATTTGTTTCCCAGCTTGCTACCATTATCCAGAATTCAGCCTTAGTTCACCATACTTATCACATACTCATCTTAAAGGAGCCCCATGTGATGATTTATTATAGACCTTTTTCCCTGCTGCTTGAAGGAACAAGCCATCTGTGTACCATAAAGGTATGATAAAAAGCTTTACAGTGTTGTCTGTGAGGCAGATCTAGACAGTTATTACAGAGAGCAGCTCTTGTTTTAGAATGTACTTCTGCCACTGAGCTCTGCTGGACCAGCTGGGATGTAGTCCCATCCTTTGCTTCACACCCTTTCCCCTCATTCCTTCTCATCTATTATTCTTCTCCATTAAAGTGTGATAAACCAAAAGGCAAGAGAGGTTAGGGAAACGGTTAATACTACAACCAACCTCTCATTAGAAAGTCAAGCTCCTGGCAAGGCTCTAATTAAGTAGGGTTTTGTTTGGCCACGTAACTGTATCAAACCCTGTCATTGGCTCAGTCTACTCAAGCCAGGTCAAGCTTCATCTACTGACCCCACTAAGTAGAAATCTTTGTCTGGAAGCTGTTTTAACTACAGCATGCTGCTAAATCTAGGTTGTAATTGCCTGGAGTTTACTTGGCTATGCAGGCTGCAGTTAAACCCAGTCAAAGAATTCAGCTTTCCCAAGCCAGGTCAAGCCAGGCTTGCAGCTTCCCAAGTTAATTTTTCTTCAAGCTGGAATCCATTTTTTTACTGCTTCACTTGGTTGATCAATGGGTCCCATTCAGTGGTAATATTGACTTAGAAAACTATCTCAGAATGTCAGATGAAGTTCATATCGCTCCAGTCTGCAGGAGGCAATGGTAATCATCAGCACTTTATAGAAGTGCAACAGCACAAAATGAAGAGAGGTTTTGTTTAGTTCTTTCCCAGATCTACAGGAAGATGTTGTTCCAGTGCTTGGTCATGTGTTTAGGGGAGCACTTAACTGCAACTCTTCCACTAGCCTCTGTTACTCCTAGAATGCTATGCTTGCTATTCTGTTAAGTGGCTAGGCTCATAATTTCAGACCCAATATTAAAAGATGATTTTTTTGTTTGGTGTTGTATGCAGTGATTGGTTTTTAATCTGTTGCAATGTGACATTTCATGTCGGCATCCATCCTTCAAAAATGGAGGTTTACTTACACCTTTTTGTTTCAAACAGCAGATAAGAATACAGTAGCATATTCCAAATCCTCTTTACAAAACACCTGTAAGGGTTAGAGCAAACAGCAGGAAAACACAAGCTTAAGTATCACAGGTTCTTACTGTTCTCTCCATCAATTCGGATTCACATTCTGCATTATTATGGTGATCTTTATTTGATGTTAGCTAGTAAAAAAGCCTTAAAGGATGAGAATAAACATATATTCTCCCCTTTCCTTTGAGTTTTCCACAGAAGTTTGACATTTCTGAGTTTCTTTGCCTCTGAATGGCACAGTACACAGGGTAATGCATACTGATGCAAAAGTGTAGGAAACAAAAATCTCTTCTTACTCCTCTACCATCCTCAACAACATTGCTTCTGGTAAAAAAAAGGCAGGCAAACAAAACAAAAAACAAACCAAAAAAAAACCAACCAGCTGCTGTGGGAGCTCTATAAGCAAATGGATACTTAGCTCCACTTTCCCATACTCCACTGGTTGTTTCAGCTGATGCACTGGCAGAGCTCACACTATGTATAAACATGGCAAAAAAAAAAAAAATACAGTATTTCTGTGGGAAACCTATGGGAAGGGGAAATAGAGCTAAGGGTCACAGCCTTGCTTTTATGTTCTCAGAAATACATACTGACTCCAGCTGAAAGCTTTCAGGAAAGCCACAATTAAACCTTTTTCTACTTACAGCCTACAGAGTGTGTATGATCAGTTTGCTGTGTGTACTTGGGTTGGAAATATTGGCATCAAAAAGCTCTGGGAGGTTGCATGGGTAAACTTGCAATGCCTCAGTGGATAAGCAGTTTCTACATCTGCCACCCGGTGTGTAAGATTCAGTGTCTGAAAACTGAGTTCCTACTTAATATAAACTTACAGCTTTTTTAACAATTTGATATATTACTCTTAGAATCAGAGAATGGTTGAGGTTGGAAAGGGACCTCTGGTCCGACCTCCCTGCTCAAGCAGGGCCACCTAGAGGCAGTTGCCCAGGACAGTGTTCAGATGGCTTGTGTATATCTCAAGAATGGAGAATCCATCACCTCCCTGAGCAATCTGTACCAGGGTTAGGTCACCCTCACAGTAAAAAAAGTTTTCTGATGTTCAGACAGAACCCTCTTGTGTTTCTGTTGGTACCTATTGCAGCTTGTGCTGCCACTGGGCACCACTGGAAAGAACCTGGCTCAGTCCTGTTTGCCCCCTCCTTTCAGGTGTATATATATACATTGACAAAATTCCCCCTGAGCCTTCTCTTCTCTAGGATAAACGATCCCAGCTCTCTTAGCCTTTCCTCATAGAAGACATGCTCTAATCTGTCAGTCATCTCTGTGGCCCTTCATTGGACTATCTCCAATACGTTCATGTCTCTCCATAGTGGTAACTTGTCAATTCCTGGACCCTTGGCCCAGATCTGTGCCTGTACATCATGTTTGGGCTTCTAGCCTGCCACCTGTTTTCCTTGTAGTGACCCATAAAATTATAGGAAAACAGGTACATGTGTTTTCTATAACATTCCATTCCCAGCTGTTGTGCTATGCATTATGCACTCAGCCACACAAATACTTACTTGCTAAACTTAAGCAGGTAATAAGAATCTGTTAAGGTGTCTTTAAACTCACAGCATTAAAAAGAAATCCAACTTATTGTGGCTTTTTAAATGTGAAATTACAGCCTGGATGCAGCCACATTAGTGAAGTGAACACTAGGGGATCCCAGCAGCGGCACCCAGAGTCCCACTGCTGCTTGAGCCCGTACTGCTGGTGAGAAGGGATTATGTCCTGGCAGGGGTTTTTTTACAGCCCTAGAATGGATATCTTCTGCCTCTGAGTTGGCACAATTGCAAGGCTGCTCCATCTGCATGCAGACCTTGGGAGCAGCAGATGGCTGGCTGCTGTTATTAAACTGTGCATCTTTCCCTGAAGAATTAAGGTTGTCCAAGTGTAATAACCTTTCCTTTTCCTCTCAGGCTTGTTCTCAAACAACAGCTAAAAGGTGGCAACTGCTAATATAATATTATCCCTTCATCTTGGCTACTGTATTTAGATCTTTTGTGAATTTTTTTATGATGTAGCCAAAGATAAATATAAGTATTTACTTGACAGCAGAATTGGAGGAAAAGCAAGGAAAAGAGTTCAGTTTAAATGGAAATCAAGTGAATTGCATGAATAAAGCTCTGGTGTGTAGCCTTTCTACAATTATTAAGAAAGAAGAGAGCATGTATTACTTAGTATCACTTTAGTGTTGCCAGGATTTTTATAACATCGCTAAATGATCCTCCCATAACCTCTGGCTCCTTAGCATTTTTCCCCACTCAGAGGGAATGTTCTTTATTATCCATGAAAACATAAAAAATTATTTCATTTAAAATTGGACATGTACATCCTCAGGTGTCTGCTATATTTCATTAATACTGAGTAATGTCACCCTTCTGATTAAATGCATCTCTAATAGAGCAATATTTTTGAAAGATATAATAAAGCAGCCTTTGAAGTGTCCAGTACTTGTAAATTCATCAGATATTGCTTTAATTTTAATGCCATGAAGTCCCATAACACTCTGTTGCTCATTTGCTCAAGACTTTTCTACTGAGAAAAATAATTTAGCATAACTCCTATTCTCAAAATTCAAATCTGTTTTTCAGTTTAGTGTTCCCAGAATCTTGTAACATGTGTATATGTTGCTATTTTATTCAGTGCTTAAGGCAAGCTTGTGTGCATGATTTTGCACAAATAGGTAATGTGCCATTACTAATAGCCTACTTTTAAACCATATCAAGCAACTTCTCCCAGCATGAAACAAATTAACTATTGGGGATCTAAACCAGAAATCATTGATAGATCATAGTCAGGTCTTCAGGGTTAGCTTGAATCATAGTGTCAGGGGTGAAAGGTCAAAACTTCAAATACTTCCCTATTTGTTATTTCCTTTCTTAATAATGTTCACTTAGTTACAGCTGTTACTACTTCTAGGCCCAAATGTTTGATAAAGATAAGATTTCATTCATAAAAACCTATATGCTGTTTCACCTTAGCTTTGTAGCTGAAGCACTAAATGATCAACCAATTGCTAGGTCGCTTGTGTGCACAGCCATCCAGTGCACCATTGCATGCATGAAATCCTGAGTAGGACAGGGTAGAATAGGGAAAAACTCCCTCTGCCCTTTGATAATGAGCTGTTTTGAGTCTATTGAACTAAAATTAGCTGAAAATTGAAGGACTTGATATGGATCCTTGGCTGAAGTTAATTTCCTCATCCCACTCATGGGGACATCCTATTACTGTGTAAAGACAAGTTCACGGACTGCAGGCTGTACTGGTACACAAGCCCTTGTAGAGGTCTGCTCTTTAGAGGCATCTTTAGGAGCAGAAAGGACATTAGCAATGTCCAATAATTCCTTCCTGGCAGAATGGGTCCCCAAGGGGCCAATCCAGTTGGCATACATTAGAGCAATCCGTTGGTTCATCCAGTGTTTTATGAGGTTGCAGAGAAATTAAGTCTTAAAGGGCTATTTTTGTGAGTGCCTTGTTCTGGAGTATAGACCTTCTGTGTGGCTTCTTGCCTTGGAGTAACTTGCACAATTTGTCAGAAGTGGGATGTTGGAATAGTTTTGTAATGGAGGCAGAGTGGCATTTGTAGGGTGTTTTCCCAAGAGAATGTAGTTGTTAACGGTTGCCTTCAGGAAGGAAGGTTGGTTTTGGAACTAGTAGTCTCTTAAAGTAGTATTTTGTTATTTGCCTGTGTCAATGTTTTCAGAACCTTAATTTAATCAATAGTTTACAAATGGCTGGAATTAAATGTCAAGTGAAATTTCAAAATCTGGGTAAATGCATTAACTTTAAACAGAAGCTCTCCTTTCCTATTTCAGGTAAGCAATTAGTGTTTGCCCTTCTCTAATTTTGTTTTTCTTTCATGTGTTTTATTTCCCCCTAAAATGTTTTGTTCATCTTCTGATAGGAAATATATCATGTTCTGAAAAAACAAAGCCATGGTACTTTTGGTCGTTTATTTCATTTTGCTTATTTCAGTCTCAATCCACCAGTCCCTAAGCTATAAGACACTCGCCTGTGGTGCAGTGCACCCCCTGACTGCAATGGCTATTGCTTTCTCCTTGTGAACCTCTAAGGGTTAGCTCTACATAGGTAACAGGTGAAAGCACACCTGGGTCCTGGCTGCAGCTTCCACCTGGAAATTCATTGCAAGCCAACAAAACATTGTTCTCCAGAGATAACATTGTATTTTTACTTTCACAAAAAGGACTCGCAATTCAGTTATTGGCTAACTGCTGCCATAATGTAATTTGTCTACAAAACAAATATTGCTTGTTGTTAAAATCTTGGCCTCCTCTTGCTGTTTCTATCAAAGTCCAGATGTGTCTTTAGTCTATAAGAACTGTGTTACCAATCAGTTTAACTAGCTGAGGGATTCCTCCTTGTTCTTCACCACACTGAAAGAATAAAATAGGTACCAAATAAAAAGAACAACTAGCATACATTGCAAGTGAGTTTTTTGAGACACATCATACTTCTTTTTTTTTTACCTCTCTGCTGAAGACTTTGTTCATTAAAAGGTTTTTGTTAGACATACTTTTATGTGATCACTGAATAGATAATTCCATGTTTGCTTCTACCTCTGAATTTGTTTTGCCTAGCATGGCACCCAGAATACTATTGTTTTACAGTTCAACATTAATTCCAGGGAGTATCTAACATTGTTTTCCTGTCACGGTGCTATAATACTTCCATTGTTTTTCCTCTTGTTTAGTATATTGACTCTAGAGACACAGTGAATGAAACTTGCTTTTAGCTTTTCTAAGCAGAAACATGTGAAGTGCCACTGGTCAGTGGTAGCAGTAGCTATGTTCCCAGCTTCATAACTAAAAGTTGCATAATTTGAAAGAGAACAGAAGGCTATTAAAACATATGGTAGGTCATTCTGATTGACCTTACAAGCATCCAAAGTGATTTCAGGGCCAAAACTTAATCAATAAATACAGTTTCTCTCTGGAATAAGTTTATTTCTGTCATTGTCAGGAGGTAATCTGTGTGCATCTGATTTCTTATCAGTGCTTCCAGGTTTAAAATTTTGGATGCACATTGTGCTCTCAAGCTGAAACTTGGGATGTGACATTGCATTGCACGCAACCAGAGTTGAGGTCAATAGACAAACAGAGCAAAGCTCATGTGCATATAATCAGTGTGAATTGAAACACCAATGTGTTTCACTTAGGTATAAACTATTAAAGCTTTCACTATGAGGAAAATAATAATCAGAGTATTAAAATGTTAATGTAAGTAAAACAGAAATATTCAAGATTAACAATCAATGAATGTTATATGACAAATCTCTAAAATTCTGATCTCTGCAGTATGTAGTATTCTGTTTCATTTAACTTCAGAGGGAGAATCAGATAGAACAATACTAGGAATCAGGTCTTGTTTGAGTAAAGTAGAAATTATTAAATGAAACAACTAGCATAAATTATTTAAAACTGAGGTTAAACCAATCTGTAGGCTGTAACTGCTGTCACCACAAATCCTGCTTCTGCAGAACAGCTAATGTTCTGAGATACTAAGGAAACTATCTGGTTTAAAAAGTTAAAGCTTGAAAAGAAATCAAGGAAGAATTAAAGTTACATAGTATTTCCACAAATTCTAAATTTTCTGTAAATACACACTAGTGCAAAGACTTAAAAGGAGTCTTTCCATCCATTCTTTTATAATGGGATTATTCCAGTGTACACTATAGAAGGGATTTTCCCTGCATCAGCTGCTATTGTACGACCATACGTAATTGGGTCTAAGTGCTTACATCAGCTGTCTATTATGTGAAATTAATTTTTGGAACATATGCTGTTGTATTTATACCATTGTTGTTTTATGCTAGATTAATTCTTCAAGAGTTATAATCACATGACACTTATCATTTTAATTATGCCTCTTTAGTTGCAACATATGACAGCTTTTGACTTCTCACCCTCTCCTTCTGCATGTGCGACAGATAAAATTATTAATAAATGCCTGTTTATTATGTAGTTATGCTGTACATGTCCACAGGGTGTAGGTTGGCCTCATGTATTTTACCCAGAGTATAGTGTCAGCAGAGCCTTTGTGGTTTGCTAATGAGCTAAATCCCACTAACACCACACACACTCTAAACTGCCAAAAGCCCTTTACACATTCAAACACATACAAAGACTCAGCTGGGTCCTTTGTATAAAAGATTAACTCTTTATTCCAATTAAAGATGAGCTGGCCTGGCTTGGTCCAAGCAATTAAGAACTGGAAGTAATGAACAAAAATGATGGACAAGATGGTTTCATAGCAACATTCAACCTTGTGATAGTAAACAGGCATTTTTGCAGATTTTTGAACCTGATAGGGAGAAAGTTACACTCCTGAGAACCTTTTTCTTCATGCTGGTTTCTGAGATGAGATCTGCCAGACATCCTGGTTTTGGCAAGTCTCATTTCTAGCAAGAAGCTAGTTTTAACTGTAAGCAAGTAGAAAGGGAAATGTTCTGGGATAACTTAGTGCACTTAAACCCTGATATTCTCTGCACCATCACTTCCTACTGAGGTCTGAGCTGCATGTAACTTCACATGTTCAATTAAGGAAGACTTTCATTAGTAATTTCAAGCATTTTGGCTTTAGATAAAAAGTTTGAAAATGTTGGCTTCAGAGTCTGCTGGCAAAGTTTTCTTGTGTTTTTTTCCATTTCTTTTTAAATTTTCTTTCTCTCATTATTCTGAAACATCTGAAACTACTAAGTACATATTTCGCTGAACTGTTGTCTTGGTAAAAACTGGCTGAGTCATGGTCAAGGGCAGTTGACTATAGGCAGTGGAAATGAGAAGCACACACACAGTGCCGCCCCAGATATGAAGAAACTGAAATGCCTTTTCAGCAAGAGCAGTATTGGAGTGGCTGATGATAGTAGGAAGTACCTTTCCAGGCAAAAGTGTGATTTGTGTGTTTTTAATTGACATTGAAAACACTCTGACTTACTCTGTGCTCAGTGCCACCAGGACCCTTCTATACTCTTGTGCCTGAACTTCATTGCAAACAACGGGTAGTTATATGCCATGGATTTCAGGTACAAATTTATAGCCTAAAATAAGCGTAGATTTTTCTGATCTGTTTAGAAAGCCCTCACTTGTGTGGATAGAGGGATGCTCTGGCTCTGCTTGCTTTCAGCTCATCAGGGCTGTCAGTCTTCAGTGTCTACCTTCCTTCCAACTGGGTACCCTGTAGCTCAAACAGAAGAATATTTTAAAAGCTACTTGGCCAAGATACTGTTTCTTGTTAAAGCCTTTTAAATAATTTCCCAGTCACATGTGTATTAGTGCAGTTTCTGACAGACTGAGCAAAATATTCTTATGTGCATTGCATGTTCTTTAAAAAAACTTTAGAAGTATTAATAGAAAGTTCTATACAACAATACGTGATTTGGCAACCTTAGGAAAAAAGGTACCCTGTGAATTAAACACTACTTTCAGTGAGACATTTGTTATCTCAAAATATAAAGCAAGCTTTATTTGTTCTTTCTGAAGACCTAGAACATCTACTGTTCCAGTTAATTTTGGCTTAGCAGGATAAAGGAAAGCAAAACTTGACCTAATGTGATACCATTTCAACGAATGGAGTTGCCTGATCTGGAGGAAAGCAGAAGTTCATGTGTCCTCCTAGTATTTGAAACTGATTCTACTATTTTCCTTAAATGTACCAATAAAGGCAGAAAAATCTCCAATCTGAGTCAGACCTGTAAAGTTATTTACAGGCAGAGAATGCTGATGAGATGACAGAGGGCTTTTCAAAACTGTCACTAATGGGAATTACATGTCTAGGCTCTTTTAAAAATCCCACTGGGCACAATCTACTGTGTTAAATGTCTGAATACCTTTAAAAAAAACTGGCTTTCTGTAGGTTAAAATCAGTGGAAAATTCCTGTGTCTTAATACTTTCAGGGCTGGACATAAATATCCATTAACTTTTAATGAGACTAAGGTTTTTTCGAGACAGTTTTTTGTAACATTAGTATGTTATTGTAACACTTGTATGTCTTATTTTATAATCACATAATCCAGTATATTTCATTGTCACTTTGAAGGGTGGCACAGAATAACCTTCCCAATGCATCAGTTAAAGCGTGTCGCTAGCAGCTGGGGGGAGGGCTGGTTTTCTTGTTCTTGTTCTGCTTTTTTTACGTGTTCTGTTTTTTCACCTCCATAACCTTGTCTGATGGGCATCCCTCACATTTACAATGCCTGATGTGCTTCCTGACATCTGTTCAATTTGATTTTCTATAATTTCCATTGATGCCCCTGTTTTCCTGCCATTAAACTAGTATATTGCCCAGCTGTATTCTGGGTCAAGAATGGGCAATCTTTTAAATCTAGTATAAGGTGAAATATGACTGTGGAATGGGAAAGGGAGGAGGGGGAAGACAAGGATTATAAAACCGACTGAAGGGCTATCTGTCCTGGAAAGGGAAGGTGTGTGTTTTATCTGGGAGAGCAGAAGAGAGTAAAGGTGCATGTATATTTAAGGGAAGTGTATAATATATTTGCTGGCACTGGAAGGCTGTGCATCACCAGCAGCTGAAATTCTGCTCTGTAGTTGAAAGGAATACAAGCAGACAATATCAGCCTTTCTACCCCACAGTGACTAGCCATTGACCTTAACCCTGGAGGAAAGGGGCACTCTCACTAGGGGAATTGCATGCTTACTCAGCCCTAAGCCACATCTGAGCCGAAGCTGCCAATTTTGCCAAATTGTGTGATGCTTTTGAAATGTGGACTATTGTCCACGAGGGACTAAGCTGAAATGACCGAATTAATTTCACTTAGGTTTTCGATGGCAATAACATTATTTTTAAAAAATACCAACTATAAAACATTTATCATTCTGATTTTATTCATCTTTGTCATTTACTTATGTTTCATAGTAGTTTGTAAAAGGCAGTGAAGTTAATGTCCCATTATTTCAAACCCCCAAGGTTAGATTTTCAGGCTTAAATTGAATTTAAAAACCACATTTATAGTTAATTCGTACATTAACAAAATTTCTATCAATCACAAGAGCCTTGAGCTCTTGCAGGTTTTTTTCATGTTTTACTGAAATCATTAATAGCTGAAGAAGAGCCTAGAGATAGTGAGATGAGTACTCTGAAATGCCTCTGAGCAACAGACACAGAAAGGCTTCCTTAGGTGAATCTTTGCTATTCTGCACAGCAGAAGAATGCTAGACAAACTTAAGAGCTAATGCACTTTTAGGTCATTGGCATCAGTACTGTCAGAGCATCCTCTAACGGTGTTGCTAGCAAGTGTAGTAACACTTACAACATTGTGCTGGTGGTGTGATTGATTTACTTATTTTAGAAAACTAAGCCACAGAGCTTTTATCTGAATTCTTTGAAGGACTTTGGTAAATAAACTGGTAAATTTTAAAATAGATGCTTTGTCAGGAAATCTATCATTTTTTCTTCCATTGAGAAATTTTTAGAACTGGATCTGTCATGTTTTCTTGGAGACAATGAAAATCAGTCACAGAACTCATTGGTCTTAGAATGATAATGTGTTTTGTATTAGCATTTTAAAGAAGTCGGACTTTTTCAAAGGAATAAGGTTTTAGGGAAATTTTGCTGTTTCTTTGGTTTTGAAACGGAGTGGGAAGTGCCCTTCAACAAAAGATGTACCACAAACTCTGTCCAACATGGGTGGAGAATAATGCTACTGAGTATGTTCTTCAAGGCCTCAACTATGAGTCCCTACACATACATTTGTAAATGCCTATAAAGCTGCCTCTCATCTTGACTTGAGCTGCAGAATTAGGGACAGCCTTAAACTCTGGTTTGCTTCAGCACCCTTCTAAACCTGTTTGAGGCTACAGAAGCTCTGAGGAATCAATTGTTTGATAGCCTATTCCTCTGTGGTCAATTGCTTGCAACACAAAACTAACTTTTGGCAGAGCTAAGGGTGAACAGAGGTAGAGGCATCCAGCCCAAATGTGTTCCTTTTGGACAAAGAATGGAATATGGGAACTACCCTGAAATAATCAAGGGACCAAAGATGATCTATCTATGCTTTAAAAAAAAAAAGTCTTCTCCTCAAAACGTCCTGTGTTTTCCACCTCCTACAAAAGGCCACAATGCTGTCATACACTGCTTTTTCTGGAGATCTCACATTGCTCTGAAGCAAAAAGCTAATAATGACCTGGTTGACAAGGAGACAGTTGTCATTGTTGTTTGCATAATTAGTAATTGAAATACTCACACCTTCACTGTCCTATTGCCTGTATTCATATTTCCAGGAAATTGTACCTGAGTAAACTCGTTTCTATAACATCTTTCCTGTTTCCTTTTACCAGGTATATTTATTTCTTGCACTTGTATTTACTGTGGGTTTTAGAATCTAACTTCTAAGGAGAAAGGTATATGGCTCCTTATGCTAGTCAGCTTCTAGCAGTAAGAACACTGCTCAAGAAAAAGGGCACCCAGGTCACTACTCCAGCAAGGCAGCAAAAGCCAATAATTGTGGCAGGGACTTTCTGAGAACTGATGGGTCAGTTCCTGCTGTATTTTATGGTGTATGGAGCATTCCTTTTCCATTCATATGAGGAGAAAAAGCATAGAATTTGTGTTTTCCAGATCTATGGAAATTTCTGATTTGTATATATAATCATTTTAGGCTTTGGAAGAGAACTCGAAATCAATTACCTGCCCAGCATTTTCACTTCAGTTCATTTCAAAGCCAACTTCTTGTAGTTTGGTAATGGTTAGAAGAAAATTAATTTGGCCTCTTGCTGATAATTATGTTTCTCCTTTGCATTACTTAACATTGTGGTAGGAGTGAAAATTAACCTCCTTCCCCAGTTTTAAACCACCTTGACATTAAATAGGTAGCTGGCCTTTGAGTCAGCTGTACTTTAGGAAACATAGCGTGATGGTGATGTCAGGCAGCTTATTAAGATGAGTCCTTGCTAATATGAAGATCTGCTGAGCTGATGTTGCTCATCCTGATGTGTGTCAGTTTCTGGGGCACACCAAGATCCACCAGACCCTGAGCAAAACCAGAGTGGGCAGCAGCCAACACATGCTCTTCCCTGAGAAGTCCCCAAGTTTCGCTGTGTGTGCTTCTACACTTTGGGCAGTGATGGCAGGTAGGCCTTTGAGTATGTTAGGGGAGTTATGTGAAACTCCAGGCAATGGAACACAACACCTTTTCAGAAATTGCATTTTGGGGAAAGCTTGGAAGGGGAATGTTCCTGTGTTATTTAGTGCTGCATGTCTTACTGTTCAGATGGTCAATTTTTTCTGCTTGTTATTTCCCTAAGTTGTAATATAATCCTTATCTAGAGTTTAAATAAAGAAACTACAGGCATGCAGTAGAAGGAACAGGAGAATGATATGAAAGAAATGTAATTTCATACCCATCATTTTTCATCATTGAATTATGCTGCCTGAAAAGCTTCTACCTATCCCCATCAGAATCTCATTACAGGTCAACTTGCAAAGTAAAGTAATACTCAGTAAAAGTGACAGAGTTTCTGAGCTGGCAGATGTCCCAATTCCACAATTATTCACCTTAGATAGTAGTCATGTGAATAATACCAAAGAGCTTGTTAGTGCTTTACCAGCAAAAGTGATTAATTTTCACAATGATGTGCTGAAGAAATGGTTCTTTGCAATTTGGAAGCAAAAGACATACTGTTTTCTTCTCCATTTAATTTAGATTGACTGAGACATAGTAAAATGTAAGAATGGCCATACCAAGACAGCCTTGAGGTGATTCTGAACCTATTATCTGGTCTGAGAGAAACCAAAAGCAGATACCTAAGAAAGTACCACAACAGGGCAAGCACGCAGTAATACTTCACCAAATTGATCTATCCTGCTGTGATTTGTAGCTTAGAGAGGCTAATGTGGTACCTTTTTCTATTCAGTAGCTCCCGAAGGAATTATTTTTTTCTCCTTCCTTGAATTTGCCTTGTGTTTTGACTCTGTGTACCTATTACTAGCTAATAAACAAAACTTTTGAATCTGTGTTCAATCCAGATGAAAACTGCTTTGTAATCATTGAGTTGGCCTGAACAGAAATGTTGATTTTATTTTTTAACATTTTTTTTAACCAAATTGCACTCTACTAGAAAGATTCATGAGGCAGACCTAGGGAGGTTGGTGAACGCTGATACCGTCTGCCTCTGAATTTTCTCCAGCACTGAGGAAGACGGTGTTGTGCAAGCATAACTATTGAACAAATTTTAAATGGGTTAATAAACCTTACATTTTTATATGTAATTGAATACTAGCCAAGTACAGAAATAAGCAGGGGGCAGGGGACACCATAATTGGAAGACATAGAACACTTCTGTCTGTAATACTCTTTATTCTGAAGTAAGTTTGGTATAATATTTTAGAAACCAGAGGAAGTCATCTTGAATTAATTATTTCCAAAGAATAACATGCTTCCAAGGAAAACAGAGGAAAGAGAATTCCAGGAAAAGGGTGGGGGTTTTAAAGTTTATAAGATCCTATTGCAAGGATTTTGACTAATGCTATTTTTAATGAGTCCTTTTTACAGACTAAACTTCTTGCGTGTGTGCTCATGTGTATGGACTTGATTTTATTAGCTGCCTATAGAAGTTTCTGCCTTTGTAGAACCTTGCTGATTCCCTTAGGCCCAGTTTTCTTGTCTGAGGAGAGTGATGCTTCCCTAGAGCTCTGCTGTTGGTCTACAAAGCTGGTTGCTTCCCCAGAGATCTTCTGCTTCCCCATAGGATTAAAGCCACTTGTCTTTAGGGTTTTGTCTGACTGAAGATGTTGAAAGCTTTCATGTCTGCAGTCTGTGAAAGTTCACTTTTTTGTAAGGATTACTGTTTGCCTTACTTGGCTTATTTCTTTAGACACAGACTGCTTTTCCTTACTACTTTAATTTTGGCTGTAGATTAATTGCCTCTTCCTAGAAAGGAATAAAGATGAAACAATAATAATCCTTCTGTCACAAAAGAATATAGTTTCTGGAGTTTATTCTTACAGACAGAATAGCCTATTATTTAAAAGAAAGCAGATTTTCAGCCTAGTATATTAGCTTCACTTGAATCTTTATCATTCCATGGTATTTCTATAAAGGGCAACAACACTAACGTTTTTGATTTTTTTTATTAGTTCTTAGTATGCTAAAATACTTTTTGGTTGGTTGGTACTCTCTGGTTCTGAGGGTACAGATTACTTGACTCTACTGTTTGACAGGTGCTGTTCCTACAACCAAATGAGAACACTTTGCTGAAAATATTTTATTGTTTAATGTCCTAATTGTGGATTATGAAGAAATTTGAGATGCCTTGGTTGTTTCACTTTGTTAAAATTAGGACTGTGCTTTTCTACCTTTTCTGGGATCTTGATAATTGTGTCTAGTTGGTAACAGAACTGTTTCCCTTCTCCAGAAACCTTTCTGTCCCTGGCAAGCCAGCATAACGGGGAATGTTTTCCTTTATAGTGCCTGCTCTTTTAGCTCTGCACCCTAACTGAGCTCATACCCTCCTTGTCATAATCTCCAGCCTCATGGGTAGGCCAGGGATAAGTTATGCATGACTGAAAGCACTAAGCCAGGAGTATTTCTCTTTCCCTCTTTAATGATCACATTACTACAAGACAGATGAGATATTTTAACTGTGTTCATTTTTCAAGATATGGTTCCTTCATCTTCCTTGACAGTGACAAACATGCCTCAATCAGGAAATGCAGTGATTATATAGTCCTTTTTTTTTTTTTAATTTTCAGACAATGATTCCCCATTGTAAAGAGAGGGTTTCTAAAGAGGCAAGGGTGGCAATATCTAGAAGAGAGAGAGGTGTCTGAACCCAAGGACTAGAGATACTGGCGGGCTGCTATTGCTTAGGAATACACTGTGACAAAAGCAAAACTTTAGACAGGTGTATGTTGTTGGTTCCAATGATTTCTCTGCCTCTCAGTGGATGCTGTGTATCCATGTAACATCTCCCAGGAGTGAGAATTTTACAAGGAGAAAAGCCCCACTCACACTGCAGGGCCCTACCAATTTTGTTTTCAAGAACCCTTGCTTCATAATCGTAATGTGCAACTCTTGCAATGAATTCAAATACTATACTGATGAAAAGATGAACAGTAAAGTTCATTTCCATTTCTTATTTGCATGTATTTGGGACATAGAACTTCAGGCATCTAAGCATGTTCATTGTGAGCTCAATTTTGAATAAGTAAATCTCTGCTGGTACTATCCTGTCTGAGCTACTGGCTGCAAAAATGATGCAGTTTTCATTTTATTGAGCTTATTTATCATAATAAGGGGAAATGCAGTATTTTCCCCTCGGTTCCAACTTCATAAGCACACACAAGTCCTTTTTCAGCTCCATTTGAAATCAATGTGAAGAAATTGATTTCAAAGCCCAGTGAATTCTGTAGGAGTTACTCCATTGACTTTTAATGTGCTTTCAGGTGTACTTTGTAGTAGTGGTATGATCACACCTGAAACAGGAAAAATTCAGTTTTAAAATATGCAATACAATGATGAAATTCTTATTCTAATAAGAGCTATCTTGCAAGGTGGACTCTTGGGGTAGTGTTTGCCACAATGTTAAGTGTATGCAGCCCCCACTGACAAAGCAGTCTTTTTCAATCAATTCACTGACTGTAGAATCTGAATCCCCAAGGGCTGTGGTAGGCCTTCTATAAATTTAAAACACTAAAAAAAGTATTCTTGAACATCAAAAGTGAAGGCAGTACTCTGGATTCTTTCAGCTGTTTTTAACTTGCTTTAAGTTAAATTAGGTAGCCTGTTGCTCCGGTACCTTTGAGGATGCCAGTATGTAAAAGCAAGTATTGACACAAAAAAAGAAAGAAAAACAAGATTGGGTTGTTTTTTTGTTATCAAAGTGGGCTATGCTGAATCCCATCTGTATTTGAGACAAAACATAAGTAAACATTCAGTCTAAGCTATTTGGAGTCTCTCTTTTCAGTTTTTGTCTGAAATGTTAAAGCAATCTTTTTGTGCTTATGTATATAAGACCTTGAGCCATTTGCAGATACAGCATTATAGCACAGCTTTTAGGGAACTGGACCCATTCACACCAGCTTCACAATGACACAGACACCTGTGTTATTCCCTCAGTGTTCAGCGTTAACCCCTTCTTTTTTTTTTTTCCTGCACCAGGGTGTGCATAACTGTATCTGCATATTTTTTCCAAAGCAACCATAAAATCAGTGCAGCAGGCAGTTGCTCCTGCAAATGCTAAAGAGATGCACCCCAGTGAACAGGGCGGATATCAACTGTATTGGATCAGGCTATAGGTTATTGCTCTTCAGTTAAATACAGCCTTCAAATTCAAGCTTATAATAATAGCTGGTGTGGAAATGGTTGTGAACATGACAGCCCAAATAACAGTATATATAAATATCAGTGCCTGTTACCGGG
Organism: Falco punctatus; assembly: GCF_963210335.1. NCBI lineage: Eukaryota > Metazoa > Chordata > Aves > Falconiformes > Falconidae > Falco > Falco punctatus. Next base: position 56,031,419 of record NC_137587.1, read on the forward strand.
TTCAACTCTGAAGACTTTCATTGGTTTCCTTTGTCTCAGGTGCAAGTCTCGTTAAGAGACCAGAAACTTGACTACAAGAATGCTATCTTCCATGTTACTGATTAGTTTTAAAATAAAGCAACTGGTTCTTCAGACAAATAAATGAGATAATTTGTGTTGATTTAACCGGAAAAGCAGTAACAAAAACTACTAAGGTTTTCTATAAGTCAAAATGATGGGCTAGTTCTTATACATGCAATCAACTTTAGTTTCCAGCCCAACCAGCGCAGTGATATACGTTCCTTAGCTACCTCCCAAGATGAGTATCAGAAGGCCAGCCACTTCAAGGTTGTGCATGGCTATTGTGCATCCTTTTGCACCCTCCTGGGTAACCTGCATGCTTGATTACCTCTCTGAAATGCCTGTACACCAACACACACAGCACGGGAATAAACAGGAGTGAGAGTGTCTGTGTGCAGCTGCAGGGCCATGATCTCATTGCAATTACAGAGACATGGTGGGATTGCTCATGTGACTGGAATGCTGTCGTGGGTGGCTACATACATTTTAGGAAAGACGGGCCAGCAGGGAGAGGTGGTCTTTGTGAGAGACTGTGAGATACAAGTGGAATGTATCGAGCTCTGCCTAGGGGTGGATGCAGAATAACTTGAGAGTTTATGGGTAAAGATTAAGGGGCAGGCCATCATGGGGGACACTGCTGTGTTTGGCACAGGCCATCTGATCAGGAAGAGGAAGTTGATGAGGTCTTCTACAGACAGCTGGAAGTAGCCTCATGATCACAGCCCCTGGTTCTCATGGGGGACTTCGACCTGATATCTGCTGGTAAGACAACACAGCCAGGCACACACAGTCCAGGATGTTCCTGCAGAGCACTGATGATAGCTTTTTGGTGCAGGTGGTGAACCAATGAGGTGATGTGTCCTCTTAGACCTTGTATTCACGAAGCACTGGTTGGGGGATGCTTTGGCCCGTGAGGTGGTGGAGTTCAGGATCCTCCGTGGAAGAAGCAGGGAAACAAGTAGGATTGAATCCTTGGACTCCAGGAGAGCTAACACGGCCTCTTCATGGACCTACTTGGAGGAGTCCTATGGGTTAGGGCTCAGGAAGGTAGGGGGATCCAAGAGAGCTGGCTGATATTCAAGCATCGTTTCCTCCAAGATCAAGATCACTACATCCCCATGAGTAAGAAATCAAGCCAAGGGGAAGGAGGCCTGCATGGATGAGCAAGGAGCTTCTGGCAAACCTCAACAGAAGAAGGAAGTTTACAGAATGTGGAAAAAGTGGCAGGCCACTTGGGAGCAATAAAGGAAAATTGTCAAGAGTACGCAGGGATGCAACAAGGAAGGCTAAGGTCTGTTTGGAATTAAACCTGATGAGGGAGGTCAAGGACAATAAAAAGGGATTCTGCAAGTACATCAGCAGGAAAAGGAAGACTAGGGAAAATGTGAGTCCACTGCTGAATGTGGTGGGTGCCCTGGTGATGAAGGACACGGAGAAGGCAGAGTTACTACATGCCGCCTTTGCTTCAATCTTCACTGCCAAGGCCAGCCTTCAGGTTTCCCAGACCCTGGAGGCCAGAGAGGAAGTGTGGAGAAAGGAAGACTTTCCTTTGGTCAAGGAGGAGCAGGTTAGAGATCATTTAGGCGAACCTGAGACACACAAATCCATGGGCCCCAATAGAGTGCATCCCTGAGTGCTGAGGGAGTTGGCAGATGTTATTGCTAAGCCACTCTCCATCATCTTTTGAAAGGTCATGGAGGCCTGGAGGGAAGCCAGTGTCACTCTAGTTTTCAAGAAGGGCAAGAAGAGGGACCTGGAAAACTACAGGCCAGTCACTCTTACCTCCATCCCTGGAATGGTGGTGGAACAGCTCATCCCAGAGGTCACCTCAAAGCATGTGGAGGAAAAGGAGGCTATCAGGAGTAGTCAACACGGATTCACCAAGGGGAAATCATGCCTGACCAGCCTGATAGCCTTCTGTGATGGAATGGCTGGTCGAGTTGATGAGGAGAGAGCGGTGGCTGTTGTCTACGTTGACCTCAGCAAGGCTTTTGGCACTGTCTCCCACAACACGCTCACAGGTAAGCTCGGCAGCGTGGGTTAGAGGAGCGGGCAGTGAGGTGGGCTGAGAACTGGCTGAACGGCAGAGCTCGGGGGGCTGTGACCAGCGGCGCAGGGTCGCGCTGGAGGCCTGTGGCCAGCGGTGTCCCCAGGGGTCAGTGCTGGGCCCAGCCTTGTTCAACTCCTTCACCAGTGACCTGGGTGGAGGGGCAGAGCGTGCCCTCAGCACCCTTTCTGGTGACACCAAACGGGGAGGAGCGGCTGCCCCCCCAGAGGCTGCGCTGCCCTTCAGTGAGACCTGGGCAGGCTGGAGAGCTGGCGGAGAGGGACACGGGGAAGTGCCACCAAGGCCAGTGTAGGGTCCTGCCCAGGGAGGGACAGCCCCACGCAGCAGCACAGGCTGGGGCTGCCCTGCTGGGGGGCAGCTCTGCGGGGAAGGGACTGGGCTGTTGGGGGACAGCAGGTTGCCCACGAGCCAGCAGTGTGCCCCGGTGGCCAAGGGGCCAGCGGTGCCCTGGGGTGCACGAGGAGGAACGTGGCCGGCAGGTGGGGGGAGGTGACCCTCCCCTCTGCTCTGCCCTGGTGAGGCCCCAGCTGGAGCCGTGCCCAGTGCTGGGCTCCCCAGTTTCAGACAAGGAACTATGGGAGAGGGTCCAGCAAAGGGCTACGAAGGTGATGAGGGGACTGGAGCATCTCCCTTCTGAGCAAAGGCTGAGAGAGCTGGACCTGTTTAGGCTGGAGAAGAGAAGACTGAGGGGGGATCTTACCAAGGCCTGCAAATATCTTAAAGGCAAGTGTCAGGAGAATGGAGCCAGACTCTTTTCAGTGGTGTGGGGCAACAGGCACAAACTTATGAGTCTCGGAGTCACAATTTGACTTGATGTACATAAGCTACTATCACTTCTCCAAATCCTGCAGGAGAAAATGAAATTTGCAATGCATCCTATACTGTTTTTTAGCATACATAATTAAATTTTGTTCTATTTTTACCTCAAACACCTAACAATATAAAATATTACAACCATATAGTATACTAAATAGAAAATGAAAGTGAGTACTAAGATGAGCCTGAATAAACAGAAAGCAGGTTGATTTAAAAAATTGTTTCTCCAGGCAGTGTTTGCATAATGAAATACGGAAATTTTGTTTTATTTCTGGTATTGCTTCTGTAAGTTTTCTATAAGTAAACTTAATAAATAGGAGAGGTATGAGGAAATACCAGAATTTTTCTGATTGAATTTCAATTTCTAAATACTTTTAGCCAGTAGCACTCACAGAAGAAAGACTGGAAGTGTTCTGTGCCACCTGCCTCAGGTGGACAAAGCTTTCATTTGTTTTATTGAAAAGGTTTGAATTCTAGGAAGTTTCTTAATCACTGTGAACTGTAAATGTGCCTAGGTAGATGATAACTCTACACCTTCTGTTCTTTCTTAAACTAAGCCTGTCCAATGGCAGGATCAATACACCATTGTCAACAAGTTCTAGCTCGAATTTTATTATGCTCAGATATTCAGCCGATTTGTCATTCATCCCTTGAAGAATGAAAAAATCAAGAATCTCTAGAGTGTATAATATTTTCCAGTCAACAGTTCCTTGGAGTTCAAGGTCAACGCTTTGAAAACTCAAACTCAAGCACTTCTAACCTGGGGCTTCGAGCAGAGCAGTATATAAAGCTAACAATGTCTGAATTCATGTTGAAGTAAATGATATTGCTCAGATTCAAAGGAAGCTGCCTTTATGCGGAGTAAGGGTTCGCTGTTGTTTGTTAAGTGACAGAAAAGTCCATAACTGCAAAATAAATAGGAGCGAGGAGTAAAGTCTGGAATGATAGCACAAAGAAATCCTCGGGGCTTAGTCTTGGAGAGGTTCTTGTCACCACCAGCTGGAAGCTGATTTTTCCATTTTGCATATACCCTCTGAGTTGTGCTGAGTAAGGATGGATTAATGCCCAGCTGCAGACCTGCCAAAGGGAAAGGAAGAAGCTTATTCTTGTAAACACAGCATTCCCATAACCACATGGGTCAGGGAGTGTTTGTCTAATACATAAGGGGAAGCTGCAAAACACAGCCTTGAGGCAGCAATTCTTTAGTTACTCCACTAATGCAGTATATTAAAAAAAAAAAACCAAACCTTAGCAATTATTAGTACTCCTTATATCACAGCGTCTACAGCAACTATTTATTTTTGCAATTAATAAGCTTGAATCAATTCTTTAAGCATCTTTCTGTTATGATTTACAGGGGATATTGAGCAATCAAACCTGTCAAAAGCATTAATCTTTAATACAAGGGTAATTCAGTTATCTTGTCAGAAATTTTTAATTAGAGAGAAATTCTTAATCTCTGTGATGTTTAGTTGTATTAATCTTTCTGCATCTGTGTATCAAATTTTGGCTGCAGGAACAATGTTTTAAGTTAATTCTTAAGAAAAAAGGTCACTCTGAAGATTGAGCTTAGATCTCATTTGCTAGACAGCTACTCAGTGCCTCTTCTGCGCTTGAGTAGAAACTTACTTTTATAAATTATACTAATTGGAAATGCTGAACAAGGTTTTCTGAAAATATGTGCTTATAACCTCAGAGCGTGCATGTGGCTCTGCATGTGCTGGCAGGATAGGGAAGTGGCTCTAACACTTCCAGGTGAGCTCCATAGCACTCCTTAATCATTACTGGGACTAGGAACTAGGGCCTTTAGAGAGCTGATGAATGTGGAAGACTTTCTACAACAGCTGTAATGGTCAGAGATGGTAGTGCAATTAAATTGGTTTTTGTCACATGATACATATCAAAATGAGAATTTTTTTCTCTTTCATTCCAGGAAAAGATTTTAGACATTATTATTGTCAATATATTAGGGGTAAACCTTGATTTAGATGATTTGCACAACAGAAAAGCATATTTTAAAGTTACTAATTTAACCTAAATTACATTATATAGAAGCTACTATTTTTCTTTAGTAAACCAATTGCATAAAGCAAGCAGGACACTTGCATTAAATGGAGGGAAAAAAAAAAACAAAACAGACATTTCAGGTATTTAAAAAAGCTCACAAGAAAAAAATCCCCAATCTAAGAATGATCTAACCCTGGCCATATATTTATCTATTTCCCACAGTAGTGGTTATTTATTGTAATTGCTGAGTTTCCAGGAAATTGTTAGTCTGTTCCTATCTGATATTAAATAACAGATGCATATTTCCTTCTAAATGTTTAAACACGCCTCTTTCAAGTGTCACATTTAATTTAACTGTTATACCTTGCCTCTTTCCAACCACGTTCCAAGAGTTAGGACATGAAAATAACACAAGAATTTACTGCAAATAATTTTTTTAAAGTATTTTAAATGTTTGATATGCAATCGGGAGGTTTGTGTGTGGTTTTTTTTTTAAAAAAAAGTTTTTCATTCTCTGAAGTTTGAAGTTTTCCTCTTCTTGAAGAACCACTATCTCGAGGAAAAGATGTCCCATGACATTTCTCTTCCAAAATTTGCCATACAAATATTCTTACTTCCTTATGTATTGTAAATCTGCTCCTAGCAGTCATCTACTTGTACTTCACATTTTCCTGAACACACTAGTAAATTGTACCTGTATCAAAAAGTCCATCTGCAGTTAGAGTTCTTGGTTTCATTCCCTTCCCAGATGATCAGAAATATCCATCATGCCTGTATCTCAACCCTTGTCCAAGCCCTTCTTAACTTGATTTGCCAGAATAGAAAGATGGAGGTACAAGTCTTTGGAGAAGCTGAAAGTATTTCAGGAGTAAAGTTTCTGCCTTTCTCTGGTATCTTTGGCTTAATTTCTTGGCTATAGCCTCTTGATGCAGGATATGTTTATGCAAGCAAACAAAGCTATTTTGGAACATCAAGACAATCCTTCACCAGCAGAAATTATTTCACTATATCAAATGTAGCTGACACTGCCAACAAAAAATGCCTGATGTGAGTTTTCAAGCAAGTTGCTTGACAAGTGTAATTCCTACAGTCTAGATACATTCAACTAACTATAGTTTGTTCCATTAGCTAATACATGTACAATGCTTCTTGCTTAGGTAGTGCCTGCTGGAGTATTTATGTTTGGGAGGGAATCTTTCCTTTAGATATGAATGTGTACCTTTCTGAGCACAGAGTTACAGCTGAATAAAAATAAGTTTGACAGGCAGGTATCCTTCAGGAACCAATATGCATTGGGTAGAATATGAAGGACTACTAAAACTTAGGACTTGTATCTATCTTTCTCCTTATCTTTTCGTATCTGCTTGGAAACCTTCATATTTCAGTTAATGATTGTTTGCTGCTCAGCTAACTGTTGTATTTCAGATTACTGTTCATCTAAGCAGTAAAAATGTTACTGAAAGGTGACAGTGGGGCCAAGACTGACTTATCTATACTGTCCTATATTATGTCATTACTCCTGACATTAAGCTTTTCAAGAGCCACTGTATTTGTTTGCTGTTCTTGAAGGATTATTACTTGTTTCAGGCAGTCCCATTCAGCATCTGTTTCCAGAAATGGTATCATTTCAGGGTTGTGTCTCAATAGTCCATTATTTAAAAGCTTGCTCAAGCTACTGACTGTACGTGGTGTATCTTCAACAAAAGGGATGCCACATTTCCAATTAAGGTCCAGTGTTTACATTTGCAAGATGTATACATTCAGTCTTCATGTCCTGATTGCATCAACTGCCAAGATCTAGCCAGGCTTCTTAATAATGAGCTGGATTTTGAGAATTTGACTGTCAGAATAATGCTAAAGTCTTGATTAAAGGCATTAGGAAGTGAAGTTCAGCTTCCAAGAAATCTGTGCTGGTGGTCGTTCTGCAGTTAAATGTTTTCATCTAACTTATCTCAGCTCTGCTTGAGGCTAGATTTTTGTCTCCAATCCAACTGATACTATGCTATGCTATAAGCATGGTGTATGAGGCTGTGTTCTACATATAACCAAATTTTTTCAACATTTCATTTAAATCCAATGGAATATTGCTACTAATGTGCTTTTTTGGGGGGAAAGGAAATAATTGTGATATAAGGAAAGGTATGTGTTTCTGCTAGGACTGACCTGTGGAGTTGGTCAATTCAGTTGGCTTCTTAGGCCCTATGGGAAGCTTGTAATAAGGACAAACAACGAAGATGGACCAGAACAACGTGCTTCATAGCCAGTGAGAAGCTGACATAGTAATGTACTGAACACTAGACTCTGGTTTGATATTTGAACATGTCACTTGAAAGACCTCTAATATGGATTAATGAAACTAAAGGAAACAGGACCTTACAGGTTGCATAGAAATCATTGTTCAGTGACAATTATTGTATTTGATTGACTTGTACTTGTGAGACAAACCATGTCTAATGCAGGTGAATAGGCAGAAGAAAAGTTGGAATAATTTAAAATTCTTTGGGCTATTTCATTTTTTCAGTGCTGAAAACTGAGTATCCAGCTTTCCTAGTCAGTCTTCAGTAACTCTTGCTATCGTGATTTCTGTTTTCAGACTGGTTTGCATGCCAAAGTGTGTTTGCTGGTGTATTAAATGAGGTATGCTTTCAAATTACTTATGATGTAGAAAAAGGGTAAACATGCTCTGTCATTTCTTAAACTGTTCTATTGCATTTTACAAGTAAATCCACAAGTTTTTCTGTTTTAAAAAAAGTTGCGTAAGTACATTAGTTTGTCTGCACCTCATCTAAAAACTAGATCCTAGACATTCAATTTAGGACTTATTTTGCATAATACATTATTTTCAGAAACCCAAGTCTATGAGCTATGAAGAAATATTAACATATATGAGATACTGTTTAATTGTTGAGAAATTAAGTTGTTCTGTAAGGAAGTAAGAACCGCTTTTCTATCAGTGGTGAAACTAAAAGACTGGATTCTTAGGAAGTTTGGTCCCATCCATCTCCCAACACTGGGTATCCCAACAGTCCCAGCTTGCTTTCCCTGTTTGGCTATTGAAAGCTATTGCTATGTCTGATTTGGAATTGCATGCATACATATTGATTAAAAAAGCCAGGTGTATATATGGGGATTAGCCAAGTGGCTGTTGATTCTCAGAATAGAAATAAGAACAGGATATTGAACACTCCTTTTCAGTGTGGAGCACTAATACACGTTTCTTTGTTCCATCTGCTCACTGGCTTTCACAGAATTGCTATTTTTATAGTATTTTTTAGATTTCTATTGTTCTACCAATTTTTATTGAAATTGGCCATTTTTAAAAAATTGCAGGACCAGCTAGAGGGCATGATCGCAAAGTTTTCCTTAAGAAACCCTGTAAATAAGGGGTTTATAGACTTATTTTTTTAATAAATTTTATAGATCCCTTATTCTGAAGTTCAGAAGTCTTACAGTAGTGGACTTATATGGCATCTTAGTCATTAAGTCATGCTTAGGCTGCAAGTTGCTTTATAAAGGCTGTAGAGCTTGTAGTGAAGTTTGGAAGAGGTACAGAACTTCTTTTCTATAGATCATAGACTTGAAACGGGAGGACTGGTGTGGACAGAGGTTTGTTACGCTTCCAGTAATAGCAGTGTCACTGTAGCAGTATATAGTATTTGTACATTTTCCTGTTCTGACTGAGAAGTTCAATGGCTCACGAAGACTTAACTTTTTTCCCTTCTAGAGATGGGCCCCAGGTCAGGGCTGAAGCATGTTGAAATAGCTCTTCAGTAAAGTAGCTACTGTATACTGCGAGCGTTCTCTGTAGTGTATTTGCACGGTGGATCAATGGCTTAGATTTTCAGTGTCATCAATCTGGAAGTTCAACAGCTTTCAAAAGCAATGCATGCACTTACAAAAAGTAACCTAATGGTTGAGTAGAGATTTCAGTAATGGGATCAACAGTGCTGGTGGAAAGCAAAATAACAGGGAAGGTATTTTCAAGCTGAAGAAATCCTAGCAAAACAAAACATTAATCAGATAAGGCAGATTCATATAAATACATTACTTGGTTTTTAAATGCAGATATGAATAACTCAATACTAAACATTCAGACTTCATAAATAAATGTGCTAATAGGCACTTGCCAAAATACACTGCAATGCTTTTGCATGCTTTGAAAACACATAACCTTGAAGACATTTATGCATTAGCTAAATAGATGCTTAGCTCTTATACTTGTAATTCCTTTTGCGTGAATACTTGTGATATGGGTCCAGACACTGGCTAGAGCACTTGGGGATTTTAGGCACCCGAGACAATATTTAGAACAGAGGTCCTAAACATGGCTAGCAGCAGAAGTATCAAAGAATTACCCCCTGAAATCTAAATTATGATCAATTTGTACACATTTTTTAATACATTCACAGGAACGTAATGTTCCTATTGGTTTTGGTGTACGTTATGTTTGTATCCTGTTGCCTTCAGAGGCGTGGCGACCTAGTTCAGGAACGGCACGGCGACCAGCCCCAGGCCGCTTGGGCCATCAGCTCACAGACACCAATGTGGTGGATGGCAAATGGTGTTTATTGATAAGTGGCGCGGCCTTATATAGCTTGGGTTTACAACGTCACTTCCATCTGCTTACGTCATAAGCTAAACGCTATTGGCTATTCGGAGAGGGGCCCTATATTTCCATACAGCACGACATCTTCCGGCCGCCAAGCCCTAACTACCTACATTTCCCCTCTCCCTATGCTTAACTAAACAGGCTAAAATAGTAATAATAATAAATATTTCTAAAAAAGAGTACAAATAACAATTTCGCGATAACAAATATAAGGCACACTGGGCAAGTGGTAATTGGGGGGTAACTGGGGGTAACGGAGTGTAACTTGGGATAACTGGGGAAAAACTGGGGGGTTTCCCTAACTACCTACAGTATCCTGTATTCACCTTTGTGGATGGAAAATAATAATAAAACTGTATTAATTTTCTTGGCTAATTTTATACTCTTTCCAAAGCATGAACGTGATACAGGCTAGTATGTTTATGTGTGTGTGAAAACAGAATCCTTCTATGGATTTAGCGTGCTGTATCAAGAAATCTTCAAACTGCAATATGTATAGGATCCACTTTCCTTATAAGGCACTTACTGATATTATTCTCTTTGAAAATTTTTTGAGTCTCAAATACTGTGTATGAAGGCCTATTACATTCTCCTTCATTACAGCAACATCTCCTTGTGACATTCAAAATTCTTGTCTTTCAAGGATGCTGTTATAATAAGGTCCAGAGTGTTTCTAATAAATTCACAGAGATCAATGAGTAGTTCATGAAACAGCTTCAGTCACTTGTGTGAAGCAGCAGTGCAGCAATATAAAAACCAAGAAAAAGCAGTTGCATAAAAATTAGATGTTGCTTTTCACATGAAATTATAAAAGATTATGCTTCTCTTTTAATCTATGTATGTTATTTCTGTCTTGGAGAGAGATCCTCAACAAATCACTGAAGATTTGGAGATACTGAATTCTACCTTTCTCTTGCTCTGGGATTTCAAGGATTCCCATATTTTGATGAAAATGTGCTGGAAGGAATAGTCATATGATTGTTGAATGCTTGGAGTCAGTTAATACAATACCTCCTGTAACCCTTGACTCTGTGCTGCTTACAATGAAATTTAGGTGACTCCTATGCCAGGTAATTACTCTTTCACTATTTCTGTATATCTGGCTTACATGAATTAAGAACCTGGTGATGATTTAGCAGTGCCCATGTAAATAGATGTCATCATAAGATTCAAGTGGTGTTTTGAAGGACTATATTTTTATACATATACAGGAGCATTCTTAAATTTTAGAAAGGACATGCATTTGTGCTGTTCGATATAACAGTTATTCATTGTTTAATTTTTTTTTGTAAAAGACACTCTAAAGTAATTTTATTGACGATACATGCCTTATAAATAAACAAAGTAGTTTGACACATAATGTACTCCATAAGCATGCGGTCATGAATTATGGCAGTTAAGGATATTGTCATGCCAGCACTGCATGATTAAGTCAGAAGATGATTCTAAATGCACAAACTTTGAACTGTGAGTGTTTATTCTTTAGAAAGCAAATGTTAAATTGAATGCATGGAGATTAACTGTGTAAAAAAATTTTAAAAAGTAATTAGTTTTAACTAGAAACAGCTAAAATTATTCATAGTTAAAACTGCGTGAAAGAACCTTCTTCATACTTTGTCTAGAAAGCTAGTATCAAAAGTGGATATTTACATGAAATAGTGCTGAAATAGAAACACGTCAGAAATTCTTTTCTCACTCATAGTTAAACCCATCTCTGCTGCTCTCTAAAACATCTAAACTGCTCTTGATTTCCAAAGATGGAGTATCACTCTGTTTTACAGTTGCTTTAAGCCAGTTTTGCTCTTTAGAAATCCAGGAGAAAGAAGAATGAGGCTGTGTGGGGTTTTTGTCTACCAGTCTGCATAATCAATAGTTGACACAAAAGGACTAATTGCTCTTAGCATTTAAAAAGAAGTGCTTATTAGCACAAAAGCTGTGTATCCTCTTATTGTAGTTAGTAACTCTACTACTCTGATACTTATCTACAGTCACAATCAGATAAAGAGTTGATTTCAGCCAGGATCTGGGGAACAACTAGGACTATAGGAAGGTGGGAAGAACATTGTTAGAAATATAATCCAGTCTGTCAAGAAGTCTCTTTTTACTGTTATTGAGGGATTGACCTGATGCCTTTCCATTTTACCCCTGTTGTTAATGTTGAAATCAAAATAAACTGAGATTTTATATTTCTTGAAATTCAATTAAATAACACTTAGTTTTTTGTGTTTTGAAGTATTCTGCCTCTTAAAATTCTGTATTTGTGTCTCTTCTGCATTTCCTTCCTTATCTGGGAATCTAGAAGTGTAGTGGATTTATAATGAAAAGCTAATACAATTGTGAGACGTTTTATTTTAAAACAGTGAACAGGAATAGGCATAAACAAAATGTAAAGTGCCTTCCACTGGCTGACTACATAAGATAATACTCCAGACAATTGATTTTGTTGCTTACGCTTATGTATGAAGCAACGTGTTGGCCTGATTCAGCACATATGTATCATGAGGTTATGGAAGAGACTAATTCTACTTGCCAAAGGGGTGTGTGTATGTAAAGCCAGATTAGTGTACACAAGCACAAAAAAAGAGAAAATTAGATTGACTAAAGTGTTTGCCAATTAGGTGAGACTGCTCAAGCTTTCCCGCTGTCATTTATATCTTAGAAATTTACTGCACTTAATGTTTTTTGGAGTTATCTCAATTTTGAAAGCTTTCTGTAGAAAAATTCCTGAAATGTTAATTAGCAATGCAGAAACTTAAGTGCCTTCTACACCCAGTGTTTTCATGTTGCTCCACTAACACACACTGAAGCCTAATTAAATGAATGAGAAGATTCTTGCGAATTTCTGTGATGTTTTGACTGGAGCCCTGTTCCCTTCAGCTTGTGGCAGGGAAGCAGTGTACAGCTTGTTGAAAGTAGGACACTGTGCAAAAGAATGTATGTCATTATCTTGTCTTAAAAACATAATTATAAGTATTGAGATGGCAGAAGCAAGGATGCAGAACCTGGGTATTCTATTTCCTATAGAAGCAAAGTATTTTTTGTGCCCCAAAACTTTATTAAGCACTGACCCTTTGGATCCCTGCTGTGCCATTCCCCAGCTTTCTGCCATCATTTCCAGGTGTCATTTGCTTTATAACTACACAGCAGCTTGTGCTGCCACGACAAGGTGGGGAGCAAAGGGGCAGAAGCAAGAGGTTAAAGGGTGGGACTGTTTGCAGGATTGTTCCAGAAGGTCGAATTGCACAGAAACTCTACTTTCAAATTGCTTTTGCCTACCACTAAATGTCTAAAACCACATTTAGATATCCAGATGGACATTATCTGATAGCTCCCCACTCCCCCAGGATCCCTGAGAAATGTAAATGTACAGCATGTACAAAAATAATCTTGTAGGTTGGAGGCCTAGAAAGACTTCAGTCCCAAATTTATCAGTGTTAATCAAACTCTGATTGGAAGGTATCTGGCCTGCTATTGCAAAGGAAGAAACAGAACTGTAGAACAACAGGACTGTTTCTTCTGTTTATTGAGCTATTGAAAGACAATGAAGTGCTTTTAGTTGAGGGATGTTTTTAAGTTGAGAGCCAGACCTTTTCTGTTGTAAAATGGCATAGTTTCATTTATTTTGAGATGAAGAGCAGTTGGTCTTTATATTTAGGAAAACTTTTCAAAAGATCTGGTTTCATCAATGTTTTCTTTACTGTACCATAGCCCTGTGCGACTGTACTGGTTTTTTTCCTCGCTAAGTTTCTTTACCTTTTCATGTTCTCTGTTGTTGAGCATTTTGCTAGTGTTTCAAACTTCTTCCTTGGGGTTTCAGGGGCTTAGGTTTGGGGTTTTTTCCACCAATTCACTGTGTATTTTTAATGTTTTTTAACTGATCTTTATTTTTCCTCCTGAATTCCTTCTAAAATAATGGTTTGCAGTTCTTTAGAAGCTAAACAGACAAATGCTTCATATTTTTTCTGTGCTTTTGCTGGTACACAGTATACCTGGTATCCAGTTCCACTGTCTAACACTGTACTTGATGTGACAACGTTGCTACCAGCACATCTAATTCTAATCAGAAAGTTTCTGATCTTTCTCCTTGATATATTGAAAAAAGAGTATATAAATTATTACACATTTTTTTCACAGATGATTTAAGATATCCTGTGACTCACAGGGCTGGGAATGTTTTCCTATGTAGCTACAGCTAACACAACTCTCAATTTGCTCCAGACTTCATCAAATTATTATATAAAAAATCAGAAGCCCTGCTATAGATATCTATGTTATAGAGAATAAACACAGCCTGGTTAGTTCAGGACATGAAATGGTGAAAGCTCTATTTCTTAACAATAGCTTTTTCAGCAGTGTCCCTGCAAAAGCAGGATTTTTCTCCCCTTCTTTCCTCTTATATTTATTCCTAAAGACTCTTTCCATCAATGTATGATTAAGTCACTCTTTTATCTTGATTTTTGTGAAGAACTGCTTTCCTTTATGGCTTCTTTTGGCCTAGAGCTTGTGAACCTTCAGTCTTTGTCAGTATAGAGTGAAGGAATACAAAATTCTCTGCAAATTGCCCCAGTGTATTAGCACTAGAGCTATGTGAACTTTCCAAGTGTGATTTGAAAGGGTTACTTTCAAATCATAACTTCTGTGGGAGATCCAGTTCATATGGGTTCACAGGCCAACCAGTTAAAGGAAAGATTTCAGGCTGAGCCACCCCCTCCCTTCTCCCTACACGTTTTCCCATGGGTTGGATCTCATTACAAACCCACAGGCAAGGTACAGGGTCAATCACATCATGTTAATTCATACAGGTTGACTGGTTCACTGGGACTGGAAGCTGGATTAAAGGTGAGAAGTTTATCACAGCAACAGAACTCTGATCTTAGAAAAACAAACATCTCTAAAATAGGTCTCTAATTATCATATGAATCAAAACCTTAACTAAAACCAAGATCATTTTAAATAATTGAGGGAATCATACAGGGAATCAATCTTCCCCTGCCAGGAATACTCAGAGGTTGGCTTCACTTCTAACACAACAAGAACTCTGATCTCAAGGAACTATTCCTTTCTGAAACTTGGGTATAATTACGTGAGCTGAAATATAAAATAATGAGTCAGTTCTATATACCTGGGAGAATTACAGTGAGAGACACACAAGGGAAGGAAATATTTTAATGACTTTTCTGGCTGGAGATGAACTCGGCTGAAATGCTTTATCTTTCTAGGGGGAGGGAAAAAAAGTAAAATATCCTCAGCTGAGCAGAAATGACACTAGGCAGCTTTGATCCCATGCATTAATTTTAACTAATCGGGGAAATGTAAGAAGCATGAAATACTTTTCCTGCATGAGCTCTCACAAGGAATACATTTGAAATACATTGAGGATCACGAGTTTTACCATAGTTGGTCTGAAAGCAACCAATGGCATCCCAAATGCTTTTTGCTTCTTTTCTGTTTACTTACTAGCATTGTATTACAATCAGACTGTATTATAAGATTATTGTATTAAAAGTTGTTTTTTTCTCTCTAGACCTAAGTTTGGTTTGTTACCCCTTAGTGGATGTCCATGCAGTTTGGTACACCTCCTTTTTCTTTGTGCCTTCAGTTAACTAGACTGTCCTCATCAAAAAAAGCAGTTCCGTTTGATTTGGATATGTGCTATGCACATGTGAGTTGTCTTTGGCAGCTATGAGGATATTTAAAAAGGGATGTGTGGTATGTGTGCATATGTACTGTACCTAGCATATACAGTACATACTAGCAGCAATTGCACTAGTTTTGAAGGCAATACTGTACAGTAGATTTGAACCTAAAATGGCTGACTAGTTTCTAAATAATCCCCTAGGAAACAGTTTAGTCTAGGCCATTATCTTGATAGTTCATAATTAGGTTCAATAATAAAGCTTGTTTTGCTGACCTAGGTCAGATCATGGCGTCCACCACATCTGTGCGCAGTGACCTTGCTCTGAGAGTGTATTGTTAGAAAATCCATTATTATCATCACATACACTTCGGAGAAGTGGCTGTTTTGTGAATTGATGGTGTGATGTTGCCACTTTAGATAAAAGAATCCATGAATTATTGACTTAATGAGTTAATGTTGCTTGATTTCACAACAAGGTTTTTTTAGTCTGGATGCTATTTACTGAACACATAACACAACGTATGAAGGAAGGCACAGATAATAGTACAGTGTATTTACAACTCTCTTCACTTCTAATAAAGTGAAATGTTAGCTAGGAATTGTTCTGTTTCCTTTAGAAAACCATTAAAACATAAGTAATTATAAGCAATTCCTGTTTAAACAATTTAACAAATAATGTGTTTATTTGTCACGGATCTCTTCTCCCTTCCATCTGTTTGGTTTAAGGTCTGTCAACGAGAACTTACTGATTTTTTTAGAACCTAAACATATCTTTGCCCCTATGACTAAGCCTAATGCTGCTATCACATGGAGGTCCAGAAAAGGCTGTTAAAAGTCAATCTATGTCATCCAAAGTTCATCATGTTCTTTTTTTTTCTTTCAAAGCAGAGTTTTCTGGTAAATTTATGATATTCAGAAAGCTTGAGAATATAAAGTTTTTATTACAGTGTGTAACTTGTGAGAGGAAAGCAAGAAAACATACAGAGCATGTCCTAGAGCAGATATTTTAATAGTATAAGCATCGGGTTTCAAACATGTATGCTCTTTTGATCCCAAGGTGTGAATCCCAGCTCTGTTAACTGCTCACCCTTACAAGATAAAATAAGGTCTGTGTGGAGTGTCTTATGGAAAAGTATGTCCTATGGAAATGTAACTCTCACTAAAATTGAAGGGAAACTTTTTTTCATAGAGACCAAGGACTGTAGAATTCAGCTCCACATACAGGTCTTTTGGAGGGGACCATATCAACCAACACCCTCACATTCTTCTGCGACTTACATTAGTTCTTAATTAACTCTATGCAAAACCAAATAACTGCATGGAATTGTCCCAGTAGATATTTATCTGTGTCATGCTAGCTATGTATGACCCGAAATATTGTCATGAGAAAACTTGATTCTGGTACTCAGTGGGTTATTTTTACATCTCAGTCTTTGAATAGCAATTGTATCATCCTGTCTACTGTTGTCTCAACGATCTAAGGAGCTGCCAGAAGGGATTGTGTCACTAGTGGTGAACGAGCTGATGCTTACATATATGCAAAATACACAGTTTAAGGACTGGATCTCATGTTTGCTTTCGTGGTTCTTTGTGTTCAGTTTAATATTTTCTGTGTGCCACAAAGGACTTGGGTCTACCTGGAAAATAGAATGTGTGGGGCTGTAAGTCTGGAAGTACAAATGGCAACGGGGCATTGCCCTTGGCAGTGTGGTTGCGTGTGGGAACCTGGCAAGCAACCATCCTTGGCTTTCTGGAAACTTTTTGGGGTGAATATTCTGTGAACTGCACCCATAGTTGCTAAATCCAGAAACCAATACTATACTACAATCATCTTGTCTATGATCATTGAAACAAAGCAAGCTCCAGGACTGTATCTGTGATAGTACCTAACAAGCATGACCTCTCTAAGCTTGCCTGAATCACTGCGAAAATCGTCAAGATTTCAAATCTTTTCAAAATGTGTGGCTTGCAAATAGTTAAAAAACCCACCAACTGTCCTGCAGGAATCCAAGGATTAAAAACCTGAGAGTACACACCTGACCAGCTTTGGTCACAAACACACAGCTGGAAGCAACCCTTGAAATTCACTGGAAAGCAAGGATTTGGACTATCCATACATCATATGTTATTATAACCTAACACTGATTTAACACGTATGATACTTACTAATTGTATTTATTTCAAAGTCAGGAATGATCTGTGTGGAAGTTAACTGCACTACTTCAGACATGGTAAAACATTTTTAATGGAAAAAGGATTTCTTTCCAGTCTTCAGTGTTAGTCTATCAATCTCATTCCTTGATCTTCAGTCTTTTAAAATTCTCTTTAAAAACCTGTCAGTATCACACTAATGTCACATTAGTACACTCTGATTACTACTGTTAAAATGCAAATGGTTAATAATGATTACCTAATTATTTTGAAGTGTCATCATAGTCATTTTGAAATATTGCTAAGAAGAAAGAATAACTAATTTTATTCACTTTCCACAAACCAAAACATAAACGAGGAGGAAAATGTTAGGGCTTTAAGGAAACTCTCAACCAAGAATCTTCACATCTTTGTGCTTACCAGTTCTGTATTACACAGCTGTTTCGAGGAGATAATTTAGGTAGTTATCTAACTCTTGCAAAAGTGGCTAGATTATTTTGCTCTGTTTAACAGTATCCCTAGTTATATTGGGATTTTTAAAAAAATAATAATTTAATTCCAAGAAGGAAAAGGACAAGATGCAGTATCTGCACAAAGCATGTTTCCTAAGAGATGGTCAAAAGGAAGTACAAGTACCTCAGGTGCTCGTGAAGTGAGCTGCATCAGCAGGGACAGCACATGCAAATTTGCTTTTCCCTCCTCGGGTACTGCCTGGGCTCAGGGCGGCTGCTTTTGCCTGGCAGGTAAGCTCGGCACTGGCCCAGCACCCTGTTCCGCAGGCTCCTGTCTCCTGCTGCATTAGGAGGAGGGAAAGGGTCGGGGCAGACTCTTGCCCATTTGTCATCCTTCCCAAGTGTGTGCTCTTTGTAAACGAAAGAGGGCAATCAATAGGGCAGTAAGGAAGGAGGACAAGAAGCCTGCTGGTATGACTGCGTGGGAAGGTCTGCTTCTTCCCGAGGTCTCACAATTTGCTGGATCACACTAACTTGCCAGTCATAGATCAGGGAAATGAGACTGGTAGTGTTTTTCTTAGGAGTGTTTGTGAGAGCTTTGGAATACATAAAGGCAGTTTGTTGCTTTATAGTGTCTTATATCCTTCCATCATGGTGCATTCCACAGAGCAGGGAAGGGAGGTGATGGTTTCATTGGTGTTTTTGTTGAACATTATCTCTGTGTACAGTGGAAGGATGTGCTGCTTAGCCCAAATTCACAATGAGAAATGCCTGCTTTCTGTTGAGGCAGAACACAGACCTTGATTTCAGTAGTTGTCTGTACATCCACATAGCTACTGGAAATGTTGGCAGTGTCTCCTGGTATTTTGTTTATGCCATGGATGAAAAAATATCCAAGGGTGTGACAAACTATGTGGACTTCATCTGTACTTGGAGCCGATTTGATGTGAAAATAAATATATATGAAAATATATAAAGCATATATCCCTGTAGTAGTAGATATATTTTGTGTTTTTTAAGGATCACATATATGTGCACCTTTCTCTTTAATTCCTTTGTAACAACCTTCCTCAGTACTATGAAGTTAGTTTTACAGGTCTTTCAAGGCAGAGAACCTGAATAATTAACTTTAGAACATCTAATTGTGAGCTGAGAGCCTTCCTGTGCCTCTCAACATTGCAGTTTGGAAATTTGGTATCTTATGATCTACCAGGACTAAAATAAAAAATTTTACATCTATTAAAGCCAATATTGAACAATTAGGGGTGTGTGAATTGTAGCTCTTCCCCATTTATATAAAGTACTTATTTCTAACCTTCAAGTGTTCTGAGATATTGGATTTTAAACTTGTCAGTACTCTAAGAGTGCCCTGAACCTCAGACCAATACATTTTGGGGGAAAAGTCCTCATTTGTAGGAAGGAAGAAAACATTTTTTTTAGCAGGTTATTATCTGAAAAAAATGATGGTTGTCTGCAAGCAGCTGATAGGTTTGGAAGGTTAGAGGTAGTCCTGGCAAAGATGGATTAGTGGGCAGAGTGCAGGTGAGGCGGTCAGAGGTGCTGGAGAAATGCAATTTATCACTTGGTTTTGGAGTTTAGTACATGTATGTCACTGCTGCATATATGGCATGTGTAATTTTATGTGAAGGATAATACTGGTTTTAGCCTTGCTGTAAATGGAAGTGGTGTCCTTACTAGTTAGTTGATATGAATTTGTAGAGGGATTGTAATGATATTAACTGGAAACCCTTGCTAGAAGCTCTGACCAAGCAGATCTCTATGCTTTCTTAAAAACGTGTTCCTCTTATTTGCCAGTTTGTGTATTTGCAAAGCTGAATCTTTATACTGAGGTTTGGGTTTCGTTCTTCATTTGTGTTATATATTCTGAAAAAAATCAGTTACTTCATTAGCCACACTTTAAATCAACTCTTTGCTTGTTTCCCTGTTCTAGTGTCCTGCAACTATGTGTACTTCTATTTAGCTACATTAGCCATATTCATTTTGGGCTATTCTGTCTTCTAGAAACTTCAAGTTCTTATACTAGGTTATGTTGAGCATTACTTACTCTTTCTGTAAAAAATATCATTTTAAATTTAGATGCCTCTAGTGAAAGTATTAGTCACTGTAAGCAAAAGTAGCAAAGTCTAGCTCATTGGCTTTACTAGAAGTAAGGATTTTTTAATTTTTTTTTCCCTGCGTTGGTTCAATTGATACCTTCACAGCTAAGATACCTGTTGGGTGTCAAGGAAGGTGTTAAGGGCATCAGATGGTCTTTCTGCTCTTTTCTAATAAAATAATAGTAACTGAGAAATCTGCAACTCTGGCTGTGCTGTTTCTTTGTAGTTTTCTATAGTAAGTGTTCTGCTTTTATAATTGTGGGAAAAATAGTAGATGACTTTCAGAGAGACAGTGTTAATGAGAGCACATCTGCTTTTAAAAAACATCAATAAATTATTCAAAATACTAAAATGCTTCTTGTTCATTCCTACCTATAACAAAACAGCACGGTGTTTTGTTGCATTTCTCTACTTGTATAACTTTTATGAAAACTGCCCATATTCTTTGATGGAAATTGGGATCTAATGTAGTTTGCAGACAGATTAAACTTACACGGTGGTGGAAGCAATAACATGTTTGACAAAAAAAAGCATGTAGTTTGGATATAATTGTGTATGAAGTACAGTCTCTATTTTAATTTAACTGAAATAATTTCTTACATTATATAACATAGGAGACTTTTTCAGCCTACTAGAAGTCACCTTGTTTGGATCTCACAGGTTTCTTATGTTGCTTTTCAGGCAAAGCCTGAAGTCAGACACCTGTCACTCATCCTCAGAAAAGCCTTTTAAGCATCATTTGACAACAGCCGTGCCTTCGCAGGGTATGCTCTATTGGGTATATATTACATCTCACTTACACTATGAAACTATCTTGTAGGGGGCAAATGTGTAGGTAGCTGAGGGCGTGAATTGCAACTTTGTGAGAGCATTAATACAGATGGTCTATTATTCCAATGGATCACACATGAACAATCTATTACACATTATAAACAGCGTAATAGAAATCACAATAAAACTTGATAAATTATCAGGGGGGGGGAAAGCAGTCTAAACTGTCTAAACAAGTTTTCAAAAGGATTTGTCATCTGAGAGAAGATAATACCAAGTGTAATGCACACTTCAGTTCTCAAGTGTAAATCAGAAGCAGCTCTATTCTGGTTTGTTATTTAAGCCAGCACAAGCAAGGGAAGACTGCCTTCTGACTCTTCTGGTAACCAAGTAAATGGCTCCTGACACGGCACTACCAAGAGCCAAATGTGATCACTGTTCCAATTACATTTTGCTCAGATGTGGTCCGTGCCTACCTGTCCCTCCACCTACTCTTCAATGACTGTATTCCTCATCCTTTAGTGAAGCTTTTCTTTTCACAAGAAACTCAACCGTGAGTTCAATCCCGACCACCAGTGAAACACTGAATTGACTCACCATAGTCAGGCTTTACTGTAGAATCCTTTTGCAGATGAAGATGTCAAAAGGCAATCTGTAGTGAGAATGACAGCATGATTAACCAGAATGAGGCCTAAGTCAGAAGTAGCATGGACCACTGGGAAATTAAGGCACCAATTTTCACCGACAAGATTGGCTGTGATAGGGCAGTATATCCTAGCAACAGCAGAAAGCTTAACCTCACCATCACAGCAAAAACTAATTTTGTTGTGTTATCTGTTCCAATATCTTTTAATCAAAAAAGTCTTTAAACAGAAAGTAAATACTCACATGTCACTTTTCCTGGAACTGCTTTCTTCTCTAATTGGGAAATCCCTAATATAGTGAATTAAAGGTTACAGAGGCTTTAACACAATTGTCATTTACCTTACCGTCTTGAAAAAGTGTTGTGGGGAAAGCTCAGAATGTGTCTTTGCAGCTGCAACAGGTTATGTAAAGTTTTAATTGGTAACATGGTTTTAATTGTGCTTAGGATAAAATATGTATCTCAAAATCCATCTTCTAAAAATGCACGTTATAGGTTGGACCCATTATGTAAACACTATTTAGAGAAATTATTAGTGGATAGTAAGGACAACTTTCATAGGAAAGAAGCTGTAGGATCAAACACTATATCTTTACAAAGGGCATATACTTCATATATGGTGGGGAGTATAGCTTGAAAATCCTTTTATTTAAAGGATAATATAGCTGTCTTCAAAGAATGTGTATTAGTTTGCTTTTTTTGCTTAGTAAAAGATTTCACAATCAAATAGTCATTAGTGGTTTACTTTGCATACTTGAAAAAAAGTACTGTAGTAATGTCATGGTCTCAGCTACACAGTTTGCTGTGTTAGCTTTGAGTGACATTCATAAATCTTTGGGCAGGGCTTAAATCATTTTGGGTGAACGTCCATCATCCTAAACTTGGATGGACATAGATTTTCTTCAGTTAGTTATGCAAAATATCTCTACTTTCACAGTGTATTTTTCTGATGTACGTGTGTATGTTTACATGTATATACATAGGTATAATCTGTAAGAGCAGACTCCTCTTCCTTGTCCTGCCAGTTTCAGAGTCAGTTCCGCAATGAGTGCATGAGGCCAGGACTGGAGCAGCAGGTCTGAACCTTATTTGATTTCCTTTGGGCAAGTTCCATATCACAATCTGAAAAGTGGGCAAATTTTCAAGTAGAAGGAGAGTTCTCTGGGGTTATGCTGCAAACCTTTAGAATGTGGTTGGGTTTAGTCTGATTTTCAAGGAGATAAGGCAATGTGTCTTGGTATTTCTGAAAATCAGGCTTTCCGTAGACTTGATATTAAAAAGACTGCCCATGGATTAAACTGGTATGTACATGGTAGTATCAATGACACAAACGTTTATTAATGTGTTCATTAATATTTCCAAATTTTGGGCAGACCCCAAGAATATAGTATTTTTAGCACACAATCCAAACATCATAGTTTTGATAGTAGTAGTTGTGGCAAGTCCTATACTGATGAAAAGTAAACGAGATCTTCCTTTTCAGCCTACCAATTCTGGAAGATCAGAGCCACCATTTTTTAAATTTTACAAGAAAACAAAATAGAGCCAAAGAAGTATCCCAGTATTGTCCTGTTATATGGGTTGATTTACATGTGGAACATGTATTCCCATTAGCTTCCAGGAAAACTTTGAAAATCTAAATCTGAGTTTGTCATGCTCCGAGCCAGCTGTCCCATACTGATGCAAAAGGGAGGAGGGAAAAGCCAAGAAAACACTTTAATTGATTCATCAATGCACCAAAGTGTGAACAGGCGTGATGAAGTGTAAAGAGGGATATGACACTAGTGTGGCAGAGCTGTCACAGTGGAAAGGATTTCCTGTAAAAGTGATGGCACTTAAATGTTATCTAGGCCTCCTGTCTGAGCTTTTGTATTCCCTGAAAACTTATGTCTTAAGGGAGGTGTCTGACCAACTTGTGAGCAGCCAGGCATCATGCCATCTCAACAGACAAACATACTTAGGCTGTGAAGAACCCCTAGTTGTATCAAGTTTGGGAGTTGTGGGGAGTAAGCAATCTCAGACACATCCAAACAGTAACCCATCAACAGATATAATCTTGGGGGAGAGGTGGTGATCATTAGCAGTGATTCTATGTGGTATCTTTTTGTTCTGAAGCATCAGTTTAAACAAAGTTTAAATTGGAATCGATATCCTCAGTATTAAAATGATGCCCCCTCCAAGGTATAATGCAGCAGTTTCTAAGCATTGTATATTAGACTATATTTCAGTATGGTAAGGGAAGACTGTGAAGGAGCGGCTATTGCTAGTGAAATATAATTGTAGGAGATGGATTTGAGCCAGAGTATTGTACTGAAGAGTTGTTTCAAAGTTCTCAAAGGGATTTTTACGAAAGAGATTGTAGTGTGCATCTCATCCAAAGAATAGGAAATCAAAGAGGGTGGAAGCCCTTAGAGTCACTCTGAGGTTTTGGCTCTGGATTCATTTGATTAACTGGGTATGAATGTTACTGGATTAATATTGATGCTGCTTACAATAACTAAAATCACTGCTGTGGTTATATTTAGTATGCTAAGCTTGCTTGTAGGGGATTAGGCATGTGAATTACTCTGAAAGGGTTTTGCCACCTTTGGAGAAATAAGTTTGGGAAGGAACCCCTACCATTATGACTTGGGTCATTTGCTTTTGCAACAGAGATGCACCAGTTCCTATCTTGCTCTGGGAAACCAGAGATTCAAATACGGTCTCGAACGAAAAACATTGGCAGAAACACAAACGTAAGCAAGTGTGTATTACTACTACTACAGTTACTCTGCCACTTTGAAAATCACTAGTCAGACTCCATTTGGAATATCTGCAATTCTGCAATGTATTATAGGAAGGACATTGCTGACTGAGCTTGTAAAAGTGCAGTGGAAGGCAAACAAATGCATGATTTAGGGTTTTGAAAGTGTGACTTATAAAGAAAGATTGACCTAACCTGTATTCTGTAAGTTAAAGAAAAAAGATTTGAAGGAGTGAGGAATATTGTTATGGGCAAAAAATACTGAAGTCATCTGGTGATAGATATATGTTCTAGCTCCACACAGATCATATAGCATCACCAAATCAATGGCATGTCTGAGACTAAATTAGACCACTATTAACTGGATTACCATAAGGTGGATGACTGCTGATCCAGGACCCTGTGCTTGGTGCTGTGCCCAGTCAGAAAGCAGGCAGGAGAATGGGAAACTGTGAGGTACCTTGGGCCAGAACAGCAGGCAGTAGCTTAGCACTGACCTAAACTCATTTTATCAAGGGCTTGGCTGTCGTCATAAGGAATGGGATTTAGATGAGACTGATGAAATCACTCTATCTTTCCAGAGGCTCCTGGAAGGCCCAACCCAACTGAGAGGGACAATGCAGGAAAGGATGTAAGGGATTTTTTAAAAAAAAAGACAAAAAGAAGGTGATGGGATGAGATGGAGAGGCAGGAACTGACCTTTAGCAGTGAGAGTCAGCAGATGTGGGGAAAATAAGGTGTGCCTTATAAATAAGAAAGGAAAAAGTGTTTTTTCTTTTATACTTCCAAGAAGATGGAGCCAAACCAAGAGTGTTAGAGGAAGTCAGGCAATATGGAAAATTACCTAGAAGTAAGACCCCAAATAGATACAGTTAGAAAGTATGGTGTTATTTGAGTGTTGCTATGAAGAAGCATAATGCTGCCTAAGAATCTAAGAGTTCAAAGCAATTCATTTGCTTACTGTTTGTACTCCAGCTAAATGGAAAGACAGAGCCTGAACTCATGGGTCTGTATGTTTAGGGCTCTAATTTCTTGTGCAATTGTAAAGACTGGTGCAGCAGGGGAGGACAGGTGTGTCTACCAACCAGCTACACATTTTTTATCTTGAAAGATATGTATGTGATTTGCCATTGCTCCTCTGAGCAAGATTACACAGTGTATTTATTGTGTTGCAGCTCTACATTATCTGTAGTGGGAAAGATTTTGAAACAATTCCATCTATGATTTTTTTGTTCTGTTTCCAGAAATCTACAACAGCATAGATGCTAAATGAGCTTTGAATGATTGGACATTTGCATCAACGTATCACTTTTGATTTTTCTGAAGTTTTAAGGTCTGAAACTTTGTGTATACAGAGACAAATGCTCCTGTCCTGTAACATGGTTGTGAATCCAGTCTTTAAGAATGAGGTTTTGAGATGCCTAAAAACATTTTTTGCTGGTAAAAATTGATTTCCAATCAGTATGGTTTCATATGAAATTGAGTCTTTCACTTAAAGTGAATTTGTACAAAGACCAATTACCATTGATTTCTAAGTTCCAAATTGTACCAAATTTCCTTCAAATACAAACATAGTAAAGACAGTGATAGGGGCATAACCCAGAAATTAGTTTCTCACTCTGTCAGTAGTAAGAAGATAGCTCAGGTTTCCCCACTGTACAAGGAATTGCTGGTGGAGATACAATTCCTCACCCAGCGGTTTGCTGACAGAAAGCAGGTAGCAATAAGAGACATTGCTAGAAAAAAGCACAAAGACAGGTACTGGGAATGAAAATGGGAGAAGGCAAAATGTGTAAAAGGTCTTTAATTAAAATTTAAGGACTGCTGCTTAAAGTAAGATTATTGCTTTGAAGAGGTGAACAGAATTTTGTGGCATGTGAGAGAAGCTGGAATTTCAGGACTTTAAAAGGATACTTGCATTCATCTGAGGAACAAAATCAGTACAGACAATCTAAATAATCTAGCTTTTTCTTGATTTGATATTCATCAGTCTTAGCAATAAAATGGTCCCTTTCCGATAATATCTGAATATTCTACAAACATTAATATCTATCTCTGGGAAGTATTGATATGATATTTTTCCTTATTTGATGTCTGGAAAAGTGGATGGGAAAATGAAATGGTGTGACCATGATTACAAAAAAAATTGTGATAGATGGTATAGCTTACTCAGACTAATACCCTGTCTCCCTTTACCATCATCTTATGAAAAATGCTGATGTATCATTTTGGGCTAGGGATTTTATGACTGGTAAAGCACAGGTACTGTATTCTGCTTTTTTTGTCATGTGTTTCTATCCATCTGTCAAATGAAACAGACAAGGACCAGCTGGCTTATAGGCAATAAAATTAACATACATCACCAAACTTGGAAGACACTGAGAGAATAAATGGCATTTGTAACTTGAAAACACTTCAGCAGCTAAGGTATGGTTTCAATTCATGAACCCATCGTTCAGTGCAGAATCTGTAACAGCGAGCAAACATCTGAACGTATTTTGGCAAGCAAAAGCACAAAGAGCAAATTGAAAGAAGGTCTATATCGCTAAAAAAGTGCAATATCATGTCAGCTTTTGCCAATGAACTGGCCTATATTAAACTGGTGTTTTGTGTTCTATATTCAGCTGATATTCCTTATACTGCATTAATAAAGGAGATGGTTTGGGTTAATACAATGTCTAAATCTCCTGAAGCTACAAACTGCCCCCAGTCACTCACTACTTCTGCATGGCAGACCTTCATGAGCTGTAGATGCATTGGAGACTGCTTGCCATAATGTGAGTTATGGGACTTCTACTTCTTCCCATGAGAAGAAAGTCTTGCATTGTCCTGGAGAATCCCTGGTCATAGAGCCTTTCCCAGACAGGTGCGAGCTGACTGAGCCAGGAAGGAGCTGGGATTAATTTGAGCTGCAGGGATCTATGGCAATGGACAAACCAGGCAAATACGGTGACGCAGCTTTTCACATGGTGCCTTGTGCCAGGGACAAGCCAGGCTCTGCTGCTCTAGAATAAAGGATTGGCAAAACCTATGCCACTAAGTTTCTATCCTGGGCTGTCCATCAGTGCTGGATTCCTTCTGCGTATTTTTTTTTTAATCTACAGTAAGAATTTCATCATTGTTTAACTCAAGATTTGTTAACTATGTCACTGTTTTCTGCAAAGCACAGTTCCTGTAAGGACACTTATTTGTCCTTTTGTTTTTTTGTTTGGGGTGTTTGTTTCTTTTGTGTCACACATTTACACAAAGGGAAAGCATCTACAGCTTTTTAAAAATCTTCAGAAATGTCTCTGCTCTGTGGTCATGAAGAACCCCAATCTGTGAGCTAGAAAACAGGGGACATTTCTTCCCAGTAGGTCAATAAAATGATAGATGGAGTTGAGTAGAACTGCATTAGAGGGCACACACTTCATTCTCTGTAGAAATAGCTGAAAAGACAAGTTTATACTGAAGTGGATAATATTGGACTGTCTTGCAATGCACCAAAATAAACTAGAGAAGATTGCCAGGACTATGCATATTCACTTGCATCAGCCTTCACATCTCTGTGTAATATATATTAGGGTGAGTGGCAGTTTTGGATACAATCTCCAGCAGGAAAAAAGTAATGGTAACTGGGTTTTTGTAAATGTAGTACATGTTGGATTTATGTTTAGATACATCAAAGTCTGATTTTCTTCTCTCTGTGATCGACCGCTCTTGATTTCAGAAGAGTTATTCCTGATTTATACTTGTGGTGAGAAAAGAATCCCACTTCTGAGACTGATTTTTTTTTTCCCCTGTTCTCCACATGCTGAATGTTGTTGTTGTTCCTGCCAGGTGTTGAATCCCTCTGGGGTTGTCTTAGCTCTCACTGCAGTACCCAGCCCACTGTGAATTCTGAATTTCAATCCTGCCACATTCTGAAGTCCTATGAAAATGTACAAGTGATAGAAGATTAGCAGGCAGGATTTTAATTCAGCAGTTAAATTCTACTTGGTTATAAAACAAAAAAAAATAAATATTGCTGCTGACTTTTCCATACACTGTTTTGAAACTCCTCCGTGTCTCTGCACAAAACAGATTCTATTACAACATGACATCAACAGCAAAGAGAATTTACTTAAAATATTAAGGACTTTTATAAAAAGACTTTTCTCAAGCACAATCAGTACTGAGCAGTGATGAGCTCCATTCTCCAGGGCAGGTTTACAAAAGAACGTAGGCATTTTCAGATGTTAGGGAAAATCCATGGTAGATGGGCACAAATGCCTAAACAGACACCTATCTGGCATCTTAGGCACTTGTGTACCTTCGATTAGTGTGGCTAGTCTACAAGTATATTAACTGAGATAAGGTAAAGAATCGTATTTGAAATATGTCAGTATAAATCCTCAATTGAGTATGCTGTATATAAATATTTGTTTAAAGAGTTTAAGATAGCAACATCAACTAAAGTTCCAATTGCAACCTATATATGTATTTTATTAAATATTTCTATTTAAAAATGTCTAAGCCTGAAAACTAAAACCCTAAGCACCAAAAACCTGTAAGTCTTGCTGACCCAGTGAAAAAGTTTGAAAAGTATTCAGTAGCTCTCAGAACTCTTTCATTTCTTGCCCTTAAAGGGCTGCTTTGGCCATTAGAAAGAGCTGCAAATTAAAACAAGTAGATTCTTGTACAACCTCTGAAATGGCAAAAAGTAACCTCAGAAGCTATGGTGTTAGTAGAGCTGTTTTCACCTTGAGTGGGAACATTACTCCAAAGTAAATTTCAGTTACCACATGCCCTAGGTGTTATATGAAAGCTGCCTACTTTCAGCACAGAGAAGTTGCTGCAGCATCACTGCCCGGGACCCAGGATGCAGTGTAAATCCATAACAAAAAGGCAGTCTCTTTCCCAAAGAGCCTCTAGAGCCTCCACAGCACAGTTGATGTGCTGTGAGTTCAAGCTATGAAAAAAGCTCTCAGGTGTTGTAGACATCTTAACTGGCATTTGCTTCACTTAATGGGCTGACAAATGCTTCAGCTCTTGTGATAATGACTAGAACTGAGAGAGCAAGAGGGTCCTGGGACAGCTGCTGCAATGTGGGATGGGGATCTGCTCGTTCAGTGCGACTCATCCAAGACAGATAAAAATAAGTGGTGGACACAGTCTAAAAACCTCAAGCAGATGGAAGCGTTTGTTGTTCCATTTTACATTTACAGATTGGAAACTGCAGCTCCGCCACTTAAAAGGCAACCAAATGAAAGGGTCTGTTACTGTGCAGCTGTAGACTCACATATAGATACAGGAGTTCCATCTCCATTAAATTTCTCCCCAAGTGTTAAGGGCAATGGAGCTGGGACGGGGGTGGGGCAGGGACATTTTGTCTCTTCTGAATTTCTCTGCTCTTGATACTCTCTATCTGCAGCCTTATGTGAAGGTTCATTGTCTTTAAAGGTTGTGCATCTTGTCTTGGATGGTGTCTTGAATATGGAGCTTCTTTTCTCTATCACCATTATATTGCAAACATCACCTGTTTCAGGCATTGAGTTAAGGTAATCAAGAATAAAATGTATGAATGTTGGCCAGATTTTCTGTTAGAATAAGCAGGCAAAGTTCCACTGACTTTAATGGTTTCTGACAGTTGTGAATTTGATCCCATACCTTCCTTGAATAATAAGATTTAAAATAACGTGAGTTTAAGGTAGGGCAAGAAGCCCTGGATGAAATATCTTATTGCATTGATTTGTCTCTTATTTTCTGTCCTATGAGAATATCCAAGTTGCAAATAAAGGGTCAAGAAGGACATTTAACAATATATGGTCTATACAGTATTAAAAGACCATCTCACAGTTAATCATATGATTAATTTCTACTAAAAGGCTCCACTAAGTCTGCAATAAAAAGCAGTAATGAGGTTTTTAATAAAATTGAAAAGCTTCTGTGATGCGCACAAAAGGTTTTTTTATATGAAAAGGTAAGAAAAATCAAATGCCTTCCTTTCAGTCCATAGATCACTCCAGTAGCTTTCTCTGTGAGGGCTCTTGGGCTGTGGAATGACAGCTAGCCCTGGCTTGAAATTGTCAAGTAACAGGGCCTGGTTTAGGACCCTTTTTCCTTTTGGAAGGTGTATTTAAAGCATGAGAGGAGGTTCACAAACTGTTTAATGTACTGTTATTAGGTTACTGGCATTTTATAGTAAGAGTTGCTGATCTACAGGAGGGTTGACTCTGAGGTGTATAGGATGGCACTGTAATTGCATAAGAACTGCCTGATTCCTCGGAGACTATGTGGAGGCCCACATTCACATTACAAATGGCAAGCAATAAATCTTACTGCAATGCTACAGTAGCCATTGTTGTAGTGACTTCACACTTATGCTCTGTATTATAAGGATTTTCAGCAAGCACATTAAATTCCACTGAAAAACTCAAGATGCGTGTAAGGGTACCTGCTTTCCTGGGGACTAGAAGGATCAAAAATCTTTGAAAAATGCATAATTGAAGCTGAGTGCCCAGAATAAAGCAGCTGAATACTAATCCACTGGCAAACCATGCTGTAAACTGGTTTTATTTGGGTGCTACAGAAAACCAAAGGGAGCTCACTTACACAGAATCCAAATCATGAGACTGTAGGGAGAGAGACCTCAGCTTGTGAACCTGTCACTCAGTTCTCTGCTCACCAGAGAAGAGAGCAACTGTTGAAAACATCAAGGAGGTCTTGTGCTTTCTGTTGGGGATCCATCCAATAAGGTATTTTAGAGCAGCACGTCCTCGCAATGTGCTGTAGTCACTATTTCAGCTCATAGGAAGCAATTTTTCTGCTAAGTCACATTTGCTGTCTCCCCATTTAGGCTATTAATAGGCTTGACAACACACTCGTAGTCCAGGTGAAGCTTGTTTTGTCTGTTCAGTGGATTTCAGCAGCAGAGTACATTTAATGTGTATGGGTATACATTTTGCTAGATTTACCATGTGAATATAGTCACCAGTGGTTAGTCAGTATATAATATTTCTAGGACAGCAGTTATTGTGCTATCTGATTCTTAATGTTCCTTTTCACAGGTAGTTAAGCTTCGTTCTGGATACCTCTTTGTAGGTAATCAAAACAAAAATATATCTGGTTTGTGCCTTTGGCCAGTATTTGCACACAGGCCACAATGTAGAACATATTATCTAAAGTTATCAAAGTCTCCCAGGATCTAGAAGACCAAGCATTCCTGACTGGAGCAAGCCATTAATTCAGTGGCATGCTGCTTGGCTGTAAATGCAGTAGTGAAAAATCTCCAGAGACTTCCAGTCTGGTCCTTGGGGAGAACCAAAAAAGTAGTCATAAGGCCAATCTGAGAGTCCCACTCATTCTGACTCTGAAATTCTTATGGTTTATGGACATGAAGGACTTGAGGCACTTCTAAAGATTCAAATACTGCTGAAGAATTAGGAATGTTGTGCACAGGAACCAGTTTTCACTATTTGGAATCTTTTCTGATTTTTTTCCTCGGCATAACTTTGAACACTTGAAATGAGGTTGTTGTAGGTTTCTGGCTTTTTAGAAACAGAATGTGCTGTTAATATAAAAAGAAGAATTTCTTCCCTTTTATAATAAGTCTGTGTAATTTTCTAATTTCACTCATGTAATCTGTCTTTTGTGTAAAGCTGTTGATTTAAAACATCTAATACAGGAATAACTATTTCAAAATTTATTCATTTTCCTTATTAAAAAAAAAAAAAAACCAAACAGCCCAAACCAACAACCATTATTTTGGCCTACCTCTATGCGCAAGAAGTATTTTGGATTTGACCAATCTGTGTGTTTTCTAACAAAACTCTACACAATTCCAGTTCTAAACCCAAAGATCCTGCTTAAGTTTATAGAGTCTCTTTTAAGGTCAGAACCACAGTTGGAGTTGAAAAGTGTCTTATTTTGTCTTTTGGTAGAAGTTCAGGAGTAATGGAAAGTGGAAAGGTCTTCAGGGAATTCTGTGGTAACTCTTCTTCAAAAAGACCACCAGAATCTGATATCCATTGTCCTGGTTTCAGCTGGGATAGAGTTAACTTTCTTCTTGGTGGCTAGTGCAGCGCTGTGGTTTGAATTTGGTGTGGGAACAGTATGGCTGGGAACTTTGTGGTTTCTCAAGATTTGCCAGCAGAAGAACTGGAGTGGCACAAGAAATTGGGTGGGAACACTAGCCCAAGAGGTATTCCATACCATGGGATGTCATGCTCAGTATATAAACTGGATGCGATTGGCCAGGGTGGCCAGTCGTTGCTCGGAGGCTGGCTGGGCATCAGTCAGTGGGTGGTGAGCTATTGTACTGTGTGTCACTAATTTCCTTTTATCCCCTCCCTTTGGAATTCGTTCCTCTCCCCTTCTTCCTTTTCATTATAACTATTATTGTTCTTATTAATATTGTTCTTTTGGGTTTATTTTATTTCAGTTATTAAATTGTTCTTATCTCTGCCCTTGAGTTTTACATTTCTTTCTGATTCTTCTCCCTACTCCCCTGGGTGAGGAGGGAGGGAGCGAGTGGCTACATAGTACTTAATTACTGGCTGGGGTTAAACCCCAACATTCATGTAGAAAATGTCTTCAGGCAGATTGAGAGCCTCTATGAACATACACACAAAGTTTCTTCCTTTAGTTTACCCTAAACCCTTTTTCCCCTCTTAAAAAAAAAAAAAAAAAAAAAACAAAAACACACAAAAACCACCACCAAAAAAACCCAACAAAACGAAACACACCACCGTACAGGCAAGATGAAGAAATGGTAGGTCTACAGAGTTGGGCAACTAGAAGAAAAGCATTGAGACATGCAATTAATAAATAAAGCAGTTTAATAGACCAGCCATATAGTTGCATGTAATTCCAAAGAATTACAATGAAACTAAGCTAAATACTTTTTTAGAAGCAACCAAAGAATTGCAGTCACTGTGTGCAGGTCTCAAAAAGCGCTTATGATTGAATATCAGACAGAAACTGATCTCTGGATTTGTAGTTTTGTTTGCTATTATGGTTTTTACAGCATGCTGAGATAAACTGATGTTTTTGCTAAAGGTATTACATGCCTTGGCAATCTCCTGTGCTGCAGAATCTGGCTTTAAGAAAGTGTTTCTTAAGAGATCTACCCCAACGCACTGACTAAACACCTTTTTAGATTGAGGGCAGACTGGAAGTACTCTATGATCCCTTTTCTGCATTGCTTAATAACAGTAGGACAAATCCCACAGTCCTTATAGAATCATTACTGAAATCATTAGGTGTTTTGTCTGATTAGGGATCGACTCAAAACTGACCAGAGGCTTCGTGACTTTTCCTCATGGGATTCCGAAGGCTGATCAAAGTTAGATTACTAATGCTCTGTGACTTATTCCCTTACAACTAAAATTTAAAGGACACAAAAATAGGCTGAAACAGGAGACAGTCATCAATTCTAAAATATTGGAAAGCATATTAATCTAAGAGGCACAAGTGGAACATTTACATTATATTTTATTTTCATGTATTTCATACATGAGTAAACATGCACACATTTTCATTCTTATCTTTCTTGTGTCACCATGAGCACATAAGCATGTGAAAAAGTGGAACAGTATTATGTTGTGATACTGATGTTGATGAAATACTAATACTGAAATACATAACAAAACAATCATTGTCACAAAAACATCAGGAATACAGTGCTACACACACCACTTCAAACTATGGAAAAATAGTTCACATGGGTCAAAAATTACGGAAATTTTCCTCTGTGTATATATGAACTCTTTAAATTGTGCTATAAAGGATGTAGGCAGCATGTATGATGAGAGCATTTGTGGGTGAAATCCTTGTCCATTGCTGCCAAAGAGAAAATTTCAATGTGCTGTGGGCATAAAACTTAATTATTTGTTGTTGAATCTGCCCTGCTAATATTAACATTGGCTCCTTTCCCCAAACTACATGAAGACGCAAGCAGTTGGCAGTCCTGGTGACAATATGTAAATTACTCATAGTGAACCTAATCTTGTATAATAAATGCTAATTTGACTTTAAATTTGTTAACAATATTTTAATGTGGTAATTGAGGTCAAGGGAGACTCCAGTTAAATGCTAAGCTATCTATAACTGTCAATGTTAAATAGTACTTAGGTATCCTTGCTGAAAATCAGATATTCAGGTTAACATATATCATTGGTTTTTTGCAGCCAGAAATCAAATGAAGTGTATTAGTCTTGGCAGCATGTAAGTATATTAGTTTATAAATGTGCAGCTGCAACTATCTATAGCTTTTTGGACTTGTTTTGGATTACAACGGACTAGTAATTGCACTTTTTCCTCTTCTGTATATAATTTTGATTAGAAATCAAGTAATAAATACACGCCTAAAGGCTTCTGGAAATTAACTGGCATGTTTGTCTTCTGTCAGCTGATTGGTGAGGTTCAATTTTAGCCAATTTTATTCATGGTTTCACTTACCGTTGCTTCTTTAAAAAGCTTTCCAAACATTGTGATAGACATGCAAGTGATGAACTTCTATAGCAACTACACTGGACTGAAAGGGTTTTGTCTATTAAAATGTTCTGATTTTTCCTGAAGATGCTGGCATTCATCAAAAACATTTAGGTAATTGTGAGTTAGTGTGTGTCCATTCTCTTGTTACAGCTTGGATGTAACTGCAGCAGGTATGGGAGGAATTTTTATGCAATAATCCCTCTCATTTCCCCTTCATTTAGCAGAAAGTAAATGTAAAGGGTCCTACCTTCCCCTTATACCCAGGAGCAAATTCATAATAGGTAATATGAACAGATAATATTATTGTTTATTTTTTTAGAGTCAAGGCTATCTAAAAATGTCTTTTTGAAAATGTGGAAAAGGTTGGGATTTTTGTTTCAGTTGGGTGCATTTTTTTGTGAATGTTCCAGCTGAGTATTATTTCAGCCAAAACAGACTTGTGCCAATTTCCTTATCCTAGTTTTGTCCCTTGTCAAATGGTCACTATGTTCAGCATAAGAGAACATCTTCTCCAGTGGAAATCAGCCTCCTTCAGTGCCATTAGTCCCCAGATTTGCAAGGGAAATAATCAGCTGAGTATAGTAGCCTGTGCCCTTACACTACACATGGTAGCATCCAGCAGCTCTGGGACCACCAGTGCAGCCTCCTGCACAATGTGTGTGGAAGAGATTATGTAAAAAAAACAGCACAAGTCCCTCGCTTTCCTTGGTCCCCCATAAGAAGAACAGTTTCCTTATGACAAAAGGCCTGGGAAATCCCCACACATCCCTTTGCACTGACAGGGACTTTCTGTGCACTGTGGGACAAGTTACAGAATTTCTTCACAGCACCCTCAGTGTGAGAAAATGCAGAGCTATCGTATTTTACATGCACAGGTAGCGCTCTTTGAAAAAAAGTCCTCAGATATTTCATACTCAGAACGCAGGGAGCTACTGATGAATTGGACTCAAGGCTATGGTGGATTAGAAGAGATGGGTTTAAAATACTACAGAATGGCAAGCAGTTTAGTAATGAAAATAATTTTAAAATAACATATGTGGAAAATGTGGTGGTGATAGTTCATTTGGTCCTAACAGCGCCTGCATGGGACAGACAACAGCTTCTTCAGCACTCCCTGCAGCTGGAGGCCTGTTCTTAGTGGAGGACTGCATCTGTTTAATGCCCTAATAATAATGATTTCCAATAGGTTTAGAGGAATTAGTGTTTATTAAGGTTTGAAATCCTGGATTAAATAATTCCTGTTCAGTTTTGATCCCGAGAAGGAAAGGCAAAAATCTTATTTTATCTGACTCTCTATACGTAAAACATTATCTTCCATTCTGAACACTCAGGACTCATACTTTGTAGATGGCATTATCACATACAATTACCCTGAAACCTATCCCATTTAATCTGGTTGGTTTGGGTTTTGTTTAGCACCTTGTAAACCTTACGGATCTTACACATCTGCACTGCCTGAATCACCAGATAACAGCTTCAATAAAATCTTCTCTGGTGGAAAGACTTCATGATCAAATTTACAGAACGAGTAAAAAAATTTTTGTACATAATCCTTTCCCTCCTTAATGCTCATACAGGATGACACTACTATAAAGCATGTTTATTCAGTGAATAAAGGTACTGCATGATAAACCAGTTAACAGAAAGCTGATGTTAAATTTAAGCTGATTCTATGATTTCTGCTTCTGCTGATTTCAGGCTCCCATTGCAGGCAGTGGGGATGTTTGTCTGGAGGAAGAAGGGAAAGACTGGGCAAGGACTTTAGGATTCAGCCCCTGGGCTTCAAAATAGATTTAATAAAAACAAGTAATAACCTGCAATACACCATAAACCCTGCAAGGAATAAGGAGAGAGAGAACGTTTGCTGCAAATGACTCTACTTTTCAATACCAGTGTAGTGTGGGCAATTCATAGTTAACATAGTAAACCTAGACAGTCTGATTCAAATTCCATTGAAGTCAGTGCTTGTTACACAGACTTTGAATCAGGTGGTTGGTTTGTGCATTCACTGGTTAGCATAAGGTTCCTAGAATCGCCAGTCATTCTGTGTTACTGTGGCTATAATTTCACTGATTCCCAAATACATTAAAAATGTAGGTTCACAGATGTTAACTGTTAATTAGTCCTCATCTGCCTGTTTGCAAATTGCACTCCTTCAAGTATTACTATGGCACCTGAACAAAAGATTGTGATGTAATCCGTAGAAGTGGTACTGTCAAAGTCCCCATAAAAATACACCAAGAGTGAATGCAGTTTCTTGATTATCACACTTTCATGTCATTTAAGAATAATGTCCTTGTCTTGATTGGGAGCCAGGGGAGACATACAAAAACATTAATAGTAGCTAGGCTAGAGCAGTGCGATGGCACTGAATGCAGGAGCAGTTCAGACACAGAGCATCTTTTGTCTAGTGGTATTTCCTGCTCATCCTCAGGGGAATCCAACCAAACCCTGGACATTCAAACCCAGAAAATTGGTCTGGCCTTGGCTAGACTAATAGAAGTCAAAACTTCAATCAGGCACTTATTAGTTACTTTGTGCACGTGATATAAGGTGCCTTTGTTGGTGGCAAACAAGTGCAATTGCAGCTTGGAATTGACAATGAATTTTTTTGCTATCTTTGACTGCTCAATATAAGGTTAGGATTGGGTCATGTACCAGGGCTTTTACCAAATTAATGCTATCAGGGGAATTAGGCTTAAATGGAATTCTTTCCATCTAAACAATTTCATCCAGTTTTTTCTCTGTGTTTTCTCTTTGTCTGTTGGTGTGAGCATATAAAATAATTCAGACGGGTCAACAAATGAAACAATACATAAAATATGTTTTGAAAGAGGGACAGTGGTGTTTTCATCAGCTCTTGTGCTGCTGCTTCAACCTGAAAGTTCTAAGCAGCTTCTTCTTTTTTATCAGTCTTTGAATATGATTTTCCAGCTTGCTTCTTGATAGGAGATCGTAGTTTAAGGTAAATCTAGGATATTTCCCTGAATTTAAAAAAGATGATTTGCAGTTTTATTGAGCCCTAAGCAACATTGTGAAATATTTACCATGAGCAATTCTGTACTGCTATCATGAAAAATTATTCATACACAACTCAGCTAAATGCTACTGCAAAGTTGTAGCCACATAAAGACTGTCTCTTTCTAAGCGATATCTGCAAGAGTGCACCCAAAGCTGCACCCTGTGCACTTGCCTTTCAGGACGATGCTTGATCACATGAAATGATAAAGCTGTTCTTGCCCCAGAGGTTACTCCAGAAGTAGATCATTTCCAGAAATAGGAATGAAAAATACCATATAAGTAATACAAGCATTTAGTGAAGTTCCATGACAGTATCTGACTTCAGATACCCAGATTAGAAGAACAGACAAGTTTGAGCATAGACTTTCTAACTCCATAGTTCATGGACTGATGAATGCAGAGCTTCTATTTGACTGATGACAGTGCTATCAAAAGCAACCTACTGGAGTTATTTAAATCTTCCAAGCTTGTTTATCTCAGGTGGAAGTTATAACTGTTATTCGTGTTTCCACAGCTACCTCTCTGTCATCTGAGCTGAGACTGCCAGGAATCTGCAATATTCAAATGAAAATCAAGTTTGCTCACAATTACATTTATCGCTTTATTAAACTTAGGGTGTGCTTTGTATCTTCCCTTTCTTTTTTCGATAGCAATTACACTGGCAATAGACAAAGATAACTAAGCAACAGTATAAGTGAAGAGTATTTCTAATAGAAAAAGAGAATAATTTTCATTGAATAACATGTCTATATCAGCAACAAGGAGGGGGGTAATGTTATGGAGGCAAATCATATGCTCTGAAAGTTTAAAATGAAAGAAAACTGAAGAACAAAAAGAAGTCTGGGTGATAAGGTTCACAATGGTTTTTCTACAGATATAGCATAAAGCTAGCTTTCAAAGCCAACAATAGATAATAAAAGGTATAAATGCACTACCAACAGAAGCTCATGTCCTAAATGGCAACATACAGGTTTTCTATAAGTGGTGACATTTCTTCTTTATTATATTAATAACATTTTGCATGCGTTAAATCAATGGACTTTTAATCAGTTAACTTTGATTGTATTTGTGTGCTTATTTTGATAAATTATTTTAATATACTTTAATGTTAATTATTCAAGTATAGGCTCATAGTCAATGATCTTTAATTTGAAAGGAGTGCTTTCACTGCTGACAAGAATTTAATTAAGTTTTTATATTCTTCATGACTAGGAATGAATTCTTTATTATCCTACCACCTGAATGAATTGTGCATGATTCTGGAAGATAGCTAAGAATTTTCTCTCAAAGTATCTGACAATTAAACCCCATTGAGAAGTTAAAGTACATCTACATACTGGTTGTGGTTTGACAGCAGTTCATAGATTACTAAAAATTTCTGTTAAGATAACAGTGTGTAGTTAATACTCTTCATTAGAATATCATACCACTTGATTATTTTGTTAAATCTTATTTGATATTCTTGGAACAAACAAAACAAAAAAAAGCCAAAGGTTTCTTGCTAACAACATTTATGGCAGCGTCTTCTCCCAGATTGTGTGAAATAATTTTAAAACGCTTTTAGATTATTGCCTTAGAACAAACACTTCTGTATAGATAAATGTGAACATCTGCAACCTAAGAAGTGACAAAATGCTAGAACATGCAGGCAAAGAGTTGGAATCAGTTGTAGGTGATTTCTTTCTAGGTATATTTGCCCAGTGCATACATTAAACTAAGGTGATGCAGCTATTCTTCAGCCCACCTTTAAATGCTGAACTTCCTCCATGCATCATACCACAGAAGAGGTAGTGCAGACAGTAGCATGGTCTGTGTTTTCTTATCTCCCTGCATTTATTGCAGACTTTCTCACCCTACTAGTCTCCATTTCTCAGTAGTACAAGGATTACTGGTGGGGCCTCATGCAAGTCCTTAATCCTTAGTGCTTTGTGGTTTAGAAAACAGAGATGATCTGCTGGGGTGACACATTGGGTCTTCACTGCAGCTGCAGGTTTGAAGTCTTGTTCTTCCACGTACTCTGAGGTTCTCATATGCTTCTTGATTGTCATCTGGGAATTCTTCAGGAAAGAAAAGGAAGGGCTGACTTCTCAGACTCCCCCGTGCTTCTGCATATTTCCCTGCAGTCCAGTCTCTAAGTCTTTTTCACAGCCAATTCTTAATATTTCTGCCACTGCCTCTATTATCTGGACCAACCATAGAAGGATCTTCGCTTCTTGTCACTTATCGAAATGGGTTTCATAGAGGCTGTCCTCATCCTGGATATCTATAAGATCCTCAGGGACTAACTGCATTTTTTGTGTTTTGAAGTCCATCAAACTACAATGCACTGGTTGACTGATTTCTGTTCCCTGTAAGAGCCAGTTTCCTGAAGTATTTCAAAAAGGGTATGTCTTAGAACAAAACCTTCTGTGAAAGAATGCTCAGAGCTGAATATAAATCTGGCATTTAGCAACACAGAGGGCGTTAAGCCTATACAGTGAGAAACAGTTGTGTTTAATATTATTTTGTGACATGGGAGTAGAAAGGAAATCATAGAAGAATCTACAGTACCTAATTTTGAGGGTTTGATAGTTTTCCTTAGACATTATTGCCTTCAAGGTTTTGTAGTTTTGTATTTCTGCTGTCTCTTCTTCAAGCAATAGATGAAGTTTATAATCTTTTGTTCATTTTGACCTAAGTCACTGTGTAAAGTAGCTGTACCAAAGATTTACAAGTTTAGGTATTTATTTTGGGCACCTCCACACTGGTGCAGGTGAGATAGGTATATATTTTCGGATGAGAGTGAGGATTATGTCTATTATTGGCTGTTAATTGTGGCAATATTATGCCAGAACCTATAAAACTCTGACATCGGACTCTTTTTGCACGGACACCCCATGGTCTTGATAAAATTTCCAATACCATTAT
The DNA here is from genome assembly GCF_963210335.1 of Falco punctatus. NCBI lineage: Eukaryota > Metazoa > Chordata > Aves > Falconiformes > Falconidae > Falco > Falco punctatus. The sequence continues at coordinate 56,071,877 of NC_137587.1, forward strand.
TTTTCACAGTGCTTTTCTGTATTTCCTTCTCTAATTTCTCTTTTGTATGTATCCCAGGAAATATATATGTTTGGATGGGGTTAGTTATGATAATTTGTGCAGATTTATTGACTTTCAAAACATAAAATGGCTTAAAGTGTTGTTTTGAAGTATCAGTAACAGATGTTATCTTGCCATTATCAGAGCTGGCAAAGTATAAAAAGAACCTCTTTTACACTAGTAATAAACTTCTGGGAATTCGTGTTTAACAGCTGTACCTTGAGCAGGCACATTTTAAATGACTTGAAAATTTGCCAATTTGTTTCCATGCACGTAAAAAGGAAAAACATTACCACAGACAACGCAGCTCCAAATGCTTGTCTTGAAATCTAGCGCTATACAGTGTGATCTACAGACATTACATCCAAGTTTGTAATGTTTTCTTCTTTGATAAAACTTGATAAAAGTCAAGTTTCATCCAGTATTGAATTTTTATGATTACTTAGAAATGTCTGAAAGTTTGTTTCAGAATTGCTGCTGACAAGACCTTTCAACTACAGAAGTGCATTAAATTCACTATAATCATAATAAAATTGTTAGATTTATATTATAAAACAACTATGTTACTGCCTGTGAAATACTATGAAAGAAAAAAGGAAATAAAGATTGCCTATCTTAAATAGTAGGAAAACAGTGATTAATCATCCTGTTCATGTAAACAGGGTTATTGTTCTTTTTATAACACGACATCGAGCCAAAAGTATGTGATTGATTTTATAAATCAGTCACTACCCTGTTCATACCATCATTTTTTTTCTTTTAATGCACTCTGCATTAATATCCTGCCTCTGGCTTGTTTCATTGAATTTCTTCCTTGCCAGTAGAAAGTAAGCAGCTATGTATGTTTGAAGGCAGTAAGCACTTCTCTGCAAAACAACTCACTGGAAAAAAAAAAAAAAAGAAGCAGCAAAACACAAGAGAAGGTAGAATTTTGGGAGCTTCCAGTGGGAATTCAGTGATAAGCACAATAAGCTTGTATTGTGTTTGGAACTGAAGAGTTAGATTTTCTGTTAGGCTTTCAGAAATTGCTCCTGCAATAATAGCTTTACTGCTGTTAAACCTCTCGCATAATATGCAACACCTTTCTGACTCTTTATAAGGATTTCCAATATCTAGCAATGGTAGATAACACTCAAGACTGCATCCTGACCTTCAGCTCTATGACTGACTAGGCCATTTTTTCACTGTCCTTGCGTCCTTGTGAAGCACTAAGCTTTTTCTCAGCCTTTGTTTTTATTCTGATTGCTAACCAGGCAATAATTCAGCTAGCTTCTTACTTGGACGTAGAAACAAGGAATTTCAGCAAGACGTAAAGCCAGAAACTTTGAACTACATTTTGAATTACAGTTTGAATTCTGTTTTATTTGTGTTAAACTATTTATTGACCCCCATGTGCTGGAGCAATCCATAATCCAATTTATAAATTCGTAATAATTATGATAAATAATTAAAGTACAGATTTGTTTGTTGTCACTGGGCCCCTTTACTTAACGTATTTTTTCTTGATCCGTTAGTAAAATGTTTTTTCTACTTTATGTCACTGTACCCCTGGTCTTGTAAGAATGAAGATACTGGGAGCATACATTTTAATAGGCGCTGGATCAAGAATATATTGATAAGAGTATCAAATTATTTTCTAGTAGTCTGTAAAGATCTTTTAACTTCTGTTATCTATTGAGACCACCTACTTTGGTCTGTCTTGTACTGTTGATATGGATTGCTATGTTTAAGTTGCTTCTAAAGTTTCTCTGGGAAGTCCTTTTATCCTCGCAGTTGTTGGTTTGCATTTGATAACTTCTAATTCTTTCTACCAATATCCAGGGTCTACATCCTAATCACTCTCAACATGACCTCCTAATTCTGGAAGGGACAAGTTGTTGGCTAAGATTTATTTAATTTCTTCTTTTGTGATGAAGTATCTCCATTTAACATCCAGTATCTTTCATAAGTGCATATATTTCAGAATATGTCTCTTTTCCTGCCTCATGTCTTAGATCTCTACTTCTATCCAGCCATGTGTTAATAATATTTGTGGGGTCAGTAATTCAGATTGGTCTTGACAATGGGCCCTTTCAGATGTCCTCATACTGGTCTGTTAAGTCATGATGCCTTGGCTTGATTTGTTGTTGACACTGCAAGAAACATCTGGAATTATACTGAAGTGAACCTGAAGAAATGCAGTATAAAATCATCTTGCAATTCTTCTGTTGTACATTTCTAGAAACACCATGGTAAGTGAATTGCATCAAGAATCTCTTGTTCCATTTTGATGACAGTATGGTATAGTGTTTATCTGTCTGTGTATTTTTAGAATTTCATATTCTTTGTGTCAGGAAATTAGTCTTGTTATCTGTTAAGAAACCTTAATTTCATATTAATTTCAACACATCTGGTTGAAAGATTATGGTGCCTCTGATAGTCTTTTTAATTATTCTGCCTTCAGTTTCTGGGCTTTATTCTATAAGCCTACCAATCTCTGCTCCACGTAATGTTTATATAAAAGCTATTCTTCCACCTTTTCTTGTGCAACTTTATACTTCTATTATACCTCTGGATCTTGTGAAAACTATTGATTTTAGAGCAGTGCCTTTCTCACATTGCGCCCTTTCCTACATCTGAGTTTCATACCTTATAGTGCTTTCAAAACCTTAGTCTTGCTCTTAAGACTCATAACTGACTTGGAAATCATTTCAGTACCAACTTGCCTGTGTATGTACCCATTTATTTTTTCCTAGAGTATACAGCACAACACTCATGTGTCTATCCCTCTCCTTATGTTGTAGATCCCTAGGATGTTCTCCCCAGGAAAATATGAGCCTCTTTCTCCATTAGTCCAGCTGCTTCATTGCCAGGGCAGTTGGACAACATCTGGTGTGCGTATGTACATCCAGTGAGACTAAGATGACTGCAGAATCCCAGCTGAGCCAGGAACATTGTTGCCACCTGGAAAAGCCCTTAGACCTTTGTCATTTGCCCAGTATGCGAGATGTCTCTCACTTTCATTGTAGTGCAGTGTACGTGCTCACACTCAGGAAAACTAGCCTATTCCTCCTCTTCAGTTATGTATTGTTTTATTTTATGGGATTATTTAACATCTGCTGGTAAACAGCTTTTACATAGCAAAAGGTGGAAGATGGCATGGTCATGTTGAAGTAGCAGGCAATTTTGGGTTTTTATGTTTGGAATGGAAAAAAGGCCAACAGCTTACTACTAACCACATGATCAGAGTAGTTAAATGGACAGCCACATATTTAAAGCTGTGGCAGTAGATGTGGGGCTGTTTGTTCAGTGCTATCCCATCACAGAATTACACAGCTCGCTGTGGTTGCAGTCTGATAATTATTATTGATTCGCTCTCAGGCTGTCAATCTGGGGACAGCGCTAAAGCAGTCCATGATGGACAGAAAGAGGATTGGACAGCCACCATCCAACGAGGAAACTTCATCTTGAAAATGAACTTAGATGAGATGGTGCTAGTGGATAAGGGTAATTGATGATTGTTTCAGAGTCGAAGAAGGAAAAAAGGAGAGATAAAAAATTCCTCTTTGGCATTCATCCTTAGTGTCCTGTAACACTCCAGGGACTGTCTGCAAACTCTATAAAGTTTAAAGTTTCTATTTTCAGTGTTTAGCCAAATATACTGCTCTTGCTATTAGTACTAATTAGCTTAGGGTCACCAGGATCCATGAGAAAGGCAGGACAGTACCTCAGGGAAATAACTTTTCTCAACCCAGACGTATTATCTTGATCTACTTTTGAGTTCCTAAACATAAGCAAATCTTAGCACTTTTAGGCTGGTTAAAGCACTTAATACTCAAGATGTAGATATTAGCGCTATGGATCACTATACTAAAGCCTTGTACAAGCAGTAATGAGAGTTATACATTATATTTTAAAGCATCTCTTTATAAATATATAGTATAAATACTAGAGTATTTCTTTATAAATCTGCTCTAATTAACTGTCAACTCGTGAGAGAGTAAACAGTCATAATAGAAGTGCTAGGCAGTGTAAGCTATCCAGAGTCTTATTTTATGATGTGGTTGGCCTTTGTATTTTTAGAACACCATATAAAATGCTTGAGATAGAGCAATGAGTGCCAATGAAATTAAAACCTACCTACACGTCTTGATCTATCCTTTAAGCTGAATTCTGCCCATGCTTTTATTTCAGCACTGATAATGCTTCATGTAATTTCCTTTGCTTTTTTTACTAAGGTAGGTTGAGCTGTTGTGTTTCAGTTGGGGATTATCCTTGTTGGTCATCTTGCATGTATACAGGACCTGGAATCACAAATCTCCTACAAACTCCAGAAATCACAGTGTGTGAATTCAAAAGTGCCAGCTGGAAGGAAGGACTATTAACTTGGCTGCCGGCTGGTAGGGAGTATCTCTGAGCCTCTCCTGAAAAATAAACCTCTGAGCAGAGGGGAGCAAATGCGGGCCCTTCCTTCTTCAGAAACACCAAATTTACTCTGATATAAGTGCTGTGGAGAGAAAACTGGATAAATAAAGATCTTTTGTAGCTCTGATGTCTTCAGCAGGCAGGGAGTGCTCAGACCTTCTCCTCCTCCTTGGCAGGGCAGCAAGGAGGTTGCTTGCAGCCCCAGGATTTGAGGTGAACACTGCTGGCTTGCTCATAGGGGTGACTTCTTACTGGTTCTTGTGTATGAATATTTTCCTTATGTTACCTTTCAACCTAGCAGCTGCTGTATCAATGTAAGTATTTTCCCTAGTATTTCCTTGTCATTTGACTGCTGTAATATTAAACATCAGTTGTAACTGAAAGGGACCATGTATTGGGGAAAATTCACTTGGATTTTCATATAAGCCCCAATCTTAAGTGCCTAAGCTATGAGGCCAATCTTTCAAGATTTTTAGAGAGGAAGAGGTGGACTCCTGCAGAGGACAAGTCTCAGCAAGTGTCTAATTTATGTGACTTAACTCAATTCCTTGAAGAGCTTTTCTGTCCTCTCACTATGTAATCAGAGATTGTCAGTAAGAGCAGAGATCTTAAGGCAGCTCAGATGAACAGCAAAAGCAACCCTTCCTTTCTGGTGTCTGTCATTGCTTCCAGCTGGTGATATCATCTTCCACAAAACAGTATGGAAGAGTGAAATGCAACCAAGAATGTTCATCTCCCTTCCTGACCCACTCAGTAGACACATGGAATGGCACATCCACTCTTACTGGTGGTGGAAGGGAAAAAAAGGATTACTGCCAGGGCCACAGGGCTGCCTAAAGGAGTGCCAGCAGAACGGAAGGTGTAAGCTTGGTGAGAAGGATTTATAATCTTCTTTGCAGGTAGCAAGGAAGGTTTATACTCTGGCATATAGGTGGAAAATGGTTAATCCTGCTTTCCTTTGATATTCTTTCTCTTTAGGTGAACTTTCAGATAAAGCAAAATTATATTAAACTTTTCACTCCTGTACTTCAGAAATAGCAGAACCACAATATTTCAAACCTGATAAACATTTGCAGTCAGTCTGGGGCTAATTGTACCAGCCATCAGCTGAGACGAGTAAGTTTATCCTCAAATTTTATGATAGAGCAGATAGAGCTTTGAAATTAAATTGCCTGAATTTATGTGGGGAAAATGAGGACTGTGATGGAAAGGACATCATTCTTTCATTTGTGACTCCAACATTTCCAGGGTTTACCTGGATTGCCTGAAGAATTAGCTAGGGCAGATGATAAGGCAAGATCTTCTGTATGGCCACTTTTTTCAGGTATCTCGAAGGCTTCTAAATGCAGTTGTTTTCTTAACTTGGCTCCATGATCCCCTACTGTCCACAGTGCAAATTAATGTTTGAATTATTCCTGCTCTTCTGATTAACATCATCTTTGGGAAGTTAATACTGTGGAATGCACAGAGGAACACTGTGTAAAGGTTCTCTCCTATCTAATCCCTTTGCATACTGTCCCTACAAAGGCTAAGGATGAGACCAAGAGAAATTTTCTTGTTTGCATCCAGGGAGAGTCACATAATGCTTGCTCTGGTACAGCACCTTGGTTGCTGTTCAAACCGGCCACGGCTTTACCAGAGTCCCCAGAGCAACAGTCTGAGCCTTCAGCAGCAGGAAAGGGCCTGAGCAGGGTGTGAGAGGAGCCCTGTTCTCACAGCAGACACAGTAATGCCATAGCCCATCACGATCCATGTGTGCAAAGTGAATGTGTTTTCTAAAGAGGATTACCAAAATGTCATATTGGAGTGAACAAATCAAGCCAAGCCTCCCCAAAGACTGACTTCTTTAAAGCTGTCGTAATTAGCAAGCATTTTAGGCAAGATGTAGAGATTATGGTGTTCTTTGTATTTGGATCTTCTATTTCATTGGCCCTAGGTGGTGCAGTTTTACTTCCCTGCTTTGTAGTTAAAGGCAGAGCTAGATGTGGCATTAGCAAGAACATCAGACTGAACACAATGGGACACAACTGAGGTACGCAACAGAGCGTGCCCTCCATGACCAGAGAGGCTGTCCAAATGTTGACAGTTTGTTTACCAGGGGGTTTTAGTATGGGTCAAGGGATATTTTGAACTGTTCCAGGCTGCCCCATTGTGTTTGCATATACAACTGCTTGTACTGAATGGCTATGATGGTCTGTATCTTAGAAGACCCTCTTTTACTCAGATTTGCTGACTTTCATGGTGATGGCAATGTCTGTCTAATCTCCCGTCCTTTCCTGGAAATTGTGAATTGAATAAGGCTGTGTAAGCTGAAGAATTGTTTCTCTGATAAGATTGTGGTTTTTCACTGTTGATATTAATTTGTATCTTTATTATTTATATTAACTAGCTTTCTTGGCTATCCCTACTTGCGGCAACAATAACTGCTAGTCCTGGGTCCGGGCCAAGCTGCGTAAATGCCAGGAGAAAGCAGTCAGCTGTCCACAGACTATTTGTGTGCCACTCAGAAACGGCTTGGATATCACTGTAGGTACTGCAGCCTTGGAAACATTGGCTTCAATTCCTTGCCTTATGACAGGGTTACCTTGTGACACAAGCTATTTGTTTGCAGCCCCCTGTACCAGCCAGGCTGCAAACCAAGGAACTGAGCTATTCTCGGGGCACTTCAGGGGGAGGGCTGTGGCTCAGAGAAATGCAGTTCCTCCCATCTTTTTTCTACTGGCCCGCAGAAAGGAGCTGTGGCTCTAGAGATGCTCACTTCTAGGAAATAACATCCCATCTTGTGAGCTTGTCAGCCTGGCTCTGCCCAAGCCTCTCAAATCACTCCTAAAATGAGAGAGGTGAGGGGTTTCTGAGGCCACATGAGGGTTGTGTGCTGTGAGGAGCAGGTGCAGGAGGCTAGAGCAACACGTTTTACTCTCCTGCATAGGTTCATAAAGAAGATCATGCTCTGACTTTAGGGGCCGTTTTCTCCAGTTATAAGCTGTGACTTGAGGACTTCAGCAGGAGCTAGTCCCATGTCCTGGTAAATTCTTCCAAAGGCAACATAGAGGAGTAGAGGTGAAGGCATGACAATAGCCGTGATGGCTGTACTCCAAATGCCGTGCCAGAGTAGAGGAATAATTGACTGTATTGGCCAAATGACAGGAGATCGCTGTGCTCTGACAGGGAAGCGTATGCCCCTCTCACTCATAACCACTGGAAATGGGAAATGGTGGGTATTCACTGAAACGAGTAATACGAGAAAGAGACTGTTCCATCAGTTCCTTTGAAGAACACCAGTGATTAATGGGTGTCAGCATCAATATTTTCTCCTAGCACAAAGACTGCCTGTGTGCTCTTAGTTGTGAGGGGTACAAGGTTACAAACTGGTGTGTGGGGTGTATTTTCTGGAAGCTAGAGGCCTGCAATTGCTGGGAAGAAAGCTGCAGCTGAAAATATTGAATTTCTCTAGATCCCTAAGCAGACCTGCAGGTATAATAATTGATCACAGAACACTGTAGGCTGGTCTGAGATGTGCAGAGATGAGGCAGAAAAAGGCACCATTCCTCAGCTGCCTCGTTCTGCTTCTTGCTCCATCATGCTGTTTGTGTCACATCTGCTGTTCTGGGTTTTTCAAGCATCTCCTATGCCTCTGACCATCATGTGACATCTATTGCCAGATGATGACCGTCACTAGAGGCTCACCTTTGTATCTGTGTGCATATGCATTTTGTTAATACTGTAGTGTTTTAGATGAGTCCTTTGAGACTGAGACACCATTATTTTTCTCTTACAGTACCAATATAGTATTCTGTGCACTCATCGGGAAGCAGGATTTTTTTAGGAATTAGGAAGCATTTTTTCTAAGGCTCGGTGGTCTAAAAGTAATGTTCTGCACTGAGTAGTGTAAAAAGTGTCAAAAGTTTTTTAAGTAGCAGTATTGCTGCTCTCCTAGAACAGGGTAATAATCCAAAATAAGACTCCCATGCCACTGTAGGTATAGAAACCAGTGTGATATTTATTCCTTACATGTTGCAACTCTGAATAGTCAGATCTTCCACAGAAGCGCTGTCTCCTGATTTCTGACCTGATTCAGTATTGGGGGTGGGTACCAGCCTCATGAAAGAAGAGCACAATAATCCTATAAATGGTTGGGACACACTTGTACATCATTTGAATTGAGACTGTGTCAGTCAGCAGGTAAGCAGTTTTGTAATAGAAAAGAAGCTGGTTTGTGGGAGCTACCCTGCAGTCCCACCACTTGGAGCAGGTGTTACGATAAGATAATGGTCTCTTGTAGTAACCCTTGTGAATCACAATCCTTGAGGAAAAAGTAGGGACAAGCCCTTCAAATTGGGTTTCAAAAGCATATAAAGAGTTGACCTTACAGAGGTAGTTCAAGGAATAACCTAATCTTTCTGTCCCATATCCCCCCATGTACAAAAGCTTGCCTGAAATTGAAAGGGGGGGCAGGGGGGAGCGAAGCTTGTAAAAGCAATGTTGATACCAAATAAAGAGACTGGTGTCCCCACAAAATCATTTTACAGCCTCTCTCTGCAATCTGCAGAGGATTACAGGTTTGCAGCATGTTTATATCTGGCTAAGACCAAGGAGGGTTTGCTGCAAAATGGTTATCAGTGTAGAATCAAGGCATAAACAACAGCACTGAAGTAAAAAGCCTAATGATTTGAATGAATTGAGTGCGAGAAATGATGTGTCTTAAAGACAATGTTGCTTCAAGAAAATATATTTTCTGCTGTGGTTTTTTTCCCATTATTAAGTTATAGTAAGCTCATATATACTCACAGACTTGCCTTCTGCAAAACTAACATAATTTTAACAATTAAAGATTGAAGTGTGGACTTCTGAGATGATCCCTTATGACCTACACTTTATTAGATTTATGTTACCTTTTGATATGTTCTATTTGCTGGAAGCCCCAGCATCCTATCATTATGATTCAAACAGGCTTTGCTCTCTGCTCACAAATAATTGATGCTCCCTTTGCACAAGGCATAGTTTTCAGCTGATAAGCAGCAGGGTAATTGGCACCTTCACAGGATATTAGGCAGGGGAAAAAAAGCATCACACTTAGCAGACAGGAAGCAGACAGGAGAAGGTAACCAAATAATTGTGGCAGTGTAATCAGGGCTAAATGCTACTTGACAAGCTCTATATGTTTGCACTTCCTGTAGTAAATATTAAGATTTCTATTTATCAGCAGAGGGGTGGAGGGGTGAGAGGGGGGGTGCCTTTGCTACATGAACATTTGTAAGAGAGGTGCATTGTTAGCAGTATCTGTATTGAATATGGTTTATTCATTTAAAGACACCATGCAGTTGTAAACACATCTGTGTGAAGCATCTCTGTGGTCCCATGTTAGCTAGTGGGTGTGACATAATTAACAGTACTGTCATATCAGATAGGTGGCTATGAATAATACTAAATTGCAATGGATTCCTGTGCAGCTGCACGTTACACATTGTGTCTACAGGCTTGCAGCCTTAAAAACAAGAAAAATTAGGTGTATTTGAGGGAGCCAAGAAATGCTTTCAAGTCTAAAGTCTTACTCTGATGCAGATAAAAAGCTTCTTGGCTGCAGTCACTGGCAGTGTCACTGTGTCTCTCGAAATATTTTTAGTTTGTTTGACTTTGCAATGCTATTCTGGTACGACTTTTGTGGTGTCCAGCAGCTAATAGCTATACATTTATTTTGAAATTATCCTTTCAAGTTCAGCCATGTACCTGTTAAGACTAAAACCGTCGAACAAATGAGTCATATCAAATGTGCAATCTCATCAAATTTAGCTTCTTGAGCTGTGGCTGGTATTTTTAACAAGTGTGGCATTTCTCACCGGTAATTGCTTTTTCTTTATTTTCTTTGTATAGATTATGGACTTCATAGTAAATGTATTGGTGCATCTTTAATCTTGCGAGTCACTCAGATACTACACTGAGTGCACTGGAAATGTGTATAAATAGAAAGGTTAAAAATAAGTGTAACTATGTAATGCCATGCAGTATTTCTAGCAAAAATATTTGTTTACTAAGATCTACTTTTATTAGCCGCTACTTACAACTTCCTTATATGCTGTGTGAGTGTGTAAGGGGAGGTGAAGGTTCTATTAACAAAATAATTTGGTGATGAACTAGATTCTATTTTCCCTACATAGACCAATTCCTAACCTTTAATAGTTATTAAAATACCCTTTTAAATGTCTACAGAGCACCAATATATATGTATGAGGTTTAATTATTACTATAGGGTTACAAAGGCTGTGATGGTGTATTTTATTAGATAAGAATAAGGAGTGTCAGTGGAAATAAGACCTATCACATTATAGAACAGCTCATTCCCAAGACAAGCACTTGTGTCTGTCCTGATGATGGTGTTGCTGTATTTGTTTTCCAATTACATCTTGAGTGAACTCAATAGAGCACAAGGCATGATGGGAGAAATCGCCTTTCACTGCAATTACTCTTCGTGGTCTGCCCAGAAACAGGGGAAGAAACATTCTTACTTACTTTACCATCCTTACCTGATTTCCGAGTACATTCCTCAGTACTTGCACATAAACGTGAACCTGCAGCAAAAGGAGCCACTAGCAGAGCTCTCTCTGGTTTGGTCCTGTTTCTCACTTGCATGCACAACAGTTACACCAGAGAAGAGGATTGATTTCTCCAACCAATTATGCTTAAACATGCTAAGCTTGTTATTGAGCTACATTGTTGTTATGTAGAACACTGTGCTTATGTGGTACAGCACTTTCCACTGATACTAATTATTAAATGAGTTCTTGCTGTCTTCACAACGCACAGATGGTGACAGTCTAGGTCTGAGTAACACACATAGGGAGGCAGTGTGTGGTAACTCTTCATATAGCCTATAGTTTGGGTAGTTATGGCTCTGTGTGTCTCGCTGTAGTACTTGTCAGAATTAATATTTTAAGAGCTCATAAATTTGTTAGAATATCAAACTTCACTGAGTTTTCTTCTATGGATATAACATCTCCAGAAATAAAAATCTGTTTTGAATCAGAAAGCAAACATTCAATTTTTCTCTTCTGGGCAGAAATATAAATACCAGTTTTGTTGGAGAATACTCTCAGTTCCATCTTTAATATTGAGACAATTAAGTTTTTTTCCAGAGTTGTGGAGTGTCTACTATAATTATAGAACCTTCTGTTCCATTTCTAAAGCTTTATTTAACCACTTCATTGTCTTGGCCTGCTATGACATGTCATATATGGACTATTGGCATATGTGTTTGTTTATGTGTGCAGAAGCCTTACTTGCTAGCAGTTTGCAGCATTCCCTAGGTACTACATTGTACTGTCATTACTCTCGTGCTACTCAACAACCCAGCTGCTGAAAAACAATATTTCTGCAGCTCTGATTTCACAGACTAAACTAATACCAGCCCACGGAAAGCCTTGCTGCTGTAGATCACCAGGCCACTGCATGAGGATCTGGAGCTGAGCTCCTGTTGCAACTGCATGCATGGTTCACTGTGGTCTGCCCCTCCAGCCCCTGCTGTTATCCCCACTGTGCTCTGAGGAATATGAGGCTCCTCTAATACTCCTTGAATATCCTTGGAGTCTGAAGGGGTTACCATAGCATTTAGAGAAATTAATCCAGGAAGGGGTTATCTCAATACGCTCTACTCTTCAGGAGGAACAGTCTATTAGTGACATTTCTTCCTGCTTAGTCTGTCTTTCTCCTGTGTCTCTGCTTGACAAAAGTAAAGCGTACACAGAAAGAAAAAAAGTTTTAGCATCTACTTTGATGGGCAATCCTGCCACACAAGGCAGAGCACCTCCCCTTCAGCTGGAAAAGGATGGAGGAAACAAAGCATGCAAGTCATCAGATCCAGAATGAGACCAGTTTCCCTCAGTCTGTGCAGCCACAACTTATCTGTTGCTACCACTGGTAGAGTAACACCAGGCTGAATATGTGCACTGTTGTCTTCTCTGTCTTGTTGAATTGACCATTTGGAAAGAGAAACACAGCCATGGGGGTTGCACCTAGATTTTTGCCTCTAATTTGCAGCATGTTGATGCCTGTGGCGAGCTGAGAAATACCTTCTAAAATATATGCTCTCATGTGTTAAATTATGAGGAGGACATAAAACACAGCCCTGTGGTGTTGGTCCTTGCCACAGATGTAACTCTATATTAAGAGACTGTGCTAATAAAGGAAATATTACTTTTCCTCACACAGGACATTAACCCTGCATTGCTCAGACAAATAAAACCATAAATTAAGGTGTAATTTTAGTTATAACAAGAAACATACCCTAGCCTAAGGAAGAAAAATCTACTTCAGGCACCATCACAGCATTTGCCTTGGACAGCTGAGATTGAAGTTACAGCCCGTAGTAGTGTCCAGCCTCGTAGCACTCCCCATGGCCATGGGCGCAGCAGGGGCCTCTTGCCTTGAGGTATCAAGGGCTACAGGACCCCCAGCTCTAGAGAATCCTTGTGCTTTGGTCATCCTTTTCCTGCCGCGGCTGCTGTTTGAGGCAGTCTTTTGCAGTATTTCTCTATTGCTGGCAGGAATCCTAGTCAAGATATATATTGTGGCTATACTGCACAAGCAGCCTCCTAATCCAGTAAAAGTGACAGACTACTTAACAGTTTTACAGACATTCATTCATATGTCGTGCTTTTTTTTCCCCCTACATCCTGAGTGTAAATTAGGATGATACTTTCAATGCCAGGATGACAATTTGGCATCCTTGATATGATGTGCATTATTGGAACAAGGGAAGGCAGAGCCGGCCTGTTTAGATCAAGAGAATACTTAAAAGGATATTTACTGTTCTTCCAAAGTCATCATTAAGCTCAACTAGTATTTGTTAAGTTGTTTGAGGTTTTTAGGTGAGTACTATGTTATTTACTTACTATTACTATTTATATGGTAATGAAAGGAGGGCTGATCTTGTGGTTGAATCAGAAGCTGTAGAATCAGGAGATGTGGCTCTATGTCACAACTCTGCCAAACTTTTTTTTTTTCTTTTTGGTGACAAGTTATTTAATCTCAGTGTCTCAGTTCTCCAGCTATAAAATGGGAATAATAACGGTGCCTTGTTCCCAGGTTTTGCTTGTCTTATTATCGATAACTGCATTCTCTTTGGGGGTTAGACTTTCCCTTGCTTAAAGGCTTAACACAAAGAGATCCTAATCTCAGCTACTTTAATACAAATAACAGCTACAAAAAATAGTGCTATTACTACCTGGGCATCAGCATGACTTGTGACATCAATATAATGCTGACAAGCTCCTTACCTCTCAGGATTTGCTTTGCCCATCTCTGCTCCTAATCCTAATGCATTCAGTCCTGCTGGTGTGGAAAAACATCTTCATGGTTAATACTCCTCCCTCATGAAAGGAACATTACTCTAGTTTTCTGCCTATCTCTGCTTGTCAGGATGAGCTGCTGGCATTATATCCTGCATACATCATTGCTTAGTTGTTATACTCAAGGAAACCATTAGTTAGTCCTGGTATTTATTTCTCTGTGTGTCCTTTTATAGAGGTTCACTTCTTTTGAAAAGAGCAACCACCTCCTCTCACTTTTAAGCTTTTGCTGCAACACCTTTTAATGTGGCACAATACTACCAGCTCCTCTTCCTTCTCCCCTTTCACTAGTCAGCTTTAGTAGGTTTGCACAGGCCTTTCCTCTAACAGTAGAATGAAAATAGCAAAAATATCAGCATTGAGCTTATCTGTTTTTTCAGGGCAGAGCTCTTGGAGCTCTCAGTTGAGAAGACTGCAAGATCTTCCTTGGATGTTCTTGAGGATCATATTGCCCTATAATCAGCCTCAAAAAAGCCACCACCATCTCCAGGTAACTGGGCACCAAAAGTGGAGCCAGGCCTCTGGATAGTTACCCCGTTTGCAAACCTGCTCTCATTTCTGGACTGGACACCCAAAGGATTTCAGGTCTATTTCAGGGGTCCTCAAACTTTTTAACCAGGGGGCCTGTGCGCGGATGAAGTGGCAGGGAGTCATCTGCGGCTGCTTGGTTTCCCCCCCCCCCAACCCTTGGCGGGTGCGGGGGGGCTGGTCTATTTGGTCTAGAGCATCCTCTGTGGGCAATGTGTATCCTGCCCTAATACAGTGACGCAGACTGTAGTAATCAGGTCTATTAACAGGCTAGTTCTCTGCTAATCCTTGTTAGCAAGAGAATGAAACACATATTTATTCAGGAGTGGATTTTTCTAGCAAGGCTAGTGAGCTAAATGACAGTGAAGTCCACATCTCTATTACAGAGTCTTAAAAGATCTAAAATAATAGAAATGAAAGCTACCATTAAAGAAAATTTAGGGCCAGGTTAAATGCTTTTATGATGGGTAGAACTATCATAAATTAAAGTATTTCATAGTGTTTATTACAGTTTCAGCCAAAGGAAATAATAAATGCAATGACTGGCTGATTAAAAAATATCCCATTGGCTAAATTATTAGTGGGCAGTGACCCTAATTAACAGGGTAATAAACCTGAAGATTTGCTTATGATGCAGCTGTTGAGACACCACATGCTCCAAGGTAGAGTTTGCCCTGAAAATGAGAAGGAGCCCAAGGTTCCTGGAAGAAACAAACCAAACAAAAAATTGGTTGATGAGAGTCCCTGGGTTACTGGAACTGACACTACATTGTAGGTTGCAGACCATAATTGTCCAGTAAATTTATGGCTTGGGTAATAAGAAAAGGCTAAAACATAGTTCTCGCATAACATGCCAAGCAAAGTTCATATCCAAGCACAGGTTCACTTGGTGTTCCGGAAATAAGACTGACTTCTCCTATTTTCTTCATTCCATCTTGCAATTAAGCAGATGAGTAAACATGAAGTCTTAATTTTTGACTCAATAAAATACCTACTGCAAGGTATTTTTGAAGGTGAAGGAAAGAAACAACTGTAATAACACAATTCAGTGGATCTGATCTGCTTTGCACTCAGTCTCCCCTTTTTGCAATGTCTCCCTTACAATCTCCTTTTTTCCTGTCATTTACTTGTCTAGGTCTTTTTTTTTAGTTCATAATCTGATCTAGGTCATCATTGCATGGTTTGTGCAATGCCTAGAATGACTTGACCTGATCCTGATTAATGTCATCTTCAGGTTTTTTTCAGTAACTCATCCTGAAAAACTCAGAGAAATCTTAAGTTTCCCTGCTTCTCTGATAAGCTATAAACATAGGAGCTGGGAATTTTAGAAGAGCTCAAAAGCAGTCTCTGAATGTGGTGGTGAATTTTATCTTTGGAAATAATGGCAAATTTTAAATATGAATTATTTGTGCAGGTTTATAGATTTAAGTAAGGGATGGTTAATTTAATCATGCTTATGCGTCCAGCTATCTGATTTGCATGTTTAATCTGGTCATCAAATGTCTAAGGGCTATAAAGTACTCCTGTACTTACTCTGGGTACAAAACTGATAGATAAAATTAAGGTCATTTTCCAACATCAGGCCTAATTATGTGCAGGGTGGCCTTCAGGCAGCAAAATTAATCTTGTACATTCAGTGGGGCAAAATGAAGAGCACCAAAGCAGAGGTCCACCTCATTGCTTAAATGATTTGTTTCACCACAAAATAATGTAAAAATAGGAAATTCCCCAGTTCTCTTTGCCTTCTCAACTGCTCAGAGAAAAGCCAGTTCTCAGACAAACCTGCTATGTGGATAGCTATATGTTTTTAAAGTTTTTTAGCTTTTTTTTTTTTTAATTCTTCCTGTTTGAAAACAATGGGGGGAAATAAAGACTTTTTAATTTGATCATTGTTTGCAGTTAGGAATGGAGTGATCCCCTATGTCTCTGGGGCCTGAAGCAAATTCCACTGGTGCTTTTGGGAGTTTCCTAACTGCTTGTGAGTTGTTTTGGAATCAGCTATCAGTGGCCTAAAATGAAAGCACAAAGTTCATTGAAATTGAAAGCACATAGCCAAAAGTTAGACTTGGGGACAGAAATTTACAATTTTACTGTTTTTCACAAATTTACAGATAAATGTAGAGGGTTTTAAGGCAAACTCCTTGGAATATGGGTGGTACTTTGTCTGTAATCACACAGTGGTTTTCCCCACAAATATACCCTATCAAAAAAGATCAAAGGCAAACCGATATTTTCATTGTACCCTTTCCTTGGCAAAAATCCCTGCTTCCCATAATGCCATCTGACATTGCTTGTCCTGTGAAATTTTTACTGCTACTGTGATTATTCAAAGGCATTGCCATAAAATATACATGAATTATGGTCAGCAGTCACCCTTAGTATTTGGGCCTGTGATCAAACATGAAGACTGTGTGTAATACATTTTATTGGTTTCGGGACCTTGCATAAGAGGAGGGGTGTCCCTGCTGCATCCTCCGTTAACAACACTGGCACGGCTGGAATCTTATAGTGTATTTCCCACCCCTGGTAGCTAAGACTCTGCTTCCTGCTAAAATTTAGAGACAACAGAGCATCATCTTCTCCACCATCTGTGTGCATATGTGTAAGTAAGTATAAAAATGTTTGCAAAGCTTTCATGCACTTCCTCCCTCTGCTACCTCCTTCCCCAGTGATTCAGTCACTTCATATTGTAATACTTTGTTGACTATTGATTTTTGGTTAAGGTTGGAGCCCAGTACAACTGTATGAGCATTCGTTGGCTTTAATTTGATGTTATGCTGCTGCCTTCCATTCCATATTGACAGGCATCCTCTTATTTTCAGATTGGTGTCCATTCACTGATGAACGCGCACTAGGGGGATCATGACCTTTTCTCTTATCTGGACAGCTCTTGGCTTCATGAACATTTTTTGCTGCAGGGTGTTATTAACAACAGGGTGATAGAACAAAGAAATGAAGCAATGGGAAGCACATCAATGTATGAAATTTGCTTTATTAGGATTCCCCTGAGGCCAGAGCAGTCCCTAATTACAGAGGTGTTACATCCCTTCTTGGGATAACAAACTATATTTTTAGCAGTAATGAGAGCATGATTTTGAAATCACTGTGTGGTCATCCTCCCACTGTACAGATGCTTGTTAATTCACATTTTCCCAGATACTGATTTTGAGAGAAACATACAACAAAAGAAAAGCTAAACATCTGTGAAATTACCTACTACCAACTGAACAAAGCATCATGCATTTCATTATACATATTTTGAATTTTGAGCTTTCCTGCCATTCTGTTTCACTATGTAGGAATGCAGTGTAATTTGTAAAATAATCCAGTTTGTTAATATGCTTATGCAGAGACAAGGCCACAATGTATTAGTGATGTGAGTCTGAGTCTGGAGGCTCTGTTTAAATAAATACTGGGAAGTGTTATTGGTTATACTCAGATCTTGTCTGAGTATGCCTGGGAGATGAGCTGGCATACTGAATTCCCATGAATAAACCTTGGTTGATAATTCCCAGATTCTTCATTCCATCTTGATGTGAATACCCTATTTTAATCTTCTTTGGTCTGCCTGCTCCCAGACTTCTGAGACAGACCAAAGGTAAAATGAAAAGCAACCAAAATACGTTTATTCTTCATACACATGCTTGTTATAACCCATACATCTCTCTAAGATAGTGTGAGCTCAGCAGAGCTTATCTTAGCCTGCACAAGCTGGACATGCTCCCAATACAGAGGGGAGACTAAGAAGCCCCATTGCAGGATGTGTAACCTGCTGATCACCCAAATAAGCGGCCCCTGTGCCACTGCCACAGCTTCTGACCTCTCATCAGATGTGTCTGGCAGATTGGCTTTACTCAAGATTCTTGGTTTACAGATCTAAAAACAAATGCAGGCAATCAAAAACAAACAAACCTCCCCACCCCACCCAAAACACAGGAGTCAACATTAGCAATTCAACTATATAAGTACTCCTTGAAGCTTTCTAGTTGCACTCTTCTTTTCAGTTCTGAATTGCTCCTTCCTCCTTGCTTTGTGTTAGGCAGCACTGTGTGTAATATGGTGGTGGTGGGTTTTAACTGAATGGGCTGTGACCAGCTCCACCATCTTCGGTGGGTTATGGAGCAGTTTAACATCGGTGTATCCCATTGCCCTCTGTTGGGCTGACCCAGCACTACTCTCTTTCTGGGTCAAACCACTTTGGCTGTTGGTGAAGAGCAGCTCCTTGTGGGGCAAATTTCAGGGCTAGATGGGCACACCACGTGGTAAAATTACAGCTCTGGTTTAATCTGATTTTAGAGCTATTCCTTTGTTTAAAATTGAAAAAAAAAAAAAAAAAAAAAAAAAGAAAATCTTGTAGCCTTTAATCTTCTAGATCTTTTAAAGTTCTTCGTTACATCATGATTTACTGAAATACTCCACTTTCCTGCCACTGTCTCTTTCATTTGCTGTTTATTAGCAATGTTAAGCAAGCAAACAAACAAACCACACAAAAAAACCTTGCACTGATGAAAAGTTTTATAAGTGTTCTTAACTGCATTGTAAATTGAGGATTATACTGTGTCTTCTTCAGCCCATAAATGCTTTTTCTCAATAATAAACAGATCATAAAGGATGGAAGTGCTCCCATGTGTCTCAAAACTTTGATGGTAATGCTGGTCACTGCTTTGTAAAAATAACCAAACATTATTCTGGCCAGAGAAGGGGAGAGAATAATTTTTGGAGCCTGATAAGTAGAATCCTCAGCTGCGTTAAGGGATGGGAATTCCTCTGCCTGACTTAATGTGTGTTTAGTTATACAAGAGAAAAAAGCTTTGAAAGGTGCGATCACAGTTCACCTCACTTCAGAAGGCCCTGGGAGAACAGGCTGAGCTGCTGTCCTGCGAAGTGAGGAGGACAAGCCCTTCTCCTTGCCCTGGAGCAGCCCCAGGGACTGGTCCCTGGGCTCTAGCCCTACGGCGCTGCCTTCACCCAGCTCCCTGGTGAGCTGCCTCTGTGTTGCCATCACACCTCCCTTGCTGCTTAGGACAGGTTTCTTTTTTCCAAAGTACTTTTTTGTTCAAAATGCCAGGAAATGAAAGAAAAGTTTTGCTCAGCCAGAAATTTTTGAAAACATGAGAAAAAGATGCAAAATCTTGGTGCTGGTTTATGTTAGATTATTCAACTTACTCAATGTCAGAGAGGGATGCACATATGCAAGCATTGTTCTGTGCTCTTTATCCTTTTTAAGGACTGTGGTATTTTGTTATATGTGCTGTGCACTTGACCACTCAGGATTGCATTACAGGCATTTCCCTCACTCTGACAATAATTCAGTCAGCCAAATACAAATCAAAGGAAACTCTTAAGTGGCTCATTCCCTTTTAAAAGAAAAATGATACCAATAAAAATATTTGGCTTTAGCCCTCTTCTGCCCCAGAAGCTCCTTTTAGTCTCCTTTGCCTCTCCCCAGATAGTTGTTTATTCAATATTAAGCTCCCCTTTCCCAGAAGACTGAAGCATCCACATTCACACTTCACCAGCAGCATTGTGATTCAGTAATGAGGATGAAATGCTTTTGGGATCCTGTGCACATTGAAAGGCTCAAGCTAACCAAGCTACTTGGTAAGAAGATGACTTTGTTCAGCCAAGAAATATCTCTTTACTGGGCTCCTAAAGCCCACCCTAACTACTAGAGAGAGTGCTAATTGAAAGAAGAGGGTGTAATTGCATGAGACAAGTAATTTTTATTGAGTAATTTTTCAGCGTTAGGTGGGCAGAAATAGCAGAGCCTCCTATTAGCGTTAAGGAAAGATGCACAGCTGAATCCCAGAACCTGATAATGAAAGTTTTCCTCTTCATTGTAACAGTGAAAACACATGAAATGCCTCTGCAGTTAAATTACAATTAAATGCTTTCCTTTTTCAGATGGCTGACAGATTTATAGAGGGTTTTTCCCTCAAGTAGGCATCTTTGCGCTCAGAACTGGCATCCTTCAAAGTAGGGAGAGAAAACCTTACATACTCATGTGCTGGAAAAGAGCCTTAGGTGGCTGATCTTTCAGATAAAGAAGTGGTTCTAGCACTAAAAGGGAAGGAGACAGAGGATGTACAGCATCTTCTGCTGTACTATACCTGTATTGTGTCATGAAAGGAAAATGGAGAAAGCAAGGGGAAAATAGCTTCACCATCAGATGGTGTCTTCTGTTTTGGGGGGATAGTCTGACTTAAAAGTAAAATCTGGAGGCCTTTGTGTTTAAAACCATTTGGTAGCAAGATTATATTGAAGCCAAGGGTATGTTCAAATCTATAATCTATTTTACTGTAATTCAGTACAGCTTATTAAAGCAACAATGTCTAAGATAGCAGGCTCAAAATTTTATCTTACAATGCTATAAGACATTTACATTGTTTCCTAGTAACCACACAAACATGGGAAGCTTCCCCTTTCTAATGTAATAGTTAACTCAAACATCACGGGTATATTTGACTTTGAGGGTTCAGGTCTGCATTTCATGAAACAAAGCCCTTGTAAACACAAGAGACTATTGCCCTGCCCTGTTTTGACAGTGGGCACTCAGCACAGGCAAAGAGCTGAAAAGAATACCTTGTCCTTTTCTGAGTGCTGGCAATGCATGCAGCGTGGACCCCGGTGCAGGAGGAGAGGTGCTAGCTTTCCCAAGGAGTTCATAACGTAAATAGGCGGAGGGGACCAGGCAGGACACTTCTTGGAATCTGACCACAATAACATCATGGGCCAGCAAGACTTCTGGAGCACAGAAATGCTATGCCTCCACACACACACACTGGCAGAGCGTGTCAAGTAAAATCACTACCCTAGGTGGCACTCACCTGCGGAAGAAATGTATCAGCTAAAGGTATGTCAGCTTTTCATGCAGTCTAGTATCACTGTGTGCTACTGAAGAAGGAACAGAAACATGTTTATCCTATAGACAATTCTGCGAGTTGTTTCAGCAGGGAGGATGAAATTGCCAGAATAAGAATTTGGGCAGGTAACTAGAGGCAATGCTCCCCCTCTGCCAAAAATAGCCACAGGAACTACAATGAGTGCAGCTTGCAGAGGTGCTAAAAATAGCACCAAGCCCACTAACATTATATTGAAATATTGGCTCAGCACTGATTAACTCACTCTGCTTCTTACCACCAAGTATTGAGCCCTTGCAGCTCCCATGTCTTCCTCAGCCTCAAAGCAATATAGAATGTGTCTTGTTAAAATGAAAAACTTTTCTTTGGGTAACTAAAAAATAATTTATTTTCTGTGCAAGAAAACATGTACCAAAATGAAGTGTCATGGAATTTCACATGTGGGCAGGGAAAAATCCTCCCTCGCCCTCCTGACAGGGGAATGCTGGGAATTGTTCCTGTGACCATTGAACATCTGCAGCATCTGGCATGGTCAAAGCTGAGAGAGCTCAGCAACTTGCAAGGTTGGATTTGTCTTGAAGGGCCAGGGATGAAAGGGAAATAGGCTTCTGTAGCAACTGTCTTGTCATCTTATAAGCAGCCTTTAAGCTGTTTTTCCACTCAACGTGGACAAAAGTGATATCTTCTGTACTTACCC
Source organism: Falco punctatus (assembly GCF_963210335.1). Classification (NCBI taxonomy): domain Eukaryota; kingdom Metazoa; phylum Chordata; class Aves; order Falconiformes; family Falconidae; genus Falco; species Falco punctatus. Next base: position 56,093,746 of record NC_137587.1, read on the forward strand.
GAGTGTGATTATGAAAAGCTATTTTACCCTGATATGGAGCAAAGTGCAGTAAGAAGTGGTACTTGTGTTATTTTTAAACTATAGCCAAGTGAATTGCTGGTCAATCCATTTAGGTGTAACATGAACAAAAAATAAATTAATTTGGTCCAGTATTTAGTATTGACAAACAAGAATCTGTTGGTGCCAGATTTGTACAAATAATACCTGGTTTGCAGGGCAAGTTTTCACTTACTTTTTTTTATCCGGTATTGACACGTTACACTGAAATACATGGGATACTTGGAACTTGTGGAACATTCACTGCATCCAAATTAAAATGGCTCTTCAAGAGCTCCTGGAGCTCCCCAGTGCTAGAAATGTTGCAAAGGACAGTTTGTGATGAACAGAGGCAATCCCAAAAGCATCTGTTCACTATAGAGCAAAGTTCTTCACTGCTTTAGGGGAGAGAGGGGTTGGTATTTTCCTCTGTGCATGTTTTTTTCAGCTAGGACCACGTAAATTTTTGTAACAAAGTCTGAACATGGTTTACATTAATTTTGGCTTCCATTACGAATGGCAGACTTTCACAAAGACCAAGAAGTGGTGAAAGCAAATCTGGGATTACTGGCACATGGCCAGAGGATGAGAACATTTGTGATGTGGGAAGAAGGGAAAAAATTAAAGCTAATTCAGTAATATCCAGGCCAAAAACTTTCTGCTGAACTCTGAGATAAAGGCATTTGTTTAAATTGGCAGTGATCTTACACCATCATAAGGGTGGCCAAAAAATGTTTGGGGTGATACAGATCTCCCGAAGTGCCTGACATAGGGCTCAGCTGTTTTTCTTTGGCTTGTGAGTCGAACCCTTCAATTTACTAGCCATGTCCTCCTAGTGGATTCTAAATCCTTCTAGATTTTGTTGCCATCAGAGAAACTCAAGGACAGCGAGCACTCTCAGGATGTATTTTTTCAAAGTACTTAACATTGAATTAATGGCTGCTAGGCTGGCTGATATTGGTCATCCTGAAAAATCTATCTGCAGCTAGAAGTTGTAACTATCAACTATTTTATAATAATTACTGAAAACAGAGGGTGTTTCCACATATTGAGCAGAGACCTGTGCTATGGGCAGAGGCACCAGGGGCCAGGAGCTCTCAACCAGGGAGAGAGTTCAGGAGCCTGCCTCGCACATACTGCAGGCCCCTTCTCTTCCCATCTACACACGTGTACTCGGAAAAATTAGTTTGCTATGGTCAAAGCAGCACAGACAGCATCCTTTGAAATAATTATTACAAACACCATTTCAAAGCTTATTTTCAAAACCAGATGCTACGTTTTAATGACAAGCTTTGAAACTTAGCCATGACAAAGCTTGGAGGGTTTTCGATACAGTAATTTTTGTAAAATGTACAAATGTACAAAAACTCAAATACCCATATAAAACATCTTGCCTGTTTTCCCAGCACTAAATGAATCATATCTGTCACTTACTTGACATCCACTAATGTTTGATAGTCTTCACTTTGCTTTACTGCTAGTTCCACATGAAAGTTGTGGCAGTGAGCAACGGGTCGCGCAATTGCTCCTGGTCCATGTGCATAGTTAGTTTATGTACACAGCGATACGTACAGCTCCTTATCAGAGCTGAGATGAGTGGAGGAAGCCATACAAAGATACACAAATAGATTGACGCCGTGATAGAAAGGGTTTTTTTGCGACTCTGAGGTGCTTGCAGCTTGTTCCTCTATAGAAACCACTGCAAAATTGCTACTTTTGAACCAAGTGATTAAATACCAGGTTTGAGGTCTGACATTCATGTGACATCTGTAACCTTTTGTTGAGCTCAACTGAAACTGTTGAAGTTCTTTACTGCACTGTGTTTTACAGAGAAAACATGTAACAAAACATGCTACCTGGGGCTTCCCCCGCGTTTGTCTGCATCTGTAAAACCTCACCAAAGAAGTCCACTGACGCAGCTGTAAAACAAAATTAAATATTAGTGTAAGAGGGTTAAAAGTAAAATACTCCATAATATCTCAGGTAATTTACACGTTAAAGAGAAGAGTGGAATGAATTACGATGTCATGTCAGGAGCCACGTTTCAACCCCAAATCTGCCAATCATTACAAAGCTGAGTTTGTTGGGCCTTAGATACAGGGACCTTGCCAACTGCCTCGGGCAACATCCATACTTATTAGACAACATGGACCCTGGGGAGCTTTTCCGAGCGTGGCCCTCACCACCTGGCTGAAGCAGAGAGTAATGAAAGGCAGCACTACAACAAAGCACGAAGTGACTACAGCCCTGGCTGCAGAGCATGAATCCAGTGCCTACCAGGGCAAGTAGGCTTAGTCCCAGGGGACAGACAGACATGTTAGATTTGTTTTTCACATCTTCTGTATTTAGCACTTTTGTCAGAAGGTGCTCCAAAAATCTGTGTAACATCCCCGTTTCATACAGTGGTGAGCCTGTGGTCTTTGCTTGACTTTGCAATCCCTGCAAAGCAGCAGCAGTTTCCCTTCAGCTGGATGGAGCTTCTCGGGGGTCGTTTTGTTGCTTTGTGATTTAGACATGGGCAGATGTAGGGTCGGATTATTGATCCGCCGGCGGTTCCTCCTGCTGTGTTGGGTCTCAGAGCCTAGAGGGAGCCAGCTACTCGGGCTGTGCTCCGGGGAGGAGGAGGAGGAGGAGGAGGAGAGCTTTCATAATGACAGAGCTGAATTTTTTCTGAGCGTTTTCTTTGCTCTTTTAGTAAAGTCAAGTGTGAATATTTTCCAAAAGAAATGCCTGCCTGATGTAGGTTTTGCAGATAATTCTATACTCTGCTCAGGCAAAGGATTGGAAATAAATCAGAAAAGCAATTTTAAAAGCTGAAAGAAATATCTAAAATTGTCACCCGTGTCATAGGCAATGGGGATACTTTTAAAGTCTTTATTCATTGTAGTGTAGGGTACAATAATATTTACAGATTTTTCTACCCTAGTTAAAGCAGTTGGTCAGTACACTCTGTGTTTATGGTTTTTTTCTGCCACAACCTGCTTTGTGGAGGACTTAAAGGTAAAGCTTGTACAAAGTCATATTTCAGCAGTTCCGACAGGGAAATCAAGTAAATTTTGGTTTCTATTCAGAGTGGGCTGGGGAAGAGGAGCATCAGTAAGGTAGGAAGGTATTGTGCTGAGCACAGGGGCTGTCAGTTCTGCCTCCTTTAACAGATCACCTTAGATTTTCCATTCTCTTTCCACATAATGTGGGAAGCACTTACTCCACCTCTGTATGGTTTTTACACATAGGTATTTACAAAATCCAAATCCAGTGAACTGTTTGTTTATCTGTTATCAGATTGTAGCTGCAAGGTATGTTCAAAGCACTGCTGGATTTAATCTTAGGGAGAGTGTGAAAATAATGATGATTACTTAGAACGCTTATTTCCACGTTTAGCCATATCTGTATGTATTTTAAGTGCGTATCAACAAGGGGACGAGTAAAAAGAGATAGTTAACACTTCCTATCTGCTTTTTAAGCCTTTCCATTGCTGTTCATCAGCCTTTCAGAAGCAGAAAGAATGTGAGTAGGATAGTGTGTGTGTGTGTCTGTGTGTGTGTGAGAACAATTCTATGAAAGATTATCTTGCACACAAAGCACACGGCCCTGCCCCCATTGTGAAGGCAGAGATTCCCCCGAGATTAGGCAAGAAGGAATTGCTTGTGGTCAGCAGAGGCGGGAGAACAATAGAGCCCAAAATGGGCAGCATTGACAACAGGCGCTGAGGTGGGTGGGAGACTGGCCAAATGTCCATTGCAGGCTATGTGGCATTGTCACTGACACCAGAAATGGCGAAAAGGTCTCAAATTAGCAATTGTTATGATTAGCAGGTGGTTTGAGAGATAGGAATTCTAGGGAAGTGATTGGTGGTTTAGACATCACATGCTATCTAGTCTGAAACACTCTTCACTTGCTCATTAAGAGGGAATTATGAAATTACTTAAAGGAAAACAATTCTAATGAAATATAGAGAACTACATAAATCAATTATTTAAAGGAGATGTGACTTTTTATAAAAGTATTACAGTTCCTGCAGGTCTTATTTTTGTGAAGGAATTCTGTCAGAAAATCTGGCAGGGAAACCAACGTTATTCAACAATATTTCATCTAACTAGGAAAAGCTGAAAAAATTACTCTGCATCATATGCATTCCTTTCATAACTAACTCGTGTGTTTAGATTGTGAATCTGCTCTTAAGAGAGGTCAAAAGCCACAAGATTCAAAAACAGTTTTATAAGAATCAAAGTTCAGAAGCGTTTTGGTTCAGAGTTTGGTTCAGTATAACCCACTGCACTAAAGCAAGATCACATAAAACAAAATGTGAATCCCCTTCTGTTTCTTGACTTTGAAAATAAATTCAAGGATGTCAGGGCCATATTATCACTGGCTCTTTTAAAAGCTAGGACTGGATTCTCCAATTTCATGGATGTGCAGATACCAATACTCTCCTGAGGACTGTCTCTGTTCCAGACCCAAAATCTGGAGCACAGCAAGTCCAAAGACACTCTTGGAATAATATCCATTTACACATTAACAGTCTGCTCTTCTCTTTCTTAAGACTTGTACTACCTACTCCTGTTCTCATAGCAGAGACAGTAATGACTTGTACCCAGCTTCAATGTCATGAGCACTTGCTGAGTGATTTGCAAAATCCTGTCCTGGACATGCTAGGGGAGTTAATTCTGCCAAAACATTTTTAGCTGGGGACCAGGACCAAAACTAAATTTTGGTATAGTATTTTATGTTTGATTGTCATTTTACTGTTCCTGAAATGTTGCAGAAAATACCAAGCTGACTGCATTAGTGCTGGGCTATATCACTGATACTTACTTTGTGTGCTGCAGGCCACTGGGCAACCATAAGATCTTTTTTGTGCTTGCCAGAACTGGGTTTACAACTATACTCTGAAGGCAAAAACTTCAACGTTGTTTTGGAAACTATTAGCCCCACAGTCAAGAAAGTCACAGCACACACTCTGCTCCCAGGTCCTTCTGGATACAACCAGCAGGAGTGTGAGAACAGCTCTGTGGTGCGTGCACACCCAGAGCAAGTGGGAGAAAGGGTGATGGCCCAAGGAGATGTCGTCCTTTAAGTTTTAGAGTAGTTGTGTAAAATAGAAACATAATTTCATGAAATGACAATTTCTCTGACCTTGCAGCAAGGGGAAAAGAAGAAGGGGGGGAAAAAAAATAAAAAGCAACCCATAGTCTATTTGAATTTGCAGGCATATGGCATTTCAATAGCTCTTCAGCTGCCATCACAGGGGGCTGGATTCAGCGTGGCTGAGACCTGATTACAGACACAGTTTAGGACAGCTGGGGTCCTGAAGTTGGCACTCAGGCATCTAAAATTTGGCGGGATGAATCTGCAAAGGGAAAGATTTCAAGGGAGAGGAAATAAGGACAGTTTGGCAAAGGAAGGTTTGGTTCCAGGCTCGTTGAATAAGCATAAATAAACATTTGGTCAAGGCTCGTTGAATAAGCTGAATAAGCAGTCCAGCTGCCCATGCCACAGAAACTAAATAGAATGGGTTAAAAATGGGGGAAATAAGCCATATGAAGGAGGATGAAGAAATGCCAGCTTTTACAGTCTTTGTCCTCATAATTATAGCTTTGCCAATATAACCAGTGCAAAAGCAGTTGTGTATGACTTGTAAAATTATGATATAGATATTATAGTTGCGAAGGTTTTCTAAAATATCTTAGAATTTTATATTACAGAATTTGCAGCAATCCTACCGTTAAAAATACCGTGTTTCCTAAAGATGCCTTTTGGTGAAGCCACCATGACAAACCCTTTGTTTTACATTCAGTGAAACCAGAGGAGTTATTTCTCACAAATGAGATCATTTCCAACTCTGAATGTGCACATAATCATATATATATTCTAAATAAAATCTTGTCAGAAACCTGCAATCTCCCCATCTTTCTGTCATATAATTTTATACTTGTAGTTTGAAGACAGAAAATTACACTGCAGGTACATGTTTGAGTGTTTTTCCCTTTGCTGAGAAGCTGGATGTGAAGGTATCTAGATTTCTACCTGTAAATCCAAGACAAGTAAAGTGAAAAAAGCCAGAGTCCCTCTCATACATCTGAAACAATACACTTTAAAATAAAGCTGCAATCAAATGTTACTAATAAAATATTTCATGTCAAGTTATTTTTATCCTTGCTGTTTGTTTCTGAAATAATTGGAGGAAAAATATACTGTAATGGTCGTAGTATATCTATGTGCAGGTTTTTTCTTGCTTCTTTCTCCTAAATGCTGGGAAGCACTACCACAGGTTTCCAGTGTATGTTCCTTTTTGCCCTTCTGATCACGGCAGCCACAAAACATCTATCTGCCTCCATTCCCATCCCTTAATCACTCAGGGGCCCTCAGGTGCAAAGCTGACAACTTGAACTTCTTTCTGATCCTCCACTTTTCCATCTTGTTGTTTATTTCCTTCTTTTATCGATGTATATACTGAGCATAGGAAAGCTTTCAGTAATTTTTTTCAACCTGTTGTGATTTAAATGTAGGTTTTGTATCATACCATACCAGAGACAATGGATAGTGAGGAATGAGGTAGAAGGCTTCCTTGTTGCTGTTGCATTTCTCTGAGTCAGATGAAGTACAGCAAAACCTCTTAGCTTGGTTTTAAAATATATGTATTCTAGTGGTCATTTGTAAAAGCGCCATGGGATTTCTCCCTGACCCTGCATTTATAAAAGTTTTGGGAACTTGCAAAAAACAAGCTGTGTACAATACTCACCTTTTCTTCTGTGGTGAAAGAGAGCCATCTTCACCGAAGAGGTGATACCAAGGGCTCCCAGGCTGTACAGCATGAATGAGAAAGAAGCCTCAGTGACACGGAAACTGGTGCTTTATATACTTTTTTCTGGGTTTAGTTGGATACCTTCCTTCTGTCCCTCTATTTCATCATTTTATTTTGAGGTTTGACTGGGTAGAAATCCGCAGATCTCTATAAGCATCTATCTTGTTGCAGAAAATATCAGCCAAGCCTGGGAAGATGTCTACCCTACAATACAAAATGTGGAGCTGATGTTTAAAAAATTCAGATTTTTTGTGAAGTACCTGGATGTTCATATTATGCTCTTCTGTGGGAAAGAATAACAAGGATTTTTCTTAAGAACAGAAGAAATAGATTTTAACTCCTAATTCAAAGAGGGAATAAGGTTTAAGTCACCTATTTAAAATTTATTTACAGGCATCAGAAATTTCAGCCCAAAAGGATGACCTTTTCAAAAAGCTGTGGAAAAAGTTAAAAGGGAAACTGCTTTGCACAGCTTCAGTGCTGCAGCTGCTGATATGGGCATCCAGTAAAGTGTATAGAATGAAACAGCACTGATAATCCTCATAAAAAATTTAGAATGGATGCAGGGTTTGAAACTTTTGTATCCCAAGTGGATTTTATTTGTTTGGTCCACACTGAAATAACTGGCTGAGGGCTCGTTAAAAGACTGAGAATTATAAATAAGGAAGTAAGAGAAATTACAGTTTTTCATTAGTCTTTACATGGTTGCCATTATTTATCTGTTGTTACTCTTCTCCACTACCTTGTGTTATATATAATTCTGTTTCTATCAAAAGAAGCACATGGAAAAGGAGAATTATTAGAAAACTTACCTTGCTAAAGATAATTTGCTGCCATCTATGGCTTTTCAGATGGAACTCAAATGTGTGTTGCAAGGAATTTTGTGTTGCAAATATTTTCCTTGTAAGAAATTGGGACGAGATGTTTGAATAGACTTTTAAATGAGGCGTCAGGTTTTACAAGCTTTTTTCCCAGACCTCCAGAAATTTTACATACCACTTCTTATGTAACTGTCATTAGAAAATGGCTAAAAATCAGAAGGGTTTGTGCTGTTGGTGGCAGATCCCTCTGTGTCTTCTCATGATGCTGTGACAATACACAAAAGCTGTGAAATTTGTTCAGATACACCTGGAAGTCTCCCCTTCTGAAGGAGGTAGAAGCAAAACTGGAATGAAAACGGGAACTTGTAGCCAGGCTCCCACTCCTCTAAGCTGAGGGGGATCTGGGCAGGATCGTGCCTGAACTTTTCTGTATTGAGAAGTTAAAATGCATTCAGAATTTAAAAGCAAATAAAGAACGTTTTAAATATGAACAAGGCTCGATTGACTTCATCAGCTCCTGTCAAAAGATAAGTGAAAGTTTTTTATATGGGGGCAGAGGGGAATCAGGCAGGGAACAGGTGCGGGAATGTCCCTGGAGTGCTGCACAGGAAATAGGAAGCTCTGGGGGTCCTCAGCTCAGGAGCAGGGTGGAGAAAGTGGGAAGAGAAAGTGCAAAGAGGACTTTACATTCCAATGGGAGAGCATTCAGAAAACCACTGAGTCCAAAGAAGCCTGGGAAATGGGGTTTTTCATTAAAGGAATGGATATGGAAGGCGAAATGGAGGCTTAACATAGAACCAGAATGTTTAAACATGACAATGAATCCAAAAGGATTCAAGTGTGTAACACTGGAGTTTGGTAAATACCTAAAGAACAGCCATCTGTTTAGGATCTCTGTTATTCTCCATTTACACATGCGGATCTGGGCTGACTTAGTGCAGCAAAGTTCAAATCTCTGCTGCTCAGTTTGGTTCAAATATCTGCTGCTGAGACACTACTAATACCTGTGTAGGAAATTCTTCAGCTTTTTCAGAATTCCAGCATTAGGAAGGCTGAACACCGACCAACCAGAGGCTTTTCAGGTCCCATTTTCAGACATTTCACTCTTTGTAGTGAAGTATGACCTTGCTTCAGAAACTGTGAGATAATATGCAAACTAAACAGTCAAAACAGGAGAAAAAAAAAAAACCAAACCAAAACAACACCAAACATGAGAGTAAGCAAAACCTGGAGTTTATTCAAAGCATCCAGTTCCAGTTGGTATTCATGGAGGTACACACATGCACATACATAAAAGACATATTCATCTACACATGTGACTAGCGATGCTTTGGTTTGAAAAAAATATGTACTTTCCCTCTCTTTTTTAACCTTATCTGTGCATTCTTGGGTCATGTAGCCTTTGTGCTGACTGTGGACAAAAATCCCCCCTTTGATGGAGGATACATGCTGAAAGGTAGAATTCTGAATTATGTTCTCTAAATTATCCCGTGCTCAGAGAGCAAGTATTGATTTTAAAAATGACTGAGCCAGACCTCGCATTGCAGTCCCCCCAAAGCACAACAAACAGCAGTCATGTGTTCAGCTACCAAGAGGCCACTGTGCTGGCATTGTTTCAAAAAATCAGAAAGTCATCAATCAACCAAATAGTAATCGGAATAAGTACATGGTATCTAAAGACACATTTTATCCAGTTACATGCTCCAATTCAGTTAGCTGCGAAGAGAATTAGAACAATATTGGACCGATTAACAAGTCTACCTTGGGAACTGTGAGCTGTTAAGTTATTTATTTTGCTGCCTTCTATAAAAGAATGAGGAGAATTTCATCTGCATAGTTAAGCATTCAGGAACTTCCCACGATAAATAACCCAGCATCTCTTCATGCTAGAGTGTTTTTCATGAAGCCTGATTGAGAACACAGAATTTTACTGTAATTAGTTTCTGTAGCTTTCAAATGGTTTGGACACAGTTGTGTTTCAGGAAGATTTTTATTTTTTTCCTCAGGAGCTGTTAGTCATCAGTGCTGCAATGGAACTTCACAAGCAGTAAAATTATTAGGATCAGTATATTCAAAACATCATTGAGTTTTATTCTAATGATACGATTTAAGGATCAATGCAAAAAGCACGGTTTAGAATTTCAGTCTTGCACAACTCAATTGAATCAATAAACTACAGTGTTGCTATGCAGGATGCACTTCACAATAATACAAAATATACCATTTCTAAAGAAATACACGGCTGAAAAATACACCATTCAAGTGAATACGTCCAGCTCTGTATACTTACAGCTGTCTTTTGGGAGATACAATACCGGAACAGGCAGACTATACAGAATGCTTTGTAAGTTAAGGTAATAGCTCATACAATTAAGGTTCTTGAATTTTTCAGTACTGGTGTATAGCACTTCCCATAATGAAATCTCCAGTTTTTAGGTTTAGAGGTTTAGAACTCTGAGGATCCAATCACAATTATATATAGCACATATTTTTCAGTATAGGGGGAATTAATTTAAAACTATTTTAATTCAATAAATCTAGACTTTACTAATGAAACTAAAAGAAGGTAGATATGTACTTAAGATGCTATAGTATTGTCTCCTAGGACTTAAGCTGTTTTTTACTTTTCAATTTTGCATACATTTTTAGTGTCTGGAGGGAAGAACATATTTCTGTATTCTTACTAACAACAGATACAATGAGTTCCTGTTTTCTTTCCTTAGAGCACCCCACCTGTCTGTGTTGTTTAACTATATATGAAACCTGCAAGATAGTATTTACACTAATTTGTAGGGGTCTGCTCTTAACTCAGATGTAGTATGAGTTTGTATCACACAGCCACTCCCTGCTCTTTGTTTCCTTAGCTTTCAGGAGACAGTAAGGTTGAAGGAGTAGAGCTTTAACTACCTTCTTGCCACAGAAACGGGTGGCTTTTCTGGGTCTGAGCTTATAAAATGGAGTTGGAAGGGTCAGAATTAATCTGTATGATACCTACTATATATTCAGCTACTTGAGGGTCATCATATTAATATGCTGTCAACTCCCATCCCTCTCAAAAGCACTTCTGTCCTTTCTCCTTGGGAGAAAAGCTTCTGGGCAGCAGTGGGTTATTCAAGACAGGTGAATAAACTTGACATAGACAATGGTGGTGGGAAAAATTTGAGTCTTCGCTTTCCCATGCAATGAGCACCCCAGGGCACTGAAAAATATGCAAAGGGAGCACTGCTGATTCATTCAGTAGGCCTATATATTTGGGAAACAACATCCAGAAAGGAGATAGGTGCTATTTCTTCCACGCCATTTTCAGTGAAAAGCGTTTTTGAGAATCTATCTAAAGGGAAGTATAGATGAATTGTTCAGTTCTGCACTGGAGCTTTTTGTTGTTCACTCCTCCAGATATTTAAGCATTGTGGAAAACCCAGGCCTGTGTGACTCGGAAGCACAACCCCTTTGTAAGCAGGATCTGTTTTTTCAGTAACTATAGTGCTCTTCAGTGTTCCAATTCAACTAAATATGCATCAATGATGAAACTAAATAAAGTTTTCTGTAGTAGATTTTAGAGGCATAAAGCATTTTATATCTTTACTGTCTGAGTAATAGGTCTCATTTCAGGGGCTTTTCCTACACTGATGTCTGTCTGTCTGTCTCTTTGCATATGTTTGTTTGTCATCACTGAGATATTGTCAGAAGCCTCTGCCCTTTTGAGAAAAAAAGAAGTTACTACACATGTAGGACACTTGCAAGTATCAAAATCAGAGCTCTTTTTGTCAGTTAACTGTTATTAATACTGTCTTTACAACAATGGGTGAAACAATATCTAAGCTCATTTGGGCCACATAGTAATTATCCAGACATTTTACTGCAGATCTGCTGTTTAGTCATAGGAATAATGATTAACTGGAGTGACAGCTGTTTTGGTGTGTGGTTTTTGGCAGTGGGAGCTATCATGGGTCATGATGTTGCTCAGCTTACAGATAGGAGAGCTAGAAATCATTACAGGGACTGTCAGTTGTAGAGCTCATCTTACTTCTAGAAAAAATATCTATTTTGCAAAAAAAAAAGAAATACAGAATTTTAAAGATCCACCATTTCTTTCCATGGAAGTAGATTTCTACAGTATGTCGCACTTTCCTGTTTCCCCCTTCTACAGTGTGAAGAATTAGCCATGGGGAAAATTACTCGCTACATATAGTGATCAATCTGTATGAAAAATAAAGTTAGGAAAGCCTTAGAAAATCCTGAATAATAGTGCAGAAGCTGTTCACCATGTGCTTGTGAGTCTTGTCCCAAAAAATGCAAAGTGAGACATGCTTTCTAAAGGACATCTGGCTGATAGTCACGGTTTTTCTTCTCCTTTCCACTTAACAGCAGACATTTTTTCTCTTCCTACAGTGTTAAGTTGACAGGTTTTTCTCTGAAGAAGTAGACTTGTAAGAGGTTTGAGTTTTTCACTCGCGGATGTTTGTGATTTTAGAGTAAGGAGGGCATGAACAGCAGAAAGAAAAAAGGAGACAGTGTAATTTTTATCTGTTTTGAAGTCCCATATGCTACCTAAAAATAGCTCTTTGCAGAAACTAGCTGCTCTTCAAATACCCTTATATTGCAAACAAAACTTACATGAAATCCAGGGTTAAACATGGATGCAGCGTTGGGTAAAATAGGTGTTTTCCATTAAAGCGGAACTCTTAAAAGCGGATGACATAAATTTAGGCAAACTGATGACAGCAAAAGTGGGTCCCTTGCCAGTTACCAACCTGCAACTGCCTCATCTGCCTAGGCCCATTGGCAAGTATCAAATAGCCTTAAATCCCCCAAACTTTGCTGTTAGCTTGATCCAGGTTTGTCAGGAGGGCAGAAGGAGATAGGGCCTGGCCACAATCCCACACCAAGCCATCATCCCGGGTGGATGGCTCTGAATGGATTCACGTGGCAGAGCAAAGGCCAAAATATGTTAGTCCCATGTATGCATGGTTTCTGTAAGGTATTTTATTTTTATGATAAAATTGGGACCTGAAGGTTGAAGGAAGGAGGGAAAGGAATAAAGAGAAAGAAATCTGGGTTCTTTTCCCATTCTGTCAATATTTTACTGCAGCCTAAAGATAAGGTCATAAAATTACTTGCTTTGTTTCTTCATCTGCAAAATGAGAAGCAGAGAAGTTACCTGTGATATTGTAAAAGTACAAATGTAAAGCCCTAACCCTCAAACCATTCTTCATGTATGTTGCAAGAGGTTTTTCAGATCCTAAGAAGTATATGCTGCAAAATACATTTATCAGAAATAAGCCGATTTACTTAATACTTTGACTTTTTCAGGAAAAAAAAACATTAAATTATCCTAGGTCTGTTAGCCACTTTATTTATTGCTGAAAGCCTGTATAAATTAGAAAATGTAAATGAGGCAGGCAGAAACATGTGGCTGCAGCCTGCTGTGGCAAACGTCTGTTGGGAGTGGAAGTTTGGTTCACGTTCCCATTCCTAGTGGACTAGAATAACATTAAGTGAAATTCACATACTTCAAAAAGGTTCCTCATTTGCAATTTATGAGACGCAACTGCATCAAAGGCATAAAAGCCAGCAAATGGTCAGAAGTTAAAAGTGACAGGTAGCCAGGCTTCAGAAAACTTAGTTAGCTGGTGATGCCGTTCTATGAATAAGATAACTTACCTCGAGAAATCTATAGCTAGACCATCTACCTTTAGATGAACATCTCTATTTTAAGGCAGTACCCTGCACTGAAAATTGTTTTCAATGCAATTTGCTCTCTTCTCTAGCAAGGGGCCGCAGTCACAGGTTTGTGGAGTGGCTGAGTATGGACCAAGTGCTGGCTTCCAGGTCAGCTGAGGAGCAACGGCAGGCAAGACAGTGGCTGTCCTTGGTAATAGTAGATTGCTGGATTGACTCCTGGTTTTGCTTCCACTTCCTTGACTTGGAAGCCAAAACCAGTGTGGTGAAAGGATGTGCAATAGATGTGATAAGTTCCTGATTTCCATTCCAAGGTGTCCACTGAGACCTGACATCATTCAATGCTTTTTCTGTTCTAGTTTTTGTGATAGCAGTAGATGCTCTCTTTGTTAGTCTTCCTGTACAGCATGGATTTCAGCTGTTATAACCCTTGGCTCAACCTACTCTCTTCTTTTACTATAATTTAAAGCTATTATTGTGGTTGATGAGTTCAAGTTCATATTGACTTCATATTTCAGTTGGGGATATTTTTTTTGCGTGAATATTGACCAATATTTTATAGTGCAAAAAAGGAAAACACTGTTTAAGGGCATAACAGCGCTTACTTAAAATGGTCTCTTCCACCTTCTTATGTACAGGTCCAGAGTTCAGGTCATGCCTGTTTTGCTCTCTCTAGGAAGTATCTAATGGCAGTTAGTTAGGTCACAAACTGCAACAGGACTGTCATTTTGACCTCAGTTTTAATGAAGCTGTCACTGTGGGATCCACACCTCTGGGGTTACACAGCAGCAGCCCTACATGGTATCATCGTTTCTGGAGGTTTGCAACTGCAGCCTGACCAGCCTGCCTGATGCTCCACTAGCCTGTCATGGAGAATATTCCATCAGCCATCTATGATATTTGCTTTCTAATCTTGTTTTCCTGTTTCTCAATATACCTACTAGACATTCTCAGATTATGCCCACAGAAATAACATTATTTTTTTTCTCATTTTAAGACTGTATTTGATAAAAGAATAGGTTTGGCTCAACTACTGTCTTTGCAGATGTGTTTTGGTCAGAACATGAAGGAAAAAATTATCCTGTACAAGGTCTTTACTTATTCACTAGGCTGTTTATTCAATAGCCACTCAGTAATTACTTCTAACACTAGTTTTGCCAGTCTTTTGTTATCCTTTTCTGTCCCTGTTATTAGTGTTGAGATCAGTGCTACTGGGTGGTTTTTGTTTCCTCTAAATAAAAGACTTGTAGGAAAAGGGTCATCCAAGTCTCCAGGTGACATTCACAGTCAATGGTGGGATTGTATCAGGACTCCAGAAGCCGACGGTCTGGACCCACCTTACCTCTTTCTGCATATTTAGGTGAAGACTGCTACAATCTGGTTGGTTCAAATCAACATTAATTCCCTCTGCACAATAAGATGCCCTAGATTTTTCATGGGTTTCATATACGGTTTTGGGGGGACTTTGCCCTTAAAATTCAGGGCAGATGCTTGAGAGGTTATGTCCTTTTCGTGACTCACTTCAGGGAGTTTCACAGATGTCTTTACTTTGTTCAGGCAAAATTTCTACCTCTTGCTCTCCAAGCAGAAGAGAATTGCCATTAGCCTTTTATACTAGGCTTAATTGCCAATTACCAGCAGGTAAACAGCCTCATAACACTGCATTGCTCCAAGCTTATTACACTTTGCAAAGGAGTCTTATGCAGAGAAATCTCTGCAGAAAGAGGGCTAAAAGGGCATTGAAGAATCTCCCCATTTCTTCCAAAGTTCCCAATACCTCCTTGGAGGTTTGAGAGCTCCTCATACATTCAGCTGGAATATCACTGTTTGTTCCTGTAAAAAAACTCACAATGTCACCATCCAACAGCAAGGGCAAAAAGCATTTAAAAGAAAATAAACCAAATGTATTTTGAAAATTGTATCAACACAAGCAAACATAATTTCCAAGTGATTTTTGAAAGATAGGAAATTGCATACGCAAAATGAGGTAAAGAAAGGAGCATCTGTTTTGTTCTGGTTTGTTTAATCCCATTTCTCGATATTTTAAGCAGAGCAGGTCACAAGCACAGTCCAGTGGGGAAGTTCAGTATATTAAATGCACCAGCAGTTTTCTCTTGCAAATTGATTATTTAAATTGAGCTACTCTCAAGTAATGGACAATACCCGTGCTTACAAATATGAGTTTGTGGGGAGATTTGCATTCCAGTCCATTGTTCTTTCTCTCTGTCCTACCAGAGACATCCAACTTAATTTCTTTGTGCTTATCTCAGCACTTACATTTTAAGATTAAAACTTACTGGGGGTTCATAAATTACTGTAAAGAATAATTTTTTTACTGCTTTTCTCTCTTTTCAGCTTTGTTTTTCTCTTTCAAGACCCCAAGCCATCCTGACATATATGTCTGGATGCAACAATTATTTTGCTGATGGAACTAATGCAGAAATTTAGGAAGGTTAAACAAAAAGTTGCTTTAACATTTTGGCTCAGCCATGATGTCTGTAGTGCAGGACTGGAAAGTAGGAAGCAGTGATGCCTCCTCCTCCAGCAACTAGCCCCAAAGAGGGAGAGACCTTTTTAAGAGGAGATAAAGGCATCAGTGGAAGTGGGAATTCATCCAAAGATTCTTGGAAGGGTACCCAGGCCCTAGGGGTTTTTTTCTGCTCTGATTTTTGGATAATTCACAAGCCAAATTAAGTTGTTCTTCTAAATCCTGCAGTATACACTGCTGTCAACAGCATCATCACAAACAGAAAGTAATTCTCTCATTTTAATTAACCACAGACACTCCTGATTGCTCTAGATCAACAGAGCTCTATATATTCAAACCTGCCTGTTGCTGTCTCAGTGAGGAGTTTGAATGTGAATCTCCATCACTATAAACAGTAGAGCAATCCTGTTTGATGTAAACAGTTTCCATATTCTTCAGGGCTAGCCCACAAAAAACTCTTCTGCAGATGTAACTAAATTTCACTGGCAGATCTTTTTGCAGTTATGCTTTGTTCCATCGAAGGTGCTTGGCAATTTGTCCATATCTCATAAGCCTTTGCTTTTGGAGTTAGACTTGCCAGTGCAGCTTTAAACTAAATGGGGCTGTAAATCAAAATGTCCTCATCTACAATTCTTCCCTGAGCATCTGATTACAATCATGCTGCATGCTATTTGTACAAGGATGTTTAAAACTGCCTATAAAACAACGGCTAATTGCTGATCTGCTTAATTAAAGAGAGCCTTTTGTTGTCACATATACAAAGATAAATGAAATAATCAGCTTTGGACTAATGAGAGATAATTAGATTATGCAGTCCGATAAATAAAGACAAAAATCCTGCAGATTGCCACTGTACTCTGGGCAGCTGAGATCACAACAATGTTTAGAGGTGCACTTTCCTGTCCTTTCTACTTTAGCTATAGTGGTTTGGATTTTTTCCATCCCAGGGTTAACAAAGCTTCCAGGCACTAATGACTGTTGTTATGTACTGTAATTTAGGATTTCTTGTTTAACAGTAGTGTGATCTGCATGGACACAATTTAGTTTACTCAAAATTTAAGCCTCCGTTTAAAAAAAATAAATATTACTGGATATGACTGTTCACTGATGATCTTCCAGCCTGAACAGATGCATGATGCTTACAGTCTTCTTCAGGGAGGGAGGTAAAATCAAATGGCCATGTTTATTGTTCTTGTTACCCTATGTAGATTGATAAACTAAGGATTGGTTTTGTCCAAAAGGTCTAAAAGGCGTATGCTCAGTGGGTGTTAACACTGAAGTCTAGTAAGAGAGGGTTACCTGTCTTTAGTGGAAATCACTTTAGTGGAATCATACGGTTTCTACTAAACTGGTGTCCAGAGCTCTAGGGGAATACCCAACCAGCTTTCTTCATTCTTCATTTCTTTTGTGGTCTCTGAAGAAGTAACTTTAGCTCACCAAAAGGTGCTCTTTGGGCATGCACCTGATGCATGCAAACCATAGGATTAGACAAGAGCTTGTAGAAAATTAACTCATCACACAGCTGTGTAGTATGGACATCATCTGCATGAACTGCTTTACCTTTCAGATCCACTTCTGTCATGTTGCACTACTTGCCCGACTCCCCCGCCCTCCTCTCTCCCCCACCAGCCCTCTCCTGCCTTCACAACAGAGGGATGCAAAGCATCTTGGTAATGTTGGCAGATCCTAAGATTTCTTGAGCAAATTGGCAAAAAAATCAATGAATGTGCCTTTGATTATCATTTTCCATGCCACAGTTTTATAGCAGCTCTGCTTTTCACACAACATATGTGTTAAACTCAGCAAAACCTTTGCTAGAATAGGGATCTCAATAGATGACAACTTTCCCAAGCAAGCATAAATGAGGTCTTTCTCCTGAACATTGCGTATCCCTGCCAAGACTCTGTTTACAGATTGATTCATTTTCTTCATGGAATTGGGTTTTGGGTGTCAGGAGCCAACACACAGGAAAAGCAATGGTTGCTTCCTAAGTGACAAGGGTATGAACTTCTTAGAGCTCTCACGCGCATCATGTGATTGTCAGCAAGTAAAGATCAGTCGTTTATCAGCATCTTTGTCTTATTTACAAGGTCAGAATAAAGTATCATCTTGACAATATGTCTTCCTACATTTATGGCTAAAGCCCAGCCTAAAGTAGGTCCTAAATCTGTAATCAGTCTTATGCTGCTACTATGATCCGTGAACAGTATTCTAGTGATTTTAATAATTTTCACCATATTTGCTAGTTAGATTAATCAAATATATGATTAAACAGCTGTCACTTTTTTCTATCTTAGTACTCAACAACCTGGTGCCACAGCCTCTACTGAGCACTGTGTGATACGGACATTCATGGGGCTTCATGCACACCCCAATGGGTCTGATTGTAATAAGCTTCCCTGTGTATGGAAGTGCATCATCAGCCTACAGGAAGAGCTAGACATTTGTCCCATTTACACGACAGTCTGAAGATGATGAAGATGAAGATGAGCAGCTATAGAAATTTTTGAGTATCTTTTCAAATCATCTCTGTAAGAAAAAAAAAAAAAAGAGAATAAGAACATTGAAATTAGACCTTTTTGCTAAGAAGAGGTATAGTTTGTCATTTTTAAAGGGCTTGGTTCACTCTTGACCTCTAGGTTTGAACAATACCAATGAAAACCTCCAGGGATCCATGCCAAGCTGAGAGGTTTTCTTGGAATTTTGATAGCTTTAGTCCTATAGTGCACTTCTGAGACAAAGTTAAACACTAGTGAATGAGAGAGATGCTGCAGTTTCTTCTCAGTATTGCCACATGGCACTGCTGAACCGGAAATTTTGCTTCCATGAGAGCTCTCCCCTGCTAGAAAACACACATGCTTTCTGCTGCCATTAGTAGTAAAGCATTTTACTGCTCTGCTGGCCTCAGACACCTCTTGATGACAAAAAAAGGTCCATCAGTTCCTTCTTTCTTGCTATTCATGAGCTTAGATCCTCTGCCTCCTCTTCTCTCTGTGAGCAGAGAAAGCTTCAGTCAAGGGGGCTGGCTGGATAATCACCCCTCTCTTTAGCACACCTACAAGACTGTAAATGCTGCTCTGGGTCCTGTGGCTGCCCTTGGTTTGCTGCTTGGTTTGCTGTGGCAAAGCAAGCCAACAGGATGCTGGGTTGCATCAACAAAGGACATCACCAGCGGAAATCAAGATGTCATTATATCACTCTACTCAGAACTTGTCAGGCCACACCTGAAATACTGTGTTCAGTTTTGGTCCCCAAATTAAAATATGTGGACATGCTGAAGAGGGTCCAGGGAAGGGCCACAAAGATGAGCAAGGGACTGGGAAGTCTGCCATATGGGGAAATTCTGAGAGAACTGGGTTTGTTCAGCTTTGAGAAAAGAAGGCTGAGGGGAGACCTTGTCACCTTGTTCCAGTATTTAAAGTGTGGCCTCGAAAAATATGGAGACTTCTTTTTTACCAGGAATCACATGGAAAAGACCAGGGGTAATGGGTACAAGTTACTCCTGGGAAAATTCTGATTGGATAAAAAATGAACATTTTTCACAATGAAAACAATCAGCCATTGGAATAATCTCTCCAGGGAAATGGTGGATTCCCCAAAATTGGACAGTTTTAAGATTCAGCTGGACAGGGTCATCTTGTCTAGAGTGTCCTTTTGCCAAGAAAGGTGGCAAAGGTGATCAGGTGATACTTGAAGTCCCTTCCAACCTGGTATTCTGTGATTCTATATTATGATTCTTGTAGGGACCAGAAGGCCGTTCAGAATATGTTCTGACTGTATGACATCTAATTGTTTCTAGGCTGTTTCCTATTGTCTTGCTCAACTCTGAGAAGCCAAGCAGAGGTGTGATGTTATGTACTGTGTAAGACTCAAAAGACAGTAGGTACTCGTATGTCTGCAATATGTGCCAGGATGCTTGCATGCTTCTTCTATGTCTAGTATTAAGGTCACCTTCACAGGGATATACTGTCACACTGACACCTATTTTCAACCTATTTTTCAAGCCTCTTAAACCTAGATTAGACCAGTTAATTATTTTAATGCCTTCACATTCAAAGTTAGGATGTTGCATGGTATTAATGCCTATTTAATTAAAGACAACCAGCCAAATCTTCCATTTAAGCTTCATAAGTTTTGCCTGTTAACAACACTGTGTTTTGTCTATCCTTACATGGATCACGAAATGGACACAATGCAGAAAGGTGGAGAAGTGCATTTAATTAAATAGCAGGCATAGGTCAAGTGTCTGCCTCATATGTCACTGTATAGCAAAGATGACTGCAGGAAAATCTCAGGAAAATCAGCTACCCAGGAAACCAGGTCTGCTGGAGAGCCCTGTGTTCTCTCTCCCTTGGAGGTACCATCCACAGAGCCTCCTGCCCTGCCTCGTACCTTCAGCCACATTATGTCATGTTTATTTACTCAAGTAAGAGAAGGGAAGCAGCAGAACCACCTGATAGGGTGGATGTTGCTCATCATGAGCAAAAGAAGCTGAACTGGACCCTTTGTTAGTGGGCAACAGCCTGTTTTCATGGATTTTCAGGAAGATCTATATACAACACATCCTCCCTCATTAAAGGCAACTCAAACACTTAGGAAAGGTCAACTCCTACCTGGGGTAGACCTGTGGGGAGACAAGAGGTTAAGGCTGGTAAAATTCCCGTGACATCTTGTATGGAGATGAAGAGATAGCATATGAGAAAAAATCAGAAGAAATATCATGTCCAGCTACTTAAAAGGAATGAGCTTTTAACTCCTGGAACTTCTGCAGTAAGTATTTGTCAGCTGATATCTGGACTGCTTATCACTAGCTACTCAAAAACAATCCCTAGCAGTTAGTTTCTGAGAAGCCTTTTTCGTATTCTCTTTATCTACTGAAAAGCTGCTGTGCTGCTGCAGGGAGCCGGCCAGTGCTCATGCATATTATCTGGAGGCCTGAGCCCTGGATCTGGACTCTCCTGACAGGTGCTGCCCAAACACAGAGCAAAAAATGATTCCTGCATCAATAGTTTGTGAACAAATTATTCTTACACAGATTCTTCTTTGTCTGTGGATGATGGTAAAGGGTTGTATTATATTTTATTTTCGTTAGAGATGGTCCAGAACTGGAGTACCTTTGAACTGCAGATTTAAAATAAAATTGAAGAAAGCAAGTGCTCACTTACATCTTTATTTAGATCATGTTTTGTGATAACCAGGTGCAAATTTGAAGAAGACAAAGATGTGAGGAGAGCTCCATCAAAACCAACTTTTGCAGTCAGTTGGGAAAGGTGATTTTTTTTCTTCACTAACTCCTCAGGGGTTTTGCTGATGTGTCTGGTCATTGCAGGATGACTCCTGTTCTCTGTACAGCTGAGAGGAACTGATGGTATTTGGTGCTGGTGGAGTCACAAGCACTTTGTACTGCCAGGTTCTAACTTTTCTCCCTTGGGGCTCAGCTGGACATGTCAGAGAGTGATGGTGTAGCCAGCAGGTTTGTCCACTGCCAAAACAACAGAAGTGCTGTTACAGTGTTGTTGAAGGCAGTGGCAATACCCTAATTAATAGGACCAGCCCATGTAGATTGAGAACTTGATGCTAAAACCCAGGAAGAACCAAAAACCCCAAGTCAAATCATCTTTGGAAATTAAAGATCCTTCAAAGGCTTCCCTTTTTTTCAGAAGTTCAAAACTTGATATCTATGTTTCCTTCTTGATTTCGTGTTTTTCCTTTTCCCTGGTTTAGCTGTCTAGTTGGACTCTTCATGCAGCAGTTCAGAAATAATGTGACAATTTGCCAGCTTGAAATCACAAGTGCTGAGCTTATTCATTACTAGGAACTAATGGTTCTCTGTGGGGAAATGCCTCCAAACATGGCTGGACTTGATGATCTCAAAGGTCTTTTCCAACGTAAATGATTCTATGATTAGCAAAAAAAAAAAACCCACACCCTGATGAAAAATATGCACACTGCTAATCAATGGCAATAGTTTCTTTCTGCATCTCCTGATGCATTTACAGTGCTGCTGAATATGAAGAGTGAGGTGGGAGAAGCGGGAAGGTGACATCTTTTCTCACAATAGGTTTTTGTAGAGATCAGCCTGGAGTGCGTGAGGGCACTGGGCCTCTGCAGGAGTTTGTGTGTGTTTTCAAATGTTCCCATCCCCTGTTGTTCTTTTCCTACACACCAGTGAAGCCAGTTGTGTTGCAATGTTGACTTCTTCTTTTCGGACACATTCATCCCAGTAGGATGAGGATGTGTACTAGTCAGAGGTGGGAAGTCTTTTTTTACCTTCCTGCATGCTTCTAACTTTAATCTAACCTAGCCTCCAGGAGCTGACTGCTGTGTCTCATCAGTAAAAGAATTAACCCTTGGCCTCTCCCCCCAGAAACATCAGAAAGTGTTGACACAACAGGGGATCCAAAGCATGGGGCAGACCACAGAGCAGGCATCTGATGCAGGCACATAGAATTAGACCAGGGCCGTTGCTGTAAAGAGGAAGAATATTCATAGTGAGCTAAAGTGAACTTGTAAATGTAGTTGTGTTTGAGATTTTAAAAACTAAGATGAATATGCTTTTCATTATCTTAAAAGCACATTACGAAATGTTTACAGTGGTATTGCTATTTAGATCTGTCCACAAATTCTCGCGTAGGACTAAGTGTCATATTACCTGCCTTCTCACCAAAGCTTTCCTAGAAGCAGCTGAATCCTGACAGAAAGCAAAATCTATTTGAGTTGATGTAGAAACCTCAGGGGAACTTTAAAATGATCCTTGAATAATTTTTAAATCTAATTGTATTTACACTCCCAACTGCTATAAGCCCTTTTTCAAATTCATTGGCAAACAAGTGAAACATTTCTGAGTTGTATGATTTATCACATGAAATTTCATCAGGGGTAGCACAGCTGAAATGAAATGCATATTCTCAAAAGCTAACAGGCAGATCCTGCCCCTTTTGGGTATGCTGGAGTTTTTGCCAGTGACTTTTTAGAGGGGAGAATCTTATTTGTTTAAAAAAAAGTGACTCTAAAGAACATTTAATGTCATGACTTCTAACATTTGCTGCTGGGGATGTTTTGAAGATACTGATGAGAAAGCAAGATATAAATTGTTAGACTCACAATTTCAATATTAATAATTCTTTGCATTCTCACAGCACTTTTCAACCTAGAAATTCAGTGCACCACTATGCATAGAAATGTATGTGATTGTAAGCTAACAGGGCAATCGTGTAATGTAGTATATGTTTTTCAGAGGCCAGATGCTATTTAGCAAGGTGAAGCCAGAGCTCACATCCCTTGGAAGGGGACGATGACTGAGAGGCAGCATCCTGTTACTCTGCCTCATCATAGGAGGGTAAAGCACTATCAACTCTCAGTGTCTCCACAGTAGTGGGGCTGCTGGCAATCCTCCAGTTCTTGGTCGCTCTTAATTTTCAGGTGCCTAACAAGGGCGCTTCACTCTCAGAAACCAGGGAATAATCTCTGGAGACAGAGAATCCTGGCAGTTCATAAAATAAAAGCCTGTCCCTTTCTGTTTTGGTCGCAAAGCATTGCATTCAGGATCCGGTTTTTCAAGCACTTAGTTACAGGATTTTGCTCTCATTTGGGTGTGTATACAGCTGTAGATGGGAATGCAGACACAAGGAAGATTTGTATCTGATCTGCACAATCAATTGCATGTCTACAGAGACCCAGAAACAACCTGGTCCCTCACAGATTCAGCAACATATATTCAACAATGCCAGGTTGTAAACACTACATCCAACACAGTATTTATGCCACTGAGTGCTCTCTATTTTACAGTAAAAACTCAATAAAATAATTTCTGGCACAATTTTAATGTGCATTGTGGTAAACAGTGTTTTTCCTGTCTTGCAGCATGGAGTTGTGCTGCTTTAGCTTTAAGGGGTAAATAAATCCATATAAATTCATTGGACCAGATGAAACTTGCAATTAGCAGATATGAAAAAGCTTATTATTACATTAAGCACATGCAAAACTCACAATTAACTGTGTTGTTACAGTGCTGTGGCTGTACTGATATCACAAAAAGAAAAAGCTAATACAAAAATAAAGATTTTAATACAAAAGAAAAGGTTTTAATGCAATGGTTAGTTCGGCTAGATCATGTATTCTGCCTTTGTCACGGGGCACAGGATAGAGCTAAGTTGCAATATTCATTGTACTGCTCCTTAGTCAAAAATGCAGGAGCACTGCACACACGTGGGATGGCCACAGTAACCGAGACTCACAGTTTTGTAGTTCTCACATCTGGTGATTGATTGCATTATTGTATTAATAGTACATTAGCCTGGTATTATTGGCACTGAGTTTTCTTGTTTATTTTAAAATCTGAGTAAAAACAAAACTGGTGGTATTGAATTCTGTTCACTTACTGCTGCTATTTGCTTTCCCAAAAGTTTGCTCTGGCAGAACTAGTCACAATATTAAGTATAAATGCTTGCAGACTTTTTTGTGGGATCAGACCCTTAATGTTGAAAAGGAATCAATTAAAATTCATATCTTACTGGGTTGAAGGTGGGTGCTGAATCACTGTTTGGATGAAGGTACTTTTAATTTTGCAGCATGATGGCTCTTGGTAACAGACAGGAAACAACTGTAAAGAGTAAAATCTTAGCAGCTAAGCAACGGTAATGTAAAACCTTATAAAGCGAGCAGGGGAAGACTTCCTATAGGTGTGTAATGAATGTTTTTAAATAAGAAAGAAATATTTTGAGTTTAAGAACTCTCTGAACATGCCATATTTTTTAGAAGCCACATAGTGACCCAAAAAAGAAGAGAGAAATCTAGGTTTATTTCATAAACAAAAACAAAGATGCTGATGCAGTGGCCAAAAAAAAATCTGGATATTTATGGGTCTTTATTTTCCTGTGTTTCCTGTAAACCAAGGTCCACATTAGATGGCAGATTTCAAAATATTTTATGGTAGTATTATCTTTTTATCACATATTTCAGCCACTTTGTCTACATGGAATCACATAACAGTTATAAAAAGAACATGTTTCCTGTGCCCACCAACTAACATACCACTACAGGAGGGCAGCCCATGGGGTCCTGAAATCAAGGAGCAGGATTTTTCATTGCTTTATTTTCTGGTTTACTCTTCATAGGAACAAAGCACTATTTGATCCCCCTTTTTTTTTTCCACTAAATCTCATTTTCTCAGTAGTTTACCCCCATCTATGTGTTCAGCAGAGGTATTTACAGCACTAATAAAAGCATTTTTCTATGAAGGGTCAAAAATCATTGCTCTTAATACATTTGTGGATCTGCTTTTGAACATCATCCATTAGTGGTAGCAGGTATATTACAGCAGAAAATGAAAAATACTTTTTTCAGTATTAGCATTAATTAATAAATAATTCAAGCTTATGTAAGGAAAGTCTTATTTCTTATATCCGTAATGATACAAGTGATCCGAGAACTGTTGTCTTCATACATCTTATTTTAGCCATCTACCTGCAGAGGGGAACACTACCATGTTTTCACTGCTTAACATGTGGGAATTTAGCAGCCTTCTCCTCCAATACGTTATGCCTGCAGATTAGAAGAGACACAGACTCATCCCTGGCCAGGAAGCTGCTGGCTCCATTCTCATTATGGGAGATTGATCAGTTTAGACTGATTACAGGAAATGACTGTTAACTGGGTGAATAAATAACACATCTGTGAGCAGAGATTTTCTTAAAATTTATTATTCCTTTCTCCAAAAATGATCACATAGAAAATCAGAAGAGGGACAACAGCATTCCATTCGATCACAAAAAGTTTTTCTTCATTTCCAGTAATGGCAGACGTTCATTTCCCAATTCACGCACAGGAAAAATTAAGCATTGTTTTCTGTCCCTTCGAAGTTTTCCTCACAGACATGCTATATCTTCAGCTAACATGAACAGCTATTAACACAGTGCTCTTGAGTAACTATTAGGTCATTTTGAGGAGGAGTGGTAGGTTGATATTAAAAATATAGAAGAGTTGCACATTACCTGGGCTACAGGCTGACGAAATGTCCTGTACCGTGCACATGCCTGGGATACTGGTCAGTGCTTCCAGAGTGGGCTGTTTTGATTTGGGGAAAGCTTCCCACACTGTGCAGTATGGCATCGTTTGGGGGCTCGCTTCCTCAAGGGGTGGGGAAAGGCTGGTCAGACATGGAAGTGCACGTTCACACACAGCAGTTGTCTGTCTTGAAAGCAATCTGTTACACCGACGACGCTATCTGTGCTCGTTTGAAGAAGAAAGTTTAGTGGCCTGCAGTGGACTAGAATATGTTATTCTTTCCTTTTTATCTTACTTGTAAAAAAAAAAATAATGTAAACTTTTTACATTTGAGCCATTCTCACCTATCTATATTTTAACATTAATGTGCTCCTTACATTCAGCCAGGTTTTTGCATCATATTACAGAGTTATTTGCTTTACCAAGAGCATGATTGAAGTTTAAAATAAAAAGAAATTCAATTTTAATATCACTGTGAGTGTAAACATGTTGTTTGCAGTAAAGTTTTCACCTCAATTTGCTTTTGGTGCTTATTATAACTTAATAAGTTTTTTTATTTAGTTTGCGAAGTACCCCTTTTTAGCCTCTAGTTGCTGGGTGACACCATCTGTGATTTCCAATGAAATTAAATTAAGTGAAAATTCAGTCAACAAAAAGACTGTTGCTTCCACAACTTCACTGAGTGGCTTGGGATCATATGTAAGTGACAGGTCTTTCGCACGGGGAGCATAATCCCTGTGTGAGCCAGCGTAACTTCAAGGAGATTTCCCAGAGAATGGAGTAGCCAACATACTATTTGCAGTGTATCATGCCCAGTTTAATTAATGATTAATTATCATTAATGACCCTGGCTCAGCCCTTCTTGACAATAGGCAGAGTGACCTCTCCATTACTCTTCAATGAGAAGCCCATCTCCAGGTACATCTTTTATGATGTCCCCAGAGTTTGTTACCTGAGCAGTCCCCTGCACACACGCAAGATTCCTCCAGCTGAGACAGGCCATGCAGAGCAATGTGCTGAGCAGAGGGCACAAGTGTTTTGCTTAGAGACTGAAGTATGGGCAACAATTACACATTTGTTAGTGTTAATATTCCTGAACAAACTGCTAGGATCTGAGGTTTGTGCAAGAGCAAGCAAATGAGGGAATTACAAATAAATGTTTTGCATAATTAAGAAAAGAGATGTTTTTGCATCTGCCATTCTCTCCTTTTCCTTTCTGCTGAGATGCACTTCATTACTTTATTTTCTCCTTTCCCATAACCGTATTATAATATTCTCTTTAACCAGTTCATAACAGGAAGCATAATGACTGAGAGTTCAACAAAATACCAGTAAAAACATCCCTTGGGAAACAGTTAAGTGGTCAAAGCTTGGAAATGTGGTTTATATTATTGTATCTGCACTGACATTTTGCTCGCTTCCCCACACTTTTTTGTGAACATATCTGAATAAAAGGTATAAACTAATTCCCCTTCCACCATACTCCCCTTTGAGTCAGAAAGATACATTTATTTTTCACCACCTAATTTTCACAGGATTTTCCAATAGGACTTCACACAGTCCATGGCCTAGATGACTCATAGCATAGTTACCAAGGAATAGAAGTAGTGATTTCCACCGCAGTGGTGAGCTAATTTAATAATGGACACAAACAAAACCAGAACATCAGGGTATATGATGATAATCCCTGCACTTCCCAGCAAACGCTTTGAGAAAGTGGGGATCAATGTCTAATAGTATTGGTTATTATTAGTATCTTCCTGACACATCTAGCTTTTTTTCATCTTATTTAATACAAAAATGAGGTCACTTTGAAGAATATATTGGCAGAGAAAGTTGCAAGAAATCTCAGATGCATAGGTGTTTGGGTTTTTTAAACCAGAATAACTTTTTATCTTCTAACCATTAAGTTTGCAGAATCCCTTCCAAAGAACATGGAGTCCTCAGCCCAGGGAATGTGGACTACAGAAAAAGGACTTAACGGTTGGCACATAATAAATTTTCCATTTTATATTAGCATCTAGCTATAAATTTCTTTTCTAGGTAGACCATGTGGTCTCTGGTACATCTCCTTGAGCGTAACAGTGCGGTGATGTTATGCATCAGATAAACATCTGATGAAGGTTAGCAGTGTAAAAAAGAAAGACCAAAGCAAAGAATGAGAGATCAATCCAAATTCTTTATACTTGAATGTTCGATTTTATAGATCTACCTCTGATCACTTAGCATAGGTTGGGAGTTTTCAGTGAAGCCTAGTATATTTACAGAAAGGGGGGTGTGTGTGTGTTTAAGCAAAACAGTAGTGTCACCAGGTGTCACTATTACACGGAGTTTTTCTTTATGTGTGAGCAAATGGCCAGTTTGGGGAAGATATATCGTATTAGCTGTTCATAGTTAAGCATTTGCTATAGAGCCATCCTCTCTCTGCATGTGCAGAACTTGCTCTCTTCTCTGGGCTGGTGTCTTGCACATCATTTATCATGGAACAGGGAGAGCCAGAGGGCTGAGGTTCCTGCTAGGGGGAATTGTCCCAACTACTGTTGTAGCACCTCTGTTCTGGATTTAATATGAATACATATAAATAAAACAAAATATGTCCTGTAAACACATCACTGCATCTTCTGCACGGACACATTGCCTGCAGAGGCCTGATCATCTGCTGCTGTCTAGCAGAAGATAGATGTAGTACTAAGAGAACGTGCACCACTCGTGTGTTTGCTTTACAGTCTTGGTGTATTATATATCTAACAGAAAAAAAAGTGTAAATATTTGGAGAAGAAATGGTAAAGCAGAAGGACAATGGTGACTGCAGACTTACTTTTACTATAAAATTGCAGACATGAAATTATCTTAACAAAGAATAAATATTTGAAGTAGCGGTGTATCTTTCTCAGAGGACATCAAGTGACTTCCCATAGTATCTTGCATTTTAGAAATCCTAATTGATGTGTGGGTAATGTACTGAATGACTCTCAGACTCATCCCAGGCTAAAGCTTTATAACAAATCCCACTTGCACTCACGAGGAATGTGCAAAGAGCCCCACTGCTATCTTGGCACAGGTGGGAAAGGCATAGGCAAGCAGAGAAGAAAGAGTTCAGATGTTTGTTGAAGAAAGCAATATTGTCCAGATATTGCATGAGAGAGGCAGCAATCTAGGTTGATATTTGTGTACTATCATTGAAGCAGCTGGCATAGCTGTAAATATTTGATATGAAGTGAGGTTGGTTAGTTTTGAGGAAGATTTATGTTCAGCTTGCCTGATGGCTACAGGGTAGTAAGGAAATGTGCCTCTGCTGACCTCAGGGGCTGAGCTGCATGAGAAACTGCAGAGAAAGCACTGAAATAATCCAAGGCATAAGTATTTGTTGCTTCTGTCTCAGTAATCCACCAGAGTATGCCATCTTCAGCAAAAGGGATTTCTGGCAAATAAAACTGCTTTCAATAGCTGCCTTTCTCCAAAGCTCACTGGAGGCAATAGGAATGTTTAAGTTGATTGAATAGACTTTTGCATCATTCCCTGTTTTGAAGATTTCTTGCTTCCTACCTAATATTGTGGCTTGTGATATGCTGCACTGCAGCTCCGTCTCTGGAAGAAGCATTGTTGGAATTGATGAATCACTCTCCTTCCTGAGATATTGCCATACAGGCCTACAACTGTCATAAATAATATTGCAGTGATTGAACTTAAAAGTCACGATCTGTGGAAGAATCTAATCCCCTCTGAACACTCACAGGTGCCTGCCTTTCACTCTTTACCAGTAACTTTACCTGATTCACTTCAAGGGGTAAACCTCTTTCAAGATATTTTCTTTCCTTTGCTTAAGAAACACTATCCTTTTCTCTGCATGCTCTGACATTGCTTCTTCCTCTGAAAGCTGGTGCCCTTGGACATTTGAACCCCATTAAATTTAGAAAGCCCAGTGACTTGGTTTTGTTCCCATAGTCATGCTGCAAATCAAATATTTGCAAGGGAATTTCATGGGATTCTTTTTAAATAGATTCATTTTCTCTTGTGGTTGCCGATGCTAAGTATAAAAACACATCCCCTTTTATTTAGAAAACGTGAATCTGAGACCTTTCCATGAGACATGGAGCTTTATAGCAATGTAGGGAAAAGGACACAATGCAGCAAAGAAGTAATGACCTGGCACATTTAGTAGTGGGAAAACTGCAGGAAGTAGAAAGAACAAAAAAAGTTTGAGGCAAAGGAACTGACAGGTATGATATGTACCTGTAAACTGAGGACAAATTTTAGAGATGTGGGAAAGTGTTCACAGTCTCCTCACCTGTCTCAGGATATGGATGTGAGAGGGGACTTAGCTGTGCTAGAGTAGCAGACCTTTAATGAATAACAGTTTGTTCTTGTGGCTCAGTAAGCACTGTCCTGATCATGACTGCCACAGCCTGCAGGTGCTGGCTAGCCTGTCTCCATCTTAAGCGCTTGCTCCTGGGTACTCAAAGGAGGACCGGTTTTATTAAGCCAGTTTGAGGCCATCAAAAAGATGATACTAGTGATAGCTCAGGAATAAAATTAGGTAGTGCATTACGCATTGTGTGATAAAGATAGCTGGAAGCATTATAAAATAGCTGGAGAAATCGCCAACATTAATATTTGATTCAAGATCTTTTAGTTGTCTGTGGCATATTTTGATTGAGGAGGCTTGTAAGTATATTTATTTACTTTTAGATTTATGTAAATGTGCACAGTCAACATCTCTTGACACACCAGTATGGCATCCAGTAATATATACTACGTAGGGTAAGCTCATTTCCATCCGAGCAAAGAAGCAGTCCTGCTCACCCCATCCAAATTCAAAATAAAAATCAAAAACAACTGCTAAATTCCCTGAGGGAGCTCTTGACAAAGCAGGTAACAGCTCACAGCACTTTCCCTGGCCCAGCAGGGGAGCCAGTGCCATACTGGGAAGGGATTTGTGGCTTGGGGTCACAGCCACTGGTCCAGCAGAGCTTTGCCAGGTTCAGTGACCCGGCGGGTGTTTGTCCGGGCCAGTCTAGCAGGGCGCTGGAGGAGAGGCAGCTCTTCTGCTGCTCCTGCCCCACAGCACACTTCAGTCCTTCAAGCAGAGACCACCCGCAGGGGAAGCCAGGAGCCCCAGTGGTAGCAAATGGCCTCAGGCGGCGATGCCCAGCCTCCCCAGGGCTGGCAGCCCCCGGGCACAGGGCTGAGCTCTGGGGGGACACCCCTCTGCCAGCCCCGTGGAAAGCAGCCGTGAGCTCAAGGCTGAGCTCTTCCTGAGCCTACCTAGAGGCAGAATTTGTTCATGCCGAAAGGCGGGTGCCTGCAGCCCGTGCTCCCTCCCCGGACCGCATAGCCTTGCCGATGTAAATTTGGGATTGAGGTAGATACATGTTTGATTTTCTTTTTTAGTTCTAGCTCTAACGTCCTGTCTGCCAATGAAATGATGCGTGATTATCCTTTAAAAACCAAATCTATCCTGCCAAGCCCTAGTAAAGCCGCTTTCTAATAGGTTTTACTGATGGGGGATTTGTTGTAATGGAAGAGTCTTATGAAAATTATATGTAGCCTGCAATGATTCAGGAAGGTAGTGTATGACTACGCGGTGGCTGTTACCCTAAACCAGTGCAGCTGAGGGAAGGGGTGCCCGAGCCCTGTGTTGAGGCATGGCATCTGGGCATCTCTTGGCACACTGTTGGGAAAGTTGGCTCCTGCCTGCCCTGGCCCCAGCATCTTCCCTTCCACGAAATAGCCCCTGAGGCTGCCTGATCTCTGGGCTTTCCCTGAAGAACTCCGCTCCCCACAGGTGCTCATGGCTCTCTGCTGGACTTGCTCCATCGGGGAGGCTGTGTGCTGTGCCACAGCAGGCAGCCCAAGGATGCGCAGCACTTGGTGTCAAGGAGGGGACATCCAACATGTTTCAGGGGGGTTACAGTGGGCAGCTCCAGTCTGTTCCCAACACTCGTTCAGGTGTGAAGCACAACTCAACAGTGGTTTTGTTTAACCGCTTTGCTGTTCTCCAAACCTGAGCAGGTCAAACTGTCTAATGAGGGCTGGGTTTACAATATTTTTGACCAAGATACTTTTAGCAGGTAGAAATATGATTATTACCAGAGATTGAATTATAAAATGTTACCTTGTATTTTTATGAAAGATTTTTGAGAAAATTGGTGAATTTTCGGTTGCTTTGAAAGCATAGGGAAACATCTGTCCTTTTGCAAAATCTTTGCATTTTCTGTTTCCTTAAGAAAAGTGGAGTGACAGATTTCTTTTTAAAAAAATTAAGTTAAAGATGAGAGAAATTCAGCCCTCCAGTTTTATGTTTTTTCCAACAGCAGCATTTCACTGCTCTTAAAATTACTTTACTCTTTAAACTCCTTTTTCAGTTAACTAAAATACCTTTTAAACAGTTTTGGTTTGTTTTTTTTTTTACTTTAGTCTTATCTCAAGTGAGGACAATTAGCAAAACAAACTTTCATACAGGAAAAAAATGAAGATAAATTAGAAGGTGGTCTCCCCATTCACACACTTTTACTTGTTTTCCAGATCGTCTTCTCTGTTTTGCAGCATAAATTGAGCGAAAATGAGGGCTAAAATCTTCCTCTGACCCCATTTGTGCTCCTAAGTTTTCCTGTATTCAAACATAGTAATTTTCTCACTTTCATCTCCATTTCATGTAAATAAATGTGAGGTAAGATAGGAGGTGTCTTGTTCCATCTCATTCAAGGAGTAAAATATTTCAGGACAGAAGTTCTGCCCGTCCCACCAGGACACTAGCCCTCCTTACCCTAAGATATCACCATTGCCTGCTCCCATGGATGTTCCACCCATGGAAGGTCTCTCTGACCTTTCTTCTGGCTTCTCTAAGTAAGAAATAAACACAATTTTAGACTTGTCACTGTTTTCCACTGGTTGGCAACTTCCAGCTTTCTGAGGATTGCTTTTGTCTAATTGTTTTGGTAATTCAGCTGCAGCCTGCGAGACGACAGCGATTCCTTGTGGCTGATGGGCTGCTTTGTGCTCGTGTCACAATGTCTTTGGGAAATTGTTAGCTTGCACTGTGGTAATTCAATTTTGATGAATACCCTGTAACTTAATTTACTCTGTGGCAAAACACAATTGTATAAACAAATTGGTTCTGTCCACACCCATCGTACCTTCACAGGACATCATTTTAATGTTAACTGCTTTGAGTTATGACAGATTATAGTGTAGACCCTGAAGCGGGAATATGTTTGTAAGCACAGGGCAGATGGTTTTAATTTCACACTATAGCTTTAACAGAGATCGTTCATTGAAAGTGAGAATAACAGGCCAAAACAAAAAAGGAATTGCCATAATGTGTCAGAAAAGGTGAGTTGTGATAGCAGCTGAGAGACCTCAGCACAGACCAGGCACCATGCATGAGGTCCCACACAGGATCAAATGCAACAGCAGCTTCTGTCCCAAGGAGGGCATAGCACAAACACTGCAGAAATAAATTTTAGTTCAGCCATTATGTTAAAAATGTGTAAAATATTCCCCATCATTAACATAGGAGATAAAGTAATTAAAAATAAAAAGATCCTTTCTGTGACACCAAGAACAACCTACACCTTGCTGTGTGGCTCAGGTTATGTCTGTGCCATGGCTGCTGCTGGGCCTGTCTGGGTCAGCATATGTTGCCGAGCTATAGCTGCACCCAGGGCACTGCAGTACCTGCTGGTGAGTGAGGCAGCCTGGTCTTAAACTGCTGCCCCAGTCTGAAATACCAGTTGGAGCTCTAAAACCTGGGTAACTGCCTTGATTAAGTCTGATGCAGACATACCTGTGGTCATAGACTGTGGAGGTGCATCGCGGTGAGGAACACCTTTTTAGTTTTTAGACTACAGAATATCAAAGGTAAAGTCAACAGAGATCTGCCGTATTATGTTTGCTTTAAATTATGGAAGTGTTGTACGCAAATATTATCAAAGTTGTAATATTTGAGCCTAATAAGAGAAGAAAAACAACATCAGGGAAGTATTAACAACAGCAAGGCAATTCTGGTCCCTTCATTTCCTTCAGAGCCAGCCTGTGAGTTTGACTTTCATTTACACAATGGCGGCTTTGTGCAGGCACAGTTTTACTTGGGAAAAAGGGTGATGGAAGATGTTTTAAAAGACACCAAAGAAACTGACTCCCTTTGCACCACTACAAAAATGCAGTGTGAAGCCAGCCAAGCTCACCTTTTAAAAAATCCTGATAACCCTATTGATCAGAGTGGGATTATATCAAGGGTCAGATCAGCCCGGTGTTATTTCCAGAATCAATAATGGTGGCCATTATCACCACCAGTCCCCACCCCATGCTCTCCAAATGTCTGGTTTGAATACACAGATGTTTCCAGGCACTCTCAAGGCAAACATGTGGCACAAGCACCTTGCAGCTTTTGCTTGTCATGAGAAGGTGTTTAGCATATGCTCCCCATTTGCCACCTCTCTGATACAAAGACGGTTCTACTGAGTCTGCGGATACTCTCTGCTGCCCAGGTGCCTGGCACTGGAGGTTAGGTGCTATTTTAAAACCTCACTAGCATTAATGCTGCATCTTTTAACACTTAAATGCATGTAGAAGTTTGGCTTTTGCTTCTCCCCAACCCCTCTGTGCCTGCCAGTCTGCACTGCATTTAGTCCCTTCACAATGAGAGGTGAGGAGGGGGTGACAGGCACCCCACGGCAGGGGGAGGCTGTGTGTTCCCAGCAAAGCACCTGGTCGGCAGGTGGCTATGGCCAGGTCGTCAGGGAATCAGTCATGCTCTTTTGAAATCTTGTGTGTAGGTTTCAGCAAGTGGTAAAGACTAAATGTAGTGCAAATAAACATTTGAGAAATTTACTTTCAGAAATCAGTTGTGATCTTGTCTTGGGCCAGGGTGTTCATCACAAATAATATTTCTTGTTTGCAATGTCTGCCTAAAGATCTCCTTTTCTAATCTGTGGATTTGTTAGTAAAGGAGAAAGCTGGAAACTTAAAAAACACTGATCTAAACCATGTAAAGGGTACGGATTTAAGTAAGCATGCTTTGCTCAACAGCTAGAAGCCATAGGAAGAGCATGTTACTAGTTCTTTCTGTTGCACTGACCCGATATTGTTTCTGTTCCCCGATTGTAGCAAGCTTTGTTTTTCACAGGGAGCTTTGGTCGATGCTCTCTTGGATGAATTCGGTTTCCCTAGCACTACTGTGAATATTTGTGGTCAATAGAGAACATGATCATACAGACAGCAAATTGCACTTAAATTGCTTATTCACAGTCAGCTTCAGAACTGCTTTTGTGTCTTGAAGTAGTTTTGCAGGGTTAAGAGAGATTTTTAGCCGTAGACTGCATTGGCCTTCAAGAACTAGAATCATTCAACAGTGTCATAGGTGATAAGCTCTTACCTTGCACTCCAAAAACTACGCGTGGATCTGCCGTTTACCAGCAAGTAAAGCACATGCCTGAACGCTGGCCTCAGCAGAACTGGGTGTAACAGTGTCCTCAAATGCTTTGCTGGCTTGGGGCTTGGTGTATGAATTTAAGCTTGTGCATAAATATTTGCAGTATTTGGGCTATCATAATTGTTCCATTTTACAAAAATGGATACCAAATGGAATCAAAATGTTCCTCCTTAATGTAGAGCAGATATCTTTTAACAAGCGTTTTGGAGTTTGATCTTTTGAATTTTATTGTTGGTTTCAGGATTTGCTCAATCCTTCTCTGATCTGCCATGAAATTTTAGGTTATTTCCACTGAAGGCTGTCTCTGTATTAAGATGCAAGCTGCTTTAACAGTAGATTAACCATTGTGATTAATGATGATAATGGATGAATGCTTTTGTCACCAACAAAACTGCATGACCACATATAAGCTTTAAAAATAGAATTAAAAAATAACATTGTTTAATCTGTTTCAAGAAGATTGTAAATGCCTTGAGGTATTGATCCAGCCTGCGAGCCTGCTTATAAGGATACTCCCTGCCTGCTGTAGTGTGTGTTAGATACAATCTAATAAGAGCTCACTGAATAATAAACAGTGGTAGCCACCCAATCCTAAAAATTTAGATTGACGGAATTCCCTCCCCAGTGAAGAAAAAACTCTAGAGCTGCCCATAAACCCATTACTGTCCACTCACCCATAAGCCAATAGAAGATCTTGGATTATTGGAACTCTTAGCTTTAAGAGAAATTGCTTTCCTAAATTTGACCTCCCACACTAAATATAAAATATGGACCATCTGTAATGAAGGAATTGCAGCCCAAATAGCTATCATCTCTCGGTGGCAAAGGTTAGAAGGTTGATGCACATTGGTTCCATGGGGATGGGGATGTTGGTGACCTTTTGGCATGAAAATGGTCACTTGGAGCTGTAATGTGAGAGAAAGGGGTCGGGTATTAGCCACTAAAGACTCTCTGATGCTGTGTCCTTGTTAAGCTTTTACAGAAAAAGCCATGGAGGCATTATGGGAATCAGCATCAAATCCCATCTACCAGATCTGAATATGATACAGAGGAAAAGTGAAACTGGATATATGCTCCATTTAGGTAACATTTTTTCACTTCTTAAAAGGACAAATGTCATCTGAGCTTGTATAGAGCATTCATTTCAAAGAAAAAAAGTTAAAAAGGCAATTTAGGTGTTTGCGGATTAATCTTTTGTCTCTCCTGGACTCAACATTATATTTGGCAGCTCATGATGGGCCAAATGTCTGAGTACAAAGATGCGTTCCCTGTTTTTATTTACTTAAGGAATTAAGTATTGTAGAAAGCAAAACAAAAATACAGTATGCGGTTAAATGAAATTGCCACTGTCCATACCCTGTGTATTTTAGTGTGAATCCTGTAAATGATTGTGAGGGGCTATAGAGGGAAACACAGTGAACACAATGTTCCTTTTTGATCAGCAGCTTTTAACAAAGGAGGGATGCTGAACATCTGAAAGTAGGGAGTGCAGAGTTCACTGTAGGTCACCATTAAGGACAAGAACAAGGTAATGTAAGAGGCTGTGTGATTCCAGGTTGACAGGAGGATTTTAAAAGATCAAAAGTGTTTTATATATACGTTATAGAGGACCAGAAGTGCTTTCAGTCAACAGATGAAAATGCTAATGTTTAGAAATGATGAAAGCAAGACAAATGTGGTGGTGAATTCCAACTGAGTCATCAAAACAACAAGTATTCTTAGTCTGTGGTTTCTGAAAGATTCTTGCAAATTGTCCATCAGTGCAGGTGTGGTAAAAATGGTTATTCTGTCGCTATATGAACAGTTCACTGCATTTGTTATTTTGGGATAGCAGAGCTGACAGTGAGTTGCGGCTTGCAATATTCGGTCTTTTAGATCTAGATGTATTTGAATGTCTCTTAAATTTTTAAGCTTTACATTGTGCTCTCCCTTTCAGTAACAGCAACAGAAATATTTCTACTGTATAATTAAGGAGCTGGAAAGAAAAGAAAGGAACAATTAATAGCTGTTTCTGATAGAACCTTCATCAGTTTAGTGTGAAAAAGAAAAATGATGGAGTAATATTGCCACCAGCAATTCCTCAGTCAGGTGACTTTTTTGCTAGATCAATTCTGGTTGCTAAGCAACAAGCAAAAAGGCACGGTTATGTTTTGGTAAATCTTTTATTTTTGAATATTCTGTGCTGGAGTTTCATGTTCTGTACCTATTACTAATGCTGTAGATTCAAGACTCGCAGTATCTTACAAGTCATAAAAGCCCATCTTTTCTTATTTAAAAGGGATGCCGTTATGTAGTTTTCAGAAAAACTTTTGTGGCTAATACATGCTAGAAAATACAAAACTAAGCCAGTGATTAGAGAATTTGTTAAAAGAAAACAACGGAAAAATCTTTAAAACAACTCTGACATTTTTGGTTAATGATATCTACATTAATGAGTTAATTGCCAATACATCACATTTTATGCTGCTATCAAATATTAATGTTATCAATGTTATAATAATAGCATCTATTGATATAATTGAAGCTTGCTTTCCAATAGGTGTCACCATGAATAATACCATTGCAGTATTAAAATCAATAATAAGAATATTAGGAGGGCATTATAAAATGTCAATACAATGAAAACCACTTAAATAAATGCTTGATATAAAACAAACTGACTAAATATACTAAGTTATAATTTAAAAGAATAAATTCACAATCCTATGCGTAACAGTTTGGATGCTGCAACTTTACTATTCTTAAAAGCATCAGGCTAAAAGTAATAATGCAATGAAGCTATGAAGAGAAAGAAATCCTTGTACATTCAGTGAGAAAATATTTAGAGTATATGATATATCTGAGGAAATTATAAATATTGGAAGTGGTTTGATGTTGCATTTAAGATAAAGCCTTTGTGTTGCAACAGTTCAAAATCTGCTAGCAAATGTCAATGCCCGTCTTCCTTTGAGGTCGGTTCAAGCCAGGCACACAGCTGAGCCTTGGAAGGATGCATGCCTGGCTAGCTTACACAGTGTGTAAAGAAATCAGCAGCCCAGCACTGGAAGAGGTCTGGAAAGACAAAATTCCAGTTTCCCAATAGGCAGCATCTTGTCAATCTGTGGCCATCACCGTTCCATTTCAACAGTGGTAAGCAGGCACAAAGATAAGGGTCTGAGGGTAATTCTCCACACCTTTTGGCAACTGATTGCGATGCTAAAAAAGGAAGGTTGCAAGAGGAGTCTCTGAAAATTTAGCACATAGGTAAAGCCAGCGCTGTTTGGGTGGGATAGCAAGCCAGACAAATAGTTGGAAAAAAAGGCACAATTCCAGGGGGTGGGGTGAAACACCCACGCAGTCTGGACTGTTGTTGGCACTAGCCTTGATCCTGGCAGCCACAAAGAGCTAGGTGGTCGCTAGCAGCTGCCTGCTATGGGGGCACTTGCCCCTAGGCTGAGGCTTTCTTTGTCATGGCTGTGTGCCCTTGAACAAGGAGGAGGATTGCCTCGCCTGCACCTGCCTCTCCTGCACCTCTGCGGCTGGTCAGAGCAGAGGGGGGCTGGGGAAAACAGCCCCCAGGGACTGCAAGAGTGGCCCCCGCTAAGAAACACTGATGCTCAAAGACATGCCTTGCCACTGGGGAGTAGTAATCAACTGCAGAAAACCAATTTTACATTTCTTTCCATCCCACATGGCGTGCTGAGCTGGGTGGGAGGCAACAGGGTGTGCACACAGCAGCCAGTCCCAGCACCTCTCCTTGTGGCTGGGGGTGGGCAGCACCCACAGCGGCTCTTTCCAGGGCACTGCAGCATAAGTTATAATTAAACCAGCAGAAGCCAATGGTACTTTGAATGAGCATCCAAGTTATCAGCTCTGACTGTCTTGCCTTTTTTGACTGCCCGTGGTAATGAAGTCCACTCCCCACCAGGCAGGGTTTGCTGCTGGATATGCAGCGCATTTGAAAGTTTACCTGGGAACTCTGTAAATCAAAATCATTAATCTGAAGGCTTTTTATTACAAGTGTTGTGTTCAGCTATATCTGCCAAAAAAGTTTTAAGACAACTCAGATTTATTTGGCCAAAAACATTTGACATTTACTTCATTACTCAGTGGACTGCATTCTCTTTAAATAAATTTTCCTGTGATCTGGACTTTCACCATGAAAATCTGTACAGTGAACTCCTAGTTTATTATGCCTACTTGAAAAGGGTAATTTAATAAGGCATCAGTACAAATACTTAATTGTGCAATGGCTATTGACAATGCCTTTAAACAGTTGCATATTTGCCAGATTTAGCTAATGGAAGTAGAATTGCCACTTAATGTCTCAGTTTGCACTGGCTGAAAATAAATTGTATCTGACATTCCTTTGGCTTTTAAAGGACATATTTAGATATTTACAGTCAGATTGATCTATTGTTGCATTTATGTTTCTTGTGTGAAAAAGTATGAAGTAATTTAGATGGAGATAATTATTTACACATTCAGTATTTGTAATAGCTTCACACAGTCTGATGTTTCACAGACTTGAGATATTGATATCAGAGAGAGTTGACTGAAAATAACTTGACAAAATCTATTTTTTCCAAAATGTGTGGATTTGTCAAGTGTGAAATAATTTGCTGGAACAGGGTACCTTTAATGACATTTCCATTTGTAAGAAGTTTTGAAAAGTAAGTTACAAATTGTTCATAGAGGATTTTTCATCATTTTCTAAAAGTTTAGTTTCATTACATTTTGTTTGAAAATCTTATTGATAACAAACATGAGTCAAAAGAAAAAGTGTAAAAGCAAAATGATGGCATTTGGAACATATGAAAGCAATATATTCTGATTGGCATAAGCTGACATTTTTCTTAAGTTTTTGGTTCAGAAAACTTTTACAGTGTTTCATTTTGATTTAGGATGCAAAGGAGATCTGCAATATTGGAAATGTTCATAAGATGGGAAAACTATTTCATATCGAGTTCTAGTGCAGATGCATTTAACTTGTTTTATATTCTCTGTTAGAAACATAATTACTTATCTCTGCACTTCCCCTTTCCTCACACCTCATTTAAGAAGCAAAAAACTTTTTCTAATGATGCAACTTATCATCACATTAAGAGGCTCAGTAGCAATTGAATTATGAGTATTGTGATACTGCAATTTTTTCAATGCCCAGTGCATTTTTAACTTTTGTAATGAAGGTACTATAAAGTGTGAATCTACTTAAGTCTGATTAAATATTTTTTTTATATTTAACAATTCTCTGTAAATGTTAAGGTTTGTTTGTAGATTGATATATAAAAAAACTTTCTACTTTAGATTCCTGAATTGTTAAGGCATAACATTGAAAACATGTAAACATCTGAGGGGTGCAATTTATTTGAGTTAGGTTTCACTTCATTGTTCTATTGGAAGAGCAGCACTTTGTTGAACACAAGGCTTGGTTTTCAAAAATTGAGCTGCTCTCTGCTTGGACAACATATGCAGATACTTTTAGCATTTTAATGTCCATTGCTTATGCAAATCCAGGAATGACTTTGTGCCTTGCACTGCTCAAGTCACAGGGCAGGACCAGGGTTGGCAGCAAAAGCTCTACAGTTTGCGATCAGGTTTTACTAAGTTTCTGTGCTCCCAGGGAGCAAGGATGAGTGCTGAAACTGCTTCTCCTGGCTGAGCTGGTGACCACAGCTTCCTTGCTTCCATTCTTCCTTTGGATCTCAGGACTAAGGAGTGTTGTAGCCGAGAGCAACAGCTATTTCCATGCACAAGGTTTAATGTTTGAAGGGAATTGAAGTGTTTCAACCTTGTTTCCTATTGTCTGTGAGTGAAGAATAAGGCATGAATTCATGTCTCTTACGCTTCCCCTCTGTTTGGGAGTACTGATTTGTGGGTGACTTGAAATCAGACCTTGAATCCCCATTTTCCAGAATCCAGAGAAATTCAGCCAGACTTTGCTGTCTAGGACTATGCATAAACAATAAATAGTGGTAAATTCCCATATTTTTAGTCCCAGATGCTTAGTCAGAGACTTATGAACAGGCATGAACACAGGAATTTGTTGTCCTAAGCTCTCTCCAGACTAGAGATGGCTTCCAGGAGGCTGCCAGTTCTGAGTCT
This sequence comes from Falco punctatus, assembly GCF_963210335.1. NCBI lineage: Eukaryota > Metazoa > Chordata > Aves > Falconiformes > Falconidae > Falco > Falco punctatus. The sequence continues at coordinate 56,135,100 of NC_137587.1, forward strand.
GGAGAACGGCTGAGGGTAAATGGTGACAGTTCTATCAAGTGTGCGGGGCTGGAGCCATTAAGTGCTTTTAAGGGAATAAAAAACCTTCAGATTTAACATGGGAATGTTATGGATAGTCAGTGTATGGAATGTATTTTAATGCTGTAGTGATGTGTTTAATAACTTGGTGACAGATACTTATAAAACTGCAGGTTAGTCAGCTCTGAAAATATTCATTTTAGACAAAATATCAAGAAGCACCTAGATTAAAGTATATGCATTAATCAGACGAGGATTAATCTCTGAGACTGATGCTATGCACTTTGTACCATCCAGTCTTTTGCGTTGGCCATATTTAAGTATAAATTAAAAGGCTGCATTAATTTACTTTGTTAATTAGCCATTCACTTCCATTCAGGAAGCCTTTCTGCAGCCCTTCCAGCTGCTGACCACATCTGTTGTCTTCCATCTGCATGATCATCATGTGTCAGTGAGCCAAGAAACATGGCCCCGTGGTTTGGGTGCTAGTGCTCCACCTGGACGTGTTATGACACTTGTTGAATGACAGGGCTGGATCAATACATTGAGATTTGAAGGAGGATCAAGTACAGTGAGAGAAAGTACCATACAGGTAACGTTTCCTTTACTCCTGCTGTTGCTGTATACCCTGATACTCTTGTGGGCTAAAGTGCTGCTGAACAAGGTGCCACTTCTTTTGATATGAACCAGCAAGTCTGATCATCAATTTCGGTGTTTTTTCTCAGTTCAGTGATAAATTTTGGCACTTGTTACAAGTCCACTCTTTTTCAAACCTCAGGCAATTCCTTTTGAGGCATTTAAGGTATTGGGGGTTTTTTCCTGTGCATTTGGTGGGTTAATTTTTTCTGATGCATATGTTCAGGTGGAAATCATTGGCATGAGAAATAGTAGCAGGAAGCTTAGCACCTAGATTCTCAGCTTCTAAAACTTCTGATGTGGCATAGAGAGGAACTGACTTTCCGGTTCATAACACGATGTCCTTTTGTACCTCCTCTTGCTTGGCCAGCAACATGTAAGCTATGTGAATTCAGTCAGCTCACTAATCTTGTGATTCTAAAACAGTGGTTAGGAATTGTTGTAGTTTCCTTCCCTTAACTCTGTTTTTCCTGGCTGATTTTATTTTTGTTGTCTTTGAAATGCTCAGCTAGTTGCATGTCAGTTGACTTCTCCCTGAGAAAAGCTTTGCATTTCTGGGCATTTCTGGGGGCCCCTGCTGCATTGTACTCCCTCTTTCTGCAGACTTCTTCACAATGATCTCAAAGACACATGAAATAGAAAAAATATTCTCTTTTGTGATTAATCTATGCTGAACCATTTAATTCTGTGTGTTCTTGGAATGCAGATACTATTATATGTTGCTAAGGAATTATGTTTGGTTTAGAAAATATCACATCTTTCCACTGAAGAAGACCACTGCCTGCAATGTTATAGTGAGCCATACGATCTTATATGGAGAGGGGCAGAACACAAAATCATAGCACCGAGTGATGGAAGCAGTAGAGAAACAAGATTATGACCCTTGAATCCAGCAGGATTTATCGCTCTGTACTCAGTGGTCTAAGGACAGCTCAGCTCCCATGATGCAATGACACCAAATGCCACCTAAGCTACAAGTTCTCATATTTAGAGTTTGCTCTCAGCTGATTTAGTTTGCCAAAGTTCATTATTTCAACATTAAGCAGCACTGGAAAATTCCACTCACTGCTGGAGAGAGAATAGATTTTTGCAACTAAAAGGAGTAAATAAAAAGCCACTGCCTACGGTTTGTCTATGAAAAAGTGCGTGGGACCTCCTGTGTAGGAAAATGTATTTGTGTGTATTCATTCTTTGGTATTTTTTCAGCAGTGAAGCAGATACTCCAAACTCTCAGAGATTTACCTAATTCTGTTGAATAGCTTTTGCCAGATGATTAGAAAAGTTCTTCTGTTGAGATATGGGGCACACCAGCTATGTATTTCATGCTTCCACAGAGTACAAATCTGTAACCAATCTTTCATTTAAAAGCCTGTAAATGTCCACAGGGAAGATAACACTTTTCTCCCCTTGCCACTGTTTTGTTAAAAAAACTAATAATAGAGGGGAAAAAAACTTACAACAAGGAGTAATAAAAAGTTAATCCATAGTCTGGGGCCTTGTGTAAATGCAGTAAACATGAAGAATTTATTAAGTTTTTCTTATTCCAGGTGGAGATTGTTAAAGGCAGGCTTACTTCTCCTGAACTGTTCAAAATTACCTTTCTTGGAGTACAAAGTTTCACTAGGTGTCTTAAAATCAACCTCAAGCTAGATAGTCTGAAAACATGATAGCTGAAGCAATATGAGCAGAGTGAAAATAAGGGGAAAATTAGTATGGGAGGAAGCTCTGTGGGTGCCCTCCTGGGGCTTGTCCCTGGGAGAGGCCAGGGGGGACAGGCTGGTGCCCTTCAAGAGGGATGGGCACCTCCGGAGAAGGGAAGGGACTCAGCTGCATCGGGGAAAACTGAAACAGGGACGGGGCTCAGCTGCACTGGGGAAAACTAAACCAAAAGCCGTGAAATAGTCCTCAGGAAAAAAAAAAAATGCAGAGAGGAATCAGTCAGAGGCGAGGCCCAAAGGAGCCAGAGCAGCAGTGCCCTGGGCTTGGTTCAGTTCAGGTATTTTCTGCTCTCTTCCCTGATCGCTGCTTTGGCACTACGTGAGTTGTGAGTCAGGTCCAGTTCTCTCCACTCAGCATGGTTTCCCCACTTAACCTACACCATCATGATGGACCTCACACCTCCCTCAAAGCCTCTAGAGGTAACCATTGTTTGGTGCTGGGACGTGGTTGGGATGTGCATTCAACACCTTATTCCTATTGTCTGTGCTTTCTATTATTAAGATTACGAGCTTCTTGGGACAGACTTTGTAGTTTGTTTCTACAGGCTGTAAAAACAGGGACTAATTTTATGGTCTCCACATAATGGCTATCATTATGCACTCTGCTATAAGCCCAGTTCCTCATAATTAATGAAAACTACTCAGGTAGCAAGGTCAAGGTGAAAAACTCTTCCTGTTGGTTTGAAGCACTTTTTCCATTTACTCATTAATATTCTAACTGATGTTGAATGGTTGTGGCTGTGAGCTCTTTCTATCTGGCATTTTAGATCACAGCAGTTTCACTGGGAGAGGACCTGATTCTGAAAACCTTAATAATTTGTGCAGTTTCAACTTGCAGAAGTCTTCCTACAGAAGTCCCTTAGCCTCTCCATGCAAATGCATGTCCTTCCCTCTCATCGAGTTCAGTGAAACCTGTGTCACACTTATACTGATTCTTGCTACTAATAAAATTACTGTTACGTTATCTATTATAGTTGAGATAAATTCTAATCTTTTGGAAACCTTATATTTGGTTCAGGAAACCAAAATTAAAACATTTGAAAGCTCACTTCTATCCTTCTAAGCAACCAAAAACCTGCAACGTTGTGGTGGTTTCATTCTAAACATAACATGAGTCTGTTTATAACTGAGATACTTATATCTTCATTTCCACACTATATCAAATTTTGAATTTAATGAGGCTTTCAGGTATAAAAGCCCATCAGCTACAGATCAGCTGCAAGAACCAGTATTTTTTTTCTGCAGACAAAGTTAAGATCCTGGCTCCAATCTCATAATGTTTTTAAGGCAGACCATTAAGGTGTATTAGGCATGTTATGAAAAGCTACACAGAACACCAATATGTAACATCAGGGTGAATCCTTTTTCTTTTAGAAAGCCTCCACAAAGCCCTATAGGTGTATAGTCTGCTCAAGACTCATCATTAAGAGTCTAAAACCACATGAAGGCTTACCAACATCAAATGGGTCTATATTTCAGACATGAAAAAAGGAAAATGGCTGCTTTTGATTGTACGCATCTGATCTTGCATCAAAATATCTAGGTCTACTCCCTATATTTATCTATTTTATTATTGATAATATTACATGTGCTAATAGACCTTACTGAGTTCATAGGTTACCCTGGTAATAAAAATGACTGTGCACATTGTTCTGCATCTGACAAAGCTGAGTTTGTTGCTCCACCCCAGCATACTCCTCTTGTGTTCCTACCTGTAGCACAGAAAATGGATATATGCATGAATGAGGGAAAGCTGATCAACATCAAACCTGAAAGAGTATGTCCCTACATGCCACCATCATGCAGTAGCTAGGAAATATGTAAATATTTGATCAGTTCTGAAACTAACAGAATAAATAGTCATAAATTGCACAGTGACTCTTGGATCTGCAGACATGCTGCAGGACAGAGAAGACAGAGCTTGACTGCTTGGCAGTGTGGCACAGTGCAGCCTCTGTGCGCCGAGACCTAACCCTAGCACACCAGCAGCCAGCTCCTCCTGAGCACAGGTTTGGTGTCTGCCTGTGCAGTAAAGTTGCCTGCAATCACACATGCGCAGTTCAGTGAAATCAATGGAAGCATTTCCATGGAACTCAGTAGGTCTTGAATTGAGTTTGCTTCGTGCACCATAAATGGCAGCTATAACACTCTGCATGTGTGGATCTGCCACTGCATGTTTCACCATTTTGTGAGGATACGGTAAAAGGAGGTCAGCATCATAAAGGTATACAAGAATATAGATACTGTACATAAAATAGAGTTCCAAGTTCACCCTGCACTTCATGTGCTACAACAGAGATGCTGAGCGCTTCGTAGATTCCCCAATTCTTCACACAGATTTAGTGGCAGAATTCAGTTCTTAGTTACGAATAGATTGCCGGAGAGGAAATTGCTACTCAAAGCCAAATTCTGACCTCACTTGCCAGATTATAAATGCAGAGTGATCCCTCTGACTCTGGTGAAGTCATCTCTGCTTGGAACAGTGTAAATGAGAGAGAATTGGGAACTACATTGTAAAAATTCAGCATTTGGGATACTTTATGGGATAATGCATTAGGACATTAAACACGAGCAAGACTGCGTACACATTTTGTCCCATGAAAAGTCTACTTTTGATCTACTTAAAGATTATTTGTACTATTATGTCTCTATTCTAGATTCCCCCATTTATGATAATAGCATTAACACTGCAGTCCCCTTCTGATGTGGTGTCAGTTACGCTCTTCACTTTCATGGAGTAACGCTTTGAAATTTCAAAATAGTTGAAGATACTGTAACAGCCAGTGCTGCCAATATAGCATGGAACTGCTACTTCACAATTCAAGTAGTCAGCTATTGACTCGTGGCAATCTATATCTGCATTAAAATGGTGAGTTTTGGATTAATGTGGAGCTGAAAGCCCAACTGAGGCTCTTTGCTGCCAGCCTGTCTCTGTAATTGCAGCATGGATTTCACCAACCACAAAGGGCAAAATGAATGTGATCATCCCCAGCAGTCGATAGCACATTGATTTTTTTCACTCTACGATTCGCACAAATATTGAAGCTCATTTTTTAAGCAAGGAGGATTATTAATCTACATTTCTTTAAAAATAAGTCCGTTTTGAAGCATGGTACCTTGCAGGGCTTATTTAATGTGCAATATGTAAATCAGATAAGCAAAATATTCTTTTTTTCTTTTTAACCAAAAATTGGCATTCTCAGCAGGCTGTGAAACCTCATCCTCACCATCGTGCTGTCATGTGTCGTATTGTTTGGTTAAGAGATTAAAGAAGGAAATGTTGGCAGGTCTTGTTCTGGTCAATGGTCTGCGTTTTCTTAGTTTGGTTTCATTTTCACTAACCCCTGAGGTTGTAAACAGACTATGTACAACATCACCTGTGGTTCCTAAGATGAAACAATGATTCAAGATCATTTCTTCCCTAAATGGATGCAGTTAATCTGTGGTATAACAAATATATTTTAAGACAGGGAAACCAAGAAAGTTCCTTCCGAGTAGTGGTAATGTTTCTGAGAACTGCAACATTTCTTTTCCTCATTGGCATCACCTGTTTCTTGGGCAAGGGCTTTCTGGAATTATGTCTTCAGCTGTATGGCTGTGAGAAAGCTTCAGTACTGAGGGCCAGATTTACTGCTCTTTGCTCTGCGTATATGCAAACAGACAGTGGTTGTTAATATGCGCCAGCTGCAAAACGAGCAGCTGACCTGCATGAACAAAATGTATTCATTCAGTCCTTCATAAGCCATAGTCACTTGTAAGTGAATGCAATATGAGCCACATACTGGCTACAGGTTGACTCGTTTGACTGTAGACTTCCCTGGTTCTGACTTTACCTTCCTAATTTTGCAGGTCAGATCACAGATTTCTTCAAGCCTGCATTTCCACATCACTTTGAGGAGTGCAGTTACTGGGCCAGCTCTGTGCTGGATTTGGTCTATTTGTTAAAACTTTTCTCAAGGGAAGCACAACTCATGATAAGAAACATTCCAGGAGTGGCTTTAATGAAAAAGTAACAAACGAGCACAAATTAGATTACCTTTATAAATGTCTAAGGTCAATCAGGGCTCTCCTGTTTCTTCCTTCATCCCAAGGCAATATTAATGAATGCAAAACCCCTCTTTGCCGAGGGGCAGCCTTGAATATCAAGTCTTCGTTTGGATGGATTTAATTCAAACCCCTGGTAAACCTTGAAACAAATGCAGGGTGGTAAACTACAATGTAGAAAAAAACTCAGAGACACTACTTACCCTTTGTTTTGGTCTTTTCACCAGCACCACATTACACATGCAGAAAAAAAACCCTTTTTTAAGGCAGTATTTCTTATTTCCCTCCGTGTTCCCAGTTAAGTTGATGAGGTACCTTTCGTGAGTCAGAAATGCTCTTTTAGGTAAATGTGACAGAATAAGATGCATTTGAAGCTGATCAGGCTTCTCACTGTCATAAACACTGCTTCTGTTTTTAACTGTTTGTCCCAGTAAATCCTCAAACTAGAGCAGTCGCTGTGTGTCATTAGCTGTGTTTTTGCTTTCCTCAGGGTATTTAGCTACTTGCTCTGCAGCTTTTATTGCACTTAGCAGTACAATAACATCTCAAAATGCCCTACCTTCAATTCCAGAGAACAGTCAAATGAACACATATTAGGCACACAAAAAGATAATTCCCTGAAATAAACTACCATTCATATTATGATCTGAAGCTCAAACTTCAATTTCCCTTACTACCCTCAATGTAAGAACAGCCTCAAATACAAAACATTGAAGGCATGAACTGTGTTTTCTGCTTTTCGCATGTGGAATACCAGGACTGTAGTTCTCAGCTCAAAGCCCTTGTAACAAACCCTGATCCTGTAAGTGCAGTTCCAGACCAAGTAGCTGGCAACTGGTTGAGTTGGGCTGAGAATCTTTTCTTCTTTCTTTCACGATAGTCACCTGCAACAGAGGATGAATTATGATGAAAGGTAGCAAGTAATACAGAGCCTTCCGGGCATGATAAATAACTTAGCATTAGCAGGTGTATATAAAACAATCTCTAACTATATTCTGAGGTCATTACTTGATTACACTGTGAAATGCCTCAGTTGGACTTCGGACTTCCCATACTATTCTGGACATTTGGAAGTAGGAGGAAATTTTCCAGAGTACTCGAGCAAAGGTGGTGTGAGCTTCCCCAGAGGCTCTCTTTTATCTCATAGTGATGCTTTTTTATCTTCAGCTGTTTCTTACCTAACTTCCCACTGTCCCACACATGGGGAAATCCTTTACATCCTCCTGCTTCCACTGATAATGGGGGTTTCAGGTGACATAAAGTCATGTTAGTGGACTGACTCTAGTGATACAGACCAACAGAAAAAATGGCCTGAGAGCATAAATCAGGAAGGCATGGAATTACAATAATGTGTCTGCAACATAGCAGAACAGCTCACATATGTTCTTTATCTATCCATAAAACGAACAGGAGAGTTCCCCAACATGCAGGAGCATCTTGTGTTGCCAGAGTCCTTCTGAACAGCGTGGTTAGTTTTTGCAATGTCTGTCCATGACACTGATGGCAAGGTAGAGAATAACTTCATGTGTTTCCAGAACCATTTCTGCTGCATGACCATGTAACTTCTGATGTCAGTGACCTTTGCTTTTTCCCTTTTATCAGGTCTTTGGTGACTGGCAGACTTACCACAGGGAAAGAGAGAATATATTTAAGGAAAAAAAATGCTCTTATTTCCATCAGATTTTACCTATAAAATTATGGACGTAGATCATATTCAAAATAGTGCTCACAGAAGAGAATTGTCACGCATCACTGGCTATTAAAAAGCACTCATCTGTGTTTTCAGGATTATTTTATTCCACTGACTAATGAACTAATAGTTGTAAAATAGATATAAATGCATTACATTAGAATGTCCTGTCCAAATTTAGTTCAAACTGATCTGACTTTATATGTTTGCTCTTCTTTTGTTTCAAAGAAGGTGCAGTCGCTGGCATGCTGAGTTTGTTTATGCCATCTCTTTTTGTTTCCATCTGGGTCTCTGTATGTTTGAATGTAATAGTAAAGCTTTTAAGAAAGGCAGGATGGTCTTGGGGTTAGAGCATAGTAATGGGATTCTGGAGACCTCAGGTCTCAGTGTGATGCTGCCACAACGTTCCTCTGTGATCTTAGGCAGATTACTTAGTCTTTGACTGATTCTCCTGCTCTGTAAAAGGGACATTAAGATATTAAGGCCTTGGAGAGTTGTGTATCAAAAGTACAAAAAAGAAAAGTACAAAGAAATAGATTTTGTAAGGGTAAAAAAATACCCCACTGTCCTGCAGCCATGCATGCAGCTGTTAAAATCTTTCCCTGAATGGTGCTGTGTCATGAGCTCTCAATTAAAAACTGTAATGGGAACGGAGAAGGCCTGCATTTTGCAGAGCTAGATAGCTAATGAGCTGTGCAGAAAAAACTACCTGAGAACAGTTGCAGAAGTATGCTCTGTGCAGTTCAGCTCATTTACTCTTAGGCATATCTGCTCTGTTTTAACTAAGCACTGAGAAGGCTGTCATCGGCTACCATACTGAGATTATCAGTGTTCCATTTAATATAAAGAACACTATTTGAACAGGGTCCAAAGACATTTGTATACAAAGCATCATTGGAAGCACCTCCCAATTCCTTTGCAAGTGAATAAATATGTTTTCTCCATGGTTAGAGAATCTCCTTTACTTAGTTATTGATTAGTGGAGTCAAGCAAACTTGTAACCTTACCTAATGCATTTTCACCCTCCATTTGCCCCAGCCATAGATTAAAATTTGTACTTAAATGAAAGGACTCTTCTTCTACCAGTGACTCCATCGTCATCCATGCTGCTCTGGGTGGCATTCACCCATGTTCAGTGGCTCTCTTTAAAACCATCTTAGATACTTCTGTGGAGACAGGGCTGCCTGAAGAAGGGGACAGATTTTCCCAAGTACCTTTTCTGAGAGGGCAGAGAAGGCAGGGCTCATCATTACTTCATGACACCGCATATAGCAAGAGCGACGGCTCCAGCTTTTAGCATTGCTGAATGCTCCAGTTACAGCTCCCGATGGGCCGAACTTTCCCCCCAGCCCACAGGCAGAAACGTGAGGCCTGACCCCAGCCCACTGCAACATCAGCATCCGATTGATGCCCTCCTGTGACAGGTCCAGGGACAAGCGGGGGAGCGCACGCCCTTGGTTATCGAGGGCATCAGGGCTGGGGGCAGAGGTAGCTGCACTGCTGAGTTGCTACTCCATGTAAAGAACTGGCAAAGCTGAATAAGGCTTTGGAGGAATGTAAAAGCTGGAGGAATCCGGGTAACAACATAAAAGATGTCATTCCTAAAGTGCGCAGGAATGAAAGACAAATGGTAGTAGGTCATTCTGGAATCAGAATTGTGAATGACAGAAAGAGAGCTGGGAATGAAAGGGCATGTAAATGTCAACAGTTAGGGAACAGAGATCGTGAACTCTCTCAAACGGAAGAAAGTGCTCAGAATATTCAGCAAAAGCAAGTTTGATCATAAAATAAACTTGGTATCTTCAGCCTGACCACCTGGCTACTAGTGTTTTCCAAGGTATTGTGACAGATGAGCAGCTGAAGGAAAGAGAAAACCCAACAGAGACCTAGCCAACGGGGTTGTGATATACAGACACAGATACTTCTGTGGGATGTTGATGGCAGAATACGTTGTGTCACCTAAAAGGAAGGCAATAGCCCATCTCACACAAGAGTAGGTGCTAGCATAAAGGAAAAAGATATAAAGTTAGAAGGAAAAATAAACAGGCATGAGAAGTGAAATGTAAAGCAGGTAGCTGGAAAGAAGATACTGCCCTTCCCTTACAGTGAAACAACTTCAGCTTTTTTTGAGCCTGTAGAGACGAGTATGTGTCAACCAGCTGTGAATCTTATCTATGAACGTGTTTCTTGTGCAGTATTGTTGAAGAAGGACAAGTTGCCCATAGGAAGCTGGTATTTGTCCAGCTTTTTTTGTCCATCTGTCCATATTTTTTTTTTTAAGTATCATTGAAGATGAACAAAAGGTTTCAGGATTGGCATTAAGATGTAGAACTTTATCAGTTGACCTAAACCTAGATTAGCAAAGTATAGACATTGACTGCTACCATGACGATTTGATGGCTTATATGAAATAAATAGTGTCTAGATCCAGTTTCTCATGTGCATTAATCACTGTATTGTTTGCACTAGTTAGTGGTGGTGTTGCACTAGACTAGTGGTGGGTGCTAATGCACCAGATGAGAAGGTTGGTGCCCTCAGCAGTAGTTTTGCACCTTCTGAAAACCAAGGCACTATAAAGTCTGTGTGAACAGCCCATGCTGACATGCTTGAGATAATATGTTTTTTTCTGTGAATAAAAAAGACTTCCAAAGATTCTCAATCCAACACATTTCAAGTACATTAATTTTAAAAAAAAATAATTAATAAACCCATAATTTTCACAGCAAATATGCGATATTTGGCAGATAACAAATTACATTACCTCAGTTCCAAGGCACATCAGACACATTTGATATGGAAGTGGTTGGTTTTATTTGGCTTTAGAAATTAGAGGGCACAAACTTCATAGCAAATGATGGGGTACAGTTATTTGCTTTTTTCTGTTTGTCAGCTATCTATGAACAGTGCTGTTTTGACAATGTGCCAGTTATTTTAAGTCCACAAGTTGATCTTTTCTCTTTGACTAAACACCGAGTATTCAGTTTGCTAAGTTGTTAACAATGTATGTTTACTCAGATCTGCCATAGAACATCCTTCTTGATCTCTGATGAGATACCTGAAAATATCCAGCAAAAAGGAGAGGGGAGGTTTTCAAGATGGGTGTACGAATACTTTTATCTTGAAGTTGCAACCAAGTGCACTCACATGATTATTAAAAATTTTTGTTTTCTATTAACACAGAAATAAAATAACTCTTGAGCAATTCAGAAGATGACTGCACAGGATAAAATGCATGGTGCAGCCAAAATTAACTTCTTTTTTCATTTGAACAACTGTTGTGAAGCTACTTTTTGTAGCAATTGCCCAGCCTTGCAAACCACAATAGTAAAAAGAATATCCAATGCCCCAGCTGGAGAGATAATCAAATGCTTCTTACCTTTCTGACAAACTATTTGTCAGTATTTTTCCTCTCCCACTGTGACATTGCCTTGTCACGGGTGTAATTTTTTGGCATTTCAAAAGCCTGTTGTTGATCTTCATACAGAGATTATAGATCTCTGCAATGCTTCTCCTTCATTATTTGTAATTTACATCTTTCCCTACAATCTAAATACTGTAATAGTCCCTCTCTCAATTCTTGTCCTGCTGTTACTTTATCCTGTCCTTTCGGGTCTTGCTGGTGAAATTAGTATGATTGAATTCTGATTTTTAATTACTATAAAAGCTATGTGTCACGGATGGGTCTCTACTAATTGTAAAGTTCAAAGATTTGTGTGTGCACCTGATCAGAACTCTGTTGCCCTATTACATCTGAGATTAATTTTTTAGTGGCTGTGACCAGGATAAAGAATGGTCTCGCTCTTTGCATCCCTCTGTCCTGGTCCTGGTGGGGGGCACCAAGGTGGTGGTGTGGCATGGGTCCGGCTCCGTGCCGGAATGAGCAGGAGGTGCTGCAGGGAGCAGGGGCATGCAGAGGAGCACAGCCTTTACCAGCTCTGCAGGAACTCCTGCCACAGGGTTAGTCTGAGCTGACTTGCAACTCCAAAATCTGCATTTGAAAGTGTGATTTTTTAAACAGATAATTTTCAGCACAGAGTAGTTTTGGAATACTTTTGGTGTTGTATCTTTTTAATCTTACGTTGTTAATCACTAAATAATAAATAGAACTGCACCGGTTGGATGCTTTCCTGTGCACATGTTTAGTATTTCTGAGACTTCCTTCTGCCCAGAGAGGGCTTTAGGGTTAATTTATATCCATTTAGCTAACTGGTGCAGTTTTTGTGCTTGTACTCTTTTATGTCAGCCTAAGACTGATTATGCAAATTTAGTTCATGCCTGTAAATTCATCAACACAAATTAAACCAATGTATGAATGCTGTCATGCAAAAGTTGTTCCAATTTAATTAAATCAGTATCAAACAACACTCTCCATGACTTTGTGTATAAGCCAGGCCTTAATGGCTTAGGTCCCATAACAAAAAGTGAACAAGGCACCTGCTGCAGCCTTAAATTCTTTGGGAGAAGCTCCTTCTTTTGCAATGTGCAATTTTACAGTGCCAGGCACAGCAGGAAACTGCCTCACTGCAAGTCCTATATAGCAATGTAAACATTCGTTCTCTAAATAAATAGAAGCTTTGCTGATTATTACAGCAGTTACACAGCATCCTAATTAGGTCTCTTGGTTTAGAAGGTTTTGTTGTCTTTGCTGTAAAGAAAATCAGGTTCAAACAGTGGAACTGATTTCTAAAATCATCTAAGCAAAAATTCTCTCCTGGGCTAAGAGCCAAACTGAGCCATCAGACGTATGTGAATGCAGCTCCCATTTTCCTAAGCAGAAACTGCTGTGTTCATCTAAGAACAGAATTTGTCTCTTCCAGAAGCCTGGCAGAATGTTTAAGTGTGACAAGGAAAATGGTATTTATAAAAGCAGACATCACTGGAAATAAGAGTGCTCACACTGCTGTGATTTCAAAAGTTGATCCTGAATACTTAGCAGCAGGTGAAGCACAGAGTACTCAGCTTCTCACCATCAAAGAGTTCTAGCAGAATTTCATAGTGAATTAAAGAGAGAGATAAAGCAGCTTAGGGGATCACGCTGTTTTCCTTTTCTAATGAACTTCTTTGTTGATGATGAGAAGTTACTTTTCCCATCTTCCTTTCTGTTGTCATAGAGCAAGCGGTGCTGCCACAGAGTCCACGTAGCATAACTGGTGCCATTCTTTTTTGCTGTTTCAGTGTTTTAATATTTCATGCACTCTTCTTTTACCTCTTCTCTGTCCCTTCCCTTTTGCTGAAGATGGAGAACTGGAGGACTTCAATCCTAAGGGGGTTAGAAACAAGAAAGCACATAAAAAGATTCCCCATAGGAATTAATTTTGAGACCCTCACATTCTTTCAACCCAACTCAATATTTTGTTAGGGCACTCCTTCCTTCTGAATGTTAATAGTACTGGAAGTTAGAAGGTACTTGCAACCACTACCCACTCTGTTAGTGGAAGGAAGAAGATTTTTACTTGAAAGAAAAGCTGCATACAGTATTCAGTGTCCCACAATTTGCACTTCTTCCTAATATTTGACTTCAGCTGCAAAACTAAAATCCCCATTGTGGTAGTAGTAGTAGTAGCCTTGTGAACACAAAAGTAAATCAAAATATTTTTTTAGGGTAGTGCTCACAGCGTTTACTTGTCTTTTTTTAAAAAATATAATTGTTCTTCCAAAATTGACTGCAGCTGATAACAAAACCAAAAAAGGCTTAAGCTGACAACTGTTTCTGAGGCAGTGGGGACAGAAGTCATATTCCAAATAATCCTTTGCTATATTGCAAGATATGCCAAAATGCCCTATATTATTTCCATTTTCATTAATGCAGTTATATTTTGTGACATCTTCCAAAATATATGTAATCATTTCATAATAAATTGCCTGGTGACTTTTTATGTTACCATTTCAGCTCTTCTGAACTTCTATTTGGGTGCCAAACTCCCAGCGTGGATACGTAAAACTCACTATTGCAAGATACTTGCTCTGTTTTCTTCCTTCCCTTGTGGATGCATAAAACTCTCTGTCCCGTAGTCACATAGTTGTGTATAGGGTTGGTAAAGGAACTCAGATGGAGTAAAAGAACCCAGTCAAGTAACTTAGCTATAAGATTTTCTTCGGTGTATAAATGCTTTCAGGGCACTCTCTCTCACTCTCAGACTTTTTCTCTCATCTTTTCTCTTTCTTTGTAATTTGTTTCTCTTTTCCACATTTCCCTCTCATTTTTACTGACCCTCTCTTTGACTGAAGTCATTCTCTGTTTTTGTTCATTGTCTTACTGTTTTGCCTGTATAATTTCTGGTCCTGTCACCCCTTTGTTGTGTGCACACCTAGAAAGATTGCTCCGTGTCTTGGGAACAAGATATCAGTTGTGGCTGACTTTATGAAAGCTGACTCTGAGGGTCCATCAAGCTCAGCAAGGGCACAGGTTTCTCCATCATGTGCCCATCGCACAGTTTGCAGGTGCTGAGATGAGGCGCTGAAGAGAAATCTTGTTGAATCCTGGGTGAGGGCTTGGGGGCGTTGGTGAAAGATTAGAGTGAAGTTCTAAGGGAAAAGTACAAGACGAGACTGCTACTTTGAAATGGGCATTGTGAGAGGTCATGGTTACCGTTTTCTGTCCGAGTAGTACAAACAGTTCAGCTACACAGTCACAGGTAATTGTTTCAAAGTCCAGTGTTTGGGATTGAATAGCAAGTGCTTTACACCTGATTCTTAGCTACATTTCTGGGTCAGTCAAAATGTTCTGGGAGTCACATACAGAGCACGTGTTGCATAAATTATGTTAGTATTTACATGAGCTTCAAGTGCAATGACCAAAGTAGCATCTGTAATCCAGCGCTACCTAAGCAGCCTTTAGATCATAAACTAGTTGGTTGCATCCAGTGCTTTAAAAAAAATCTCATTTAAGAACTTCCCTTTGGGAACTGGCTTGTCTGGGAATTGGTAATGGGATCTTCTATCTATACTTTTGATCATGCTTAAATGTTACTAACGTTTAATGTTGTTTTGTGCCATGTGACATGCTTGCTTTGAGCACCTGGACCTCCCCAGTAAGACGTGCATTTGGGCAAGTTCCTCATCACGCTATATGTGGGATTACCTTGGTCTGGCCCAAGCTTCTGCCTCCAGGTTTGGCTTCTGGCAGCCTCATGGAAGCTGAAGTAGATATGATCTACTTCAGTAAGTGATGCGGTGAAATAGGAACAGTTCTGTAGCTGCTGCTGAGAACCTGACACCCTCACTCCTTCCCTTTCAGGAGATTTCTGTTAGATTGCCTCTAGTCTGGTCCCAGGGATTTAACACCCATCAGTTCCTGGAGCTGATCGTGCACTTCACCAGCACATCTTTTGGCTTAGCTCTATCTGCTGAATGAGATGAACCAGAACTTAGTAAGTGGGAAAAATGGGAAGCTTGCTTCAGAAAGGCACTGTGCTCCTGACTAAAACAGTAGCATAAATGCAAACACAGTGAACTAAAGAAACAAAGTATTAGCTCTATTCTCACATCAGTAGATTAAATCAGAGAATGCATTATTTTCTTTTGAGCCTCTTTTGCTGCCTGACATGCACAGGTCACCCCTGTTAGTTTCACCTCCGTTCTGCAATTCTAGTCATTACTGCTTTTCCCCTGGTCTGATTCCACAGCTATGAATCTTTGGAAACCATTGGAAACCAGTATGCCACAACTAGTTAAAATGATAGGTGCTACTTCTCCATTTTCCATTTTATCATTCTTACCTCCTTTCAGTGAAGAAAATCTAAACCAACTTTGTTATAATGTGTGCAGTATATTTGAAAGAAAGTTTTAATTTTTCACTTATTACTCCACAACAGTAAGGGGAAAAGTGCCTTCCTTACATCTGTCTAGTGAAAGTGTCATTGTCAGCTTTGATTGCAGAGATATTGGGACTCCAACCTTCAATGACATTGCTAGCAAATTTTGACTGACAGCATGCAACACTGCAAACCCCTGCTGCACATGCCCATCCTCCTAGAAAAAACTGTTTCTCTTTAACAATGTTCTTATGCTACTGACTGTGGACTACCCTAGATGCTAAAATACAAGGTAAGCCCAGCAATATCCAATTACACTTATTGAATACAATCTGGAAAGACGTTTGCAGTTTTTGTGTGACTGGTTACCCCTTCTACGGTATATTTTAGTGAGGGTGTAAAAAACATCCTTAACCTCCAAATTTAGGGTATGGATCAATGATATCTGAGGTGAGGGCTGATGCCATGTGCCATGAACGCTGCTCACACTTACTTGCTCATGCTTTACTGTGTGGAAAGAATGCTATTTTCATGAAACTACTGTATATGAGCATGTGATAGATATACAGCTGAGGCGTCCACAGGCTCTGACAACCAGGACCAGACTGAAGGCTGGCTGTACGTCAGAATGCAGTTTGTGTTGGTAGCCCTGCAAGCAACTCCAAGCATTTTAAAAAACCAACAGATTTTGCCTTCTGATCATAGAATCACAGAATCGTTTAGGTTGGAAAAGACCTTTAAGCTCATTGAGTCCAACCTAATGTCTCCAGAGGAGCAATGTTTAGTTTGTTAATATCTCAGTACAGCAGCCATGCTTAGAAAGGCATAGCTTTTCAAAAGGTACACCTTGTGCATGGGTTCTGTGGGTTACATCCTGATCACTCTGTGCTTTCCTGACCATACATCTCAGTCGCCGGGGTTTCCATTCACAGCACTTTTCAGGCAGCTTTCTCGGCTGCTTGCCGGTCATGCAGAGTACAACAAACAGTTTGCTTACAGGCTCCCCTCTGCACCGTGCCCAGCTTCTTGGGAATGGTGGCTGGGCTAACCTGAAAGTCTGACCCACTACCGGTAAAAGTGGTGTAATCCTCACATTTCTCAGTCTTGGAGCAGTATAAACCTGCCTGAATCCAAACTCTTCCTCAGCGGTAAATCAGATAGATAGGCAAGAGCCCCCTGGATAGGCCACTCCTGCTTGTGTCCCGCCTTGTGTCCAAGGCTGTCCTTGACTGACAGTGGGATGCTGACCAGGGCAAAAATCAGTGCACCGGGCCCTGGTGAGCCCTAGCCGTGGGGAAGCAGCACACATGCCTGGGTGGGAAGAGAAAAATTAGACCCCAGTGCATGCTGCATCCTACCGCGCCGCAGTGAGGACCCCTTGCTCCGGTCAGGAGGCAGCCTGCACCTCTCCCTGCTGCCCCTCTTCCAGCCAAAACCACTTCACTAGGAGGGCCAAGCACGCCTCTTCCTTTCCAGGTCTCCCTCAGACTCTGTCTCCTGGTCTTAAAAATATTCAAAACATTTTAACTGTTGTCAGTTTGATTGTTATTGACCCCATATGAATAACATCTCTCGCCCTCTCCCCTGACACCCTTGATCAGTTTTTTATTAAAACTTTCAAGCTGCAGTTCTTTAATATAATTTTTAATGCATTTTAAATTGTTTCTGGAATTTTGTATGGTGTCCCAAATGCTTGAAGAGAGTGAGGAGATTTATAAATAAAAATATTTTTATTACACTATAAAAGAATCTGTAACACTAATGCTGCAATGATAAGATAAAGTATGTGTGGAATTCCTTTTCCTACATGCTGTGTGCTCCAAGAAATTCTGCTTATATGCAGTATTACAAATGAGCTAGACTAACCCAGAACAATATTCCCAGTATCAATCAATAGACTATGAACACATTAGTATATTAGCAGTTTATGACAGTATTTAGGATCATATGGTACAATAATGGAATACACTATCTTCTGAGATACCAGGCAGTCGCATTGTCTAGCATGGTGTGAGTCCTCATGTCCAACTCCTGCTGTTTTCTAGGCAAAGCAAGTAGCTTTTGCAGGTAGTGATTGTTTTTGCAGTAGCAGTACCCTGTGCAAAGGTCTCTGATACAGTATGTTTGAACAATCATTGCTGTATTATCTTATCTACTCTAGGTAACAAAGAGATTCAAATTTAGGGGCACCCAGCAGGACTGTGGTCACAACTGCTAAACAGAATAGTGTCTGTACTTGAAGTGTCAAGTTACTTGAATTTGAAAAATTAATTTGCAGAGCCAGAAAATGCCCAGTAACTCATTCCTTTAGTCTTGACAGTACTTCCTTTGAATCGTATGTTCCAGTCCTGCAAAGACTTAATCAGGCTCTTACTTACTGAAATTGCTTCTGTGGTGAGCAACGGAAGAAAGGAAAATGTAAAATTTGTTAATGGGTATGTTTCTGTCATGGAGAGGGGCCTTATTATATGTCACCTGGGGATCCCAGTACGGCTATCTAATGAAGACTTACTGAAAATGGAGATAGATTATGCAATATTGATATGATTCCCCTACTCATAGAAAAAAATACCTTTTCCAGCTGTTCCCTTTGCATGCAAGAAGAAAAAAAAACACCAGAAAACAACCAGTGTGCAAGCAAGAACATAGCAAGTCATGACAGCATGTGGCAGAGAAAGCAGCCCAGTTTGTGGTTCCAGCTGTTGCGTGTTGTGCCATGTAGAGAAGCCCATAGGGAATGGGACAGGACAATATTCTTGTTTCAAAATCTCCCTGTTCTTGTGAGCCCAAGGGGAGACAAAGAGTGGGAAAAAGCCAGTCTGCATATTTGTTTGAAGTGTGGAGCAAAGTCAAATTCAAGAACACAACACTCTTGGCAAAAGTAATACCTAAAATAAAACTGACACCACAGATTTGGAGCATTTGCTGCCAGAGCTAGAAACCATCCAGAATGCAGGAAGCTGGTTTGCGATGGGAAATGCATTTTATCTGAGAGAGCCCTCCAGGATGTTTCCAGCCACAAAGAGGATGGGGAACTGACATTGCTCACTGCATGAGCATTTACTTGTCATCCGCAAGGTCACAGTGCTCTCTTCATTCAAATCCTTCCTGGAAAGCTCCTTTTGCTTCACTGCTTCTAAGAAGGTAATGGCTGGGTAGAGGAAAATACCCCTCCCAACTTCTCCCTCCCCACAAAAAAGGGCTGTAGCAAAATAAACTTCCACGTGAATTAGCCCTAAGCCTGCACATATGTGCTGCCTACAGCAAAGGGAAGTTTCCCTGTCCTTTTCCTGTCCCTCACCTGACAGGCTGGCAGTCTAAAAGCTCCTGGCAAGCTGAAAGAGGGAGGTTGTTGTTGAAGATGTAGTAGAAGAAAGATGATTTGGCCCTTAAAGGATTAGGACCTCTGACTTCATGCCTGTAACAGAGATTCACTCCAAATGGAGGATTGAGTCCCCGATTAGGTAGGTATCCACAGAAAAAGCTGTCCGCAGCTGCTGAGTGAGCGATAATATTCACAAGTTGTTTGAGAGAAGTTGGAAGGGCAGTGTGGATGGCCAGGGAAAGAGCACTCAGAGCTGTAAGAAGTACTTCAGGTAGTTGTAGTCAAGTCAATCCTAGAGCAACGGGCTGGTGGCCAGAAGATTGTTCTTTCCTGAAAGAACAAGTATTTGGAAGATGCACCAAACCCAGTTTGAGAGCTCCAAGAAGCAAAGGGCATTGCCGTAACTTAGACCTTCATTAGAATTACCTTATGTACATTTTATATACCTAATTAATTTTAATTTGTCTAAGAAATCAAGAAAACATCTAAGTTGCCTTTGAAGCTATGCACCTATTTGCAGCACTCATTCATCACAGTGTTTAGGGAGCCTGCTAAACATCCTCGCTTAGTGTTTGCAGTTCCAGCATGCCAGACTTGCCTGAAAGCTGAAGTTTAATTCTAGTCAAACATACTTTCCACAACCACAGGAAAAGCTTTTCTTCAGAGGAGAATGATTCCACCACGTTTTCCCCTCCCACCTCCTTGTTCTCTCACTGGCTCTGCTAGCAGGGCTTCCCCAGGATCTGAAGTAGCAGGACTCAACTGTGACTTAGAAACACTAGCTAGGTACAAGAGCTTTGCTAATGGCATCTTCCAACAATCATTTTCTAGGACAGGAACTTTCCCCTGTATCTACACAACAGTATTACAGGAAAAGCTTCAAGCAAGTAAGTCTTGTCAGAAGAGAGCTTAGCATGTTCGGTATATCCTACAGGCAGAATAGAAAATGATACATCTTTTGCACTATATGCTGCAATTTATATATTTTAAAATTCAATCACAAATTCATTATTATCTTTTCATCATAGTTTGTTTTAAAATTGTTCAAAAATAAGTTAGCAGCTATTCCACCATTACTCTTGACAATTTAGACAAACATTCATTTGTAACAACCTTTATTTTGAGTGAAAAAAATGTTCAATATCAATACCAGATATATCCGTGTCCTATTCTATAACAGCACTGTGAGATACACCATTCTATTCCACTTTTTTCTCCATTTGTTTATTAATCAGTATATATGAGTCTTGTGGACATAGTGAATGACTGAAATGTATAGCATCACACATCAGACTTTTTTCAAAGCTCATAAATGATCAATATATCTTTGAGAGGGAATCTGATTTCTGATACATTTATGTTAATAAGAATGGAAACATGGGCCACTGGAAATTGAGAGATAAATCAATAGAGAGGTTGGACCTTCAAGAAGTTCAGTGTACAATAAAATAGACAGCAAAATATGCTTGCTGCTTGTCTGCAGTGCTTGGAGTGACTACAGCTGACCAACAAGGTAAATCAAATCTGCTGCCAATACATTCTTCTGCTGTCCAGATAAAACAGCGGACTAAGCCGGTGAACTTTCACCCTTCACCCGAGCTCTCTAAGCCAAAGTACAGATTAAAAAAAATCAATAACCCCAATCGATGGGAAAATATTTTTAGTCTCTAACTGAACGATATGTTTTGACAAGGCCAAAGAGGCGCACAAAAGAATGGGAAAAGATAAAAGACAGAAAATTAGGATTTTGTTTTATTGGTTGAGGTAGAATCACTATTCATTCCCCCTTCCTACAAATCCCATTGACACTGGCTAAAATTATCTCACAGGAAGGAAATAAAATGAAAGGTTATGAATTCATTAAATTGTCTGATTTACTGTGTATCCTTGTAACATGTTATCTTTACTGGGGTTTGTTGCCATTATTAGACACTTAACATTGAGAAGACACTTTGGAATGTATTAACATGGAAATGGGCACTATAAGAAGCATTTTGCCAGGAAAAAAAATCAACAACTCTTAACAACTTGTGCCTTTTCCTCTTGCTGCTTTTCAGCTCTGAATCCAGTGTACCTAACATATAAACCACAGAATACCAGAAACCCCAAAGCAAAGCAAGAAGCCTGCGGTACACCACTTACAAAGCATTGTAGAGTTAGTATAGGTGAGTTAGGGCTTGCTAACATTGATGTGAGGGTCTTCAAGGCTCACAGAGGAAGGTTCGAGGGGTGGTTTTGCTGAATAGTTCAGCAGCTGTGAAGGCCATGTTGTGTGGTGCACTAAAAGTCACCCCAGCGTCCTGGCTGGGCAGCAAGGCAGTGCTGTGCCCCAGGCTGGCAGCAGGCACAAAGTGGGGAACTGGGACTTTCCTTCCCATTCCTGCTCCATGCCCCCCTCCCGTGCACCTCGTGGGATGCAGGTCCTCACTGCCTTATACCAGCCACGCTTCTGGGGATGACAGGGGACCGGTGGGACCAGGGCTTCCGGGGAGCTGCTGGGTGTCTGGTGTGGTTTGAGGTATGATGCGTGGGGAAAATTTCCAATTACTTGCAACTAATAAGGTTTTTGCAGCACTTGGACATTTTTTCCCAAAAGGATGTCAGCAAACTCTTTTACTCATTAACATCTTATCGAAGTGGTCTTTTTTGGTCTGTTTACAAAACATACAAGGGGTGATTGCAGGCAAGCAAAAGGTGACGTTGAAGGGTATGCTCCTCTTCAGAGAACAGCATCAGATTTTTTTATGAATGCTGATTTTTTTGTTGTTTTTGCAGTTAGAGTGATTACTGTTGCCTCTGGAGGGGCTGCAGTTTGTTGTCAATCCCAGGTCACTGGGAACCTCCAGGCTGCAAGAGCACAATGGCAAACGGCAGGCAGGCGTGCGGTGGAAATAAGGGGACAACATCCAAATCCACTGTGCGGAAATGGGAGCAGGGATGGATCTGGTCGGTGCTGACACAGGTACACCCTTTGACATTTGCTTTTCTGGAGTGGTTTCTCATCTCAGAGTACAATGGCCACAGTGCAATTTGTGAGGGGGGGCATAGGAATACACAGGGATGATATGATTGCCTTCTCATTTCCTTGTGCTCTTGCATCTGTAACTAGCTTTTGCTTTAAATTTAAGATTACGGCAGAACGTTTTTTGTTTCATAGTTTCACAGGAAAGAATGCTGGTCCAGGCCCTTTATTCCTAACTATTGCCTCATTTTAATCCAGGATATAATTGCAATAATATAAAAAGCCAGCTTTTTAAAACACTTCTCCCTAATTTATGTGGTCATTATTTTCCATTCAGCAGGTGTTTCATCTCAGTTTCCTCTCTCTGACTTTTCAGAAGGAACTATCCTGAAGCTTTCATGGAGTAACGTTTACAACATAAACTCCCATGATTGAAATGCTGTAGGTAACTCTTATCATCCCTGAAAGCTTTCAACATATGCAGTGAAGTATGATGACTGCTAGAATTAATTAGAGAAAACAGATGTCAAGCATTTGCCAAGAGTTATTTAAAGAAAATCTATCTTGTACAGATAGTTGATGGTAGGGTTTGAATGTTACTAGCATCTGAGAAATAGCTAAACATTTTTCCACTTTGTGGAAAGCATACCTAAAATACATTGAAAAGAACACTTTGGTCACCCGTGAAAATAAAAGCAGAATAATATGATGGTGGCTATATTTTTCTTCTTACTAATGCTTCTGTGAGACCCTTAAAGATGATGGGCTTGCCTGGGTTGTGAGCAGGAGAAGAATTTGACCCCTGGGATGGCTCCTGATACATTCATGGACAAGGTGAGACCTGGGATACGGAGCCCATTTCTCCAGCAGAGGCATCGGGAAATGAATCTTTCAGAAACGACAGGAAGAATTAGGAGGGTGACTTGGCCCTGGCTCACACACCAGCTCCAACAAGAAAATATCTTGCTCCTGTTCCTATGTAGATTATACCTATGTTTCTATCATCAGCATCCACCAGCTCTCTAACAGAACGAGTTCAAATGCTTTTCTCTCTGCAGCAGCCAATGCACCCCATGGCCTGTTCAATCCTTTCTGCTTAAATGACTTATGTCCTGGCCTTCATAATTCTGTCAAAGAAAATATACAGCCTTCATCTTTGTTATCTTTCATTGTGCCTAAAGAGGTCAGAAGTTCAGAGCAGTTCGTGTAGATAGCCTGGCTGAATGTAAATATGGCCATCAGTTTTGGTGCAAAAAGCCTGCAAGACAAAATTGACAATCTTCTTCCCACAAGTTTTGTGTGTGCAAGCATGAAACTTGCCTTCCACTAGCATTTGTACTGTCAAACAGCGTTAATGGAAAGCACAAATACATGAGAATGCAGCCAAAGCCAGTTCAGAGAAAGAGTGGATGAATTTGTAGGAAATCCAATGCTTCTTTCATCCATCACTATTCACATTCCCTTCCTCGCCCGCAGGTAGAGGCACAGAGACTTATTGGATGGGATTCATCTTACCTAACTTTAGACATATATAGTGTGGATATCTCTATCTCAGCTTGTCTAGACTCTTGTGAAAGTCAATAGAGAGATGCAGGCTGTTCTAAGCCCAATTCATCTGACCTGTTTTAGACTCCTTCTTTAAGGAAAAGATGAAGCTTTCCCTAAAAGTGACTATTTCTCTCTAGTGACTCAAGGACAGCTTAGGCCATTAAATCACATGCAGGCATGTACATTGCACTATTTACATGTGGTGAATCCTGTCCCTCTAGCACATTTGATAATATTTTTCACACAGTTAGATGAGTTTAATGGGACCTTTTTGGCCCTCAAATTACCCAGTATTCTCCTGGGCTTCTCCCCTCCCAAAAAGCGAAAGCATTTATACAAAATGGTTATTTCTTTGGTCTAAACCTATTTCCCTGGCAGAGGCAATTTTTCAGGCCAGGGTTCCGAGACCAGCCCGCCCAGCAGCCTCAGAACACAGGGAGTGCTGCCTCTGCTCACACCTGGCCGCTCCAAGTCTCCCCTTCTCCTCGCTGCTCTCCACGTGCTCACCTGCTCAGCCTGCCTTTCGGAGCCAGTCCCAGTCCTCTCTGCCCTCTCTGCCCATGCTGAGGATCATGGTGAGCCCACACACTTCCGCTCAGGCTTTGGATAATGGCTTTTGCTGTTCCTGCTATCCCTGTATGAGAGCCTTTTAATTGCATCTTCCATTCAGCCTGAATAAAGGGTGAGCAGGACATCTATTTGCTTTGACCAGGCTTGTGATTGATGCAACTGTTAATACTTTCCAGCGTAACACAATCTTCCTTCACCTCCCCGGGATGCTCTGTTGGTAACATGTCCCTGCGTAACTTTTTCAAGGACAGCCAGAAAGTGGTACAAAAGGCAAGAGATGGCAGTGGAAGCACCAGTGAGCCTCTGCCCCGTTGCTGAAGGGTTACCTCCTTCCAGCATCTGTCCCACCTTTTGCTGCTGCCCACGGCATCAGCAGAAAAGGTGCTGTTTCCTTGCTCAGCAATCATTTCTAGCGGACCACTGGCAACTTCTCTGTGCAGAACTGTCTGCAGTGTCCTAGGGTCATCTTGCCCCCTGGGAGAAAGCCACAGAGACACCTTCTGCTGTTAGGCATATAATGAGCTTCCATTCTTTCATGTAAAGCCGAGGAAAGTCATCTTCTCAACAGGGCTGTACTGAGCAATCACCCGTCACTTGCCTTGATGTGGTGAAGTTGTCAGGGACAGCAGGTCCCTCTGCCATACCAGCAAAGTGCACTGATAATTCTCACCTCACTCGGACACCATGCCACATGCTCTCCCCCAAGGTGGGCATGTTGAGCAACACCCTCTCAGACCTAGTGTCTTTGGAGGCAACAATTACACCCAGAGAACAAAAAACATAGCACAATAAAAAAATTACTACACACAGAGCTCCTCAGTAAAACAAGTCCAACTTGTATTACATTCATGGTGCCACATAATGGAATTTAAGCCATCCTTAAGGTTACTCTAAGTCCCAGGAAAAATACAGCAGCGTGTAAGGGGGAAGGAAGGGAGAGAGAGACCACAACTGTAGCCATCAGGAGAACAATCACAGGACTGTCAGGGAGGCTCCTGGGATTAAACCACTTTACTCTCTGTTATGCACAAATCCAACCCTAGGCCCCTCAACAGAGCATCTATAACTCTGTTTCCCTTTTAAGCAAACCTCAGTAGAATTGGTTGTTTGGAGATTTTCATCTAAAGACCACCAGAGTTACAGCAGTTTAGACAAGCTGCTGGGTTGTTCTCCTAACACAACACAAACAAATGCAGTTTATAAACAGCAGTCAAGCCACAGCTATCTGAAAATGTAGGGGTGCTGCAACAAGGTAAACTGAGCATGGCAATGATGGCATAGGCAGGAGACACCCTACACCATGAGCGTGCTGCTGGGGTAAAACGTGGCTGGTGCACTGCCGATGTCAGCTGGTACAGCCAGGATGCCTTGTTCAAAACAGCGGGGGAGGCGAAAACCCTCCCAACATTTGCACACAGGGATTCAGTGGCCCTACTTTCAGGATGGAGACAATCTCATTACCTCCACACAGTCAACCAGCCCTCCTATCGATAGGAACATATCTCAAATACCCTGAACTGTCATTAGTCATTCAAGAATCAGCAGTAGGTGGTAAGTAGGATTGGACGGTTACGTACCATTGCAGTCAGTGCCATTGACTGTGTAGGACAGGACAGAGACAAGTTTCCTTAATACATGTGCTTATTTTCTTGTTAGCATTTGATTTCTGACAAATGTCATGGTATGCCCCTGCCTTTGCTTTGGGATGCACTGCCCAGTACTTTTTTCTCTGAATGCTGTACTTTTGCGCCACCAACAAGCTAGAGTGGGAGTCAGCCTTTGCATTGGGGCTGTTGCTGCCCTAACGCAACAACAAGAGAACAGGTTCAGGCCAAGTCAACTGCTCTGTGACTTGTCGTCAGAGGCAGGACGAGTATCTTTTTTTTCTCCACCCCAGCCCCAGAGCAGCTGTGGATGCCCCATCCTTGGAAACATTCAAGGCCAGGCTGGATGGGGCTTTGAGCAACCTGGTCTGGTGGAAAGTGTCCCTGCCCATGCCAGGTGGTTGGAACTCAATGATCTTTAAGGTCCCTTCCAACCCAAACCATTCTATGACTGTGATTCTATGTCCTCACCTGCCTCCTTCATGGTCCTCTGCCTCTATCTTCTGCCACTTGCTTCCCACTGCCTGTTGCTGATGCTCACAGGTCTGGGCTGTATTACCTGGAGCAGTTCTTGCTACTCTTTCAGACCCCTTCTCAGCGTTACTGTCACAATGAGTTGAGGTCAGGAAGCACTGAAAAATTTCTTAGTACAAAATATTTATTTTTAGTAGCAAATAAGATAAGTAGTAGACGAAACATTTTGAAAGTTGTTTTTTTTAAAATTATTAAAAAGAGTTATAGGCCTAAGCGGAGTCCTTGCAGGAAAATAAGAAATACAATAGCAGTGGGAGACCCAAGGGAGATGAAGTTTTGAAACTTAGAGAATAATTGTAAATCCTGGGATATAGAAAGATAATTTAGATACTGTAGAGCCTCATAGTGGCTTTCTGCTATTTCTGTCATAATTTTCTGCCATGTTATTTTCTGTCAAGCCTTACAGTATTTCTATAATGACTAACCCTTTTTTTTCCCCAAAACTTATCTTTGAAAATTATACACAAGGTCAGAGTTACAAAACTGAACACTCCATTTATTATCAGGAACAAGAAAATCTGTCTGGGCCACATCACCAATTGTAGCTGTCTACCTAATAGGATGAAATAGGTCGCGGGGAGAGTAACTGAGCGGTAAAGAGAGGCACTGCAGGTGACAGAACAAGAGTGATAGGAGGAAGATCAGCAAAACTAAAAGCAAGAGAAGATACATCATTGGAAACAAAACCAAATCAAGCTAATGTCTTCTCAAAGCAAGATGGGTAAAATAGAGGGACTCAGTAAATGAGCTGAAGTCATTTGACAAAAGATCTATATAGCAGATCACTTTATTCATAAAAAGATCTGACTGACATCCTTTGCGAATGGAGTTTATCCCAATATGCAAGAACTTTCAAAGTGACAAGGGTAAAATTCTGCCTATGTAGTAAATACTTTCATTTCTAAAATATGCTGATGTGGCAGATTGCAACTTTTATTTTTAGTGCTTTCCTACAAGTTTGTGCTGCATCTTCCAGTCTGGGGTGAAGAAGCATCACCAAAGCAAGCTGAACCATTTACCAGAGCTTGATGCCAAAGAGAGCTCAGCTCTGAGACTCTGCATTCTGAGACACTCCTGCTGAACTTGTTAAGAGCCACAGTGTTGAAATATCTGAATTTTCTGCTGGTCATAAATTCTGCCTTTTGATGAACTCTGGTACCATACCAGTGGGGTGCCTCAGCTCATACTGAGGGTTAGACCGCACACATAGAAAGCCTAAAAAAGCGGGTGCCTTGTGAAAGCACCAAAGGTGAAGATATGGTGAAGGACATGCTTCAGGGCTCATGTAACTGATGTTACACCATGACTCTCATCGTGGTAGAGGACCTGTCTTCAAAAGGGGTGCAATCGATAAATCATGTGCCAATTGTATTTATTCAATATGTCAACTTGTACTCCACTCTGGAGTGCCCGGACCAGTGCCGAGGGCTGGTGGTATCTTTGCTGCACCTCTCACATTCCTAAAGCTGAGTTGGGGCTCACTGGTGGCTCAGAGAAATGCAGCTCCATCGCTTCCTAACAGAGGGAGAGGAGAACTGGAAGGAAAGCCGCAGTGGGAAATCCCATGCATGGAAGGCAGGGGTCCATGAAATGCCAACGCAGGGCACAGTGTGCTGCTTGCCAGGAATGAACTAATGCCCAAGGGAAAAGGACAGGGTCTCAGGCTAGGACTCTCCTGGAGCTGTTGGTTAGGTCTGAAGCTCTGAAGCCACAGTGCAGTGCTGTACTTTTGGTTGGCACGTGGCACATACACAGGCAGAGCAGGAGATCCAGGCATCTTAGAGCATATTCAGAAATAAGAACTGTGCTGTTGAGAGATTTCTTCACCTTTTACTAATGAATTATGTTATTGAAGACCTGATACGAGGAACACTGAAGTCCAGGGGAAATTTAACACTGCACTCGGTGTGCTTTGGATCGAGCTTTAACAGCCCGCTTACTAATTTACAGCTATCACATTCCCTTTCCACGCCAAATACACACTGACATCAGGTCGTATTGCCTGTAACAGCCCACTGTCCCTGCCAGCCCCTGAGCTCACAGCAGCAGGGCTGCAGGGCTGCTCCCCTGCCTGCTGCAGGTGCAACCCATTTCTCCAAGTGCCCAGAAAAATTCATGCTGTCTCCATGCGCAGTTTGAAACAGCAGCAGATCAACCAGAAAACCAGCAAGGCTTGGAAACAGCTTTCTGCAAATTCAAGAGATCTGAGAGATTTTTTTTTTTGTTTTAAAAAGGAGAAATCAAGTGAAATAAGCCTAAAAGAGACTTACCTTGCATTTAGACCTGGGTTATGGTTTGTGCTGCTTTTCCTCTCCATTCTCCTGGAAACATATGGTGGCCGGGGTAGTAGGGGGAAGGGGGGGAAAATAAGAGCTGTAAGAAGTGTAATTGATGGCAAAAGAGGTCCAAATGTGTGCACCAGATCCAGACACTCTCCAAAATGTAATCCTTGTTTGTCTTTATGATGGGAATAATAGCCTTCCTCACAGGGGTACTGGGGAGATCAATAAATAGTTAATGTTGGTCTAGGAAAATGCACGATGCCTGCAGTGTAAATCAGAAGTAACCCATTGAAATGCATGTAGTTACATATGGATAGACCCAATGTAAAAATGAGCAGATGCAATTTCCTAAAAGAACAGTGCTAGTTACCCTACAAACACTTTCCTGTGTGTGAGGCAGAGAGTGGACTTTAGACAAGATTCTGTGCTGATGTAAATCTGCATCATTTCATTGACGCCACTGGAAATGTATCAGTTTAAAAAAGAGCAGGCTCCAGCCCCTGATATCTGCCAGTCATGCAACCTTTAACCATGCCTGTAGCTTTCCCTTTGCACACTCTCCCCGTTCAGGCCTGACATTTCTACATTTTAGAGTCCCCAGTGTCTCCTCAGCGCTGTATTTTCAACAAATCAGAATAGACAACAGAAGTGAGGGGGGTAGTTTTTAAATGTTCATATATTTTTCAACTCCTCAAATATTTTTCCACAAGGTCTCATGGTAAGTATTGCATAGCTGTCCACAAGGCCAGCTTCTTCAAAGAAAACCACAGACAGCTTCAGTGCAGACATCTCTCGCCATCTCTCTGAAGTACATCCATGGTGCTCTGTACCAGCTCATAATATTAGAGAATAATACAGCAGTTTCTGTGGTGCAATAAATTGTAGTCAAGAAATCAGACACTAAGGGATAGTAATTAAACTGGAGTGGCTGTGAAGGGTGCTCGGTGGAGATGAGGTGTGAAGGCAGTGTTCCCCCTGGGGTCAGCCAGCAGGGCTGAATCCCTGCATCCTCTGGGTACTCAAAGCCAGGGAGGTTAGGGTCCACAAAAGGCGTTTTTTGCCACAAGCAAGCCAGTCCCTGAGGAGATTAAGGAACAGAAATTCCTGTGAATCCAAGCTGAGCCAAAGGAGTGTTGTAAAAGAGGGACAAGGAGAATATAAACAAACTGCAGTTTCCTGGTCTGAGCAGAGGCAGTGAGCTTCAGCCCCTGTGCCTGGGTCAGCCCCTACTAGCCTGGAAACATGATTAACCCCCGCAGATCTAAGGGGAAGAGAGAGGAGCAATTTCCAGTGGGCTTCTCCTTCTCCCCTTTTGTCCTAGCTGGAATTTACCTGTGTGTATTCCTTCAAGGAGTGGTGAAGGGAAGGTTTGCAGACGTGAGTGTGGAGAAACAGATTTGAGATGCTGTGATCTGAAAGGAGAGCAAGGCTGCATATTTGGCTTGCCAGCTCTGCAGGCTGCTGTTTGATTTTGTGTCTCCTGCTCAGGTGTGTGCACTGCGAGGGGAGGCTGGGAAGCAGGTATCAAATAACTTCAAGGTGTTTTTCACAAAAGTCACCTGTAGTGAAACTTCTGTCAGTTTTATGCATGAAAAAGTGAGACTGTACTTACAGTGGTCAGCCCCTTACCTGCTAATGCCTTTTTGTCCCTGCCATGCCATTGTGTTTGCTCTCTGACCAAGTGCCACTGCTGCTGGTGCGGCCTGAGGTATGAGGAGGATGAAGAGTAGTGAGAAGGTGAACCCCCACTTGCCTGAAGTATGGGTCAACGGGCCCAGCCAGGGCAAAGTGTCAGCATCACCCCACGCTGGGACTGGCCCTGGAGCCAGACTGAGATGGCCCATGGGATGTTGCTCCCCAGCTGAGGAAGAGCGTGGCTGCCAGCAGCAAAAGTTTCCCCCTGTCACAGCTGAGACAGAGCTTGGAGGCACCACCTCTGAGACTGGGGAGAAAAAGCAGCCTCTTGCTCACTCGGTGCTTGCCTCGCTGTGGAGAACGATAAGCCAGATTGCTTTTTTGTGACGTGGACATCTGACCTGTGGGAGCTCTCTTGCTAACGGCACTAATTTCATGTAGAGCTCTAAACCACTATCCGCCAGGAATAACTTTCAATCACTGGTGACCTGGGCTCCATTTGGGCTGGTAACTAGGAGGTGGAGAGCAGTCTATGCCCCCTCCCCAATCCAAAACTTTGGAAATATCCAGGCCCCCACAGGGCTCTGAAGTTCATAAAATGTGTCTATTAATATGTAGAGGTTTGCACTCATGCAGATAAGTGTGTGGTCAGAAAGTGTGCCCTTTTCTGGATCGACTAAGAAAAGAAGACATTTCTCTGACCCAGTAGGAATCAAGGAATCACAATTACAAGCACCGTTCACAGGCACATCAAACACCTGTTAATGATAGGGAAAAGATCTGAAGGGAAGCAGCAGAGGTTTTTAACTAAGATGAACCAGTCGGATAGGCAGGGATCTGCCAGCTTTCCTGGAGGAAAAGGAGATGGGAGGCAGAGAGTTGGATGGAGGTCTGCATGCCAGGTAGGGAGAGGAAGAAAAGCCTGGCACATTCGCCAGTAGCAAATTGGGCTCCCGCATGGTCTAATTCCTGCTTCACCACAGACTGCTAACACAGCTTGGATAAAAAGGGAAAAAGGGAGAAAAAAATCTATGCAGGAGGCTGCAAGAGCACATAGAGTCTGTTCTGAGCTCCTTCCACAGGCAGACAGAAATCAATAAATCAATAGGAAATGTTCGCTGGCTGTAAAATGGGTAGAGAAGCCAGTGTCAAGCTGCTTTAAGATGGATGGACAGTAGGTTTGCAGTTTGCAGAAAGGCTAGAGGTGACTATCACCTTGAGATGGGATCAGCGGCCAGCAGCCCAGCAAGGCTTTGAACCTTGAGTGTATGATTAAGGGCTGGGGCACGGATTGAAATACTCCTGCGTCCCCTTCACCGTCCCCCCTGGACTTTGCTGACCCTCCTCCTCGGCAGCACTGGTGCGCTGGCAGCCAGGCCCTGGCAGCTGCCGGGGCTGGCCCTGCTGTGCCACTTCATTGAAGTCGAAGCTACAGAAGACTGAATAAAAATTGACTAGATGCCTGGTGGTAGTGAGGATTGATTGAAGACGGGCAGGGGTTTTCTGCCCCACAGTAGGATTTTTTCCTTTCTATGAAGGATTTGACATAATGTAGGCAATGATTCCTACTCAGAGTATCGCACCTTCATTCTCTCCTTAATGAGGCAAGCATAGGACACAAAGCAGTGCCAAAGACGCTTAGGGAAAGCTGGCAAGAGTGGCATCCTTCTTTTCTTTTAAAGGCAAGGTATTCAAGAGGGCTGGGACACAGAGGGCTCACTGCGTGCCTCCCTGTGCCCATTCAGGTCCACAGGATAGCTAGTCTTCAATTGGTATTTTTCAAATGCAGAGATGATCTTCACCGTGGTGTGGCTCCTGCAGAGACAGACAAGCAATCTAGCTTCAGGCTTCCCTGCTTCCGCAGCCTCCCCTCCAGGACGTGCATTTCTTTCAGGCTCCATGAACAACTGCTTATCCTGTTCTTTGAGGATAGATGGACCTTCTTAACCTCTTGTAACTGAGACTCTCTCTCTCTCTCTCTCTCTCATAACCCTCAGAAGCAATAGATTTGGGGGCAGTTTCTTGCTCTTGCCAGGTAAGACTCTCTGCGATGCCATCACTGCTGCACAAGCGTCAGGCATTCCTATTGCTCATGTGCTGGTCTGCTTGAAGGTGTGCCTGCTGCCGGGGGAGGCTGGCTGGTGCCTTAAGCAATGCAGCCGGGGTGATTTCTGCCCAAAGGTAGTTAGCACTGTACAATATTGCTGCCTTCTGTTTATCAGCAGGTTTTCCAAGACAGCATTCACCTTCCTGCACCATACGCAGATGAAGTATAAAGGGTAGAAAGACTCCCAGTTTATTTGGATTTGGTAGCTTAAGTTCACACACTACAGTATTGACAAGTAAATATGTATATTGAAGTGGTTGGCTTTGGTGTTAATAGTCTGACTTCAAGGAGCTGCACTTAAGAAATGCAAAATTTAGTTTATAAGGGTTTTCTTTCATTCACTTTGGTAGGCCAACATCCTGCTCAGTTTTAAATAGAATTCAGGCAAGAAAATACCAGGGTTTAGTACATACATTATAATAGAATAAAACTTTAAGCCTAATCTGGAGAAATGAGACCTGGTATATTCTCTAAATGCTCCCCTAATGTTATGTGTAGTCCCATTTTTCATAATGCTGGTCAAGTAATCGAGAATTCAGTTTTCTGGACTTTTTTCTGAATTTTTATTTCACTGGGACTTACTCTTGCAGTGAAACTCCCATTGGCAACTTGACTGGGTCTCTGCAAGTCTGACAGCAGTCTGAAAATGGGTCCTTGGAGTGTAAAAAACACTCTAGCAAGTGACTCTGGACAGAAGCATCACAGAGATACTGTTCTGGGAGATCAGCAGAGGCCAAAACGGGATTTGCTTTGCACAGTGGAATAACTGTGAAGAGATTTTGTCTACTTGTCTACACAGTGAAAAACAAGAAATTCTGGGAAATCAGTATCCTAGCTTTGGACTTAAATATCATCTTAGGCTTTATTGACTAGTAAAGATTTCATCCCAGAGCTTTGCTTTTGAGGAGAGACTAGGAGCATCCCAACACCAGCCCAAAGAAAGGGAAAAGACCTGAAGAGACAGGGGCCCTGCCATTCCCCTCCTACAGGGTACGTATACGGCTGGACTAGCTGGCCCCACAGATGCTCTGATTTATTCCAGGAGTCTTTATGGGAAGCTGCATGTATGCCAGACCCAGAAGCACAGCTTGGCATTTGATGTCCAAAAAGGCAGACCCAGATGCACCACCTATGGTTATTAGAGAACAATCAAAATCAAAAGCCCTCATCCTGTTAGTTAGATTAAAAACCTATGAACTACACTAGCTAATATATAGTGCTTACAGTGGTGAAAGGGAAGAAGGATTGCTCTCCTTTAATTTCCTGTTAGTTTTCAGATTTAGGCTGTGTGATTCACTGCAAAACACTCACTTGCTGTAAGAAATTTAAGAAATTATAAAATATCTTAAGTCAAGGGAAAAAATTCTGCTTAATCTCTGTTGGATGGCCCAGTGCTGCTGTCAAAGTTGGTGATGAACAGAGGTATGAACAGTATTGGAAACAGACCTTGTCAATATTTAGCAGTGGCAGCAAAGAGTGGGTTACCCAGATGAACCTCTGGAGAAATCATTTGCAGTGTTTGGACCATAATCAAACCCCACTGAAGCTGATAGGAGCTTCAGCTCTGAAAGGACTTTGACTCAGTCCCTTTAGAATAAAATCCCAGGATTGCCCTTTTTTACTACTCTCCTATTAGTGCCCAGAACAACAGAAACATTTCGTTACAAACATATTTTATGTTTATGCTTGTGGGCTAGGTACATCAGTGATGAGGAAAGCCAGGATTTTCCATCTGAACACCCTTTCTTTGCTGCTGCTAGCGTACGGTACAATCCACATAGACACTTCAATGCTGATCCCATTCATCTGGAGCAGCAGCAGTTGCACCAACGATCAGTGATACCTTAGACAAGTACTGAACTTCAGGGTCCTTCATTTCACATGAACTCATTCTGTATTCATCCCACGAATACTTAGATATTATATTGGGAAGCAGAGAAGGTTTTGTTCAAAAAAGCTGTATTTGGTGAAATGGACCTTGACATGGATTATATGCGTATTGCTAGGACCAGATATCAGTTCAGGGGCGTTTCAAATATGCCCATTTCTACCAAAACCTTCTGGAAAAAAAGTCAGCTTATGAGAACCACTATACAGAAAGAGAAATTTAGACCTCTGCAGTTAAACCTCTTAGCAAAGTTATAAACCATGGAACAAAGGCTCTTCTAGGGGAAGTGGCAGGCACCTTAAAGTTCAGGTGCAACCATTAGGAGACACACACAGCTGCACAGGCAGCATAAAATAAGCGGAGGCTTAACAAGAGGGTTTCAGCCTGAGCACATCACCTGGGTTTCACCTAGTTCAAATCAGCTGGTAGCAGTCCTTTCTAAGGTAAGGAGAGTTTTGTCTCTCTCTAGAGCACTGCATGATTGTTTCGTATATCTTTTTTGTTCATCTGTGGTGGAGTGGAGGACTTCAAATGAAAAATTTATTAGATTAGTTACTTTTGTGCTGTTTTCAAATCATTTGGAAATAGATGTTGACTTTGATTGATTTGTTTGTGGCTTGAAGTGGTGGTATGCTCTCTGTGCAAACACAGTTTACCCTGTAGTAGGCTTCACTACGTATCTTTGCTGCATCTGCTGTCCTTGTTATTAATTATGCTTGGTGAATTCACAGTGCAAACTCTAGAGTATACTTTCTGGATGACTTGTGAGAATTGCAGTTCCATTGGTGCTTTTTAAAGCAAAAAATTTAGAGGAAACTAAAAAAACAAATTTCAACATAAATATTATTCAAATAACTATTTGCAAAGCCTTGCTTTTTCTGTGCTATACTCACTCAGACATGGGAGTTCCTCAGGTGTAGCAGAAATATTGCCGATTTAGACACCAATCTTGAAATGAGCCTGTTGAGTACCACTGGGAGTAACTAGTTCTGTGTCACTGTTGGAGTCCACCTGCAAAATCTCGTTAGGAGGCTGGGGCCTTAATTTTTCTGTTCATTAAAAAATAGGTGTAAATCCCACAATACTGTAGGGCACCTTTTGTCTCAATTTGATTAAAGCCTGCTTTTTTTTTGAAGAAAATCATTGTTATTTTCAAGTTAAGAAATCGGAGACAGTGGAACCCCTTCCCCTAACCCCTCTTTCATAAATAGCATCAGGAAGCTGCATTGTTTTTTCTCCGTAGTTGTTAAGAAACGAAGTGAAAACTGTGGGGGTTATTTTAAGTTGTTGTTTACATTTTTAATGTCCTTTTTGAAAATGCTATCAATATTTTCAGCAAAATTCAATTTCTGTCAAACACTTCCATTCTGTTTTTAAAAAAAACTTTTTTCAACACCAGAAATGACTGATAAAACATTTCAGTTGCTAGGTTTATTTTAACATATAAATAATTATTAGGAAAAAAAGTCATTTCCTTGTGATAGTAATGACAGATTTTGCCTCACTTGGTGCAAAGAGGAAACAATACAGCAGGAGCAAATATTTCATTGAGTAACAATGAGTCAGCATATTGTTATCTGGTATATAACAAGAAGGTGTTTGTAATCAACTTAGCCCATTTAATCTTTCTTTCCTCACCTGCTGCAGTTCCACACCAGCCTTATACAAAAAGCAAATCGCTCTATTTCTCTTAATCAGCTGCTCTCCTTTTATTGTTGTTTTTCTTTTTCCTGTTATTTCATTGGTGCATGGTGCATGGAAGTCCAGTGAAGGATTTTTTTATTTTTTTTTTTTTGTGCTAGGATCCCACATAATCTTTCTCTCCGTGAGAAAACCAAGACACATCTCTAATTGTGCGGCAGCGGGGGGCCATCCCCATTGCACACCTGCCCAGCGCTTTCAAAATCAAGCCAGGAGCCGCTCAGCTGAGACAATGGTTTCCTTTTGAGATTACTCAGCTTCATGGCAGGCATTGAGAATTTCTCTCTCCAGCTTCTCCTACAAGATTAATCGGTTTTAGTACCTGAGCCCCTGTAAACAGCAGGTCCAAAGTATTACACTAGAACCCTAGGCTGGCTCCGCACCTTGCAGGAGGGGAGCCTGGTTCCCGCAGCCCCACACTGGAGCAGCACAGGGCGCAGGTGGGCAGCACCCACCGCAGCGTGTGGGAGCCAGCGCGCTGCCTTGCTCCTGCTGGAGCCATATCTGGAAAGCGATGGCTTTGCAGCTCGTGCCGCCCTTGCCCGGCTCTGTGCCATACGTACACGTTTGTAGGCAGAAGCGGGAAACTGGCTGAACGCTGAAGTAATTGTAAAAACTGTGATCTTATCGGGGTGTATCTTGCTGATAAGGACCTACTTTTGACTTACAAATGGTTCGGCATCGCTGGTAACGCAAAAAAACAGGAATGTAACAGCTTTCCCGCACAACGGGCGTGCCACGCTTGTGGCTAATAATGTTTAATGCTTCGACAAGTAGGCATTAGTGCAAGGACTGTCCCTGCCACGCTGCCCTCCCCTCCCCCAGACCCCTCCTGCCGCTTGCTGACGCCATTTGCCTGGGACTGGAGGTGTCTGTGAGCTCTGAAAATTGGATCACAGGGATAGCTCTTTGCTGGCCCTGGTCACGCTGACGGCAAGACTCGATCGATCAATACTCTGTGTGACACTTTCAGAATTCATTGGAAATGATGTCCTTTTCAAATGACACCCACATTTTATTGAGGGCAGCTCCAACAGAAAAGCACCAAGTCTGGTTTTGCAAGATATGTTTTGTTAGTAGTAAACTTCACTTTATTTGTAAGTTTCTCTGTATTTGGGATTTCTCCATCCCTCCCTTCAACCTCCCTTTTGAAGAGGGAAGAGATTTAATCTTTAAAGGTAGCTTTGTAGCCTGACATTTAGAGTGTGAGCCGATCCCGAGCCTGATGTTTATTATGACATATGGCCTCTTCATGTAAAAAGCAGTAAGCTTTGGGGGAGAATTTAAAAAGTAGCCTGAGGCTCATAGCACACAGCTTAAAACTGATTCACAATTTTAGCCAAAATATTATCACCTCTGGGTAAAACTATTGCTCCACTATGGATTCCCATGAAACTACTTGGCACTGCTATCTCGGAGCCAGTTCCTGTGGGTGGGACCACACGGGTCATTCAAAGCAGCTCTTCGGAGCCATTAATTGCTCGTGTTGACAGGCAGCGAAGAAGAATAGTGCTTGCAGCTGGAGGCTTCAGGGGTGAGATATGTAGAGAAGGAAAAATGAGGGAATCGTTGGCAGTCTGTTTTGAAGGACTCACAGAGAAATAGGTAACCTTTCCATTGAATGTCAATATTGCAAAGTACTCTTTGGCCCTTACATTTTGTGATTCCAAAGTAGCTCCGACTGGGGACTGCACAGCTGGGACGCAGAGGATCTAGACTGGGGTTTAAATATACCTTTATCCAAACTAAAGCTCGATGTATTGTTTGGACCTAGACTCAAATCCACTCAAAATGCCCAGGAGGTTCAGCCTCGATCAACTCTGTGAGGAAAAAGGGACGAGCAATGTCCCAAAAGACAATCCAGTGTCATTTGGGATTTACAACATTCGTTGAGCTGCACAGTGTCTACAGCATGGTGAGTCTGTGACTGGTTTAGCATGTGTGTAGTCATAAAAAGAAGTGGAAAAAAGAACAAGGCATCATTTGTGGACTTGAGACACATCTGCAGAGTACGTGTTGGGGAAGCTCATGGCACAAAAATAGTTAATGTAGGAAGATTCTTTCCAAAGGTATTTTTGTGTTTTCACTCTATCCACACATCAGGCAGAAGAACCTGCGCTGCAGCTCAGTGCTGTGCCACTCTAACTCAGGGTTTCCTCTGACCCTGGGGTAAAATCTTACCTGGGCTGCAACTGGTGCACCACTGCCAGTCCTGCACTGACTCCCTGCGCTACGGTGAATTTCATTAAAGTGAAAATGAACGTTGCAAGGTCCAAAAGTTGGTAATGGGGGAAAGAGAATATCAGAGGCGGACTATGGACTTATTAATCTGTTTTTCTGGTTGCCAGGAAACGTCAAAACTGTCATAAATTATTAGATAGCAGTTCATAGGGAAGTTTTCAGTTGCTAATCCTGCCCCTATAATAATACCTATTAGTTTCATTTTCTTTGTTCTTAAGGAATGTGGCCTGGTGAATTGGATAAATACTATCCTGAATTATAACATCTTGAGGGGGAGAAACTAGATACAGAGATCGGCGTGATTATTGCCTGATGGTAAAAGTTAATTGCTGTAGCTCTGTGTGCTGAAGTAACACAGCTCACTGGAAAATGCATCCTCTGAGCCCTGCATTATTATTTTTTTTAAATTGAGCACACTAAGCTAAGATATCAGGGCTTTTAGCGCAAGGTATAGAGGCCAATGCTTCTAGTTGTGGTCACTGCCAAGTAAATGGAAGTTTGGTCAAGTGAGGATTTTGCTTGCTCTGGACAAGCATCCTCAGGCTAGAGGCAGCATCAGACTACCTGGTCAGAGCCCATTGCAGCTTGTCCCTCAGTGCAGCCACAAAAGATGTGAGCTTAGCGTGTCCTCATCCCTTAGTTTGGCCTTAGTAAACTTTACTTTGAGCTCCAGAGATCTTCGATTCGACTCTTGCTGTTAAGAGAGACCACAATAAATATTTGCAGAATGAAGACTTATGAACTATTAGAGCTTCTTCTCAAGAAAAAAAATAGTTGTGTTGTGACTAAAACTGGTGTATCCCTCTTATTTGGATGCTGTTTCTGTTATGAGTTCCTTATTTGTTTTGCCTTAGTTGATTTCGTACCAAGTTAACTTCAGGCAATCTAAAACACTGACAAATAAAAAGATAGAAGTATTTTCATGTCAGGAGTCTGTACTGCAAATAGGTTTCTGAACCAGTTGAACTGAGACTAAAATTCCCTTTGTAGACAAATGGGTGGCACTTCCCCATGTGCACACTTGGGACTGAAGTTCTGCTGGATTGCGGTTTTGCAACACTTTGCCTAACACCTGGTGGGAAAATATGTAGGGTGGAGTGATTGTACTGTGGCTTTGTTACAAGAGTAGGCTGTTGGAGTTGCAGGTTTGTAGTCAAACTTTCTATAGTAAATTAAGAGTGACCTGTGGTATTTCTCTCTAATTGCTCAAATGGTCTGAATGCTGGTCATGGAGGCACCTGATACCCAAGCCTTTTATGAGGGGATTAATGAGCATAAGCCTACAAAGGTCCCAAACGGGCTATAAAAATATGGAAGAGAGAAAATAAGTATCTCACAAGCATCCTGAAACCTCTAGCTCACGCATAATTGTTGAGCGAGAGGCACCACGGCGTTTGTGGGGAAACAAAGGGGCTTTGCTACTATCCTGGCATCAATTTTTTACTAATTCTCATTTAGGCTTTTCTCATAATGTTCTTCCACCTGAACCATTCTCAAACTGCAAACAAGTACTTATTTTGTGAAAGAGGGACTCGATAATGTTGTTCGCTGCTGTCATAGGTGATCAGTTTGTGAGAAAGTTGGGTCACATTTTGTGAGTCTTTGAGCTTTTAGTCCAGGAGTATCAATAGTAGCACAAATAAAATAGAGCAAATACAATGTAGAGTAGAACAGCAAGAGACTGAAGGTGCTGTTGTACTTGGGACCCTTTAAAAATATCCAGGAGTCTTGGAAGAGTCTGGTTTCTTGGGACAATCTGGAGCATACAGGCAGATGGATGTCACATCTCCTCTACCACCGGTGGCATGGCTGTCATTTCTCATACTTAAGGATAGAACCAGGAATTTCATTCCCAACCTATATCCAATGAAGCAACAGAAAGAAAACCTGACCAAACTAGCATGTACCTAAAACTGAGATGTAAGAATGCCACATAAAAAATAATTAATTTGGAGCAAAGCTGAGGTGAACTGGAATACACCACAGAGATACCATTGTGGTCCCTGCTTCCGAGCAGACTGAAAGAAATGGGTTCAAAGAAATGCTGTGGATCTGCAACTCCTATTGACTTCAGCTTCTATTAAAATCAAGAATGGTTTTACTATTAGCTTAAACAGATTCAAGGGAAGGTTCAGCATAACAAAACAGGTTCTGCAGACATTATCATGACAGCTATATGCATTTTACGTACTTTTAAATATTTAGACACTTAAGTGGACTAAAATCTTTAAAAGCACCAAACTATACTCCCAGTGAAAAATTTCTTAAATTTCTTGATGGTGTGTCCTGTATAATTGACCAAAACATTGTCAATGAGGTAAAGCTTTTAGCCTTAAAGTGCAAGGAATCTTTTAGTCTTGCTGAGGTTTAATGAGTTAGGATTCTAAGCTGATTCAGCTCTTAAACAGTCTGATCATTAGTGCTGTATCATCTGTCACCTTTGGGTGATAATTAGAAAAAGAAAGTCAATAACAATAGTACATAACACTACTTTACCAAGATTTAAACAAGTTGTAATATTGTTGAACATCTATTGATGAGTCCAAATGTGCCACAGGCTATTGAGCACAAAGAGTGCTTTGATGTGATGTTTTCCATTATTAATTTGATGTGGTGGAGTTTGTAGAAGTGAGAACATTTGTTTTCATTTTATTACATGTGGGAAGAGACTGAGATACTTTACATATTCATTTTCTTTTTTCAATTGTTTATTCCACTAAAGCTTTTGAGGAACAAGCACAGAAGAAAAAAATAGGAAAATTATTGTTCTGACCTAGTTAATAATGTCAGACTGTTTGTTTACCATGTCTCTGATTTGTTTTGATTTTTATTGATTTATTTGACCTCCAAAATATACATCCTATA
The DNA here is from genome assembly GCF_963210335.1 of Falco punctatus. Taxonomy (NCBI): domain Eukaryota; kingdom Metazoa; phylum Chordata; class Aves; order Falconiformes; family Falconidae; genus Falco; species Falco punctatus. The sequence continues at coordinate 56,176,222 of NC_137587.1, forward strand.
TGTATGCTATCTAGCAGCCCCTAGATGACAAGGAAAATTTTAAATGGAACTCTTTTTTTTTTCCCCAGAATAGAACAAGATCTCAGGAACTCGCCCCAGTGATACAAACATGGGTCAGGATTCATTATTCCATTACTTTAGCAATCCAGATATTGGGCCTGATGTGTATGAGATACCCCAGTAATGCAGTGGTCAGTTATTGTTTCTTATTGACCACTTCCTCACCTGCCTGTCGGTTCTTCCTTTGGGTGATTAAACTCATTTGTAAAGAGCAAAATTATGGAAATCTCTAAAGAGTGAGCCTTTTGGAGTCTCTTTTATTACCTTGTTTTGTCTAACTAATCCTCTAATGAAAATTCTTTCCCTTCTTCTAGTCTGTCCTTTTTATGCTTTCTGCGACCACAATATGTTAACACTTCAGTCGTGGATCTGCAAAATGCAGTTTTGCTTTAGCTGATGTTCTGCAGTGATTTAAACAGGCAAGTTGTTAAGTCAAAAATAGAACAATGTACACAAAATATCTGAGGATAAGAGAAATGCCTTTGCAGATTGACTAGGTTCTTTCAAAGAAACACGACTGACACAAGCTGTTTTCATCTCATGTCTGGAAATATCTGTACGCAGCACACTTGAAAGAAGGTCTAAATCTCTCAGACCTGAGAGGCATGTTTTTCCTTGGCAGTTAAATGAAGATATTTTACTTCTCCTCCCTCCTGTTTGGAAAGAATAATACCAGCCCTGCTCGGGACCCTGCAAAGCATCAGATAGTCCTGAATAAATTGTGCAGATGTTTTGTGCAATGGAATCAACAGCTGGAGTATGGACTTCATCTTAGGGGGTGAATGGCATCTAACGGCCATATGGCAATTTAAATTCTAAGACCTGAAAATAAACTCAAAGGGCTCCGTTTTGAAATCCAGTTGTATTTCGGACAATAACCACCCCATACCATACTTTACTTCACCTCTTTTTCTTTTTTCTTTTTTTTTTTTTTTTTTTTCTCCCTGTTTTTTAAGGCTGCTCAGTACAGGAGCAACTGCAGCTGAGCAATTAAACAGTACACATGATGTCTCAGGCTAACATTAATAAAACATTAAAAACAGGAATTGTTCATATAAAATATTGAGACACTACATGCTGCCATTCTCAGTATGAGATAGAAGCACTTTACATGGATCAATTGCTTCCCTATAAAATGTAAAGGGGAGCCCAAGATTCAAATGTAAACCCAAGTTCAGCCTGGTTTTTAAATTCTCCAAATATTCTGGGATGTTTGAATAGGTGTTCCCCTTCACTTTCATAACTATGTTAAAACAAAACGATGCCTTTCATAGGCACTGGAGGGAGGTGAAAGATGGAGTTAAAAGCTACTTGGTGCTTTCCAGTAGCCAAATGTCCAGATTTAGTGAATGAAGATCAATGAAAAGCAGGAACTTGCATCAGTAAAATATAAACCATACAATTTTAAGCTTTGGTTATCTACAAATCTCTGTGACACTGAGACCATTCACATATGCCTCTACACAAAGAAGTAAGGCAGCACAATTGCTTCACAGCACTCGGATCTAGGAAGTCCCATTTATTATACATCATGCCGAGACGTTTCCCAGACAAAGTAGCCACTGCTAAATGTGGCTGCAAAGTCCACTCCTTCGACTAGGGGCAGAGAAAGGTGATTGGGTTCTCCTCCTGATAAGTGAGCTCTACATAATCCTCAGGGATGATAAAATTTGTCTAAAGTCCAGAATCTGGGTCAGATTATTGGTTACCTCTATGGCATTTACACCAGTAACAAATCTGGACCTCAGACTTGAAAACTTAAAATATCCTCTGACATATAAGCTTTATTTTGACATACACAAAAAAAAAAAAAAAATCAACCAGGTCTGTGAAAATCCACAGCAAACCTTTCATAAATCTGAAGCATCTCCATTTCCATACAAGCCAGGCTTAGCCATCTCAAATGAAAACATACTTTAAAATAATATTACTGTAAGAAGCACTGACCTGTCAAGGCACCCAGCATTTGATTATATAACACAGCAGCCTTCCTAATTATTGTAAAAACAAAAAAAAAGTAGTTCTTTACTCTTACATGTTTCAATTGGCCATACAAATCTGATTACCTTTATATTATTATGAGTGCTAAACAAATGATTTGGGATTACCTTTTGTACCAGCCAAACATTTTGCAGCTGGAAAGCTTAATTGAGTACAAAGCTGGAGCAGCTGCAGGATGAGGACCTGCCCCGAATGGGAGGCAGAGCTGAGAAATGGCAGGGCTGCGTGCATGCGTGCACCGCGCTGTGCTGACCTCCTTCCTTCCCCATGGCTTTGGCAGCAGAGAGCCAAGCTCACCAGCAACCGCTGTACAGCTCTGCATTTCACAGCCCTTTCTGCAGTGCCTAAACCTAAGCCTGAATTTAAAAACGTTGTACCTAAGTGAAACTAGGCAAAACCTCGCTTATCGGGCTGTATATAGGCCAGAATCCTTGGAAACTTGTTGCAGCATCTGTAGTGAGCTCAGCAAGATAATTCCCTTCACATCGATCACCCCCTGCCCCCCTCACTGGGGTAGCACTGGGATTTGGTGCCAGTAGCAGTGCTCTGCAGGGAAGAACAGAGAAATGCTGTCTCAGGGACCTGCTAGTGGTTTCCCCCAGAATGCTGGGCTGTCTTGCATGTTTGATCCTCTATCTACCTGCTTTGTGAACCTGTAATTGGCTGGCAAAGCAGCAACACCAATTTAGGATCAAGTAGCTTTTCAGATAATTGAGAATTCATCTTATCAAGCAAATGTCTCACATTTAGCATTAAATTAAGAGTTGTGTTGTTTGCATGTTTTGCCACTTACCACTTTTCCCTTTGAAAACCTGCTGAAGCGGTGCTTAGAGCCTGTTCTGCCTCAAAGCTGCCACTGAAATGTTACTGAAGGATCAGGTGGCTCCGTGCCCGTGCGACGCACGCTGCCGGCAGGGAGGAAAGGTTTTGACGCTGCTCACTGAGTTCCCATGCGGAGGGCAGAGCCCTGCGGATGCACAGGACCCCTCCACGGCAGTGCAGCTCCAGAGGAGCACTTGCCTTATTCTGTTGTTGATTTGAGGTCTTGAATCATTAATTAGATAATTGATTAGTTAATGCTTGCACAGTGCTCTCTATTTTCAGTGTTGCGTAAGAAGTCAGAATCATTATCATTAGTAATAAATATTTGTTTATTGATGTTTGTACTCAAGCTATCCAAGCCACCTGTTTTTCTGTTCTGCCCCCTCCCTTCCATAGCCGTCCGTGGGGCAGGGTTGGTCACATGCAAATTAAATGTCATTAGGCTGAAAGATTGATGGTGAAAACTAATTGAAATTTCACCTGCATATTCCTACTCACATTTTATCTCACTCAGGAACTTCTCAGGCCATCCTCTTCTTCTGGGGCCAGCACAAGTGCAGGTCACAAACCAACCTTAAAAGCTATAGTTTTTCTAAGTCCCATTACAAATTACTTGGCAGCTGTTGAGAGGCTGAAGCAACCTGTAATTGACTCTCAACAAGTCTTTCTTTTCATTCAGTATATGCAGTAAGCAGCAACCCACTACTAGAGAGTTTTGTGGTTTTGCACAGATCTGTGTATTCTAAGAGGAACTTCTTCCCTTGCCTTGCTCCTGGGTGTCCTTTCTGTTAGTGAATTTTCTTTCACAGCTGTGGATTAGCAGGTAACATTCAGAAGCCGTTTTGTCTGTTGTTGGTTTTGTAGTTTTCCTTGTAGTCCACTGATCTGTGCAAACCAAAAACTCAAAGCCCATCTCTGGGGCCGTCAGCCTCTTTAGCTGAGGAGGAAAGTCCACCAACTTCTGTAAATAGAGAGGATTGTATGTGGCCCAGCGGTCTGTTGTAACTATGTGACTGACTCGTGAGGCTTTGCACTCAGCCCCGGTTCCAAATAGCCTCGATCCATTCCCTGCAGCCGCCTGGGGCAACATGAGCAGTGCCGAGCAGCCGGCTGCAACTCGTAGTGCAATAGTCCTCACACTTCCTCTTTTATTGCTATATAGTAAAGTGCCCGCTGCCAGCCACACTTTGTAAAGCAATAAGCACACCACAAACTCTGAAGACTTTCAATTTTTGATCTACCTTAAAATCTGACCACTTTAAAAATAAATAAATAAATAAAAGTTGCCAGTGTTTGTACTTTGGGATATATATGTATATATTTTTTTTTTTTTTTAAAGGAGATGTAGTTAGAAATGCCAAAGCAAAGTTTGACCAAGGGGTCATTTCTGTCACCCCTTGGCAAAAGGGAAGGCAAGAAAGCTTTTCTGCAGAGTGGGTGCTCGTCATCATAATCAGTTGTGGTTTATGGTTAAAGATGTATGGAATAGGCAGGAAAGCAGCTGATAGAATGTCTTGCTTTTTGTGTTCATTTTCACTGGCCAGCCTTTGTGAAAGACTTCCATCACAGAAATGAAACTGTAGCGCAGGTCTGGGGAGCGCAAGCATAGCAGCATCAGCATGATTCGTTTCCCGCTTCTACCACTTTAGAGCCTTTCTTCTTGCCATTAGCAAATTCACAGACCCCAACAACTGTCAAAACCCTCAAGGCAGATGAAAGGAAGTGGATCCATTTTCTCTGAACCAGCTCCGTGACATTTTATGAAGAGCCTCTTAACAGATCCAACACTAGGAATGTTTTCATCTCTTCAGCTCAAGAATACCTTTTGAAGGCCAGCAGGGTCTGCAAGTGGGACAGGGATTAATGTAATCCTTTCCCCTGCCCCATCTAGAACCTCTCCTGGAGGCAGCTTTATCTGCTCCCATCCTCTGCCATCAGCCTGACCCCCTTACTCCCCACACAAGCTCTGAATAGCTTTGCTCTTTCCCCGACAGTTACGTTTTTTTGTTACAATCAACAAACCGAAAGATCTGCAAGAGTTAACGTAGCGCTTTAGGCTCATGTTTTGGAAAAACAATGTGTTGAGATAAATATTCTTTAGTTAGAGTTGCAAATAACAGAAAGTTTTATACTTACTTTCAAACCCTTTATATTGATAACTGTGGTTTCTATGACTACCACATAGTGGTATTCTGTGTTATTCCTCTGTACTGGTGATTCACAGGGCAGAGAATGAAGACATTTGTGATCCCTTCAGTTATACATCAGCTGCAGCTATTAAAAAGTGAGGAAGACCATCAGTTAGTTTATAAAGCCACAGAAGCTGCTGCTGTCTAATCCCCATCTCCAAACAAGCAGGTTCTAGTGGTAACCAAGTGTATAGGTTTTTACACATTATAAATAATGTACAGACCTGGGCTTTGGACATAACTGTTTTCTTAGAATGCCTTTTCCCTGGACTGCCTCTTCTTCTGCCTTTGCTGTAGATAAAGGGAGAAAAGGGGAATTTCCAGAGATCTCAGCGTAGTCCTTATAGTGCATTTACTTTTCTTCATTTATAAAAGTAGAATAAAAACCCTTGATACATATTTTCTAATACCATATATGAAAACTTTTTCAGCAACTTCACCCTTATCTTGGCAGTGCATATATGTTTAGAAATGTTTTTGTTTATTGCAGTTACAAGTATGTACGCTGCCCCTTAGAGTCCCTCTGCGGGAAAGGGTCTCCAAAAGAGGTATTTCTGCAAGCACAGGCCGTGTTATGCAGGGTAGCTCTGCTGAAAAAGGCAAAACTGAGTCCAAGCAGTTGTAAGATAGGCCACTCAACTTGCACAGAAACAACTAGCATGTTAAAAAAGAAGACTGGCTCTAAACACCTAGGAACGGGTAGAGGAAAGTAAGAAGCCTGGGTAGCCTTTGGCCACCTTGCTGGCTGCATATTGCCTAGGACTGACTTCTTAGAAGCTTTTTTCTGTGAAAAAATGAAGAAACTCAAATATACAGTGCAAAAAAGGCATAGATTTTGTACAGAGTGAAATTTCAGCTGAAATATGCAGGTTTCTGTGTCATGCCAGTGACTGATACCCAGATTCCAATCAGTATAGTCAGGGCAAAGGCTGGTGTGCCATCTTCCAGCCTTCCCACCAAAACAAGAGTTCAGGAAGACCCTGGCTGAGATTGTAATTTCATTCACCGGTTTGCCTCCCACTTGCATGCAAAAGCCACAGGGACTAACTGGGACTGCGCTCTACCTGCTGCCCAGACACAGAGTACTAGCATCTCTGTCTTCAAAACTTCTCAGCCCAGCTCTCAGGTTTGAGCACAGCACCAGGACTGTATGAAATAGAGCACCATTTTTCTATGCCCTCATCTTTTGCCTGGCGGTTTGGTCATTTTTAAATCAAAAAGGTGTTTATTCCATAGACAATTTTTATGCAGCAGACTGAATGCAAATAATTTGCCTTCATTCCATCCTTGTGGGAAGAAAGGGAATCTATAGTGTCAGAAAAGGCTGTACAATACATTAATTTGTCATGAGAGGGGGGCGGGGGTGAATCATGTTTCTGACTTTTTAGGGTGCAGGTATACAACCACTTCGGGCTGCTTTTAGTGTCCCTTCAAGTGTCTCAACTTAGCCAAGAAACTTATCCAAAAAATTCAGCAGGCTACATCGAGATGGTCCATGTTGAATACACTGAGAATGTCAAATACCAAACACAACTTTGTATTTGATGCAGACCAACACAGCCATGTTTCTGGCTTTATCAGAAATTACTCAGCTTTGAGGGATCAGTTAGAATTGAAGTTCTCAATATTCCTACTGCAAGATGAAATAGGTGGGGTTTTTTTTCTTTACATCTCATAAAGAAGTTAAAATCTGTGCAGACCCTTTTTCAGTAATCCTTGGAATCACATCTGCAACAGTCGAGGAGTAAAGTTCAGTGAAAATTCACATAGCAAATTAAAAACACATGTTACGGTCTTAAGAGAAAGCGGATGTGTACCTATGCCCATTGCCAAGTGGAGAGATGCTGCGGTGTGTATCTGGGGGTTGATTCTCACCTGTCAGTGGCTGCCAAATCAAAGCTGCTCCACCGAGGTCAGAAGCACAAAGGCACTGTGGTGTCGGTGAGAGCTGAAACTGGGCCCACACAGCCCATTAACTGACTTGGAGAACAGAAAGTCCAAACTCAGAAAAACTCTAGTTTCTCTTTTTTTTTTTTTTTTTTTCCTTGATGTGAACTTATTGATATAACTCAAAAACTTATTCAAAGAGCTGCTTTACAGAACAAGCATAAGAAGCTTCTTAAACTTTGGCTATTTCAGCTTTCTTAGAAGGAAATGGAAACAGTCTTTCCTGGGTAGGAGTAACCCCAAACCAGCAGCAACCATTCCTGTGATGTTGTATTTCTGTTGCACGCTTCTGAGGCAGGGAGGCAGATCCCCAGCCCCAAGGAGCGGGTGCAGCCACTGGGCAGTCTGTTGCCCTGGGATGGCTGCAGAAACTCTCCAGAGGAGACGTGGCACCTGCAGCCTTCTGCAGACTGGGCTTGCCATGGCCTGGGGGCCCATAGCCACTTCCCAGCCATCCCTCTGCTCATCCCACACTGCACCCTTTGGGAAAATGCCTCACTGAGAATTTAGCTTTTCTTAGCTAAATGCTCCAAACCCCACCACCTCCCCAAGTGTTTAATGAATGTTTATTTTGGAGAGGCAAGCAGGAGAGAGGAAAAACCTCGAATTGCTATCTTACAACAACTGTCTTCATTTAAAACTAAGTGGTTGTAATTTCTATGGATATACATCTGTGCTCTGTTGCTCTCCATTTATGTTCTGTGTTAATATGCTCAATCTTACCCATGTTTGCATTCTGCAAACAATACGCTGCCAGAAGGTACGTTTTTGGTTGGACTTCTGTTCATCGTATTTTGTATTTAATATAACAGACTGTATTTAATATAATATCCAGGAATATTCTCAATGAGTGTTTGTGTGTACTTGGGGTCAAATATTTCCTAGGAGTGTTGCACTAAATAGAATATATCTAATGTCCAAGAAACTGCTTTCAGGACTGTTTGGATGTTGCTTCACTGTGGCTTCCTTCACCAGGAAAAATCCAGAGCCAAATGGAGGGCTCTCTCACCACAAAAGCAAGCAAAGAGGCAAGCTGCAGTGGGCAGCACCTGCCTCCTGTCTCTCTCTGCTCTTTTCTCAGTGGGTTGTGGTTTGCGACACGGTATTTCTGTGCAGGTACATCGGCCGCACAATTATGCTCATTGGCTGGTATGGTGGGGCAAGGAGTCAAGGCTTCAGTTACCTGTTGCCCCAAACTTCCCTGCCCTTGTGGGTACCCACATGACAGCCCTGGAGAGATGCTCATGCTTCCTTGCACAGTGACTGCCCTTCCCTGGCACAGCTCCATGCCCTCCACTTCTGAATAATGATCTTGTTTCTAAAGTGGAATATGTAATAGGGAAAAGGAGGTGGCCAGAACTCAAATGAAGGAGAGAAAAGAGCAGATGAATTAATTTGGGGATGGTCTTATGATGCTCTTGCCCTCTATTTCCCTACTCTTCTTCCAAGCTCTCTGCAGTTATTTCGGTGTCAGTGCTGCTAGCCACATGGTTAAGATTCAGTTTGCAAAAATGTATGCTTACAGCAAGGAAGACTTACCCTTTAACCTTTAGCAGCCATTTCCTCTGAAAAGCACAAGTTTCATTTTCGCTTACAGTGAAAAATGTGTGGAGGGGGAAGGGGGAGAGAACCTCATCTCTTTGTAAAACAGCCGAATGGTTCTATTTTCATTCTCTGCACCAAACTTTTCACGTAGCTCTTTTTGCATTATGCAGTGTGCCCTCAGGAAAGAGATCTGGAAGAAGAAGCAAATGCAAACTCTCTCGTTAGTCTTGAAAGACCTGTTCTTGAGCATTTGGGGTCAATCCCCTTCAGCGGGTTCATGTTCCTTCATTGCAGTTTCATGAATTTGGCCATAAGCAAAAAGCAGGCTTTAGTTTAAAAAAGAAAAAAAAAGTATCCGTTAAACAAAACTGAAAATTGCTTGCCACATGGAAAAGTCAGGATAGTAGAAGGAATCTCACATCCCTGCAACATATCTAAATGTTTTATGAATAAGGTACTGTAGCACCAGCAGCCAATGGTGCTGTTTCCACCTAGGGTAAATCCATGGAACCCATGGTAGGAGTTCTAAAAACAGGACAAAGAAGAGATATTTTCACTTGAATCTCTCTCACTCAAGTACCTTTCTGCCTAGGAAATATGCTTTCTTTTCAGGTGTGACATGACTTGAAAGATGGGTAATAACATGCCAGAACTATCAGCTTTATCACAAGTCAATGATTTTGAATTCAGCTCATTTTTCTAATGGTCAACAATTTTTACCAAGAGAGGAAAGTTTAGGTGCCCATTTGCTGTAAGTGCAAGAGGAGGCTAAACCCCCATCTCTGCTGCCTCCTGCGCTCTGTTCTTCCTCCCTGCCGGTTCCCCAGGCCAAGCAATGTGTACAGTGATGGCATGACAGGATGAACTCCCACATCACCCTCAGTCTGCTGCAGCATTTCTGTGAGTAACAGTGAGCGGTTTCTAGTTTTGTCAGCCTGCATTCTTCCACAACAATCAAAACAGCTTAAATAAAATTACTTCTTTTCTTCCCTTAGCAAATTGTCCACTCTCAACTTGCCAGCTACCAAGGCGTTATCCTCTAGCTCAACAGCATCTGGGCTTCTCCTCTCCTGCAGCCTGCCTGGCCTGGGTGCGCCTGGAGAAGGGCTGTCAGTACTGCCCTGCCCCACTGCAGGGTTGCAGCAAGGGAGGGGACCCTGCGCAGCAGCCCTTGCCCCCTGTGCCCTCTTCCAGCAGCACCGCAGCCCAGGGCACAGCACCCCTGAGCCACCATCTGCCTTCCCTGGGCCGCCTCCTGCTCCACAATGGCATTTCTGAAGTTTTCGTACACTTTTAAGATGAGATGTTAGGTGTCCGTCTTCCCGTGAAAGCTTTTTATGTTCTTTTCAAATGAAAAATCCATGATCTTATGAAAAATTTTGCTTTCAAACAAGCATTGTCACACTTTCTCACTCTCACCAAATGATGGTCTGAACAGAGCCCCTGGTCCCCCAACCGCAAGAACACCACTTGGTCACCCACCTCCTGTCACATGCACATTTCAGGGACAGCAGCTCCTGTGACCTTTCTCAGCCCCCGTGCCCTGTTAAACCTCTGCTGTCTTTGTGGAGGTGAGCAGAGAGGAGAGCACATACACACACCCAGACAACAAAGGGTGCTGGAAACAATGCTGGTGCTGATACCTTTCACAAGGGTTCCTTGTGTACCAATATGCATACCACCCACAAAATAGCAGAGGAAATAATAAGATACCATGGCAAGCGCAGTGAAGAGATTTGACTGAAAATAACAAGGTTATTGGTGAAATATGAATATGTAAGGAATTTCCTCAATGTATTGTGAACTGAATCAGGAGTATTAATTCTTGAGCTCTTCTTTTGAAAAGGAAAATGCAGTGGGTTAATTCTCTTATCAAAGTAAACATAAATGAGGCAGTCGTATGGGATAAAGGTGTAACGGAGGGAGTCGGGTGTGTGGGAACGGAGGGTGCATAATGTATTAGCATCAGCAACGCAGCCTGATGGGTGAAGGCTTTTATACTACCTCCCTATTGATAGGTATTTCAACCAGCAGTAAAAAACAGCTCTTGACACTCATCTGTAGGGAAAAATATCCACGTAGTCTTTGCTGTAGGACCAATTAGCCTGTGAAAGCAGTTGGGGGGAGGGGGGAGACGCAGGATATAAATGCGGGATGCATCCACACTTGATTACTCTAATGAAATGTCCATTGATTCCTATAGATTAATGTGAGAAGAACGGCAGCTGCGGAGTGGCTAACACCTCTAGGTCAGCAGCTCTGTGTGTGTGTGTGTGGATGTGTGTAATGGAGGGGGTAGCACACAGCCAGACCAAGGTAGACAACAGAGGGTTAGTCTGGCTGCGGAGGGAGAGGTGGCTGAGGTGCGTGGACGTGACAGTCAGCAAGGGAGGGAGATCCACGGGAGGCCACAGCGAGGGGCTGCAGGCACAGCGCGGTCCTCCCTGCCTCGCTCACCGCCGCTGCCCCTCGCTCCCGTTTGACTTTGCTGCAAGGCAGGCTGAGCTCACAGGTCATCTGTTTTTGTTAGATTAATTTGATTCAGCATGTAGGAATAGAGGGCTGAGCGGGCTAATGGCTCTCTGCAGGTGACATTGGGAATGGTCAGCACTTGCATCCTCCTCCCCCATCCCTGTGGCTGCAAAAGAAAAGTCACCAGCCAGGGGCTCCCCCTGCGCCAGGGCTGCTGGCAGCACCACGTTAACCAGGGCATCCTGCACCACGGCCCCCATCCCTGGCACCACCTCACGCTAGTGATTTCTTCACGTCTCAAATACAAATCCCTTATCTCTTGCTCCATGTCATCGAGAGGGACTTAATTACGATAAGGGGCGAGGGATTTGCTGAGTGACTTCAGTGCTTGGCATGAGGCTGCTTTTATCATGCAGGGAACAGAGTTACTGGGGGCTCTGCCATGACTGTCACAGAAGGTGCACCATATCCTCTCACGTGGTAACGCTGGTGTTTTATCATCGAAGGTGATGTGCAGGTGGCAACCTGCCTCCCATGCAAGGGGAGCCTACAGAAGTGGCCCCACGGTGCAAGATCGGAGCTGTAAATTGCATTGAAGGGAAGAGGCGGATGTGAAAATATGAAGGGGTGAAATATTTAGGCTGGTATTCTAGAAATGAAATTTCAGATAAAAATATCTCTGGACAAGATTCTCAGTGGCGTAGCACCCAACAGTTACACAGGTTGCCAGATTCTTCTGGTCACGACAGAGAAAAATCTGCCTCTGTTGCTTATTACTGAGGGTGAGGAGTCTTGTAGCTGTAATGCACTGTGAGGAGAGCTTGATGTCTTCAATAAAGAATGCAAAATAATTAGCCACATTGTGGCTGTTATTCCAGTTGCTCTCAATGCATGTTTTACCCTGTCGTTGTAGTACTTAGGAATTCAACATCAGCCAAATATTCAAGAAACAACGTTTCTTAGCAATATGTTTGAATGGGGTCAGGCAATCGCAAGACCCACACGACACTGCAAAGATCAGGGTCCCCTGGGAAGCGTAGGATCCGGCAGTTGGGTATTACAATTCCTGCTGTATTTACGAACTCTGGGGGAAAGATGGATCCTAACTCTAAGTCATGGCTTTGAGCAACCTGCTACTGTATTGGCAGCAATTACATCAAATGCCCAAAACTGATACTAAGAGATACTCTGTTCTCTGGTAGGTGTGCATTTCTGCAAATACGGGCAGAAAAAGCTCCAAGCCTGTATGGTGCAGAGGTTTCTCCAAGGCACGCTCTGCCCCAGTCACACCAAGGGCTCTCTAAGCTCCCCAAGTGGATGCTGCCACCGCTGCTCCCTGAAGGCAGTGGAGCTCTCCCAGTGGGGCCCAGCCCTGCCAGCACCAGGGCTTCAGCCAAGCCTGGGCAGTACTGGGCACCTCTGGCTGTAGGACTACTCCTGTCTTTGTGCAACCAAGTGACAAAACTTTTTGTCACCATCTGCAGAGCATAATTTATCCCTGAAAGCACAAATAAATATCAACACATGGTGTGCAGATTGCAATATTTCCCCAAGACTGCTCTATAACCACTTACACCTAACAAAACCTGCTCCTCCTTGGGGGGTGCACAAAGCCCAGCAGAGCCGGTGCCTGGGGCTGAGGCTGCGCCTCACCTGTGAGCAGTGGCCACGGTGTCCCCAGCTGTCCCACCTGGCAAAGGGCACCATGGAGAGGCAGGAGGGGCTCAGCCTCCGGTGCAGCACTGACCTTCACTGCTGCAGCCAGACCTACACGAAAATGCTGCCACCTCCTTTGATCACCATCAAACACCGACTTTCAACTAAAAGTTTTCATTTCTGTCTATTGTTCAAAACCATGCTTATCAATGACTCCACTTTTCAGCTCAAGATTTTTACTTCTGTTCTACCGGTATTTTAATTTTATGCTTTCTCCTGCAAAAACACCTTGCTGCTCTCAGGTAAATAACTGTATCCGAGCAAAGATTTTTGTCATGCCACATCTCCCCCTCTTCCAGAATGGCAGGACATACAGCATGCAGTCTGTGTAGATGCAGTATGGATAAGGAATTAAAATGCAGAGCCTGGTTACTCCAGCGCACAGGGTGCATGCGTGTGTGCAGGTGTCCATAGCGGCAGCCGGGGCACTGGCAGCGGTGGCGCGAGCTGTCCCTTTAAGCTTGCCTGGTGTATTTTTAGAAAGCATAAATAGGCTGCATTCTGCCACTTGCTCACTATCCAAGACATAAAAAGGAAGGGCTTTCTGCTTTCTTCAAGTCTCCTTCCCCTGCTGGCACCATATAAGTCTGTCTTTTAAGCAGTACAGGTCCACAGCTCTTTTTTTTTTCTTTTTTTTTTTATATTGCGAAGCTGCAGAACTCTAACCGGTGGTTCAATAAATTGTATTACATCCCCTTCGTACTGAATGCCCTACAAGCTTTGGCTTTCCATGTGTAATTGCAAGCTGTTATTAGCCCAGAGCTTTGTCCGTTACTGTGCCACACATTGCTGAGCGGTCAATTTTTTTCCCCTGCCATTTCCTTTGCTCACACCATGCTGACCACGTTGGCCAGGCGCTGCCCGAGGTTTATAGTGCAGCATTGATTTTTCTTTTCTCTCAATACTGACAGAATCATAGATCCAAGGCAAATAAAGAAATGCATTCTGTGGTGATGAAATGTCTTTCGTTCAGCCTGGATTGAATCAAAGGCCATCACAGAAATGTTCTACTCTAAAATGCTAGTGAAGCTTAAGGCATTGTTGGAAAATGAATTTTCCATTTTCTTAGCTGTAATTTGGATTCTCAAATCACTGTGCTAAAAATAATCAGATAAAATTGAATATAGACTACAAGCCTATGTAAAATGTTATTTGTTAGGTTTTGCAAGCCACTGCAGCTGATACGAAAGGAATCCGGCAATAGATCAGAAAAGTAATTGCTTAGGTGGATTTCTAGTAAGTATGTTGCATTACTTTGAATACCAACGTATAAGATGACTGCTCTATAATTCATACAAACCATGGTAAATAACCAAACCATAAAGATACAGTTTCCATATCTACTGGAGGAAGATATTTCTATTAAAATATCATCATCTTATATCACCTACTTCTCAATGATGAGTATTTTTGCTTTTTGTTTGGGCGTCTCAAAAGACTTTTTAAGATGGGCTAGTGTCATTGTCCCTGTTACACAGACTGAGAAATAGAAATAAAAAGAGTCTGGGGACAGGACAGTCACACAGTGAATCTCTGGCAGTGCCTGGAAGAGAACTTTGGTGCTCAGAAGCTTAACACTATTTTCAATGCAAAATAGAAATAGCCACGATTTTCATGACAGGTGGGAAAGGGTCGCTCCGTGTGATACTCTTACCACCACGGGCTGCTAGGGACCAGAGGTGGCCCCGGTCTGCACGGCTGGCTGTGCTGGCATGGGACTTCAGCTGGCCATAGAAAGGGAGCGTCTTTTCTGATTTTTAGGCAAATAACATTTCTCATAGGACAGAGCCAGCTTAATAACCCAGACCTGTCATCTTGGAAAACAGAAGACAAACCACACATCAAAGATTTCCCCATATTCTGGGGGTTTCTTTTTTTCTTCCTTTTTTTTTTTTCATTCGTGACTTTACACCTGGTGCATGTGGCCATTAGAAAATTAACCCGACTTGATATCAGTAGTTTCTTCCTTGAATAAACAAGTAAATTGTGCAAAAAGTCTGAGCGGAGGATCCTCACGTCGCCTCCCTCACAGGACATGGCATCCTTCCCTCTACGGCCCTGCAAAGCCTGGACTTCTACAGGGTCCCAAGGTAAATGTTACCTTACCTGGCAGTCCAGAATGTCCTCTGACTCCACACCTGAGGGAGATCCCACAGGTTTTAGTGAAAAGCTAGGGAAAAATTAAAAAAAAAAAAAAAAAAAGAAAGAGAGAGAAGGAGGGGAAAGGTACCCAGAGGATAAAAAGAGATGGACTCAGCAAAGTTAAAACTGCAAACTGAAAAAAAATGTATATTTTAATGTAGTCCTTGAGCAATATTGCATTAATTCCATAGCTTTGGACCTTTCTTTTTCACCTTAATGACTACACGTCTAATATCAACACACAGTTTTTATAGCTATTTCTTCAGCATCACATTCCCAGCAATGCACAATAGGTCTTTACACTGCATATCAAATCAGATTATTTTTCTTCACTGATGATCAAAAAAAAAATTCTAAAAAGAAATCAAAACCTTTTAGGGTCAAATTCTGTGTCTTATTCAAAAAGAAATGCTTCTGAACCTTCTTTTTTTTTTTTTTTAATCAAAAGCCCACTAAGAAACTAAGTAAGTTAGAATAGAAAGCCTGTCAAGTTTTAGATTCCTTCCTCCATCTGAAATCATGTGGGATTTTTCCCTACAAAATTTCTCAAAAGGTTACAGTGAATCTTCATTATTCACGGTAAAAGACTTTGTTGTACAAAGTGCTATGTAGCTTTCGTTTGTAATTTTTAAGAACATTCCACAGTGGAAACAAAATCAGGGTTGGCTCCCTCCCATTTGTCTTCCCAATCTGATTCTCCCCTAAGGTTCAGAAACTCTTGAGAAACCCATTACTTTCTCTTCCTTCCATTTTGCCCCACTTGAGCCTCATGGTATTCAGTAATATGTAAAGCTACAGCAAAGACGACTCTGCAAGCTGCCCTGAAATCAACTGCAAACTGGCTGAAATCCTGGGAAACACAGCTCTGTCTAATGATCGCCTACATTAGACCTGCAATGTTTTTCAGGTCTTTCACCCACCGTGGATATCATTATGCAGTCATCACAACCATTCCCTTTTAGGTAAACCTTTGTCCCACCAGTTATCTCAGACCTGCTTGCTCGCGTTCCCGACGCAGGCACAGGGCAGACCTCAGCAGTAACCAGAACGAGGGACTGCTCTTTAGGTGTGTCGAAACCTTCCAAATTCGTTTATCAGGATTTTTGAGAGCAACAGATTTGGGTTGAGATTTAAATTCAGATTTGGGGCTTGTATTTGGACAAATACCTCACTTAGGAGCTGGACCAAAGGAGTGGAGGTTTCCAGGTGTTGGTAAACAGTCCAACAAGGATGGAGAGTGACATTCAGCAAAGGTACTGTGGGCATGGTTGTACAAGGTAGGGACAAAATTAAGATGTGTCCAGATCTAGGAACACAGCTGCCTTTCTGCCTCTATCACTTTATGGATTTGCAACATCACTTGTGGCTAAAACCCAGCCATTGCTCTGCACAGGCTGCAGTCAGGAATCGCCACTCTAAATCCTAGGAAGGGGAAAGCGAGGAGAATCTACAAACAGGATTAGTGTCAGGGAATGCAAGCATGATGAATACTTCCACGTATTACCAAATTGTATACAATAGCCTAAGTACGTAGGAAATCATTGACGGGGAAAAAACCTGTTAATTGGATCATATATGAAATTTGATGTTTTCTTAATGTCTCAGCTGGTGAGTAAGTGCTTGTTGACTGGTGCATAATCTCTGTGTTTTTATCAAATGCCCGTACTAGCAAGCAGCTATGATAATTAATTTTTAAGGTGGATGAAAAAAATCATCTATGCTCGCAGTCCCAAATGGACATCTTTTCTCTGATCCACTGGGTTCTTTAAGTGTAACAAGCAAAAATGGTTGAGCAAGCAAAGAGCAAAGGAAACTAGAGTGGCATCAAAATGTAAAGCAGCTCTGTTGTAACCTGCCGTTCAGCGGGGAAGCGCCGTTCCGCACTCCTGCTCAGCAAGGAGCAGCTGTTGGTTTAACATGAAAAAAGGGGCAAAAAGAAGTTAACATTTATGTGGCAGTAAGAAAAGAATATTAATAATAGTGATTCCAGTTCTACTGTGCAAACAGTGGAGATCTTACAGGACCTGACAGCGTTGGTTGGTCCGAGGGCCAGACGTGTGGCCGAGGTTGCAGCCAGCTCCTAAGCTCTGCAGCCGAGCGTGAGCTTGGTCTGACCGTACGGTTCACATCCTTGGTTAAAGATGTGTAACTGCAGGCTTGATTTTTGAGATCCCTCTGTTCACAGAAATCTGCTAAAGCAAATGCTCTGCCAGCTTTACCAGCTGCTTTCGGAGGCTGTGGGCTGTGCTGCTCACCGGGGAAGGGGTGTTTGTGGTTTGCCCTGCTCTGTCACAGTCCTCTGTACTGGTATCTGCCTTAGGTGATGTGATGATCCTCTGTGTATCTGGCCTGCAAAAACAGTGGCAGCAGCAGAAAGTCTTTATGTGTATGGCGAAACAGAAAGTTTTGTGAAGCACTTTGGGGAAGAACATGTGTGTGGAAAGCCCAGGTCCCTTTTGAGGAGTTCATCTTCCTCAACCTCTTTGAAGGTCATCTTTCAGCAAAAGATCAGCAATGATTCCTTGGCATATTTGTGGTGTTTAGCAGTCGTCACCCTACAAATACCAAACCTGCCTGGAGGACCTGATCGTTTTCTACATAAAGGTCCCCTGCAAAGTGCCTTCAGCCCTTCCTGGGTTGAAGCATCCCTCGGCACCTTGCCCAGCCCAGTAGGTGCACGCTTCTAAACAGCTGCCAATACATGTGAATTTGCATAAAGCATACAGAAAACTAGCAAAATCATGATGTTCATTGGGATGTTCTGTCTAAATTGAGACTTTTAAGCACTAATAATAATTAACTACTTTCTTAGCAACGAAAAAGTCTTAAATGCCTATTTACTTAACAGTCCCCTAGGGTGTCTTTGCTCTGAATGGGCTAAAAAATCTTAGCTGCAAAATAAGCAGGCGATTCCAATCAATAGAGCCAGAGGACTATATTGATTACCAGAACTCCATTCTTTAGTCATTAACCCTGTGAATTCTTTACAAAAGCTGTACAGGACAATTCCTAGCCACTATACCATTTGAGGAGTCATTCCGATATTTGAATGTCATTAAACTTTCATAGCTTGTTTACAGCCCCTTCAGCCTCGCCTGAAGGATGGTGCTCCGAGGCTCACCGCCACGCAGCCACGCATCGCCCAGCTGAACTGACAAACAGCATTAATCAAGCCCGGAAATTTCCTCTGCTGATAGTTTTTCGTGTTGTTTATTGCTAATATTGCTACAGAGCAGGGAGACAGATCACAGAAGGAGTGAAATAGTATTCTTAATTTTTTCCACGTTTCAGCTGCAAGCCAGAACACTGTATCTGGTGATAAACACACCTTTGACTCATCCTTGTAGGGAAAAGCACCCATGTACCTCGTAGGTCCCTACCTCCATACCAGATGCCACAGGGCTCCAGATGTGAACTGCAGGGGAATGACACAAGTGGGGCAGTGGGGAGGGAAGGCAACAGTGAGGTAGGAGGAGGAAGTGATGCCAGGATAGCTCGTCAGGTCTCTCCACCTCCTTCCCCTCGCTGGGTCCTGTGGGACCTGCCCCCACAACACCTCCCTCTCAGCAGCCCTGTATTTAAGAGAAGATTCTCGCATTTCAGATTAAGAAAGTTCATGACACACGGTAATGGCTCTAAATGGTAAATTGAATCACACAGACAACAATTGAATAGAAGCAGCACAAATGAGCCAAATGTCAGCAATTTCAGGGGATGCTGAAGGAACTCCCAGCAATCACAGGTCCACTGTGAAGACAGGCACTCTTCGTCTTCAAAGTTCAGGTGGCTCTAATGGTATAGAACACGTAATGTTCTGTAATGTAGTGTTTCCTTGCTATGGAAACAGAGCTGACCAGCATCTTTGTGGATACGCAGAATGGAAATGGTTATTTCTAAATATTTCCGTAATATTTTATATAAATTTCAGCCACAGCTTGTCCCTGGGTTGCTTGCACCAACTGTTCTTTTATTAGTTATGGCTTTGACCCAGTGCCTGGTGGATATGGGTTTTTGGCTTAGGCTGTGTTTGTGCTGGTTCCACAACACAAACATGTGATTGTTCCTTGCCTCCCACTGTATAATTAAGATTTTAGCCACAACACAGCAGTTGAACACCAAGCAATCATTTCAGCTGAAACTGAGGAAGTTTTAAAACTAAGGAAATGGTTTGAGGAATACACGAGTATCTGCCTAAACACTTGCAAACAGGGAATGTGATTTCAGAGTCATAAATGGGCAATATTTAGTCGCAAAAACTGTCCTGCATCTTTTTTACAGTTAGAACTTTATCCACTCTAGTTTCAACGTTCTGCTGTTATCCTTATCTCTTTGAGAACTCCATAAGAAAGCTATAATGAGCCAGGGCCATTTTCATGACTATTGATTTAATGGTTAAAATTAGAGTATTTGATTGTTACTTGACCAAACTGAGATTATTGTATGTTTTGAAAGCAAGAGCAGCAACAGCAGAAGTCCTGTCCCTAGAAAAGTACAAAGTTAGAGGCTGCAAAACAGCACCACTTCTTTGATCCCGTGGCATGTTTTGAAAGTCATCCTCAGTGCTGCTGTTTTACAGGCAGCAAACAGAAGGTGCACAGAGCTTCAGTGACCCTTTCAATGTCACCCCATGCGTCGTGGAAAAGCGTGGAATAGATCTCATCTCCTTCCTCCCGGCCATTAGCACGTGTTTTCCTATGTGGGAAACACTCATACCTGTTTGCAGTGCTGCTTGTAATCAGTGTGTGCATTTTGTGGTGAAGACTTTTAGGACTAAAAGGCCTGAATTTCATTATAACTCTTAGTGAATAAATAGGCACTGGACAACCATTTATGAAGTTTATTTTTCACTGTCACAATGCATTTAGAAAATGTTGCTAAACCCAAGGACTTTCTGCAGGCTCCGGTTCCTGCTTTCCAACAAACTAAACTGATTGCAATTAGTAATGGATTGCAGATAAAGCCAGAAATGTTTTAAGCAA
Source organism: Falco punctatus (assembly GCF_963210335.1). Classification (NCBI taxonomy): domain Eukaryota; kingdom Metazoa; phylum Chordata; class Aves; order Falconiformes; family Falconidae; genus Falco; species Falco punctatus. The sequence continues at coordinate 56,196,095 of NC_137587.1, forward strand.
GTTCTTAAATGTGATAAGAGCTCCAAATACCTTTTTGGATAGTGTGTTTTAAAGGACTATTAGGACTAAATGGCTCTAGTGTGTCATGTGGACAGAACTACCATTTCTTTGCACTTGGTTTTATTTTTTTCAGTATGAGACCTCTCTGCATTTTAAGACACTAAGGGCACACCTCACCATCTTTTTTTTCTGATCAGAATGGCAGAATTGTTGATTTTCAGGTTGTGCTGACATTTTGAGCTGTGTGAAATCCAATAAGGCTGCAAGTATTTCCTAGCAAAACTATGGGCCCCATCAGGGACTGGCAGAGGAGTGAAGCGGGAGGTCCCACCCCAGCAGGCAGGAGCTATGTGAGCTGTTGCCCAGTAACTCCACATGAAATGGAGCAAATGTAGGTGCAATTGCCACATTTTTGCCTTTTTCTATCAACGCTGTGGAAATCATCACTAGTTTAACAAGTGAATTTAAACATCTTGGCTCCAGTAGCTGCTGCTGTCTGCATCTTCAGAGCAGGAGCATTTTGACATCCCATTCTCTTCAAGACAAGTCACAGGTCAAAGGGCAGTGAGACACCTTTTCCCAGCTGCCAGCACCTCCTTTAAATAAATTAAACACCCCTGTCCCTAGAGAAGCAGGTGGGGACTGCATTTCTGTCCGTGTGGGCAGAACAGCTTGACTGTGCCCTTGCAGGGCTCCCGTAAAGCTGTTCAGCACATGGGTGATCCCCTTGCTCAGGGCTCTCCTGAGCACCGCTGTGCAAAGCCTGACCTCCCATGATGTGGCCCCCAGCCAGGGCTGAGCCTCCAGGACACGTGAGACAGCCCTGAGAAATACATACAGCTAAGACTGCTCACCAGTAAACATACCCTGCTGCATTTAGAGGCTCCTTCAGCTCAGATTAATGTGCCTCAGGGAGGAGCGCAGTATCCTGGGGGACGCAGCGGAGAGCAGATGGAGCCTTCCTGCACCCAGCCAAGGAGGGAGGGCACCCACTCGGAGAAACACCTTCCTCTGTGTTTAGCAGAGGAGAACTGGCTGCTTTCCTGTCCTCTGCTGCCCTTTTAGTTAAAAGTCTGGCTCCTGGGAATCAGTTCTGAAGTGATGCTGCAGGCAGACCCTGATTGCACATGCCGGTGCCGTATCCATGTGGAGCTGAGGAGGGGACTGAGCTTCCGACACGCAAAGCTCTTGTGCTGGTGATCCCCTTGCAGCTCAGAGGCGGAAATGCCCACGATGGTTGATGGTTTCGTTAGGAGGGGAGGAGAAATGTGCCTGGGGCTGTGTATGTGGGCTCAGCAAATCTCTGGCGCTCAGGGCTCCCTGCATCACCCGCTCACAAAATATCTGCACTGGCAACGCAAGAAAATGTTCCCCTCCAAAAGTGCCTTGTGCTGCAACTTTCACCTCTGAAAAAGCTGGGCCATTTAGCAACGGGTCCCTGCTCACTGGTCCTGAGAGAAGCCAGTACTGCCACCCTGTTGTCCTTGTGAGCCAGAGGCAGAGACACCTCTGCCGAAGAAATAGGTGCTTAAAGCCTTATTCTGGTTACATCTACTCCACATAAAGCACCGTAACTTGACTCAAGCCAACAGTCACTCCAGTGTAAAATGGGATTGTGGCAGATCAGAAGCTGGATTGTAATCTTCCCATTGCCCCAGAATAAATTTTCTTCTTGGCAGCAGGACTTAATGACAAATGTTCAACCCTGACTTGTACGTGGCTTAGGAGCACAAGGCAGGCAGCCTTGCGAGGGCTGCTCAGCCTTCAGCAGCTGCACCGTGCCGGGTGGGCAGCAGCCATCCCTGGGGCCACCGAGAGAGCAGACTGGGCTTCTGCATGTGCCCTGCCTGCGAGACACTCACAGGGAGCAGCCCCTGCAGTCATAACTGTTGCCAATGGTGGCATTTCAGAAGGTTTTGCTTTGTAGAGGCTTAATAAATGTCATCCCCAACACTCCCTGGGGATTCCTGGTGGTGGCTGCACTGAAGGGAGCAGGAGCCAAGCGATTCCCCTGGCAGGGATGGCTCCATGTCAGGCTTCACCATCGCTGTCGCACATATCACTGATAATATTTACTTACTGTTTGAAAGGAAAATGGCTTTCTAAAGCCATTCTTTCTTTCACCTGTCTGCTGTCATAAAGGTCTTTGTGATGGAATCATAAAGGATTCATGCACAAAAATGGACAGAGTGGGAAAAGATACCAAAATGTAAGGGCATCTCTAGGTAGGACAATGTACAATCACTGTGTCTATCAGTGGCAGTCACACCCTTTGTAGATGCAAAGGCAAAAAGTACCAACCAAAAATAAATAGATAAGCACAGATATTAGAAGGACTTGGAAACTAGATTTTGGCTTAAAGTTGGGGGGTTTTAAGGTGTCATTTTATACCATCTCATCTTTTCCTGTATTCCTTTCTGTCTAGAGTGAAACCCAGACCCAACACAGTACAGCCTGTTTATCATTAGTAAGATGTAGGGTATATTAAAGCAGCAGTAGCAGTAAGTCATTTGGAGCGTACGTCACAGGTTACAGAGAAAATAGGGATGCTATTTTATTATGCTGAAGCTGTAAAGCTTACACTAATATTGCTGGCAGTCACCTTGGTTTATTCTTCTTTTAACAACTTACTAACAGTGTGTAAATATAAAAGCAAACTTTGATTTTTCCATCTGGATACACTGAAAACTCTTTCAATAAAATTGCTGGGTGCATTTAACACTGTGACCAGAAATATTGAAATTTGACAGTTAGAAGGTTAAAGGTTTCAAATTTATACACAGAGGTGTTTTGCTCCTGTCATGGTCATAGAAGCTTGCTCGGGATAACCCCTTTTGCTTACTGAACCTTTGAAAAGCAGAGAACATTAAGCAATACGTCTTGGCAGATGCCTTGGGATTTCACACCACTAGCAGAAGCCCATATGCACACAAAAAGTGAACCGCTTAGGTGAAACCTGGTCGAGCTTTTCTCTCTCTCTGTTCCTGCACCATGTGCTGGCAAGCAGCTGTCTTACACTGCTGCCACCAGCATCCTTTCCGCTAGAATTAAGGCAGAGTTTCTGTAATATTTTTCAGATATAAGGTACTACTGTTTTAATCTCCACATAGATTGCTCGAAATGGTGGCATCAAAAGAACATGTACAGAAGCCATTACTGTGAGGAAACAGTGTCAAATAAATAGGTCTTTTACATTCCTGCCATGAAATACCTTTATAAAAGATAAAATAAAATAAAATAAAGTAAAATAAAATGTGCTTTGCCCCCTGAATGTAAAGATTTTAGACTTCTTCTAGTCTTTATTTTAGGAATTTCAGCCTGTGGTATACATGTGTAGTACAGTGTTTGCCATCTTTACTGCTATCTGAGAGAGTAAGTGTAGCTGAGAACAGACAAGGTGCCGCAGTGCTTCCAACTATTTTTCAAGATCAAAAAACCCCACCAAAAAAACAAAACATAACCCACATTATGTCTTTGTTTACTGAGAAACCGCCACTTCATAGACCTGCTTGAAACATTACAGCCTTGGCAAACCAGCAAACAAAATGATCAACTTTCTTTTTCTGATCTTTGTATCGGCGCATGCAAGAGAATCACTAGGGCATTTCTATTCATATTCACCATAAAACTGTCCTCATAAATATTGCTGCAAATAAACAATGGTTTTTTGGCTGATGTTCTTAGAACAGTTACAGTAAGTACACATCTTTACACATATAACATACCCACCTTAGAGTGGAGTAAAACCATGTTCCATGCAGGTGGGCATGGTGGGGCTGGCAGAGGGGATGCTGCAAGGCAGGCATCCCTGCTTGTTAAATGCCTCCCCCCCTTCCCACCCCGCGTGGTCACTTCAGGGGCTTAAGGAATTTAGGGTTGGGTCTACACCCAGGTTATAGCCCCTATTCACTCCAAACCAAGAAGCATGCAGCCTCTGCCTTTGTTGCTCATAGGACCCACACCAGCGGGACCACCAGGGGTAGGGCAAAGCCCATCTGTTTGCTCAGGGCTTTGCCTGGGGCAGGTGATGGTGGGACATGGGGCAGGAGCCAAGGGGTGGCTGTTAGGACATCTTGCTGTGGATTTAACGCTCTGACAGTGAAAGAGCAGGCAGGAGATTTTAGCAGTTCAGTGGCTGTCTGTGAGTGTAATTTGTTATCTGGTCCAGGAAAAGAGCACGTGGCAGTGCTGAGGCTGCGCAGCACTGTCCCCCTTGCAGTGTGTGTCAGGGCTAGGCATGGATGAGGGACTCTGTCTCATGCTTGTCAGATATACGTTGTGCTCCAGAAGCGGAGGCAGGAAATGCTGCATGGGAAGGATGCAGAAGGGATCAAATCTGTACCCTTAAGTGGTTCAGGGCTCCCAGTGAGCTGCAAAGTATGCGGAGGTCACCACACCTCCTGCCATTCCTTAAGGGGTCCAGCTCTCCTGTGCCCTGGCAATGGTGAGGCTGGAGGTTTGACTTTACAGGTTCTTACAGGTGTAAATACCCACCCAGGCTCATCTCAGAGCTGAGGTTTCTGTGCAGCTGGGAGAAATCATGTCTTGTGCGCAGCAGAACTGCATGTCCTGCCGGACTCCTGTTTTTCGGCTGTTGGAGCAGCTGTCAAATTACAGCACTTGTACCAGTGGTAATAGCTAAGCCATTTTTGTTTCTAATGACTTCCCTGCATAATGGCCCATTCATCCCACCGCTCCCTGGCAGACAGTTCAGGGCACTGTGTATCACTAAGATCCAGCTTAAAACTGATTGTCTGAGGTACGTGGCAGAGGGGCATTCTAGGCAACGGAGAGAGAGGCTGGAATAGAAAACAACCAAATCAGAACTGTCAGTTAATGCCATTGAAAACATTAAACCCCTCTATTAAGGGTTTCATTGGTCCCCAAGGCTTTCACTGTGCCATCGAAGTACTGGAAGGAGCCTACTGTGAGCTCGTTGCACTGGGTGAATCTCCCCTGTGCCGCCTTCGAGACATATATCATCCAGGCCTCCAGAAATTCCGATTAAATACTGTGAGGTAAATATATTCTCCTGTCTCTAGTCTTCCTATAGTTGGTTTGTTTATTTTCCCCAAATACTTCTTTATCAGTCTGTTTTCCTCCCTAGTGCTAAAACCAGTCTGCATGAGCCAGCAGCCTTCCGGGGTCCTGGCTCACCTCCGGTACAATCATGCAAAAGAAGCAATTTTTCATTATTGATAAAATGTAATGTCATAATGTCATGGCCTTTCAGGTCATCATCTTTGTAAGTCAGCCATGACATTATCACAATTTATAATGATAACAAACGACCATAATGTTTGCATGTAATTTTCATTGGCTATTGCAGAATTCTAAAATCACTCCTTCAAAGGATGGGTTTCATTAACAAGCGACTGCTGTTACATGGGACTAACGGCTTCTGTTGGGGGCTTTTTGCTAGTGTGAAGCCTAGTCTCTCTGATACACAAGATTTATGTACTTAGTAGAAATCCGAGATTTGATGGCTCTTTGTTAGTGAAGCAAATTCAGAAACTTTGAATGGTAACGAGTGCTTTATAATATGCCTAATTACTAATAATTTCTAAATGCTTATGCAAATAGGCACCCCATGAAGATTGCTGGCTGGAAGGTCTGACTTGAGTATCAGATCCATTCTTGACTGTAGTGTTGGCTTTACTTATTTAATATTTCATGATAAACTTAAAAGATTTACAGCTTCAGGAGCTGGTGAGAATCATAGGACATTTATTTTCATGTGATATTTAGAGGTTGGAGCTCCAGTCCCCAACCACTTTAAACATATTCTTAGCTTTAACGTCGGGACTGAGGACATCACTGGGGTGGGTTCCCCTTGCTCTGCAGGATCAGGACCCCAGTGTAAGTGCACCAAGTTCAATACAGCTGAATCTGGAGCACTTGTAGGGAGCACTCTGTCAATCTAATCCATAAATAAATACTACTCTGCTCCTGAAGCCCTCTGAAGCTAATGCATGAAAAACAATGAAACGCCTGGGTACTCCAGGCCTCTTGAAAAAGCAGAGCCAGGCTTTTGTATATGTATGTGTGTGTGTGTTCGTGCGTGCGCACATGAGTGTGGATGAAATAAATTCAAACAAACAAAAATAAAGGTATCTGAAATAGCAGCTGTGAGTTATAGTCCAACAGACTCCACAACAGGCCACCAGGCAAAAGGACTCTCTAAGCCACACAATTGGTCCCCACGGGACACGGCACCTCAGAGAGGACAAAGCAAGAGCCAGGGACTCACAAGGCTTATCAGACCAGTGTTGTGATTAATTTTTCTTCTGCAGCACGAAGCTTGCAGGAAAATTTTACCTTTTTTTTTTTTGTTTTCCTCTCCTTTCTTGGGCCTGATACTTTTTTCACTGGAAATTATAAAATTACTGCTCTTGGCCAGATTTGCAAAGTCACAAAGGAGAAAATACCTGATCTCACTTGCTGTTTTTAAGAGTAACAAAGATAACTTCTGTAGCTGTATTTATTGCGTGGCCACCACGGGGTCTGCAGAGGTCTGAAGGAAGTGACGCTCTGCCATGTGTGTGTTCTGAGTTCGCGGGAGTTTTTTGATGGAAAATATTAGACTAAGTTTCATCCTTTGTCACTGTGACACCAAGGCTACTTGGTTATTATTGTATTGTCCACTAGGTCATGCAAACATGTAAACAGAAGGCTCTCTTTCCTTTAGAGTGAATTTTATCTAAAATATCTCATTGTCTGGCGGTTCACACTTTATGTGGGATATTTCCCAGTTATATTCATGGTCATTCATTTTATAGGGCTTGAACATCACTCATATGGGGATCTCCTTGTTACTGTCTTTGAAATCTCTACCATGAAGACTTAGTTTCATCAATTTTCCAAGCCTACTGGTCTACAAATGACCCAATAAGGTCATCCATGGCAGTTCAGTCTCTACACTGTAATTGCTCAAACAGTCCATAGACAGTTGTTTTGTATGCTTAGAAGAATATCTTCGTTCTCAGCAGCAAAAGGGACCGAACTGCACTGCAGTATGCAGGCACACTTGCATCAAGATAAATTCTTTTGAGTCACTTTAGCGGAAAACTGCTTGAGCTATCAAAGTTAGTATGTGCTGTGAGCAATGAACGTTAACCACAGTCTTGGGAGATACCAAAAGAAACAGAAGTTTCTATTTAATTGTCCTTCCTGAAACACATTTTTATTACACATCCCTGTTGTTCACTTAATTTACTCGGTCTAAGTTTGACTTTCTTGGATGTGTTGACAGGCCAGGGGCTGGGTTGTATCAGGGGACATTTTGCAAACTCTTAGTGAGACGGGTCAGGCTGATTTTAGCACAGCTCCAGCTCTTCCCTTACCTTCCCATCCCTTGGGTGGATTTGCCTCAGTTTCTGTTAACCTATACGTTATCCCAGGACACTGTTCCCTGAATTTTAAAAATGATGGCTATATCACACTGCTTAATTGGTGTTTTAATAATGCCTCATTTGATGACACATATAATGAGATGCCAGTGAGATTGCATAATACCATTATAATAGTCTGTGCAACTTCCAGGTGATTTTTACTCCACCGTCACTTCGCTGCTTTTGAGCACCCAGCCCCAGCTCAACACCGGCCATTTCATCAGCCCCCTGCTCAGGTGAGTCTTCCCGCTTGACTTGGTCTGAGCAGAGGCTCAGAGCAGAATCAGAGGCTGCTCTTCCACAGAAAGAGGGAAGAATCTGCAATATTGCAGTAAGGTGCAAAGAAACGACTCCTTTGCATTCTCTGATCAAGCCTCCTTAAGCAATCGTTTGCAAAGGTGCTTTCCCCCCTTGGTTTCACCTTGGCATTGTTCTAGCCAGCCCCTGTAGCCTTCCTCCCACTGGATGCTCCTGCCTATGCCTGAGGTGTTACCCAGCTGTAAGCACCGGTCTGCTTTGCTGCAGATTGCCAAATTGTTCCCCACCACCGGAGAAATACCCACAGAGAACCAGCAAAAGCTGGTTTCAGCTTTTTGTCGGCTGGCATGACCTGGTCCTGCCGTGCTGCTGCGCTGCCTGCCTTCGCAAGGCACAGTGACACGTGCTGGGCTCGGGGTGGGGGAGCATTTTACGAGGTTCAAGAAATAGCAAGGCATGAGCTTCAGCGGAGGGGAGACTGAGGTGGGCATCGCTGCCAGAGCAACGCTGGAGCTGCTCGATCCTTCCAAAGCCCACAATTCTGTTTTCCTGAAGGCTAAGTAAGAAGTATCATCACATGTAGAATTAGCACAGATTCGCTGCTTTGCCATTACAAATGGGTTTGCTGCCAAAACAGCAGCTTTGCTGCCAGGGGAATGTGTGTTTGTACTGTCAGGCCTCAGCTCAGCGCGAGCGTGCGCTATGCCAAAGCAAACGGAAGGGGAATTATACAATATTGGATGTGGACCTGGTCTCTAAATGCATTGAAAATGTAGGTTATTGTCTTTTGGCATTTCCTAAAAAGCCTCTTGAGCTCCTGTTGGCAACTGCTGATATTGAGGGTACTTTTAGCTGTTTAAGTCTTCCTGTTCTAACAGGGGTCAAAGGGCTGTAAAGATCTTCTCAAAAGGATATAGAAGGAATCATTAAAAGGGAGGAGGAAGAAAGTGACAGAAGGTCAGCCTTTTTTTTTTTAATGGGTGCATCCCCGAGGGGGTCAGACACAGTTGTGCATTATACTCCAGCTTCAGTACCTGACTTTTAGAAACCTACAGCAAATCTTATTAGCACTTCCATAAGCATAAAATACAGGACAGAGCCCAATGTTCCAGGCAGAAGTAAAAGAGAAAAACCATGAAATAAATCAATTTAGTCTTTCAGATGAATTTAAATCAACATAGTGGAAGGATATGACCAAGATGAGGACAAATACTCAAATATGTGTAAGACATTTTAAGGTCCCTGGGAAGCATGTGCATGTATCTGTGTGTGTTTAATTCCCTTGCTGATCTTTTTTTCCTTAGAGACAAGTTTACTGTATGCTCATTTCTATAGCATGTCATGTAGCTTTTTGTAAGGACTGGTGTAGGGCAAAAAATTTACCTTTTTATGTGACATAGCCAAACAGAATTGTGAAGGTTTTCAGTGATTTCTAGACAGCAAGCAATAAACTGCGTTTGCACCCACACACTTACTGCCTAACACCCCATCTGGTAACATTTCCACGTCTCCAGGAAAGAAATCAATAGCAATAATCTGTGAGGGCCTCATAGGGTGTATATTTTTTTATCGCACTGCTATTTGGAATTTTTTTCCTATCTGCTTACAGCACTAGATTGTTCTTTTTTTGTTAGCTAACATTGACATCTTGGAACCGTTATTATATTTTATAAAAAGCAGTAACTAACACTGGGGTCAGAATAATATATTCTAAACACTCATATTCAATAATATCACCGTGTTCCAACAGCAAAGTCCTATTCAGTGAAGGCACTGAAAAATCCCATATAGTAAGAACCTGTGCATTTAAAATGATATGCTAGCACACTTCAAAGACTAACATCCTAAAAATTCATGATTACTTAAAGATAGTTGATATTAAAAGGGAGTATACCTCCAGCTTTCATCTTGCTCCAATGCAGAGAAGAAATTGTCCTTATATTCTGAAATTTAGAACTGTGTCACTGTTGGTTTTCTGTGTAAGGAGGAAATATGATGCTTTGTTACTGGTCTTATTTATTGCAGACCTTGTCTGGAATCTAGTATTGAAGCTGTGCTTGATGAGTTGCTGCCTTGAACTTTTCCACTGATCAATGCTGGTGCTATGGCTGCATGAAAGAATAGCTTTCCTGAGGAGAAGCTATCACATGGGAAACACACTACACAGTAAGCTAAGAAATCTGCTATAATCTTGTATGCTTAGGCTTAGAAACGTGTTTCCCAAAAGAAATGGTGATAGTGAATGACCATTTAAAAACTGAGATGTTACATGAGCAAGAGGTCAGGTCAAGAACAGGGAGGTATTAAAAAAAAGAGATAGAGAGAGAAAGAAAGATGGGGGGAAAAGAAAGAAAGAAAGGACCAGAAACCCTCCTTTCACTAACATGATAAGACACAACTGGACAAAATGCACAGCTGAAGAATAGGACATTACAGAGCTGGGAGACAGGAATCATATTTCTTCTTCTCCCTGCAGTGACAAATAAAAGGTTGTTTTGATTTTTGCTGTACAAATAATAAGCTTTACTTAGAAACTGTAGCTGCCGAGTTGTTCTCCCCAAAAATATTTTTTCTCTTTCTGTCCTAATGGCAACACTACAGGAAAGAAAAGAAAGCAGTTCTGTAATCAGCATATATTTTGTTTACTCACGTATTGTCCTATGCATCTTGCAGTGGGGCTGGGATTGGCACTCTGAACATACGGCACGTCCTTTGGAAGTGGGGTTTCAGCAGCATTTAGCATGGGCAAATCCATGCCTGTGCCTACCAAGCCTCTTCCTTTGTGCCAAGGCTGTCAGTTGTGTGATGCTGGGGTTCTTGACATAGGAAATACGCTGTGCTGGACCCACTGAAATCCTTTCTTCTAGGTCGCCACATCACTGTCTCGTCTAGTTACCAGCAGGGCTCATAGCAGGTCTCTCTCAGTGTAGTTGGCTGTATTCATGCCTCCGTCTAGATAAGCCAGTTGCAACAAAAGCATTTTTTGTTTACATTTTTGAGGCACTGTTGCAATAGAGATTCCACAAAGACTAATTAGGTAGATGTACAAGGTGCCTTTGCTTGTAAGCAAATACTTTAATATAGTTTCATTTTTGAAGTTAGCACCGATCCAAAAATGTCTGGGTGAGCTAACCTTATTACTGCTCTAAATGACTGCTCTTACTCATTTTTGCCTCTACAATTCACGTCTTGTCTGTCTTGGTTTGCACTCTGAGAAGCTGAGAAGCCAGGTCTCAATGCTGAACAAATAATAACGCTGTGAATAAGGATTCAGTAGATCAAATCACTGGTGGAAAGGATAAATGGCGCTGAGAACCCTGGCCTGCCCATGAATATTGCGAACAAGAGTTGCTGTGGTTTTTTACATTAAATAGGCTCATAAGGATGGATTTGGGCAGCTAATCTTTGATTTCTGTTTGTTTGTTTTTAAAATCTTAGCTCGCTGTCTCTGCACTTTAGGGACTCGGAACGAGAAAAATAGCACTCTTCTCATTCTCATCATTGCAATAAAAATAAATCCATGGTGACTGGGATATTCAGGTGCTGTGGGAAGGAGGTCTATGTAAATAGTCAGTCGGTGGTTTTTTACCTGTGGTCCAAGGACTATGAATGAGAGCACTATAAAAAGATAACCAAGGATAGCAAACCTACTGTCAATTGGCTTGAATTTTCAATATAAGGGTCCCTACCTCTAGCAGAAGATTTTAGCTATATAAACACTGAAGAGATTGAAAACCACTGACATAGGAGCAGGATCATTAGAAGCACTGAGAACAGTGTATTCAGTCAAGTATTACCTCAGTCTGAATATTTGAATCTATTCTTCCAAGACTGTTGAATTTAATTTGGTAAATTAAAACAAGAGCAAAAACTTGGTGTGTTCAATAAAGTTATATTTGAACTCAGTCTTTGATGATAAATAAGCCATTCACTTATGTACATCTGCCAGAGCATTCACAGGAAGCATTGGGCTTAAATGAGTTGTGACCTTATGAGACAGTCTACTGTTTGGAGACTATATAGGTGACTTCTGGGTTTTGAGTCTTGACCTTTCTGTTTATATTCATCATGAATGTGCAGATACTTTTATTCTTTCTGGAAAAAGGCTGTCAATCTTCACACTAATTTTAATGCCTGTGCAATGCAGAACAGTGGTGGATCTTAGCAATAACAATCACCGACTGACTAAAATTAACTAATTCAGACTGCTATGCTAAATTGCGTATGAGCGGGTTTGTTTCAGGCTCGGCATGGAAGCACAGGTGCAGTTGATAAATAGGGACACATACGGTGCCTAAATACACTCTCGCTCGTAGTGACCTCCCAGCAAAAAAGCTCTGACAAATCATTTGTGACTTTCCAGAGCTTGGCAAGCTGCTGTTCAGTTGATCCGTATTTCTCTAGACTGGAAGTGACAGGAAGAGGCACTGATACTTGTGAGCTCGGAAAAAAACTTGAATTCCAATCCCAAAATCAGGTTGCCTTCCAAGGACTGCCATTTAAACAGCACCTGACCCCTTTGGTTGGGGCCAAGGCTTGTTGGTCTCTGTCCTTCACCACACTACCCTCCTTACTTCTGCCACAGAAGTTCACTGTTGTTCAGAGACCATCTCAGGAGCTCTTATACCACCTGCCCCAGGAGCTGGAGAAGCCCCTCTTTCCTCCTCTGCCCACCCCAGGGAGGCTTAGGTGGTCTCCTTGGAGTGCAGTCCAGGGCAGACTGGCCTCCTGACATTGCTTCTGCCCCAAAGCTGCTGAGATACCCCACTGCTGGGAGGTCCCAGCTCAAATCGTCCAAAGAGCAATGCAGAATTCAGCCTAAAATTATGATGACCCCATGCCAGGCATGGGGTGCTGAGGTACCTGTGGGGGTTTGGAGCAGCTTCCCTCTGCCTTGTTGGGACACGGGCATAAAAGAATTGTCTTCTGGTAATCATCAAAAATAATGGTCTTTTATAATTTTAACCCAGTCTAATCCTGAAAAGAAAAGGAAACTTCTATTGGAGCCGTATCCCAAGCAGAAGAGCTTTGTGCCAGCCAGACATCTCATTCTGAGTGGCAGAGCTGTCCTGAGCCCTCATTTCCCTGTGTCCGTGGGGTTTACAATGGCATCACCTGCTCTTCCTGAAAATCCCTCCCTGCTTTTGCCATCCCTCCTGCATTCTCAGACTTTTTCTCATCCTCACCAAGTGTTTTCCTCCCAAATGATATCTTCTGTATTATAACTTCTTTATCACAAAATCCCTCTTCATAGTTCTTTAGAGGAACTTCAGCTGGGGAAGCAATTATCTGAAGAAAAAAACAGAAGGGGGAAAAGAGAGTTTTCTTTGGCTGCCAACTTTCCAGGAGCCAGGTCAGTCTTAGCAAGGATACACAAAGGTATTTTTCAAGTAAATATTACAGAGCTCTTTCACTAAGGGCATATTGGCTTAAAAGGACTCCAACCCTACTGATATCTGAGATTTTTTCTCCCAGAATTGCTCAAATCAATGCAAGTTATATTGCTCCTTTCTCCCATGCTAGTCCAAGTAAGCTTTTATTACCTTCTATTACCCTGCCAAAGTCATTGTGATCCCAGTCCGTACCCAGCCGCTCGCTGCTGGCAGTGCTTTTCTCTCTGCCAAGCCCTGTGGGGAGAATTATGCACAAGCAGTTGCTTAAGCAAGGTACGAAAAATACCAGTGAGGCAGCTTCAGAACGACTTCACTTGCTTGTTTCTGCCAATATCCCCGTCCTTGTTTGCTTTACCAATGGAAAAGGGTAAATTAAATTATAGTAAAATGTCTTCCTAAATATGCTTTCTCACTCCTCCATGTATACAAGCACCGCAGACATAGTGAGAGATTATGTATCCCAAAGGAATTTGGTGCAATATTTTGTAATTCTGATTGAAATGTGTTCTGTCTGGTCCCCATAGTTTAATTTAGAACAATTAAGGTTCAGAGTACATGAGCTTGCAAAGCACATTACAAACAATGGCTGCAGAATAAACTGCAAATCAATCCACACTAAATCACCCTGAAAATCCCTGCGAACACAACAAAGAGGTCTAGATTCACAGTCCTTTAATACAATCTCCTCTGTCTTTGTAGCCATAAGTAGTTCAGCTTCTTCCTTTACAGAAAAATGCAATCAAATTATTTCAGGTTTGGGAGATTTTTTGGTTGTTTGTTACCCAAATAAACCAATAAAGAATTGTCTTACATGTGTTTATGCAAGCATATCAAATCAAACTGCAAGAGAGAAGCCGCTGTTGTGCTCTGCTCTCTGCTTTACCTTGCAACGCTTATTTCTAATGATTGCCTTGCTGCTTTTATACAGGATATAGATGAGCAGTGGGTACTAACATAATTAAACCTGATAAGGCAGCATCCTGAATATCATGCACGTGCGTGCACAGCCTGTGTAACAGGGCTAGTACATGTCACACATCAACTTTCTATGATTTTTACATTACCTCTATCACACTGGCTGACACCCACACTCTGCTTTTATGACAGTAGCTTTTCATTAATATTGTACCTAAAACATTATTTTAAGTGGGGCGAAGTCAAGTAAAAAAAAATACAGTTCCTCTCATTTCTGCAAAACTAAGATTTTATTTCCCGTGTGCAGACTCTTAAGTCTTGGAAGCAGTGGGCTATATATGATGTTTTTCAGCAGATAGTCTCACACAGCATATTCCCATATTCAGAGGAACAAGCATGTGTGCACAGATTGCAATCGTATGTGGCTATCAGGAGAAAAGCGCGTTTTGGTTTGGGTTTGACTATGAAAAGAGCCGGTGACTCGACCTGGCAAGGGTTGGTGCACAATCTCCTTTTCAAACCCCGGACAATAACCTATCCCTCACAATCAAAGTTCAGTGAAGGGAAATGGCTTCCAGGAGAGCACGGTAGCCTGGCCAGCCCCAGAGCAATCGCACTACGTGACAGAAGGCAAAGCAGGAGCTATCAGGATAATTGCCTCTGGAAATGACCACGGGGGAGGGCCTGATCCCAAACCCCCACCGGTCAATAAGAGGCTACCGCTGACGTGGGCTCACATCATCAGTTGTTATATCGGAAAGATTTTTTTTCCAGGACAGTGGTTCTGATTTGAATGTTCTTTGCACAGAGCAACAAATACAGATACCCAGTTACTGGGCAAGGCAAGGGCTGATTTAAGGCAGTGATGGCGCTGGCATATAGCTGACATGTTCACCAGCACTTCTCTAGGGCTCACATCATCTCTGTATAACCCCATGGATTTCTCCATACTTACCTTAGCTATAGTAATATTCAACGCTATTGATACATAAAGAAGGCAGTAAGACAAAATGATGTTGACATTTTTCCCCGTTGCCATTTTGTTGCACCCTGCAGCATCTTGTGCGGTGCACTGGCCCCCCAGTGTAGGCTCTGGCCCCCCGGCACAGGCAGGGAAACATACAGCCTCGTGTGCCGTCCTTGCTAACCGGCACAAAGCCCGTTGCATCGGGGTCACCATCCCCGCAGAGCAGATGCAGGTTTATGGATGTTCATGCTCCATGCGGCGTGGTCATGCCAGGCCTGTCGGGCGTCCCCCGTGACGCCTCCCACCACTGCAGCACCATAAGCAGGGTGCAGCCCTGAGCCCCAAAATGCCCTCAGCACATGTCAGTCACATCCCCATTGTGTTCAGCCCATTACAGGTTTTACATTTTCCAGTGAGGGCAATGTACAGCCTAGCTGAGGCCAATCAATACGCTCCAGGACCATTATCCTATAAAATGCCCACTTATTTAAAAAGGGGGTGGGGGGTACAGACCTTCAGATCTGATCCAGCTCTGTTAAAGTCAGCAGCCAAACTTCCATTGATTTTCAGAGGCGAAGAGTTGGCATGTGCTTTAAAATATTCACAACCCAGGAATAATAGCAACAAGGAGAAAAATATAAAAGCGGCATCTTCAATCCGCATACGATGGTCTGTGTGATACTTCTGTCATTGAAAACAAACAATCCACTGTTTGAGAGAAAATAAGGGTGCATAAGCAACTGTGCATGGCAGAACCCTTCAAAGCACAGGCAATGATTATCAGGGCAAGGCACAAAAGCTGGTAGGCGTTGTATTTGCATGTTCTCACACTGGTTTCTGAACCACTTTTTCCATTCCCCGGCTAGCACTCTGCTCATCCTCGCTGTTGTGCTCATTAGCCTGGTTAAGCTGCACTGCAGGATTCAGCTTGTTATTTTAAGTGCAGTAATTGAATTAATCTGGGATTCTGTAATTATTCCTTTTTGGGAGAAAACATATTTCATCTGAGTACAACGGTGTTTGTTCCTTAACCTGGGAGCCCTGGATTTTAAGCAAAGCCAACAGATGATTTTTAGAAAGGTATTAGCACAGCACTTCTATCTGCAGTGGTGTCTGTGTTGTGCCCCTAAGCCTGCACCGCTACTGTGCAGAAACAACAGGGAGTGCCGAACTTGTAAAGACCTTTAGGAATTAGGTAACTTCCTCCAGGGTGTGAAGCTCTTCTGTCAAAGGTTCCAGGCATCTGCGGGGTTAGTGCTGATTTGGGAGGACTGCATTAACTGATTTTCATTGTCACGGTACCACTGGTGAAAAGAGAGATGATAAAAGACTTCCCCGATGAAAAAGTGCTGCCATTTTCATTTCAAACAAGGCACCGGCACGGTTATTTTAGCCTTATGTTCACCAGGACAGTGCAGATGAGAAGGCAGCGTAAGCGCTTTGTTTTGCAGCTACGGAGGCAATGGCTGGTAGCTCTTGGCAAGCCTGTCCTTGGGTGCTGGATGGTGGGGATGGCTGCACCGAGGGGGGGCCTCCCAGGGGCTCCCCCCAGCCACATGGCTCACATAGGTGGGATGCTGGTGGTGATAGGAACAAGCTCCAGACAGGAGGGAAAAAAATCACTCTTTTTCTCTGGAAAAGTTGCTACAAATTCTTCTGGGTTTGGTGTGACGGATGCACAGCTCCTCAGCTCCCCAGGGGCTGCGCACCAGGGCCAGCCTTATTCTGCAGCGGGGTTTGCGCTTCAAACTTTTTCCTGCCGCCTGGCTCGGGAGAAGCCCCACGGGTGAGGCTGCCAGTGGGGCTGGGGGCTGCGCAGGGCCAGCGGGACCCCCGCCTGCCCACCCCAGGGCCACCCTGCCCTGGGCCACGCTGAGCTGGCCGCACTGTGCACGCCCGCCCAAGGCTGGGGTCGCAGCCTGCGCTCTGCCTCTCTCTCAGGCTGTCTTTTGACTCCATTCTGCTCCCTTCTGCTATTTCTCCTGTAAATGCAGCGGTGCTACAGCTTCGCGGGGCTTCACTGCAGAGGAAGCATTTTTATCTTAACAACCGGTGACCCGGGAGGTTTATATATATGGGAGGACACTAACCTTTGGTCTAAATGTTTCATCCCTGTTCTCAGCACAGAGAGGGATTTTTATTTTCCTCTAAACATCTGTGAAATACTTCTTGGCCATTTTAGAGTCCTTCACATATGGGACTTGAAAAGACACTTCCTTCTCTGGCAGTGGTATTACAGATGCTTTTATACAAGAAGTACATCGGATGACTGTTTGCTTGTGTCTTTTTTAATTACATCAGTCCTTGAATGAAGTGCATGGCCAGCGGGGCCCGTCCTGCCTCCTAAGTGAGTGCCTTACTCTCTCAGTGAGATGGCTGGGCTCGTGGCTGCTCTCGCTGCCTCTGGGGACCCTTCCAAATTGCATTTCTCAACAGGAGGGGTGAAGAGCAATTTCTCCCCTGGCCTCCCCACAAGCTTTTCCCTTGGAAAAGTACAGTTCAGTAGCCACAACACCCCTGCACACAAGCCCCTCAGGTCTCCCTCTGCCTTAGCTACGGGGTTTCTCTGGAAAAGAGAGAGCATCTCTTCCCCCAGCTGTGTGAAAAGAGGAGAGAGACCAGGCAGCACAGGTGAGCCTGAGGGTACGAGGCAAAGCACAGCAGATGGAAAAGCAACCCCTTCTCGGACCCCAAGAGGTGCCAGCCTGCTGACCCTCGTCACGCTGGAGGAGCTTCTGGCAGCATAGAGCTGTGGCCACTCACACTTCAATTTTGAAAATGAAGTTTAAGCACCTCAGAAATCAAAATACAGCCAGATGGTAATTCTGAGGATGGTATTTCTGAAATCAGGAACCTGAATTTCACCTAAACCTCTTTTTGAATCAAACCTTTAACAGCTTCTACAAAATATTACATAAAAATTCATTTTGTTGGACTTGACAGTTTCCACATTATTTGAGGGTGATGTTTTGTAGGAATGACATAAGGATGTGTTTAAAACTTAAGCAAATGCACAGATGCTCCTTTGAACTTAGGGGCACAAGATGTCTTGCAACTTCTCCTGGCTTGACCTGTGCCGTCAGGAACAGAAGGAGGGTCACCTCTTACTCTTTATCTACTCATTTTGCTTCTCATTTTACTTCTCCTTTAAAGTTGTATTGTAACCAATCAACCAGAAAATTTCCAAGCCATTAGTGTATCTCAAACAGGTAAATCCATGTCTACTCACCGCAAAAGAGCAGGACAGCAGGGCACAACCACAGCATATCAGGGTCCTGGCCAGTGGCCTTTCCTCTTGGCCACCACCACGCTCTCACCAGAGTGATGAGCACGCACTCCAGCTGCAGGGTCCCTCCCACCCCACACCCCAGGGTGGCAGGGCTGGTGGCTGCTGGCCTTCCGCTGGGTAGAATACTAATTTCATGAGGGATTTATTGGAAACAAGGCTTCAGATTGAATTATGATGTAATTATGAACTGGGTTTGTGTGTGCTACAAGACTGGGCAACTTGCCACTGGGCACAATCCGCTGTGCATCAAGCAACCACGGGACAACCTGCCAGTGCTGCCAGCCCTCCCCTCTCCCTCAATTAACCACTCCTTCTGACTGCCAGTTACATGAATTAAACTGTTTTAGCCTCATTTACAATATCATAAGTGAAGAGCGATGGGCTGAAACCATCAAACACCCTCAGCTTTCAGCAGCCTTATTCCTGCAATGACCATATGCTTGTGCACAGTTGTCTTTCTCAGCTGATCTGATACAGAATTAATTGACACTCAGATTTTAGCTTTAACATACCAGCTGTTAGCTGTAAAAAAACAATCAGGGCCACTCTCTAATCAGAAAATGTACTAGCTACCTTAAGGGTCTAATTTTTTTGACAGCTATGAGTGATTACTTATGCTTACACGATCCAGGCATAATTTTAAACGAAGCTGAAATACTGCTAAATGTGCTGCTTACAAAAACACATCCCCCTCTTTTTCTTTTTGGCCGGATGATGTTTGGCAGTTGGCAGAGAGACAGACGTGGAGCCGAAAGATAAAGGATGAGTTGCTGTGACGGTGGTGCAAGGCAAAGGACCGGATTTCCAGCTGGGGAAACCCCGCTGTGGCCCATGCTGGTCCTGGCTCCTGCCAACAGGCACCCCGAGTCCGATGTTTCTATGAATATCTGGGAAACCTCCTTGGACAGCTTCTCACAAGTGATTTGCCCCAGCTGGAAGAATGGGTTTGAATTTGGCAAATATATTTAACAAAGAATGGCTGCTCTTAAAAAGCAATTGCATCACAGGATAAACTAAGCTGCGAGGGCACAAATGGGATGGGGAAGCCAGTTTTTGCAGTATTTAGACATTTCACGTGGGCAGCCAGTTTCTAAATTTGGGCACGTAAGTCTCAATACATTTGAAAATATGATATTTCTTCTCTTCTTTTGTTTTTGCTGATCTTTCATCCTGCTTAGAATTATATTTTTTCCTTGAGTTCTAATAAAATGAGTTAAATAATTAATGCCACAATCCAATAACTGATTATAGAATTTTTTCAAAATTGTGTGTAGTGCTGTTCACATACTAAATCTTTTTGATTAATGATTTTTAAAGAAGGCTTGTTACATCCATAATATAAAAAAGTAGAGAGATGTAAGCTACTGAAGTAAAATTCTAAATACCTTTTATGAACAGTAATTTATTTTATAAGCTTGAATCTTGATGTGCATGTAGGAAATACTAACACAGAAGAAATATTCTAAAGAAACTGCAGAGAGAATCCTCCTCTTCCATACCCCCCTGAAATCTAGTTTATGTCCATAGGTGAATTGCTGCTGTGAAGCCACTGCAATTTGACTTTGTACAAAAAGGGTCATTGAACAGAAGGTCAGGCAGCTGGCCATTTCCATTTCAAAGATGCTATCAAAAGGGCAAGAGGCAGTTCATCCAGCAGCCCTTTAGCAAACAAGATTTTCTCCTTTCTCATTTATGATATTTTTTATGCTAAAATAGCTTATAGGCTACCGAGAGAAGGGCCCTGATTCATTTTCTTGGGAAGGAAAGTGGACTCAGTGGAGCTTGGAAAGGACTTTGGTTCAAGAAATCAGAGGAGCTTTTGAGTAATGAGGAGCCATTTGGTGTCCACTTATCAAGAGCCTGGCAGTAAGGCAATAAATCATTACGGGGACTCTCTGCTTCAGCTGAAGACAATTGAAAAAGGTAGCTCTTTTATTACAAATTATGGCTTATCGCCTCCTTAATGGCAGGCCTCAGCTTTACGAATACTTGAGCTTATTAATCAAGATAAACCAAACAAGTTCAGAAAAGTTTGGGATACGTGCATCACGGAGGAAAGTCCACTGCAAGGTTTGCAGTGCAGCCTGAGAGCCGGAGGCACAATCCATCCCGCCTGCCAGTCGCTGACAGCTCGAATGATACTGGTTCTTCTGGGATTAGCGAATTGCCTCTCGCCAATGAGCAGCTAAAATTCACCCATTACAACGATTTAGGAAGAGGCTGTTCCTCCTCCAGTGTTTAGTGCATGTGCGTGGTGGGACAGACACCAGAGGTTCTCGCTGACGCGGTGCCCAGGCTGGTGACCCTCCACGAGGTGCCCCTGCTCAATAAGGGGGTTTGTAACTTGGCTGGTCACTTTAAGAAAAGCAATGTATCTTGCCCTCAGGGAAAAAAAAATGCATAAAATAATTTAGGTGCCATATTTTACTCTACGTACCATTCTTCTTGTCATCTCAAGAGTGCTTTTACACTGCAACTTCATGGATTTTATTTCAGAAATACAAGGAGGGAGAAGGCTATCTCAGCAGTGTGCTTTGAAACAACCATGGGACTGCTCGTGGGGCAGGAGGTGTGGGCTCCCCGCTCCACCACGCAGCCCTCGAGAGGAGCAACATACAAATACTAGAATTTCTGAAAAGCAAGTAAAACTACCTTTCTTTACACATCCATGTGAGAATTTTGGGCTTCAGTAACTCATTATTTATCAATGAGGTTGAAGAACGAAGGATGATTTATGAGCAAATTCTGAAAGCGGGTCCCCACCACAGGCTCCTGACCCGTGCTTGGGCTTGTACATGCAAAACAACTGATAACAGCCCAAAACTCTAGCAAATCTTTGGTCATCCTCCCAGCCCTTGCCATGTCAGAGATAAAAGAGTGAGCTCATAGCTTCCTCGCCAGCACAAATATTTTCAGAAGCATGTCAGCGTAAGTTCAAACTATGTCATTGTAAAATGTTAATACAACATTGAGCTGAAAATCTATCGATATATCTGTGTTATACCAATACATCCTGATAATAAGAACGCTTCATCACAGCAGGTCAATATTTATTGGAGTAAATCAACCAACCCCTTGCCAATGTGGAAATGAAGGTGTCCGTTACCTGAAATTGGAAGAGTTGTATATTCAATTACAGAAACTAACAAGTGAAGGCTTTAGCTACTATACAACAGCATCACTCCATTGACTTGATGGAGCTGCATCAGTTTACATCAGATAAGTCCGATCTTAAAAGCCTTGCCAGAATATCTGGGAAGGACTCGAATGGCCTTTACACAATGTAGTTATACAGGGCGGTGCAGCCGGATACACGGTGGGCAGAGTGGTCCCCTGGCACATGGCAGAGGAGGTGGCACCAAGCATTAGCCCCGCGAGCAGCACCCCTAGGTGGGTGAGCCCCTGCCCTCCACTTGGCCCCCCACAGCACCATCCATCAGCACCCAGAGGCACAGGAAGATCTGTGGTGCTTTTTGGCAAGCCCGGCTGTAAGGCGTAAGGAAACTTGTGAGACCCTACAGCCAGGGGCAGTGTGCGAGGGGAAGATCCCAGTCATTTGGGAACATCTCTCCCAGCTGCTCTGAAAGCATTGCCAGTACCTCCCGCTGCTGCCCTACTCGTGCTGCTGGAGGCAGTGCCAACACATCGCCCACGTCCAGCAATAAGATGCATCCCTCAGTGGAAGGTGAGTGAGATCAGGGATGTGGTAATGGAAGGCTGGGGAAGACTGCACAGAGAGAAATGAGTAAATATTTTCTATTATCCCTCCATAGCTTTACCCCTGTTAACAATATTGATTGTGGAAAGTGAAGGTGAAGTGTACGATTTTAAATACAGCTGTTGCAAGTCATAATTCAAATAAGGACATCTCAAACATGTCTGAAGCATGGCAGCAGCAATCAGCAACACAGGACCGCTTGGAAATATGGCCACTAACAGTCTTCTGAAAAGCATAAGGCAAATTGCCAGCTATATAAGAGCCAGAGAAGCTCCACAGCCTGCTGTGTTTTCCAGAGTGGCCGATGATGAGTTTGTTCACGGTGTCCCTTGGAGAAGGAAAACCATTTCCCACTGGCTAGTTTCCCCCATGCCTCTGCCCCACAAGGCTGCGGAGAAGAAGGGACACGGTGCTGGAGGCAGTACAGCCTCCCCTGGAGGTACCCTGCCCTGTGCTGCTAATGATGCTGCTTTGCTCCTGGGCAGCAGCAGCAGCTGATGCCGCTATTGTTTCTTTGACAATAATACAGGTTTTAGACTCACTAGTCACGGAGACATTTTTCTTCCTCTCTTCCTAGTGCAGCATAAGCTACTTTGACACCCCAGGGACGGGCTTAGGCACAGCTCTGCAGTGGGTTTGGTGCCGCGGCAGTGAACCTATGACCCCTAGCACTGCTGTGGACATGAGGAAATTCAGAGGGACGAAAGGTAACTGAGGCTCTGCATTTTCTGCTCATCAGCTCTGCTTCAGCATCACAGCTACACCTTGTGCCTTTAGACTTAGCTCAGTTTCCACTTGTTAGGCAGGGAATGAAGAGAAATGTCAAGATCTGCATATGTACCTAGATCTTAGGGCGCTGCTTCCCCCACCAGGGTGAAAAGCAGGGCTCCTCTGGAATTGTTCACAGCAACTATAAACTGAACCATGCAAAAAACCTCTGGAGTAACTCAGCAGCTCTTGGTTTGCTTTGGAAGTGCTGGAAATTGTCCTCAGGTGTTTCAGAGGGACCTCCAGGCAGCCCTGAGCTGTGACTCCTTACAGTAAGGCACATGTGTTTGGCATTTGGGTAAACCACTGGCTCCACGAGATCTGAAGGTACCATGAACATCAGACTGTTGCCTTTAAGACATAATAATGTTTTCTCCTTAAAGTTCAACTGTGGGCTTTGTACCTACCCAAGTCAATGGGAGTTTTGTCGATGGGGCCATGCTTATGTAAAAATACTACTGAAGAGGCAATCATTTTGAGGTTTTGTATTTTAAAAGTGTAAAACAAAAAGACCTTCCTTTCTACAAAGCAATAGCGTGTCAGAGAGCCATGGACTTATAACCAAGGATCTATACCAAAAACCTGTGAAGGGAGAAGCTAACAAGAGGTTGTAAGAAAAGGTCAATAAAGCTGTACAAAAGGGTAAATATTCTGATGGTTTCCTCTCAAATGCATTGATATTAGGTTCAGAAGGAATTCTCAAGGTATGTCTGGTGTTCAGTTTCCCAAGTAAATACTGCTTATCTCTGCTTTAAATCCAATGTAAAACCACTGAAGGTCTGAGCAGTTTGTGAAATTTCACCTGAAATTTTCAGGGGTTTTCCATGTGAATTCACTGAGGCTGCAGAGCTGGAACAATTGTTATTTTATTATATAAAATAAGAACATTAAACCTGACAGCAATTCCAGGGCATAAAATTTCAGCAGAGCCCTGGAAGTGGTAAAGCAGCTATCTTCGACCTTTGATCCGTTATAAATGGGGAAAGAGATGTTTGTCTGAAAGGGAGAAAGTATCATGCTTCTGAAAGCCGTTGCCGCTTTTATTAACACTGCAGCCTCCTGGTCAGCTGTGCTCCTCCAGCACTGGCTTGTGGGGCTCACACAACCAGCAAGGAAATATACTGAGTGGTATAAGGATGAAGGGGAAAATCTGAGGCAGAAATGCCGAAACAGGTCTGCACCAAACCCTCTTGAGGGAGACAGGTGGAAAGAGCACCCTGATTAGGTAGATTAGGTGTATAAGCTATACTGAGTAATCAGCACCGTTTGCCAAAAAGCAGTCACCAAACAAGGCTGATGAGTGATTTGTGCTGAGTGAGCATCAGTACCGAGCCAAAGGTCTGAGTAAGTACTGCCTCTGAGTCCTGCTTCAAAGAGATGTTTTTAAGAGCCTTGAGGAGCTGAGCATGGAAAGTGTTAAGGAAATACAAAGTACCAGAGACTTCTGATTTAGCTTAGGGTTGAGGTAGGTCCAAGTTTCAGGGTATAAATAACAAAGGAAGATCTAAATCTGTAATATCCTCGGCAATCCTCTTTTTTCCCATGGCTGAAGAAGCTACTAATAACGTTTTGCTTGTGCTGATCAAAACCTCATCATACTCCATCCTGGTCCTCTCCTCATTGGCTTTCCAAGAGGCACTCATTTTCCTGTCTGACTGCCAAGCATCGAAGCAGTTTTTCCCACTGAGTCTATACTCATGAGAGTGATGAAGCTGTATTTTCATTCCCAGCTTCAGAGCATCCCCCGGGTAGGAATACATTTTTCTTGGGTGCTGCCTGAGTGTCCCCTTGGTATGCTCACTGACATCTCCTGTTGCTTGGAGCAGTGGTATTCCTACTGCTGATCTATGAGTGTGCTGTGATCTAAGGGGGTTTAAAAGCCCCATAGCTTGAGACAGGCAGCCAAAATGGAAGAAAAGTACTCCAGCGGTTTTGCTGCCTTTGCAAGGAGAGAGCAAGGAGAGAGCAAGGAGAGACATGGGCCACCCTGTGGAAATGAGGCCAAGACAGACAAAATGAAGCTGCAGCCTCAAAAAGTCAGCAGAGTTTAGCAAGGGGAACAGCTGCCAAGTGTTCCCAGCTCCACGTAAGCAACCCGACCTGCCTCCCGCGATTGTGCAAGGTGTGTGCTGGCAGGGGCAACGCTGCAGAGCAGCCGGTCACCTCGGGGTCTTTGGAAAAGTCCTCAGCCACAGCTGAGCCTGCTGCCATGTTCTGGGCCCACACACAGTCCTGGCGCTAAAAACGACAGTCCATGAACCCAAGGCCTGGGGAGGAGGTCTGTGACCTCACACCAACACAGCAGCAGCACCTGGGCAAACAGCTGCTTTGTGGTCCTGGGGCTGTCAGGATGGACCTGTGAGAGCAGGGACCCCCTCGGCCAGCCCTGCCACTGCCTCGGCTGCCGGTAGCACCTTCTTCCCGCATGTGCCAGCCCCTCTCCTGGCTTGCTGATAGCTGGACAGGGGGATGATTCCTGCTCTTCATCTGCTAAGCCAGCAAAGCAAAGATAATCCCCTTTCCGCTTACACAGTGTTTGACCTGCCTGGTGCTCCAAGGAAATAAAGCAAAGGATGTGGGGCGGTGCAGGGCAGGGGGGTTGGCTTTGTCACCTGGAGGGGGGAAGCAAGGGAAATTAGCTAAAAGGGATTTAAGGCTGATTTTTGCCACTTTGCCACTTTTCAGACCAGCTTTGGAGGAACCATAACTCAGTACCTTGTGTTCCTGCAAATTCTGCGAGCATTGAAACCAGTGAATTTGAAACTTTCCTAATAACATATCAAATATTTCATACCATGCTGATGACAGATGTAATATCACAGTTAAAATAAATAATTGTTACTTTTAAAAGCACTATGTTATTTCAACTGTGTTCTTATAGTTCAGATACTTCTATGGAATAGTCATATTTTCTTCTGACACCTTTACAAGTTGGGTTCAAAATGTATCATTACGAAATACGGTCAGATGCATTAAAATTATAATTAAAAAATTGCTTTTCACCCTGACATGAAAAATTTAAAGCTGGTACCAAGGAACAAAGTACTTTAACCTATGGGATAAAAGGAAAGCAATGTTTTATTTTAAAAGTTAATTACTTTTCAAGAGTTTAGTTTATAATGGTATAATGACATTAGTGGACCCTAAACCAGAAACATTAGTCCTCACAGTTAATTAGCTGTTCAAGGGAATTTTGCACACTCACACTATGAGTTACAATTGCCTGTTTCTGGGTTCGCAGTGAGGACATCGGAGGGGAAGGGGCACCCCCCAAAACCCGTGCGAAGGCCCCCACCTGCCTTAGCAGCAGCACTGAAGGTGGGGGGGGGGCTCTCCCCGCTCTGCTGCTCCCTAAGGCCGCCGTGTCCCTCCAGCCTCCGTGAGCCTGTGGCAGTCCCTGCTCCTCACACAGCAGCCCCCGCCTCTGATTTCATGGGTTTGTGGTAACTCTCTTTGTAGCAGTACAGTCAGAACTATATAAAATGTGCAAAGTCAGGGGTTTTTCCTATGATCGCCAACTAAAAAAGTAAGAGAAGGGATTTCGCTCTAAAAAGGTTGCACAAAAAGGTTAATTGTGAAGGGACTCAGTGTGAGAAATACGAGTTTGAGGAGCAGTTCTAGAAAGCCACGAGGTTATAGGAGGTAGGAGGGTTCAGGACTGATGCAGCTCCAAAACCATACCAGCAAATCCCTGTGAGCCCAATGGTCTCAAAAGGGAGAGACGGTCACAGCCCAGGGAATGCGGAAAGCCAGAAGAGGGTGCTACAATATCTAATTATCCAGAGAACTTATTTAAATAACTTTGTTTAAATATTTCTCCGAGGGGGCTATGAAGCCCTCCATCTGTCATGCACACAACCCAACTGCTCCCAACTGGGCACCAGTCTAAATTCGCTTACCTCGGGGGTTGATGGGACCCCAGCGGTGTGACATGTGCTACTGGGCTAATGCAGTTTGGAAGCTGTGTCCAAGGAGAAGAAAACACAGGATAAAGTTACGATGCTGAGAGCTGTAGGCTATGTGGAAAAGCCCTCCCTGGGCCCCAGCCCTTCCCTGGCCATCACTGCCTGCCTTCCAGGAGCTGTACCCTTTCTGCACTGATGGTTTCGGCATTTGGAGGCAACGTTTGAGGGGGAGGCAGGGGACGTTGTTTAGTTGCTCTGTTTTTGCTTGTCATGTAGTGTTATTGCCAGGTAATTATTCCTCATACAAGCAGCGCAGTTGCAGGAGTGCTGTAGCGTACTGGCCGTAGTCCAGAGAGTATCGGAGATGGCTGCTTTGTATCTCATGATCCATTTTAACTTGTCTAATTTAAACCTTCACCTGACCAAGAGTGCCATAAAAGGTACTTACAAGATTTATATTGTTCATTACTTCAGAATGTGCCAAACACAGGAGGGCGGGACAAGGCCCTTAGCAGATCTTTCCCAGCTGCCAACCAGGAGGGTACAAGGAAGGACAAACGTCCGTGGCCCCAGGAATGACGTGACACAAAAACTGAAGTCAGGTGCATTTATAAATAGTCTCTGTAGTTGCAGGCTTCATGTTTCTCCTCCCTGGGCTGCTTCAGAAAAAGCTCTAGTGCACTGAGCACCTTGCACAGGGCATCTTGACTGTACAGTCTATTAACAGGAATTCTAGAAATGGACATAAGCCTTGAGTTAGCCCAATTGCCACTGCTGTTAGTTGGTAACTGGAAACTGCTGAGAGAGCAACTGGCGTTTTAAAAAGCACAAGGAGAAGCTGTGGTTTCCTCAGGAGCTTTGCCATGCAGATGGATAAAACAAGTCAGGCACAAGATGTACCCTAATATTGTTTGCATGCCAGAACCCTCTGTACAGTAATTACAGAGCTGTCTAGACGTGTCATAATTAGGAAGAGCTGTCAGTGTTTCCATTAGAATCCCCCTTTGTGCATGGAGGCTGCCTCAGGTGCCTCGAGATGCGGTGGGCTGGTGGCTGCATGCGGGTGGCGGGTGCGTGTCCCCTCGCTGCATCCATTCTGCTGCCCGGGATTCTCCCCAGCCACCCAGGGCTTCCCACAGCAGCCGGGACGGGAGCTGCTCTGCGCTAGGGAGGGAGAGAATTAGCTCTTCCAAATTGTGTTTTAATGGTATACCCAGTTCTTGCAGACCTTGAAATGAATTATAAGAAGGAAAGACATTTTGAGATGACAAGATTACGGTATTTAGGATGTCAGGTCTCGGGTGCTGGGTCTGAGAGCTCCAACTGGTTCCTTCACCCAAGGCAAGGGGCGCTGTGTGGCAGTTTCGAACAAAGCAGGTCACAAAGCAGCAATGGAAGTTGCTGGGAAATATTCTTGAAGGTCTTACTTTTTTTTCCAATTTTTCACAAATTTTTCCAGTTTAGAATATTTAGGAGCAAATGTAAAAAATAAAAATCAGAAAACTTTTTTCCCTGCTTTTTTCAGAAAGCTTTATTACTGACACACATTAATACTTTATAGGAAAAAAGATGTTGCCTGGTTCAGTCTGAACTGCTCTCTCCCACCCTCTGATGTGGCACAAGATTCACAGTCTTCTTCCAAAGGTGGAAGTCTTCTATTAACATTTTTTGGAGATAATTCTAGCGGTGCAAAGGGTTGTTGGAACATGGGACACCACGCAGTGTTTTTGTGCCGGTATCATATAAGCAGAAGATTTGGACATACAAGGTGAAAATAGAGTGGCTTTTCTTGCAGGACATCATGTTTCTATTCCCATTCTGTTATAGCTCACACTCAGATTGATTTGATGCATACTACCTTATGATGCTCGTATTTTAAAACCATATGTTAAAATAGACGTATAAAAAAAATCTGATTTATAGTTCTTGCTCTGTTTGTTCCTCCTGTGAGCCTAAATATAGCTTTCTCTCCGTAGTAATTTACACTGATAGCAAAGCTTGTCAGTGGAAGAAAAAGGCCTAAGATATTAAACATTTTGAGATAACATGAGGCAAATAAGATGCTATTGAAGCTAGCAAGTATGTTAAATGCCATGGAACGTAAACAGAAACTACAGGCCCTTTTCCTTTCTGGTCCCTAGGGGAGGCACAAGCATGGCACAGATCTGTGGAGTCTGTCTTCAGCATTGCTCAGAGCAGCACATCAACTCTAGCGCTCACGTGTACCCCAACGGAGATTTGCTGTCATCTGAGGGGACCTGCTTTCACTACCTCAGTAAGTCCAAAATTAACGGGAAAATAAGGGGCTGATAACCAAAAGGCATCAATCTGAAACTATAATAACACTAACCGGTTTAAAGGAAAAACTAAATATCAAAAATCCCTTTCAGGGAGAAAATATGGGAGGAGTTGTTTGTGTTTTGAAATGTTATTTTGGGGGGAGATTATATATCTGACAGTGGTGCATGACTGCCTCAGCAGAGTGACTCCCACTTGTGAGCACCTTTTGCTGCATCAGGACCCGACCCCCGGCGCTTGCTGGGGCCGTTCCCAGCGCATGGCTGCGAAGGGAGGGCACAGCCACCCTGCCGTGTCTCCTGGCCTGGGACCCCAGCCCCCGGGTTTGAGAGCAGCTGGGTGCAGGCAGGCAGATGCAGGGCTACCTGTGCTTGTTTAGTGCCTGCTCCCTGCAGGCACCGCGCGGGGAACTGAGAGGCAAAGACGTCCTGCGAGTGTCCGTTTCAGCTCAGCCTAATTGGCTGTGGCCTTTCAATCAGGCACTTCATGAAGACACTTAGGAGTGCGCCTGCTGCTCTTCTGCATGGGCAAACTGGAGATGATTCGAGCCACAGGTTAAGAAGGGATGGGCCACCCCACTGCCATAATCAGCCCTCATCAATCACCATGTTCGGCGCGGACACAGAAAGGCTGGAGTGCGGCTAACAAGACTTTGTCAGTTAAAAGCTAGAGCTAAAGGTATCACAAGTGTTAAAACACTCTATTTACTATACGTGAAGTTAAAGCAATCTATATCCCAATCGCTGGAGTCATTTGAGGCGCACGGGTTGCTGACAAATGTGGATGGACAGATATGTAAAGATGATGCGTCATGAGCTCTGTTGATGAGTTTACAGCAGAAGCCTCTGAATTCACATCAAATGTGTCAAAGGGTGACAGAACTACATCACACAAACTCTGGCAGTTTAATTTGGTGTCAGCTATTAGTGTTGACTTTCAGCACTATTGCCGCTCAGTGTTTCTGCCAGCAAGGTGACATAGCCTCACAGATTGCTAAATTTCTTTGTTGTAAGAAATAGGGTTTGCTCACTGCACAGTAGTCCTCTAATAGAGGAAATCCAGAAGGTCAGAAAACTGTTTTTCCAGGCTGCACTACTCCATTTTGTGACCTAGACTTTTCATTACATTATTTTTGGTTAAGTATTTGATTGTGTCACTACACAGAGAAAACGTCTGTATCTCATGTTTTCTAATTATTCTCAGTTGTTTGGAAAGGTCTTATTCATGTTATGGGCTCTGCTCAGCAATGTTGGAATTTACCAGATGCACTGGAGGATGGTGAAAGTGTGGAAGGCTTTGAGAACTGAATTTTCCATTCAAAACATTTTTCAAGGCAAAGTGGTGTTTTTAATATGTTTTGCTGATGAAACGCTTCTTTTGGAGATGGTTTGGGAGACTGGAAATAGACCCAAAATGGAAACATTACAGCTTCCATTTCTTCTGTCCCTTCTTAGCTATTGTTGCTGAGCCTTGCAAAGGATTGAAAAAAAGAGGAATAAAATGGAATAAAAGAGGGACAAGTGGGAAAACAAAAGCTACACTACTGAAGAACAGAAAAGATCTTAGGGGAAATACATCCAAACCCCAAACATTTCAAAATGTGTTATGTAAAACAGTTTTCTTCATCAACAGAACGGGGTGGGCAGAAAGAGCAGTCGCATCCTCTAGGAAGACTTAAAATGGTTGGTATCCAATTGCATTTCTTTAAAAATGTCCAGTGTGAACACCCAAGTGTGACCACAGACATACCCAGACACCCTGCTCCAGGAGTGCCTGCCGGGCTCACCGCGGGGGGGTGGGCTCCAGTGCTCCCAAAGCTGGAGATGAGAAAATACAGCTCCCGTTGCAATGGGATTGTTTAATACATACGCTCTATCATTCACCAGCGTAAGTTTAAGCAGCACATAAGCCACTTTGACACAGCAATATATCATTCAAAAACAAAACCTGTGCACTCTGTACCGGGCATTGGCGGATGGATAGCTCATCAGAGGGAGAAAGTCTTTCATCAGCTGCCTTTCACCGGGTGATGACAATAATCATTTCAACACAGAGTACACAACCTAGAGTGATGAAGGCAGCAGAACACATCTAGCCTGATCTCTTTAATACCAAATATTTTAAAAACCTGCAAACATTTGTCGGAGTGGTTCAGCACAATGCCTGAGCTATAGGAGAAAAGGTTACATTTATTAAAAGAAGAGCCAAGAAAAAGGAAGACAAACTGCCTGTGACAGAAAAGCGTGGCTTGTGCTGCATTCAGCTCTGACCATGCTATAGTAACTTCACACTGGACGATGTCAGAAGGCCAAAAATAACTTTACAGCTTTTAGCATCTCATCCAAAACCTATCAAAATGAGTGTAAAGCTCCCCTATATTTCAGTAAGCTTTGGCCTGGTACGCCGCAGTTACATCAACCACGTGCTGTTCTACACAGCGGTATGCAGTCCTTAGGCTGTGCTTGTCCTCAGGGCTTAGCAAAACGCTGGATAAAGGTGGTCAGCATCGCTCCCGCAGGTTACTGAGCAAGAAATGGATGCAGAGCAGTGAACTTGCTTGACTGAGGTCACCCAGAAGATTCAGAGCAAAGCCACGTCTGTAAACAGAAAAGCTTTGAGCCCTTAGGTAGCGTTCAGGTGCGTTTGGGTTGGTTCCAGCCACAAAACAAGCTGCCAGGTCTGGAGGGGCCAAGTGTCGTGTTATTTGCTGGTAGCTCACAGGTTTCATCTGTTTGCGGTCCCATGGGAGAAGTGCACATAGATACCTCCCAGCCACAGCACGAAGGACACCTTTAGAGCTCAAGGACAGCCTCCTGCTTGTCCCCTCCATTCCAACAGCCCACATGAGAAGGAGGTAAAGGCGTCATCCATCTTCTGTGCTAACCAGTAAAGGACTAGGAGCATGGGAGGAAAGGCTGCATGATGGGACATGGGGGCATGAGCTTTCTCTGGCATCCAGAGCCAGTGGTGTGCAAGAAAGAACAGCCTGTCACGAGCAGGAGTTAGCTTCTCAGCATCTGAAGGGAACTGAGTGGAAATGCACACATACAACTCCCAGGACATATTTTTTCTTTCATGTGAAATACAAATAATGTCCCAAAGAAACCTGTTTGCATTCAAGTTAACTGGCAATGAGTAAAATTCAGGTTCTTGATGACCCTCTGGCAAGTAGGAGTACCTCAGCAAGACTGGAGATAAAGCCCTAAAATAAAGCAAAATGATGTCTTTGAGCTTCTCTAAGGATTTCTTTACCGTGTCATCTATATACAAACCTGTTCTCTGCTCAGCAGCAGGAGTTTCTCATTTTCTGTATTCAACACAGAGCTTTTACTAAAAATTCTCAGTTAAAAAGTCTCCTAAAAGCACAGTTAAAAATGGATTAAAAATGAATTAGTACATTAACATGCTGGTCAGCAAAAAAAAGAAATGGAGAAGGGCATAATAAACAAGACAATAGGAAGAAACAAAGCTAATTGCCAGCCTGGGAGAGCCATGCGGCACATTCCTAGTAAGCTGTCTGTCTTAAACCCTCTGGATCAAAAAGTGATTAATCCTACAGACAAATGTAGCCTTGATGGTAGAGATACGCAAAATCCCCTAAACAGAGCAATTCAGTGTTATACTTACTGTTCTGAAGGCCTCAATTAAAGGGTCTTTAGCTCCAGCCTTTCCCATTACATTCCCTGATGTACCAAGGAGCCCCCTCCTCGTGGCAGCCCACTCTGAGCCTCAAAAAACGCTCTCGGCAGTGCCCGACGCTGCTCAGGCAAGCTTTAGCTCTCCCTCGGCAGTGCCCTTCCCTTCCCCAGGGCTGAACTAGCCACCCCAGCACCCCAGCCGGCGCGGGGAGGAGCGGGCGCCTCAGCATCACCCACTACCCCATGTCCTCGCTGGCCCCCCAGCCAAGCAGCCCTGCGGCCGGTCCCGGTCGCTGGCAGGCGTGCGGGCAGGGGCAGGGTGCGGGGCAGCAGCAGGGGTGTAGCAACACGGACGGGGCACCGGCATGAGCAGGGGCACAGGCAGCTGGAGGCGGCTTCTCTTCAGCCTCCAAGAAAACCCGAAGTGAGAGCAACAACGACAAGGGAAGCAAAACTAGAGGTGTTTCTCTGGTGTCGTTTCTACCCAGAGTCACAGAATTCAAACCCTGCATTTCTTGCCCGTAAGGGCCACGTGTCCGTGGGACAGGAGCAGGCGACGCTTGCTGGCATGTCGGGGGTTGTCCCCAGGAGGGCACAGAGCCTGGCCCCAGTCTGAGAGGAAGAAATCCCCAGCACTGCCCCAGCTCAGGCACAGGAGCAGCACTTGGGAAGCCTGAACAAACCAGGGCTGCCTTCGCTGCGCTGGACCTGGCTCCTTGTTGCAGTCGCACGTTATCTTGTGCTCAGCTCTAGTCATCAAACCATGCTAAGCAAAAACATTTTCTACAGCGCTCTTCTGATCTCTGACTTTCATTTTGTTATCTCCAAGGCTACCTCCATAAACATTCTCTTTGTGTGTTTGCATGCTCTGCTAATATTAGCAAGCTAGCTGCCCTGGGCAGCCCTGTGGAGCCCACACTGGCTGGCTGTGGGGTGCCAGCTGCCCCGAGCTGCTCCCCTGCCATGCACGGGCTCCCACCACCGTCCCGAAACCTGGACCTCTGCCTGGAAATGCCACCCGAAAACAAATTGCATCTGGTTGGACAGAGCTCGCTGAGAGCGCTTTTTCTACAAAAAAACTTTTTTTGAAACTTAACCTATTTTTGATGCTTTCTAACATTTTTTGTGGGTTTGTAAGATAATACCAAACTCCTGAAAGCTACACTTCAGGGATCAAAAGATCTCAGGTTAAATGCAGTTGAACAAAAAAACCCGCTCAAATTATTTACACATTTAAATGAATATCTGAATTTAGAAGAAAAAGAGATATTTTCTGGAAAATATTGGAAAAAAAAGCCAACCAAGCTATTTCCCTGTTTAGAAAACACAGAGAACTTTTTGACTGTTGGATTTTTTTTTACTCAGCACATCTCCTTCCTACTTTATTACACACTGTGTTAAGTGAGTCCTTTCAGACTCTTCAGTACATCACTGGTACAATGCACTAAAAGGCTTTAGAAAACACATCACACTAAAAGTATGGGTGCTAGGAAATGTTCTAGGCACTATACAGCAAAACACAGGACTGAAAGTCTGTATCAAAACCAGCCGTCAGTTAAACAGGTTGGTGCCTCGCCAAATCCCAGCCTCCGGGCTCTGGCCCTGCCGTTGGGTGCTGGGTGAACGCTGCCGAGGGGTGCGCAGCCACATAACAAGACGCACCGGGAGCAGGCACAGCCGCCGTGGGCAGCACACACCCTTGCCAGAGCCACCAGGGCAAACTGCAGCCACACTGTGGGCATGGGACGGTTGGAGCTGCCTGCACCCCCCCATGACCCCACAGCCTCACGCCCAAACCACCAGCAGCACCGAGGCTTCTCCCACTGTGGTCCTGCAGCGGTGGCGGCAGGGGAAGGTGTTTGCTGGTGGTTCCAGGCCACCTCGGCTGCCTCTTGCAGTTATCCCCAGTGTCAAAGTGCTTAAAACAGACTTTCTAATACGGTGAGTGGAAACACAGAAACGTGAGGGAAGTGTAAGCGAGCACCTTCGTTGATCGAAGACTTAGGACGTGAGTTACCTGGCCGTGCTAGCGCTGCTCAGAAATAGGAGTCTCATTATGTCCGAGTCCAGGGGGCTTGAGCAAACACCCACCAAAATGGGGACAACCTGCCCTGTGCATTTGATGCCGACACAGAAGGTAGTTGGTGTGAAACAAACATATCGTTCAAACGTTTCACTCCGTTTACCAACCAAACCCAGAATTCCTACGCGTGTAAGATCCTTTGCTCTGTGCAGCACGAAAGCCTGAACTTTCCTGCAGCGCTGTGCTATTTCACATCTCAAACACTGCTCATCTACTGAACCAACTGGAAAAGACAGTGGTTCCCAGGGGAGGAGGGCAGGGAGTGAATACCTTCCTGACCCCTACAGTTGCTCATTTTATGCCGTGAAACATGAAATTTGATTACTCTTATCATTAGCTTAGCTCACATAGCTACAAATGTTATTAGTAGCCATAAAATTATCGAGGCCCTTTTAAAATCCATTTTTAAAGAGTGTGTGACATGTGTTAGCAGATCTGAAATCCTGATTTCAAATACCCTCACTCGAACATCAGAAACAAAATGTCGAGCTAAGCAACAGTGACAGGGCTTGAGGAGCGCTAATGAAGAGTGGTGCCATTGCCTAAGAGAAACATTACACATTATTAACACATTAGCCCACTAAGGCACTGTGCCAGCTGTAATAAGCAACCAATTTGGCATGCTAACTTAGATACACAAGGCCATTCAGAAAATCTTCCTCCATTTTTTTCCTCCCCGGTGGACAAACACATGGTGCAACCTGTTCCCATCTCGCTAATGCCCAGAAAATCACTGCCTAGCTGTGCCCCAGTTCCTGCGCACGCTTGGTCACTGCACTGTTAATACTTTGACACCGATCTTTCTGATGCAAGGCCCAGTTCACAAATTGGCTACATATATTATCCGTGCATGGGAGTGTGGGAGGGATAAATCATATTCATTATTCACATTCATGAAATTCCAAACACAGGGGAAGTACTGATGGTGTCCTTGGGGAACTAGAAACAGCTTGTCAGAGATATCCAAGTAAAAGGGGTGCAAAATCAATTATGAAAGGAGGTGTTTCCTGCTCTAACAAGCTAATTACTGTACATCAAGTCACAAAGGGAAAACTGATGCTTTTTATTTTTTTAGTGGAGGTGCTGTCAGATTAAATCAGCCTGGAAGGATGACTGAGTTTAATGTATTCCCTCAGCTGATGCTCTCTTTAACACATTTACATATGCAAACATGCTAATATTCTGTCAGAATCCGTGAACCTAACAAAACGGTAGGCAGGACCTAACAAAATGGTTATGTGACCCTACTCCTGCAGCTTATTTACATCATTTACATACGCTGGTAACTCCAGCTCAAACTGAGAGTGATTGGCTCGGGACTCACTGCTGGGAAAGCAGGAGCATCTCAAAGGGGAAATGACACATCCCTGCTGCTGGAAGGATCCATTTTAGGAGGCAAACCAAACGTATAAATTGCTAATGAACTACCCCTTCCTGACCAGCACAGCTAGCAAAACTGCAGATGGTCGATTCCCCCTGGGATAAGAAATAGGTGAATATGGGCTATTTGTCAGATAGCTTCCAGGTTATCCACCAGGAGCAAACAGCCATGTCCTGCTGCCTTTTCCCCAGCAGGAATCAGAGCAAGGGGTATTTGCTGCCTGCCTCTCCCAGCCCCTCGGCCAGCCCGCACCCAGCAGGGCTCCCCGGCTTTCCTCGGGGCTCCTGCCCCAGTGCTCGCCTCGGACGAATGTGCTGCTTTGTGTCCAGCGTTCTCTGCCCTTCCTTACAGACCCACCAGCCTCCAAAAGCTAGCAGTCAGCAAAAGCTCCCTGTGCACACAAGTCTGCACTGGGCAGTGACGCTTACCTGTGTTGGGGTCGAGGCACTAATGTTTCCATTTGCTGCTCTCCAAAAGATTAATTGTTTTCATGCAACCGTCTGCACTGGAGGCCAGGGGTTACACCCTGCCCACAACAATACCGTGTAGGAGCAAATACCTGAGAGCGGCGTGCAGATGAAGGCTTGCACCTCTCAGGCATCCGGCTGCTTCCCAGGGCAATTCTTTCCGCAGCATCAGGGCCGGGTAGCTGGGAGGATCTGCGTTCCCTGAATGCCCAAGAGCCCTGGCCCGCAGGCACCACCTGCTCCCTGCCTCTGCCAACAAGCACTGGCCTCAGGGCAGTGCCAGGGGCCGCAGAAGCTGCCGGATCAAGGAACGGTCACCTGCCCACAGGACAGAGAACCAAACCCCATCTTAGGTTTCACCAACTCATTGGAGCAGGCTCAGCAGAAAGCACCCCAGCGTTTTGGCTGGGCTCTCCAAAGACGACGGCCAAACCCCTCGCAGGCAAACGGCTTTCCAGGGAAAGGCGCGGGCTGCGCTCAGTGCCTGCTGCAGCGCTGCTGGCCGGCATTTGCAGGCTCCAGCGTGATGGCTGCATCCAGCTGTGTCAATCTGTTTCCACCTCTGAGCTGACTATAGCTGAAAGACAGATGACCTGTTATATATTTTCTTACCTTTAACTATTCCCACATGATCGGAGTGTTTCTGGGATACAGATAATAGGTCCACTCTTGAAGTCTTTATCAGGGCCAGGTTGTCGCTGGTCCCTGCAACACCAGGTGTACAGGGGAAGATTAGAAAGAGCAATCAGATTTCCATTTGCTCAGAGCAAAGGCAGGATAAATTTCTATTCTTAGAGGTAGTAACAAGCTGCTTTCCGCTGTATTCAATGGGCAAAGCCTTGCTCTAAAGGAGCTGGAGCATCTCCCACTGCACACCGCCCACCCGCAGAGGAAGCCAGGAGAGAAGGCTGCATTTTCCAGAAGGCGTTTCAGCTTGGACACTCTCACATTGCTCCTTTGAAAGAGGAATGTAATCAAGCTCCTTATTCAAGCAAATCTCCCAGCATAGCTCCACCTAAGTGCAAAGGGGGTAAGGATTCACAAAACAGTCCAAGATGAGCCAGATTTCTGTTTATTTGCCTGTTGTCTTCTCTCCTACTGAATAAGCATGGGCAACACTAAGGAAACCATGTCATTCATAAAGTGGATTGATGTCCTTGAAGCTGTTCAGCTCCTTCTTGAGGAAAATGCACAACCTGTGTCTTACACTCAGATGGATTCACTCACTTGTGGAATTTATCCCTTGATACCATTGTCTGACACAGGCTTTCCTTCACACACACATCTGCAGACAGCAATTTCCTATTACAGATGCTGCCCATCACCTCCATGTTCCTTTCTTCCACTCACAAGGAATTCAGATGTAGGCACTTCAGAGCAAACTGGGATAGCCAAGGGACTCTGGCCCCAGCTTGTCTGCGGTTGAGCCTAGACCCGAAGGAAAGGCCTTGCCGAGAGGGCAGAGGCTGGCCAGCAAGCCTGGCCAGCACCCACGCCACCCAGGCCAAAGGCACGCTACACAACAGAGCCCTTTCCTCCTGGCTGCATTTTCCTGGTGCTCCCTGGCAGTGCTCCTCACAGACAGAAAGGGGAACAATGCTAATGATGGGGGCAGTCCCCGTAGGGACGTGAGGTGGCTGAAACCTCCAAAAATTCAGCCCAAAGCAGCATGCATGCTTCCAGGCAGATGGGAGCTAACGTTGTCAGCTGCACTGTGCAAGAGCAAGTGGGAAAATGGAAAATTAAGGGAATGTGAACTCCTGGACGTTTCAAATCCTGCCTGGATTTGCTGGGCAATGTCCGCTTGCTCCTTTGTGGCTGGAGCAGATGAGTTGGGCCTCTGGGGGCTCTCGAAGAGCCTGTGTTGGCCCCACATGCTAAGATGCACTCTCCAGTGAAGTCTGTCTCCTCAATAAAGGAGAAGATGGAGACATCTGCTGGGAAGCTGTCAGGTTTATTAGATACATGAGGGTTTGGGGACGGAGCAGCAAGATCTCAAGGAATCTGAGCTCAAAGAAATAAAGGCAACTTCAAAAGGCACAAGCAGACCAGCAGTATCGCTTAACAACAATAATTTTTTGCTGGCAATACAATTGAAAACACCTGAGAATCAAATCAGGATTCAACCTATCCCCCTGCCTGGAATTGCAGCTGCTATTGATTCTGGGCGCTAGATCTTAGGAAAGCTCCTCTGTAAACTCCTGACACTGGCCATTACAAGCGATCCCAGATGTGGAAGGATTTATGGGATCCCCACACTTTAAAATATGAGCAGATTAAAGACTGTGTGAATTCTCAAGCTAGAGGGAGATAGCGCTCGGCTGCTCCGCTCTCCTCGGTGCCAGGGTGTCACAGCAGTGCCACTGGCTGGCAGGGACACAGTGGCCTCAGCCTGGGGACCATGGAGCTGTGGCAGCTCATGGAGTGCCCCGAGGCATCCACAAATGTGGACTGGGAAAAAGACTTCTATAAATGCTGTATTGCAATCTATGTGAAATGGCTTAGCATCTCTATCAGGAAATGGAGTGCACATCACAAGTCACCTGCGGTTAATAGTCCTTACCCAGGAGAGCTCTTTCTCATGACTTGAACTACCTCGCATGGCACAGAGGCGTGTCATGGCAAGAGGCATGACCCCTTTGTCACCCACTGGAGGAGCCCGGGTGCTGGGACAATGCTGTAACCCGCTGGAGGTCCCACATGCCCCGCATCAGCATTGTGACTTTTCCTTTCAATTTCATCCCACAGCTCCCATCCAGGGATCCTGTGGCAGAAATGGGAAGGCTGAAGGATGGAAACAGTATTTGTAGCCTTTGAAAAGCAAAAAAAAACCCAAAAACTGGTCCACCTTCCACCCAGCTCAGTTCCCCTAATACCATGGAAACAATTTGCATTGACTCAAGTTAGGATGAAATCAGCCCCTTCGTGCCGCCAGAATAAATGAGGCTGTTTGCACTGGTAAATACCAGGTCAGCCGCCTCCAGAGAAGGTAGCTTTTCTTCTGTGGCAAAAGGCAGGAGTGTATCTCCTCACTGTGTATACCTGTCAGTATCATTGCAAACAGCAGCACAACTAAAGGCAGATTGAGGCCATACAATTTCCTTGTTATTTGTCTTTAACAAAACACTAGTCTTTAAAGTAGTTAAAACTGACCTGCTTGGAAAGCTGGGTGCGCAGCCATTTGGAGGGGTTTGATTCTGGACAGTGAGTACAGCAAAGCTAGCTGCCAGCTTGTGTTCACACACATCTCCGAATTGTCTGTGAGGTCTCAAAACTAATGATCAATATGTTGTCTGTGGTGGTAAACAGACATTTTTAAAAGATTCCTGCTTCATAGTCCACAGAAGAATTTGATTTCCATGCCTATTAAATAATGATAGATTTTATGACAGCAAATGTAAGATCTATCATGTGACTGGGATTAACTTTTGCTGATAATCCAATATCTGACCCTGTAGCAAAGTAGCTAGTGCTTTGCATCTCTGGTGCAGCATCCATCCCCCTTTTGCAGCCTGAGCTTAGGGCAGTCTCCCCGGCTGGATCTTCCCTTTCCCCAGGACCTTACCAGGCTGCTGCCAACTTGTCCTGGGCAAGGGAGAACAAGTGAGCACAAAAATACACCACCAGCCCCTGCATTTCTAAATAACTGGAGGATGAGGGTGGGAGGGAAGCTACCCAGATTTGCAGGATCATTCCGGAACATGATTTCCTGTTCTTGTGTCTAGGGATTGATGTCAAGTCCCTGTTCACTCTCAGGTAATGACAACCCAGTTATTCCCATACTTTCTTGACACACCTAGCACTATATGAGCCTTCACCTTATCGTGACACACTCTGTGCTCAGGCAGGGCGCTGTCACATGGGGCTGTGAGCCCTGGCTGTGAGGTGGCACAGGGTGCCAGCCTGAGGGGGGTACCAAAATGCCAGCACACCCTTCCTTAAAGAAGAACTTCACTTTTTGCTAGCAGATGAGAGACAGAGTCAGAATAAGTAACCATAAGCTTCTCATTAACAAATTAACAGAGCTCAAGAACAGAAAGGCAGCTTCCCAAGGCCTGACCCATTGGGTGAGTGGCACAGCTGCCACACAAATGCTTTAAAACTGCCAGACAAGCCCAGCTGAGCTGTTTGAAGCCTCACAGACCCCTGCACCACTGAGTGACATTTTCTTTTGCTCCTCCAGCCTCCAAGGTGAACACCTTGTAAAATTGTTCCAGCCAAGGGTGCCAAACAGCTGCTCAAGCCCTTCAGAAAAACCAAGGCTCTGCAATCATTAACAAGTACTTGTGACATGCTGCCTCATTGAAAGAGAAAACTACTCCCCTTCAGCAGCAAACGGTAAGTGTATCAAACAAGAAAACTTATCAGATGTTGATGTCATGAGGGGTATATAATCTGTCCTCAGAATTAAGGCCGTGGGGGTTCTCTTAGTAGGTACTGTCCTACTGGAATGATAAACATGAGCTTGCATGAGGCGGAGGAGCCAGTTCCTGTTGAAAGTAGAAACTCATTCTTCGTCGCCCTAATCCCAAGTCAGGAGTCTCTCCCTCTCTGAATATATGTGAAATCTGCTCCAGGACAAACAGCCCTGGTGTTGGGTGGTGTGACCAGAGACCCTCTCAGAGCTGGAGCACAGCGTTAGCATCCTCCTAGCCAGAGCAATGCTGTGTCTCTGCATCCACTTAGCTTCTTAGCATGCCCAAATCGAGAAGGCCATCAGGGAGGCTCTCAGAAATGAGTCAAACACTACAAGATCCCCCCCTTTTGCACTCACTCAGCTCCCCTGAGAGAGGAAGGAGCAGAGAATGGGATGCTCAGATTGCCCCAGCCACTTCTGGGGCAAACATTTACTTTAGATTAAGTGGCATGTAAAGAAGAGTGGAGCCTTCTCTGGCTGGCTGAGGGTTGATAGTTAAATATTTATAATGTCCAAATTAGCATAGTGAAAGCTCAATTCATCAATTTGTTCTGGTCTGTTTGTAAGAAGGGGAAGGGGTATCAGTCACCCCGCAGGAGATGCAGCCGTAGGTGGGCAGGGCACGCATTCTGCCTCCATCAGGGCTCCACAGTGTGGCTCCCTGCTGGCACCGAGACCTGTTGCCCTGGCTTAGCCCTTTGGTGGAGTCGGGGAAGAGGCTGGCCACGGGGCAGGGCTGTGGGGATCCCTCCTCTTCTCCAAACCCAGTGCCAGGGGAGCAGCCCCAGGCCGCCAGGGGGGCTGCAGGGAGCAGCACGGCCAGGCAACACCAGCCTGGGGCTGCCCACACGGGGGGCCGAGGAGGGTGCGGGATGCCCTGGAAGGGTTAAGGCTTTTCAGGCCAAAATCCCCCAACAGAAGGCAGGGTCAGCTTCGGAGCTGAAATCTAAGTGCTAATGACGGATGCCCTTCACCCCTCCGCTGCCTGCAAAGGAGAGTGCCCTGGATGAGCTGGGGCCAGAGAGCATTTAACATTTGAACTTTTTCTCGTCTGCGAGGCAGCAGGCCGTTGTGCACAGGGTCGCTGACCCCCAGCCCCGCTCCCCACAGCCCCTCAGCTGCCTCCCAGCCCTAATTGAATGACAGATGGTCAGCGGCAGGGAGAGGGCAGGAGCAGGGCCCCACATCCCTGGCGGTCCTGCCCACACACCCCCCGTGCCGGCTGCCCCCGAGGCTGCGTGGCACCACTGCCCAGCCCAGCACATCGATGGGGACAGGGCAGCGGGCAGGGCTGGGCGTGGGGTGCTGCACTGGGGAGCCCTGGGGGGCCAGCCCAGCCCCAGCACCTCACCCATTCTTCCCATCCCTCTGCCATGCAACAGAACATCACTACATCCGTGATACCAGACTGGGACGGAGTGGCCAAGGCCTCCCGCTGCTCCTGGCAGTGCCAGAGCCGGGGAAGGCGAGGAGCTGAGCTGAGCCGCTGGGATGTGCGGCAGCCGCAGGGAGCCCAGCTACTGCGGCCAGCCCCTTCCCCTGCCTGCTCTCTCCCCCTGCCATGCCTCAAGCCGGGGGTGCTGGACATGTCCTGCCCTGGTGGAGGATGCCACAGGTGACAGCAGGGGCCTTACTGCAACCGCACAGGGGCTTGTGGAAGTGGCCGTTGGTGGGGCCAGAGCCTGCCCCTGCCTCCTGCCCGCCGCCCTGCCGACTGCCTTCCAGGCAGAGCCAGGCAGGCCTGGGTGGCCCTGCGGGGGCAGGGGCTGTGCCCTCCGGCTGCCGAGCGCAGCCCTCACTGCAGCCCGCTGTCCCTTTAACAGGGAGCCGTGATTCCCACAATTACTGGGATTACAAGGAAAGGGTTATCGATTTGCAGCCTGCACTGTGTGATCAGCGCCGGGGAGGCCCCCCCGGCCCACCTCTCCTACTGTAAGCACGAAACCATTTATAAATGTTTTATTTCACTGATCGCCTCACCCTGGCTGCATAATAATAACCCCAGCAGCGCAGAGATATATTCTCTCCACTCCCCCTTTCCCCGCGCCCGCAGCCTGCAAAAGGCACCAACGTGATATGCAGCAGCCCCTGATTTGTGTGTATGTTTTAATTACCGCCGGAGAAACCTGTACACAAGCATAAAAAAGGGTGAGGGAAAGGGAGAGCAGGCCCAGACGGCGCAGGCAATGGCAGCCTAATGCACCGCTGGCTGACAGCGACTTCCGCTCAGGCACCTTCTCCAGATCGAACCCTTCGATTGTAACTGAACCAATTTGCATACTGATTCCTCTCATAGCCTCCCGATCCATAACCAGCCAGGCAGCTATTCAAATGCAAGTAGCATCCCTAAATGCAAGGCTAGACTGACCAAAATGCGCTGTCCAACAAGCAGAAGGAGAAGGAAAAAAAAAAAAAAAAGCCCTTGATTATTATTTCTATTTTTTGTTCCTTTTAACCTTTAAAAGGTTTAGCTGGAAGCTGTTTGTTTATGACTGGGGATGTAAGGGAGAGAATTGATCCTGGACTGGACTTAAAGATGGAGCAAAATGGGGCGCTGGAGAGATTTTTCGTTGTGGGGTTTTTGGTGTGGTGTTTTTTTGGTTTTTTGGGTTTTTTTTACTTCCTATTTTTATTTTTACCTAAGCCACAAACTGAGGCTCTCTGGGGGGGAAAGAGGGTCTGTCCTCTCTCCCACTCCCCACCTCCACCAAAAGCAGCTCAGCTCCTGCAGACCCGGGGAAGACACAAAGTGCTGGCAATGCTTCTGCCTCTGGTGCGTGTTGGGCTGATGAAGAACGTGTAATTCTGGCTGTAAATTCTTGCGTTTAAGTTGGTCCAATAAAAGATCTCTCCTACACCTTGTGAGGGTTTGGTGCTTTATTTTTTAACGGGACTGGCGTGGCAGCCACGGCAGTTGCTTTTTTTCTTCTTCTTCTTTTTCTTCTTTTTCTTCTTCTCGTTCTCATTTGAAATTATGCAGATAGATTTTTTTTTTTTATGATTTTTCTCCTCCTAGGGGGCAAACCTAGGAGGTGAGCCCGCAGCGGATGCCCGTCCCGGCGGCGTGCGGCGGACGGCGCGGTAAGCGTGCCCAGCGGGGCACGGAGCGGGCGGAGGGCCGCGGGCGGGGCGGGGCGGGGCGCAGCGGCCGCGGGCGCGCAGCGGGCGCGCAGCGGGCGGGCCGGCGGCGAGCGGGGGCCGCAGCCTGCCCCGCGCCCGCGGAGCGGGGTTCGGGCGAGCGGGGGAGGGAGCCTTGTCCGGCGCC
This sequence comes from Falco punctatus, assembly GCF_963210335.1. NCBI lineage: Eukaryota > Metazoa > Chordata > Aves > Falconiformes > Falconidae > Falco > Falco punctatus. Next base: position 56,240,248 of record NC_137587.1, read on the forward strand.
TCCGCGCCCGCGGAGCCGCTGCCGCTCCCCGGCGTGGGGCCGCGGCTGGGACCGGCTCGTTCGCCGCCCGCCGCCGGGCCCCTTCCCACCGTCCGCGCCCGCTCCGCCGCCGCGCAGCCCGGCGCAGGCAGCGGCCGCAGCCCGCCGGCGCGTCCGAGGCGAGAGCGGTCCCGGAGCTCCGGCAGCCTCCATGTTTGGGGCTGCTCCTTGCTAAATTCAGCGTGAATGGCCCCGAAATCGATCCCGATAATTTCCTGCTAACCAGGGCCCCGCTTGTGCTTTAGTCGGGATGGAGAGCGGTACCACGGCTCTCGCGGATCGGGGGAATCGATTGCGGGCTGGTTTCTCCGCAGGTTCGTGAGCTGTAGAGACCGGTCGCACGGATGCCTGAGCGTGTGTCCGCCGTGTCGCTGTACATAGGAGAAAATGATGGGGAGACGGAGATACTTTATTATTTAGCGACAGCTAAGGGAAAGCTTTTAGATGCCGTGGAGCGGGCTGGCTCCGCGTCTCTCTAAAATTCCCATTTGCTTCGGGCTACGACCTGTTATTTGACCTTTAGACACCCCCGAAGATGGCAGTTTTCCTTTCAAAATAGTAACAGAGCGGAGCGGTGGCTGCGCCGAGCGGAGCCGGCCGCGGGGCGCGCAGACCTCCGGGGTATGGGGCGGGAGCAGGGGGGAGCCCGGGGGGACACGCGTTCATTCCGGTTTCATTTGAAGACATTTGATGGTTGTAGATCTTTCTCTGGTTTGTTGCATCACCACAGCTCACCCCTTAAAACAGTAATTCAAGATGTAAGTAAAAGTGTTTTCATTTTTATTGATCCCGCTAACATCTTTCATTACCCAACACGTAACCACAACAAATGATTGCTCATTTGATACGGAGAATTTTATCGACGCTCTCCCCGGTCGGGGCGCGAATCCTAAATCCCGGCGGCGCGAGAAGCGGAGAGGCTCGGTGCTGCGCGGCCGCGGAGCGGGGCAGCTGGGCGCTGCCTGAGCCCCGCGGGCCCCGGCTCCGTGCCCGCCGGCCCGGTCGCTCCCGGGGCCGCTGCCCGGGTGCCCGTCGCTGGGGCCGGGCGGGGAAGGCAGCGCGCCCCCGCCTGCGCCGGGCCCGACGGCGCGCACGGGGCCGCCCCGGTGCAGCGGCGTGCAAGGGCTGCCCGCCGGGGGGGGTGCCCGGCCGCCCCCGCCCGTCGATTTCGTTCCCCCGCAACCAAACCAACAAGTAGCTGGGCGGGGGACCGGCCCCGCCGCCTTGGCAGCGCTGGGCGGCCAGCCCGTCCTCTCGACGTCCCTTTGGCTTTCCCCCTTTTTTCCCCAGAACGCCAAATAAATAATTAAAAAAAAAAAGGGGGGGAGGGGGGGGGAGGGGGGTGCATTTTGCTTCAAAAAATGCAAAGAGAATTCAACAGACCTGTGCGGTTAATAGGGGACAGCAGGCGATTCGAAAGGGCGGGTGCTGTTTCATTTACACGGTGCCTTTCAGCTACCGGCGTGAAAGGTTTTACGGCCATCAAATAAATGCTACTATTTTAACTCTCTTTGAGAATATTATTTTTGTCCTTAATACTAGAATGGAAGGCAAGTTTATGAGGGAGAGGCTCGAATAATTGGTTTCGATGCAAGAGACCTACAGTGAAATTAAACTAGGTGGCTCCTTTATTAAATGATTTTCGGTCTTCTCTGGTTTTATGAAAATAAAAGGCAGCACTTTGTCATTTTTAACAATGTAAGTAGCCAATAAATCTAATTTTCACATTGATTTCTGTAGGAATTAAGTGATATCTACACTATCTGCTGTGAATTGTTTTTGGAAACAAGTGCGAGTTTCTCCTGGCGGAAGCTGTTTCTAAAAATAATAATTTGAAAATTTAAAAAAAAAGAAAACCAACCCTGCTTAAAGACAGCAGCTTTTCAAAGCATTGAAAAAATGTTACCTATGAGCTTGACTGTGCATATCTGAGACGGTATCTAGACAAAGCGTTTTATAAAATGTGTGAAGACAGGCACTGGAGAGCATTGTGCGGGAAAATGTCTAATAGGAATTAATTAGAGCGGGGAACAGCTTATGGAGCCCTGGGTCTGGCACCCGGGTAAGGGGAGCAAAAAAGGAGAAAATGAAAAGGAGTGGGGGAGGAGGAAAAAAAAAAGAAAAAAGAAAAAAAAAAAAAAAGATGAGCGACTATATTCGCTCATACATGTAACTAATAAAGACCTCGGCTCAGAAACCCAGGGCGCTGCGAGCAGCCCTGCCTGATTAAAATGTGTCCCTGCCTTAATTGATAACTCAGGGCCACGTGCTGCCTGCGCGGGCAGGTGCCCTTCCCGGGGGCTGGCGGAGCGTCACCTCGGAGCCACCGGCGGGGCTTTTAATAGCACCTTTCCCTAAATAATAAACCAGATTAATAGTGTTCGCTGGAGTGCTATTGATCCCTATTGTGTTACCGTGTGTGTATTTGAATACCCGCGGCTGGCGCAGGGCAGGAGGCTCCGTTTGGTTTCGGGGTACCGCGGAGGAGCAGGAGGGACCCCGCCGCCCCGGGGCCGGCCCGCTGCGGGCGGCACAGCCGGGGCCGCGGGAAGGGCCCCGGGCCCCGACGGCAGGTGCTGCCCCACGAGCGGCAGGGCCCGGGCCAGCCTCGCGTGCCCGCAGTGCCCGTGGGCAGCAGCTCCAGGCCTGGGACGCGCCCCCCCCCCCCCCCTTCCTCCCGTTCCCCTTAGCTCTGCCCCGGCCGAGCAGGGCCGCCCGTGCCGCGGGGGGAGGCTCCGCGGGCCGTCGGCCGGGCCGGGCTGGCCGTGGGTGTCCCCGGGGAGCGGGTCCTTCCCACCCCGCGGGGTGTTCTCCCGCAGGCTTCCCAGGGCACCCTCGCAGGAGCTGAGGCACGGGGCGCACACCGCCGCGGCCGCCACCGCGTGGGTCACGCGTGAATCCCTCCCCCCACCCCGGGGCCGCCCCGGCGATGGGCTGCGCCAGGCCGGTCCCAGCCTGCCTCCGAGGCGGCGGCAGCGGAGGGTTCAAACGCTTCAAACTATCAGAAGTCATTTATCCGGTTTCATAAATAATGTCCTTATTATCTGCAGCCTCCTTAATTCATGCTCCTGTCCGCTTGATTGCGGGGTTTCAGCAGATAAAAAGTTTATAAGTTGGTCGGGTTCTTGTTTTCCTTTTTCCATCATTAACATCATTAATATAAGCTATCAATAACCCTGTCGTTTGGAGCATAGCTTCACGGTATTGATCTGCGCAGCTATTCATCTCTGCCATAGAAGACACGGAATAATTTTCGCATTACAGTAGCTTGGATTTGCTTTTAATTCATATTTAAAGCTGCAACTGGCTCTGCGGAGCTCTCTGCGAAAGACTAGAGGCGCCTAATTAATAATAAGTTAGAAACGAAGGAAGGCACCAGCGGATAAATAATTAATACAGACATCTCTGTCTCTTTGAATATTGCTACTTTAAAAATTTAGACTTACCAGGGCCATACTGTAAGTCTGCAAGTTATATTGAGGAGATGATTTAAGAAAGCTATTTTTTTCCTGAAATACAATGCTAAATTATTTACGGTGTTTTTGCAATCTTCCATAAGTTCCTTCATTAACAAGCGCTGCGGTTTGCTCCGGGGGTGAGGGAGAGCGCGGCTGCCGGGAGGGAGCGCGGCGGCTCGGCCGGGGCAGCGCCCTGCAGCCCGCGGGGCTCCCGGTGCCCTGCTCCCCGCTCCATCTCCCCCGGCCCGGGCAGGCATCCGCCCCGGGGGGGCTCCAGGGGAGCCGAGGGGGACCCCCGCGCCCTGGGGCGGGCGGCGGGAGCTGCCTGGCAGGCGGGGAGGGAGCGCGGCCGCCGCGCTGCCGCCGCCCGGGCGCCCCTCGGGCAGAAGCCCGGGTGCGGGGGGCAGCCGGGACCCCCCCGGCAGCCGGGCACCCGCAGCGAGCCCCTGCGGCGCCCCAGCTTCCCCTGAAGGCGGCCCTCCCCCCCTGCCCCGGCCGGAGCAGCCCTCTTTTCTCTGCCTGCCCCCGACAGATGTGTATGTTTTTGTCACCAAGCAAGTTTCCAAGAAGCTCGACAGGGGAAAGTCTGGAAAAGTTAATCCCCCCCGGCAGCTGTTGGCTTTGGGAGCCTTCGAGCGTCACCTTTGACACGCTCCCCCGTGCGAGGGGACCCGGGTGCCGCAAGCTGTCACCGCGCAGGAGGCGCGGGAGAGCCGCGCACGGACGGGAAGGCGCGGACGGCGGCAGCGCGCACGCACGCCATTTTAAAAAAGTAGTTAAATTTTTAGAAGAAAAGAGAGGGAAAATAATAACAATAAATAATAAAAAAAAAATGCACCAAACCAAAACCAACTCTGCCCGGTGCGCTCCGGCACGGTGTGGTCGCTGCCCCGGGCCGGGCCGCCCCGTCCGGGCGAGTCCCGCTGCCCGTGCGGTGTTTGCTGGCGTCAGGCGGGAGATTACGGCCGTTTCATGGTGTCATTATCTCGGATTTAAAAAGCACACACACGCAACGCAATTCAAACAAGCAAAGTTGCGTTTTAAGTCCGCTCCGAGTATCTGCTGATCAAATAAAGACTTAAGGGCGGTAACGATTATTCTGTTAAATATATGGTACTTGACTGCACAAGCAGTAATTGATTAGCGCACCGAAATGATCTCCCCGGCGCTCCCCCCTCCGCCGGCGGGGCGGGAGGCTCCGCGGGGGGACCGTGCCGGGGTCCGCGCCGAGGGGAGCCCACGGCCGGGCACCCCCGACGGCCGGCAGCAGGGGCGGTGTGCGGCCTCCCGGGCCCGGGCCCCTGCGAGCCCGTCGGGGGGTCCCGGGGCATCCTGCGGCCGAGCCGGGCCCGGGCGCCGTCGGGGAACCGCGGCCCCGTCGATCCTGCGCTGTCCTCCGCACTGGCGGCTTTTGCTCACCAGGGCCGCTTCGTCGTGGGGATGCCCCCGGAAAGTAACGGGGAAAAAATTAAAAAAAAAAAAAGCTGCGCGTAGGACTGGGGGGAGGTGGGTGCGAAGCTACGGCTGCTCTTTTCTAAGGTTCGAGATTGAACCCCGACAGAGGCCGGCATGTCACAGGACTCTCCAAATTGTGCAGGGTTGGCTTTACCCTCCTTTCTTGAAGAAAAATTTGATGCTGTAATTTCCTACAAACTCGGGGGAATAACTTGTATTCGCTATGATGTTTGCTTTGGTAACCAATCGCTAAACGCGTGGAGATAAAATATTTTTAATTACACTGTAAATTGTATACAGATACTGATAATGAAGAAGATGACAACGTTTCGATTAGATCCGTGGCATCACTGGCGTTGGCCTGGGAAACAATCACAGCCGATAATTTTGTTGTATTTTATCCTAAACATTTCCTGAGATCATTGATGAGGTTTCGGGTCTCTTCTTTCTTCCTTCGCAGATGCACCTTTCCCCAGCTGTCCCTCGCTGTAAGAAATGGAGACACTGCTAACGTTAACGTAACAAAAATTCAGAGAGATGTGGAAGCGTTTAGGGGTGGAGGAGTGACCGGGGAGGTAGGAACTGTGCGGGATCTGTACGCATTTTTTAGCGCAAAATAAAATACTGAGGAGCTTCGTGCACCCAGGGAAAATGAACGGAGGAGAGCAACGGATGTCTTTTGGAGACGCGGTTCTACGGCTCTGAAATCTTACAAATACGTACGTGTGTGTGTGTGTGTGTGTGTATTAATTGCAGAAAACAGATAAACCCGCCGTGGAAATTCTGATTTTATAGGGAAAAAAAGCTCACGATGCTCGCTTCTAGGGCCGTCCACCCAACATGTTTAGTACATAGCTGTGATTTTAGAAGTTTCCTGCCAGTTTGCCCGACGTCTGGGGCTGTTTCTGGCTGACTGACCGCACACACACCCGCACAGGCTGCGCACACGCAGCCACGCACACGTACATGGCCGGTCCCGGACAGCGGCCCCCACGCCGGTCTCCCAGGGCACGGTCCTCCGTGAGCACCCCACGGGGGACCGCGACGTACGGCCGTGCCTGGGCGAGAGGCAGGCAGCGGGTGGTCGCCCGCTCACCTGCGGGGCTCACTGCGGGCGGCTGCGGGGCGGGGGTGCAGGACGACGGGCACGACCCCACCACTCGCATCCCGTGGGGAGGACACGCGTGTCCCCGCCGACGGCCAGGGCAGGAGCGGAGTGAGGTCGGGCTCCGACGGCGGGGTTCCCCGCCCAAGCCCCTCCGCGCCCCCTGTTTCAGGCGCTACCGCGGGACTTCGAGCTCCAGGAGCGGAGCCTCGCGGAGCCGATGAAGCAGCGAGGCCCCCGGGGCTCCCGGGCGGTGCGCTAGCCCTCGCACGGGGGGAACCTCCGCAGGCCTTGGCCGTGAAGTGTGGGCAACAGCCCCCCGAGAAATAACCCCGGGGTTTAATTTCAGCTGGATCCCAGGCTGACTCTCCCCCCAGGACCCGTTACGGCCGCTGCTCCTGCAGCCCGCATTCCCCGTGGGGCTGGTGGCCCGCTGGCAGCGGGCTCCGGGCTCCCAGCAGGGAAGGACCCTCAGAGCTTTAGGCGAAGCGAAGGAAGGGTGACGGACCCCCGTTACCGGCTCGGCACGGGTCGCGCCGGGGAGCCGCGCAGGGGAACGGTGTGCTCTCGCTCCGCGTCCCACCGGCGGCGGCTCGGCTGGGGCAGGTGCTCCAGCCCTGTCTCCCTCTCCATGCCAAAGACGCCCGGCCTCCGGGGCGAGCCCCGCCGCGGCAGGGACCTGCTTGCTGTCCCCGGGCCTCGCCGGGGCGAGAGGCCCCGACGGCGGAGCGGGGGGAAGCGGCGGCGGCCGGGGCGGCCTTTGTGCGCTGCCCGCCCGGTGCTCCCGGCGGCGGCCCCGCCGCTCTCCCGCGGCGAGCCCCGTCCCTCCCGCCGCTCGGCTCCGCGCACACGCTGCACTCTGCCCGGCGTGGTTCGTTATTGTTAATGGGCGAACAATAGGCACATCTGCCCTTTCTTCCAGCATAAAGGCACCTTAGCTAACGAGGGGGGCTGGCGGGTGGGCTTGCTTTTTCTTTCTCCTCCTCTTTCTTTTGAGGGGAAAAAAATAAAAGAAAACCAGAGGCACGTCCGGCTGCTGGGCTCTTCGGGGCATATGCTCGCCTTGCACCGCCGGGCACTGGCCCCGGGCCGCTCGGCGTCCCCGGCGGGGGCTGGAGGGGGGGTCCCTCCCCATCGCTTTGCCTGGTTGGACCCAGCGGGATCTCGGGCGGCGACGGGGGGGGGGGGGGTGAGGGTGGAACGACACACACGACGACGGGACGACAGCTTGAGGGGGTGGGGGGGACGAGAGCTGAGGCGCAGGGGGTACCCCGGCTGGACCCGGGACGCAGCGCCGCGGGTCTCCCGGCTCCCGTGCCCAGGCCAGGTAACGGGAAGTTTCCCTGCAGGGGAGCGCAGAGGAGCGATCCCCGGGCCGGTGGGCGTGCGGGACACGGCGCGGGGTGCGAGGCACACGGCGGGCACGGCCCGCGGGCGCCCCCGGGCAGGGCGGTCTCAGCCCCGGAAGCTCACGGTGAGGTGAGGGTGAGGAGGCTCCGCGCTCACGGAAAACGTGGAGTCACCGAAGGGGCGGGGCGGGCGGCCCCAATACCCTTGAGCCGCCCGGTGGAGGCGGGGTGTGAGCCCGGCCCTTTGTGCCCGGCGGCAGCGTGTGTGGGTGAGGTGGGCGCTAGGGCCCGTGGGCATTCGGTGCGGTGGGGGTGGGCGCTAGGGCCCGGGGCGACGGCACGGGGCAGCGCAGCACCACCAACTCTGGGCGCTGCCGCGCGGGGCTCACCTCCTTAATAGGGGCGGTGACGTCACGGGGGGCGGGGGCGGGCGGTGCGGGGGCGGTGCGGGGGCGCCGCGCGCATGCGCCGGGCCGGCGGCCGCGCCGCTGCAGCAGCGGAGCGGTGTCCAAACGGCGGAGCGCAGTGAGAGCCATGGCTAGAGATGGCGAGGGACGCGGCCAGACACCCGCCGCGGCTGCGGAGCCTGGCCTGAGGGAGCGGGGGCCCTAAACCCACCGACGGCGTCATCCAACAACAGGAAAAAAACCCAAATAAATAAATTACAAAAAAAAAGGGGGAAAAAAAAAAAAGGAACGGCCACCAGCCCGGCAGCAGCAGCACCGCCACCAGCCCACAGCGCCCGCCCGCCGCTGCCGGCCCGCGGGAAGAACCGGCCCGCGGCCGCCGCGAAGAGCTCCGGGACGCCCCGCCGCCCACCAGATAGATGTGCGGTCCAGCCGCCCGCACGGCCGACGATGAACGCGCAGCTGGCGATGGAGAACATCGGCGATCTGCACGGGGTGAGCCATGAGCCGGTGCCCGCCGCCGCTGACCTGATGAGCGGCAGCCCCCACCACCGGAGCGCGGTGGCCCACCGCGGCAGCCACCTGCCGGCCCACCCGCGCTCCATGGGCATGGCGTCCATCCTCGACGGCGGCGACTACCACCACCACCACCGGCCGCCCGACCACGCGCTGACGGGCCCCCTGCACCCCACCATGACCATGGCCTGCGAGACACCCCCCGGCATGAGCATGAGCAGCACCTACACCACGTTAACCCCTCTGCAGCCTCTACCTCCCATCTCGACGGTCTCGGACAAGTTCCCTCACCACCACCACCACCATCACCACCACCACCACCCCCACCAGCGGATACCGGGCAACGTGAGCGGCAGCTTCACGCTCATGCGGGACGAGAGGGGTCTGGCGTCTATGAACAATCTCTACACCCCCTACCATAAGGATGTTACCGGCATGGGGCAAAGCCTCTCTCCGTTGTCTGGATCGGGCCTGGGGAGCATCCACAACTCCCAGCAAGGGCTGCCCCACTACGCTCACCCCAGTGCCACCATGCCCGCCGAGAAAATGCTCACCCCAAACGGATTTGAAGCCCACCACCCTGCCATGTTAGCCAGGCATGGCGACCAACACCTCACCCCCACCTCCGCTGGCATGGTGCCTATCAACGGGATCCCACACCACCCCCATGCCCACTTGAACGCCCAGAGCCACGGGCAGATCCTGGGCTCTGCCAGGGAGCAAAACCCTTCTGTAACTGGTTCGCAGGTCAACAGTGGAAGTAATTCAGGGCAAATGGAAGAAATCAATACCAAAGAAGTAGCTCAGAGGATCACCACCGAGCTCAAGCGGTACAGCATCCCCCAGGCTATCTTCGCCCAGAGGGTGCTGTGCCGCTCCCAAGGGACCCTCTCAGACCTGCTGAGGAACCCCAAGCCTTGGAGCAAGCTCAAATCCGGCCGGGAGACCTTCCGCAGGATGTGGAAGTGGCTCCAGGAGCCGGAGTTTCAGCGGATGTCTGCTCTGCGGCTGGCAGGTGAGCCCGCTGCGGAGCGGTCGGGGCACGCCGGGGACCCGGGCCTGGGCAGGCCGCCCCGCTCCCCGCCTGCCCCCGCCGAGCAGCCCCGGTCCCCCCCTCCGCCGCTCCGTTTCTCCTCTCTGCCCGCTCCCCCTCCAGGCTCCGCGCCCCTGGCCCCGGCCGGCTCCTCCGCGCCGCTCTCCCGGCTTCCAGACAAAGCCGAGCCGGGGCTCGGGCTGCGCACTGCGGCGGCCCGGCTCTCCCCGTGCGCCCGGGCGGGGCGCGCCCGCCAGCCTCGCCCGTCTACGGCGGGTCGGCGCCCGGCGTGCCCGGTAACGGGGCGCCGCCGACACCCGCGCCGGCCGGCGGCAGCGCTTTCACCGGCGGCTGTCTGAGCGGCCAGGCCCGGTACGGCCCGCGGAGGGGTGCGGCGGAGCCGCGGCAGCGCTCCGCCGGGGGGACTCGGTGCGCCTGCTTTGTGCGGGGGGCGGCGGCCCCGGGGCGGCGGCGGGCTCCGGTCGCAGTCTCCGGCGGGGCTGCGGGCCGGCGTCGCTCCGTGTCCCTTGCTCGGGCCGGGGTCGAATGCTGGGGCGAGGGTTCCCCACACACGGTGCGGGCCCGGCGTGCGACTGATGGCTGAGAAGCGCTGTTGGCTGAAACAGTTAGGTTAGGGGTTTTTTTGTTTTTTTTTTTTACTGGTTGTAATTATTATTAGGCCGTGGAGTTAGAATTTCGTGTGGATGCCTCTGCATGAGACAGGCAGCCTGTGTCGCGGCTCCGCGCTGCTCCAGCGCCTCAGCACCCCTCAGTGTTCACCGGCTCGGTGTGCTCCCAGCGCGGCTCCCGCATTGTCTGCGGGGGCCGCCGTCCCGCCTGGTGCCCGGCCGCCCCGAGCCCGCCAGCCTGCGCTGCCAGCGCAGAGCCCGGGTTTAATACGCCGCGAGTGAGGGTTTGTTAATTAAGTGATAGGTCTCCATTAATTTGTCCCTGGAGAACGCGAGACAGTCAATCCGAGTTGGAGCCGGGGTCACTGAGCCGTTTCACAGACAAAAAACCGGGAAGGGCCAAATCTTTCCGCTCGCAAACGCACAAATGGTTCTGCGCTTTCGACTACCACGACGGGGGGAAGCGGCAACGGCTTCCCGACCGTGCGGGGCTCCGGCGCCGCCGCCGCCCTGCTCCTCGCCTGTTCTCCGCCACCCTTCTCGCTTCTGGAGCCGATGCGGCGGTAGGAAGGGCCCGTGGCGGGGTCTCCCTCCCTCTCCGGCCGGCCCTGCGGTGCACGCCGCTGGGAGGACGTTGCGCTCTTGGCTTCCACTCCTGCGGAGTCCGTTTCAAAGGTCTGGGCGCTCAGAAAATGCCCTTTCCTCCTTCCTTTCCTCAACAACTACCCCGCCAGGAGAAAGCTCTCGTCTTGCTGGTGCTACCCGGGAGTGGAGGATGGAGTTTGTGTTTCCAATATCCCCGTAACGATTGCTAAGGAGAACTTGTTTCGATTTGGAGCGTATTTTTACGACAATTCGGTCGACCTGAATCTCCGCTCATTTGCATAGATCGATACTGGAAACAACCCCTCGCTTCGGAGTCTGTTGGCATTCCCTCAGTGGCGCTGCCGGCCGGGGAGCTCTGCCAGCCCCGGCTGCGGGGCCGGGCAGGAGGGAGGTGGCAGCTCCGCCGGGGGCCGGCCGGGCTCTGCCCAGCTGCCGGGCCCGGAGAGGCCTATTGTTCGCTTCTGCCCTCAAACCGCCCCTTCCTCCGGCCGCCGCAGCGCTGCCCTCGCATAACCGGCTCCCGGTAATCCCGTTAGGGAGACAAAGCCTCATTATTCCGCCTTCCCTTTCCGATGCAACCTGAAAGCCGGCACCTTACAGAAACTGGCTCCCCGGGGCAAAACGGGGCGCGCGGCCCGGGGAGGCAGTGGGCGACCGTGGGTGTCGGGGAGGGACGGCCGTGGCCCAGCGTTCCGCAGCCCCTGGAGCCGAGGCGGCGCCGGGTTCCGCGGGGCGCTCCCCGCTCTGCCGGGGGCTCGGAGGCCTCGGCCGGCGCTGCCCCGCCTGGGCGCCGGCGGCCCCGCAGCACGTGGTCATTTGCATAGCGCCGCGTCCCAGCCAATGGGGGCGGCCCGCGGCGCCCCCCGCCCCGCCCCGCGCAGGCAGCGCCGCGCTGCGCGCCCCTCCGCGCTGCCCGGCCGGCGCTGCAGGCAATCTGCGGTAAATGCATCAAGTATCGATTTTATTTTGTGCAGCTTTTAAATGTGTGATGATCTCGCTAAGTGGTAAAAATCTGCCCCGATTGATATTGATGTATGAACATTAATTCAAAATATCATAAATTACTCCAGCCGACGCAAATTAAATTTCACATCCAAATTATAACTGGCTCCCGGGCGTTTAGAAAATTATCAGGTAGATAAATACCCGGAGCGGAGCCCTCGCCGCCTTCGCCTCCTCCCTTTCTGATGTCCAGGAGGCGGTGAGGGGGATGGAGCCTGCTTATTTTAGGCCTCGCGGTCTCGCCCAGCACTTTATCTCGAGTATTTGCCCCTTCCAGCCGCCCCTGGGGGATTCCTACCTCCCAGATTACAGAAGCTCCGACAAATAGAGGAAAAATTGGTAGTTACATGGAAGCAGGATTGAGGTCTTGACACTTCCTGGGCTGTCTCTTGAAATGTAAGCAGAACTGCTAATTGCAAAGCTGACCTCTTCCAGCCTCCATCTTATTCATCCCACCTTCTTTCTCCTCTCTGTTCTCTTTTCCTTTGTCTGCCCCCCTCTCTCTCCCCCTCTGGCGCTGAATATTTATCTATTTGGCCGTTTCTCCGTTAGTTAGTCTTCCTTCCCTCCCCCTGCCTTCCTGACATTCGGAAGGGCAGCAAAGGGGTACCGAAACAAATAAATACAATGTAAAGAAAATGTACAGCCCTTTGCAGCCTGCTGGGACTGCAGGGGGAATTTATTTCGGGTTATATTCTTGGGGGGGGGACGACACGGGGACACACTGACAGGAGGGGATAAGGAAGGCGAAACCCCACTCTTTCAGGGAAAAATGACCTGCTTGGAAAAAAAGACCTGCTTGGAGCCGTGTGCGCCGGCCCGGCGGGAAGCGCCCGAGGGAGAAACGCGGCAGCGGAAGGTTCCGGGAAAGGGGCTCGGGGTGTGCGGGCTGCCGAGGCCTCCCCGACCGCGCACCGCTGCCCCAGCCCGCCCCGGGGCGCGGGGGAGCCGCGATCGCCGGTGGGGCTCGGGGAGCGGGGGGCGGCCCGGCCTGTTCCTCCGCAGCTGCTCGGCGCCTGCCCGCGCCCCGCTGCTGTTTTCCATAGATGCATGTCTTTTTCTCCCCTCCTCTTTTTCTCGCTCCCTTGCCTCCCAACGTGAATCCTGGATAAGCTGGAAGCTTGGGAAGCCGGCGAGGAATTCTCGCCAGGTTAACTGTAAAGAAATCGATGCAGCCATCGGAGCGCTTTCCGCGTTAAATGTGAAATGTAACGCGCGCCGCCCGCGCCCCGCCGGCCGCCCCAGCCCGCCGGGGGAAGGTCGCCGCCGCCCCGGCCGCGGTTGCCTCATTAGGGCCTGTTTAATATTTACCCGGCGGGGACTCTGCGTAAAAGCATTTGCATCAGGGAGGCGGAGGGCATCGACCGGGGGCTTCACCGCCGCCATCCCGAGCACGGCGCGGGCCCGGGGGCAAGGGCCTGCCCCTCCCCGCCCCGCGGGCCGCCCGGGCCCGGCTCCGCGCACCGTGGGCGGCGGCAGCGGCCCCTCCGCAAGGTGCCCCGACCCGGTGAGGCGGGAGGGCGGCCCCCAGCCCGCCCCCGGCGCTGGGAGCCGCGCTTGTTTGCCGGCCGCGTCCTTGCGGCGGGATTGATTTACAGCCCCTCGCACACAGCCGCGTTTACCCTTCGTTAATGTTTGCCCGGGGGGGGAGGCGGAGCGGGGCCGGGCGACGGCCAGCCGCCTTCCTCTGCGCCGGGCCGGCCCCGTGCCCCGCCCCGTGGAGCCCCGCCGGCGGAGCGCTGCTCGGCCCGTGCCTCTTCTCTGTTCCTTCGTTTGTTTGTTTGTTTGTTTGTTTGTTTTAATTACCCGCCGCGTGGTAGGGAGGCGCCGGGGGGCCGTGCCCCGCTCCCCCCCTCGCTGCCATGTGGATGAAGTAGCCTGAAAGCGGGGCCGCTCCCGACCGCGAGCACCGACCGGGTCGCCCCGAGGGCCCGCACGGCCGGGCTGTGGGCGCGATGCCGGCATGACCCGGACCGTCTGTCCGCCCCGACCGGCCAGGGCCACCGAGCCGGCCGCAGCCCTCGCCACGTGCCTCCCTCCGTTCCCAGGGGCTCTGCGCCATCTACTGACCGCCGGTGGGCGGGAGCCGGCCCCGCCGGCCGGAGCCTCCTGCCCGCACCGGGCAGCGGCGGCGGCTGCCCCGGGCCTGGAGGCGGCGGCTCCGGCGAGCGCTGCGGGCCGGGCTGCGCCTGGCGGGGTGCGCTGCGCCGCTGCCCTGCGCCGCTGCCCGCGCGTCTCCGCCCGCTGCACGGCGCTTCCTCGGGCCGAGCGCGGGCGGCGTGCCCGGCGTCAGCACCGCGGACAGCTCCCGCCGGAACGGCCCCGCTCCCGGCCCCGCTCCCGGCACGGCCCCACTCCCCGTGCGTCCCCACTCCCGGGCGAGCCCCGCTCCCGGTACAGCCTCACTGAAGGTACGGCCCCACTTCCGGGCGAGCCCCGCGGCGGGCCGGGACGAAGCCAGCCCTCCCGTTGCGGGGCCGAGGCGGCCCGGAGCGCAGCCGCAGGGCTTTGCCGAGCCGCCCCACGGCTGCCGGCTGCCACGGGCAGCTACGCCGCATCGATCACGGGGCGGGCTGCGCCGCTGCGGGGCGGGCCGGGCTCTGTCCCCCCCGGGCTGCGTGCTCGGGCCGCCCGCGGGGGCAGCAGCGGGAGCGGGAGCGGCTGAGCCGGGCAGCGCGCCCCGGGGCTGGATTCCTTCGTGCGGGTGCGTGGCCGGAGGGGAAACGACCCCCCAGCACTGTAACCGTGCGTGACCCTGCCCCGGGGGGGAGGATGGTGCCCCGGGAGGGAGGGGAGCGGCGGGGTGCCGGGGCTGAGCCCGCCGCAGGTGCCGCCGGCGGGAGCCCGGGCGCTGCCACCCGCCCGTCAGGCAGCCGGGAAGGTCGGGACAAAATTAACTGGGAACGCACAGGCCGGGAACGCATCGGTGGCTGTGCTTGCACGCACCGGCAAGGCTCCGCCGCTCGTGCTTGGCTCGGGCAGCCTTCCCCCGTCCCCGGTGCAGCAGAAGGATCCCCGTGACCCCCGCACAGGGGGCGGGTTCGTTTGGAGGGGGACCCGAGGTGACTCCCAAGCGCAGGAACCGCTGCTGAAGCGCTGGTGGTTTTAACCTGAAGGCTGCAGGCATCGAGGGGAGTTTTCCCCCAGGACCGAGTGGGGACTTAGCGTGGCATCCTGTCGTGTACTTCCACGATCAAATCGATAAATGTTGATTCGCATTTCAAACATAAATCTATCTGGATTAATCGTATACTGACAGGGAAGCGACCAGTGCTTACTGGCTTTCTTCGGAAACGCCGCTTGCTTGAGCCATTTTGCTTAAGAGGAAGTCAGTTTTATGATGCTGAAGGAGTAATTTATAGGAACAATTTATTAGCTCAACAGTAGTTTTGATTTTTTCCCCATTGCAGGGCGATAGGAAATCTCCGTGGTAACATTTTACGTACAGCCCAAATGGCAATTAAAACGCAATGGATTGCTGTTCCGCAGGTGTGCCAGAGCTGCTGCGGATGGTGTAACCTCGGCGCTGGTGTGTGCAAGCCCTTTCTGGCGGACCATTAGCAATGCTGCTGCTTCAATTAGCTGCAAGTACTAAATCGGATGACACGGGGGCGTCTTCCTCAGCGACCTCCGCGCAGAAGCCGCTGCAGTCAACCCGCTCTGAGGTTGGGGGTGTTAAGGCGCAGCGATGCTGGCTGCATTGCTGCCTGCCTTGCTCTAGGTGCGTCGGTCAGAGGTGCGGGCGGGATTCCCGCGGGTGCGCAGCGCTCCCCGCGCAGGAGCGGGCTGCTGCGCCGCTGCCGTAACGCCCCCAGCACGGAGGGACTTCTTGATGTCATCGGCGCCGCGTTCATCGTCACTTGAGACACGGCTTGCTGTTCCGATTATGGTGTCGGAATTGGCTGCGGGCTCAGGAACCGGAGCGGGGAAAGCGGGAACGGGCAGGTAGGGCCTTGGGAAAGGAGCTGGCCGGGTCCCTGAGCCCGGCTGGCACCCTTAGCGCCCCGGGGAGGGTTTTGGATGGGTCGCGTCACTTCACCGCTCAGAGGCTCCATCCTCGGCGGCTGCAGCGGAGCCCGGGGCTGGGGCAGCAGAACGGGGCGCAACACCCGGGGCTCATCCGAGCGCGTCGGAACCCGCCCCGGGGGCTTCACCCCCGTCGCGCCGCTCAGCGAGGCTCTGCCGCAGCCCCGTGCGGACCCCGTGCAGCTCCGCAGCAGCCTGTGCGCTGCGCACCCGCGCAGGAACGCGCGGGGCGGAGCGGCCGGTGCTCCCGGGGCAGCGCGGAGCGGTGCGGTGCGGTGCGGAGCGGAGCGGACAGCGCTGCCCAGCCGGGCAGTGCGGAGCGGGCGGTGTTTCTTGGCGGAGCGGTGCGAGGCGGCCGGTGCTCCCCGGCTGGGCCGTGCGGCGCGGTGCGGTGCGGCGCTGTGGGGTGCGGTGCGGCGCGGTGCTGTGGGGTGCGGTGCGGCGCTGTGTGGTGCGGTGCGGTGCAGTGCGGCGCTGTGCGGTGCGGTGCAGTGCGGCGCTGTGCGGTGCGGCGCTGTGTGGTGCGGTGCGGTGCAGTGCGGCGCTGTGGGGTGCGGTGCAGTGCGGCGCTGTGGGGTGCGGTGCGGTGCAGTGTGGCGCTGTGCGGTGCGGCGCTGTGTGGTGCGGTGCGGTGCGGCGCTGTGGGGTGCGGTGCGGTGCAGTGTGGCGCTGTGCGGTGCGGCGCTGTGTGGTGCGGTGCGGTGCAGTGTGGCGCTGTGCGGTGCGGTGCGCGCCCCCCGCTGTGCAGCGGCGAGCAGCGGGCGCCACCCAGGGGCCGGGGGCTGCCTGTGCCGCTGAGGCGGGGGGGGATGGGGCCGAGAAGAACTAACACGATTAAAATATTGATGTAGTCTCAAGAATCGTTCATTAAGGCAATTTAATCTTTGCTATTAAATGTCCTTTCAATTCATTTGGGGTAATTAAGATGCAGTTTAAGTGATTAAATTCTAATTACTTATGCTAGACAAAGAAATATTTGTCACAGTAATATGGTTAACTAAAGACCCAGCTAAAGAAATTTAACATTTACTTGAAATGATATCGCAGGAAAATCGGGTGCTTTCCCCGGACTGATCCAGTTAGTGCTATATTCTGTAGTGGTGATGTCAGCTCACTCAAGTGGTCACAGATCCATCAACACCACAAGTTTGTGTAAACCCCAGAATCCCAAAGTGTTGAGTCAGTGCTCCGCAGTCACATTCACTTAATTATTCCAGGGGCAGCAAATGAAGGTCGTTCATTTTAATACATTGTGCAGGAGCGAGATGTTTACCATTCAGTCTTAGCTGGGATCCGTGTGCTGCCAGGCTGCTGTCGGCCTGTGAGCCTCCCATACAGGGACGTGTTTTTACCTCTTTTCATGGTATGAAATAACAAAACTGTTGCCTGGGCTCGATGGCAGAGAAATAAGATACAAATCAACTGACCTCGGAGTAGATGGCTACACCTGCACTCTAAAGAAGTGTAAATACAAATTGCTAGAGAGACAAGTGCAAAATGCTGAATGGTGCCAGGAGTAATGAGAAATAATTTAGCATGGGAGCAGACATTTCGGAATAGCACATACTGTCTTCATTTGAAAGGGGAAAGTTTTGGGGAGCAACCAACAAACATGCAGGCTTTCATCACTGCCATGGGAATGGCCTTATCCTACAGCAGGCTGGTGCTTTGGGGAATGCTCTTTGCAGCATCAATGCTATCTGCTACCTGCTACAGTGGCAGCACACAGCCACGAGCTGCCCCGATGTGCAGCGGCTTTGTCTCACACAGCACCTTGCTAGTGATCCTGTCTCCCAGGCACCTGTGAAGGCCCTGGGGCAGTGACAAGCAGGATGGGGCAGCCCAGGGGACCACCAAATGGCGACCTGTCATAGTGAATGGCACACAGGAGCTGTGGTTACTCATCCAGGCCAAACAGATCCACTCACTTTGAGTTCTCATGGTGAAGTCTGCCCTCAGGTATGTGTCTAATAGGCCCCTTATCTTCTTCTCATGTTCCCCCAAATACAAAGTTTTTGATAATTAGGAAAGAAGATCTGCCATCTGTGTGTCTCTCTGCACACTCCAGAGGTGTTATTCACATGATAAGGATGGAGCTTATCACTCTTTATTATATATTATCATCACCTTGAATTTACCATAAACTTTTGGCTACTTGCTTCCACCGAGCTGTTGTAGCCAGCAAGATTAGGGCTATCTCTGACGGCCAAAGTCCTTATGCAGTTTCAACCTCCTATGGAAATCCTGCAGCCTTTTCCACCCAAAGGTAGAGCCTCCTTCGGAGGAATATTCTCCAGGAGAGCTTGTACCAGCAAAGAGTTTTTACTCTCTGAAAAACGTTGTTGGGTATCTTGTGATGTTTCGAAACTAGAAGCAGATACTTTAGAAAGACATTCCCAGGGTCTTAGTGGGCACAGTTCAGGCCCAGCCTTTATAGACCTGGCACAATAGAGATGAGCAAATACACATAAGGAGAGAATTCCAAGAAGGTTTTTTATGTCTCTAAGACGTGTCCCGTACACATGAAATTGGAATAGCTAAATGAGTAGGCTTTGCAAGAGGAGGGGGAAAAGATGATAATAACAAAACTTTTGAGAACTCTCTCAAGTCAGTCTGAAATACTTCTCCTCTCCTACGACACACGCAGAAATGCAGGACTGTTGTCAGCACTTCTTTAAGCTGGGCTGCATCAATTATTTTGTGGGGTTTTCCCACTTGTGGGAAGGGTGACTGCTCTGAACCCAGAGCAATGAAGCTGTTGGCTTGTAAGCTCTTCATTGCTTTCTGGGAACCTCGCACTGGAGTCTTTGAAAGAAGCATAAAGCAGTTGCTTTTTCTCCTGCCTGTCAGAAGCAAATATAATGCTCATGAATGGTAAGGGTGAGACAGTCCTCAAAACAAGACCAGTCCGGTGAGGGTGGTGCTGAGCAGCCCAGAGCTCAGTGCTGATTTTACCTTCTGATGTGTAGCCACCAGAAAGTGCCTCCTCAGGCAAGACAGAGCCGAGCCCACAGGTGTGAGAGATCCCCAATCCTCCTTGCTCCCCAGAATGAACATCTCGGCTACAAAACGGGTTCCTACAGATTGTTCTGTCTGTAGCGTCCAGCTCAACCTTCCAGGCACGGCACCAATTGCTGTCAAATAATATATCAAATGTGACAGAAATTAGCGTGGTGTGAACTGGTTCATGGGGAGCTGAACCAAGACCGCCACCTCATCTTGTACAGGGCATTCGATGGCCATCAAGTAATAATGGCTTGTGGTCAGCAGTGACCTGGGCCAGAGCTGGAAATGTGACCTGTCACTTCAGGGTGAGAGGCCCTGTACCACATCGCTGGTGGCCAGCACACTGTCTCCTCTTCATGTCAACCAGGCTCGGCATTCCGCAGGGCTGGGGAGGTTATCATGTGTGCATCTCTCCGCTGCTGGTCTGGACCCCCTGTAGGTACAGGCAGAGGGGAAAAGGGCTGCCTGTAGGTGGGCACCCACTGTGCGCATCACCTTCCTCCTCCTTGGGGCGAGCAGGCTCGTGCCACGGCACCGGTGGGATTGTCCACTTCCCTTCCCAGGGGAGCTGCAATGCCATGCTGGTGCGGGGCGCTTGGGCAGGGTGCTCCCCTGCTGCCACCCAGGGTCCCTGCTCCCTTTCCAGCCACCTTGTACAGAAAAAACCCCGGTTCTGCCCATCGCGTGTGCCTGTCCGGGAGCTACAGGAGCTGCTGCTGGCAGCTGGTGAGCGGTGTGACATGTCGGAACACGTGGCCACTGCCTTAGCCTCTTTGGGGTGTGTGTCCCCAAACCAAACCAGCGGAGAGCAGGTTGATGGAGAGTATTGCCGGTTTTGTTCTTTGCTTCTGGTTTTCAGAAAGGAAAATTCATGTTGGCCAGATACAGCTAGGCACATATGTACGCACCAAGCGCTCCTGAAAATCAATTTATGGTAATCAGGGCTTTTTCCTTAGATTTTTAAAAGAAATCCACAGTCTAGGGATGAAAGACTAGATCAAGCGTCAGGGTTAACACCTGGGCTTACTGTAATCTTGACTTTTAGACTGACAGAACGGTGTAGTTCACATCACAGGTGGGCAAAACACCCTCTTTGCTATCAACCTAAAGATGCAATTAGTGCGTTTTCATAGGGGACGTGATCCTGCTCACACCTCTGGCAGAGCAGGACCAATCCCACTGTGCCGCACGGAGCCAGGCCAGCTGGGTGCTGCAGGAGGGGGTGGCAGATGGTGGAGCTGCAGCCATGAGAGCCCGTTTGGTACCGCGCACAGGCAGCCGGGCCTCCATGAGATACACAGAGCTTACAAGGTTTGGCAAGTTACCTTAGCCAAATCCCTCGGGCAACTGAGAAGGAACAAAGGGAGACAAAAATAGATTGATGGACTGTATCAGGAGGATTGCAAGTGTCAAAGATATCTGTTGCTCAGGGCAGAGGAAGATGGAAGTGACTGGAAGAGGCCAGAGTTCAGCAGTGGATTTATACGGCTCCTTGTGGCACTGATAATATTACATTGTCATATCTGCACATGTGTTGCCAGAGTCAAAGCGACTCTTTCTTCATCCTCTGCTTGGCTTTTTTCTTAACTAGACTTTCTTAAGGCTTTTTCAAAAGGCATCACAAGGGGCATGTCTCAGCCGGGGCAGCCCAGAGAGCAGGCGCACGGCTGTCACGGTGGGGAGCCAGGGCAGCCTCGGGGGAGCACAGCACCCCGCAAAGCACCCAGATCCAGCTTCTGTGCTGCAGGAGAGGGTCCTCTCACAGCGCTCACAGGCAGGGGCATGTGAAGGACATCAGTGCAAATTACTTCTATTATCTTCTGCTGCGTAAAATAAAATCCAGGTGAAGGTGTGGGATAAACAGTTTTGAAGACAGGCTCTGGTGTCTGCCCAGAAAAGGGTTTTGGTCGGTGCCTCTGGAGCCTCCGCTGCAGTGGCCACCCTGGCCGGCAGTAGAGGAGGAGCTGGCCCAGGCAGACATAGCTGCCCGGTGGGAGCGTGTCCTGGGCTGAGCACAGGGTGCTGGCACTGGCCCGGGTGGCCCCCGTTTGCCAGCCCCCGCAGTGCAAGCTGGCCAGCCGCAGTGCCTGCTCTGGGTATCTGATCACATTGGAGCAGATTTTCTCCCGTGGTATACATTTGTTCTCTGGCAAGCTGGAAGCTACAATTTATTATTAAAATTGATTGGCTCCAGTGCAGGAAAAACGATCGTAAGGAAACCCTATTACGGTTTTTCATTATCACCATTATTTATTTTTAAGTGCTATTAATATTCCTGGGTCTGGACAAGGCAGAAGATGAGAGGTGGTGTTCACCCTTGCTGCTCACGGCCCCAGGCCGGCAGTGCTGTCTGCAAGGGCTCTTTGAGCAATTAAGCATATTGGAAAATTTTTGCCCTCAACCTACCTCTGGCAAATGCTAACAGGGGTAGAGCTGAAAAGGAAACAGCTTTCACGTTGCCTGAAAATGATCTGGTTTTTGAAGGCATTCCCAGTCTCCCTGAGGTGGAAAAAGGCTCTGCTGGTGTGCGGCTCAGCCAGCACCAGTGGCGCGGGAGGACCCAGCATCCAGACCGGGCTGGGCTGCCTCGGTTTCACCTGTTGGTGCTGAGCCATGGTCTGGCAGGGACCGGACCTGTTGCTGGTGGGTCTTTGTGTCTCGAATAAGGTCCCAAACTGTAACTGAGTCAGTGCCTCACTCTCAGCCAACACATCCCTAGTCCTTAGTTGGGAGCAGGAGAACTCCATCCAGCTTGGATGTGAGGAAGAGAACTATCTCATTCTGTAAGCTGACCTAGAGTGTACCTTCACCGGCTCCCACCTGGTGTGGACCAAGCCTCAGGAGACCAGCATCCCTGCATGATACTTTGTTAAAAATGTTAAAATGTTAAAATGTTAAAAAATGAAGTCTGTGTTGGCCAGCGGGAGGAAGGGATGGCTCCCAGCTTCTCCAGGGAGCACTATGGGAACCTTACCACTCGCTTTCTGATGGGCTTGACTGAACTGAAGCTTTATGTGCAAAACACTAAAATTGGCTTATTTGTATCACAGATTGGATAGGATTTATTTTTTCTGCCCAGCAATAAGCACTTTTGTCTCTTACCCCCATGATGTTACTAGCGGTAATTATGAGGTCTCTGATACAACTGAAGTTGAGGAACAAGGTGTAACTCTTGAGACATTCTAAGGAAATAATTATTCAGGAACATTACATTTCAGGAGATGAGCACAAGCTCAGGAAGACAATGTGTTAAGCGAGTTAGCTTCACAATAGGTGGTTGGGGGTTTCTTTATTCTCTGTGATTTCAGAGAACTCGTGTACTAGTTTGTGATTGAAACTCAGAGGTTTGCACCACTGATTGACCTAGCTGTGTATCTACTGCTGTGACCTCATTTGTGCCATGACAATTCCTGCTGAAGCGCTGTACGGTGCTGGCTCAGCTCACATTATTTGCATAGTTAAGATTTTGTGACAAACAATGATCTGGGCAGAGAATCTAGGTAAAATATTTGTGTAGTCTTTGAAAAAGGAAGATGTAAAGCAGCATGGCCAGAAATGAAGTGTTAGGCACAGCAAACAGCACCGGCATTTGGTTGGTCTCTTTTCCTGCATGAGCCCATTAGCAGGGGCAGCGTCAGAACGTGAAGCGGTCACAGAGCTGAACTTCTGCGGCTGCTTTCACAGGAACTTCTGATCATCAAATGGTGAGATGTTTATAAAGGACTGAGATGCTGGTGGTGCCTTCTTTGCTCCGCATTCCTAATATTTGTCGGTAAATAACAGACTATTCTTGCAAAAGTATTTTCAAGCCTGGAGTTATTGACTTTAACTTCCAATGGGGATGCAGAATTATTCCGGCAGGCACTGTTCCCCACAGTGAGTTCAGCAGCTTAACTTCAGTGGGGGCTCGCTTGCATGAGAAAACCTGTTTTTCAGCCCAGAAGCTTCACAGTGTTTTAGAGATCAGGATGTAACTTCAAAGCACTCTTCAAAGGTTTTCAGATAAAAATAACCGTGGAAGATATGGGTTTGGCATCCCAGACCATTTGATTGATGTGTCACTGCTTATGAAAGAACCTGTAGCTGGAATATATATTATTAGGAGCTCTTCAAAAGATTCACCTCAGAGGGGGCTGAGACGCTGGCATCTCGTCCCTGCCTGCCTGGGCCAGAAGAAGGTGCCTTTGCATCTCCTGGATCTTTCTGTCTGATCCATGTGGTTGCTGTTTCTCTTAAGTACAAAAGGTGGATGACTATTTTTAGACCTCCCTTGAGCAATTATGCCAAGGCTGGCTCTCGGTTGCAATAAAAGATGTAGGAAGGACCTTTGGTGAAGTAATCTGCTGCTTTCATTCCAAGAACCGCCAAATAGGTGGAGACACTGCACAAAATTCTTCATATAATCAGCACTGATCTCCACAGAAATCAGGACTAGACAGGCACATAGACAGAACATCCACATTACCTTCAGAAATACATCTCTAAACCAGCATTAAAGGACATTGTTAGAGAAAAAAGGGGAAACAGACAACTTCAGACTCTTTTGAAAGCAAGACAGAGCAATCTCTCCTCCAAAGGAAACCTTTATCCTAGGGAAATGCTAACAAGATGAGCTGGCAGACAGTCAAAGGCTGGTGGGGGGATCTGGAGCCACCCTCCCATCCCAGTTGGATCCTGCCTGGCAGGCGATCTGCAAGGCAGATTTCTAATTGCAAGCACCCTTTAATAACGTAGAGCAAAATAAAAGCCAGAAAGGGAAAGAAGGGATGAGAGGTAAAACAAGATGAAATTCTATAAGGAATATTTATTTACTGCACCATTGTTCTTAATGTCACATGGTTTGTTTTGTTCAGAATACATAATCATCTGGCCTGTAAGACTGTAGTAGCATCCTGCTTTCTCCCAGTTCCTTATTTCTTGGCCAATAAAAGCTACAAAAATGTGTTGACAACAAATAATGAAGGTGAAAAAGGTGGCCAAGATCAACTCTATTGCTCAATGAATTTCCACTCTACCTTATAGGAATATTGCATAGTTAAATTCCCAGCACTAATGGGTGTTATTACAACGTAAGCTCTTGGTAGTAGCATTAGATGAGTTTTAACAGGCAACAACAAAGGTATTCCCTAACTTCTATTCCTTATATTTGTTATAGTTTATAATAAGTGAGAAAATTAAATGTCACGCATCCTCTCCAAATGCAGAAGCTGACACGAATGGTCCTTTCCCCCCAGTTTGCCCTGTACCATGTGCCCCTGCGGTCCTCTGCCTGCCCTCTCTAACCATCCTCCCTTTTCTTGCAGCGTGCAAGAGGAAAGAACAGGAGCACGGGAAGGATAGAGGGAACACACCCAAAAAGCCTCGGTTGGTCTTCACGGATGTCCAGCGTCGAACTCTACATGCAATATTCAAGGAAAATAAGCGTCCATCCAAAGAATTACAAATCACCATTTCCCAGCAGCTCGGGTTGGAGCTGAGCACCGTCAGCAACTTTTTCATGAATGCACGGAGGAGGAGTCTGGATAAGTGGCAAGACGAGGGCAGCTCCAATTCAGGCAACTCATCTTCTTCATCAAGCACTTGTACCAAAGCATGAAGGAATAACCACGAACTAAACCTCGGTGGAAAAGCTTTAAAAATAAATAAATAAATAAAGACAGACCAGGACCTCAAGATAGCAGGTTTATACTTAGAACTATTTGAAAAAAATGTTATTTATAAGTCCAAAGAAACCAAAGACTTATTTCACCTGCATTATGACTTTGTTCTAAGACACACACTTTAGTAGGACGACGACTTGCAAAAAATGGAGAGGAAGAAGAAGGCGAAACGGAGGGAATGAAACGGAATGCAAAGAGAAGAGAAACAGACCACTGGTCTTACACCTTTGCCCATTATCATCTTCACCGTACTTGGCTGTTTAGTGGTTTGGAGCATAGTGATTTCTTGTCATTGAACAGACATCTCTTCAGATACGGCTCTTCACTTCCACAGCAATTGCCATGAAGGTGTATCGTGTATCCATACTGTGTACACACCGGTGGTTAGGGACTTAGTCAGGGCTGGTCTTCAGAGAGGGTTGTGCCATGGCATGACTGACAAAGCGTGGAGTCGTCTGAATTCATTTGAACGGTAGTGTGACTTTTGCTGTTTCTTGGTTTGAACTTACCCAGCGCAACGCCTGGAAACGAGTTCAAACTAGGCAAAGAAATTTTGAATGGTACCTAAACCAGTGCATTCTCTTTGTTTGTTAAGGAATGTTCAGATTTAAGAAAGGAAAACTATTCCATCCATAAAAAAAAAAAATCGACTAGCTACCAAAGAACACATTTAATAATTATATTGCAGGTATTTTATTGCAATGATTTTAATATTCCAAAGCTATTTTTACACAAAATACTATGTAGAGTTATAGGTATAAACTAATCTAACTGTATAACACATAAAACTTGTATTCAAGACTGTTATTTGCAATTAGTAAAACCACGTTATTGTTTCTTTCCGTGATTGGCAAGAAAGAATGTCATCTAAGAAGATCGCAGCCCCTGTCGGAGCACAGGTACTGATCATGGGATGCCACTTCCACTGAAGCCAGCCAGCCTTTTTGCCACTGGCTTCAATGGGAGCAAACCAAGGAGCCGTTCGAGCCATGTGTAAGGCAGCGTGGTCCTTAGTCGTGCACATCGCCATGTTGCATCGTGCCAGGCTGGCACTGCCACCCACCCACTGAGCAGTGCTGGTGGCATGGCGTGTGCTGCCATGTGCATGGCTCAGCTCTGCCATCGAGCCTGTGAACCGGAGACCCGAGGCATTCTGTATGCAAAAGGGAAAGGAATTGCAAAATGTAAAACCACAGGGCTCAGTGTTTGATCAATACTCATTGACATTCGTGAGCAGTTTTTTTTTACCTATTGACTTTACCAGGCAAAGGAGTAGCAACAGCTTTGAAGGCTTGTGGTCTTTTCCTATTGAAAACAGCGGTACAACACCAGTTAGCGTTGGAGGGAGGAGCTCTGGCATTGCTTTTGGAAGGCTGAATCCTGGTGCCTCTGAAGTCAATAGCCAAATTCCCATGACACCGAGATACAGCCTGACATTTTGTGGCTTCGTATCTGTGCGTAGCAGGCTGAGCTTTTGTCCTGTGCATTCTTTCTTGCTCATCTATTAATCAGGATAATGCATGAAATAGTTCAAAGTTTGTAGCGGAAAAGCTTTGAATGCTCTGTTGCTAACAGACCCGTAGAAGAAAAATCATCCCGTTCCTACTCTGATAAAAAGAAAAGCGTGCAACGTCTGCATATTAAATTTTAGTGTAAGGCAAAAATAGGCTTTAAAAACCATACGTGTGCCTGTTATATTTCTAACCGGTGTTTCAAATGACTGTAGTAATTCTGCTAGGTATATTAAATTCCAAAGTAACTAAATATGCAGGTATAGGCCCAATACAAGGATTAGAAATAGGTAATCTTACTTACAGCCTTTTTTAAAAAAAGAAAAAAAGAAGAGAGAGAAAGGAAAATTCAAGGTAAACTAGAATCTAACCGCCATCACCGATAGCAGATACTGGGTTTGGGGATGAAGCCCACTCAGAGTGCTAGCAATGCCAAATTGAAGCAACTTGTAGCACCAGTTATTTCCCAAGAGGACAGGGTCTAGTCAAGGTTCAGGGTATACAGTTAATTTCCAGTAAGTGTTCAGAATACAGCTGAAAATATCTCTTTATTAAAATAAAGTGAAATAAACCCAAGATTTTTGGCACTGAATATTTCTCCACATTTCCGTACGTCAAACCCACTTCAAGACTGACAAAGCAATTGTCTATGAAAATGTAATCTGTGAGGTTTTTGAGTCTCTAGCTTACCTTAAATTTTAGCAAGCTTTCTTTTAAAGTGTTCCATCCCCCCAGAGACGTAATTGACATGGGAACATTAATAAGCTCACATATAAAATATCTTATGAATGCAGTCTCGTTAGTGTAAGGTTAATAAAGGACAGTGATAACTAACATTTTAGTTTTTTCCAGCATAACACTGCTTTGTAACGTACCTATAGTTTAGAAAAGAAAGCCTTATTTATTTAAAACTTGAGAATTTAAAAATGCAGGGAAATTCAAAGTACATTGCCGCATTTTTTAGTATTTCCATTGTATTGTCTTTAGAGACTACTTGCTGAAACCAAAGAGAACTTTCATACCAGCATTAAATTTGCACCCAATATGCAATTTCAGGATCTCTGATACACACACATGCAAGCCCCCAAATAGGTCTGTGTATATATACACACACACACGCATTGTTACGGGGTGTATGTATGTATACACACACACACATATACCCACACACACTAAAACTGATGCACAAGTTCTAGATTTTAATTGTTTTGCTTTTTTTACATGTCTCTCTAAGTATATATAGACTTTCTTTTTTTTTTTTTTTTTTTTTTTAATAAGCCATTAGGAACAAAACCACTCTTCCCATAAGCAATATGCGCCTCATACTCTGAATAGGCAAAGAACACACTTTTCTTTGATTCCTTTCGAAACATGAAGCAAATAACTATGGAACTGCTCATTCTACCTGTCAAGTTGTTTTACCTCTGAGCAGACTGCCCGGCCGCACCGCCTGAAGCACGGAGAAGTTACCCAGTGCTCCCTGGCTCAGAGCCTTGCCGTTCCACAGCAGGGCATCCTCGAAGGGCAGCGTCCTGCGGGTGCTGCGCCTCCCATCACACAGGAAAGCTTGCCTCTGGCATGTTAGTCTTAGTCTTTTGGTTCACTTCATTCCTGACAAGACAGAAATTAGTTTCAAATTCAACAGAAGGACCTAAAAATCTGCCAGGAAGGGTTAGGAGAGGGAGCAGAACCTGAAACCGTTTGGCAGCATCGGGAGACGGGGCTTCAGTCGCAGGTGGCTCTGCGGGCGAGAGGGCATTAGGAACGCGCATTCGGCTCATAGGCTGCATCCAAACCTGACCGCAGTGACCCACGAGGGGAGGCTGGCCAAGAGGTGAACTGTCCGCATCCATCCCCATTGTAAATGGCATTATTAGCTTTCCAGGAAAAAAAATAAAATTAAAAAAAAAAATAAAATTCAGACCGACCTGTACGGCTCCGTTAGCCCCCTCATTGCTTTCCAGGGGCCTCAGCCTCCTCTCCTTACTCAGGTAAAGCAAACCCACCAAGAGCGAGCAAGCCAGCAACAGGGCTTTCGCTTGAGTATTTGCTCCTGCTCCAGCCCATGCCAGAAGCAAATTCCCAAGTGGCTGAAGCGGCCAGGGGTGCCCGGGTGCCCCGACACGGGACCAGCCCCTGGGCTGCCCGCGGGCACCGCTCTTCTCCTGAGAGGGATTTCAGGATAAGGCTGTGGTGGCGGCGGGTGCTGCTGCGGGGGCTGCCGCTGCCCGGAGGGCTCGGAAACACCGCTGAGCTTATACCAAAGAGTCTTAGGACACCTCTCCTCACCTGAGTTGTAAACAAGACATTTTTACCCCGCAAAATGGTCCTTCTTTCTACTACTCTTCCTCCTATTCTCCTCCTCCTCCTCCTCCTTTGTACATAAGGATGAAAACTATGCATTTAGCAAACAAAGAGAAAGCACTTACCCTTTTCTATCTCGCTGCGTTTGGGTGCATTCAAAGGCCCAGGGGCTAATTTTGAGACTTTGCTTAGCCTCCTGGTTTATTATTGTGGTGTGGTTAGCTTTACAATACATTTGGTAACTATTTGCTAAAGACAAAGAAGCAAAAGGTAAGGAATAGCTACTTCCACGTGTTAAAAAAAAAAAAAAAAGAAAAAAAAAAGAAAAAAAAAGTGTGTAAAGATCTACTATTTATAGTGTGAACCAAAGACGCTACCTCACTCGATTTCCATTGGTGATTTTAATCACATTGATGATACCAAAGAATACCAAAGATTTTTCGTGCATGGCCTCAGTCTGGAAAGGGAACTCATCCTCCTTCTTACCCCCGTCCCCCTGATCCCCCTTCCTCACCTTCACTCAGTGTGTAACCTTGTCTTCATTCTTAATGGTAACGCTACTAACCTTACGAATACTTCTCTTGCTACAACTGCTACTACTGACGATGATAAGGATAATAATAATAATAATACTAAAGCTCTAGGCAAACATGTTGCAAACTTTGTAAACTCATAGGACGAGTGCCTTGCTTGAACCAAAGTGTTAAACCGCTGTTGACCTCTTTATCTCTCACCTTATACTCTTTGAATACCTCAGCCTGTTAGAAAGGCCACTAATGAAAAAAGGAATAATTCTTCACCGTGGTGCTTTTTGCCGTGCAACCATGCAATGAAACTTTCTTTGATACCAAAGGAAAATATTTTTTTCCACTTTCTTGCTGACAAACCAAAGGTTCCCTCTTCTTTCCCCCAAAGCAGCTTGAGTCCCTCAGCCCAGACAGGCCGTGCATTGCTTTTACCAATTCCTCCAAATACCTCATAGTAATAAATCTTTAGGGTTATGTTGTATAGAGAGTCTATGTGATAAGGCAGAACTTACTAGTTTGATAATTGTTAAGGTTACTTACAAAAAGCTTTATAATTCTTATTTATTTTGTAGGGGTTGTTTTGTTTGTATATTCCTTTTATATCATTCGGTTTGGGTTTGGGTTTCTTCTTTTTTCCTTTTTTTTTTTTTGGCAGAACTTCTCTGTTATACTCAAGGAAGATCTTATTCCTGGGAATGTTTCAAAGTGGGTGAAGATCGCTGTTTGCAATGAATGCGAGAAAGGGAAACATGGCTTTGATTTCTTTTGTTTCAACGAGGATGCTTTGTGTTCGCTAGTCGATGTTCTTTTCACAGGGTAAAAAAAAAATATTCTCTGCTGTGATAAATGGTTCCTATTTTTTCTCTATAATGTGCTGTGACTTTTAATTTAATTACATTTTGTATACGCTTATTTAATCACTGCTTTAATTTATGACTATGTAGTTTAACAAAAAAAAAAAAATTGTATATAGTAGATTCAAAAATGGCCAAAGCTTTATGTTACAATCTTTTCATTCTTGATGCCGAGATGAACTGAAGGAGAGTGCTTCTCTTGACTGCAGGGTGTATCTTCAGCCTTGTCTTGGCATGCACTTCCACCCGTGTTACAAACACTGCCAGGTTACCCCCCCCGGGCCTCCCTTCCCCCCGACTTGTACATGCCAAAATGAGTGTTTCAAGGTAGTACTTTTGTCACTTAGAAAGCAGAAAGGCATTAATAGTGTGTTTTTCCTTTAATTTATTTGTCTTTTTTTAGAAAGGTTGCTTTGTGGGTGAAACCCACACATCCAAAGAATTTAAAAGTCGTTTAATGTTGAAAAGCACTGGCATTTGTGAGAGACTTTGCTGAGTTTTTGTTTTCCTTCGCCATTCGCACGGGTAGCGCAAGTAGCGGGCGTAAGCCTTGGGAGAAAAGCTAACTTGAATTTGGAAACCTTGCTCACGGAAAGGCCTTGGCCAGCGCCCCAGGGCCCGCGGGGGGGGCGGCCGAGGGGCGGCGGGTGATGGGGTGCTGTGGGGGAGCCCAGCTCGAGAGCTGGCGAGGGCTGAGGCCACCCGCGGGCCACCGCCGTGTCACCTGCTCTCCAGCCAGGGTCCGCAGGCACGGAGGGGTCGGGGTCTGCGGGGCGCAGCCAGGTCCCCCGGGAGCTGCGGCCGCATCCAGGCTCAGGGACCGTGGCAGCAGTGCAGTGCCCTGGCTGCGGGTGAGGGGGAAGGGACCTGTGCAGCATCCCTCTGAGGGGTCCAGGCACTGTGCCTGCCCCTGGCCCCCCCCAGGTCCAGGGAGGAAAAAGCAGTTTTGAGTTGAAAAGCAAAAAAAAAAAAAAAAAAAAAAAAGGAGTAATGACAATGATAATTCTGCAAAGCTGATGATGGCATCATGGCACAGAATATAGGATGCCACTCACCTGTATTTTATTTTGCATAAAGAATAGACTCTGTTTCAACTAAATGTTGTGTACTGACATGGTTTGTGATGGCTGTAAATATTTCCTTTCCCCACACAGTAGCTGAGCTCCAGATGTACCTTGTTTTCCTTTGGGGGGATAGCGGAGGGGTTGAGGGAGGGAAGGACAAGGGCAGGGTTTGAGCTTTTGGTCAAAAGTTACGCTTTCTAGATACATTTTTATACTTCAAGTATTGAAACGGGGCAATAAAGACGCTCTGAAATGCAGGATCATTAAATGGTCTGTCAGTAAGCGTTGGCTAAGTGTCTGCTTTGAATACATAAGCTAATGCTGTGCAATGAGTTACGCTTCACGTGGAGGGGGGAGACAAAGTGTTAGGCTCCAAATCCGGCACAAGCCATCGAGCACTGGACAGAACTGTGCTTGGGAAGACACAGTTTCTTTTCCTGTTCCCGTAGTTTGATTTTTCACGGTCTGTTCTGCTTTTATTGCATCCTCACCGTGGAACCGCGTTAGTTTTGCAGTCTGAACCGAACAACAGTATTAAATGAAAATAAACGTTCAAGCATTGTCTTTTACTTGCTTTGGTAGTTGTCTTCATCCCCCCTGCCCGCAGCCCAGCCCCAGCCGAGCTGCGGCCTGGGTCCCTGGGTCCCCGGGCCCCCGGCCCCCCTGCGCCCCGCGCCCCTGCCACCGCCACCTTAGCTCCATCCGCCGCCGCAGAGAGGGTGCCAGAGACAATCACAGCTCCCGGACCTGTAGAGGTAGGAAATCTTCCAAGAGCAAGAGGGAGTTCTTCCAGAGCAATGAAACAAAACTAAACAAGACAAAAAAAAAAAAAAAAGAAAAAAAAAGCAAAAAAGAAAAAAAAAACACAAAAAGAAAACAAAGCAAAGGTTTCGATAAAAGACAACTTTGCTGTCATTTTTAGTTTGCCCATTAGGAAGCAGTAGTAGTTTATGCGTTGCATCTGCATTTCAGACTAAGTGATTATTGTACCTAATTACGGTTGATTGCTAATATTTCCTCAATCTCTCTCTTAGTCAAGAGCTTCTTCTTCTGTATTTTTGTGTGTAGCGAGGACAAGTGTGATGCGCTAGGCATTATTCTGGTTTGGTTATGAGTATCTCCTGTACTGCGTTAAGATTTCCTTCAGTTACTTATTTTAAGCTTTGCTACTGTTCTCACTTTATGCCGTGCAATATCATCTGCTGTGTTTGCTAAGCAAAAAAAAAAAAAAAAGAAAAAGAAAAAAAAAAAAGAAAAAAAGCAAGTGATGATGTCATCATGCTTTTCAGTGTTACAATGTTTCAGCGTTACAATGTTTCGGCGTTTATGTAGTCACAAAAATGTAGTAAATAAAAGGTTGGATTTTCCAGCACTTTAAATTTAGACATCTCTTGCCTTCTTGTGTTTCCCCGCGGGCGGCAGGGGGCGGGGAGGGGGGGGAGCCCCGGGGCAGCCCCAGGGGCCGGGCAGCCAGGGACACTCGGGGACGGGGGGACGGGGAGGGGGGGACGGGTTCGGGGGGCACGAAACGGCACCTCGGGCTCCCCAGCGCTGCATCTTCTGACCTCCAGCCGGGCTGGGGCTGCAGCTCCCTGTCCCCATCCCCGGGCTCCCCGTCCCCGGGCTCCCCACCCCCATCCGCAGGCTCCTCGTCCCCGTCCCCGGGCTCTCTGTCCCCATCCCCGGGCTCCCCATCCACACCTCCGGGCTCCCCATTCCCGGGCTCCCCGTCCCCGGGCTCACACCCCCGGGCTCCCCATCCCCAGGCTCCCCGTCCTTGGGCTCCCTGTAACTCATCCCCGGGCTCCCCGCCCCTGGGTTCCCCATCCCCAGGCTCCCATCCCGGGGTTCCCCATCCCCAGGCTCCCCATCTCCAGGCTCCCCACCCCCGGGCTCCCATCTCCGGGCTCCCCATCTCCAGGCTCTCCATCCCCATCACGGCACCCTGCAGGGTGGGCTCCGGGGGGAGCCAGTGGCAAGCGGCTGCAGGGCCAGCGCAGTTCATCCCGGGTGCATTTCCCTAATTGAGGGGAAAAACATTAAGAAAGTAAGATGAGCAAATAATCTGGGTTTCCTTTGTATCGTCTAAGGGTATGGATGCCACCAAACCAATTCACAGAGGTGTTTCCTTTTGTGTGATGGAGTCCACCTCAGGCCCGCAGGATCAATATTTAATTGTTTAAAGGGATATTGTATTCCTTTCCTGTCACTGTTGTTAATGCCTCTGCGCTCTGTAATCCCACGGGGTCTTTTCCCGGGGATCTGATCAGAGAGATTACCCATCACTCGGGAGCAGTGGGAGGAGAGTCCCCGGCCGTAAAAGATTCAGCAATGCATTGAACCGTTTTCTCTCTATCTCCTAATGAAGTGATGAAGCGTGTGCCACAAACTAGCAGCGTTTTGTGGCAAATCGGGTTGCGCTGCTGAGAGGAGGATTAAACCTTCATCTTTGTCCCATAAATCACAGCATCAGCTACATTTATTCTGATGGATGGTCTGGACTGTACTGACAATATTTTATCTCTGGAAGCGCCTGCAGCCTGTGCCCTGATGTGCAATTTCTTTTTACTGCTAAGCCGAGAGAGACGCTGAGCGCATCTGCTCGGAGAGCACCTCTCAGGCTTGGTATTCCAAGGCCATGCCAGAAGCCAAAGCATCACCCACAACCCATGTCCAGGGCAAGCTCAGAGGCAAAGGGGTGATGGGAAGCCAGAAACGTCCTCTGTCCCCAGAAGGAGGACTGGCAGGGTTTGCTCCCTGGAGCATCGTGCCAGCCAGGCCTGGGATAATTTAGTGCTGACTCAGGTCGGTAGCTCCGTGGGATGGTGCTGGCCAGGGCCGTGGTGCCAAGTGAGGGCTGCAGCATACCCTGCTGCGTGCAGCACCCTCGCCCAGAAGAGAAACCCCCCCTCCAGGGACACAGCAAAATGCTTTTTCGATTAAAAATATTCTGGAGATGCCACAGGGGTCGAAGCCCATCAAGCAGCTGTGGGGACCATCTACAAGGTTCTCATCCCACAGGCCAGGGGAGAACAACAGGCAGCACATGGGCAAAGCCCGGTGCAGCTGCAGCTTGAGCATGTCCTTGAGCATGCCCCGGCTGCTGTGGCAGGGACAGCTGGGGTGTCCAGGAGCCTGTACAGATTCCCAGTTACTTCCTCATATTGGAGCTTTATGTTCCTGGTGGAGTTGCACTGAGCTCCAGTGCGCTCCCCCCACCTCAGCGTGCTGAGGGAGCCAGCTGGGCTTACCCCAGCTGCCCAAACCCCGACCCAAAACGAGCTTCACAAACGTCACTTTCTGAGCACTAGCAGAGACTGGCGAAGGCCAGCAAGCAGAGCAGTGCAAAACAGCTCCCCAGCACAGGGAGAGAAGCTGCTTTTGTCTCTGGTCTGCCTGCACCCTCCGGGGACAGAGCAGCGGTGGCTGGGTGCTGCCTTCGCTCACCCTACCGGGCAGGAGGCCACTGTTGGTGGCAGCACTGGCAGCAAAGGCCACACAGGTGATGCAGCACCTGGCAGCCTATTTGCATGTGATTAACTCAGGCCAATAAAGGCTGGCCAGGCTGAACTCTCCTCTCTCAGCTGGAGGAGCTGGGTCTGGTATGTTTGGAGGGAGAATATGTGCTGCTTGTGCTGGAGGGAGGGCTGGAGGGAGGGCTGCTTTGTGCTCAAGTTGGAGCTTTGCACGTGCAGGGTGGTGGCAGTGGTCACGTGCCCTGTGTGGGAGGGGGCAGTGCTGCTGTTGAGGTTATAAATTAACAATAAGTGCTAAAGCAGGGGTGTAGGGGATGGCTAATGAGGCAGGGGACAGAGGTGGAGGGATGTGCTGCCTGCAGGGCAGGGAGGTCCCCGGCAGGTACTGGGGGGTGGCTGTGCTGGGGCTGCCTGAGCAATTAGATCTCCATTAGGACACGGAGTGCTGCTCGGTGGGGGCAAAGAGGCTGTGAAGTGCCCAGCCCCTGTGCTGGGGCAGCTGGGCCATTACTCTCCCTGGGTGGCAATCACTGCTTGGATGGGGACAGCAGTATCACACCCATGCATCTGGGAGCCAGGGTGCTGTTATTTATGCACAGGAAAAAGCCCTTTGTAAAAAATGGTCTGTTCGTCAAGCAAAACAATTTCCTGCCCAAGGGAGGTGTCCAGGTTTTGTTTCTCTGTTATGCTTTTGGTACTAATTATCACTTAAGGTTAAAGATGATTGGAAGGGAAAATTAATCCTCGTTATCAGCTTCATGAGGAAGAACTACTGCAATGCAAAATAGAACTTTTCATGCGAGTGAAATTCACAGTGGCTGCTAACACATAAACCACACCCAGCTCGGGATACTGACTGAAAGCAGTTGGCGGTGGGAAGGGTACTGAGGAGCGCTGCCACTGTGTGCTCTGCCCTGGGCACCCGCTGTTGTCCCCTCTGGTCACACAAATGGGCCTTTGGTCTGGGCAAGGGTGACCACTCTTCTGTTGTAGAATCCTTATGAACAAAATACCATCCAAAACCTGGCAGCTGCGCCCCCGGAGCAGCACTGCTCAGCCGAGCCCTGCCTGAAGGGGTAGGCAGGGCTGCTCGAGAGAGCTGCTGCGATGTATAAGAAAGGATTGACAAGTCCTTCCCCTGGTGAGGGTGAAAAGGTTGTTTGGATGTTTGAAAGTGGAAGCAGGATATAAGCCGGTAGCCAGCAGCCAGGCTACCTCACTTTATGTGACCATGGTCAAAACTTTTGCATCTCTGGTGTCACCTGCAGGCTTGGTCTCCTGGCACTTTCGTTGCTGTTCCAGAGAACTGGCACTTAAGCTTTTCCCCTGCCAGGCAAGCACAGTGGTGTGAACAAGGTGGCTGGCACGTGCCAGGCACAAAGACCTGCAGTCCAGAGCAGCGTGACTCCCCTGCTGTGCTCAGCACGGAAGGGTTGGGTAGCAAAGCATCTTCCCGGGAGCTTCTCGTGGCAGAGGAGGCTTCTGAACTTTGCTGGTAGTGTTGGCCTGTAAGGAGCAGGGACTGTGAGGCAAAAGGAAGGATGGTGGTTGTGGCAGGAGGCTGTGCGAGCCCCCTGCCCTACAGCAGCAAGGCTCCTGCAAGGGGTGGGGACCAGTGGCCTCTCCCCTGGCAGTGCGTGCCGCCTGGGGTGACTTGGCTACTGAAGCAACTGTGTTCATTGTGAATGTCCCCGGTGATGCAGGGACAAGGCTAGTGAATTACTCAAATTACTTGAATCTCCCCAGTGGTGCACAGAGATTCAATCTCAGCATGGCATTAAATCAAGTCAGTGACATAGATCAAAGGATACTGCTTTAATCACCTCGTTAGGCCACAGACATCATTAGTTACTCATTATGATGTGTTGATACTGGCATTCTCTGTAACACAGTTATGTACACTGGCTATCAGACATTTTTCTCATCAAACGGTATGTCAATACCTTAACGTCTTAATGAGTTACAGTCAATATCCATTGCAATAAAGCTCATGTTTTCTCATGATTTCATCTACCCTTAGGGTTTTGATTAAAATGGCTGCTTTTCCCAGGTAATTGATTGAGGAATTATGGAAATTCCACATAGGAACGAGCACACGCTGCTACGTGGGCTCCAAAACCTTAGATTGCCTCCAAGTGCTTTAGCGACTACAACGGAGTTTGCTATTTTACTATAGATTTTGGATACTGTTGTTTAATTCTTCTTTCCGAATCACTTGTCAAACAGGTTTAATATCAAATAAAGTAATTAAAATATCCAAGAGTGTTACAAGCAAATCATTGGTTTGCGAAGGTCTAAGAATGAGAACAAGTGCCGCTGTCAAGTGAGCGCTGGTTCAGATGAACATGCACAATGGTAAGGTTTTCCGATTTACTCTGTTAGCAAAATATTCAGTCATTTGCAGGAACACGAAAGCAGCCAGGACAAGCTGCAGTGTTATTTCAGGCTCAGGTTTAGCCAGTGTAAGTCTGCACAAGTCCCCAGCTTTCCAAGCTAGGGGTAAGGTGGCATCTGTTTAGGTAAAGCAGATTTATTTATTTGTTTTCCAAATGGACTGTGAAGGAGCTTGCTAGTGTAGTGGGAAGGAGAAGCCTTGACGGTCCCCCAGCACAATGACCACCTCTTATTCTTCCTCTGAGAAAAATGTTCACACATCACCAGAAAGAAGTTAAACATCAGAAGGAAGAAAGATGAAGCAGTAGCAGCCAGCCAGCAGAACTGACTTGCCTTACAGCTGCCTCCTGCCCTGATGGACAAAAACCAGACGCCAAATGGGACTGTGCCCAAAAGCAGCTTTCACTTTGTGCAGCCACTGAGGTTAGTTCTCCCTGCCTGGACTGTGCCATGTCTGGGCGCTGTGTTAGTCCCTGTTACACTTCGGAGTAGCTATGGGTGAAGCAGTGAGGCTGGACGTTCGTCGCCTGTGTTGCCTTTCCCCGACTGGCTGCGGCTGCGCTCATTGCCGGCACTCATGGGCTGTTTTCACAATCTTTCCCTTCCTAAGGCTGGGAGAAAACAGACTCTGCCTTGTTTTCCGAGTGCTGGTGTGACAGCATTGCAGGGGGAGCACTTGCTATATGCTCGGTTTGCATCCACTCCTGCTCACCACTGCTATGCACTAATGCCAATCCTTTTCCCACATCCTGTCAAGTGAGCTCTGACTTCTTGTGTACCACCATTTGCAGTTTCTTAACCCTTTCCCCCTGGATGGACTTAATCTCTGATTGCATATGGCAAGTACAGAAATGAAGACCTCTATTATGGCATACTTATGTGTGAGCCTCCTACCATGTGCAAGATCTTCTGTTACCACAACTGTGCTGCTCCCAGCTCTGGGTTTTAACACCAACTGGCAGCAGCTGCATCTTTGTGGCTGCATTCTCTAAGTCAGTCCCTAGGGCTTACCCCAGGCACCTTTAATTCCCTCCAACTCTGATGTGTCCAGAGCAGTCTCAGCTGTGTGGTGTCTTCATGTTCTCCCATGTCCCTTGTAGCCAGGACGCCCCTGATGCTGCCTTGTCCACCCGCCTTGCAGCCACAGAGGGCGGGGGATCAGCCCCTGGGAGCAGTCCTGCCCCTCACAGGTACCGGGAGGTGTCTCTGGTTATCAAGGACCTTTGGCTTGTTGCGGGTTGCCTGTTCAGTCCTCCTCCAGCCTTCTGGGGACGTTGTCCCTGTGGATTTGGGGGGCTATTCTGTGCTGAATTCACAGAGTATATCCACGTTGGTGCATTCTTAAGCATGCCACACAGTATGAACAGGAAAGCCATCCCAGGGTGTCAGGGGAAAGGGGGGAAAAAAGACCAACCTCAAGCCTTGACACTGGGGCATGGTAACGCTGGACTGCCCTAATGTGCTTCGCACCTCCCAGCCTTATTGCAGAGTGTATGGATCAAAATCTGCTGAGGGAAGGCTCTCCAAGCTATATGAATGAAGGGATTAAACTAAATGAGTGAGGATGAGCCTCAGCTTGCAGCGAAACCTGCCGCCTGTTTGACCGAGCCCTCATGGTGTCTTCTCCATCCTCTGTTGCTCCCTCGGGCAGGGGCAGAGCCCTGCCTGCAGCCCAGCGGGACCCCTCTCCTGCCTTGCTGCCACCCTTTTGCTTCAATCCTCTGGGACAAATCTCAGCTCCACGTAGCTCTTTGTTTGCCTGCACTTTGACCTCTGACTCCTTATAAAATGTGTAAGTATATTACTAAAATACAAGTAGCTTCAGTAATTCTCTTTTAAACAAACCTCTGTGATACTTGACACTTCTAATGACAGGCCTGGGGCTGCAGGCTGGGGCTGGAAAGCCACATTCAAGCTGCCTTTTATTAAAAAAACCTCTTTTATACAGGAAAAGACAGCTGAGGTTTCCCGGATCTAATTTAAATCCTGGATTGGATATTTCTTTTCTGGTTATGGTAAGGAAAGACTGTGTGGTTGCTGGATTTGCAGGAATAAGAATTTTTCATATTCTTAGCAGTCGCTGAAAATAGAAATTGAGCCGTTGTGATCCACGTTGGCAAACAGCAGCCGTTCCCGCTGCCGAGCTTGGCAGCCCGGGAAGGGGAAACCCTGGCAGAGCCTGGCGGTGCCAGGGGTGGGTGGGCACCTAAGGGTGCATGTGGCTGCCCTGCCGGCGAGGGCTTGAGGTGGCCGGGGGCAACCCTTCATGGACCTGCCTGTGCTGCCCTGCCCAGCTCACCCCACAGCCGCAGGGCCCAGACGCTCCTGCTAAGGTGTGGAAGTGTGGAAATATAAAGTGAAAGTATCTGGAGTTTTGCAGAAGAGCATGGCCCCCAAATAATGTGCACAGGGGTTAGCGTTGTGCTGAAAAGTATATGGAGTCACCCCCCCCCACCCCCCCCCAGTTCATCCACAGGGCCTCCCCTGAGAGCCAGGCTTGGGCTGCCCGATGTACTGGTGGTTTCTGGTGCTCTATCCCCTTGTCCCTGCAGGACTACATGCAGCAGTCAGGCCGTGTGGAGTTACCAGCAGGACTGATTCCTCCAGTTACCCAACTTGTCTGGCTCACTGGAGTCCCAGAGTGAGTAAACAAGATAAGAAATCTGCTTAGGAAATATTCTGGATGAAAGCCCGAAGGAAAAATGTGGCTGAAAGTGTTCCCTTACACAAGAAGGAAAAGCCATAGTCTTTCCCTTTTGTGCGGACCTCGCCCCTGAGCTTTGCAAAGGCGCAGGGAAGCTGTGGGTGTTTCTTTGGAATAGGGAGGTGCAGGTAAGGATGGAGGTAGAAACACCGAAGGCAGCAAGGGGAAAGCACAAATATCCTGAGTAGTGAAAATAAGACACTTTGGGGCCTGATCTGTGCTGGCATTAGGCAGAACGACTGCAGAAGCAGCCTGGGTCTCTGTGTCCAAGGAGGAGCTCCCATGGCTTTGCTGGGCTCTGGATCAGGCCTGTGGCACACGGGAAAGGACGTGCAAGTGCCAGGTCTCCGTCCTCCCCCTGCCAGCCCCTTGCAGCCAGGCTGGAGATGACTAAGCTTAAAGCCATTTCTCGGTGAAGGAAATAAGCCTGCTGGGAGCAGGTGGGGGCCAGGCACCCTGCTTGGAGGTGGCTGCATGGCCAAATCTCCAAACAGGAGTGGCTTCTGGGCTTGGGGATGCAAAAGGGCACGAGGGCCCAGCAGCTGCCCTGAGGGCCAAAGCTGGCCACCTACTCCTGTCTTGCTTCAGAGCCTGCCACCCACCCGACTCCTCCTGGCAAGACAAAGGGAGGAGATGGCTCTGCTGGGCCAGGAGTGTGGCTAGGGCAGCATCCTGCTGCCAGCGGCTCAAATAGGTGGTCATTCACAAGTGGAACGTGCAAGGGAAGGGCTGTAACCACAGCCCCAGATCTGCCAGCGAGCTTGGAAAAGGGGTTGGATGTGGATCAGGTCACTGCATCCACATCATGCTGTGATCAGATCAGCAGGCTTCTCTTAGTACAGCTGGTATGATCCAAACTCCTGTGATCTGGATAAGGAACCTTTTGCAATGAGTTTACATCCCTAACAATGAGCATATATTTTATCTATAGGGTTTTAAACATTATAAAGTACAAGTCTGGCTGAAGAACAACCATATGAGGTTCTGGGCTGACCCCAGCTGTCCCCAGACCTGTCCTGTTCCACAGAAGTCCTTTTTGGATGCTCACAGGAGCAGCTTGCCTTCAGATTTATGTGCCTGCTCCCAGTTTTATTAGATTGTCTCACAAAAACTAGCTTTTCCCTAAAGCCTCACTGGCTAGAAGTGCACAAGTGAGAACTGTATCTTTCACTTGGGAGGATGCTTCAAGCTGTCATGTTTATTGTGAAAATGGGAAAAAATGTCATGATGGTAATCCCTAAAACCTTCAGAACTAGAAGACACGTAAGACGTGGCAAATTCTATCAGCCGTAATTCTTTTTCAGTGAGAAACAGTGCTGTGACTTTTGAGGGTTTACTTCAGGATACTAACATTTGGGATTAGTAATAGTTTTGTCAAGTTGGTGGAGGTTTGCCTGCACCTCTGGAGGGGGAAGTCAGTGGCCAGTGCAAGGCTGACTGCGACCAACCAGGCTTTCAACTAACTTTAGCTTGCATCACCTGGGTGTTGGTGGCTTTTTTTCAGCTCTGCTCGCTCCTAAAGGAGGTCTACCTAGAGCAATTAGCTCACAAGAAGTGTCATTCACAACTAAGAGAAATGATATGTTCCTTATCTTTTTAATTAAATTATGTTGTAATGTTTGTAATGATGTATTATCTATATATTAATTTAAAAGGGTTGTTTCAATGTCAGGCTTACTTCTGTAGGGTCATCAGTACGAGGATACGCATTAAAAACAGATTTAAAATCCCTGAAGAGTTATACTGCCCTGCTTTTTCAAAGCACTTGACCTTAAAAGTGCTTTAGATTGCTATTTCCTTATGTTTCGCTTATTTTTTTTACATTGCGCCTCACTTGGCAAACACTAAATTGCAGGAAGTCATGTGCAATAAGAGACAGAAACAAGATAACTTTATTTGGCTGTTAGGATGGTCATTGGTGTGATGAGGAAGAGAATGACAGAATCTGAAATGCTGGAGGGGACGCTCAGCTTTCATCTAGGGATAGGCTCCCTCAGTTCAAGAGCGTGTGCTCGTGTGTTCCTCTGCTGGGATCACTTTAGCATTCAGTCCCTGTTTCTCGAGCTCAGCGCTCGTTTGGGAGCCTGAGAGTTGTTCACATGCTGTTTGCTGTAGCCTTGCCGCATCTTGCAAGACAAATGTTGTCTCTGGTCCAGGCAGGCACCGCTGGAGGAGCACGAGTCCTTCAGGAGGGGCATCCCAGACAGGCAGCACCTGGGGACTGCGACAGCCCCGCGTGTGCCAGCAGAATAGGGCCCCAGCCTGGGCAGGGGTTTCTAGGTGTTTCTGGGATAAAAGTCACGTTATGCTGGGAGCTGATGCTGGCTGCCTCTGGAAGGCCTGCCTGACAGGTCATCCCTTCTGGGCTCTCCAGAAAGAGTGCCCCAGCCCTCAGCGCCAGCTGGCAGGGTGTGGGGTGCCTGCAGCAGTCTGGGGGTGCAGGAAGGGGGTAGCCCTGCCCTCACTGCCTGCTCTGACACCGCCGGGCACCCCGAAGGGGTTTGCAGCCTCCCATCCTCTGAGAGGAGGCCTGGGCACACGTGTTGGGAATTGCAGTGATATGGTTAGCTAGAGGGCACGTCTGGAGGAGCGTCTGACATCCAGTGTCTAATGAGAACCTCCTGGACACTGACCGGTGAACTGAGCCACAGGGGTGATGACACCGATGGTCACAGTGTCCCCATATCCGATGCCTTAGGTCTCCCGCTCGTGTTCCAACTGACCTAAAGAGATCAGCAGCGACCTCCTTCCCACACAAGCCTAACTGCTCTGGAGTCCCCGCTGTTCACAGCCTGGTGTAGTTACACAAAAATCAGAGCTGATTCCAGCCTCAGGTAATACACAGCTGTAAACTGCAGCATCCCCACAGTCCCACCAGGCTGCCTGCAAACAGCCATTAGGCTCCTTAGGAAAGAGAGAGCACACAGAACACACACGGTACTTGGATGTAGGTTCACCGCCAGTTTTGTAAGTATTT
The DNA here is from genome assembly GCF_963210335.1 of Falco punctatus. Classification (NCBI taxonomy): domain Eukaryota; kingdom Metazoa; phylum Chordata; class Aves; order Falconiformes; family Falconidae; genus Falco; species Falco punctatus. The sequence goes on from NC_137587.1 coordinate 56,282,350, forward strand.
CAGCCCAGGAACGCTGTGGGGTTAGGTACGGAGCGGGTACGTCGCTGCTCGGAGAGCTGCCACAAGCCCTCCAGCTGAGCACCAGCCCTAACTAAAGCCTAAGGTTGTGTTTGAACCTTCAACAGCCAGACTGCTGATGGAAAAGCATGTCTGTGATCAGAGGTAAGCTAGGCAGACCTGGAAAAGACAGAAGAGAGACACAAAGAGTAGTCTTGAGACACGGCGGCTGCCTCTCAGCTGCGGTGGGAAGTCAGGGCACGTCTGTGGTCAGACCTACGCAGAGCTGGGCTGTGTGCAGTGTCCTGCACAGCGCTCCCACCAGAGACAGAAACCTGCATCATCAAAAACGTTCACTAGACCAGAAACACCACTGTATACCGAGGTGTTGAAAAGTTTTGTATCGATGTGCTTAATCTGAACAGCGCGGCCCCGCACAGTGAACATCGGCAGACCCGCTCCCCATCGCAGTGCACAGGACGGGCAGTGGCGTGGCAGACTTCAGTGCCCCGCGTAGCCCTGCAGACCAAGTGTCCTGCTGGGAAGCCACCACTCAGGACTCATCCAGGCATCATGCAGGTGAGACTTGAAAGATGTGATGTCATTTTCAGGGAAAACAGCAGACTAAAAAAAAATTTGTTGTTAAAGAGTGAGTGATGGGTGTTTTCCCAGCTGCAGGTTAAACTGGCAGCGCGGTTGTAGCATCTTTCTTAGGCACAATTCCAGCAAAACATTTGAGTATGTGCTTAATTAAATCATGTGAGCAGTTTAAAGGGCTTGAAAGCATGCAGCTAAATGCTTTGCTGGGGACTTAATATTAATGCCTCAGTTTCCCTTCTCCAACATAGAAATATTTACTTCCCATACAGAGTGCCGACAAGCTTAATTCAATCTTTACTTGTAAAGTGCCTTGTGGGCCTCAGGGAAAAGGTGCTATAAAAATCAGAATTATTCTACACTCCCTGGCAAAACAGCACTTAGCTCTATATATTATCCTGCTGGTGATACATCTCCCTCTGGCTGACAGCAGGAGCAACTAATGTATAGAAACCAAAAGAGGCAGTTTAGAAGGCTGGCGCTCCATGGAATCTGCAAACACTTGATGACAAATCCAAATCAGAAAAGATGGAAAAGTCAGTGGGTTTAAGGGATTTTAGTGCAAAACTGTGCCTGCATGTGACTTCAGAGCTACAATGGGAAAAGGGCTGTTTCTCCAGTAATGTATTTTTTATTCCTCATTCTTTTTTATAGCCTTGGCTATTAATTTTTCAAGTTTTCTGCACTTTTATAAGTTAGCATACTGTACTCTAACACTGTTCTCTTATTTCAAATTTTCTTGATTGGATTGAAAAGAATCTGGAACCGACCTCAGAGGCAGCCAGAGTTAAGTTAAGTCAAGGAAACTGCTGCCAAGGAGAGGTCTGTGAGTGAAGTCAGCATGGGAGAGGTTAGGGTAGGGTGGTTTGGTTTTTTGAGGAAAAATCCATATAGATATATATATATACATGTTGAAAGTACTGTTTGGGACAGAGTATCCCAAGCAACGTACATTTTCCTTAAGGTTCACTGGCATCAGTACAGCTGACACGGGTATTTTAGACATTTTTAACACTCTGTCTTTTCATGCACTGAAATACAAGTGTACTGTAACGCCTGCTCCTTGGCCGAAAGCGAGTGAGAAAGCCTTGCTTCAAACTATCTCCCCGGATAAAAACCAAAAGACTGAAAATAGGAAGCCCTTCACTGGTAGTTATTATGAATCCTATTTCCTGCCTATATTTCTGAACAGTATTTTCTGGCTGAACTTGATGGGTTTTGTCTTCTTGCAATGACAAATGATAAACTACCACATAGTAAATATCAAGAATGATATATACTCCTCTGGCATTTTTAATGTTTACTGTGTATTTCATTTGCAATATTATTAGGGTGAAAATCAGTTTTAACAGATTCCTTGAATGCCTGACAAAGTAATAATAGCAAGCTATGGGTGAGTGATTTTTAAAAAAAATTTTGAAGTAGGAACATTGCAATCCCTTTTCTCTTTGTTTACATGTTTCTTCCCTGCCTTTCCAGGATACAACCTCTTTATGGAAATATTTCCTCTTCTATGCCTGCCGCAAGTGGCACACAATGGAGCTTCGTTACTCAACACAGGCTGTACATGCCATGAAAAATAAATAATTAAACACCGACTATTTCAGTAGGTAAATACTGCCTTGCTCACTCCTGAGCATAAAGCAGCCAGTGTTCCATGTCTGGCAGCGATCTCCCCTAGCAGTTCAGCCTCCTTGAAGACCTCTGGCATGAAACCTGAATGTGCTGACAACACTGTTTGTCACCTCCCGGGACTTTCCTGGGGCAAAGGCAAAGGGGTCAGGTAGCATATGAGTCCCCACCACCTGCTCTGGCTGCTGGGTTGGGGTCAAGGATGGAGGAAGTTTGTAACCAAACTATGTGTCCATCGTCCTGACAGACCCTTCTAGAGGTATAGCTTCTATATGTGCTAGGCAGGCGTTCATTTTCTGCTCCCCCCACATTTTTTCTGTAGTTCAACTAAGTTTGGTTTTATGATAGCTGGTATGGTATGCGGCCTGGGAGTTTCACACAAGTACTCTAGAAGGATGAAATGCTGTTTAGCTTCCATTGAAAGAGAGAAAAAATGCAGAGCTGCCTACCCGGGATGCTCTGGCTCCGCAGTTTTGAGGGCAGTGCTGGCAGTGCTGCCCTGGCAGTTCCTGTGGGTAAGAACAGGATTTGGAGGGTCAGCGAGGAGCACTGCTGTCTGATCAGAGCTGAGCAGTCTCTCTCCTGTCTAGATTCAGCAGTGTATTTTCATCTATAATTTAGCATGTATTCCCCTTGTTTTTTTCACCTCTGTTTTGGCCATTTTTCTCTTTAGAACTATACTACTGAAAACAGAGAAGTGTGAGGGAATCTCTGGATTTTCTCTTCAGCATAAACTCCAGCTTCTCCGCACGCTGTGGCAGCTCAAGTGCTTTATTTTATAAATAAATTGCAGGTTACTACTTTGCCAGATGATATGCACGTAAAGAACTGATCAGCACCCATGTTACCTCCAGTGCTTGAGTAATGATGCAAAAAAAGGCCAACACCTCAATTTGCATGTCACTTCTAGATCACTCCATTTGAAACTCCTGATGAAAGTGGTTTGAGGGGCAGGGTATGTCAGTTGATTTACGTGGCTCTGGCTTGTGTAAGGACTTCAGGCTTAATCCCTCCTAATGCCATACAAGCATTATCAAGCCGGTGTTATCCAACCTGGAACTGCTGCCAGCTAAAGCTTTTGGGTGCCTATTGCACAGCTGGAGGAGGCTGTTATCAGAAGGGCAAGTCCTCCAGTGCAAAGAAAAACCATCGTTCCTGGTCAGCACTGGAAATCTGCAGAGGGAAGCAGGAACAGGAGCAGCCAGGTAGCAGGCAGTGGGTGCGTGGGATAATGTGAGCGGCAGGGGTGGTGGCAGGGTTCACAGGTGCCCTAGAAGCACCCTTCATGCCTGAGCTGCCACAGTGTCCGTGCGAGCCCAGCTCACCTCTGCCGTGCATGACCGAATGTACTTTGGCAATGGATGGCTGTCACCGGGGCAAGTTTCCATTGCCATGAGAGGACCCAGTTTCCAGAGCTTTAAAGAGGAGGGAGGTGAATCCAGAAAGCTGGCCACAAAGCAGCGATGAAGATTCAGTGTTACAGTGACCAGAGCCATGGAAGAAGCCGAGAAAAGTGACTTCACACAATTTACGGCAGGAAGGTATGTGGCATAAGTCAGAGCAGCCCTAAAAGATGCTGCAGTTTATGGCAGCCTCCTAAGAGCGAGCTCTATAAATGTATCTTCTTCCCAGCTCCCTCACTTTCACAAGCAGTGTACCTTTTTAAAGAAGGGGGGGGGGAAATATTTCAAGTCATGGTATGATGTTTCTTTCATTTGCCAAGGAAAAATCTGAAAGCATTAAATGTGCAGAGTGATTGACTTGGTGAAGCAAAGCTGATGAATGGCTTGAAATGGGTCATGCATTTGTGGCTGGGGCTTTACTGCCGATGGCTGATGACAGCTTTCTGCTGGCTCCAGACAGTGGAAAAAGTTGTCTCAATGACAGCAAACAAATAGGGGCAAACCCCTCCTCTTCCTTAAAATCGGATCAAGGAAATGGACTCTTAGCATGATGGGTTGTGACTAGGGCCCTGTTTTTGAAACGTGATCCGTGTGTGCAAATCCCACACAGATCAGATGCCAAAACTGCAGTGCTTCTTTGGCATTTCAGTTGAGATGGAGAACAAATGTGTTCTGTACTCATCTTTTCTTTTTTTAAGCAAAAACAATTAACTTTGAAACAAGGGCTTTGATTGCTTTTTCTCTGACGTCAGCTTTACATTGATGTAATTCTATAGACTGGTAGAATCATTGCTGATTTGCACTGGTGTAAGCAGGAGAACAATCAGGCTCTGTGTTTTCCAGGCAGTGAAGCTGGTTATGTTTTGTGCAAAGAAACTCAGATAAACAACTTAAAAGGGAAAATAAATTAACCAAGAAATTCAGGAGCCAAAAGCAATATGAGCACAGATACAGCTACAATGTTCTAAGTGTAACACTAGTTTAAAAAAGATACCTAGCCTAATTAAGTACAGATTGACTTTGCTATAAATATGAACAGTGATCTCCCTAATTTTCAAGTTTTAATTGACATCCAAAGGTGAGCAATTTAATAACTCACTGCGATTTTGTTTATTTTTCAGTATACATGCTGTACTTTATTGCCTTTGAGATCCTCGAATTAATGTCAATTTCCCTTCCCCTTCCAATGGTGTTATACAACATGAGAATAAATCAACCGTAGGGATTAAAATTATAATTGATCGAGTGTGAAAGTAGCAAAGAAAGCGCTACCCAATATAGCCTGAGTTGAAATCCTAGCTCCCCCTGTATGAAGGGGAGTTGACCTTTGTATATGGGCCAAGGATTTCACCATTGATGACATTTGCCAGGCACAGATATTTTTTTTTTTTCACAGTGCAGTACAATCAGGCCTTTCAGTGTTCGGCTTTTAATGCTCATTTTTTTGCTATAGTTGCTATTATGCTCTCACTTTCAGAGGATGTCAGACTCCTGAAAGAGAAATTGTTTTGGTTTAAGTACAGTAAAGCTTACAAACACTCTGCTTGGGGTGAGAGATGTAGGCTGGGTCCTCATCAGGGGAGTTTTAGTGTATGGAGAGAGTGGAGCTGGGCCCAGGACTTCTATAATAGACCCTGGCAATGAGTGAGGTGAGCCACAGCATTCTTCACTACAAACTATACAATTACAGGACAGCAGCTCATGAGTGGAATTTTAGGGAATACTTTTTTATCTAGAAACAGGGAAAAAGGAAAAAGGAGGGGCAACAAAAACTGGGCTCCAGCAAAACCTGAATCTGGGTAATTTTCACATTTCTATATTGAAAAATCAGTCCTGATGACTACGTGCAACCCATTCTGTCTTCACTATTAACATGTAGCATATGCCACTAAATGGCCATGAATATATATTAGAAGGGCTAGGGCTAATAACTATGCAACTAAAATTTTTAGAATGAGGCCATGGAAGTTTTGCAATAGCTCTGGCATTTACCTAACAAGCCCCAACTCACTGACTACTTTAGTAAATGATATGCAACTTCTCTTGTAAACCATGCATGTGGTTACTTTAAATATTGCCCTGTATTTAACAACGTGCTACTTTCCTGCCCTACTCTCTCGTAAGTCTAGTAGGTGCTGTGGTATTAATTTAGCATGGGTGGAACTATGGGCTGGACTTGTTGTTCCAGCAAGGTAATCGCTTCTTTGCATAAATGAATTATCTATCTTTTTCATTTACAGTGCCCATGGAAAGTTGTGTGTAATCTCAACACACTCAGTAGTGCAGCTGTAGTAATTCTTTAATGTGTTGTGAACATGCTCACTGTGTCAGTTTTCTCTTGGGTGCAACATCTGTGCTTGCAGGGTGAGATGTATGACGAGATGGCCCTTCGGGGGGATGCTGGCCCTGCTTCACCTGTGACTGCTGGACTCTCCTACAAAAAGGGTACTACTCTGATGGAGAATAAGCACTGCCTGAAACCGGCACATCCAAAGGCCTGCCTGACAGAGGCTGAATGGGATGGCAAGTCTGCGATGGCAGTGCAGAAAAACTTGGCAAGAGGTGGCTGTGGCACAAGCTCCAGATGCGCAGCCAGTAGCAGTGGAGGCACATGGGGGTAAAGGCTGTGAGTGTGAGTGTGAGTCCTGCTGTAGATGAGAGCACTGCCCGAGACGGGAGAAGCTGCCTGGGATCTGCCACCAACTTGTTGATATGGCACTAAACCATGACCCGGATGCTGCGATAGTAGAGGGAAAGTAAACAAGGCTGGTGGAGGCAACAGAAGTTGAACTTCATGAACTCCTACCAGTTCAAATGGAGTAACACCAGCAATTAATTTGGTGCAATTCCTTGTGTAGAACTGCGCTGGAAATTATTGCAGGATAGATCAAGCCATTATCAATAGGAAAACAGCACTGTAAACCTCCAAACACCTCCTTCCAAGTGTTATGCACTCACTTTCCATTGAAATTAATAGAAATAATATAAACGGGGTGCTTGGATTCCTGCCGGATCGCTGCAATGAGTAACTGGGGTATAGCTTCTGGATATACCTGCTCAAAAGTAAATGAGAGTGCTGAGTGGCGAGGGATGACCTAGATTGGAAACAGTCCTTGCACTTCTGTTTTCCCAAAACCTTCTACTGTTGGCGACATCTTGCTGTTTCTTTTGGCAAACATATATCTCTATCTTCTGTTCAGGGAATGTCAGGGCTTGCTGTTGCCACAAAACCGTCAATTTTAATGTGGAAACCTATATATTTTCTGATTAATGTTTCAATCAAACTTAGTCCTGGGTAAACATTGTGTAATGTTAGCATTCACCAGTGAACTTGCACAAACCCCTTGAAAAAATGTTGAAAAAATCAAACACACCCACCCCACACAATCCCCGTTTCCAGTCTAGAATGAATATTACACCCACAGAAAAGACCTTCTGTGTAAAAGAGAATAACTTCTCTCTCTTTCAGAAATTGGGGATCTAATCACAAGAAGGTTGTTCACTTTTCAGTGCACTAAAATGCACTGCTGTGCATTACTGCATTAGTCAAGTGCTGATCCAATGAAACTGACTGTTGCGATCTTACCGTGTAGGTATCTGCTGAGATTGATGTTCATATGGAATGGGTGTTTAGGGTTTTTTTGTAAAACAGAACCTTTACATGTCTTTATCTTCATACTTCTGTATTGCCATGACTGGATGTTCCATCAGTCACTGCTTCAGGTGAGACAGCACTATTCTCTTTCAGAAATGGTATCTAAATTATGCATCACAGATCGTTACTTTAGAAGCACACAAGTTTTATGAAATACCATTTTAGGAGCTGCTACAAACAGAGAAGAGATTATACAAGTTACTGTTTCCAAAGCGAATTATGGAAATGCAGGAAGGGCTTCATTTCTGTTGGCAAGAAGACCTGACTGCTAGACCTCAGTCTCTGGAAGAGCAGCAGCAGCAAAGGTTCCACCCTGAGCGGTGGTAAGCTCCTGTGGCTGCTGCCAGAAGAGTGAAGAAGACACAGGGCATTCTGTGTGATCAGGGGAACTTGAGGAGCAGCACAGGATGGGAACCGGCTCGCTTCCAACTAAAGGAATCTCCTGTATGTAAACAAGGTTTAGTAGCAAAGTGTTGAGTCCAGGAAATTATTTCTGGTGAGGAGGATAAGCTTTCCTTTTGATAGGAGTGCAGCTTCTGCTCTGTTGTTTTCATAGCTGCCTCCCAACTTAGCCTTGGCTGTGTCTCCAGTGAGAAAGTACTACTCGGAAAATAAAGGAATTTGAGAGCACACAGGGAAAAATCAACAGATGTCATTTTACTCATTCCAGAAAGTGAATTTAAGAGGGAAGACCATGATAATAGCTATATATTTTTACTTTGAAATGACCGATTAGTAGCAAAATTAAGCAATGGAGGGGTTTGGTAGGAACTGTAAGAAAAGATAAATCCCTCTAAGTTAGCAGACGCCAGGCTCTAACAGTAGAGCACCTGTTTGTTTCCTCTCTTAAAAATATTTAGCACTAGACCACGATTTGTGTATATTGAAGAAAGAAAACTAAAATATTGCTGTTCATACTCTGTCGCAGATCCTGATTTTCCAGTCGTGGGACAGGTTTCCTGTAGAAGTAACTCCATTGGCTTAATTAATGCACTTATACCAGATTGGTACACCCCATGGGTATACCAGGGAGAGCTGATGTAACAAGACGAGAATCAAGCCCATAGGCCAAAATTTTCAAAAATAAGTTTCTAAAATTAGGTGCCTAATTTCCTAATTAGGAAGCTGAGTAAAGGTGGACAGGTTTTTAAAAACGCTGTGGGTTGACAAATTCTGCTGAAGTCAATGGGAGCTGGAGATGATTTTTTCCTTTGAAAATTCGGCTGGTTTATTTAAATGCCCAAATACTGTTACGGGCCAATGTTGGACATCCTGGGCTGAAGGTTTTCATTTCCTATCCCTTCGTATAACTGTATCAGCATGTACTCTGTACACAGAATTCTCATCATGTAGTACTCTGTGGAACATGAGTGTAGCTCATCTTGCCAGACTTCCTCATATGACCGTCTGGGTTTGGAGACTCAAAACAAGAAGATGCGATAAATTTACTTTCCTCTCCTTGATCCTGAGGCAAGCCCTGAATGTTAACAGAGAGGAGGCTTAAGGGCTGTTCAAAATCAATGCTGGTGAGCAGCTTTGTGGAGGAACTTCTGCATGGGCCGGAGGAGATGTATACAGAAAAAAACCTCCCCTGTGGTTCCCACCATCAAGGTCTTCCTGCCTCTCAGATCAATGTGAAACAAAACAAGCAGAGGAACTCTGGAGGCGCTGCCTTAAAGCCACTCAGATGTCTCTGTGTGACACCATGAGGCGCATTGCCTGGAAATTGTAAGGATGGGAAATGCAGTTAGGGCATTTTTAATGTGTTTTTGAATCTGGTTGGGCTGATGCTACTAAAATACTTAAATCTAGCTGTTAAAATAAAGATGAATGGGGCTAAAACATATACTCAGAAGTACTGGAGGCTGAAGCCAACAGCAGTAACACAAAGGTAGGCATGCATACAGAAGACAATTTTCTCAAGCTATCCTTGCTATTGTAGTTATAGGTATCTTGAGAAAGAACGATGAATTCTCTTCCATTCAACTAGAGCCACTTTTCTGTATATATTGATGAATTAAAACCCAAACTCAAAATGGTTAGAACGCCTAAACCTAAACTTTTAGAATATATCGATATTCTAAATATAGTGATTTATAATTATCTCAGTTTCAGTAACAGATTGTAGGAATTTATTAGTTCCTGTAGACTAATAAATTCCTACAAGCACATAACTTGTTTCTATTTTAATGGTCTTTGCAAAGTGGTTACTACTGGTGACAATTAAATTACAGTTGGTTCTTCATAGTTTTTTTAGCACTTCTCAAATTAGTTTCATTGTATACTGTATCTTCTAGTCTATTTCTGATTGTCTTCATCCCTCAGCTATAATATTGTTCCAAGTGTGGTGGCTTTATACCACAGAGGTGGCAGCCATGTCAAAAGCAGTTGTGCCACGTCACTTAACAGGCAGTAATTGTCTCCAGGAATTACAGGAATCTTGATCTGCTGCATCAGACATCACTTCTTTGTCAGCTAAAGCTGAAAAGACACTTGGGGATATAACCTACTCTGTTCCAGGTTGCAGGAACCGTGCCAAAAGTGTAAAGTGCTGAAGTTCTGAGAGAAAACAGCCATACATTTACCCTTATTTATTTATTTATTTAAAAAAACCCTTTATTTCCGTATGAACAAGGTTTACATGACACCACTCTGTCATGCTGCCCCAAGTAGGGAGTTTTTTAAAATCCAATGGCTGATTTCAGCCAAGCTTCACATGTGAGTAGTGTTTGTAAGAGGAGGGTCTGACGCATTTCAGGAAAAGGAGGTAGAGCGGCCCTGTTAAATTTTCCACCGAAACAGGGGCTGCCACCGAAACTCGTGTTTTTCAGCGCTGGGGACCGCATGTGCAAGAGCTGCTCTGACTGCACAGCTGCTGCAGCCTAAGCTCTCACCTGTCTAGACACCAAAGTTAATCAACCATGAGACAGAAACAGATAAGAAATCTGGTTTTGTCCTTGCTTGTGCTCCCAGAAGTACGTGTTGGTCTAGACTTGGCACTGGGAGGGCAGTTAAAGTTCTGACAGTGTTTCTAAGCTAATCCTGCTTTTGTGTGATGTGTAATACAGCCATACACTTTTCAGATGTTTTAACATGATGTTCATCTTCTGAGGTCAGAAATGCATTTCTGTACTGTCATTGTTCTCAAAAAATTTCCAAGTATGTGTAAGCAAATTCCCCTGGCTGAAGCCTCTTATGCCATTATTTCCTCTGTGTATTCGCGAAGTGCTCATCGTTGGCTGGTGACTGGCAAGAAAGTTATGAGTTCAAGGCCATTTTTAGCCATTTTAGCCTAACTAAGTCCGCAAATTTCTCTGGGATGTTTATCCCTATTTTGTATTTAATGGTATACGTGAAATATTGTATAATTAGATCTCTCTAATAATTCTGTTTTCTCTTCTGCTTTTTCAAGATCTGTTCTTTGTCTACGTGGTCAAAAGTGAAATCGTCCTTCTCTGTCTGAAGTGAAGCAGGATCTGAAGCATGTATCTCAGACATACCCATTGCTCTCTGTCGAGAAATGGTCTGACTCCAGAGGGGAAGCTGACCCTGGAATCTCCTACGCAGTCACATAAAGTAGGGCTGTGTACCGGACTGGCTTACTCTTGTCATATCGCTTAGAGCTTTCCTTTTTTATAAGTGGTTTTCAGGCTGGCACCTACATTTCCTGTTGGCTTGAACTCCTAGGAACTACAAAGTAATGGGAAACTGTGCACTTACAGTCTGGCTCATTAATTAAGAAAACACTATGGAAGAGAGAGTGTTTTCTTGGAAGTTGGGCCTATTTGTGTCTGGTGAACAGTTAAAAAAAAAGTGCCAAAGTGAGATTAAAAACTATTAAAAAATACTATGTGAAGCATAACAGTTAAATAGTTACAGTTGTAGTTAAACAGTAGAAAGGCAGATTTGATTTTGACTGTAAAACCAATATTAGAACAAGCAACAAACTCATTTGCAATGTCTTACAGCAACAATTAGTGGCCTCAAGGATGTGACTTTTCATTAGGATGACTATCACCGGTAGGAGGATCTGACAGGTGGCTGAATCACCGCACCCAGTGCAGTAATGCTGAAATTCACATACACATACATCTACAGTATTTATTGCTCAGTCAAATACCTCCTTTTATAATCCTGGATTGCCACATTTGCAATTATATTGCATCCGGCAGAGAGCTCTGAGATCTGTAATTACCAAACACATCTACAGCAGTCACACAGCAACAGAAGTGACACTCATGTACTTACGAGTGTAATATCAAAGCACTGCATGTGACACGTTTCTGTTTGTTTATGTATTTCAGGGTATGACTGAAATGAGAGATGTTTACTGGATGGTTTATTCTGTGAAGTACCCTCCTGGTGTAATGCTGTACAACTGATCAATAGGGAGAGAAATAGGTGCAGTTCGTATGAGCCAGACAGCATCAAATTGAGTTGTTCTGGAGTTTCACATTCTTCGCAATACCTTCCGTGGCTGCTCAGCTAGCTGTGAGCAGAGGGTGGCTGCACAGACCATGGGTGTATATGCATCTGCGGGGATCCTGGCACCCTAGAAAGGATGGGGAGTTGACTGATCCATGTGTATTGTTTCTGTATAAAAAGGGCAGAGGGTGTGCCTATTTTTAAATGATCTTGTTGTAGGGAGTGAGTGCCCCCCATAGGGACTGGTCTGTAAGATGGAAGGGTTTGTAAACAATCACAGCAGCAGGGAATTGCCAGTGTAATGACTGGAGGTGTGATGGTGTCTGTGTACAGCCCAACTACAGGACCACATTAAAGCAAGAGAGGCCTGTATCATCTCATCTGTCTTTTTCTGAGTCCGACTCAGAGCAATAGAGCTGTCTGCGGGGCCCTGCCTGGCCCTGGTACAGTCTCCGGGTGAGATAGGGCCTTTCCCTGAAAGAAATCTCTGCTGTCATGAGGCCTTGGCACTGCCGCTGCTTTAGCCTGCATAGATCCGGGCCCCTGGTGAAAGGGGGAGCCCCATCATCACAGCAGCTTGTTCCCCCGCTTTCCGTGGTGGCACTGGCAGTGTGCCTGTTAAGGCACGGGCAGCCTTGAGGTGCGGGATGGTGCGGCCCGTCCCTCTCCGGGAAACTTGAATTTCTGCTGGATTAAGGCGGTTGTGCAACCCCAGCCCAGCTGGCTCCATTGTTTCTCCGCACAAAATAGTTATCAGCGTCAAGTGAGTGCCAAGCGCCGCGCTGCCGGGCAGGGCTGCCAGCGGGCCTGTGAGGGGGAGGCGGCGGGGCAGTGGCCGCCCCCGGGCCAGGGGCACAGCCGAGGCCGCCCCCCGCCCTTCGCAGCTCCTCTGGCCGCCGGGCGGGGGCAAGGCCTCCCGCCGGGTCGGCAGTTCACACTGGAATCACCGCTCAGCAGGCGCCTATATATACCAGCATAGATGGGCAGGCGCTCGTGTGGCAGTACGGGGGGGCCAGCGCGGGAGTCCCCGCGTAGCTGCGCGGGGCGAAGCGGGGGGGAGCGGGCCAGCAGCAGTGCCGAGAAGGCCTTTCGCGGGAGCGGACTGAGGGCCGCGGCAGCCTCCGCCAGAGCCGGGTGAGCGAGATGGGAACCTGCCCGCCAAAGCGCCTGCAGGGCGGGGGGAGGGTGCCATTTGGGTAAGCCGATGAGCCGCGGCCGAGCCGGGCCCAGCCGGGCCGAGCCCGGCCGTACTCGCCACCGCCGGCAGGCCCCGGCCAGGCTGGCGCGCTGTTGCTATGGCAACCGAGTTGCTCGGCGGGCGGGGGCCAGGCAGGAAGTGATGGCAGGGGATTGGCTGCCGCGGAGCACGTGGGGCGGGCGACGGGCGGTGCGGTTGGGCCCGGCCGGGGCGGGGGCGGAGCGGGGTCCCGCGGTCCCGGCGGGCGGCTGCCGCGGGCCGTGTCCCCGGTGTCCCCCCGTGCCCCCCACCCCTCCGCCGGCCAGTCGAAGGCCGAGCGTGGCGGGTCCCCCCGCGGCCGAGCTGTGCCCTGCCCGCTGCCGCCGGGCTGTGATGTGTGTGCCCCGCTCGGCGGGAGGCGGGGAGTGCCCGGCGGAGAGGAGGGGAGTTACTCAGCGGCGAGGAGGAGGAAGGGCGGGAGGCAGAGCCATGGAGCGCGGCGCTGCGCGGCGGCCGGAGGGGCGGGCGGTCTGACCGGGGCGAAGCGCGGGGGGCAGCGCCCGGCAGCCCGGGCGGCAGCGGCGGGGCCGGGGATGAAGGTGCCGGGCAGCCCCCCGCCGCCAGCCGCCGGCTGGTGACAGGTCGCAGGGCCGCGGGCCCGGCGGGGCGGGGGGCCGCTCGCCTGCCCTCCTCGGGGCCGGCGGGAGGGAGGGGACTCCGGCCGGGGCTGCCATCGCCCGGGGCCGCGGTGACTCAGAGCCGGCGCGGCCGGGGGTGAGCCGAGGTCTGTTGTTGTGGGATTTTTTCCCCGGCAGGTTATAAATAGCCCCGCTGGGCGCCGTGTCACGGAAGGACACCCTGGCCGGGCGCGGGGAGCGGCCGCCGGCGCTCAGCCTCCCCGGGCCGGCCGCCGCCAGCCTGCCTGCCCCTGCCGGCTGGGCCCGGGCCACCGCCGCTGCGCGCCCGGCCTCCGGCTCCGTGTTGTGACACGCGAAAAAACTCATTAATCTCGCTTGGCGGGGGCCGCGGCAGGCGGCTCGGCGGGGGGAGCAGGCACCGCACCGCGGCTGCCCGCGGACCTGGCTGAGGAAGCGGAGAAGATGAAGCCGGAACGAGGTAAACGCTTTATCGACATTATTTCCTTTTTTTGGTGGGTTTGCTGTTTTTTTTTTTTTTTTTATTGTCCGTTTGTGCCTTTTCGCGATGGGAGGTAGCCTGGTGCTGGGTAGCGGTGTTACCGCTGCTTACCCCCTCCCCTGTCTCTTGGGGCGGGGGGGGAGCCCGGCGGTGGGGCTGTGCGGCGGGCAGGTGCCGTGCCACCGGGCTGCCAGCCCCCTCCTGCCCCCTCGGCTCGCCATTGTCTGGGCGGGCGGCGAGCCCGCACCGCGCTGCGGGTCCGGGTCCCGGGCACCGGCAGACAATGCCCGCACAGGGCCAAACCCAGCAAAAGCGCAGCTGAAAGACGCCCTGGAAATAACCGTAACTTCCCTCGGTGTTGGTTTATAACCCCGCGGTGGTTTTTTTTTCTAGTTATAAAGCGGGCGGATCGTAACCAGCACGCTGACACCGAATTTTTCGCCGTCCTTGGGTTACGTCTTATCCGGATTACTGACGCCTGGTTGTACAGAAAAATAAAGTCGGCCGTCTATGTATATGTTTATGACACTTCAGCTCTTTTGCAGTATAGCAACAGCTGCTGATGCCCCTAGAGTTGAAAATATGGCATGACTTCTATTTTAATCCACATGGGCAGTGATTATTGATTTCTGTTAGTTCAAGCAAGATTTTTTTTTTATCTTATGAGCGCTTATCGTAGAACTCTGATAATTAAAAAAAAAAAAACAATTCCTGCTTAGATATTGGAGTTTCTCGAAGTTCTGATGATTTTTAAAATGATGAGTTTTAAAAGCATGTTCTTTTGGTGTTATAGTCACGTTGGTGTCTTGAGAAATACTTTAATATAACTTAGATACCCATGTGTTAAATGCTAACACTTACATGACATGCACATCTTAATTAAGTGTGTTAATGACATGTTTGCTAATAGCGACACCACGTCAATGACCACTCTTAGGTGGATTTCTTGTATGTACATGCTGTAAGGCTTACCATGGTGTGACAAGAGCACAGATAGTACAGAAATTATCATAAACATATACATAAATTAATGGGGTTTAAATACTAGGGATTTGAAATGGGCTTTTCTCTTTGCTTTCCTCCTTGTTTCTTACTTGCCTAAACCTTTACCTGAGTAATTGCAGCAAGGCAGGTTCTTCTTGGAATTTCTTTAGATTTTAATACCAAACCCCGAAGTTTGAAAGCTGTTTACTGTCAAGGTGAAATAAAATTTCAAAATAGTCAGGTGAAACCTAAATCACTGTGGCTTTAAAATGTTCTGCAGTAGCAGTTCAAAACCTCTATGTGAACTTTGTCTATTATTTTTCTTTAATTTTTAGACAGAACAAATTAGAACATTGGAAACATTTTTAGTTGCTATATAGTGATCAGATGCTTTGTTTTTAACCATCCTGGTATAGAGGGGACCACATTTATAAAGAAGACAAGTTACTAGTTTGCTGGGTGGTTGTGGTTTTTGAGTGTTTTGGTGGTGTTTTTTTTTCTAAGCTGACAGTTAAAAAATTGAGATTTCTATCTGTTGTAAAATGTCTGTCACAAACTGGGTGAAACCCTTCAGAAGTAATGTCTTGAAACTCTTCTAAGATAATTAACAATAATCTTGAAATAAATCATCAGTCTTGCCAAACATTGGAGGGTATCTCCAGCCATTTTAGCAGAGAGCTCCAGCTTAACCGTGTGTGAAGGTGGTGCACAAAGGGGGTTGTGAAGGTGCTGCCTAAATGCCACATGCAGCCCACAGAGACTCTTAGGAGGCAGGAATCATGCAAATGTTTACATGTGCTGCTTTCTGCATAGCAGCTGTACCACAGGATACAAGCAGTCAAGTGTGCAGTCACCTGCTTCTAATCGTCGCAAATTAATAGCAAAGGACGGGGGAGAAGCAGACCACTGCTTGCCGCAGTCTTCACTTTTCTACAGAACCTCAAAATACTGAGAAGACTGCAAATCCATGCACAAAGTGACACGTAAACAGACGTAAAGAGGCTTGAAGTGCTTTGGATTTTTTTTTTTTTGTTCTTACAAATAATTATATGGGAATCCATCCGAAGCAGAGAGCTGTAGTTTATTTAGTTAAAGTTAAAAACTGTTGCAATGCCCAAGCATGCTGGAAGAAGGTACGGTTTTGCCTTTGTCGTGCTACTGATAAGATTCTGGTTATCGCCAGCAAAAATGGGTGGTGCAGAAGAAAGGGAAGATCCAAGTGTGCAACCACTTCTTTAACAGTGCAAAATGTTAAAGAATATTTTTAATTTAAGGAGGTAAAAAGGATGAGCAGAAATGAAGAAAAAAGGGAAATCTGGCCTGAAGGTACTTACCTCCCTTTATCATAAGGGAAGTTTGAAAATTGCAAAGAGAAGCATGTGATATATGAGAGCAGTAGAGGAGATGGAATGTGGAGTGTTGCATAGCAAACCCATGGAACAGTTTTGCAAGTGAGGAAGAGAGGTTTGAAAGTGCAGGTTAGAACGTGGACTTATTTCTTTGCCATGCAAAGGCACAGGGCATTCACAGGACATGTCTCATGAGAATCACTCTGGACTTGCCCCTCGGCTGGGGTGTCAGCGTGGAAGGGCAGTGGTTGCTCTCATGCAATCATATAACTACCTCTATACTGCATCTAGAGAATGCAGTAACTAAAATACCCATGGCTGCTCTTTGCCTTTACCTTTCCTACGCTGCCATTCTTAAAATGAAGTGTTGAAGCATCTTACAATACAGCTTCACCAGTGCCAGTGAGAGGAATGATTTATCTCCCTTTCTGACATAGTGGTTTTGGAGTGACGTTTTGAGTTTTGGTGGAGGTTTTTTTGTCTTTCTGCAGTAACAACATATCAGTTTACCTAGCTTTGATCCATGATATCATCACGATTTAGTTGCTGCAGTACAGCTGCCTAGTCAGCTGCTTCGCGTTGCATGTTTGGACCGCCGTTTCCTTTTCTCAAGTACAGAGCTTTGCTCTTGCTTCTATTGAACTTAGTTCTAATGACTTCTGATCGCTTCGCCAGTTTATTGAGCTTGGAAGGCAGAACTAGGCTTTGTAGAAGAGTGCTTGCAAAGTGTTCCAGTTCAGCTTTGTTCATAAACTGTATAAACACACTGTTTCACCATCGGAGTTAATGAAAACATTGCATAATGTCAGGGTGATAGCTTACTGCCAAACTCGGAAGGCTCGTTATGTACTCTTAGAGTACACTCGGTGCACAACTGGAAAAAATCTTGTGGTTTAGATGAATCTACAGTATAGTCATTTTACTGTGGGAATGTTACAAGACATCAAAAGTCTTACTATAGTCTAAACAGCTCAGTTACTGCTCCTTCCTCCTCCCTCCCCCTCACTGCATGAATGATCAGTTAGAGGAGGAAGACAGGCTCGTTTGTCTCTAAATGCATGCTGGCTATTTTTTATCTTCTTATACTAGTGTCTTCTTACTTTTTTTTATTACCTTGCTTTGTTTATTCCTCGGCTGTGTGCTCTTTGTGTAGAGGCTACTGTGTTTTCACATACAAATTAAGCAAAAAGCAGTTGTCTCTTACTTTCTGAAGCATTCATTCCCTCCTTGAGATTATCCTAATTTGAAGAAAAGGCTTTCTGTCTACAAGAGAGGAACAATCAGTCTGAAGATTGGTTTTTCTCTTCTCCTTCCTTCTTTGCAAGTCAAACTCTGGTATGTGCCTCTGGGTCTGTTTGTATGTGGTAACTGGGTTAGGAGACTTTCTTCCACCTTATTTGGTGGTTTGGTATGGAAAGGAGCTAACTCTTTGGGTTCAACGAAAGTCTGTTTACTACCTCCTGTTGGGAACATGGCTGAAGGATTTCTGGACGTGTCTCTGAGGAAAGCTGGAGGAGAGGTTAATGAAGACAAACAATTGATAGAAGGCTTTTTCTTCAAATCCGTAGGAGGAAGGATGAGGAGGCATAGGGTTGGGGGAAGAGAGTTGAGCCAGGGTGTTTGGGAGCTGTGGAGTTAGTTGTTAAGTTAGGACATCTGGAGAAGATCCTTGTTATTAAAAATAAGCCTTAGTATTAAAAATGCCCTATATTAACTTTGTGAAGGATTTTGTCGAAAACTTTTTAGCAAAGATGTACTACAGAGTATGCAGATCAGGAAGTGAAAATACCTTTTGGGAAAGGATGGCTGGTATTTTAGTGTCCTGCATTGCGCGGTGATACAGGCACTTTAATTTTATAATATCTTCTCAGTGAAATGTCGCGAAGCACATAAACTTTTCCATGGTGGAACAACGTAGCCAGTAAACAAAGTAATAAACTGGAAATGAGGTGCTTCCTGCTTAGTAGAGCTGTCACTCCAAAAGTGTTTGGGCGATGCTTCGGGCTTGGTTGCCACAGGTAAGTGCAGGTTGGGTGATAATGAGCTGGAGGTGACGCTGCGCCCAGGCCTGGGAGGGAGGCGTGCTGGTGCCACGCGGTGCCGTGCTGGGACACGTGCCAGGAGGGGTGTGTGGCAAGGGAGGCTAGCTCTGATGGGCAGGAAAGGGAGGTGTGCCTGCTTTTCCTATGTGGATTACTTTCAAATAAAAAAACCCAACTTATTATTGAAAAGAAAGAAAACCTAAAACTGTTTAGGATAAAAAAAAAACCAATCAAACCAACCAAACTGACAGGTGGTCAGGATATTACACTCAGATTCCATTTATAAGGCATGAAGCCATCTAGCTTTAATCTTTGGGGAGAGCAGATTTGTCCTGATAACACATTATATATAGATGCAGTGAATGAGGATGAGTGATCAGGAATATAAGCCTTTTTAAATTTTATTTTATTTTTAAATTGAGAGTAGGACCTGGGAGCTTTCAATACAGCTCTGTCCTTGCACTGAAGAAATGGGAATAGATGTTCTTTTATTATAATTATTTATTATTAATAATATCAATTTTATTACCACAAAAATTTAACTTGGAAGAATCCTTAGCTTTTTCAGCTTGTACCTAGATGTCAACAGTGAGGCAAGTCCTGTTGCTGGAGTAGCCCTTGAGTTGGAGCGATGCTTTTTATCAGTGTTCGACAGCCAGAGTTCTTCACTGTGTGTGGGTTTGTCAGAGAGAAGAACCATGCTGGTAACAACTGTGCCATTTTCTTTCTGTGTGGTTGGCGTTGTCTATACTAGCCACCTTCAGAGGGACTCGTTACTAAAACAGATGCTGCTGGAGTGGCATTTAGGTGGATATTTTGGGGCTTGTGGATATGCCAAGCCCATAGGCTTGGGCTATGTAACTGACTGTATTCTTTACTTGCTGAAGTAAGAATACTTTGGTATACTGGATCAGATCCCAGGGCTGAAGCATGTTAGGTTGAATTTTGTTGTTAAGGGGCAGTGTTGAAACTATTATTGGATCTGAGGTCTGCCAGCTTCTAAATGTTTTTAAAAATAAGCTAGCATTCATAAATACAGATTCTCATGAGAGATGTGAGTTTGTTGCCAAATAGAGTTCTGCTTATTAAAATTAGAAATCTTCTGTGAAAACAGAGGAACTGCCGGGAATAAACCAGCTATATGACATTTGTTAAAAGAACTTGTTCTGTCTGCCTCGCTGTTTACAAAATGTTTCTTTGTGATTTTGACAAACATCTACTAAAAGCAACTGTTAAATGGTGGTGAAATAGCCATAGTGTTTTATCCTATCAGCAACAAGCTTGGAGTAACAGTCCAGCAGTTACTGGCAGTTCTTGCAGTCAACAAGGTCTTGCAGTTTTAAGTATAGCTATAAGAACTGCTTTCTCCATTTGATATGAAACTTGGTAAACATGTTTTTTAATTTTTTTTGAAGGTGTCTCATATCATTGTCTTTCAAAGTGGTAGTAAATTGTTCGGTCTTTGCAGGTCATTTTTATTTAATGCTTAGACAGAAGCCAGTTTTTAAGCTTGAATTGTTTTAGAAGTGCATGTACAATTGCATGGTTACCTTTGTACTACCAAGTACAAAAGCTTCATTATAAGTAGGCAATTAAGGATGTCTATAAACCTGGGTGAATGCAAATACAGAAGAGTGCCTTTTGGACTTGGGTAGGTAGTTGGACTTTGGAAGACATCTCATTCATTACATATTCCTTTCTCTGCTGGTCCTGTGCAGGGTGGGATGACTGTAACTACAAGCACACAGCTGAAGCCATGTGCGGTTATTCTTGATCTGCACATATAACTTTACTAAGATTGGAAGAGATACTGTTTTAGAAAGGCTATTTGTAAGCAGTATAATTGAGTTGTAAGATAGTCATGAAAATTCTCCCGCTGTTCTTAACAATTTAGTGTTGTTCTGGCCAAATCAGATCAAACTTATTTGTATTAATGCATTTTCTTCCTTGTTAAATGGGCCTGACTAATTCTTTTGGCTAGTGATTGTTGTGTTACCTTTTAATGTTAGCTTTGGGACCAAAACTATTTAAAGTTGCTCTCTGGGATGGTATTACTACATTGTGTTGACGCAAAATGCAAAGATGTAACAGGATAGTGTGAGGACATTGTCAGGGATGATTTGGAGAGGAGAGCTCTGTGTGAAGCGCTCCACATGTGAAATACTAGTGATGCTTCATGTCTGTCCTGAATGTATGAATCCTTGTTATGAATGAAGGTGGACAAACTAGTCTTACTAAGAAGTCTTCTGGACAACTTTGTTTCTTTAAGAGCAGTAAGGGGAGTTCTTCAGCTCCCCCCCATACACATTTATTTTGATTTGACCACTTTACATTTTGTGGGAAGGCATCTGATTTCTCTCTGTCCGGATGTGTAGTACCCAGTAACCATGGGGCACTTCCACTTTTCTCTTAGCAGTGGTCAATGCATTTCCCAAACCTATTGCCAAGTATGACTTCTTTGTTCCCAGGGAAAAAGCAAGCTGGTTTTTCTTCTGAGGTATAATTAAAACAGAAGAGAATGTATCTGAAATAAGGAACCTCTGGTTGCACATGAGCCATGTCATCTGTTTTACATTGTGTATGCTGTGAAGTTAGTGGTGTGTTTTTTGTTTGGGTTTTTTTTTCCATTAAGATCCCTGGGAACCAGGTTGGTAAGTCAGTCCATTTTGGATTGTGAACTTCCTTAGTGAGACTACAAGCAGGTGACTGACTGCTTGTGCTAGTTGAACTTCGTGGTGCTGTGCACGGATTCCTTTTCCTGCTGCTGAGCCTTCAGGATTTCTAGGGCAGGTTTTACACTTCTGTGTGTTGTAGTAAATTAAGCTTCTTTCTCAGGGTGTTGTGCAAGTATTGTCTTGTTGGGTATACTGGAGGAGGGAAGGGCTGAGGGAGAGTACTTAGCAGAACTGAGGATGGTATTAGCCCATATCCTTAATACAGTCAGTATCATGGCAGGAGGTGGTAGGGTGGTGGTGGTTTCTTCTGAGGGTTGGAAAGGAGAAGCAGAGGTGCAGGAAGAACTGCTGTGGTCAGCACGCTCTTTTTACAGAGCGATGGGAAGCCCTTCTCCCTGCCAGGTATTGTTCTCCTTGGTTTCCTGGCAGGGCAGTAGCCCAACAACGTAACTGAAAGAAACTGGCTCCAAGTGACACTTTCAGGCAGGTCAGCAAGTTTGGTAGAAGGATTTGCAGACTTGGAGGGGTGGAGAGGTTGGTGCTTCTTCCTTTTGAAGCACATGCTATTTGAGTGGCCAAAGAAATCTTGTTTACTGTGGAGAAGCCCTGAAAGACAAAGTATCTGGAGGACTAGAATTGGAGTCATCTAGGTAATTTCTACCATAACTACAGTAGTAGCAGTAGTCACAACATAACTGCTTACACCATGCTAACACAAGCACGGTGTGGAGGACCTGTTTTAGAAGCATGCATGATGTTAAAAAGTGAATGAGTAAAACCAAGTAGCCAGTTTATAAGGCTGAAGCAGGAGGAATAGTTGATAATACTAGAAAATTTGAGAGTAAAGATTAGGAGATCAATACAGAACTGCTAGACTACACATCTATCTGCCTCATCTTACATTGTGCAATTAAGTTCACTGAAATTGACATACCTGGCTATTACTGTACTGCCTTTGGAGGTTTCCTACTGGTAGTCTCACTGAATTAACAAGTTTCTATGAGAAAGTGGTTTGGATCCACTAGAAAGAAAAGGTTAAGTGATGGTGCTTGATATGCATTGTATGTTCTTTCATCCCATTTTTGTGTTGAGAATACATAATGACCTTTCATAAATGTTTTAGGACACTTGTAAGCTGGCTGTATTTCATCCTCAGTTAAGCTGCTAGTATGAAATTTTGAGCAGCTTTGTGATATGCACTGATTTATTTTTTTTTGTTCTGTTTTAAAATCATAGTGGAACTTAGAATCTGATGCTTTCAACTTTTCTAGGTCTGCTGTAGAGTATATGTAGTCTTTCTCACTCAAGAAATTAGAGTTTAAACATCAGAAAAAGGAAAACTATACATAAATTATGAAGACTGAATGGTATGTCTTACCAGCTCTTCAACATGCACTGCAAGCATCAAGAACTGACCTCAGCTTTGTTCTGAGGAGTTGTGGATGTGAGGGGGGGGAAAAGGGGAGCAGGGTTGTCAATGTGAGAGTGCTTTGTAGTTTTATATCCTGCAAATTAATAACTTAATCCAAAATGATTGTTTCAAGCAAGGGGTTCATTGATAGGAGTGTGCTTTTGTTTTTAGCTTGTCTCTCCAACTAGTCTGTGCAAATGTAAGGTGCCATGAAGTCACTTAGGCGTTGCTCCTTAGGGGTCATGTGCGTACCTCACTTTTCTTGCACGAGGCAGGGCTAGAATCTGAACTAGCATGTTACTAGACATCCTGTGCTTTGGCACAGGCCTCCAAAGGCTGAAGTTCTGTGGTTTTTGTAACGTGGGGATGGTGCCAGTTACGTCTACTGGCAAGTGCCTCTGAATTGATGTGTAGTTGACTTGATACTGAGATGAACCATCCTTGGCTGTGATTTCCTGCTTTGTCAAATGTGTAGGACTGCTTATTCCTAAGGTTTGCGTTGGGATAAAATCTACTTTTCTCAAGAGCTCTTTTTTTTTTTTGGTGTTTTGGTAAGTGTTATTTTTGTGGCAGAAGGTGGGTTAAAGTATGTTTATCTTGCTTGTTACTCGTCATTTTGCACAGTATTAACACTGCAGGGGTATTAGTAGTATTTTAAGTGCAGCTACTTTATGATGATGGAATACACACCTTAGGATAAAGTCCTATGTATATCTCCATGTGCTACTGTATTCTCTTATGTTCATTCAGGCTAGCAATGTTATCATCTGTATCTGGTGCCTCTGCTGGAATTTGTGGAAGAGCATGAGATCAAACTGATAAATGAGTACCATGCTTCAAGATGGGGTTTTTGGGTGGAATTTCTAATACTGCAGTTGCTAAATTTAGCATTTTGTTAGGCCAGATGCATTCATTTCTGGAGTGTTCTTCCACAAACAGGCACAGAGCAGAGTTCTGCATACCTATGGCTGGCTTAGGACCCTAAGCTTAGAAGCTGGAGTGTCAACGTGCTGTCCTGCTTTTCCTGCGTTTGAAGAATATCAGGTGTGGAAAGGATCTTTGTGGTTGCCCCCCAGTAGCCCAATGTGGGGAAACTGTTGGGGAGCGCTGTGGTGGGTGGGTATGCCTGTCGGCTAGAGGCAGCTGCTCATCAATAAAGCATTGTTAGTTGGCCTGTAAAAACAACTGGTGGTTCCTGAATATTGTCTCTGCCAGCTCCCGTGGGAATTGATCGGGGTTGCTGCCTCTGCCTCTTGTTAGCAAAACTTTTAGACACGCTGTGTTTACCAGTGTGATAAATATTCGTCTTACCCCTCCCATTCTTCCCATAGGTATTGAATAACTGTTTCACAGAAAATCATCTGAGTACTTTTTCCAAAGGCTAGGTGGTTGCTTGGTTAAGAAAACTGGAAATTGTTGTTTTGGGTTTTTTTTTATTTTTTCAGAAGACTGGGGTGTTTTTGTAGAAGTAAATGTTCCATGAAAGAAAAATACTTGGAAAGCAAATTGAGATAAAATATACAGGAAGCCTGAATGTCATAGTGACAAATGAAATGGTCTATTTTGTGTGTAACTTTCTGTAAGGCGCTATCTGCATCTACAATCGTGAAATGGACCAAGAGCTAAAAGTTACCCAACTGTCCTCGGATAAAATGTCTACTTAAAAGTCTTGTATAGGTGATGTTTTCTTGCAACCAGAGCTAAATGATACTGCTGTATAAAATGCGAGTGGGGACAAGTCGCAGTTCTGTGGAGTATGCAGCATGTTTTCCATGTTCTTGAAGGGGTTAGTGCTGCTGGATTTTCGGTGTGGTTGTGGAGTTCCGTGGTATCTAATTACAGAACGAGAGTTTTAGTCTTGTTTTGTGATGTGGTTAGGCTGAGTGTAAGCCTTTCATTTTTTTTTTTTTTTTTTTTGGGGGGGGGAGGGGGCGATGATGTTAATGCAGTGAATGCCATCTGACTTTGGTTGTTGTAAATGGGTAAGAACTGGCTGAAATTAATGTGGGTGACGTTGCTTAGACTGCACCTAGGAGGATGTGCGCAGCCTTGAGGGTATTCTCTTGAAACAGCTTCATAAATGAAATTACAAATATAAAATTGAGGGAGTGTGTGTGGGGGGGTCGCTCCGGCTGGGGCGGGGGGCTGAGGCCGGGGGGACGCGGCGCCGCAGCTGGACGGCAGCGAGTGCTGCCGGGGGGTTTGAGGGGTGGGGGGTGGGGGCGGCCGCCGTGATTTCCCACTCCAGCTCTAAATGCACACGGCCTGGCAGCCGGCGCCGCTCGGGGCTGGCCTTGGGACGCGGTGCCGGCCGTGAGCGTTACACGCGCCGTGCCAGGGCGCCCGGCGAGCCGCTGGTGCAGGTAGCGGTGCCAGCGGGGTCCCCTGCGCTGCCGCCGGGGGGGCGGGGCTGTGCCCCGGGGACGCGGTGCCCGGCCCCGCCCGCCCCCACGCGTGTGGGCAGCCCGCTCCCGGGCAGGGGCACGCGTGGCGCTGGCGCCCGGCCGGGTTGGCAGCGGCACCTCGGCACCGCCTGCAGCCGCGGGTCCCCCCCGCTCACCTGCCCCGGCGGAGCCGGCCGGGGGCGGGGGGGGGGGCCGGGCCGGGCCGCCGAGGGGCCGGCGCTCGCCCGGCGGGGCCAATCGGCGCCGGCCCTGTTGCTATGCGCGCCGCTACTCTGCCTCCTTTGTGGAAGATGCCGTGGGCACCCACCCGCGGCGGCGCGGCGGCGGGGCGCGCTGCGGGAGCACAGGGCCGCGCAGAGAAGGTGTGTACCGGCGGGGAACCGGGCCCCCCGCCGCTCCCCGCGCTCGGCCCGGTGCGGGACCCGGCGCCGGCTGCCCGCGGAGGATGGGGCCGAGATGACTGCGAGGGGGGGGCGGCGGCGGGGGGGCGGGGGGGGCTTCCCGGGCTGGAGGCGAGCCGAGCTGTGTGGCTGTAGGAGGCTCGGTGGGGGCTGGCGGTGGTTCGATGCGAAGGGGGATTTGCAGTCCGGCAGTGCTGAATGCTGCCTGCCCGGCCGAGCCGGGGGAGCGTGCTGTACTTGGTCTGTAAATAGTGCCTTTAAAAACCCAAACACTTTCACCATATGTCCTTCCTTTTGGGCCGTATATTGAGCCTATGAAACGTTAGCCTTTTCGAGGCCTTTTTTTTTTTTTTTTTTTTTAATATATATATATATATCTTTTCCAACCTCTTTTGAAAGTAATGGACAGCCTACAAATTATACCTCTGTTAATCCATTACATGGGTAGGGCAAGGGTATTAAATGGTCTGGGACAGGAGCAGGATGTTTTTGAGTCTTACAAGAGAGACATCTAGTTCAATGTCGGATCTGCTAACAGTTGTAGTTAGTGTAGCCATATGTAACTGCTTGACTTTTCATTGTTAGGGAGGAAAAAAACCTCTCCCCTCTCCCAAAAACACGCTGAAGCTTAACTGAGTTTCTTCTGTGCCTTGTTATGTAGGTCAAGTTTCTCTCTCTTTTTTTTTTTTTTTTTTTTTTTTTCCCTCCAGCAGGAGGAAACTATTACAGTATTTTGATTTCTGCTAGAAACAATGCATGAAAGCATTATCAGCCCTTTGCCACTACTTGTTTGTCTTGGGGCAAATGAAGCTTTGGGGACAACTTAAAAATACATATTTTTAATTAGCAACTTGCTGGCTGCTCAACTGTATGCTGTGTTTAAAGCTAAATAGCATACTGAACTCGGTGCTGAATGGAGGATTATCCATTCCTTTTTATGGAAACCTGTTCTCTAAAAAGGCAAAGTTGTTCCAGCCAAGTAGGTGCATGTATTTTCATCCTGGGTCTAGAGCTTGTTGGTGGTCCTTCGAAAGGTACTGGAGCTCTAGCTTCAGCGAGCCCGCTGATGTTAGATGTTCACCTCCCGATAAAGGAGGAGGAACAATTCCACTAGTGTAGTCTTGTGGTTTGTGTGGGAATATTGGTTTTGAATCACTGAAGCACTGCTTTGTGAAGTAGTAAGGAATTTTTGAGAGGACAAAGCAAAATTTCATAATTACATATATTAAATTTTAAACGTGTTCACGTCTGCCATTTTGCTATACAGAAAATTACCATATATTAGGACAGAGGGAAGCAAACTAGATTCTTGGCTGAAATTCTGTTAAGCCTTTACATTTTGACCTTGTGTAACATTTTATTCTTTTGCTTACCAGAATACTATTAAAGCTTAATAACATGACTTATAATGTGGAAACTTGTAAATAGCTGAATTGTGCTGTGTGACACAGTTCAGTTCTAAAACTATCAAAAACATTCTTTTGTTTTGTGCATTTGAAGTTCTGTAGTAGGCTCTGGTGTCCATTTTAAAATGAGCAGTCTTTTACACAGCTGGAGAGTTGTGATGTCCTCATTTATCCTCCCAAATTAAAAACAATTTTATGGGCCTGGCCATTCTCCCAGAATTTTAAATGAGAAGCATATATTGTCTCTCTTGTAACTTTTTTACTTTTGCAGGTTACTGTTTAACCGCTTAAGGGCAGGCCTTGTAGGTGAAGGTTAATAGCACTGGAAAACTTCTCTGAGGAGCTTCATGCTGCTCCACCATCCTCAATTTCACCTCAGTTATTTCAGAGCCCCTTGCAATTCTGATGAAGAAGTACAGTCTCTGCCTTTGGTCTGCTAGCCTTACTCCTTTCCCTCCACCCCACCCTCATAATAATCCGGACTGCAAATGGTGAAGCAAACCTACTGACGCTGGAGGTAGCCTCACTAGCTAGGAGGAGGATTTTTGGGTGGTCAAACGTGTTCTGACAAGGTTCCACAAGATAAATTACCCACCACTTGGATGACAATGAACAGGTTGTAACATCAAAGTTTTGAGAGATGAAGTAGGAAAGCACAAAGAGAAGATGAATACAGAAAGAAACTGCAGTAGAAGAGGTCAGATGTCACAAAAGTAGTTTGCTCTGGGCTTTTTGTCTTTTTCTTTATTTCAGATAAAATAATGGGATTCTTAATCTACATTCCTCACCTGAGGACACAGTTCCTCCAAGTCCTGTGCTTTTTTTCCTGTGTGCTTTAAAGTACCCTGATAGTTTTGTTCTAGCAGCAGCACTGCAGAAATTTCCAGCTTGTAGGTGTGATTACTGACATGATGTTGTAATAAAATTGAGTATCAGCTCCTACTTAACCTGAACAGATATATATCTAATGTTTAATGTGTTGTCCATTAAAATAAAATTCTTGAATTCTTGAGTGTTTCTATCTCTTCTCCTTGTGAATATTCTTTAAAAGCTTTTATTATTAACAGTGCATTGGCACTGTTTGGTTTGTTTCTTATTTTCTTGTTTTTCAGTTATTCTGGGGAATGAAAAAGGCAGCGCAGCAGCATTAGTAGGTTCCTCGTGTAGGTAGAAAACGTGCTTAACAGTTCTTCCCCTGTGTGACTGTATTTATCTTGGGCTTAGGTATGCCATCAGTGTTCACATAGCCTCTTGGAGTTGAACCAAGTCTCTGGAGTTGACGTGGTTTGATAGTCAGAAAGCTGCCTTGGTTGTAATTCACCAAGTCTTTGCATGTGAAGTTGAGTGTCTGTAATGGAGACTTTTCCTGAACATGCTGAAAGAAAAACTTTTTCAGACACCTCTAGACTGTTCAGTTGCATCGCTCTTATTGGAACCAGAAGTAATGAAACTGCCTTTTTGTTTTGATGCAATATCACGTGGGTCTCTAAACCGCTGCGTTATCAGATCTGTCTTATGCACGTGTGGTTGTATTTACCAAATCTTTCCTCTTTGCAGAATCTGAGAAGGCATGTGCTGTCCTCTGCACCAGGTGTTGCCACACTGAGATTGCTGGTGCATGTAACAGGCTGCCAGTCTGCTTGTCATCTGAATGGAAGACTAGCCTGAAAAGTACTGTCTTGTTATTTGGATGTATGAATTAGTCTTCTGATGCTCTGTAACTCTCTTTCCATATTCCCACGTAAATACTTTTCACATTTTTCTTCCACTTTATAAGTTCAGAGGATCTGAGTTTTACTGGCTGTACCTGTGTGCAGAGTGCTCTTAGCATATGTGATGCAGTGTTTAAAGTGTTAAATGGCTGAAACAAGGACTCCCTGCTGAAGGCCTCTTACTTGCTCCTAATAGTACTGATTTTTTGTTTTGTTTTGGTGAAGTAGTTTTAGGCAAAGAAGCAGTCATGTTGTTTCCCTTTTGTCATTGTATAGCTTCCCACTTTTTCTTCTGAGGGCATGATGAGTGAGGAGCAACAAGACTGGCCTGCTTTCCTAGGACTACATTCAGAAAGAGTATTTTGCTTTTTAGGTCATACAGATTTGAATGAAGATAGTGAAGTCAAGATAAGGTAGAAGATTTTTAACTCCAGAATTCTGAGCTTGGAAGCGTGAGAACTTTCTGTTTTATTAATATATACAACTAGTAGATGAATATATTTCAGATTCCTTTAGGGAATAAGAGGCAGTATTTCCTTGCTAGTAACGCATGGCTGAATCTATGCTATTTACTTTGAAATAAAATTACCACACTGTTTTTTTTCTGCAATGTTGAGAAGATGGGACATAGAAGATCAAGGGATGCTGTGGTACTTGGGAATATAACAGAGTCGAGTGTGCTTAAATGGGAAGGTTATAGCCTGTCTTGAAGTTCAGCTGCATCATCTACTTCTGATGAAATTCTTATCAAATTGATGTCTCTAGCAATAAAGCTGCTGCTTTCAGAGGTTGGTGTCTGCATAAGTGTATGCTTTTTCCTTGGTGAGAAAGGAGAATATTGACCAAGTTTAAGTAATGGTGGTCATCCTACCTGAAAGATAACTGAGCCCTCAGATGAATTTCCACATTAATTAGGGGATTTACAAAAGGGCTGAAGGTGAGGAGATAGATTCTGTAAACTGAAATAGCAAGTACCAGCACTAACAAGCAAGACTGTTGTTAAATAGTTAATAACAGATGGCTGAACTTCTGATGCAAATGATCAGCCAGAACAAGAGAAGTTCTCTGCATCCTGACCCAGGGACTCCTCACTGCTGCCATGGCAACTGACACTTTTTTTTTTTCTCTCCAGTTTTAGCAAAGTTTATGAAACTGAAGATAACTTGTTGGTTTTACAACTTCAAAATTTTAAAAGGCAAAGCAGACCAGCTGGAGGAGGCGAAAATGTAAACCAAGAGAACGTGGATATGAATTCCTAGAGGCCTCACGTATTTTAGTTCCTGTCAGATCTTTCTAAAAGATGTCTGAAGTACTATATACTTTAAAATGGCTGGCAGTTAAAGCATTACTTTAAATACAGAAGTTTATAATATAAGCAGATCTATCTGAATCCTTTTCATTTCCCTTAACATGAAAATTACCTGCTGCCATTCGAGTAGTGTTGCAAGGGGGAAAAGGAGGAGGTCGGAAGCTCTGTGTATTTGGCCTGGAGGTCACAGAGGAGCAAGGAAGAGCCTGTGTAGCTCGTGGGGTGGACGTGGCCTTTCATCTGACTTGTGCGTGCAGCTGGGTGTTTATCCTCCTCAGTGGGACCAGGGAATGTGGCCGTAAGATAGTGGAGGCCTGTAGTGAGGGCCACAGAGGGGGCTGAAGCTGGTTGCCACTGGCCAGGGTAGGACCTTCTCTGCCCCTTTGGTGCTGTTGCTAAAGACTGTTCTGGAGAAATACTGCTCCAGCCCTCCTTCGTCTGTGCTCTTTTTGCTGTTTGGGTGCTGGGAGGACCCCGAGTGTTATCTTTATTATTTTGATAGCCAAGTTACCCTACAGTTCCTGTACCTGCTATAGTTAAATTCAAGGTGGAAGGTTCAATATCTCTTTTTAGGTAGGACACCTGAAGGAGTGTTCATGTAGACGAACCTTTGTGAGGGAAGTGCTTCTGAGGTGGCTTTTGATCTGCTTCCCGGGGACAGCTGTGAACCAGACCTGTGTATGTTACTGAATGCAGGTCACTTCTCATAAAGTGTAAACAACCTGTTGTAAGTCTGTTTTATCGATGCTGTTAAGAACACACAGTTCCTTCAGCTCTTGCTGGTTTTGAGAGGCGCATCTATGCCTGCGGGTCTTGCACCACTACAGTGGCTGCTTTACAGAATCAGGTCTGTCCTTCATGTAGATGTGTACCAAGCTGTTGTATTCTCAGACTGTATTTCCAGAGTGTATCATATCGCTGTGCTTGATTATCTAGAGGGATCAAGGAATTCTTCAGCCTCCAGGTGTATAACTTGGTCATAATACTACTTCTAAAGGGAAGGGAGGCAAATTCCTGGAGTTCTTACTTGAAGATTATTATTTGTTATTTGTAATACAAGTAAAGAAGCACATCCAGGTATCACATCTTGCTGGGTATTATACAGGCATGGAACAAAAGACTGTCCTCACCTCAGACCTTATGCAAGTATCAGACACAAAATCAATGACTTCTAACAGAGGGTTGTAAGGAAACAAAGGGATAATACTGATGAGACAGATAAACTGTGCTCCTAGGTACAGGCTAACAAGGTACAGGTTAACAAGCCTTTATCACGTAACAGAGAGGCTGGAAAACAGAGAGGCTGGAAAGCAGGGTCGTTTTGCATCGAGTGTATTCTTCCCTGCTATAGGACAACACAGGGAGGAGGAAGTGCAAGTAATTAAAGCAATCAGAGGCTAATTGGAAGCTTAGTGCAATAGTGAGTGGGAGACAACAGGAATGGTGGCAAGCCATGGATAATCTTGAAAGTGTTTTGCTTTTTAAAAAAGTTAACTTGTTTGTTATGAAAGATGGTGTTTTGAGAGGCAAAAAAAAACCCTACAGGAAAATACGGTTTCCTGTCGGACACTGACCAGACGTACCTTCCTCACGAGGCTGGATGCTGATGCGGCATAATCTTTTCTGTCTCTCTCACGCTCATTTTTGGTGATGAATTCCATGAGCAATCCTGCAGGCACCGCTGGCATCTCCCCCAGCAGGCAGATAAGGCGCTGCCATCTGTTAGCCGAAGCCCAAGTGGCGTTCATGTGGGATGTGACTGGCTCAGAGGTCCCCACTGGCAGGGCATGTTTCCAGCTTCGCAGCCTGGACTGTGAAGAATTTATCTCTGAGGAAAATCTTGGGACTTCGGACTGTGTTTTTCCATAGTCAAGAGTAAAACCATTGCATGCTGAAAGCAATTCTCTTTCTTAAATGCTATTTCCTAGGGATCCAGCCTGGCAATAAGGGTGTAGTGAACACAATTTGCATGATTTTCTGGGGATGAAGAGGGCAGGTTGCTTGTTGTCTGCATTCCAATGCCAGATTCTGGTCCTTTCAAGATCAGCCACTAATTCAGATGGTAAGAATAAAATGTTCTGTGCTAAGAATATCTCAGATATGTTTTTTAATTAGTTCTTGAAGATAAGTGATTGCAAAACCCAGCTGTTTACAGTAATAACCCATGTAGTCATATATTTCTAAATGTAAACTTAAAATCTTTTTGACTATACCCTTATACACTTCTTTCTTATCACTTAAAAAAAAGATCCCCTTCCTCCAACAAAATTATGCATTGTTGTCACTTGATAGTAATGAAACTTGTTTTCTTTGATTTCTAAAAAAAAAAATAAAAAATCTCCGTACAATCTTTTTGGTAACTGAGAGGGTTGACAAAACACAGTATGGCTGTCAGGCACTTGGATTCTGTAATGTTTGCAGGGGCTTTTTTTCTTTCTTTCTTTTTTTTTTTTTAATTGCTTGATGCTCAAATTGAGCATTCCAAATAATTTATTAAATCTATTAAAACTGGCAGGTAGGTAAATCCTTAATGTTGCCTGAACTATGCTAGTAGATGATGTGTAGCAGATAGTGACTTTTTGGTATTTCTGAGCTGAAGGCAGCTTGGAGCAACTTTTTGTAAAAGAAAGTAATTTTGACATCTTCTGATTTAAGTGTCCTTGAATATTTACTTTGGACATTAATTTTTTTTTTCTGCTGGTCTGAAATTCAACTTTCTTTTTCCCTGCTGTGTGCTTTTGATTAAATATCTGTTTGCAAGTTATCAGGGAAGAACTAAAGCGGGGCTTTATTTGTGTATCTGTCTTAGCTTATGTCAGCTTAGCTTTGCACAGAATACAAAAGAGGCTGTGGAGGGCCTTGAGCTTTGACTAGATAAAAACCTTGTTCTTCATACGCTGCTAGTGTACACTATTTTTAGTGTAGTCTTTTGTTTTTCCTAATAATTTATTGCTCTGTCTCTTGACTCACAGGTCACCTGATTTTAGAGCATGCAAGCGTAGAGTCTGGATCCTTTATTTTTCTGTAAACTGCTGGTTTATCTTGAGGAGCAGAATGGTGCTGCTGCTGGTGAGATTGGGCTGGAAGTGGTTGCTGAGGGGTGAGCCCTGTCCCTTCGGTTCTCTGGAAAGTATGTTCTAAGAATACACAGTACAGGGTGTTACAAAACACACGTGCAACCAATAAACTTGGAGCAGAGGCCAGGGATGATGGGTGACTCGAGGTCAGTGCTGTGCAGGGAGACTATTGCCTGCTGGCCCTCACCGTGCCTGTCTTTGCTCCGTGCCAGCAACGGCGCAGTCATCCATGAACTCACTTTTTCCCTTGAAGGGAGAATTGTTTTGAACAGATATGTTATGAATACACCACTATTATTCTTGCTCTAGTAGTGTTAATTTTGGCACTTTGTGTGGGTGTCTTGCATCTAGGATTGTTATAAACTTGTTTTGTTCCATGAGGTGCCCAGTGGCTGGATGTTTCTGGTAGCTTTCAAGGCTGCAATGCAAGCCTGCCTCAATGGTTGAATGAAGGGGAGAGGGAAAGCAGACACTTATTTTGTAAGCAAACAAGTGTGTTACTTGAAATTTCAGTGTTCAGGTGGCCCCGGTTTTTGAAAAGGTACATTCCAAGATGCGTGTATGTTTGGAGGGAAAACCTAACAAGGTCTAAATGCTCCAGAATTTCATTGGTCTGATTGTGTTTTAAAAATCTTAAAGTAAATCTGAACTGTAACAAGCTAAATGTCACTCAGCTAGATCCTGGCAATTCTTCAAATTATGTGAAAACAAAGAGGAACAAAGCCTGCATCCATCAAGCTATTCAGAACTTGCACAGATGAAATAGGTCTAGACATGTAAAATGACTATTCTGATGGTTTGGGTTAAACAAAAAGTTCATTACTGCCTAGATAG
Source organism: Falco punctatus (assembly GCF_963210335.1). Lineage (NCBI taxonomy): Eukaryota > Metazoa > Chordata > Aves > Falconiformes > Falconidae > Falco > Falco punctatus. The sequence continues at coordinate 56,315,978 of NC_137587.1, forward strand.
TTGCAGATTTTTTAATTCCTAGCCCATGAGGTGTCTTCAGCCTCATGGAAAACTGCACAGTCTGTCATCTTCTCCAGGATTTAAAAATAAAGCAAAATAAACTTCAGCTATCTGGATCTTGGGTTGTCTGAAACAGGGATATCAGCAGACCTGGGGTAACAGTGCTGGCATTCTCAGACCTTTCTGCTGATTCATAACATTGTAGTTTTTATAACTTCCTCTAAGACAACAGAATATTGGAAATTGAGTGTTGTGCACCCCTGAGGTGGAGGAGCTGCTTTTTGAGTGGATGAAGGGCTTATCGCTGTGCTGGTGAGTTGCTGACGGCACCTCTTTAGCACTGTCACTGAATTTGTAATGCTAGTAACGAAACCAAAACTTTTTGAAAATGTGTCACTTCTAGATGAGGATCAAAAGTCTTGCCCCTGAAGAAAGAACATACGAATCATGCATGTGGGAGGCCTCAGGTTTTTTAATAGTCTTAATAGTGTAGATTACAGTCACCAAGAAGTGGACTAGGTCATCGATGGTTTTGTTTTCCCAAAACATCTAGACTTATGCTCACCCCCATCTCACAGCCTTCTCTGGCTTTACTGTTATTTTGGGTTTTTCTGGTTACCACAGTAAAACTGAGAAACTGCAGTATCTATTAAAAATAGATACTGATAGGTAGCTTTGAGGAGATTTTCAACGTGAGAAGTTCCTCAGCAGTCTTTACAAACAGTTGTATCTTTCTGTACATTGAAGAAAAGATATTTTTCAAGAGATTAAAAGCAGGGAGGAGTTACCAGGGATGTCTGATTTGTGCAAGTTCAAATTAACTGAAGTCAGTAGTTCCTGACTTCAGAGTCTGAAGATTGTGGCTATCAAAAAACATCAGCTGGGCTTGTTGGCACCTTATCATAGTGCGAAGATGATTTTGGCTACTAGTTACTGTGTGTTTCAGACTGTGGAAGGCCAAGTGCTTTAGTAACTTCGCGTGCTTTGACAACAACATTGCGTTGAAGGCTGAGTGCTTAGTGAAGGGTTTCTGTAATGTGCGATCCCATAAGTCAACATGGTACTTCTCCAGGGGGTTTCCCTGACTCCAGCGGCTGTGGCATCCCTGCTGATTCCACCCAAAAGTGAGTCAGTGCTTTCACATTGTACTTTTTATGTTCACTCTGGTTTATTTTCAAGAACTCTGACTGCAGTCTGAAGCAAATGGGATATCTAACGGTTCTTTGTCTTGCAGTGGTTTTAGGGATTATAAACCAAAGTGGAACCTGTGCTTACACACACTGTGGCTGGCCTTCCCCAGCAGGAGTTTTGTGTGCTCCCATTATTACAGTTTTGTTCAGGCTCTTAATGACTCTTAACTCAAAATGTTTTTGAAAGCTGAAGGCTGCTAGATACTTCTTTTCTAAGGAGGAATGTAGTTTTATTGGTACTATCACAAGAACACTTGAAAATACATTGTCAAAACTTTCTAAGCACAATAAATATTTAAGATGATGAGATAAAGCGTGAAATACTCCTAGCAGATTTAAGTTTTGGTGTTGGTGAGGAAATTAAAAAAAAAACCCACAACATTTTTTTAAGTGCAACCCTACATCACTGTACTGTTCCCAAAGATACTTGAGTATATTGTGAAGATGATAAGCTATGGAGGAATGAACTGAGTAACACTTTAGCAGAAATCTGGTCGGCACAAGATGCAAACATATTGTGTTCTAAGTAGAGGGCAGGCGCTCTCTGGCAGTTCTCAGAAGCACTGAAATACCTACTGTAGAATTTTTAAGCAGTCCCATGCTGTTTTCCAGTAACATCTGAGAATGATTTATTATCACAAATTACCACTTTCCATCTTTAAACCAATCTCTGTATAAAATATTGCAGAAGTCTGCAAATAGTTTAATCTTTGTCAAGCTGGATTGTTAAACAAATTAAAGAGGAAACTTACGTCTGTCATCCTGAATTGTATTGTGTTTAACGCCTCAAATTATCTGGCATGCGTTTTTATTTATGTATTATAAAAACGCTATCACAGCTGGAATTTAATGCAGAGCTGCTGTCAACCTGTTTAATGGGAGGGATATCTTGGCTTCCAAATGGAGTTAGACTTCTCAGTACTCAATTGCTGCAACTGTCATGGATGATAGGCCTTCAGAAAGAGATGAGGCTTAGCCATATATATGTGCTTTTTCATTGTTAATTCACGTTGAGCTTCCTTTGAAAAGAAAGCAACAGCTATGGAGCCACTGCAGTATGACGTTTACAGCTAGCATAAAGTGAGTAAACTGATGAAAGCTTTCCGTCTGGGAGTCTCCAGCCATGTAGTTGCTGCTGAGCTGGTTCTTGAATTAGCGAGTAACTATAGTGAAGATGGTCATCAGCTGTCATCATCCTCATCTCCAAACAAAGTTTGGGGAAGCCTTGATGAAAGATGAAACAGTTGTCATCATCTACGTCAGTGAAAGAAGCGTGAAAAAAATAATGGTTGTGTATATATCTAGAAATCTCATATTAGAAAAATCTGTATATTGATATAAAAGGTCTTAATTGTTTTTCCAGAAGATACTTTAGGAAGAAATGTTCACGTATTCTGTAAGCTTAAGTGCGCTCTGTTTTCTGTTCTAGGGTGACACACGGCTCCTTCAGCTGGCCAAACCAAGCATGTTGGACGCGGTTTCACATTATGGTAGCGGTGACTGTGAAGGTAGCCTAGGTCTGATCTCCACATTGCCCTTGTTTCCTCCTGTGAACTAGGGTGGGATTGAAAACAGGAGCATTTCAGTAATGGGTTTTCAATATAATTCTGCAAAATTTGTATCAGCCTATTTACGAGGGTGGTAAATCACTGTATTGATGGTGAGAGTGAAGGCTTGATATAGACCCTTTATTCCCTTCCAACTGCAGCAGAGTGTCCATTCTAACCTTAGTGGCACATAGTACTTACAGGAGATGTTTTCTCCTAATTGTTTTCTTTTATGAACCAGCAGAAATACCTGAAAAAATAGTTTTGAATTGCAGAATTAGAAATCCTATTGCTTTGTCAGGTTTTTTAAGTGGTGGTTGTTTTTTTTTTTTTTTTTTTTTGTTCAGGTACACTTATTGAATCACACAGTTTGTTCTAACATAATCTAATTTAGGCAGAGCATCAGCTAATCAAGGGGAAAATGTAAAAAGCTAGAGAAGAATGAATGGAAACCTCAGAAATTGCTTAGTCTGCTCCTGGTAGGCATGTTTGTTTCATTATATTATAACATCAGAGTGTTTTGTGTAGTCACATTTAACGAAATTACAATCTAGGAAACTGTAATGTAAAGGAAAACAAATGAATGTGTGCTTAAGTAAGGGCATTAGCTGAGACAAGTCCTCTTTGCTTTCAGTACCTGTCCAGTTATAGCATGTCGGTGGAAGTAGCGTCTTTTGTAACCTGTTCTGTAGACAAGTAAGTTTAAGGATCAGCAAAAAGTGCATGTTCTGTTCCTCCAACTGACTTATATTTAAAATGCTAAAGATTGCAGCACTGATAATCTTCCAGCTTTACACTGACATTTCAGCACTTATTTACCCATGTCAGGATACAGTGGAACAACCGTATTTTAGAATATACGAGTTCTCTTGCAACTGTTGGTGAACTGTGGTTTGAAACGAGCCTCAAACTTCACATTTTCAGCTACTGCTTTCCTTCTGAATACAGACAATGAAATCATAATGATCAACCCTGCTTCACAATTTGTGATTTTCTTGTGGAGCTATAAACAAATCAGCTTACATCGTTTGTTCATAAGTATTCATTTTCTTTGTCCAGTTAAGAGAAAATAAAACCAGTTTCCCTGATCAAAGTGCAAATATTGGATCTAGAATTTGGTTTAATGCCAAAAAATCAAAAGAAGCAGGTCACGCTGTTGTTGCTTAGGTAAAAATAGAAAGCTACAGTTGGAAGAAAAGTGACTCACTAAGCAGTATGGTGATGGCAAAATAGGATGTCAGCCAAAATGCAGGAAGCAAGATGGGAACACCCAGATCAGTTTAACAGTCTGTATTTTACACTCCCAAAGAGTGGTAGTTTCAAAGATTACTGCAGGAAATTTAAGCTTTAAATGAATGTAACTGGATTGTATTTCTACCCTTACTAAGCTGTTTGAATGTGGGTAAGTTTTAGTAAAATGTGAATTGTATATTTTTGGGGTTTTTTTTTGTGTTTGTTTTTAGTTTGTTGGCTTTTTCCTCCAGTCCAACTGTAAGACAATCCCTTTTCGGTAACTTTATTTACAGTAAGGCTGCCTGGAGGTTAGCTCTGGATGATGTGAGAGGTGTCCAGCAGCAGCACGCGGTAGATAGACAGTGGTACACACGTACCAAGGGAGTTACTGCAGCACTGCAGTCTGGAGTGGAGCTGATGGCACTGATTGGAGCTGATTGATTTTTATTGCTCTGGAGCAACTTCAACTGCCGTGTAGCTGTGTCCTGATTTTTAAAAATCCCCCTGTACTTATAAGATGGTGTGCTTTGTTTTGCTTTTCTAATTATAAACCGGTGTAACAACACAAAAGGAAGTGGATTTCTTCCTATTCTCATACACAAAACCAAGCAGATCCAGCAATTTTATTACGGCAGGTATGCATTGATCCTAGTGTTGGGTTCCTGTGCTGCCATTGCTTGCCTGCAGCTGAACTGCTTTGATGATCAGGTAGTGGTTCAGTTTGGTACCCTGGAAAAAGGAAGGAGACAGCAAGAGTGGGATGAAGTACTGTGCTGCTCTCATGTTTTCATAATGGCTGTCCCCGAGCTCAGAGCTCTTGAGCCCTAAGAATCTAAGACAGCAGTCAATGTGGGGGGCAAAAATCTGTATAGGGGTATTCCTAAGATAAGGTGAGTCACCAGTTCATTGCATTTGCTTGAATTTAAGTGAACTTAACTAATAGTTCATTTCATGAAGCAAGTAGACCATCTCATGACTTTTTAAACTCTTAATATTTCAAGGCTTTTGAAGCGTGTGACTTCAGATATAATTACAGGTTTGTAATACGCAAACACAACACGACTGCTCATTCAGAGAATCATGAATTTGGGGGGTTCAAGGGCAACTTTCTTTTGAAGTGAAGCACAAGGTGGAATTAGTTAGCTGAAGCATCCGTAGGTGTTTCTAATTCCAGGAGAGAAGCTGTTAGTCAAATGTTTACATTGTGTTTCATTTCCTTTACAGTAGTTTCTTGAATCCCTGCCTTTTAAAATACGGAACTACCTTTAACCTACTTTTTGGAATAGCAAGATAATAAAACTAATTCAGAGCTGACTGTTCTGGGGGAAGGGCTAGAGAGCTTTTGCTGTAACTTTTTAAATGTGGAGTGATGCCTTTGCTAGGAGGTGATGGGTTCTGAATGCTGACAGTGCAGCTGCTTTTTCTCCAGTGTACCTGACTTTCCTGCCATGGGACTCTTAGACTGAAGCATCTCCTTACGAACTGTCTGTACTAAGAGTTCAAAAAAATAAGATCCGAGTACTTAAGCAATATTTTTAGCCTTCCAAAAAAATTGTAGCAGATGAAGGAAGCAGAGGTGAGGTGGGCAACCATGCCATGATGCCCGCTGGACAGCTGGGGCAGGGCAGGAGCAGGGCTTGTGTCAGCTGGGAATTCAGGCAGCCAAGACCATGCCCTCCGTGTTCTGTTTAGTGTTTTGCTTGCTGGGTTTCAACTCTAAAAAGTGAAGTTGAAATCTGATTACTTAAAATCGGTGGCCTTCAAAATCCATTATGGATGCGTAAAGATTTTCCAGGGAAGGTTTGGACTGTTACCGAGCATATTTAAAGGCAATTAGCAGTTGTTTCATGGCTTCTCTAAGAAAATAGCTCTCCAGATCAGTGGAGGCCAGGACTAATGGATACTTCAAGCTGAACAAATTTGTCTGTCTTTGAAGAAGGGCACTTTACGAAAATGAGCTCTCCTCCTGAGAAAAAGAGGACAAGCTTGGTAGATAAATGTCTTTTCCAACCTAAACGATTCTATGATTCTATATTTGTGGTGTCCAGTGCAGTATGAAAGGTGCTAGGACACCAGAATAAGCGTGGACTGAGAGAGGTGACGTGGTGGCACTGTGGAGTGGTGACAGGAGGAGGGCAGGGGGCCGGAGGAGCTCTCCTGGGCTGTCCCCGGGCAGGACAGGGCAGCAGCTTGCAGCTGGATCTGCTGCTGGAACATAAGGGGTTTACGTGATACTCGGTGGCGTTTCCTGTCTAAGCCTAGAAAATAGATTAAATGCTCTTCTAATATACATATTTCAGGAAAACACTTTCTGTAATTACTACAGAAAATGCTGCGAAAGGAAAGGGAAGGGAGTTGGTCCACACATGTGACCTGGTTGGGAAAGGAGTCAGCTGGGCACAACTGGAGTAACTGAAGTGTTGGGAGAATCCTTGAGTTACAGTTAAGTGGATTTGTGACTCACTAGTACCACGTACCTAACTTCCGTAGGTGGTGTAGGATGTGAGCCAATTTAACTTTTTTGGGGTGAGGGTGACTTCTTTGCCTCAGTGATTGTGCACGGGGGAGGACGAGGATCTGAAGGCTTTCTTTGTGATGTTAGTTAAATGGGCTTTTCTCTTTGTCTATAAGGTGTAGAACATCAGTTCTGTTGAGGTTGGTATGTGCAGGAAGCAAAAGGAAGACAAAATGAGGTGCCTCCAGGTTTCAGTTCTCCGGTTTTGTATGTTTTGGTTTATGTGTAGTAGCTTCAAGTCTAAATTTATACTTGTCTCTTTTTCCCTTCTAGAGTAGTCTTGACATCTGCTGCTATCTCTTGTGACCACCTGGTCAATAAAATTTAGTTTCAATGTATTGATTAAAGGGCTGTAGTGCCTTGTTACTTTAATTCCTATGTACTTGTGTCAACTAACTGGTTTTTTTTTTACTATTTTAAGGGGAATAAACCCCAGATGCTGCTGGGATGCATATTTTATGCTATATGCCTGCATGTTCTGTTGCTAGACATGAAGCAGAATGATCATCATATTTGTATAGTTAGATTGTAGGATTGATGTTATTCTATGCACAATATATGCTGTATGTCTTAAACAGGGCTGATTCATAAACAAAAGCAAACAGTTACAGTGCGCGCACACAGAGTAAGACTTTCTTTAAACTAAACACTGAGTTTGCTGTTTCTATAAATGTCTTTCCACCCTTGCCCTCAATTACATCAACTTGCATCATCTGTGTCTGTTGTATAGGAACAATTACCAGGCTCCTTAATATTTATAGGGTTTTTTACTTTATGAAAAGTCTTAGAAGTTGCTAAATGATATGGAAATATAGTGGAGCTAAAAAAAGTCAGTATGCCACATAAACTTCGTAGGAAAACATACTTCTCAACACCCATGGCTATTTGTGCTGTAATTTTTGTTTTTTTTAAAGTTCAGATCAAATACCTCGTTTGTAACGTTGCTGACGTAATTTTCAAGTGTTGGCCCTGCCTTTGTAATGCTGCTAGAAAACAGTAGCATCTTCTAGTTCAATACTTGCTGTTTATCATCCTTTAATAAGATGCAGTTTTGATTTTGAAACAACATTGTGTTTTTGTAACTGCAGCCAATACGAATGTGTGTCTCTAGCTAGTTGGGTCTCTCCTTCATCCTTAAGGCAAGAAACTGGTTGCTTCTGAAATAATAGGTCTGATACAGGAACAGAGGCAGTGTTTGCAAATTTAACTTAAAAGTAAGTTTCATCTGTTTACATTAAGTAATATGTATGTATTCTGACTCTTGAGTAATGATTATCTCAGATTTATTTACCTTGCTTTATTCACTAGATCTTGCTTATTTACTGTATTCACTGGATCTCGCATTTGGACATGTTTAGACTATCTATGGCTTGTATGCAGATTTGTGATTTTTATCTGTAAAGATACTGAGCATTTTAATATATAAGCTTTGGTATCAGGGTGTTTTTAATGCAGAAAGTGGGTGGCTTTTTACCTGAATCTAACTAGTTCAGCATAAGCACTCAGGCCATCAGATTTACAATGAATTTGTGTCAAGTCCAGAAGGTTTTGATCAAAAATGCATGATTTTTGAAAAAGCCAAATAATGTCTGCTGTTTCCCATGGTAAGCTGCTAATGTTAATTGAAGGGCATGTCTATTTATTTTACTGTTACTTGCCATTTACAATTCTGTAGTGTAAATGGTGAGGTATTGCATCTTACTGTGCATGTTTCTGCTACAGTAAGACGTTTGGGATGGGATCTGTCTGCATAAACACCTGCATGTCTTAAGCTCTTTAATTTTTTTTCTTTAAAATGATAGATGTCTCTACATATTTTAACTAAGCGGAATTCCTCTTACACATTTTCTTAAGGATGAATTCCCGTTCTGTTTAGTCTGCTAAGCATGAGGCAATTCTTGTTTAAATTAATATCACTCCTGCTGAACACTTCTTAATTTTTTGGAACTTCTGTGTCAGAGTAGGAAAAATACTCCAGTAGTGATCCTTCCTGGTGTGGATTTCTTAGCATTACCGTGGCCTTTAGATGTACAATGATGAGCATGGTGCTTGCGCTAGCAGGAAGATAATGCTGCAGTTGTTTGGGGGTTTTGGGTTTTTTTGTCAGCTGTAATACCCAAATCCTTTTCGGAGCCTTTCCAAATCCTGTTTCCCGAAGTATGACTTGCCTATTGTTCACCTGACTTTTAGCTGGGGGGGGAAGGGGGGAAAAAATGTGCAGGTGCCTAATTTGGTAGTGATATGAGTCACCTACAAAAGTATCTTGTCCTCTCTGTTATTTACCATTCCTTTAATCCTTCGTGCACTCTTTATTAGTCATTTTCTGCCATCCGTCAGATGAATGACCATTTTAACTCATGCTGAATGATTTAATGTATTGTTCATGTGCCATATGGGGTCCTCCAGGGTAACTCATCTATCCTCTGGATTTTCTTCTGCCTGAGGGCAGGTGGTGGCCTGATGAATTGTCCTGGCAGCATCCTGTTCTTCCAGGGCCCGCCGTCCCTTCCTGGTCGGGGTGCTCCCGGGGTAGGGGCAGGCAGCTGGCAGGGGTGGCTGTTTTGGAAGGGCCCCTTCCCTGCTCCCTCCTGGATGGTGGAGCCATGGGACTTGTGCAGGTTGTGGTAGTCCAGTGTAGTACGCACAGATGCGTGCATGCAGATGTGGTGTGTGGCCATGTGTGCCACGGACAGGTGTGGGTGCATGGTGGGGAGAGGCTCCCAGTTATAGCCCATCCCTGTCACCCAAAGAAGCTTTGTAAGTGCATCCCTTTAAAAAGGGGGAAAAGAGTCAGTGAAGGTGAGGACTCCTGTGCAATGAACAGAGTTCCCTGGCAGTGGGCTGGCTTCTCTTATTTGCCTTATGTCGTTCCCTCAAAATAGGCTGGAAGCCCTGGGGTCCGTGCGATACAAGCCTGGGCTAGGCAAACATGTACATGCAGAAGCTAGTTTTACACACTTTACAATTTGCATAATGCAGGTAATTGCACATTTAATTGGAGCTTTTGTTTCATGCATCCCTTCTTGTACTGATCTCTCAGGTCTGTCTTGCTATGTTTGCCAAATGCTCTGCTATTACGGAATGAAGAAAAAAAAAAAGACTGCTGAATTCTTTCTTTTTTTCCAAGTTGAAAATTATTTTATGCATGGTAATCAAAAGATAAATAGAAATTAACTGTATCCCTGTGGCTATTTTGTTTTGGTAGATGACATAGGACACTTAAGCTAGAATTGTGAAGATGTCATGTGCTTTAGTTCCCCTAAAGCATTAAAATAAAGAATCTCAGCAGCCTTGCCTCTACCTGCTTTTCTTTGCTGCTCTTAAAATAGACTTTGAAGTGAATATGTTTTAGCTTTCTCAGAAAAGAGATTTTTCTGTAACCACTTCGGTAACTAAATCATTTTGATACTTAAGCGTTACCAAGCAGAGAGGGGAATGACACAGTCTGGTTGTACTTGTCTCTGTTTGAATGATGTGTGACATCCTCGTGATGAGGGAGGAGGAGGACAAGGGTGCCTTACAAAACACGATAAAATCAGAGGACTGGTGCATCCTACCTCTGCAGGAATCAAGTGTGTTTGGGTAATTCATGAAGAGCAATGCCAGCTGCTGCTTTGTCTATGGAGACTTGTTGAGTTTTAATTCTTTGCACAAGTATAGACTGGCCATGGTACAAAACAATAAGTACTCTGTATGTTCCTTGGGAACCTTCCCTATGTGTTAATGGTAGCTAAAAATGGACTTCTCAAGTAAGCCTTTCCTCTCAGCAGGAGTGCCTCACAATACAAATCTTAAGAACATTGTGTCCCACTTTTTCTAATAGAAGTAAACCTTTCCTTTTTTTCTTATTCAATTTTTAATGTATTTGATGATGTACCGTGGCTTCTCTTTATCTGTCACATGATACTAATGATGCCAAGTCATACTGCCATCAGACGTCTCCCACTAGAGTCCAGGAAACTTGTTTTCTTCCAGAGAAGCTGTGATTCAGCTGTGGTTCACAACACAAACATGTTTCTTGGCTTCACTGAAATCTGGTGCATTGACCAGTTACTACACGAAGCTTTCTTTAGAGTATCTTTGATTTCATCTGCTTGTAGTGACAACGTTGTGAGGTGAGGAAAGCTGGTACAGTAACTTGGGCTTTATGGGGGGTGCAGCCAGACTGATAGAAAGATCCATTTCGCGTATCTCTTGTTTTAAGTGTAAATTGAAACAAAACGTGGGGTCAGACAGCAGTTGTAAGCTTGTTATATAAAGCAGATGTAATTATTTTTTCTCCTTTTGAAATGACAGATACTTTGGATGAATACTTTGAGTATGAAGCTGAGGAGTTCCTGGTCTCCTTGGCCTTGTTGATCACCGAAGGTCGAACGCCTGAGTATTCGATCAAGGGCAGAACAGAGGGCTTTCACTGCCCACCGGCACAATCAAGTCAGCCGCCAACAACTAAGCATGAATGCAGCGACAAACTGGCTCAGGTAAGATGGTACCCATGTTGTTTTAAGTGTGTTGGTGCACATCCTTGCAACTGTGATTAAAGTCAGCTGAGAACCCCGTGGCAGATTCACAGTTAAGCATGAATAGCAATTTATTTCTGTCAGTCCTGCATTCAAATTAGTATGTAATTCAGTATTGTACTAATAATAGATACATCCTTAAAATGAGAGATCATTAAGCCTTTTATCCTTCAACATGAAATTCTGCATGACTACCTGAATGCAGTACCTATTTGAGTCTTTATTATGCAAATGGAGAGTGCTATACTTAGCATTCTTGGTCTCGGGTTTCGTTTTTGGTTTAGTGTTTTTTTTAAAAAATCTAGGCTAACTTGCTGAACTTCTTGCTTTTCCAGGTTTTCTTGAAAAGTTAGTGGTCCAAAAACCACAAGTACATCAAATCTAGCCCATCTGGGAGTAAGGCTGGAGAATCCCATCTCAAGTAGAAGTTCCTAAGTGCTGTGTGAATTTAAGTTATTATTCATACAGAAATTAGCCCATTCCAAGACACAGAATTTACAAAGATACCGCTTGAGTGTGTCTATCCAAGAGGATGACTTGAGAGTGGTACAAAGTAGCAAAGTATAGTGCTCATTTATGAGCTCATTTAACTTTCTACAGAAGCTGCTCAAATGGCAGCCATAAAGAATTTGTTAATTATTTTTCATTTAATAGCTCTGGAATCTTATCTCTGATTTGGTGAAACCTAGTTTACAGAATTTGACCCTTACCCTTTTCCAGTACTTTGGAACATGCTTTTAAGGTAGATTTAAATCTGGCTAGGATTTTTATGGCTTGCTTGTGTTGACATTTTTTCTTTCCCACAGTGTCGTCAAGCCAGGCGAACCAGATCTGAGGTTATGCTACTGTGGAAGAACAATATTCCAGTCATGGTAGAAGTGATGCTACTGCCAGACTGTTGCTATAGCGATGAAGGGCCCACCACCGAGGGGAATGATTTAAATGATCCTGCAATCAAACAAGATGCATTGCTGTTAGAAAGGTGGATTTTGGAGCCAGTTCCTCGACAGTAAGTTGGATGTTAGGGTTAGCTGATAGTTGCGGGAATCTTGTCATATTAAAGTCCTTGAAGTAACCAGTTAGTGGTTTTGAACTGGCCCATTGCCTTGGGGACTGATTTAAGAAAACCACTATTTGCCAGTGAAATTGAAGCATCTTTTAATCTTAGTCCTCTACTCATAGTTTCTGCAGTGAACATGGAACAATGCAGAGTATGAAATGCTCCTAGCTGAAAATGGTCATTTTTACACGTTATTTATGTTAAATTGTGTAAATTATGTGGATAAAACCAAATCAGGCTCTGTAATCGTTGAAATGTTTGAGGAGTTTGTTTTGCTTGATTGAGCTGTGCTTTATTTTCAGAACGAGGATTTGATAATGTCCTAGTTTTAGTTCTAACCGTTCTCTGTGTATATTCTTACCAACACCCATGTGTTTCTCTTAATACATTTTAGGAGTGGAGATCGATTTATTGAAGAGAAGACCCTTTTATTGGCTGTTCGCTCTTTTGTTTTCTTCTCTCAGCTAAGTGCGTGGCTGAGCGTTTCACATGGTGCTGTTCCCCGAAACATTCTGTACAGGTGCGTCTGGGGTGGAAAAACCCCTCGTTTGTTCTTTGTAGGTTGTTTCAACTTGTCTTAAAACCTTTTTCCCTTCTGTTTTTCTGTGCTCTCAGAAAGTGCCATGCTGTTGGCCTAGTGCTCTGACAGTTGTAGGATCCATATACTTCACAAAGTACAGCAGTTGCTGGTGTCGCTAGTGCTTTTTCTTAGACATTTGTTATGAAGTAGATAATTAAGACTCTTCACTTAAATGTTTCTGTAAATGCCCTTCTGTATTGTTTCAGGGTGAGCGCTGCAGATGTGGACTTGCAATGGACATTCTCCCAGACACCGACTGAGCATGTCTTTCCTGTTCCTAATGTTTCTCACAATGTGGCCTTGAGAGTCAGCGTCCAGTCCTTGCCCAGACAATCGAATTACCCGGTTTTGACCTGTAGTATTCACACGAACCTTAGCTTTTACGAAAAGCGAATGCAAGAGCGTAAGTTACATCAGCGCGGCGATTCCAGTGTGGCACAGCAATGCAGTACCTCCAGTCCGCAGCGCTTCTGTGGGAAACAGACATGGACAATGACACCTGAAGGCCTACTTAATGGAAAAAAGACAACTGAATTTACTACATCTATCAGAAATTTAAAACTTTATCCATCTACCGGACTTGGATCTGACTTTGGGGCGTCACAGCCTAAAGTTCAGGGCTATAATGCTACAGCGGACAATAAGACAAAATCTCGTGAAACACCTGTGAGAACTTTTAAATCCTTTTCTCTAGTTGATTCCCGTGGTTCAAATAGTCACTGCGCTCACCAGCCCACAGGAGAAACCAATCCTTTGATAGGCTCTTTACTTCAAGAGCGACAAGAGGTCATCGCGAGGATTGCTCAGCACTTGATTCACTGTGATCCGGCTACTTCACCGGTTGTTGCTGGACGCCCGTTCAACATACATGAGAACGGCTCAGCTACACCAAAAGCTTTTCGGAGTACTTACGAAGATGAAAACTTGCCAAGGAAAGGCAAGGAAGCCTCCCCAGTTTCTGTTGCCAGCTTAGACAATGCAGTACAAGAAGATGGTGGTGAAGGCAAAACGAGAGCGGTACCAGAGATCAGTCTGCTCGATGCCCGTGTTCCAGTGAACCACTGTGGCCGTCAGTCGGCAGGAGAGAGTAATCCCCTAATCGATTCTCTGCTCCAGGAGCGGCAGGAGGTGATAGCAAGGATTGCCCAACACTTGATTCATTGTGATCCAGCTACTTCTCATGTCACTGGACGTCCATTCAAAGTGCATGAGACTAGCCCCGTTACTTCCAAAGTTTTCCGAAGTACATATGAAGGTGAAAATTTGCTGAAGAAAGGCAAGGAATCATCTTCTGTTTCTTTTGCTAGATCTGATTTTTCTTTGTTAGAAGACAGCAGTAAATCAAGGATGAAGACACCTGATACTCCAGTCAGTCCTTCTAGGTTTGATGGAGAATTGAAGGCTTCTCTGAAACTCCAAGCAAGAAGAAAATTGGTTTTAGCAAAACCCAGTGAAGCTGTCCGAAATGCATTTCATCAAACTTCAAATAAAACTTCTCATGCATTTACTAACATTCATACATCATCATCATGTGTTAAAGAAAATAAATCTGAATTGCCAGATAAATTGGAAATGATAAGTTCTGGTTATGCACAGAAAGACCAGATAACCAACAGAATTAAACAGTGTTCAAATTTGAGCAGCATTGATGAACAGATTCGCACAAATAAACTAAAAGAAAGAACAGTTGTTAGTGAGAACAATGGCATAGACAGTTTTAACAATTTACAGGTAGATAAATGCAGAATACTTGAAGGTACAAAAAAAGCAACTGTGATGCAGGTATCTGACTCTTTGCACAAAAATGAGCTTAAGTGTTTAGATAAAGACTCAAAAAAACCAAATATTTATGAGCAAAATACTCAGCTTATTAGTATTGAAAATTATTTAAATAAAGACCATGACAGTTTCAAAAACAAAAGCAAACAAGATAAAACAAAAACTGCACACGATGAGAATGAGGACCCAATAAGCCTCGATTTCCAAAGCACTTGTCAGAAGAAACCTACAGAAGACTGCATAGTTAAGTGTGAGCGGCTGAAGAACCCAGATGTACAGGTAAATACACAGAGGAAAAGATGAATTCTTAGCTGCTCTTAGATAGCTTGTGCTGTGTCTGCTAAGGACCAATATGAAGAGGAATTCAAGCCTGACTTTGTATGAAGCCGCGTGTTACTATTGTCTTCTTGGTCTGCAGTAACGTTTGGCTGGTAGTGCCTCCCCCATACCTTCTTAATTATAAATTTAACATTGAGGAGAACATTGTCTTATTCTGCTCACGGTGATAGCATTATGAAGGACAGTTTCCATAGGCAGTTAGGCACCCTGTCCCTTTATTCAGACACTGCTGTTTTTATATGGTATGTGATCTTTAGTGAGCAGTTTGTGTGATTGTAGGTTTGAGTCAAGGGGAATTTACACTGAAAGTTTCATAATATCCCGGTGTGATGCAGATCCACCTGGTTCAGAAGTCGTCTTTGTTAGAGCAAGCAAAGCGTTACTGTGGTAGGTCATTGAAATATCCCATTGATATCTTGAGTAAATTTATTTTGCTGACAGAGAGCACCATCTCTAAAACACACAAATATATGGCGGAAACATAATTTTCGATCCTTGGATGGAACTTCAACCAAGGCTTTTCATCCAAGAACTGGATTGCCTCTGCTTTCAAGTCCTGTAAGTTACTGTTGAAATTACAACTTACCTTTTGACTGACAAAGGAAGCATTTTGTTTAGTGTCTGTGTATGGTAAAAAATTTGCCAAATTACCTAGGTGGGGGGTGTGTGTGTTTACTTTCAGTGTCAGAGCGAATACTCTTGCAAGTGGACACTTGAGAGTTCACACTCAAATGAAATTGGACAATAATTTTGGAAACGAAAATATTAGAGCTAGTTGTTGAGATCCTGTCAAGGTTAACAAAAGGCGACATTAGAAAAATCTACGGCAAAAAAATGCTTTGATGCTATTTTAGAGCCACAAAAGAAAGCAGTTTGGAGATTAGTGTTTTAAGTTTAAGCTAATATGTTTTGTCACTTAAGAGGTTTTGTGTAAATTATTAATACCTGATTGCCTATTATTCCAAAGCTTTTGTTTCCGTGACCGGTTTGTACTGGATATTCTTCAGCAATCAGAGATGTCACTAAGTGAAACACAGATGCTGTGTAAGACAGAAAGACATTGGGGAATGTTACAGTTCTTGGTAGGTTGTTGGGAGTTTTAGAGAAAAAGGCAGTCACAGTAAAAACTACTGAAGTAGTGATGTTTTGTAATTAATAGGTGACGTGTTTTACTCTTCAGCGCTTGTAAAGGCCGTCATATTTTCGGGAAACTTGGATTGAAGTTGTTACAGCCTGTTTATTAGTAGCGCTCTGGACTGTTCCAAAGAGACATCAGCCTCTTGAATGAGCCTTTATTTAAGTACTTGCTGTTAATCAAAATTTACAGTCTTGTCATTAATAATTTTAGAATTTTCTTCACTAGGTTTAGAATGTATAGGAATTACTCTCTTCTGCTTTGTTTTTGTAATTTTGTAATGTAATGCAAATTCTTGGCAAACTTGTGCTCACTTGGCAAAATTGTCCTCGCTAGTGGTACAGTTTTCAAATTAGCATCTTCTTTGCCTCTTGAGGTTCCTCAAAGAAAAACGCAGTCTGGGTGCTTTGATCTGGATTCATCACTGCTGCAGTTGAAATGTTTGTCTGCAAGAAGGTATGTTTTATTTACCAGAATTGTTAAGAATTTTGGGGGAAACATAATGTATATACATACCTGTATGCAACAACAAAGCGTGTTGGCAAAGCCAAAAATTGGGTGCCTTTCAAAAAAACCCCCCCTTTTTTTTTTTTTTGAAATACGTATTGGCAGCCGAGTTGCCCCAGGAGTGTCCAGGTTAGCTCTGGGCCATAACCATGGTACGACAGCTGCTGCCGGCATGAACTCTGTCCTGTGCAGGGGTAGGTATGCTGTAAAAATACCCTTGAATTTTCAAAAAGAAAAGATAGTAATAGTTGATTCTTCTTCAAATCAGTGGGTTTTTTGTGTTATGTTTTGTTCGTGGTGTTGAACAGGTTAAACATTTTGCCTTAACTTGTTCAGAGCACTTAACGTTTAAAAGGGACCAACCATGACCTTTTATACATTAGTACAAACAAGATAAACAGCTTTTAGTAGGGTGGTTTGGTGTTCGAAACTTCATGGTGTGAGACAAAAATATCTGCGTACTAGAGAAAACAATCTGATACTTTGGTTCCTGCTAATGGAATTAATGAACAACCTAAATTCTTGTTGTCTTTATTTATCCCTTGTTAAATGAAAAAACTTTCAGAAGTTCTACATTACTAGAAAATGTTTTGCTAAAGCATTAGCAAGTGATGTTCAACTGTTACTTCTTTAGGACAACATTTTGTAATACAGTAAGTAAACGATTCTTTATAGAGCTGTTTATACCCAGAAAAAAAAGGCAAATGGTTTTATCCTTTATGTTTGTTCTTTTTTTTTTTTTTAATAGCCCACAACAATGTATAAACAGAGACAGTGATCCAGAGAGCCATGGGAAACCAATTCTAAGTTCTAGTGCTCCACCAGTAACAAGTCTTAGCCTTCTGGGAAACTTTGAGGTATTGCATATTCTCTAGAATTCTTGTGGGTATTTTTAGTATTCTACTGTACTGCTTTTGAAAGTGCATTACTGTGAATAATTCCAGCCTGATCACAATGTAAAAGTTCATAATTAAATTGAATAAAATTTGTTTTAATTTCCAGCTGAAAGGCACATTTCATGCCCCAGACATCATCTGTCTCAGATTCAGATACAATGAATTGCTTAGAACTTTTATTTCCCACTATGGTCAGGTTAGGAGGAGTTCTGTTAACATAAATGAGATTTAACAACCTGTAATTGTTCATGTTCATAACATACCTAGAAAAAAGGATTTACATTTTTGCTCTTAAAGTCTACTTAATGTGTCACAAAAGCGGTGTTAAATCAGTGTAGTAAACAGAATGTGTTTGAAGCATAGCCTCCAGCTTTTCACTTCACGTAGCTTATCAGCTATCAATAACTAATAGCTAGTGCATGAATGGATTGTGTTGTGCTCAATATTTGTGAAATATGGGGGTGAATATGTTGAGGAAAGTTACAGATTCTAGACTTATTTTTTCAGATAGTATATCTCAAGGAAAATCATGCATAGATCCTGCTGCAGTAAAATTCTCTGTGGGCATTTGCACCAGTTTGAGTGATGACTGGATTTGGATGATGCTTTCTCTTAAACCGTTGTCATCTTGCTGAATGTTCTGCTGTTCATCATGATTTTTGCTTCAGTGTTGATTTTTGACAGGTCACCTTACAAAAGACCCAAGTTCTTATATAAGTTTTCCTTGTTTGCTGCTTAGTTTTGCTGTATTTTATTTGAGGCTTTCCCAAATGAAGCTGTATGTGTTTTGTTTTTCAGGAATCTGTCCTGAATTTTCGCTTAGACCCGCTTGGTGTCGTGGAAGGTTTCACAGCAGAAGTGGGAGCAAGTGGAGTCTTTTGTCCCACGCACATGACTCTGCCAGTTGAAGTGTCATTCTACAGTGTTTCAGATGATAACGCACCCTCTCCTTACATGGTAGGTGTGTGGCTGGGTTTATTTAAACAAGTTCTGATAGGTAGAGGTGAAGAACAAGAGCTTGGTGAGTAGAGGGTCAGGAAGCAGGAATTTGCAGGGACCTGGTTATTTTCAACTGGTTATCGTGGAACTCTCCTGTTCCCTTCTATCCCTACCTAGTGCTTTTCCTCCCATTGCACTGCCCCACCATCCAGCTGCTCTTGTCTTAGGATATTGAACGTACTTGTCTCCCTCCACGCTGGACTGATCAACCCCTGCCAGATATCTCTTTATCTAACTTAAAATAGGCAGTGAGGCAATAGCTGGGCTTAATGGGATACATTTTGTTGTCTCAACAAGCAGCTGCCCTGGGCAGCTAAGCACTCTGCCAGTGCCTTAGGTGCAGGCCAAGGTACAACTGCTGATGGAGACCTTAGACTCCAAAGTTATTCAGCCCTTCCTGTTAAAGCAGGTGTTGGCTGAGCTAGCGTGACACACGGTGCTCACATAAGCTGCGTGGTTTGCTGATGTTTGCATCAACGCGGTGTTTGTGTTCTGGGTATCTGCGCGCTGGTTCTGTTCCACATTTCTACAGTGACAGCACAATTTTTGGATGTTTCAGAGTGCTTCCTTGTAACCAGGAAAAGATGTCTTGTATGCTAGCACTGAATCAGATGGCTAGGTGTGTTCTGAACGACTGTTAAGGAACAGTGTTACCTGGGTGACAAATCTAATTTTTAGAGGTTTTCATATGTGTATGTCTAAAGTATGCTAAATAGTCAGTTTAAACATGAAAGTAAAGCAGTGAACATCTGATTATCCCAAGATTTAGATTTTAAATTCATAGAACTTGCCATATTTCTGACTTTCTGTTTTAATTTAAAAGTATTCAGAAAATGATATGGCTTTGCAAGTTGATTAGTAGAGTTTGAACTTGTATATGTCTCTTCTGAACCACTGCAAAGAAGTATCTGTTGTTTTGCTTTCAATCTTTCTAGATTATTTCATGTGATTTTCCAGGAGCTTGAAGGGATTCTGATGTTCCTCAAATGGTTAAAGTAGCATTGCTTGTTTTCCTAGCTGGGTTTCATTGTTTCAGGCTTTTCCACATGGTCTAAGCATGCTTTTATGGCTGAGTCTCCCAGGATTAATAGACATTTGTATAGTGCCTTCATCATCAGAAACATTGTTTCTGTTTGTATAGCTAGTTTCTCTGCTCTGGGAGCTTTTTTTTGGTGTTTGTTTGGTTTTGGGTTTTTGAATTTTTTTTTGTGCGTGTGTGTTTTTCTTTTTCTTTTTTTTTTAAGTCCAGTGCAATGGGGTACAACAGTTGTGCGCTGCAGGTGAATTGAACATGTGCTCTAGGGCAGTACCATCAGGGTGGGTGGCCTCAGCTGTGTTACATACAGCACTGCGTGGGATGCTCCCATCTGTAGATTACAGCTGGTACAAAAGCAGATGTCATCGTTGTAAAAGTTTGGATTAGAAGGGAAGATTAAGTGCATCTGCTGCCTTTGAAAAGCATAAATTGTTCTGTGAGATTTGGAGTATTATTGGTGCAATTGTAGGTGATGTACAAATGGAAAGGAGGAGACAAATCTTCCATTTTAACTTACGAGCCGTTTTGAAAAGAAAGCTGTGTTTTGCCGTAGCTCCCAAACTGCTAGTTTAAAGATACTGAAACTTGGCTCTTGTTTAAAGAGAAGAACATACCCCTTATTGCCCAGCTTTTAATGATCTGACAAAGTATCTGTAAGGCCCCTGCTGTTGATTTTTAACTGCATCTTAAATGTGTTGCCTTCTGGGTTTAGTTTTTATATATACATTACTGATTGTTTTTCAAATAAATAGAATTATAGGAATAGAACATTTGCATTTGTATGTAACTCTCCCTGTGAATTAAATGTGTGCCTTCTTTTCCTAGGGTGTAATTACTTTAGAGTCCCTTGGTAAAAGGGGTTATCGGGTACCGCCTTCAGGAACAATACAAGTGGTACGTACTCAGCAGATAAGGGTGACTTGAAACCACTGATACCAAGAAAGTCATGCAGAGGCGCAGAGGTTATTGGAGATGAGCATGAAGCTATCAGTGGAAATGTGCATCTCCGTAGGTAGTAAAGTTATTCAAAGTTAAATCTTGTGTAATTTGTGGGACAAAAGAGACTCCCAACCTTTTGAACCCATCTGTGCTGTGAAGAGACTTAAAATCAGTTACTGAAGATTCAGAATAGTTGAGGGCATCATGGCTTTGAAGAAGTAATGGGGAAGTAATTAGGCTACAGTGTTAATTCTGGAATCCTTCTAAAGGGATTAAGATTGAATACTCAGTTGTATCTAAATCTCGTAAGATTTTGACCTCATCTGTTCTTTGTAATAAAATCAGAAAGTAAATCACAGCTTAGAACTAACAGTCTTCCCCTTTCTTTTAAAAGAAACCCAACCCGGGGTAACATATTGGTAGTTTCAGGTTTAAAAGTGGAGTCCACCACTGTGCTTCCTATAAGCATATTGTGTCTAGAAAACAGTGTAGACAAAAAGCTGACTGGAAAAATAAACAAAAAAGGGGATGCAGATTAGCAAAGTAACAGTGGTTATATACTATAGTGTTTCATTAAGATTAGGCTGTGTTTAGTATTATATTTAAATATGGGAATTTCTAGTAGCTGAAATGTTGAAAACCAGAAAAACTGCACAATCTTTTTACATAAATGTTTCTGTATGGCACTGGAACAAAGTGGAGGACAGTGACTGTTTTGGCAGGTGGGGTTTGGTTTTTTATTTTTTTGGTGTTTTGTGGTTTTTTTTAAATTTTTCATCTCTAAAGAGTATTGTATTGAACTGTTTGTCTTTTCAGACCTTATTTAACCCTAACAAAACTGTGGTGAAGATGTTTGTGGTGATCTATGACTTGCGAGAAATGCCAGCTAATCATCAAACATTCCTACGGCAAAGAACTTTTTCTGTTCCTGTGAGACGAGAAGTCAAGAGAACTGTCAATAAAGAAAATAGTCAACAGACTGAAGAAAGGCTACTACGCTACCTCATACATCTGAGGTAAGCTCCTTGGATTCAAAAAAGAACCCAACGCAACAAAACAGATAAAAACAATCCAAACCCAACCAACCAAAACCACAGAAGTCAAGCACATGCCAAAATTTATCTCAAGATTTCTTTCCCAGCCAGCCTTTCTGTATACAGACTTTTTATTAAAAAAAGAATGCTTTTAACTTGGTCTTTAAGATAGACAGTAGAGGAAGAAGAGCTAATAAATAATTTGGATTCTGCTTGGGAGGAACCAAGTTAAAATATTAAAGCTTTTTCTTGGCATTGAAGTATTTTGTGTAGCCTTGTAAAGCTTAATTCTTTTCTTAGCAAGAGAGATTTAGTTCTGGCTGGATCAACGTACTTCTTGAGGTTACAGGAAATAGCGAGTGTGGATGTTGCATGGGCGAAAGCCAAAACTAAGGATCACTGTAGAGAAGGTGTCCAGTGTCCTACACACATGCCTCTTCACCAGAATAGCTTGCGACATGAAAAGCATTCCTCCTAAAAATACAGTGTTTAGTGGTAAAAATGTAAATGCCTGTTTCATGATGCAATACCGCTGATAATGCCTTTCACTTCATAAAATATTCACACAATCTTCCTTAAATGATTTACGAAGCACTGCCTGAAACCAGATACTGTGCTGCTGCTCTGGGGATGTTCTGGAGACAGCAGTTTGAAGCAAAGGAGGAATGATATATGTACTCTGTCCTTCTGCAGTTTGCAGACCTTTGCCTGCATTGTTGTAGTAAACAAACCCACATACGTGCCGACCCAGTGCTTTCATTGCAGCAAACCCAAACTGGCAAACCCAATGGTGGCTGACATTCTGAAGCAAGCAAGCAGAACAAAATCAAATCTCTTACACTTTTTAACTTGTTGTAGAATTACTTCTGGTACATATTATTTTCCCTGTTTTGCAGCATTGATTTCTACCCAGCAGACTTTTGAAACACAACTTTGTCTAAAGCAGTGATTCCAGCTTTACTGTTAAATGAAAGTTGACAGTCATAAAAAATGTGTGATGGTTTACTGGAGTGTGAAAATATCATCACAATGAGGCTATTAAACTGTGTTTTCATTGCAAATTTTAGCCTGGATTGAAATTCATCCGTTCAGGCCACACTAACTTGCCATGTCTAACTTAACCACTTCCTAAATTTTTTCTTGCGGGGTACATTCTGCAAGAGTGTGTAGCCCAAATAAAAGGTTCTATACATTTGTAATGTTCATCTACCTGAAAGAGGAACTGGGGACAGGCATCAGCTGCAGAGGTGGGCAAAAATCTGGCCAACTGGGTCTGGTGTACAGGCATGACGAGCAGTAGACTTGTGTCCTCTTTCAGTTTCTGCTTTAATGTAGTTTGCAAACTTTTTGTAGACAGACCCCATAATTACTTCTATTTGAAGGCAAACTTGCTTTCTTCTCTGTTGTCTTTCATAGCTAGAAGTCTTCTTTTATGAGCTTCCAGTTTCTGACACCTGCTGAGAGGCAGGAATGTAGCAGTTCTGATGTTTTGAAATACCTGTACAAGTTCGTTTAGCTCAGTTTTCAAACCTCTGGTAGGGATCAACTCATGGATTTATAATGTGTAATTAGAAATTTGGAAAGAGAATACCTGCAGAGTGTGTCAGAAGGTTTTTTCTTCAAGGTGAACCCAAACAGTGGGTCCTTTTCTCATAATGGAAGAATGGCAAAACTCCTTGAAATATTACCATAGCTTATGTTGATCTGTCTTGTGGTTTGTTATACAGAGTACTTCAGATTTTACAAAAGACTCAATTGTCGGTTTAGTAGTAGCCTTCTTTACTAAAGATGGATTTTAATTAGGAGAGCTTAGAAAGTTTTAGTAGTATATTAATTCATACATGAGTTGGTTTCAAATCTTCATTGTTAAAAGCAGCAATGCTTCCTCAAACCCGTTTTACTGAAAACTTATAAATAAACTGAAAATATTTAAATTGGGAAGATTATTTTTTTTTTTGTTACTCTAGTTGGCTTAGAACAACTGTTCACTTTTAGTTGCAATAGTTGTTGAAAACAAGCATCTTAAGCCTACATGTTGAAATTTTGCTCCGAAAAACAAATGAAATCACCACCAGTAAGCTGCATTGTGGTCGCATCTGCTTACAAGGCCTTAATCACAGTTGTCAGCACTCACGTTATGAAAGCTTCTTTTCAAGTGGTAATTCGGCAAAAATGCTTGCATAGGTCTGGAACTTGACATTGGCAGCCAGATTTTCTACACTACTCTTTAAAAGTGTCAGATCTACTGTGTGCAGTTTTGTATGTTTGAGATGCTGATCGATATGCCCATCGAAACCACATTGGTACCCACAGGTACAGTATCGCGATGTCAAATGTAGCTGTGGTGGGCAGCAAAAGTTATTCAGATATAGGAAAATCAAGAGTTGCACCTGCAGTTTATCCCCCAAGCATCTTCCAGAAATGACTTAACTTTTTTGTTGCATGTGAAGCAATGGTTTTTGTGTTGTGATTAAATCTTCATGAGCATAAGAGCTGTGAGTCCAGCTCTGCTCATGCCTCATTTATTCCCAGAGTTCAGAAGGTGACGACCCTCCATTGGTTTCTAGGTCACATTCTGGCACCCCTACCTGTAAAAGGCAATTAACCAGTTAACCTGCCCACAGCTCAGCATTTTTCAAGTTTTTAAATGCTTGGTCAACAGCTTTAGTTACTGACATAATGCCTCTTTTAATTGCAGGGAGCGTAATTGTTGCTTAACAGCAAAACGGGTTGTTACTGAAGGCTAGGTGGAGAGTAAACTTGAAACTGGTTGTTAAAAGTAGTGATTCCTCAAGGTATTGAGAAACTTTTTAAAAAATGTGGCATATGATACACTTATTGGTGGAACCTGGAGACGCCTGCTATTACTGATTTACTAGTTATTTCTTGATCTTTCTGATCTTTCAGCATTTTTCCTGATCTAGAAATTTGTATCCTTGCCCTAGTGATTTTACTTGCAGATTTTATAGATTGTGTTGTATAGTTTTCCACGTGCAAAACATACCTTGCTACATATGTTTTTGTGATCATCCTGCTGTATCCTGTTCCTGTGGCTTACTCTGTCAATTTTTATGGCCTATAAAATCTGTACGTTTTGTGCTTGTATTTGTAATTTTTTCAGTAATGTTTGTCACTTTCTTTACCAGGCTTTCTAGCTCATCTGATATTTGTTTGTTTAAGCCTTCCTGTATTTGTCTATTGTTACTGTTCCTAGGACACCATCTGTTAGAGACCTCTGTGTTTTTCTTGATTCCTTTACACAAAACTACTGGAGCTGCCACAGATCTGGAGCTGGTCCCATGCTGGCCACGCCACATCACCCTGCCAGGGTGTATGTAATGGTTGTCTCTTGATTATTCCAATGTATTTGCATGTGTGAAAAGCAACATTTCTAAATCCCAGTTAGTAAAAATAAACATTTCTCAAAGGAAAAAATTGGGTCATGGAAGCAGAGGTAAGAAGAGTCTCCTCAGCTCTGTTGCTGTCTCCCGCTTGCCCTCCTTCAACCAGTGTGAAATGTCATGCTCAGAAATGTCACGTTAGAGGGAAGAGTTATTTACTGGGCAAAGGGAGTCTTGCAGGATTCTCACTACAAGAAAATAGTGAGCTTGAGAAGTTTAAAAACAGACCTTGTTAATTATTTTCTGATAGATCTGTGTGTAAAATGGGAATTGAGCTCTACTTTGATGGTGCTTTGATACCTAGATCTGTCTGTTCTATATGAATTAATATAAATCATACTTTTGCTGCAGAAGATCCTTCCATGAAATTTTTCTTTTTAAAATGTCCTATGAGCTACACGCCGAATTAACCGTTTGTGGTGTTCAGGTTGTTCCTCGCCTCTTTCATTCTTCTTTCTTGTGCTATCCTCCAGTCATAAGATAGAATCTTTTCCCCTTTGCCTACCAGGGAAAGGGCTTTTGCACTGAGAGCACTGAGCAAATAAATACTGACGGATGGGAGCTCTGTAGGAGCCAGTATAGGAGCATTCTGCTGGACCCCACCACATTTAATACCCTTGACAGCTGTATCTAGGAGCAGAATTTTCCTTTGTCTGGCAGTGAGGATGACCACAGGCTATTCTGCATCGCTCATCTGAACGAAGCGGTGGCACAGAATCCATTTCTACAACCTGCCTGCCCTAGATGATGAAACCTTGATGGATCTTCTGTAGTTGTCTTTCTCCTACCTCTCAGAATTTCTGTCTGATTATGGCTAGGTTTATTCTAGAGATACTGCTTTTGCTTCAGTGGGGTCAGTGAGTAAATGCTCATTAAAAATCTGTGCAAATTGTAATGCATGTGATAATACAGCGTGCCCTGCTGTCTCAGCATTTGCAATGGTATCGTTTTGTAATTACAACAGCAATAGCTGTTCTGTTTCTGTTAGAGTAGGAATAGCTTTTGTCCCTTACCGTGGCTCAGTGATAGTGACATTAAGTTCAGTTGCCGTAAGAAATGCTCCTTAGACTCTCCTGTCTTTCCTGGTTGAGGGAAGGAAATTAAAGGAGTTCTGCCAGATGAAGACTATAGAATACAGTTATCTCAAATGCAGATCTTGTCTCTCTATATATAGTTGTTAAATGTCAGGCAAAGTGGAACTGGCACATTCCTGGCAGGTTTGGAGGACCTGAATTAGGCTGTTTAGCCGCAGCATAAAAGATAAATCGGCCTGGGAATTGGCTGCTGTTTGCTTTGGTGACTGAGCCAGTGAACTACAGTCGCTTTGAAATGGCCCTATATTCTGTGCAAAAAACTTTTTTTGATCTCCTTGCAGAGATCCCTATACCTACTGCTTTTCAAGTTGGACTTAAAATTTGGTGTGTGGTATAAAGCAGTAGCAAACTTCTTACTGATACATTCATGAAGGGAGCAATGCAATCTGTCTGTATGACAGCTAGCACCGAAATACATATTTGATATGTATATATGCCTTCGTTGATATTTGAACCTTCCCTTTTGCCTGTGCTTAGGCCACCCTTGGGTGGGCATTTTTGGGAGTGCTCACTGAAGAGCACTTTTTGCCGTTCTAGATTGCCAAGAACTTGAATCTTCAATGTACAGAACTGCAGTGTGAACTTCAAATATTCCAAGCCACTTCCAAAGCTGTGCACGACATTGGTGATTAGGAACAAAACCATTACATTCCAAAGGAAACAAAGTAGATTGGAAAGGCTAGGTTGTTCGTTCTTCCATTTTAACTGAATAATTTTGTATGTTCAAATGTTTTTGGCCTTAATCTCTGAAAGAAAAGGTACACATTTTATTCAATAATAATTGAAGAGTAATCTTTAGTTTAGATAATACAGATATTCATATCTTTTCAGGTTCCAGAGTTCTAAATCTGGAAAGATCTACCTCCACAGAGATGTAAGGCTCCTATTCTCTCGGAAATCCATGGAAGTTGATAGCGGCGCTGCATATGAACTCAAATCTTACACTGAATCTCCAACAAATCCTCAGTTTTCACCAAGATGCTAGCAAACAATGGCAAACTAAAGTATTCATTTTACTGTTGATTACTCCTTGTAAGCAAAGACTGGTAGAGATGACAGTATAAAGTTAAGTCTGTAAAGGAATGAAAATAGCGCTCGAGAGAGAGAAGGTTCTTATGTAATCCTGGACCAGTTTTTAAAAGGTTTCTGGAATGAGCTTTGTGTATTCCAAGTAGACTGGAAACATACTTAAATGTAATCTTTTTGTACTGTTTAAAACCACTTCATTGGATGTGTTGCAATAGCAAATTCCCAAGTTAGTTTAGTGTTTACACTTTTTATTTTTCAGTTATTTAATATTTAATGTTTCATTTAATACTCAAGTGATGTTTGTCTTTAGTGTTCTAATGTAGCATAAATCCTATGTAAAATCATACTATGTATTTTTGGCATTAATATTGAAATCTGAAATATATAAAGATGTCTTTAATCTGTGTGATGTTTTAACTGATACTCATTTAAGTTATTGAAAATGGGGTCAACGGGTGAATTTCCATAACATTTCATACTATGCAACCATTTAGCTTTCTTTTTTTTTCTCTTCAGTGGTACCCTTTACCATTTTGTCTCACAGATTTAGTAACACTTGTGACAGTAATGCAGATTATTTATTTACTTATTCATGCATTGAGATCATTGGTTCGATTCATATTTTGCTGCCTCAGTTTCTTTCTTTCCTTAAGGGCCACTTTTGATTTTGCTTTCTGTTACTATTTTTTCCTCACATAAAATTCACACACCCCCATTTTAATTTCTCAGATTGTGTTAAAGGATGTACTGTGCAAGCAAATTAGTATTTATATCTTAAATATATGCAAATTCTATGAAACTTGTACTTTTTGTTTTGTTTTTTAGATAAGGAGGATCTTCATGTAATCTTAAATATTTTTAATAGGTCAATTCCATTTAGGCCACTAGGTGGCCATTGGAAGTTTTGCTAGAAAATGCTACATGGGCATATAAATATTTTCCAATACGTATGTGTATTCCTCAAGCAAAACAGTCAGCTAAACAGTTTATGCTAAGTGTTAAACTGTGTATCTGAGAGAAATAAAGTTAGAAGCATTTGGTTATATTTGAGGTATATATTTAATAATGAAAATGAAGCATTACAGTATCTGCCAAAGATTTCGGAGTTTCTCAATTGTTTTACCTTGGCTTATATGTTTTTTTTTTTTTTTTTACATCCCTGTAGGTTTTCAGAGTGTCAGTAATATGAAAGGTGACCTTCATATTTGGGGGTATAACATGCTTATCTGATGAAGGCTGTTCAGAAAGAATGAACGTGCATCTTGTATATTCAGCACTGCCCTTAGATGAGAAGTCAGTGTATCATGAAATCTCTAGGAGGTCTGCCAGGGAAAGTAAGGGAGACCAGACTTTCCAGATGATACGTATCAGCTATCTTGTATATTCAAATAACTGTTGCTACAAAAGGGCAAAGCTCAGATATTACTGAGTCTGTTCCCCACTTCAGCAGTATTTTCCACTCTGTTACACTAGGTTTTCAAAGGTTATAGCTAGCATTTATTTTATAGAGACTTGGGAAAAACTGTACAGGAAGAGATTGTTTGCATTTTCTAGTCATTTGTGTGCCCTGTAAAACCAAGAAAAGGTTTCTTTTTTGTAACAGAAGTCAAATGCAACTGCAGTTTTACTGTGTACAGAACTAGGATCTAGGCTAGTGTAATGAGACTGTGTCCTAGTTTCTTTGTGGCTACTATTGAGTCCTAAGCAAACAGCATGTATCCTCAAAGTACTTATTTGTGTCATGGTGCACATTTGCTTGTGTACTCAGTGAAAAAAAGGATGAGAAAAGGACACACTTCTAGTGAACAGTCACAATTAATCTGTAGTAGATTAACCTTTTATTCTGCACTGATAATATGCAATGTTTGTAAGTTTGTATCTTGGTAACTTTAAATGACTTCCTCAAGCCATTCTTTTCTCCCTTCAGAGTAATATATTAATTTGTTTTGAACAGCAAAGAAGTGTGGATTTTGAATATGTGGTCATTACACATCATGTCTAGGAAATAAATCTGTATTGACTTAAATAGTTGAACTGCACTTAGTCCCTGTATGGATTCAGAATGAAAGTGACCTTAGCTTATCCATGCACAACTTTGATTTAACTGTCTTTGTCCATTGACAGCTTGATCTGAGATAAAACTTTCCATTAGGGATACACCTGGAGAAATGCTGAATGTTCATAAAGTATGAACTGATTTCTACATGACCTTCTACAAGTAGGTTAAGAAATTAGACTAATTTTTGAGAGGTCATTTGGTTCTTCTCTTTACTCCTCAATAGGCTCAACCGCACAGATTTATTTTTGAGAAATGTTTGAGTGGTTTATGAGGGCCTCCAGTGATGGACGCTCAAAGTATTATCTCTCACAGTGTTAAACTATACTTATAATGAGAAAGCTATTTATAATGCCCAATTAAATCTTGCTGCAGCTGAAGTCAAGTACTACCTGGCCTCTTCACTATATGCAAAAAACCCCAATTTAGTTCTTGTTATTCCCCTTCTCAGTCTTGTTTTCTATATCTAAGACAACCCCAGGCTGTTCGGTCAGCTTTGCCTCGTAGACTTTTTATTTTCTGCACCGCTAATCATTCTGTCTCTTTGCTTTCTTCTTTTGGTCTGAATCTGTCTTCAATTGCCTCAAGCTGGACACAGCATCCCAAGCAGGGCCCCCCTCTGCCAGTTAGACTGGTTGATAACTGATGGATGAAAGTCCTCTTCATACATCCCATTATAATACTTGGGGTTTCAGTATCGGGAGATGTTGACTTGCATTTGTCTTGTTACCCACTATAATAGAGGTGCCCTACCTGCTTGTTCCCAGTATGGTAGCTTTCCTGCGTGTGTCATTATTGAACTTCGTTCTCTCACTACCCAAGATTTTGCGTCTGATCTTCTGCTTGAATCTGAATTGCAATTATTTTCTAGTGCTTGTGTAGCTTCTCTTACTCAAGGCAGTCTGCTATTATTAATAAAGTTTATAGTACATTATCTGGGTCACCAGTGAAAATGGTGAGCAGGATTGGCCCTGGGAAGCACTTTGTGAAATACTACTAAACACAGCATTGCTATTTGAACAACTGATACCCATTTCCAACAAAACTTGAATCTACCACATTAAAGTTTCATCTATTTAAGTTTCCCTGATTTGCATGGGGGGGGTGTCAGAAGCCTTATTAATGCCAGAAGGTGTCTGGAACTGCAGCCACCTTCACCCACTTCTCCACTTTTTGGTTAAAGGAAACAAGATTGTGTGAAACCCTTGTTCTTAATTGTGAATTTATGTCTAGCTACTCAGTTTCCTTTGAGTGCTTATTTTAGATGATTTCTCAGGTAATTATTGATTAGACAGTTTAATTATATAGCTTGTATTCTGTCCTCCCCATACTCCTATTTAAATTCAGAAAAATGGCCAAACTATCAGTCTCCTGCAAACCCATTGGTTTTCTACAGGCTCCTGTATAGATGACCACTAAATTACCTGGAGATTGCTTCAGTCAGTTCTCTAAATGCTCAAGGATAATTGAAAATACTTACCAGATGAGCAAAGAAACCCTGAATCAAGTATCCTATAAACCTATCCTTCCTTATTCCAGCTTGAGGTTATGCTCTGTTACACTAGTTATCTTGGTCATGCCAGATTGAACAAAAGAACGATTAAATCCTTTGGTCTTTACAAGGTTTGTTCAGTAATTTCCAGTAATGATTCCTTGCCCCTTTGTCTTCATGATCTGCTTTAGATGCGCATCCTTAAAAACACTGACCTAGTTTCTGTATGCTGCTTTCTTGTATTTGAGGCCATTGAAGACCTTGTGCTTTTCCTGAGGTTCTTAATTTACTTCCCATCCTTCCTTTGCATTGTATCATTTACATTTATTCCCTTAAAGAAATAATGTCATTAAGGAACTGCTGAATTGTCAAAACTGTGTTTTCCCTCACATCTATTTCCTAAGAGATTCGGAAGAAATTCCTGAAGTTTGCATTCTTGTCTGCTGTCACTGCTTTGTTGTCCTGCTTCCTTTCAAAATCTATGAAGTTCATCCTTTTTATGATCTCCTATGCATTGCTCTTTTTCACACCTTTGGACTATTTCTCTCTGATTTTGCTAGAGGCAAATGTGGCATACCCACTCTTACCATTGCTTTTTCTATCATTAGGAAGAAAGTACTTATTAGTGCTTTCTATGACTTCCCTGTGCAATCTGCCCTGCTCTATCCCCTTCTGAACAAGGGATACGCGTGTTCCTTGTGTTCCCTGCTACTACACCATGCTGGTCTCTGGACAAATCACTCAGTTGCTCAAAAAAAATGCTTACAACTGCTGGTTGTAAGCAAGGAATAAAATTTGGCTGTGGCAAAATCATTGATTTTACAGCTTGTTTTGATTGAGAGGCTTTCCTGACCTGTCTTGGCCTGCATTCTGGACCTTTACCACCCCAGGCTTGTCCTTGCCCCCCTTGCTGAGCCGTGCCCAAGGCGGCTCACCGCACCAGCGTGCCAGTTACACACACTGCGTGGGAGGGCTGGAGCTCAGGACCACAGGAGAGCGGTGTAAGGTGCTAGGAAAAGGCATTTTGTGCTGAATAAGTGGAAATGTACATCCATTGAACGGACTAGTAAGTAAAAGCTATGCCCCGGTGTTCTCACAATCCCTGTATTAGGGACCCCTGAAGGTTTGCTACTGGCGCGCTGTTGAAACCCTTCCTGCGTGTTCTTGAAGCCCCCAGGGAGCCCAACGGAGGTGACCATACTGCCAAGAACCACGCAGTGAAAAGTAGATGAGGGAAGCAAATACTTCCCATAACTCGATACCAGGCCATTAAGAGCTTCCAACAGACTGAGCCCTCCCGTCCTGTCAGCTGGCATCTGGGATTCCAAGCAGATCCCAAGCAAAGCCCCGAGGGCTCGGCTCCCCGTGTCACCCGTGGGAGCAGCCACACGAGCCAGCGGCCGCTACGCAGCAAAGGCCGTTCCCCCTCACCCCGGGGCCGGGCGGGCCGCGCAGGCCGCGGCGGGGCCTGGGTGCGGCCGGCGGTGCGGGCCCGGCCCGTGGTAGCCGCACCCGGGCTGCCCGCTGGGGCGCGGCCGTGCCCCGGTGCGGCGGGCGGGCCTCTGCCAGCGGCAGCCTTTGTGCTTCGAGCGCAGGCGGCCGCCCTCCGCCGGGGCCCGCCGGGCCCGGGTCTCCAGGAGGGCCCCGGAGCCGAGACCCGCCGCCCCGCAGCGCCCAGCGGCGGCCGTGACGCCAGGGGGCGGGGGCGGCGCTGGGAGCGCGGCTGCGCCGCGGGCAGGCTGAGCGCGGAGGAAGTCTGGTCCCGCCGGCGCACCGTCGTGCGAGCGGCCGCCATCTTGTGCGGGAGGTGGTGGCAGCGCTGTGCTGCGCGGAGGAGCGGCGGTCGCGCCTCCCTCGGCTGCCCTCTCCCCGCCGTCGTGCTGCCGCGGCGCCATGTCTGCCGAGAGTCCCGAGCCCGCCTCGGCCGAGGAGCAGAAGGTGGGTGGCCGGCGGCCCCGCCGAGCAGCGGGAGGAGGCCCGCGGGGCTTCTCCCGCCTCCATCTGCGCGCTGAGGCGGAGCGGGGGAGCCGCGGCCGGGCCTCTCCCTCTCTCCGCCGGGGGAGCCTGGCGGGCCGCCGCGGCCCTTAAGGCAGCGGCTCCCGGGCCTGGCCGCTCTCCATGCCGCGGCGGGGGAGGAGCCGCGGCCCTTCCGCACCGCAGCGGGGAGCCGAGCCGGCGGGCTCTTCGGCAGGCCGGGGCGCGGGGCCTGCGGGGAGCGGCGGGGCGGGCGCGGGCCCTGCCGCCCGCCGCGGCCTGGGGCTGGAGGCGGAGGAGCGGCACCGCCGTGCGCTGTTCTCCGGCAGATGGTCGGCGTGCGCTGCCCGGGGCGGGCTAATGGCGCTCCCTCGCTCCCCAGCCGGGCCTGGGCCCCGCTCCGCCTGCCAGGGCCGAACAGGTTCGGCTCCTGGTCACAACGGTGGAGGCCGGCGAGAATCCGGTTGGCTAAGCGTTTGTTTCGCTTTTAGGAATTTTTCAGCTTTTAATGTAAGCGATTTAGGGCGACAAATAATCTGAAAACAATGGCTGTGACCTGTGCTAGGTAAGGGTTTTAGGAAGAATAACTGGCTGGGTTATCCTGTGATGACACTGTTATGTCATCTCGGTAGCTAATAACGTTATAGTTTTAAGTGGGATTTGGCTACACAGATGACTGTGCTGTTAGCAGTTTCCCCCTGTGGAATGTGACTTTAAGAAACCGTGTGGGTTTCAGTTTTGTCATTGCTGTGTGGACTCGGTGCGATCTCCACAGTTATTTCTGCTAGGGAGAAGTTATGAAACAAGTACCGCTTTGAAAGATGCTAAAAGAAAAGCCTTAATCTACCTCGGCTGTCAAGTTTTTGTTTAATAATTTACAATTTGTAATGTGAGTTAGGCGTACGAGTAGAGCTTAGGGGGTTAATATGGAATGATACCTTCTCAATAGGTGCAGTAATCAGAACCAGCTTCTGTGGTAGGTCTGTAATCTACCCTTAAATGTGCGTGTTCTGCAGCTCAACTTAACGTTCATATTAGGTAGATTACTGGAAGGATACTGTTCCTGTTCAAAGCCTATAAAAATAAGTCCCTGGCCTGTGCAGCACTCCTAGAATAGCTCTGTAATAAGAGCATGGTAAAACATGTGGTAGCAAGTTTATTGTAATGCCTTCTAGTGTGTTCTGATTAAGTCAGGTGACTGGGGCTGCCTTTGCCAAGTTTCAGACGGTAAGTAGCCTTGAAATCCAATGCTTATACACAGTTCTGAAAAATCACCTTTTATTTGAGGGATGGGAGTCCCTTACTGATCTGCTAGTTTAGTTTTAATACGATGAGGTGTTAAAGACAAATTAATAACGTCAATATAATAAAACTTTGATTTCTGTGAGTTTATGTCGTGTCAGGATACTGTGATACCAGTGCTGCTATGGCATTGCAATATTAACCTCCACTAAAACTCAGTGTCTGGGTAGGCAAAATTGAACATTGCCTCAGTTAATGCTTAGCTCTGAAATACTTATATAAACAACCCGTGCTGCAGTACTCACTCATCTGTGTGCCTCAAAGAGATGAAGCCCCTAAATAAACTTTGAGGCAGTGTTTTTGTGATCAGGCCTCTTTTCTAAACTCTGACATGCTGTGAGAAATTTGTGCACGTGGTAGTGAGGAAGGTGTTACACAAGAGAGTGATATGAATTGAAAATTTGCCAAAGGCCGATGTTTCCTGTTCTCAGTGTGTGAACTCGGGATAGTGGCAGGGGCAAATTCAGCAACAAAGAAACTTCACATTGGAGAACATACGCTTGGTTGAGTGACTGGTTTGGGCTTAAAAGCCTCCTGTATTTTTCAGGATGCTGTTAGAGGTGGTGTGTTTTGTTTCTGGACTGGTTCTTGCCACATCAGTTCACTGTTGAGCTGTGCTGTTGTCATGCTTTTCCTTTTTTCTGCTTTATGTTTTGCTGAAGAGGATGAGCTCTTCATACCAGAGTTTTAAAAGGCTGATGGCTGTTTTTCTAGGGATGTGGTTCAGTTGTCCAACAGATAGGGAACTTTACACTGCTAGTACCTCTGTAAAGATGAAAAGCAAACGCTATCCTTAGATGAGTTAGGTAATTACTGCCCTTCCTGGTAGATCCTTTTAATGAAGTAAGCAGACTTCATTAGCTGTGTCAAATTCCTGTAGAGAACTAAAATTATAACTTTTGTGTGGTTGTCACTAGGAAGAAGAGCGTGGTATGTCTTTATTTCCGCCCCCCTCCCAAGAATTTTTTATTCTTGGTTGTTGCTTCTGTAACTCAAGGGAGACTGTTGTAAATGTATGAATAGCCTTGCCGGCTTGGGTTAAAGCCTTTGTGGCTCAACAGCACACCTCCAAGAGTGCTCAATACCATCTAGTCCCCAGAGAAATATAAGGTTAGGACATGCACGCAGTCATCCTCCCCAGAAAACTATCCCAGGTCTCAGCAATCTGTGGTTTAAAAGCCTTCTGAGCTGAGAATGAATATCTCAAGTTGCTTTCGAATCCAATCTAAATTCTTGGCATCCCTCTGTGACAAGGAGTTCTGCAGCTTAACTGTATTTCAGATGAGGAACTGTTGTCTTAATTATTTTTTGAACCTGCCATCAGCTGGTTTTGTTTGACACTCGAGGTCTTTGTGTTGAAATTCTTTAATTCATCTTAGGTAGTTTTTTGAGTCTTAGTTGTTCTTTGGTCATCATGAGTTAGTGACCATAGCCTGTATCCTTTTCAGCTGCATTGATGCATAACACAGTATTTCATGTTTTGATAGCCTGCTGTGTGATCATTTGTCAGCCCTGTGAGTTTGCATAAATGTCTCCTTTGATGCATTGTGAATACATATTTATATAAGCTATTTATTGTTGGCCCTCTGTTCTTAAAAAGTATCTCCTTTTGGTGAGTTTTGGCAAAACATGCCCCCACAAGTTCTTTGTCTGTTGGCTCAACAGTGAGTACCCAGTGATTCAGCATTAGATGTTGAAAGTGTTTAGCTGAAAGGATTGCTTTTGAGAAAATTCAGTCAGTGCCAGCATGATGGTAAAGCACAATAGGAAGAACAGCAGTTGAGGATTTATTTTTATAACATGTGAAAACTGTGGTCTTGTCTAGTATGATATCATATAGTGAGAAATAGTATATATAGTTCTATGTTCACTAGTGTCAGGGAAACTTTGCCCTTTATATGTATTTGTATTTTGTTGTGTTGTCATCTAATAAAAAGTATTGCTTTCTGTATTCATGGAAGTTTCTCTTAAACTGTTAGGAGAATTTCTGTCTTTCTTTGGTGGAACTGGTAATTCAGATTCCTGCTGTATTGTGCAAAAGCTATCTTTGAAATGTCTTGGCCTAGACAATGTTATATTCTAAATCTGTTTTTATAACCATTGCTTCTGAGGCTTCCTACCAGAAAGATGTTGAATATTATAGAACTTTGAGTTTTTATGAGATAGAGGAAAGCACTAGGGTTAGTGTAGTGGCTCTACTTTAGCACTTCGGCAGTTCTGGCTTAAGTAGCTCCCAGCTGCTTGTGTTCCTCTGTCCTCCCTGTGAGCTGCAGGGCTAACATACCCTTTTGTGCAGCTGCTTGGTGATCCAGACTGTGGAAACTGATCCAAATGAAACAGGGCGGGGGGATGTGGGGTGGCGGGGTGGTCAAGGATTTGTTTTTCTGTTGAATTAATTTCTGTAACTCATTCCTGTGGAGTACATGCAGTCATTCTGACTGATGCAATGCAAGGATGATGACACGAATGGAAAAGAGTGGGAAGGGGCTGCCTAAGCAGCTCTAGGTGGATATGAAACCTTAGTCACAGGTGAACTTGAGGCCCTCTTGATTTCAATGGCAGTTCTTATTTCCTGCCTAAAGGTCGTGCTGTCTTCAGGTTATGGTAACAATTCAACACTACAGCAGTCAGTGCAAATCAGTATACAGTTTCCCTGAACTAGCAATGGTTTGCATGCAAAGGAAAAAAAAAATAGGCCAGATACTGGGAAGTGGCAAAACAAGAATTTCGAATGGAAGATATTTTAGAAATGAGCTAATAGAAGAAATTGTACTTCATGCATCAAATTGCTGCATGGCCTGGAATAGATGAGCATAAAGTAGAGGTTAGTGTTGGAAGACTGGATGAATAAATTGCAGGTTTTGCCAGAATAGTATGTTCAAATGATTACTTTGAGCATCCATGTTTTACAGTATACTCACAAAATAAGCATTTTATTTTACACAACTGCACTCTCAGTCTTCATCCTCCTTTTAAGATAATTATAGACATGTATAGAGAAATACTGTATTGTTACTATTAATATGATAGCAGGCATGTTTTTGAGACTAAGCTGCTTTAACACTGTTCCACGATGAATATCAACACGTTGCAGTTAGAGTGGTCGTACGGTCTAGATTGTGGCAGTCTGTGCAGCAAGTGCTAGTCTGTCTGTACCACTTCGCGATCAAACAGGGACAGTTGAAGAAGTCCTGTGGCGCTTGCCCAGCTTTCAACAGTTGTTTGTTCTTAGTGGAGCCCTTGCTTTGACCAAAAAATGTTTTTTGTTTGAGGGATATATTTTTTTATTTATTTATTACTTTGATTTTGGTATCCACTACTTTTATGTGAAACAGAAATGCACTGATTAGATGCAGACATGTCTCCAGGAAGGGTATCCAAGATGGGAGGCTGAACTCCTACAGTTGCTGTCAGTATTCAAGAGAGAATGTATGAAAATGTCTTATCAAATAATTGGTATGTTCACTTGGTAGCAGCAATTGGCCTGTTAGTGAATTATCTGCAAAAGTATTCTGCATGAGTCATTCAGTACTGTAAATGAAATATATAATGATGCTCATTGTCTTTCAGGAAATGGAGGATAAGGTGATCAGCCCAGAAAAAGTTGAAGAAGCAAAATTGAAAGCAAGATATCCTCATCTGGGCCAGAAGCCAGGAGGCTCAGACTTCTTGAGAAAGAGGCTTCAAAAAGGGGTGAGTTCTTTATGTCCATGGGGTATGGATAAGAAATTCCCAAATTCCTGTATCTGTGATTTATTTTTTTTCCGCTCCACAGGCCTTTGCCTGAGTAAGCGTACCAAGAAATTTACGCTTTTGTCTGTGAAAGTAGAAGGAAGAGAAATTTGTTTCCACAACCCAAATATGAATTGGCTGGGTAGCTGTTTACAGCATCAGTGGCTCAACTGCACCCTTAAGAAAAGACTAAACTTAGAAGCTGGCTTTGTGCTGCTGTGGTAGACTTCATAAAAAAACATAGTAAATACTAAGGGTCAGAATCTCATCCCTGTTTTGTACTGATCTTGCCTTGCTCATTGTGTCTGCAAAACGTATGTCCGCTCTTACTATCCATGTTTTTAGCACATGAAAGCTTGGTGTCCTCTGTGTTACACTAGGCAACATCTGACATCAGTGGCTTGAGAATGGTGGTGTAATTCTGAATATATACTCATAACCAAAAATAGAAGAGTGAAGAGTTAGACTTTTAGTATTGTTCCATGTTTAAGCAGTGTCTCTTTAATTTCTTAGTTACTTAAATATTTTTTTTTAGTTTAATTATGCATAAAGTGATTATGTAATGCCTTTCAGGCATGCTAGAACTCTATTCTTGGAATAATCCTAATATATCACTACTTCTGATGGTGCTTTCACTGCTGTCACACTGTTTTGTTTTGTTTCTTTTTTTCTTCTTTCTTTTTTTTTTTTTTTTTTTGCTATTGTCTAGGCCCTTTGAGTGCATGCAATGACTCCAGGTATACATCCTTCACAAACCAGCTGTTGGAGTTCAGTGCTGATCTAATTCTGTGCTATCTGGTAACATCCCCTGGGAATTGTTACTGTTGGCAGGTTTTTTTGGATAAGCTTTCTCTTGTAAGCTGGAGCATGTGCAGCATGGTTAATGGCTGCTGGGCACGGGCAGGTGGTAGATTAGGTGAATGTTTTTATGAGTTTCGCTGTTAGGTGGTCAGAGGCAGCCTAAATGAGACTTCAGTGGGTTCAGTGTGTATGTAGACGCAGGAGGGAGAAGGTAGGTGTGTGTTGTGATAATCTGGGAAAACGGACCAGCATCCACTCCCTGAGGATTCATGGCCCTAAAGGAATGACGACTGCACTCAGTGCAAATTTGAGAAAAACTCACCACCAACAATAACAATCTGTACAATCTCTTCATCTTGATTACAGGACTGTTTAATGCAAAGATTATTGCAGCCTATGTTTTCAAATTTGAGCAGAGGTAGACCAGTGGGTATCTTTGTTGACAAAGTGTTTGGGATTTTGCTACTTTGATGAAAGATGGCATAAGGTTGTGGATTCCAATTTGTAATCTGCCTTCTTCAGTTCTCTACTCCTGATGTGGTGGTAATAACTTTCTTCCTTTTTTATTATTTTTGTGTAGTGTGCTTAGTGTCTTAAATGAAGAAGCATCTTTATTTGATACAGATGCTGGATTTACTTCAGCCTGCCTGGATTGCTCAAGTTTAAAATAGAGTGAGGATAGTGAGTATGCTTTCAGATAGTGTTTCTGACACAGACACCTGGACATAGTCAGTTTGAAAGAGATGATCAAATACAGGCCATCTATGAGAAGCTAGAGTAAATCAGAGGAAAATACAGGAATGAGTTAAAGGAAGAAGTGGACTGATATGCTAATGCGTGAAAGGTGGTAGGTTTTCTCAGATATTTGAAATTTCATTTTTTTTCAAATTATACACATTGAAATGTATATAATCAACTGTAGCCCAGATATTCTTCAGTTTGGCAACTAGGACACACTCTGCCCCTTAATATTTGCTCTCCAGAAATGTTCTGCATTAGGTGCGCACACCATTATTAGCACTCTTTCTCTAGAATAATAGTAGATGAGAACCATG
The DNA here is from genome assembly GCF_963210335.1 of Falco punctatus. NCBI lineage: Eukaryota > Metazoa > Chordata > Aves > Falconiformes > Falconidae > Falco > Falco punctatus. Next base: position 56,355,223 of record NC_137587.1, read on the forward strand.
CCACATCATGCTCCTGTAGAGGGATTCTGAGCACTTACATGAACGGAAATCTGTTAACAGCAGTAACACATCTAAAGACAGAGTAATTTTTTTATTACCTAGTTGCTGTTTGAAAGTTTCTTTTGGTTGCTTCAGTCTTAAGAGCAAAACATGAACACCTTTCTCCAAATCAGATTATGTTGTATCTCGAGATCTAGTGTGTAGGTGCAGTGCTAGAACGTTGTGGTGTGGTAAACATAGGGATTACACGGTCAAAAGGGTTGAATTGGGAAGGTTTATTCATAAAGTGTGTGGTTTAAATGTACTACTGACTGCATGGGAAGAACAGATTGGTAACTTTAAGGCTCTGGCTGGGAACATTTAAAGCCGCCTTCATGAGGCCTTGCACAAACACCCCTCCACCTCCATATTCCCCCTCCCCTTAGGTAAAGGCCAGTTCAGTCAGCTGTTCAAATTACTTCTAACAACTGCTGATACTGAACATTTTGCAGCTGGTTAGTATTAATGCAAAATAAAGAGTATGGTAGTAATATGCTGCCTGGAAGCACTTAAACATGGCAGGTAATGGTGGCTATTGTTCAGTATATACTGAATATATATATTAATATATAAAATAGCTGAGGAATAAGCCTATATAAAGCTAACTAGGGAGTGTTCTCTTCAGAGGTGACTGTGATTCTAAGCAGCAGTTGATAGTGTAAATCTTTGTCCTGAATCCAATTCTTTTGAACTCACATGCCAATTTATTCGGAATCATGGGTTACAAGTACCTTAATGGTAGACCTCATGGTAAAGTGTAAACAAAACACAACTTTTCCTGCAAAATGTGTCAATGAGCAGTTGAGGACAATGCAGATCTTGGATGAAATGCCATGCCTCATCTTACCATGATGCAGACAAATCATAGAAGTAATTTGGCTTTAAAATCCATACATAACTAAATATTTTGAGAAATCTGACAACAAAAAAGACTGTTAAAGGTTATGCTAATAAAAATATGCTGAAATATTAAGGAACACTTAGAAATTCAAACTTAATGTGCTTGCTTTTGTATTCAGAAGAAACCTGGAGTGTGGGATAAGAATTTCCTTCACATAGTGCTTTTCAGAAGGACTGCACAATAGATTTGACTTCACTAAATAATTGGTTTGGGAACTTTAGGGATTATAGTTTTGCTGTTTTAATGTATGCAGATAGGTTTTCTTGTTAGCATGCAGTTTTATGCTGCTTTGGTCTTCTGGTATGATAGAGCAGGCTCTGTTCTCCAGCTTTAGTTGATGCATTAGTTATTCTGTGTAGCAGAACTTGTTCACTGCAGCAAAATTTACAAATGCAAAGGTTTCACTTGTGAGACCAAAAGCTTTTGGGAAAACCTGGTCAAAAATAATGTTCACGTGTGGTGTGAGTTTAATGGTTTATGTAGAACCGTAACTGTATATTTACCTAATGTTAAAAGAGTTTGGCTATGTGTGCTTAATAGTCTTGATACTATTTTTTTTTAATCAATGCAGAGCTACCTTGCCAAATTGGGAAGATTTTGTAACTTTTTAAAATGTAAAGAATCTATTCAACCATGTAATTCAGTGTATGCATCTGATAAGATTTCAGACTTTTAAATATGTGTGTGTTTTGTCTTTTAGCAAAAATACTTTGATTCTGGTGATTACAACATGGCTAAAGCGAAGATGAAGAATAAACAACTGCCTACTGCAGCTCCTGACAAGACAGAAGTTACTGGTGACCATATTCCTACTCCACAGGATCTTCCACAGCGGAAACCATCTCTTGTTGCTAGCAAGCTGGCTGGCTGACGAGAACAGCTGAACTGCATGATTATTCTCATTCCTGTTATTTCTCCTTAATAGTTATTTCTCACCCTCACATCCCCCTTTTTCTTTCTTACACTAAGTCATGAGACTGACAGCTTTGCAGGTAGCGATAGCATGTGCTGCTATTGTAAGGGAGTACTGTTAAGAGTAAAACGTGTAGTATTTGGACTAGTTGAGAACAATGCACTGATTAAAAAGGACAAGTTTGGTTGGAGCAATGTAATCTACTTGAAAATGTACATATTGCCCATTTCCTAGTGTAGGACTGGTTCCAGCAAGTGACATCGCAAGTTTTACAACTTCTAATGTTTCTGCTTTTGTTATTTCATCTTAATTACAGCATATTTGTATTTAATATAACCTCCAGTTGTGTTGGGTTTTTCTTCTGTGTTTGGGTTTGTTGTCTAAAATAGAGGTTTAGACCACAAGTTGCTAGATGGTACAGCATGTATAAAAACAAAGACAGGGCTCTGATTGAATTTTGTTTCTGCTTTTGAACTTGAACGGCCTTAAACCTGTTTCAGCTTTAACAATAGAGTTTTTACTTGGGCAATATTTGCCCATTCTGGTGTAACTCTTGTGAATCTAGTGCTTATTGACAACTGCCTGTTGAAGCTGGTATCCTTTTCAGTTCCGTAGCTTAGGACACACTTTTGTTGAAGATGTGAATGAAGTGTGCATGTGCATAGACTGTTGAATTCACTCTTGTGCCATTTTTGTAAATACAATAGTTTTGCACAACCTTTTGCAAACGTCTGTTAGTTTTACATTTTAAAAAGCAGATAATGTGCCAATCAAAGCACAAGTGATTCTGTATCTTTCAAAGTCTTGTCCTGAAACTAAGAGCCCAGAATCTTGCTACTGAAAGTAAAAACTGTATACCTGAAATTTGTGAAACACATTTACACTTGACTCAGCCTTATGCTTATGCAGTTGTATGTTTTGTTTCGCAACAACGTCCAGCATTCAAATACAAATCCAGAATTTGTACCTGTCATGGTGGCAGGTGCCCTTTCTGTTCAGCAGCTCTTTAAGCTTTTAAAGCTGAAATGCTCTGTCTAATGATATGGAAGATGGCTAAATGTACTGTTCTGGAGAATTTCCTGTGTGGCAGACACCTAATCTAGGCTTGCTAAGATCTGATATGCAGTTGTCTTTGGGCTATTTTAGACTTCTGGAAGCAGAAGGGTATATTTTTTTTTTTCTTGGACTCCTGAAGTGGTAGTAAACTATCTCCTTTTTGCTTTGTTATACAGCAGTCCCTCACTGGCTTTGGGGAAACAAGGAACTGGAAGTGATATTTATATAATGATCTGTTGAGAAATAGGTAACTTTTCACATCAGTAAATAGGAATGAACTTCATCTTTATGATGCAGGTTGTTAAGTACTAGATAGCCAAACTACATAGCTGATTTTAGACAGGTAACTTGATACATTTAAAAGAGTGTGTGTTCATTGAAATCAGAATATTAAAAGTGTGGTATGATCCATAAAGTAATTGACTTTGATACAGGCAATACAGCCTTGATGTTCTTTGGGAGTATAAGAAACTCTTCAAAAAGGTCAGTTTATTGAATACCTTTGTGTTTAAAGGAAGAGTTCTCAAACAGCCTATTAAAAACAAAGCACCAATGTGGATATTATAAGAGAAAACAGTCTTGTCAGATGCATGGTTTTAGAAGGATGTGGTTTGTGTTGACATGTTTAGAAAGGTCTTACAGGATAAAGGACTGCTAGTCAAAAGAACTTTGGCCTGCGTTTTGTGCAGTGGCCTCTTCTGGGGGCAAACATGAGGAAATGATCGAGAGAAAATGAATAGTCTTAATTTGGCCCTGTTTTGATGGGAAGATGAGCAAAGTAGATCAGTGTCTATGTAATGTCTTTGGTTCGGAGAAGTTATTCCGGAGAATTTAAAAATTACTAACCTGATGCTTTTCAAGTCTGTATAGTCTTTTTCTGGTAATTAAATGGACTCTGTTAAGCCTGTCCTTATTGCTTATCCTCCACTAGTATTATAAAGAGTTTGATATTTGTGGAACAGGTTGAAGACACAGACCTACTTCTCTAAGAATTTGGGCTGGGAGAGTAGCAAGGAAACTGGATATATTGAAGCAAACTGCTTTTTATAGATGTTTGTCCTAATGTGAAAATCCCTCTTTATTTTTGTATGTATAAATGAAATTGAAACTTAATGATAGGACTGGGTCTGAAACAAATTTTGAACGGTTTAAGGTGACTTGCTGTGTATTGCCTGGTGCCACTATTCTGTAGCTCACATAAGGTGAGCTTTTGCGATGTTTGGGAAGATACTAAAAAAAAAAAAAGCCATTTAAATTAAAACATTCCACTCACTTAGCTACAACTCAGCTTGTCCTGCTGGTTGGACAATACAAGCTCTTCTGATGTTCACGCAGTGACTTGCAGTTCTAAGATTGCTACAAATTCAGCTATGAATATATTATCCATGTGTATACTTGAAGTACTGTAATGCTAACTAGGTCAGTGACTGATTATGAGCCTTCACATCTGACAGACCTCAGCAGCAGGCACAGCTATTTTGATTCTATACACTGTATAAAACTTAAGTCCAATAATCACTTAACAGTAAATCAGACATGACTGCAATCGATGCTTACTTTCAGCTTACTCCAGCAAGATAACTCAGCTATCCAAACTTATGTACATAATGTATTATATCAGTTTTACCATTTGATAATTGCCTTTTTCAAAGAAAACCTGTCCACACTGTAGACTGGCAGTCCCTTTCATATCTTGCATTTAAAGATAGACAGTGTTTAGTTATTAGAATAGTACTCATGTAGGCTTATAATAGCAGTTAGCACCAACTTTTTATTTGAGATAAAGTGGATTAATTACAACTTCAGATATGTCCCCAAATCTGTAACACCAAAGGCTTCCCTCTCATTGTTCTTGATGTAGTAGGACAGTGTTTGTGTAAAGGCCACAGGAGTACATTTTGTTGGACATATTTACACCCAGTCAAGATGTTAAGGTGATAAAAATGTCAATTGTTCTTTACAAACTTACACATTGTATAGTATACAGAATAAATTGATCTACTTAGTTTTTATTGCAACGTGGAGGTTTGTCTCGTCTTTACTGTGGTTTCCTGAAAGATACTGCATACTTCGGTATTCTCTATGGAAAATTTCTAAAACCTAAATCTTGCTACTCTGTATCATTAAGAAAATGACTAGGCTTTGGTTTTAGTATGTTAGACTACAGAATTACTTTAATGTAATCGCATTTATATATATTTCAGTGCTTATTTTTCTAATAAGGCAATTAAAGCTTATTGTTTGAAAACTCCGTAACAGATGATTGTTTTGGTCCCTTGCAGAGTGAAGGGGATATCTGGGAATTAGCTTGCCATATAGAAGTTGGCATTGTTATAGACTGTTGGCCTGATTTCCAAGAAATCAAGATGCTGGAAAAAGTCCAGTTAATTTCATAATCAGCCTGTGATGTAGGGCTGATCTTTGTGCAACTTCATGATCCGTGTGGTGTATTTACACAGTTAGCTCAGTCATCAAGGTCATAGTAACGCCCTCTATCTAGGCTCTGCATCTCTAACAAAATGCAGAGAAAACTGTCCAATGTAAGTAGCATCATTCAGAAACCGTGCTGAGGCAGTGCAGGGGCTGCGTTAACGCTGGCATTAGTAACCTAAAGTCACTTACCTGAATTTCTGTATGGGGAGTGGCACCAGTTTTCAGGTGAAGTCAAACCATTTGCATATGAGCTTATTGCCCAAATCTGTTTGTAATTAGACCTGAGACAGTTATGGTTCCACAGATGTGTGCTTGGAGAAGCCTTGCATTTAGTGGCTGTGCTTGCAGGATATGACCACATTATTCAGGAGAGAGGCAAGATTGCAGTAACTTGTTTATTTGATGGCTGGGGGGCTTGCTGGGAGCTTTGGAAGAACAGACTGTCCATGGTTTGTGTATTGGGTTTTGTTTTTTTTTTAAACTTGGAGTTGGGCTGAATGTGTGATTTGATTATTTATTCCTGCTTTAGTACAAGCGAGCCACCCTCTTTCACATTCACATCTTTGGGTTTTTCATTCCCGTTTCTGGCATCTGTAGATCCAAGAGTAACTTGAAATCTGAAAAGTTCCATGGATATTCAAAGCATTTATTCCCATTAAATATTTATCTTGAAAATGCTTCTGGAGTATTCGCACAGAGGCAGACAGCCTTGAGCTCAACTGAAGTGCTTGAAAAAGCTTCGTTTAGGGACAGATGACTGTATTGTCCCTGTCTTTCACAGGCAGTACATCTTCGTTACAGCAAGGATGCTGCTTGATGTATGTTCATGGTAAATATTCTTGTGTATTTATAGCAGGCACAGAAGTCTGTTTATTTACTGCTTTGGAAAATATTGACAAAGCCTCCACCAGTTTTGTTTGGATGTTTGACTTTGGTTTAAAATGGGAACATGAAAGTACTTTTTGTTTGTGACTGTCTAAATTTAATGACAGATTTCAGTTTGGTTTAGTTTTTTTTTTTACCTTAATGGCCAACAATGTTGTAGCTCTTACTAAAAGAGCAATATGGTTGGATAATCTGTCAATTTCTTTGACGATATTACAGAACAATCAAATAACTGTCATTGACATTCCTGGTTTTGGGAGTCTCTACAGAGACTGGATTCAGTTTCTTGCTTGTACTTCTGTCTGTTAGTACAGTGGGGTTGTTTTTCTTACTGGGTTTGAAGAGAAAACAACTGTTAAAAGTCTTCCTGGAGAAACAGCATTTGGATTTTTAAAATGTGTGGTGTTGAATTACATGGATGAAATTACACAGATGCTTAAATGCAAGAATGGGAGCTGTGAATTCTTCTGAACTTCAGTTCTGTTCTCAGGTGATGGTTTTTATACAGTTGAAAAAAAATCTGGCTAATACATTGAAAAGGAAATAGGTATGTGATGTTCTGGAGACCAGAGGAGTCTTCCTAGTATAGGCATAGATGGATAGAGGCAAGCTTTCTGCTTGGGAATATCATGATGTAGGTTTTGGTTTGTCTTTTTTTCGTAAGGCCAAAAAGCCTGGAAATAAATCCCAAGCATTGCTGGGAGAATGTGCGCATGGTATGTGATTTTCTCTCTTCCTATCTCTTACATTACATTTCAGAGTTCTCGACTGGTAACTTCAATCAGTACTGGCTGAAACCAGCCCTGTTTGTTTCCTACAGCTAAAAGTTACAGGCTTCATCCTTGTAGTGTGAGAACATAGGAAAGGGTCGCAAGGGGATTTTAGCCTATGAACTTCTCTTAGTTAGTCTTTCTGGTGAAAGCTACTTGGGGCTAAACTGATGGTCAATGTTGAATATATAAATGCTTTTCTGAAGGAGTGGATAGGCCCATCCACTGTACCACATAAGCCATCTCATGTTCCTTATGTTACCACTATATGTTATTTCTGCGCATCTAATGATTTCTGGTTTTTGTTTGGCCAACAGAAAATCCACTGCTCACTTGCAGTACAGTGTGACAACAACAGAATAGGAAATCCGAATTGAGAAGGGGATTTTTCTGCCACAGTTGAACAGAACATAGATGTAAGAAAAGAGATAGGAGAGATGCTTTGTGGTCAGTTCTGAAAAATATTATATAAACTAATCTCTATTCATGGAAGGATTCTTTTCTATTTTTTTTTTAATTGGGTTCAAATTCAGTATAAAATTCTGCATGCGGACTGAGTGTGCTACATTAGCCATACGTTGTCAGCTGGAGTGCCCTGGGATATATGCTCTGAAATCAAATGCCATAAATGATCTTTTTGAAAAGATTCTGTGCAAGGTAAGAGATGAGGACATTTAAATTCTTGCCAGCAAATGTTTGATGCAGGAGATGCATCTTAAAGTAATGAATAAGTAGTCAGTCTAGATAAGTTACAAACAGGTTGTTTCTTGCCAACTTTCAGTGTCCCCAATTCCTGTCCTTAATGACAGATTTGAAATCCTGGTTTATGCAAATTGTGTCAAATCATAGCATATTTTGGACTCTGATATCTATTTTTTGCTGGGGCTTATAATTACATTTGGCTTTGAGCTCCAGCTGATACAGTAATCCACAGTCCGAGCGAACTCCTGAAATTAGTGTCTTTGAATTTAGAATAGAAACCATCCTGAAGAAAGGGTATCAAATACTGGATATGAAGCAGCACAGAGTCAGAGGGGAGGTTCAGGTCCCTTCTGAAAACAAAACTGTTGAGATTTCTGTGGTTCATACATCCAGATTCTTAGATTAAACCTATTAAAGGGGGATGATCGCACTCTTAAATGTGTGCCGAACATGCACGATGACTGGTAGCTTTAGTATATATCTCTCTGTCTTGCCATAGTGTACACATGAGGAGCTGCTGTGCAAACTTCTTGGCCAAAAACCTCACCCCTGACCTGGCCAGAAATTCACATGAAAGAGTTCTGGGCTTCTCATAGGGCTGAAGGAAAATGTCCAGTTCTGCTGATGGATGTGAGCCTCCTAGGCATGGAACAGTAACAGTAATTGTGGCTGATAATCCTGGACATACTGGCAGAACATGGGAAGGCAGGTATTTTTTTAAATTCATTTCTCATTTGAGTTTCAACTCTGAACTCTTCCAGCAAAACCAAGGTTTTCTTTTAATCTCTTCTCTGAAATTACTAACCTTAGTTTACTAGCTGTGAAGACTGTGCCTAATACAAACAACTCTAGGTAAGGCTCCATATTTTCATCTTAACTGTTTTTTGTTTGTGCTTGCTACTTTCTCCATCTCCTTCAGTGAGAAGCAGTGAAGTAGATAGATTATAGCATGTATTGGGAGTGTTGATTTTGGGAGTTCAGATAGTAACAGCCAGAAGTAGAAATCCAGTGATGAGTGATTTTTGAGCAGGTCACCCACCTCTTTCACGGCTCATTTTCTCTGTACGATGGGTCTGTCTGTTTATTTGATAGTTGCAGCAAGTGTCAGGAGTACAGTTACTACCCACAGAATACCGAGCTGTTACTTGAACAGTCGAAGTTCGCCAAGATGATACCATTTAGTAAGTCAAAGCATTTCAGTGGAGAGCATGGCAAAGATAACAGTTTCAAGCTTGTTTTGTATTTTGGATGGCTTGGACTGTGGGATGCCATGCCAAGGTGAAAAGGGAGAATGCAGAAAGACAGCAACAGCTTTCAGTTCTGCTGTGGAAAGCACTCTTGCCATAACATGACCTGTAAAAATCACTCGTTAATGATTCATAAAGCAATGAGGTGCTGTCTCAAGAGCTAGCCAGAACACGGATTACGCCTTTCATTCCTTTCTCCATGGATGTTCAACTTTTCAAGGATGTGTGCCTTCATTTCTTGGTGAGAACTGGACTTGCTTATGGCAGCAACTGTTTCGGGCCCAGTTCTCTTTGCTGTTTTCAGCAGTGGTTTGAATCATTAAAAAAAAAAAATCAAGCTGGAGGAGGTTGTAAGCAATTTGAAGGATGGGATCAGAGTTGGAGAGCGAAGACAAAAAAAAATGGAAAACTTGGCACCTGAGAAATACACGCTGAAATACAGGATGGGGATAGCTGGGCGGGCGGTGGGGTGGCGGCTGTGACCCGGGCAGAGAGCTGGAGGGGCGGCGGGAGCGCGGCCCCTGGGGCAAGGGAGCGGCCCGAGAGGCCGGGGCGGGGGAACCTGAGGGGGAGCGGCCCGTGAGGCGGGAGCGCGGCCCCTGGGGCGGGGGAGCGGCCCGTGAGGGCGGTCGGTGCTGGGCCTCAGCCCGCCTGGGTCGCCGCGGGCGCGCAGCGGCTGGACAGCGGCGGGAATCACCGGCGCGCCCGGCGGGGAAACGCGTGATTTGTTCAGGCCGGGGGAAGAACGGCAGCAGGGTCGGGAGGAGGGGAGGGACGCCGGCTCTTGCTTAGGCGGGCGGAGGCCGCAGCCCGGCTTTTCGCTCGGCGGCCCCTCCGGCAGCGCGGGGAGGGCAGCGGGCAGCGCCAGAGGGCGGCCGGCCCGCCCGCCCGCCGGGGAGGCCCCGCGCCGCCCGCCGCTCCCACAATGCACAGAGCGGCGGCAGCCCCGCCGCCCGCCAGGTAGCAACATGGCGCGCCGCGCCCGGGCCGCCGCCTGAGCATCCTCCCTCCCTCCCTCCCTCTCGCCCGCCCTCCCGCCGCCGCCTCCGCCTCCCGCCGCCGGGCTGCCGCAGAGGGGCCGCCCGCCCGCGCCCTGCGCCATGGCGGCCTCAGAGCTCTACACGAAGGTAGGGCGGCGGCGGGGCCGGGGGCTGCGCGGGGGCGGGCGCGGCGGCGGCGGGGGGAGCGCGGCCCGGGCGAGTGGCGCAGCGGCAAGGCAGGGCAGCGGCGGGCGCTGCCATCTCCGGCCCCGGCGGTCGCCCCGCGGCGGGGCCGCCCCGGCGGGTGCCGGCGCCTCTCCCCAAGATGGACCCGCATCCCGGCGGGGCGCGGCGGCGGGGCCCGCCGCCCCCGGAGCGGCTCTGCCCGCCGGGCCGGGCGGGGAGGCAGCGCGGGGGAGCCGGCCTTGCCCGCCCCGGGCCCGCCGCGGGTAGCGTGGCTGCACCGCCCGCGCCGTGTGCGGCACCGACTCGTGCGGCACAGGCGCTCTGCTGTTCAACTCGCCGCCTGGGTGACACTGCACCTTTAGGTTGTGTTTGTTCCCCTGGCAGCCGCTCAGGAGCCCTACAGTCAGCAGCGATGCGGTGCGTGGCTCTCGTGCGCTTTTCAAACAGACGCTTTTCCCATCTTTATAGTCCTGTGCGTTAGTGTCTGTCATCAGCTGCCACCTGGAAGCAGTTCCTCCCTGCTCGTCTGGACGGTGGCAAAGCCTGCAGATCGAGAGCTGTGGAAACGATTCTTTGGGCTGCTAGCCAGGCATTGTTTTCATTGCTCTGCCGTGATCTGCTGTAAAAATCGGGAAAAAAAAGGACAGACCACAGGTCTTTAAGGGCAGAAGTGATGACTGGGGTCGCCAGAACTGCTCACCGCAGGACAGCATTGCAAACTCCAGATACTTCTTTCAGAAAGCTTGCACAGTCAAAGTGTGTTTTATTGAAAGCTGTGCCATCTAGATCCTCGAGCCACTTTATGAAATACTCCAGAATTACCCCCAGTCTGGTTCTTTGTGTGAGGAGAGAAAGGAAAGGAAACAGGCTTTTTGTTCTGGCAAGAATAGTTCACCTTATTTGTAGAGTCCTCTCACTCAGATGTGATAAGACAGTGTGTTAACTGTGCATCAGTACAAATCCAACTGGACAGTCCCTTCAATAGGCTTGACCATACCTGAATATTGTATTTGTGTAGGAGAGACTGAATGTGAGGAAGTGAGGTGAGCCTGCACCCCTTTAAGGATGCTGAATACATTAATTGTTACCAGGCATCTTGGTGTCTTTTGCCTCCTACAAAGTATCTCTGTTAACTGTCATTGCAAAACGGGATGAGGATTAGCATTCTGGTCAAGAGAGCAATGGTACTGCAGAGTTGTTTCCAAGCGCCCAACAGACCTCCTCTATGTAAGGAGTTATTTTGGAAAGGTATTCTGGATTTATCTCTCTCTGTGGGTGTTCTTATTATGGAGTTAAAGTGTCTCATAAGAAGTTGATGAGAAAGACTTCTTTTTTTCTTTTTTCTTTTTTTTAATTTCCAACCCCATCTGACCTTGAATTCACTTCCTAGAGTGGTTAAATCCTTTGGTCAGAAGGTGCCCTGAAAATGTGGATTCCTGTTGTCTTGGGATTGTTTAACAGTGGAAGGCTCAGGGCCCCGTGTGGTTCTTGAGGAAGGCATGGCTCTGAATTGGGTGCCTGGGTAGGAAAGCTGCTGGGTGTTCAAGAGAGACTGTCTCTGCTCTCTTCCCTCTCTGCTGACTTTTTCCCCCACGTAAAGCCATCTTTCTGTTTAAATCGCGTTCAGTATCTCATCCTTGATTAAGTAACATAAGTAATGGATTTAAGGTCATAGCATGCAGAGGCAAAAGTAGTGAACACAAAGTCAAACAAGCGCAGGAGTGATCCTGCTCCAGTAGGGACCTGCTGGATGACGAAGGCCAGTGAGTTTGCTTCTGTGTTTTACTCTCACACCACAGGCTGTTCTTGTCCTCTTTAGAGCCATATGTAGGCACAGAAAGAGCGATTTTCACGTCTATTTTATACTGGCAGGCACGAGTCAGGATTGTCATTCAGGACAGCTGCTTAACGTACCAGAGCTTCCAGCATAGCATCGAGGCTTAATGTATGGTGTTGGCATAGATACTTTGCTGGTGAGCAGGGTAGTGTGTGAATTTGCAGCACATCGTTGCTGGCTGTGTGTTTGCACATGTGTGTCCTGAAGTGAAGTACCTGGCAGCTGTCTTACCCTCTCCTACTGGGAACCCACGTCCCAGCTTGCCTGAGTTGTTCAGGTAGCTGTGTTCATGCGAGTTACTTGGAACAACAGTTGGTAAAATCATATTAATGACTGGATGACCAGTGTTGCAAAGAATTTGTCAGCATCTCTTCAAATGTTGTCTGAGAATGGGAGAAACAGACTTCTTATTTCTGGCTATTGTTTGTGGAAGTGAGGTGCTCTGCTGCATGCTTCAGTGTGTCCAGTGTTGCTAACATGCACTGTTAAGCCTTCAAATTTGGTCTCTTTGCTTTCCAGCATAAAAAAATAGCACCCACTGACCCAACCAGATGTACTGTCTTGAAAGAGCTTAAAGGAGCTCTTGCTTTCCCAAGCTAAATTCTTTTTTTGTCAGAAAGCAGCAACAGAAGTTTTTGAAGAAGTCGTGCTATCGCTATGAAAATCTTATTTCTTTGAGGCATCTGGGTGTATGTCTGAACTTGGTGACCGTAGAGGCAGCTTCATTGTTGCACGGTTGTCGTTAATCTGGAAATTTGGATTTAAGTGAAAGGACTGTCTTGAGCTCTCACACAGGCTAGTTACAATGGACCCAAACAAGCTTTGTGTTCCTGTGCCCAGTGATGCTGCAAACACAGATTCTGCTTGAAGGCATTAGCTTCAGTTTTGGGGTGCAGCAGTTTAAAACTGCGCCATGGGTTGTATCCTAGGCATTCTTATTTAAAATATTATGCCTATGAGCTCTGGTTAACTTGTCCTGTTGGGTATCTATCACTGGCGGGTTGGTGGTCCTGCTGTAGCATCAGTTCTGAAAGTTTTGGTTCTTTGACTCTGGCAACAAACTTAGGAGAATCTTGATGTGTTTCCTGAATCACTGAAGCCCTGCTGAGTGGTGCTTGGGTGTAGTCAGTCAGCATTTCAGTAACTGTTGACCAACAACAGTTAGATACCTGCTTCTGCTGACCCATAAGAATTGGTGGGGACAATGTAGGCCATGTGTCAGCTTTTGTTAAGTGTAATCTGCTTTCCTTGGAGATTAAGAACAAGTGAGAACATTTTGCCTAGACCTCGAACTCATCTGACTTCTCTGCACTGGCCAGGTTTTGTGTGAGATTTGTGATTTTCAGGTGTGTAAAACCAACCCCCAGCACATGGTCTTACTGCCTGTACATGAAAATTGATGAAGCAGATCAGACACTGTGTTTATGCCACCTCTTTTAAAGTCAGAGTGAAGAGTTAACATCGGTCATTTTTGTTCTCCTTTTTCCCTGAGTTTGAGTTGTTTCTGTTTCACACTGTGCTTTGCTAGAGCATGCTGCTTTGCCCTCTTGGGATTTCTGTTTCAGTTTTGTGTGGCTGTGTGCAATGGACTTATTTATGTATTTATCCATTCAGTCAGGCATTAATTTATTTTTATTCTTGTTGCTAACAATGTGTTCCTCCGTTTCCAGTATCTTTGAGATTAAGGGCAGCTAGCTTCAGATAGCCTGCTCCTAATTTAGGGCCTAATCTAATTTCAGTTTGCGTGAATGGAAATATTCCTTGGAACACAGAGGAATCTGTAAATGGTTTTTGCTGGAGAGTACAGTCTGGGCAGGCTGAACTCAGTAGCCTGACCTTCAGTCCTGCTGCCCTCTCCCTGAAATGGTTCAGTTTGAGGGTTTGTAAGCTGTAAACTGAGTTAGGGAAGTGTCAGAGGGAACTGCATAGAACAAAAACCCTGCTTGTGTGGTCCCCAGCGTTGCAAGGAGCCCTTTCTTGCTTTCCTGGGGGTGTCTGCGGGCAGCTGCTTCGGTGGGAAGCCAGGGTGTTAGGAGGCTTGGTCTTCCCCTTCAGTTGTGCTGGGCCCTTGCAAGCGAAAATGGCAAAAGGCAGATTCTGACCAGGTTATGGCTCTTGGGTATGTTAATGGTACGTGGGGAGGGAAGTACAGCAAGAACCTACCTGAGTATAAGACACAAAATGTAACCATGTTTCCCTATGTCTGTGCTTATTACTGGGTTTTTCTTGGGGGTTAAAAAAAAGCAGCCTTAATTGTGTAGTCTTGTATATTGCTGTTCAAACTATTGGATGTGACATAAGTGTTTTCTGCGTGTTAAACAGTAACCAGTTGTCTCAGTAGATCGCTGCTTTGTTCCCCGAGAGCAGTGCTGCCCGGTAATGCAGAGGTGGGAGTTGTTCATCTCCACCACAACCTGGGTGTGCTGCTCTGCTTTGGAGTCGGACCCGTGCGGTGCGGCTCAGAGCAGAGAGGCTGTTGCGGAAGTCAGATATGTGCTGTCAAACAATTACTTCTGCAAATGACAGTGAGCCTTTACAGTGCATTTTATAACTGTCTCTGCCTCTTCTAAAATTCTAATGCAGCAGCAGAAAGGGGATATTTCAGTTGCTTTTCTGCTTTGGGGATGTGCTATGTCACTGGAATAAGCATGGTGGCAATTCTGCCAGTGACAACTCACTACTGTGTGCACCAACTTTATTCTTGCCTTTAAATTGAAGGTGCTGGGGATGTAATTACTCAGCAGTCTAACAATACTTGGTTTAACCTAACCTTGACATTTTATTATGTTTTTGTAAAAAAAAAAAATTTCTTGTAGTTGAATGCCAACCACGTCAGCCTAACAGAAAACTAGCTTTCTAATGGCAGTTTCATGACATGTCAACAATCCATTACTCTTGTTAAAAGAAACTGTGAACCTTGGGAAGCAAAGTGAGCGGTGGTGTGAGTCAGAGGCCGGTCTGTGCCAAGAGCTGCTCCCCTGGGCACTGAGTGTGTCCGGAGGAGGAAATAATACCACCCTGGGCAGGTCAGTGGGGCTGGAGAGGTACCAAGCTGTTCGGGAAAGCTTCTCACAGCCCACAAACAGTTTTTGGGAGGGCATATCCTGTAGGTCTAACAGAACGCTGAAAGTGTAGCATCGTTAGGAGCTACTTAGGGGGGGAGAAAGAGATCAAAGCTTTATATTAAAAAATAGGTATTTTTTTTTCTGTAGACATAATCTTGAAAGTTGTGTGAATTCTTTGTTACATGTAAAGAATAGTTGTGAAGGTCCCATTTATAATTGGTCTTATTTGTTTAATTCTTTGAGTTATTGTTTAATGTTAAAACATTTACCTAATAATTTTGGTGGATTATGTGGTATCACCCCCAAACTGTCATCGGCAATCCTTGCAGAATAGTAATGTCTGTACATTGAGCTGTCACTGATTACTTGCAGTCTGTTTCTACTGCAGCGATTTTATAGCATGAGCCAGATGGCTTAGGTAATGGATTACTATTATTTTTTAGATAAATAAATCACCAGATAAAGTGCTGTTGAGCTCCTGCTATGTCAGGAAATGTGTGCAATGACCATCATTATCTTTTGGTGAGCCACAGAGCGCTGGGTTGAGTTGGAAGGGATTGGCGGCCAGTCAGGCAGATGTACCTGGCTGCTAGGGTCTCCTCATGGGGTCTTTGGGAGTTTAATCCTCTCCATGTGTTCTCATAACAAAGTAATTTCTGCCTGTCTTTAATGAGACCCATTGTTTAATCTCTGCAGGACTAAAGAAAGCATTTTTGTTATTGAAATTTGCTCATTGAACCAGTTGAATTGGAGGAAGTCACAGAAACGTCCAGTATCACAAGGTTTCACTGTTTCTGGATGGTCTGTTTTTAATAGGATTTAAAAAAGCAAGAAGTGATAGTAAGATTAATTGTAGATGGTGTTTCAGCTGTGAGGGAATGTCCTGGGATAGAGGTAATCTTCTTAGTAGCCGGTGCAGTGCTGTGTTTTGGATTTGGTGTGAGAATAACATAGATAGGCTAACAGGCTGATGTTTTTAGTTGTTGCTAAGTAATGCTTATGCTAAGTCAGGGACTTCTCAGGTTCTCAGGCCCTGACAGTGAGAGGGCTGGAGGGGCACCGGACATTGCGAGGGGACACAGCTGGGACCTGGACTAGCCGAAGGGGTATTCCGTGCCATAGAACATCACGCTTAGCATATAAAGTTGGGGGAAGAAGGAAGGGGGGGATGTTTGGAATGGTGGTGTTTGTCTTCCCAGGTAACTGTTACCCATGATGGAGCGCTGCTGTCCTGGGGATGGCCGAACACCCGCCTGCCGCTGGGAAGTGCTGAATGAATTCCTTGTTTTGCTTTGCTTGTGTGCGTGGCTTTTGCTTTGCCTATTAAACTGTCTTTATCTCAACCCACGAGCTTTCTCACTTCTACCCTTTCCGTTCTCACCCCCATCCCACTGGGGGGGAGTGAGCGAGTGGCTACGTGGAGCTGAGTTGCTGGCTGGGGTTAAACCATGACAGGGAAAAGCAGTGCACAGCTGGCAAGTCTGCTGTCCTGTGGGTACCAGCGGGATGCTGCCTGGATTTCTGGCAAGTCAGAACAGCCTCTGAAGCAGACCTTGGAGGAGCCAGCCACTTGGGGTGTCCTGCAGGGACATCCATTGAATTCAGATTTCGTTACTTGAAAACACAAGGTGTACACAAACCAAATATTTAACTATTTGAAGTCTTGCTTATATTATTGGAATTTTTGACACCTGCATGTATATACAGGCATCTGTACAGACATTGCTGGTTTAAAAGGCATCTTGGCAAGGGGAAGATGATAGACCCAGTTTCACTTGGCACTGTCAAGCAGCATCTTAATAAGAGGCGATGGTTTGTTTTACGCCTCTTGATTAAAGTCAGCTTAGCTTGGTTTGCATGTATGAAGTTAGGGATGAGCAGATTCTGAACTCCTTTACTTGGTCAGGTTTTCTTTTGTGTGATTGAGGGTGCAGAGGTTATCTGTGATCTAATTTTGTGCTTGCTGTAGTAGAGCAGTGTTTACTGTTGTGTGTATCGTGCTTGACTCAGATAGTGAGTATTTGTACAGTTGGGCCAGGGCCAAGAAACGGCTTTCGGCTTTCGGGCAAGGCTGTTGTTCCTGGTGCTTCATTAGCAAACTACTCGAACAAGTTGAAGCAGCAGTGTGCAACTTCTGCTTGTCTTCTCTGCTGCTGAAACAGCAAGGAAGAACTTACTATTTTCCCTTAATACTAGGTGGTTCTTGTTGCAGAAAACATGGTGTTAAGGTCAGAATAAACCCATGGTTCTTAGAAGTTTTTGTCATGTCTGTGACTTTGACTCTTTCCTCAAGCTATGACTTTCTGCTTAAGTTATTTTCATAGATCATAACCCCACTCATGACACGCCACAACAGATGTATGTTTTTGTTTTGGCGGTGATGCTCCTGAGAGTTTGATTGGTTTAAATTGGTAGGCAAACCTTTAAGTAAGTAGAAATGCGTTAGGTACAACATTAAACCTGTTACATAAAGGTCATGGGAGACAGAGAAAATTCACACTATGTTGAATTCAAAGGCTCTTTGCACAGTAATTTTTCCTTTTGTTGGCTTTACTTCTGAGCTGCATCCAGGATGGGGAGTTGTATGGTTGGGTTGCTAAGGCCCTGTTTACTAATGCTAATAGCAAGGCTTTTAGTGACTTTCCTGGCAGAGAAGAGTGCTTTCACTCCTGTGCCAGTGCCACCCTTTGCTTAGGACTGCATCATTTCCTCTTCACTCTCCGTGTTGCTTGGCTCTGCTTAACCCTGGGTTTGCTTAAGCCTGATCCTGCAAAGATTTATCTTTATTCCATGTGAGTAATCACATTGCTTAATTTTATGCTTTGAAATCAAGCATGTAAATCTGAAAGATTGCACCTTTTATTCTCTTATTTCCTCTTACTGCAGGGAAATAACTTTGCTGTCGTATACCTGCTCATAATAATTTGTGTAGGAAAACAAGGGGAAACATATCCTAGGGATGTCATCAAGTTCTTTGTGTTAAGCTCTGTGTATGCATTGTTGCAATAAGTTAGGGCCTGTCTACTTAACACCCAATTTTAATATTTAATAGCAAGAGTGTATTTTCAGGAGTAGTTTTCGCTTTCAGGTCTCCCACCATCTCAGGGAGGTAACAGTTTCACTCATCATCTTTTAGCATAGCCCACTTTCTCGGTTTGCTACAGGCAGCAGCCTCATGTGAAATACTGTGTGAGACGGATAACCTGAACTTCCCAGCACTGCACAAATGTGAAAAGCACCAGCATTATTGAGCTGATGATCCTGATGATTTTGGGGTCTTCCTGTTCCTGGCCATCCGGGTTATAACCTGCACTTTTCACAATATAGCTCAGTTAATTGCAGTATTCAGTAGTTTTGTTTCTGTCTATTTATATACAAATATAATGTAAAGAGGAGAACAGTGCTGGCTAAAAGGTTTGTGGGGTTTTTTTGTTTGTTTGTAAAAAGCAGATAAGTACTTGGTGCAGTTACATTAGAGGAGTGCCCATCTTGCTGAATTCTGGGCATTAAGCAGCTGGAATGTAAGCACAGGAAACTCTAGGCACTACTAATAAAGTTTAAAGATTTTACTCCTACTGCATTTGTGTGGATTGCAGATATTGACCCAAGTTCTGATGTCAGTATCTGTGAAATTTAATGCAAATTCTGAAGAAGTTGGAAATGGATTACTTACAATAGCAGAGATCTTGTGTCTTTATACCATCTGTTCTCCTTAGTGGCATGGATTTAATTTCTTTGGCCTGTTAATCGGGGACAATAGCAAGAATTGTCACGGATCTTTCCCTGAATAATAAATGGCATGGAGGTACTCAAGGCTGGGGTAAAGCTTCTTAAAATTGTAAGGGAGAAGTAGGTACAAACCTAACATCAGATAAGCTGGTATGAATGAGAAGTCACCATGCTGGTGGAGGGTCTGAGGGAGCGGTATGAAGATTAAACTGGAGCAGAGGCAGTCAGGAGTGCAGAATGCAGCTGTGCCTGCAGGGTTGTCTTTCAGTCTGTTACTTCCACGCTGTTTGGTGAAAATTGTGGTTATTTTCTGAAGATCTTGAAAGCTGTTGCATTCCCCTCATCACTCACCAAGTCTTCATTTTTGCCTTTTAACCTCGCTTCGGGTATGACTGTAGGAAGGGCTGTCAGGGTAATTCACACAGAATAAAAGCTGCTGCCAGTAATTAGCAGGAGAAGTGGTTTGCTGAAGTTGTTTGGCTCTTAGGAGACAGCGGGGATGGTTGAGAGCAGACTCTTCCAGGCTACTTACTTACATTGTGGTCTGATGAGAGCCCTCACTTTAAAATTAAATGTAAAGCCTAAAGCAGCGTTGCTTTGAAGAGCTCTCATTCTGTCTTTGTAGTAGGTAAGACAGGGGGGAAATAACGTGTGACGTGTCAAGTCAGTCAGTTTCATCGGGCCCGACATAAATGCCTCCACGCAAATGCAGGTAGATGGGGAATAAACACGGGGAGTTAAGAGAACGCGCATGCCTGCAGGGCTGTGATCTTACTGGCATCACCAGAGGGATGGGATGGTACCTGTGGAGTGCTGGAATGGAAGGATACACAGGCTTTTTAGGAAGGAGCAGGGAGGGGAGGTGAGAAGGGGGTGCTGAGCTCTGTGTCAGCAACCAGCTGGAGTGCACGGAGCTGTATGCCTGGGCAGGGATGAGGAGCCCACAGAGAGCTTATGGGGCAGGGTTAAAGTGAAGGCAGGGACAGGTGACATTATCGTGGGGGTCTGGTACAGGCAGGAAGACCTAGCAGATGAGGCCTATCTGTCTATAGACAGATAGGAGCAGCCTCACCTTCGCAAGCCCTGGTCCTCATGGGGGACTTCAACCCCCTGATATCTGTTGGAGGGACAGCACAGCAGGGCATAGGCAATCCAGGGGGTTCCTGGGATGCATTGATGATAACTTCCTTCTCCGAGTGACAGAGGAGCCGAAGAGGAGAGGGGCCACGCTGGACCTTGTTCTCACCGACAAGGAGGGACTGGTGGGGAGTGTGGTGCTCCAGGGCAGCCTTGGCTGCAGTGACTGTGAAATGGTGGGGTTCAAGATCCTTAGGGCAGCAAGGAGGGTGCACAGCAAAATCGCTACCCTAGACTTTGGGAGAGCTGATTTTGGCTTCTTCAGGTGTCTGCTCAGTAGAGTACCATGGGGTAAAGCCCTGTTGGGAAGAGGTGCCCAAGAAAGCTGGTTAAATAATCAAGGATCACCACCTTAAAGCTCAGGAGTGATGTGTCTCAACAAAAAGGTAGTTGGGCAAAAATGCCAGGAGCCATGAAGTCTTGCTGCAATTACGGATGGTGTCTTTGAGGTCTTCTGTTTGATTATCATAAGACAAGAGAATTTTGAGATTACTTTGTAATTTACAGGAGGACACTCTTGCTCTTTGTAGAGCCAGAGGCATAACCTAAAAATACTATGAGTTGGTCTAACAATGCAGGAATTCATTGCCCCAACATGGCTTGTCACACGTTACTTTCTGCAGACTCCATGGATTATTCATGAGTATCTTTAAAGCAGATGACCTCAGTTGTTTTGCTGAGGAAATCAGAGAGATTCCCAAGTTGCCTTATGAGTTAGTGTATGCTAATACAAGAAGCGTACATGGAGATCGAGCCTATTTTGCCTGGAAAGGAAACGCCAACAGCCTCCGAAAGTGCTGAAAATCTGTGTTACAAGAGATACGGGATGGAAATAGATGGTTTAGACTATATGTATGTTAAAGTAAGTAGAATATGTTTTGTTGTTTTCTTGGTTTTAACATAGGTGAAGGCTATATAGCCAATCATGTAATAACTTATAAATATAATAGTTTATTAATAATAAAGGTTTAAAGTAAGTAGAGTTTTGACTTAGGATCTGGAGATATATAAAGATGCCTTTTTTCAAACATACCAGACAGTAATTTCATTGTTTAGGACATTTTCTCCCTTGGAAAAATCTTATATGTGGAGAAGCATTTGCAGAAGTTGTTAGAATTTCATGTCAGCATGCACTTCTTCCTTGTGACAATCTTATATATTGGAAATAGGAAGGCAATATAAACTTTTTGCAAACAATCAAATAGATAATGCTTGTGGAGAAAAGGAGTGGAGTAGTCTCTCTAAGGCTAAATATGGTATACAATTTCCAGCTAGCCTGAAAGGTTCTAATTTCACTCTCCTCTCCAACACAGCGGTGTCTTCCCTGATTTCTCACGGTAATCAAGGTTAGAATTGCACTAATGACATGAGCTGGACGGGGCAGTGCTCGGGTCCCGGCGGTGCTCGCAGCCCAGCTGCGCCCAGCAACTTGTGTGCACTTTTTGCCTGGGGATTTACCAGGGCAGGGCTGAAGGTGGCAGGGGGAGAAATGCAGCTGCTTCGGCTGAAATGTTCCTGAGAGCAGCACTGTGGCCGTTAACCCTGGTTCTGCTTTCACAGCTTTGCCCAACACTTGCGGAGGGCTCTTTGGGAGGTTTAACTCTGCTCGCTGGTTTTAAGTTAGAACTTGCTGGGTCACAAGATTGCAGGGTGGTCAGCGTTGGCAGGGACCTCTGGAGATAGCAAGTCATTCTGGTTTCCTTGCATGGGGACATTACTGTTAATTTCCCATGAAAAAATGGTGGGACTAAACATAGCTTTATTAGATGTGCTTCACCAATGCCAGGTTGCTTGTTATAATATGGCAGAAAAAAATGTCTGTATTGAGGACTTGACCGTAATGACAGTTATGTTCTGGGTAGCTGAGTATAAAACTAGTTTTCCCTGAATAAGTCAAGTCAAGTCAGTAAAAGCTCTGTTTTGGTGATCTAACTACATCTCAGCCTGGGGCCTCTGTGTTGTTCTAACAAAAAATGATCAGTTCATTTTTTACTTTTAGAACCTCAAGCAGGTGTTTTACTTTCAATGTGACTTTTTTTTTGTGGGGCTAGGATTAAATGAAAAGAATTCTGTTTGGACTTGAGCTCAGCTTTACAGAGGGATGCTCAGAAAAGTACAGCCTTGTCAACTATCAAAAGTTTATACCAAATATCTGTAATTTTTAACTTTTAAATTAAACTTTCACAGTGAAGTCAGTGATTGTCCGTACTCCACATGTTTTACAGATACCAGAAAATTTAGCCTTATTTCACCTGTGAGCTAGGTGATCAGTTATGGCTCCACTACTTTTTTCTTAATAACTTCTTGTTTCGAACTCCAGCGCTGTAGCACGGCACGGCGCAGTGCATCTGTCTGATCAATAGAGCCCTTTATTTTCCCTTCCTGCCTAAGCGAGTGCTCGATACACCAAATAATCTCATGGCAGTGATGCAGATGGCCCTGCTGAAGCAGGGGCGCTGAGACAAAAGACAGTGCCTTCTCTTTCTGCCTGCATGAGCCCAGGACGCGCAGCCAGCTGCAGCCAGCGCCATGAGCCCCTTCTGTCCCCCAGCGAGACTTGGGCTGTGCTGTGCGGTGCGAGAAACGATTCAGTTACCCTGCCTGCCTCCTGTGGGTGAGGTTTCTAGAAGCTTTGGCAAAAAGAATTATAAAAGGCTTCTGTAAGGTCTTAAATCCATTTAAGAACTTCAGAAAATGAAATCCAACATTTCGTTGTGTGACATCGGCGTGTAAAAATATATAAGAAACAGGAGGGTCTTGGCTGAATTTGTACCAGTGCTCTGGAAACAATACTTATTTCAGCATTTAGGTAATTATGCTGTGAAGTCTATATTATGATTTGCATCATCTTAGAGTTGAAACAAGATCATACAACAGCTTGTTTCATTTGCCCTCATAGTATTTGTTTTCTTGGATCTTAAATTCAGGCACCCGTGAAGTTAATCACGACATGGTGAAGGTTTTTTTGTGTGTATTCCTGAAGTACTGGCTTTTGAAAATTTTTTGAATTGGAGAATTTTTTAATATACCCACAAAATTCACTGTAAGCACACAGACACAAAATCGTGCATCCTTTTCCTAATACTATTTTTTTGGACACAACATGTTTCATTAGCTTAATATTCAGGGGATGGCTGTAGCTGTTTCATTTGTCCTTATATTTCTTGTGGCCACTCTTCTACAACCCTTGTAACATGTTTTTCAGGTTGGATGAATTAGGTGTTTTAAGGCAGACTTGTAATTAAATTCTTTTTGAAATCACTAGCATATAATTCAGTGTTGGCCATCGTTTTGGTGGTATGGATCAAAATGCAATACAGCGTATGCCTCTCTGTGTGTATATGACCTCAAATGAAGTTTTACATGAATCAGAATATGTTCCTGTTGCTCCGTCTGGGGTAGGCGTCACGGTTCTGCTTGGCATTTCCGCTGATCTTCTTGTGGTTATTCAGTTATTCTGTGTCTCGAGTAGTGACCAAAACATTGGTGGTTTTGCTCTAGCTGTAATTGCTGTCTTTCTTGAAGGTCTTTCAGAGCCACGTTCATTCCTTTGACATCTCAGTGTATTCCTGACTGAGATTTTATTAAAAAAACCCAACAACTTTGCTGCATTCACATCTTACTTATAACAATGTACTTAAGTTTTTTGATTTATAGTAATGCATACTTCTTTAGACATTTAATTCTTGGTACTAGTTACAAATTACATGCTGTCAGAGTAAAAATGCAGTGAGCTCACATCCCTTTGACAAGGGCCTGGATAAAGGAAAAGGGCTGCCTTCAGTATTTACTTAAAAATTGACATAAAAATTGCAGACACTTTCACTTAGCAGTGTGAAAGCGTAACACTGAAGAAGCATCACTTTACAAGAGTTCCAGCTTGTCACCAACAATCTGAGGAAGGGTTGTTGACAGGAAGCCTAGAAATAGAAATTGGGGATGCAGGGAAGGTTGTAGCTGTGCATCCCTTCCAGCACACTGGCCAGGCCAGCGTCTGTCCCAGTCTTTGTGTGACACTCTGTGAAACGTCTTTTGTTCTGCTGTAATGGATAATACAGCCTTAAGCTCTGTCAGAAGCTTCATGTGGGCAAATTCGTGGTGTACCCAGGTGGTGCTGCATGTGACTTCCCATCGCCGTGGTGAGGTTTTCAGTGGCGGGTACTACTGGCATCACAAGCTGAGTAAGTCGCTGAGTAAGTCACTGAGTACGAGATGGAAGCCCTGGCCGCTGGCTGTGAATGGCTGCTTGGGGAGGGCGGAGGAGACCCTGTGAAAGGTGGTCTGTGAAATACAACAGGAGCTGACAAATGCTCGTTCCCTCATTAGGGGGCTGAATGAGCAATATTTTGATAGCTCAAGTCTTGTCTGGGTTACTAATGACAGGGTGTAAACCAGATCTGTCTCCCTTCTTACAACATTTTGAAGAGAAGGTCAAGTACAATAACGTAAAATGCAGAAAGCTATGTTTTTAAAGATTAAGAAAATGACAACTTTAAAATGTTTCATTTGTTTTAACTCCTTAAAGATGTTTCTTACAAAACCCATATCAACTACAATCTGGGAATATAACTGTTCTTTGATAGATTTGATAGTTAAAAGTAAAACAGAGTTTTCTGGCTCGATGTCAGGCCCAGTGTGTAGATTTTCAGGGTCATAATTTTCTCTGAATTTCAGTGGAAAGGTTGCTAATAATTTTAAAATGTAAAGAAATAAAAACATTTACATTTCTGTTTGCTGATCAAAGTTGCCTGTAGTAGCATGTATATATATATACACACTGTTGCGGGTTTAACATTTTTTGCATCACTTTGAAATAAGGTGAAATTTCAGGTAAATATAAGTCAATGGACATTTTTCCGGTGGTTGAAGAAGTAAAACTTGCTGCACTGATTCTTTGTGGGGTGCTGATAATTTTTGGTTGTACCTTGTACAATCGAGGCATGTTTGGCACACAATGTACAAGTTGTTTTGTTGTTACAGGTCATCAGGTCCTAAATGCAGAGAATGCCTTATAAAAATGCTTGAAGGAAAGAAAAAGAAAGACAGGAAAAAAAGGACTTTAGGATTCAAATGTATTAGTAGATGAAATACTCAAGTGCAAGAGATATTTGTCATTGAGCTGCGGTTCAAGGAGTTCCCTTGTGCGCGGTGAAGGATGCGGTGCCTTACCTGCCTAACCTTGCATGCTGCAGGCGCTTTGACCCAAATTTGCAAACCCAGTGTCAGAAGGAAATTAGCAAGTTGGTAGTGGTGGTGTCCTAGGGTGGAGCTCAGAGCCTGGGTCACCACTGTCCCCTGGATGCTGTTTGGGAGCTCTGCTGTGCCCCATCAGGGAATTCCCACCAGTCAGGGTAACATGGGGCTTCTGATCTTCTTATTAGGTAAACTAACTACATGAGATCATTTTTTGCAACATTAATACATTTGGAACATGAATACAAACTGTCACGTATATTTTCCGCACTATGTATCATGTTATAAATGTTTTTTTTAAATGAATGCTTTCTAAATATCGGGCCTTAAACTGTAAAAGAGGTATGTAAATGGCGGTTGCTGAGCAGCAAGGCCAAAAATATGCTCCATGCCAAAAGAATGTTACTGTCTTTAAGAAAATTGATAATTTTTTTTCGATTCTTTTGCAAAGTTAATGATACCATTTCCTCCAGGCTGCAAGAAGAATTTAGATGAGTTGGTCAGAGGTTTTGCAGCAGCCTGCTTGTCATGGAAATGCTCTGCTTTCCAATCCTCCCTGGTTACTTGGTATTTTTATGAAAGGAGAGTAAAGTCTTGTCTTGTCAAGCTGCAACCGGCAGCAGCTCTTTGTTAAGAGCAGTGCAGTGTTTCCTTGGGACTGCCTCTGTATCGCAGGACAGACAGCAGAAATTTTAGCGGTTTCAGCAGTGGAAGAAGTGGGACCTCCTCCTGCCTCATGTGTGACTGATCAGGATCTCTTTGTAGGGGATCCAGGTTGGTCAAGTTAAGACTTGTGTTCGACCTGTTACTCACCTGGCCATGCATCTGCTGATGTTGTTAATATAAAAGCTGAAGGTTTCTGTTTCAAGTGTTTCTAGGTTCAGTATTATCATCCATGGTGGTGGCACTGTGAACCAAGTATAGGGGAAAATATAAAGCTGAAAGGAAATTATTCTAATAGCATCAAATTATGTTTTCAGAGCAACCCAATCCAAGGAAATCCCACAGCTCAGATACAATTTTCTAGTAAGTTTGCATTTTGCATAGATAAGTTCAACGCTTCTGTTGCGTGAACTTTTATGACTTTGTGTTCTGTTTTGTTGTCATTTCTCGCTAGGATAGATGCTTTTTCCAGCCTAATAATTCAGCCTGCTCTCTCCAGGGAGCCCTGTTCAGTTAGCCACAGGTTCACGCTGAATGATTTTGGTCAAATTTGGCTTTTGACTTTTACCACCTGTTGCTGTTCCATTGGCAGCTTCAGCTAGTGATGCCAGAATTGACTATATCTCCTTGGTCCAGCCATCAATGAACTGGTTTATTTGTCCCCAAAAAGGGGTAATTCTTGAGAGGTAGGAGGGCAATGCCTCTCGTAGGTTTTTCATGGTTAAGACCTGAAAGACTGTGGGTTTTGAGGCTGTCTGAATAAATTAATAGATGATCTCTGCCAAAGGGAAAAACATAGAAGTTCACTTGTATGAGTAGATCTTGCTGAGGAACTGCAGACAGCTTTCTATGAATTGAAATTTCCCTTTTCTTTTTAGGATGTAGATCATTTCATGAACTCTTTCAGCTCTTACCAAAAGAGCTGTTAAGCTGGGAAGATAGCTGTATCTCCTTCTGCAGTACTTGTGATTGTGCAATGGAAGTAGAAAACTATTTGACTGCTGAAGCGACTGCTGAGCCGCTTGCGTAGCTAATTCCATTTTGTCAGCAATGCCAATTAGTACTTCAAAAGGTTAATATCTCAGAAGAGAGGCTTTGTGAGTCATATGGTCTCATTTGATAATTATTATAGTCTGCTGATTTCTTCATGTGACCTAAGATGAAATCATGAGGTATGAGAGAATACTACCATTTCCTATTATATTTTCTTATTACATAAAACTGTGGTAATACAGCTAGCTTTCCGACCCACCAGCAGAAAATGAAAACTTCTCCCTGTGTTTTTTTCCTGTTCTGGCCTCTTGTAGAGGCACAGTATAGGTATCAGTAAGCCATTGCCTTTCAGCAGCCCAGCTTGTCCTTCTTTGAACAAAGTATGATGATTCCACTCTTCCATGTGATTTTGGAGGTGGTGGAGTTTTTTACATTAGTCTGCTGTGGCTGGAAGACAGTCTAGACAAGAAACTGAATTTTGGAATTGTCCTGTCAATGTGCATTTAATTGTTTTCCTTCTGAAATCAAGGGTATCTCACCTGTGTGCCTTATACTTTAATTCAGATGTTTTTTTAAGCTTGTTTAGAGTAAGTGGCAGTCCTGTGAAGGCTCAGCTGAAGATAGCTGTCTGCTGCCTCCAGCCCAGAGTGCCAGCGTGATGGTGTGGCTGTGTCATAGCGCGGCAGGATGGGCTGCATGCCCTCCCCGTGCCTCTTCCGGATGAGGATAAGAAGTCATCAGTAGTGAGCCAGAAACACACCTGCAGAGAGAGTACAACATTATTACCTGGGTAGGAAAGCTAAGTTTGTTAGAGCCAAATCAATACTGAAACACTGTTAGTAAGCTTGGGGTGACATGAAAGGTAACAATATTTACCTAAAATTTCATTACTGCCTTTCCTTGGGTAAATCTTACTGTTATCTCCTCTATCAGCAGTTTTATTCTGGTGGATCCAAATTTGCATTGAACTATTAGAACGAGTAATATATTCATTGATTGTAATAAGGCACAATTTCACTAAATGTCATTTGATTCTAGCTGTAATTTTAATTGTCATTTCAGTGCTAGAATTTTAGAATTTATTGTCATTTTTAGGCTAGAATTCCCTTCCCTTTTTAGAAGGCTGATTTCTAAATCAGTGTCTAGAAGTTTATCGTATTTTAGTCTTATTTTAATGTAGTCATAAACTTGATCTTATATACTAGTAAACAGGAATAGTATTGATACTAGAGTAATGTATTTCCTGAGAGAGGCTCCATCAGCAGTGGTGCTTTGCTTTCTGCTGTGGGGTTGGAGCCCACTAAAGGCTAGGTAGCAATGGCTTTTTAACATCAACTGATTATACAGAAGATAGAATGAAAATCTGATTTTGCAAATAATTCTGCTAAATTGATGAGGTGAGAATGTTGCGAAGTGATTCAGTACTTATAATTAGGAACATCTCTCTTTTTCCTCCCACCTGTTCTTTTTACCAGGTGTTTTATTTGGCAGGGATTTAAGGCTAGGCAGTGATGCTAGTGATGAAAAGCTACAGCTTAGTGCTCATAGGATGACTTTAATATCTGAAGGGTTATGTCATGAGGAAGGTTCAGCTATCCGTAGTAACCCAGTTTCTATGGTGATCTGTTTTCTGCTTTCTCTTTTCCTTCTGTAGACAGTAGAAAATGTACAGTTTCAGCTGAAAAAATTACAGGTGCCCATTTCATGCTGGCACAGATCACAGAGTTAGAAACCGCTACACAGCATTTGCTACCTGAAGTTAACAGTATTTGTGTCTTACAAGGCTGCTGCTGCCATTTTTGCATCATGAAACGTTGCTTTGTGTAGCCCAGAGGAAACCAGCCTGGCGAGGAAACCTGTTTTGTTAGACAAAATTTAAATGCTTTCCTCTTTTGTGTTACATTTACTTTGCATTCTGTTAATTCCTGTGATGAGGAGGAAGCAATTTCCTGTCAGAAATACTGAGGATGGAGAACTCTTGCTATAGCTGGGGGTAGGGGGGGAAACCTGGGCAAAATGTGGTATGCATTCAGTCTTCAGCTGTGTCTGACACCATAGCATCTTTGCATTAAAATAAAAAACTTCTCTGTTTTCTGGCAGGGTTTTGATTTTTAGCGTTGGGATTTTTGTTGTTGTGTTTGGTGTTGGTTTTTTTTTAATAAAAGAGAGTTCTGTGAACAGGTGCACTGTGGTAAGTTTGGATATTATTTATGAAGTTTTACAAGGAATCCTTTATTTTAAAACCAAGCGGAAAGGAAAGAGGACATTGATCCTGAGCGCACTGCTTGACTCTAATACTGCGCTTCTATTGTCACATCCTGGTTAATTATTTTGAAATTATTCTGTAGTCTCTGTAGGTTTGTACTTGCGTTGGCTCATACACTTGTTAGCACGCACCTTCATTTTAACTGAGACGTTTCTTCGCCTGTGAGTTGTGGATGTAGCAGGGCTGAAACAAGCAAACAATCCAAGTGCTCAGATGATGGCTGCTGCTGCTCCTGTCCCAGCTGCTCCACTGCCTTTCTGTTGGCCTCTGCTGCTGTTATATACAGTGCTCTGTGAATGGCGAGAGCACATACTGAAGCACTGTTTTAAGGATTTTTCCCTTTTCAAATAATTCATGAGTATTCATATCTTTTGGGGGAGTGGGGAAGAGAGTATGTAAATAATAAAAGTTATACTGCACTTTTGTAATGAAAACAGTAGCAAATGTGTATGAAACTCATAAAGCTCAATCTAAAAACCAAAACACAACCCCATATTTCCTACAAAGAACAAATTGTCTTTGTATAAAGTAGATTCTTAGGGCTGGCGTAAACATTCAGTGAAGATGAAGACAGACCAGGTGTGGGAGCATAACATTCTGTAGTGGGAGCGATGAAAGTGAATTTTTAATTCTTTATTTCATTATTTTTCTCCTTTCACTCAGTAGGGAGAATCGGTTTACATGTATGGTATAAGCTTTTCAGGAGTTTGGGAGCTTTCTAGAAGGCGGCAGTGGCAGTGCTTTAAAGGCTGCATCGTGTTAAGGGAAAAAGCCGTTGATTTAGGCTGTTGTAAATTACTCACACGCACTGTTCTTGAGCAGCATCCTGGGTATGGGAAGCAAACTGCTTTGTGAAGTTCGCAATAATTCCGGGCACTGAGCCTCCCTGGCAGCCTCCAGCCCCGCAGGGTGCCTACCCCTCTCCTGGGCCAGGGGCTGGGGACTCCTCGGGTCTCCCTCCCCATCCCACTGCCTTTGCTGAACACGTTTTATTGCTTCCCGTCTTACAACAAGAAGGCAATATCAAGTTAGTCTTTCAACAAATCCCTAGTAGAAACAAGAAGTGCGTAATTTTAAGTGGCGGGAAGACTGGGTTAATAAGAGGGGGGGGGGAAAGAAGCATCAGCATTTTTTGAGGCTGAAGATGCTACAAAATAGCAAACAAACAAAAAAAAAGGCACAAAATAAAAATAGCACAAAAGAAGTTGCATAAGATTAGGCGATGAAGATGTATGACCAAATGCAGTTTTCTCTCCCATCAAATGCTGTGTGTTAACAAATACATTATGGTTATTTTGAAATAGTTTAGTGGATTGAGAATGTTTTGCAACATGGCTGCACCTCTAAAGCCAAGAAGCTGTTTTGTTTGCAAAGGTGATGGGAGTGGGATGATCTCAGTGCTCTCTAGGCATTGCAAGAGCGTCAGTTCAGAAGCTTTAATATATTAAAAATGTCATAGCCTTTTCCTTATGTTACTCAAGAGCTGTTTTCATATGTACCTATTTGCATGTACATGCAACTGTCTAAGTAACTAGATGGTTTCCGTATGCCTTCGACTGATTCTTGTATATGAGATAACCATTATGTTTTCACTCATTTAAAAGTGTGAATATTATTTCTGTTTTTGGAAAGAAGTCATATGTTTGTTCCGGTTACTTTTATGAATAAAGTTTGGGTGAAAATGGTCATTAACTGGAATGCTGGTTTGGCTTGTTTTCCTATTATTTGGAGGGGTTTTCAACCAAAAAATTTCATGTTTTTTCTTTTGGCATTGTGGAGATAATCCATTTTAAACTTGCCCTATTTGCAGCTACAAAGAAAGGAGCTTTTAATACTTGAGATCAGATGGCTTTGCCTGAATTAACACAGATGTGCCAATGTGTTCTCTTAGGGGAAGAAAAAAGAAGGCAGAAAAAAGCTATATAATGTTATGCTGCAAATGCATTTAGAACCTACTTAGAAGAGTTACTGCATACTTGATCTCTGAAAACACAGATTATTTTTTTTCTTTGTAGATTTCCAGCATTGAATGTATGTCTTGGAGCATTATTTTGCATGGGAAATGCCTTTTTCTTTGTGTAGGTAATAAAATTAAGCTCATGTAACCTTTTTCCGATATAACAACTTATTCACATCAAACATACTAATTAACTTGTCCATTGCTTAAAAGTTTGGCTGTTAAACATGTATTTAAAAAACAAAAACGTGGTTTTGGTGTCATGCGTATTGATGATTTAACTATAATGGAAGAAGTCGTCACTGACCTTTTGCTGTTGTTATTGTATTGCAGTATGCCAGGGTTTGGATCCCTGATCCAGAGGAGGTCTGGAAGTCAGCAGAACTTCTCAAAGACTATAAACCTGGAGATAAAGTCCTCCAGCTTCGACTTGAAGAAGGCAAGGTAGGTCTGCATATTGGTTGTAAGCTGATTGTTCTTGTTGTCGACAGAAACAGATGTGTCTTTACGCAGGAAGCTGTACTGTCAACATATATCAGTATTTATGTATGTGCAGTCATTCTTGGCCACCAACTTCCAGTAGTATTTTTAGTTACAAAATTGATTTTGCCCGATTTCTAAAATAAATTAAAAATATATTGTTGCTTTTATCTGACTGCCTGTTATGTTCAGTTGCATCATCTTTTAGTGCTTACGCTTTTAAACCTGTAACCCTGGTTTGATATTCCAGTGAGAGCAGTGTTGCTAGGAGAAGAGTGTTGCAGAGAAAGAACTGTGACTTTTAAGTTGAGCATAACCATCAGGAGATTAATAAAGATAAAAAGGGGCAAAGATTAAGGGCAATATGAAAATGATGCTGTATATGGTGTGGAGAAATTATGAGATGTCTACAAAAAGCTCACATCCTTCTAGTCAAGGCCTGTTCATTTTTTTCAAGCCATCTAAATGATTCTTTAATTTTGTTGTAAAACGATGGTGATTCCTCAGGTCTTCTAATGGAAAATAACGATCTACTGCAGTTGGTCAAATATTTATTTTTAATTTCTTTTTTTCTTACTGGTGGGCAGCTTAGATCCTACTCTCATGTAGAGGCCTGCATAACAATGAAGCAAAAAACCCAGATTATATATATAGAATAACTTCTAAATAAAATATCTTACTTGAATGAATGTCGGTCTTTGACTCACATTTCTTATATGGCAAGCTGAGTACAATGTTTTTAATCTGACAAGATTAATTTTCCCCCCACATATTCCAGGCTGTGTGGTGATGCTGCACACTTGCACATTGCATGTAGTAGAATGGGGGTGTTTGCCAGTTAAGTCACGTTGTGTGGGACAAGGAGACAGCAGGTAAATAAAGTGATTTTAGAGCTAGAGACAGATGCAATTAAAAGATCTATATTAGAGATTAATTTAGATCTGCAAAAAATGTAGTAGCTTTTTTTTCAGTTTATGTGTTCTTCATAGCATTCTGCCAGCATTCTCTTGTAATATTACTGTCTGTGAAGCTGGCTGTAGACTGATGTGAATCTGCTTCCTCTGTCTGTTCCACTCCAGAGGAAAATAATATGGAAAGACTAGTTAGATTTATGGTATTAAGTATTTTGTTTTGTTTGATGAAAAGATTTGGCAGCAAAAGCAAGGGGTTTGCTTAAGTACTAGTCTAAAAATATGATCCATCTTTATGGTTGCCTGTTATACATACAGAAAACCCTTTTGGGAAATTGTAAATTATGTTTTTGGAGAAAGAACTGCTAACTTGAACCATCAGAGAATTTAAATTTTGCATTGTGTTTTTGTAACTTGGGCATGTTTTGCTGGGAAGAATGGTTGGAGGGACTGAATGAGGAAACCTAAACACCAGCTCTTTCAACACATTTCCATTTGATTTTTCAGGACCTAGAATATTGCCTAGATCCGAAGACAAAGGAACTCCCACCCTTGCGAAACCCTGACATACTTGTTGGTGAAAATGACCTCACAGCACTCAGTTATCTCCATGAACCTGCTGTTTTACACAACCTCAAAGTTCGATTTATAGACTCTAAGCTAATCTATACCTACTGTGGCAAGTACTGTTGTTTCATACCATAATCTTTACAGAGAATGCCCTAGGCAGGAAAAGGAAAGTTGATATGCCAGCCTTTAACTTAGTCATTTAATGATAGGGCGTGTTGTGCTATTCTTACAGAAGTCCGTATGTTTGTGGTCGTTAAGTGCATGAAGTAGACTTGAGAGTATTAAGCTTCAGAGAAAATTGACTTCTCTGTGTGTTCCTCTAGCTTCCCAGTGGACTCTGTTTATAAAATATGTATACAGCAATTTTAGCTTGCCAATGAGATTCCAGGCTGGTTGGTGTTCCCCTTAAGCTTGCTTAGATAGGTGTGGGCTGGAGGAGGGCTTCACAAGGTGCAGATGCAGGAGGTCAGCCTTGCTGTTCGGTGGATTTATTGCCCAGCTATGATCGCCTACCTCTGCATTCAGCTCCTCCATATCTGTATGGAAGATACCAGTTTATTTTCTTTTTCGTGTTTTGCAATCAGTGTAACCATAGGAGCGAATTTGTAACAGTACGTGAGCCAATGCTTGTCTGATCAGAATTAGAAACAATCCTGGTTTTAAAAATACTGTTTAACTTGTGGTAGAGGTTATGTGAAGTTGAAGTTGCCTGTGATATTTTCCAGTGACCAGAATCGGGGGAAATTAATGATTGCTTCATTGGAAGTGCAAAATTGCAGCTGAGTGATCTATTTTAAAGAAACCTTGTGAGATAGTTTGGCTTAAAATTTAGATGTCATGCTTCTGGACTTTTTTGTTTCAGTGTGCATGTGTTTCTTTTAAATCTCAGTCTTTAGTCAAAATACATTGCTAGCTTTTCATATAACCTTTCAATATACATAAACTTTGCAAATTTTCCAAATATTTCTCTAGTTTATCTGTATGTTGGATGTTGTGCTAGTGCATAAGAGACAGTTTAAGTCATTCACGCATTTTTTTACATTTTAAGCTGAGTAAAACAGAACATAATATGATGGTGTGATTGCTAGAAACCAGATATTGAAAATTTCCTTCCCGTAATTGCCTGATTAAGGCAAAGGCACGTTTGTGTTGTCAAATTATCATTTCTATATTCTTTGCAGCCCAGTTTATGCCAGCAGAAAACATGGCCCATAATTTCTTCTTTAATGTACAATTCAACTTTGTCTCTAATCAGAGTTTTGTAGTACAGTCCCAGTTCTTGGTATCACAATCCAGAGCCTTCTCCGTGTTATCATATATCGCTAGACTTGCTGTTTATAATTTCATTGTACTTTGTGCTGTTTTGCAAGCTATAGAGCAGGGAAATCATGTTGCAAGGTTGTCCTTGACAGCTAATCATGGCTGTAGGTACCTGAAGCAGGAATTTGTGTTTTGCAGCTGAAGGCCTTGTCCTGTTCTGGTCTGTATATGGAATTTGCCAAGGGTCAGATTTTCCCTCTTCTGGTCACTCTCACAGCTCATGGTGATGGGTGCGGAGAGCTAAGGCAACCAGCACATTAGACATACTGTGATGGACAGGCTGCAGGCAGTAATGGCCTGCCACATTTTGCTCACTCCGGCTATTCCTAACCTGTGGATGCTCAGCAGAGTTCATCTGCTTGCAGTCCTGCTCTCAACAACATCCAGACCATGGGGGACTGAATCAGACTTTGCCACCCTCTGCTTGCAGCCAGCCTTAATTCCTGTAGGAGTGGGAGATGATTCATACCTACATCCCATCATCCCATCATGCAGTCAGAGGATGACTAGAGGCACAGAATAATTAAGGTTGGAAGACACCTCTTGAAGTCTTCAGTGAAGCTCCTTTCTTAAAACAAGTCTGACCAGCTCAGGTTGCTCAGGGCTTGGACAGTCAAAGTGTCTGAGTATTTGAGTATCTCCAGCGATGGGGATCACACAGCCTCTCTGGGCAACCCCTGCTGAAGGTGCATCTTCTGGTCCCGGCACTGGGAAACCACCTTAGTTCCCCCTGTTCAGACAATGTCTGTGTTTCTCTCCCTAGTGCCCCTTGAGCAAAGCTCTTCATGGAGGAACATTTTGTGAAAGGGCTTGTGTGCAACTGGAGTCTTGTGGCCTGAGCTTGTAAGGGCTTTTCAGTCTGAGTTTCGTGGTCCCGTGCCTGCTGATGCTGCTGTACCCCTCCCATAAGACAGCCTGCCTGGTTTGTGTTTCGGCTGCTCACAGTCATGCTCTGTGTTTAGCGTCATTTAAGAGGCTTTTGAAAGGAACGTGCCGTCTGCTAGTTTTGCTGTGTTTGGGAAAACATGTTGTTTTCATGTTTTCCCGAGTGCAGCTTTAGTTGTGGGTTTGGCTGGTTTTATAGTTCCTCATAGGGCTGGAAGGCCTTTAGCTCTTCATGGATGAGTCTGCCAGAGGGCTGGGACTGGTGGAGCTTGGTCATCTGTTTTGCTTCCAGACAAGACTCAAGTGACTTGCATGTGGATTTATTTGAAACGTGGATCCAGTAGCATGGAAGATCCTGGCAGTCAAAGTGCAGGTGAAGGAGGTTTAACGCTGCCTGGCGACCTGAGGAATGCAGTATGCTGTGGGTTTCTTAGCTTGGGATGTAGGTGTATGTATATTATGTTATAAGCTAAGGAAAATAATGGTGGCGTGGCGGCCTTTAAAAGCCTGATCCTTTGGCCGCAGATATTCGCCTTCCAAACTGCTCTATCAGTTCCCCTCTTAAGTGCAAGTTACTTTCCCTCTGCAAAGATAAACGCCTTAGAGCTCTCCCTGCAGAAGGAACTGTATTTGCCTCCTTAATCTGACTCACACATTAGCCAAGCTAGTTTAAATACCATGTGAAGGTGGTTTGAGCTAACCCAGCTGATTTAGCCTGAAGGAGATTAAAAACACTTTAATCCACCGTGAGTATTATGGTGACAGTATTCTCAACCAGCAGAACTAGAACTGGGATGGATGGACGTCCACAGCCCTAGAAATGAATTCAACCATGCTGTCAGAGTGTAATGTGTCAATTGGATATTAAATTCTTTAAAATTTCATTTTGAAGTAATCCAGACTTTTAAACAGAAAACCTCCTGATTTCTTTATTTCAAGTCAGCCTTTCACCAGCAGTTCAGAAGTGTTTTATAACTTGGCTTTTACTGTTGGGAATATGGAATGAAGAATTAATAAAGTAAGCTGAAAAGTTACAAAGGAAAGTTTGAATGCTTTTATGGAAAAACTGCTATGGCTGTGATGAAAACTCAGTGAATACTGCTGGTTAGTTCAGATGTATAAAGTACAGCCTGCAGTGCAGGAGAGCAAACTTTAAATGAATAAATTATTTCTATTAGTGGGCAGTTTATGTGCAGATGGGTGAATATGTTCAAGATAAAAGAGTTATATACACTCATTTTGGGTATTTATAAGAAGATTGGCAAAAAGAATAGCCAGAGTTTAATTTAATGTAATTGTAGGAAAGAAAACACACATAAATCTGATTTGGGAAAGGCCAGATATTTCTTAAAATAGCAATATGTTTTAGTGGAGATAAAGAGAAGTTATATATAAATTAATCTGAATTATAGTCCCGTGAGACAGACTGATTTAAAAGTTCCATAGAAAGCGTATAATTCCTAACTGACTTGTTTTGGATATTCCAGATGGTAGTTGCTTGTTGATTTTACAGATCGCTACTGAAGTTAAGTGATTTAATATGCTGGAGACTTGTCATGGGGCTGCTTGTTTTGAATTCAAGGGTTTGTTTTTGCCAACATAGTCAAAAGCAGGAGGCAATTGTCTGAAGCCTCACACGTGTTTTTTTAATGTGTCTCTGATTAGACTTGCAAGCATGGGAAGCTCAGCTCGGTGGCGCGGCCGTACTTTACTTTTTACTATTTTTTCACAGTTACAGAGGACAGATGTTAAAAACCAACACTTAAAATATTCCTTGAGTTTGCTAGTACTGATGTCCCTTCCCCTCCCTACCCCCCACCCCCCCCTTATTTTTTGGCTCATCATTACAGCATTACTTGGCATAAAATTTTATAGAGACTTTTCACTCAAGCTCCAGAGTAATTTCAGTGAAGTCATGGCTGATGGAAAAATCACTGACTGTACCTATATGGGTGGGTCTAAGACGTAAAAGTTGCCATATATTTGAGGAAATAGATCGAGGTCTGTCATATCTCTTAATGAAGGATATTCTGTTGTTGTTTAATGTTTTTGCTATGGTTTGTGCTTGATCTATAAATGCATGACAGGATTTAAAAATGGGATGATGCTCCCAGCGCAGTGCCAGACTGTATGTGGTTTCACTTCCCTTCTCCCAGCTTTTCCATGGAAGATTTCTTAGATAGACATCTCAACACTGTAATCTGCACAGAGCAGAGGGCTGGGATCTGCATTGAGGAAGTCTAAATGCATGCGCGCGCGTGTGTGTGTGTATTTCTGAATAAACTTAGAAGTGAGTTGAGTGCTAGGGAAATGCTTCTGGTGCAGGTTCCTCAGCAATGGTTTGTCCAAGGAGCGTGGGCAGCATGCCTGCTGTAATCACTGTGCAGCCATCTGCACCCGCGTTGTCACTTCTAGGCACCAACATATATGTGTAAGAAGAAATTCCAATTTTTAAATGG
Source organism: Falco punctatus (assembly GCF_963210335.1). Classification (NCBI taxonomy): domain Eukaryota; kingdom Metazoa; phylum Chordata; class Aves; order Falconiformes; family Falconidae; genus Falco; species Falco punctatus. The sequence goes on from NC_137587.1 coordinate 56,392,800, forward strand.
CCACTGTTAAAATTAGAGTTTGTTCCACCCCTGCCCCCCCCCCCCCCCCCCCTTATCACGTTGTAAAGGTGAGGAGGAATTGCCATGTCAAGAGAGCACAGTTTCCCTGACACGGCTGGGTCTCACATGGCAGTGACCAGTGTTTTCACCCCTGCATGGAGCAAATAAGTGTTCCCTACCCATGGTAAATGCTGCAGGAGAAGAAGGTATAAGTAATCTTTTTCAAATCATTCCTGTGGGCAGAGCAATCCTTTAATCCTTTCTCATGAAAAAGAAAATCATACCAAAAGCATTTGAGATCTCACTTTGTGGCTGGGAAGGATGTATGGAGTAAGACTTAAGTTTCCCTGTGCAGGGAGAGTAAAAGAATGGCATGAATTTAGAAATGCTGTAGTAATGAGTGGTATTAAAAAAGGCAGATATGTGTTTAATTGGGATGGGAAAACTAGAACATGCAAGGTATAAGTAGTTATACACACAGGTGTGTAAGAGGAGGGTTTTATGGTGCCTGCTAGAGCTGTGATCACTTAACTTCCTGACACCTCTGTATACCGCTGTGTATCAGCCCTATGAAATATGTCTACATAGGGGTTTTTTTGATCCCTTTGAGCAGGAGGTTGTCCTGCCTGACTGACAGGGATGTCTGGAATGCCGATTACACCATGACTCTACTTTGTTGCTTGTTATAAAAACTGAAGATTCCTGGGCATAGCATAACAGCTAAAGGGTTAACACACTTCACGTATCCAAACTGACAGTCATTGAGGCCATGTAGTAGTTATAATTAACACATCACCTTATCATTTGTAATCCACAGTAAAATACAGGGAAATAGAGTGCACATTCGTTGGCTTACTACACTGGGCAGGTGGTGTTTCAAGTTGATACAGTCTGAATCTGTTTCGTGCATGCTAGCTTTAGAAAAGGCAGATTGAGAGAAAAAGTAAAAAGTTGTCCCTAATGTGTTGCCTAAAGCAGAGTAGAAGTAAACTCTTCTGGTGCTTTTTGTACTCAAAACTGTGGTCAGAATAAGTACCTGTTGAAGTCAGCATATCAAATCCTTGTTTTTTAGTTAATATTTTTAGAAAGGTTAGAACAAAAGTTGGTGTTAAAGCCATTTTTTGGTTTGTTTTATTTTGAAACATCTATTAATAATTCCTTTCTTTCTCATTTCCTTTGTAGGTATTGTCTTAGTGGCCATAAATCCTTATGAACAACTGCCTATCTATGGCGAAGATATCATCAATGCATACAGTGGCCAGAATATGGGGGATATGGATCCACATATCTTTGCGGTGGCTGAAGAAGCATATAAGCAGATGGCCAGGTTTGTAGACCACGAGTCTTGAACTCGCTGTTTTTCTAAAAGGAGTGAGACTTAAAATTTCTGGCCAATGGCCTTCTCTTTAATTCATATTTTGCAAGATCTGTATCCAAAGTTTTAGTGCCTTTCACGAGGGGTAAGTTGCCTAAGTTAGAAAGCAGGAAAGCATGATGAATGCCATGGAGATCATGGCCACTGACATGTAAACAGGAATAACCACAGACCTTGTCAGTATTTAAGTCTAAAATTAGCCCAGTGTTTTATAAGATTATGTTTTTTTCATTTGATTAGCAAAACATGGAGATGCTTTTTAATCATCAGTGGATTTTTGAAAAGTGCCAGATTCTTAACCGTTTTGTATTTATATGTGATATGACAACAGGAAAAAAAATCACTTGGCTTATGAGTGCTGTTAGGGGCTCCTAGCTGTGTCGGTCAAGTCCCAGCTACGTAATCTGCCTGTGGCTGTTGTTGACTAGAATTAAGAGGGAGCAGAGGGATGATTACACAGAGTGCCTGAAAATGGTGTCTCCAAGGACACTGTAACAGCTGTGCAGGAAATCCTCATTTCTTTAAATATTGCATGAAAATAAACTTGTCACCCAAGGGGAGTGGTTATTAGAAACTTCTTCCCCTTCACCCCAAGAGCCTGCAAATTTGAGGAGCTTTTGAAATATTTCATTTCTAGGATAAAGATCTTTTGGGCTACTGTGTGGTCTTTGGTTAACAAGATGGCCCCTGGTGTCCTCACTAGTTATCTGCAAGCTATTAATTAATACAGTTTTCCTTGTTGACAATACAGCCCATGATCAAATTAATCCAGTAAAACAGTGGTAGATCTGTGGGTTAACTGCGGTGGCCTTCAAGCTGAACTGCAGGAGGGGGAGAGGGGGAGGCAAAGGGAAGATGGGTTGAAAATGATTAAATGTTCATCTTTGAAATTAGCTGTCTGTTCATTTAAGAATCCATCTGAGAGTTAAAGTGAATAAAATGCTCTCTACACTGTGAAGTGAGTCAGCTGCATACATGAATATGGTGATTCACAGTACCCACATAATAGAGAATTTCAAAAGAAAACGGTACGGTACAGTGCAACATTTCATGACTTAAAGGTAATTGCAAAATAGCCAATGTTTCAAAAATACCCTGCATCTGCACTGTTGAATGGCAGAGGTATTCAGCTTCCTTTCTGCTGAGAAAATAGACATATAATCTGGTATGGGAACATAAAGGCAAAACTGTGTTATGACAGTCACATCTACATTGAGGCTCTTTCAGTCTGGATCACTGCTGTTTTACAGATCTAGATCACTGCTGTTTTAAGCAGAATTGTTACTCAAGTCCCTTTAAAAGCTCTACAAAATAAGAATTTATTAGCCTTATATTATATCTGAGGCACTGTATAGTGACCTGCAGTTATATGTCAGTGATGGATGTAATCCAGATTCCCAGAATTTTTGTTCTTAATATTAACCAGTGGAAGTAAAGAGGCTGGAGGGAGATCTCGCCACACTGGCTGCCTCTAGTCACTGTTTGAGGCGGGCTTACGTCTTGACCTGTGTTGGAATTTCAAATTGTGGGATTGCCTGCATTGTATGTGTGTGTGTGCTTGTTAGCTGAAGCCTGTGTGGTGGCGATTTCTGTTTGCCCCCATCTGCATTCTCTGCTGTCATAGGAAGACTCAAGGGGGCTGAGATTTTGGCTAGAATTTCTGCTGTGGTTTTTCCTTTTTGTGTTAATTGCATGCTCTTCAGCTCTTGCTGCGCCCTCCAGCAATTCCGCTGTCCTGAATAACAACAAATAAGATGTTGCAGAAGTTCTTTTTTTGAAACAAATTATGAGAAATTATATAAGCATGGAAACGATCTTAAATAATCCTTTTGCATTAATGAATGAATGATTTCCTTTGCATGTCTACAACATGTTCTAAACAATTTGTTATTCTTTTATGAATAACTGACAGTACTTTCATAGGTGCAAAATGAAATCTGAGCACATAATGAAAATTTAAAAATTCCTCTACACTGAAGTAACAGTTTCATTTAGTTTCCCAGTGTTTATTTCCTTTTCTCTCTCTCTCTCTTTTTTTGGGGGTGTGTGTATATGTATGTGTGTGGTATTTGTTTTTAAGAAGTTTTTCTGTCATTTGGACATATAGACATTTGCTCATTCCATTTATTTTCTAATGCTGTTTCCAATTCCTTAATCAATTGTCCATCCCTTAAACTTCAGCGATACCTTCTACACTCTGAACAAATCACCTTTTACTCCTGAATTACGAAGTTAAAGAAGAAAATGTGCAGATTTACATTTCTGCAGCTGGTTATTTAAAAATGAAAATCAGATTATCTATGACTATTTCTTTAATGCTTTAATAATTGCATTGGATATTCATATGATAGGTACTCATGTGGATTAATCTGCATTTATGCATGGAATTGGTGAGATTTATTTTTCTGTTGTTTCTAATCTTCCCTAACTCCATGTTTAAATGATCACTGGAGTAATTAGTCATGATGTTCCTATCCATAAGGCTTCAGTGAGCTCTTCTAAATATTTACTCCTTAGGTCTTTTTCTTAATTCATAATTTAATGATTTAGGATTTGTTCTTGCCAGCTTCATTGCTTCATCTGATGTGCCTGAGAAGCTCCTTCCATGTGCATGGTTGTAACTAAATGATCTCTGTGGTCTTCTTCAGCCAAAGAAAATGCCCCAGGACAGCAGTCAGGAAAGCTGTGATTGTACATGTTGTACCTTCAAAAAATATAGTGCAGAAATGTTGACTGCTGGAATGACAGGGATGGAGCTCACATCTGTCTTGTTCATGAAAAGCGATATTCAGCAACTGCTTGGGGTTAATTTGCACATATAAAGCAGCACGTAAAGATATCTTCATATGTGAAATTTTCTGCATAGAGCAAGCCAAATGGTGTGGTGTGCATGGGCTGTGAAGCAGTGTGCCGATTTGGGCATCCATTGTTTCCTCTTTCAACCACAGTTCTAGCATCAGTTTCCAGTGGAGGGTTAGTGAGAAGGAATATGGCTCATCTTTACCCATAGCTGGCAATACGTGATTACTGTTTGCTCAGTAGTTTTTTGTCTTTTTCAGCACAGCTTTTTTAAGACTAATCTCATTTTGGATTTTTTTTTTCTATTTTTTTCTCTTCTCCCCCCCTCCCTGCTCTCCTCTTCTATTCCCCCTTCTCATCTGTATCTTTGTGCCTTTTTCCTTTTCTCTCTCCATCTGCACAGACTGACAGCTTCATTTCCAATGCTTTTCCTCTACTGTGCCCGAAACAAGCAAGAAACTAGTTTTACGCTGCATTTAAATTGTATTAGACTTAGGGTTATGTGCGCCTCATGCTTGTCAATAACATTATTGGTTTGGGTTGTATGATCCTCCAGACTGCAGGTCTAAGGGTTACAGAGCCGATCTCTTCCTCTGAGTGGGAGGAGATCCACCTGCGAGTGGGTCCCAGTGGGAGGGAACAGGATCAATCGGATGGGGACCTGTCTGAGGGGCTCGCCCCTGCCGCAGGGCTTTTGTGCAGAGCAGTTTGGGGGCTGCCATGGTTCTGTAGGAACAGCTGTAACAAGCTGTGCTTTCTGCACAGTCTCCCTCATGGATATTGTTCATGGGTAGCTTCATTTGAGCAAACTTATACAGGTTTGAGACAATGTGTAAGGCTGACAAACAATTCAAAAGGAAGTAAGTTGTTACTGAAGAACTTATTTTTGTCTCAGAAATACAAACCACAATATCAGCATGTGGGTGTTAGAACAGTGCATTGCAGTTCAAAGGGTTCAATACATGCAAAGTCAGCATTTGCAAATTATGAACAAAAATTTCAGTCCTTACAGTTACCCCTCTGTAGTATGAAAATTGAGGCAAAGCATCAGTTGGAAACTATTTATTTATATATATATATATTTTTAAGCATTACAATTTCAGTGGGAATCATAATCACCAGTAGGTGCAGTTCATTTTCATTGTAATATTCAGTAGAAGCTTTCATTTTTAACTGCATGGTTTGCAGTAAGAGGAGATGTTGATGATTATACTCTTGAAACTGTTAAGAATTACATTAATGTATGAGACTTATGATTATGAGTTTCCTAACACCATTAGGGAGAGAAGTTCTAAATCAGACTACCACAGGATACCCTCCCCTGCCTAGTAAGGGTATATTGCAGCAATTTAGAGAATGCATTTTTTTATAAGCACTTTGTTGGTCTGGTTTGTTCCATCCTACTTATGGCTGATGACAGACAGCAGAATTCAGTGCTTTTCAACTTAATAAATTAACTTGGAGATTTCCTTCTGATTAATTGGTGAAGTTGTCTAGCAATGTGCAAGTGGAGAGTAACATTTGCAAGCAGAATTACATACTGATGAGATCCCTATAAAACTCAATGAAAACCAGGACGGAAAGCAACAGTCTTTAAAGCATCAGTCTCCAAAGTTTGATTTTTCTGTTTGGACAAAGTATAATGATTTATTCAATGTTAGCATGTATCTTTTTCATTAAATTACCTGTAATAAGCAGGCTGCCTCTCTGTTTTGTCAGATTTTGGCATGTGTCTGATGGCTCTCAGCTACGGGAAGATTTTTTTCTATTGCCTTTTGTTTGAAAGGAAGCTTGGTGAGCTGTTGAGTAGGTGTTCTGAAAGCACCTCGACTGACAGTCTCCAGTTATCCCAGGCATCCCAAGATGATGTCCTCTTACAAAAATGCATGTTTGATCAGCTGCTGCTTTGCTTTCGAGTGTCTGATAAATGGATAGTCCATTCTCCCCTGGCAGGAGTCGGGAGGGGGGTGATTAACAACCCCTAACGGATCTGCATCCAGTTATGAAATGAGAGCCTGCTGTGGTGGGTATCGTACAAACATACAATGGCTGCCTTTGACTTATGTCTTTGACATATGACTTTTAAAATTAAATACTTATCTTGAAAAGAGATGGTACTTTTGGGGCTCTGTTGTTAAAATTAGAATGAAAAGGGAAATTGTGCTTTGTGGTGAGACCAGATGGTACTGGAATAGTCTCTTATACTTTGGGTCTCACATTTTATGATGTTAGAGGTACAAGACAGTGGATGGGGCGATCAACCTGACATAACTTCAGGGACCTACTTGTCTGAGCAGTGATTATTTTTAAGTAGCAAAAGGGTTAAGTATGGTTGTAGCTGGAAGCTAGAGTTCATGTGAGGTGTCCTGCTGGTAGCTAAGCAATGAGCTTTCCTAAACTATTGCAGGAGTGACCTCTGACTAATCCCTAGATAAATCAGTTGCATAGTGCTGGCTCATCTTTGTGCTCCTCTGGAGTGCAATCTGTCATGATTTTGCAGCATGTGCTGACCTCAGTTTTCTTCATTTGTATGTGTCGAGAGATGTTACCATCAATTCATTATCTTTTCACCTTTTGCCATTTTTACAGTCAAGAGCTATGTTTCCTGGATACAACTGAAATGGCAAGTGGTGCAATTTGTTAATTAATTATTTTTTTTAAAGTACATCTGCTGGTTTTGAGAGTACTGCAGAACTTTTTTCCCAAGCTGTTGTTGAAGAGGACCAAAAGTGCTTAAGAACTGAGGTGTTTCGGGATGGCTGAGTTTGCAGCTGGAACAGACTCAAGAGAATTCAGGTTATGTATAATAGTAATATTTCACCTTCATTTGGCACTTTCTGTGAGCAGATCTCTAAGTCCTCTACAGAAGAGATCAGTGTCCTTATTTTCATTTTATAAGTTGAGACAGACCTGGGGAGTGGGACACCAACTTCAGTGAATTCACCAAGGCGGCAAAAGCAGGTCATAAAGCCCCTGAATTGACAGTGTCTGATGACTTGAGCACACCAGCTTGGCAATAAAATACGCGAGAACAGAGCAGGTAATTCATAGTGCAGCAATTAGGTGGGTTTCCTGGTAATGTTCTCCCAAAGCTAATTTGTTTTCAATATACAGAAATTAACATGCTATATTTTGCATGCCTTCAGCTCCTGCAGCATTTAAGGGGTCTCTGTGCCGGGTAACATATATTGCATAATAATGTTTGCTTTCATGGAAGGCTTCTGTGTTCCTGGCACTTTACAAGCGTTCACCAAAGTCTGCTCCTCTAATACTGTGGTATCAATTTCTGTTTGTGTAGAAGACAAGTAGGGCAGAGGTGGTGTGCTGTGGCCGTGCCTGGGTCAGCCCAGAGCTGGTCCCAAGTGCTGAGCTTCCAGCCCCCGGTTCTGTGCTCAGAAGATCCCCTTTTCTCCTCCACTGGCTAAAGATGTCAGTGAGAAATGCTGTTAGGCTTAAAAAAACCAGTTAAACTAGAAATATATTTAGAAATGTGGTTAAAGAACGTAGTTTGTTGGACTTACCTTTCATGCCTATTAAAAATGAATGAATTTACAAAGAATTAATTTACTGCTTAGTTGGGAGCAATTGTTGTGACTCAAGGTGCAGCTGAACACATCTCTGAATTGTTAATGCGTGTCATCTGCGAAGACCAGGATGTGTCAGGTCACAGCATGTTAGATCCAGATAGTCGAAATAATCCGATGGGTACAGGGTGTGCAGGTGGAACAGACCAAGAAATGTGGCTGCTGTTCTGCGCAAGAAGTGATGCTTGCTCCTGGAGCACAGCATGAGTAACTCACTTTTTTTCTTCCCCTCCCTCCCCGCCATCACTTCATCATCACAGAATGGTTCGAAGCGCTTCAGTCTCTAATAATAATCCTTAGCGCTTACGTAGCATGTTGCACACTCTGGGCATTTTGCAAAAGTTACTTTGTTAATCCACACAACAGTCCTGCCAGGGTGGAAAAAACAAATTACCTGTGTGGGGCCGCACCTTTTGGGATGTGCCGGTGCAAGTGAATTTGGAAGCTTTGGCACTGGGAACGCCGGGATGGCGTGGCTCTGTGGGGAAGGAGGGGCTGCGCCCGCTGTGCAAAGGAGCACTGTAAGCAGGAAACTTCAAAAATGAGGGAAGAAGGTTTCCTGCAGTACAGGTGTACGTAGGGTGTGGGGGTGGCATTTATTGGTGCTGCCTGGTTGCAGGGGAGACTTCTCCAGAGGAAGGTGACCTCCCAAGGAGAGGGGCTCAGCAGCTACCTAAAGGGAATGGGAAGATGTGCCTCCGTATATGTGGGCTGTAAGAAGCAGGTGGAAAGTAAAGAGGACAAAACAGGGGTGCTTTCCCATGTTAAGGAGGCCAAGAGCCAAGCTGAGCAACAGGGTGTAACAGAACTTATTTAGGGCTGCAAAGAACTTTGTGATTAAAATAGTTTGTTCAGAAGGTTGACGAAGGGCAAGATGTTGCCTCCTGCCCTTGATGTGAGAGGTGCCAGGAAGGCTGCCTGGACTGGGCTGCTGCTGTTCTTGGTCAGTCTGAGAGCATTAGAAAACTGCTGAATGAATTCTTATTTATTTATTTATTGAGCAGCTAAATTGCTTATTTTTGAAAAGCAAATCCTGGGTTTGTAGAGCTGCCAGTTTTTATAATGGCTCCTAACAGATGCTGCTCACCCTGGGCTGAATTTCAAAGGCCTTTGCACTGAACAAGTGCTGCTAAACATGTACAGCCCTGTTCGCTGCCACACAACGCCACGCTTAGGCAAAGGTAAAGCTAAATATATTGCACTGACTCGTGTTAAACCTTCCAGGGCTGGTGGGTTTTACAGCTGCCTTTCATTTTAGGGTAAGTGTAAAAAGCAATTTTGGTCTTTCAGCAGAGCAAGTTAACTGTGACAGTGGAAGTGTCACACAGGAGTGGAGCACAGCTGCCCAGAGAGCAAACTGGGGACCTGCTCTGCCAGGGGGCTGGGAGTGGCAGGTATTGGGGAGAGCACAGGCTGCTGGGCTCTGCAAAAATAATCCTTCTGTTTCTCCCAAACCATGTTTTGTGCTGAAAAGAAGAGTGTTCTCGGAAAAGAAAAAAAAGGGAGGTAATTTGGTTTCAAGTTTATATAGGAAACACAATTTATTTCAACATTTGTTGACGTCAGACCTATTTAGTGAGCTTTCAGATGAGGTGTGCAAAACCATCTTACACCACGGATTTGTCCTTCTGTTGCTTTCTTCTTTTCCCTGCATTTTCTGCTCTGCATCCTCTTTCCTCCCTTGGAAGATGCCCAGTCCCTTGAAGGCTGTGCTCCCTTTAGCCTGCTGGGGCTGGCCTTCTGCCGCTGGGAAGTTCCTCCCTAAAGTTCTTAATACTGCTTTCTGTGAAGCTCACAAAACGTTCAATACTACAGAGAGCTCTTAACTTCATATTGATACCTGATGAAAGCCCATGGATTTCACAAGAAAGGAGTTTAAAATCTTCTCTGGATAATTTTTCCAAGACTGAATAAGCTGTTTGCAGTGGGTGGCACATCAGGTGTATTTCTCTAGTCCTGTAACATCAGTACTTCTGAGTTTTTTGGGAATGTTGATAAAGCAGTTACAATAATGCTTTGTGCTTCCACACTGCTTTTATTTTCAGTGCATTGTGTAAATTTCTTTTACTTCATCTTATCAATGAGGAAGTTACTTGGTAAAATTTCCTGTGCTTTTGTTTTTCTTATAGCTGCCTCGTGAGGGGAACTGATTTGTTAAATAGAGTTGTTTAGTAATGGTCTCAAATACAAAGATGTGTGAATGTTCAGACTGCAGATACTGCAGGTTATTTTGGTCATATGCTGTCACAGTTATGCAACAGGGATACTAAGAGACTGGAAAAAATAGGATGCTTACATGGGTCAGAGTTGTGTTTGCGTTGCTGGAGACAATCATGTCAGCTGCATGTACGTATCCTTGCAGAGTTTGAAAATTTGCTTTATAGTGTTGGATGTAAAACATGTCACTTAAACTAGGTTTATGTTGGTCCCTTATTAATCCTATGGCTCTCAAAGTAGCTGCAGCTAATGGAAGCACAGCAAGATTTCAAACATCCCAGCATTTCAGAATGAATCCTATCTGACCTTTCAGCAATGTCATTAGTTTTTAAGTTACTTTCTTGGGTTGGTTTTCCTGCTAGCATAATTCAGCTGTAGGATGGCATATCACTAAGTTCCTTTTCTGTCTTTGATGGGCATGACGCTCATTAATGTTAGTGGTAATTATGTGTGTACACTGAGAATGGGATCTATCCCAACGTCCCTCAGTGACAGGTTCCTTCTCTGGGAGTTTGTGTCAGGTTCTTTGATCATTCAAAATTTACTGTTTTGAAAATGTAAAGTAATTTCAGGCTTACAAATCTGCCTTAGTACCACAGAACTGCAGTACTGGAACAACAGTGAGATAAAGCAGACCAGACTGTCACTGCTAGATTAAATAAAATCTATTTATTGTGTTCTTGTTCCTGCATTGAAGCAGTAGGAGATGTCAATGTTTGAAGATTGCAGGATCAGGCCTTTAGCAGCAGTTTGTGCTGTTTTGATGTAAATAAAAAATGAAATTGTCGTATGCCATGGGCTTGGTGCCCTTAGCCAGAACCTAAACCTGTTATTCCAGAAGAAGTAACCAGTAGCAACTCCACGAAAAAAAGAAAAAAGGCAGCAGATTTAATTAAACCTCTTGGCACTGGAGCAGTACAGGCAGAAGATGTCCTGAAGGTGGTGGCCTTCAAACCACCCTGGCAAGAAGTTTCCTTAAAAACATCAGCACTTTGGCTGTGTCCTCAAGGTTAACAAACACAGATGGTTTAGGATCAAAGGCAAAGTAAGTTCTTCTCGTTAAATTGCCCTGTTATTTGGTCTCTGCATTTTATATTAAGGGTATCTCACTCTGATCTTTTGTACCAGTTTCATCTATTGTTACATGGCATTGAGACAACTCAACTTTGAAGTAGTTCATCACAGGCAAATGTTTCAAAATCCACATCAGAATTTTTTTAAATTAGCTGTTAATGATCCACTTATCCCAGACAGAGATGCTGGTGGCTTGGGTATGAGTGGGTTGATATCAATAATTCTGTATTCCTTTCATTTGTTTTCCCAGGCAGATGTTTTTGTGGTGTGTGTGCTTATATACATCTATTTGACATTATTTGCTGTGGAGTCATGAGTCTGAAGGACAAGATCAAGTGATACATCTGATGCATCAGTCATAGGAAGCAAAAAAACCCCACAAAAACAATGTTGTGCTTTGATGATGAAATTGAATATCTCTGGGCTTTTTTAATCCCCTCTGAAATGCTTATTGATGGATAGGTTTTGAACCATTGTAGCGTTCCTGCTTAAGAGAGGGATTTCTATTGGTACAGAGAAAGAAGGTAAACAAAGATATCTGTAGGGATTTTTCAGTCTGTATGTCTTCGTTATCCTGAACTGTTTGGACAGTTTGCTGTGGAAATAATGGCTGTGATGCAGTAAGCTGGCTTGGTTTTTGAAGGAGCCGGCTTCAGTGGGTGTAGTGACCTTAAGGAATGAAAATTGTGTAAAAATTGACAACTCTGCCTTTAATGTTAGTAACTTTAATGTTTCGTTTCTTGCACTGTTTTTTTCTTTTTTCACCTCAATTTTTCCATTGGTCAACTGAAATAATTAAAAGCTGCCTTAGATGATGACAGATATCAATGATTAGTCAGTCTTGTCGCAGCACTCTCTACACATTGAAGGTACCCCATCTTGTTCATGCTTCTACTGCAGCTGATGGCTGCGACCTCATGGGAGTAGTGTTTCCTTCATTCTGAGCCCTTCTGAAAGCACAGAAATCTTAGATTTCTGTGAAGTGCAGAATTTAAAGTTACTATTAGTCAATGCTATCAAAATTATTGCATTAAGATACATGCACATCCTCAATAAAGGTGTTTTTTTTCAGGTCTTGAAAACTATATTTTTTAAACCACCTTCTGGTTTCTTGTCATTGTCATTTCATTCTACTCTGCAAAACCCTTTTCTGCACGTAAGGTGTCTCAAGTCAGTTTGTAGCACTCTCTTTTCCACAGTGCTGAACCTCCTTTGAGCTGAAGATATCTTCAGTGTTGAATTTTGCAATGGTTTTTCAAAGCATAAAAAACCCCTCTGCTGGAATGTAGGTTGTAATCTCAAGCATCCAGGAGTTAGGTAAGTCTACATCTATTCTGTTTTGGCACTCTGACAGTGACTTTCTTCATAAACATACTGTCTGTGGACAGAATTTTGTAGGTAAAGCAAAATCGTCTCTATAATTTACCAGCCTGTTCACAAATCTGCTTCTGTCCTTTACTGGAATTATTATATGAAAAACTAGTGACACTTATTATTCGTTCTGTGGCCATTACTTGTCATAAGGAGTGGAGCTGTGTATGGCTTGGATACAGCATCTGAGTATTACCTTTCAAAGTTAGACATCGGCATTGTTTTTGTGATAGATAACAGTGTTTTAAATTATCAGTTATTTATTCCATAGTGTGGTACTGTTCTTTGATTTGACAAGAAATAGCTGTTGCCCTCGCATGACTCTTGAATTACAGGCCTGAGAGAATGGATGTGGAAGGTTTCTGAATGAAGTCCCCTGCTGCTGCAGGCAATCTCAGCCTATCATTTCACATTTCGGCTTGTGAAATGTTTGGGCCTGTCATCTTGAAATGGAAGTTTTGTTTTAGTTTTGTCATTCCTTTATTCTACTGCAGTGGTCAGAGATGGCAGAAGCTGAACGTGATCCTGACCAGTGCCTGAACATAATACTTTGTGTTTCCATGAATGGTAAAGTGCTCCCAGTCAATCTGTTTCAGTCTGCCGGGGTTAAACACCTCTTTTCAAGATGATTTGGCTTAGTGTCTGTCACTGTAATGTAGTTCTGTCTCCTAGGATGCGATAGTTACCCACCTTTGGGCGAAAGAGGACTCTACCTTCTCGTCTCCCAGCTTGCTTTCCGTCATTTCTCTTTGTAAAAGGATAATTAAAATGTTCCCTCCATTCAGAAATAATCTTTGTTTTAAAGTCATCTAATTACGTGCTTTATTCAGAGAATAAGCTCCAAGAAGATGAAGACTATGGCATAGATAATGGATTGTGGCATCAGGCTGGAAAGTGGTGTCACACATAGCGCTGTTGCCCTACTTACTTGTTTCATTGGCTGAAAGTTTTAATTATAGCTTTTTTCTGACTGGTGACATGTTAAGTGCTCACAATGTCAGGTTAAAGGTTTGGAACTAACTATAAATAACTCCAAAGGTGTTATTTATACCTGGGAAAGAACTCAAGGTGTTGTTACTTATGTTTTCTGGTGATTTTTTCCTTTGTTTTGGTTTGGGTTTTATGTTATTCTATTTTTAATGCAGCCTGATTATGAAAATTTCATTTGGCAGAAGAAGGGGTTATATTTTAGACAGACCAAACCATTAAAAATAATTCTCATCACATTTCGTAAGCTATCCAAGGTATTTTGATTCTGTTTTACTTGTGATTATCTTTTCAGTGTGGCATTTTGTTCTCTTAAAGTTTAATGACATAAAAGAGCCCTCTGCTGAGTGGACACAGCTTCCTGGCTGGACTACTCCATCCTCCTTGTAAGACTGAATATCTTGCTGCCCGTGGTAGGACCTCTATATGCCCAGTGGTATATATATACTGTTGTGGCAGTAACAGCTCGTCCCCTGCCGCTGGTGTGCGTGGGGAGTCATGATATGCTGGCCTTTCTCCTTCAAATGTCGAGTGCGGTCTTGGGCATTTTGTAGTGTTTTCCTTTCTCTCTGCCAAAAAGCAGAAAGAATAATATGCTAGAGGATGGTTACTCCAGTGTGTTAAAGCAAGACAATGGACTAATGTACTTTGGAAGACAAGAGCAGCTCTGAGCGTGGATGGAGCGCTGGCAGGGCAGTGCGAGAGGACTCTGCTGCAGACAATGAGTGAGCCCTTTGTTCCTCACGATAGCCGTAGCTGCTGCAAACACAAATACTCATTGCAGAAGAGATGGCAGCAATGTTTGCAGCTCACGCAGAGCCAGCCATATCTTCTCTAGGCAAATTTATGAAAAGCATATATGTGTATGTACTTACACAGTAATAGGATAATGGATTCCTTATTCCTGAGCACATGGATGAGTGCTAGGGAGGAGAGTATGTCTTCATATCTTATGATGTGGGGGAAAGGAAACTCTAGGCTAATTAGCAACAGTATTTGTAAGGAGAAATTATTTCAACCTCAGTTTTCTGTTACGGTCATTGGAAATGTGGAGCTCCCTCCTCTGCAGTGCTCTGAAGAGCCTGGTGTTTCCTACCGCTCCTGAGCTCCCGAGAAGGGACTAGGGACTGGAAACCCAGCGTGTGCTTTCCATGCTTTCACACACGTCCTTCGGGGATGTGACAGTTGGAGTGAGACACCTTCATTTCCATGTTCCTCTCTTGGCAACAGAGTTAGTTTTTTATTGATGGTTTTATCAGAAGCCTGCACTACTGAGGTTGCATTACTTTGTTTTCTTATTTTTAATAAACTTAATCATCAGAGGATACATTTCATAGGACTTGAGCTTCCGGAGTCTTCATATATTTAATGAAATTTAATACATGAAACAGAGCTGGTAATCTACAAATGAAAAGCTTGTTCATGTTGTTGCCTGTCTGCTGTGTTAGGCAGCTGCTGAAAGCAGAGCAGAAGTTTCATATTTTGGAATGGTATGGGGTTTTTTGTTCGATTTGAAAGAGCACAGGAGGAATAAAAGAGAGAGCAGTGCCAGTCCTATGTAGAAATTGTTCTCTGTTTTTGACTCACTGCAGGAGCTGTCTGTGTGAGAGGGAAAGTGGTTGTCCCATTTAAACCTAGATGTTATGCATTCGGTTGGACTTCTCCCACGTCCTTCTGCTGCTCTTCTTGACCATGAGCATCCGTATCACTCGCACTACACTACATCCTTACGTACAGGGCTACAGGTTGTCCCTCAAGCACGTCTATCTACTGCTGGTGGAGTATGGGAGGGGCAGTGGGGAAGAAGCAAGAGTGTTTCTTCTTCCTTCCCCAGCTGGAAATCTTCATCACCACCGCCAGCCGCCCCAGGCATGCGTGCACAGCAGGCTTGGTGGCCGCTGAACCAGAGGGCTCCCTGGCGGGTGTTTACATTTTCCTGTGGCCAAGGCTGGCATCACTGGCAGTTCAGACTTCGTAGCCTGGACTACACACAGCCGGGTACCAAGCTGAATAGTTCTGCTTTCCCACAGCTTTCGCACCCAGGCTGGCAGCTTGGTAGGTACAAATGTGTGAACTGTGCTGTAGTCATTCGCACCTGTCGCATGTGTTAAATGGAAGTTGAGAACATAAAATTAGGTTGCTTTGATCTTCTTAACGCTTTCCTATTAAATTTAAATCAGCACTCAGCCATTTCAAGTAATTTCCTTTTACCAAAATGGGGAAAATCTGCTTCAGCTGATGCCTTCATTCAGTTAAACTGTCCTGGAGATGTGTGACGTAACCAGTGGCTCCTCTATCCTTCATTTTTGTGCCACGCAAAGTACATGCTGGAGTTTTGCTCTTATCTGGGGGCTTGGCGATATTTTTGAAGATAGGTAACAGCTTGAGAGTGACAATGTGATCTGTAATTTAGCTTCATGCTTGTTTTTGACTCTCTCAAAAATAGAACATCAGATCTTCTGGAGGACCTTTAGGTTACAGAAAGCACAAACAGTTTTTCCATGCATATTTCTTTGCTTTCCCTGCATAGCATTTACTGATGGCCTCAGCAGGCATTTGAAGGCCATGCAGACTGTGTATGTGCTACCTGAACGTGTGTGTGCCTGAAATTTCGCTCCGTTACTTAGTGCTGTAAGCACAGCCTCGTCTGGGGCTTGGCTATACTTTCTGTGTTCCAGCCCCAGCTCTGTAAAGCTTTGGGGTAAAATTTTATTCCTTCTTTCTCCGCTTCCTCGTATGTGAGATAGAGCTAAGCTCATCCAGCCCAAAGGTGTATTTTGAAATATCATTCATTTTAACTTTTGCTTTGGAAATAAAAAATACTGTATAAAGCATGTGTGGTTTTATTTTGAAAGATTCAGGCTACAGAAATGCTACTTTCTATCCTTGTTATTTTGTAGCATGTTTATTAATCATACAGTTGGAGTTTATGGATAGAGCTGTCTTTGAGATGAGAGAAAAATTGTTTTTGTAGCAAATGGAGATATTTATTTTTTTTAATGAGAAGAAATTACTTCACAACAAAGGGATTGTCTTTGCTCCAGAGCTGTGAATTTGTGTGCTGAAGCCCTGCTTGAATTTTTCAGATTCAGAACAATTCTGGGAAAAGCTGGTGATTAGATCAGAAGGACGAAAGGTTTCTGTTGCTGACTCTGCTGTTGATTTCTCAATCTGTAAGATGGCATTAATGATCTTTACTAATGAGCACTGATAATGTAGTGGGGCGCTGCACCACAGACTCTGGATAGAAGTAGCTGCAGAAGCACGTAGTGAGTAGTGGTAACAGGTACTTTACAGTAGCCAGGTTTTCTAGAGCAGCTCTGCTGGCTGGCTGGGCTGTTGCAGCAGCGTCAATCCCGACTGAGCATCCTGGCTGCAGGCAGTCCAGTCAGCCATCCAGGCAGCTTGGTCACTAACAGCCTTGTTTCTGCCACATGCATTTACATTATTGCTGTATTGCTAACATTTATGGTGGAAGGGTTGTTGCCAAGCTGGGGAAACAAAAAATACATCTCCTTGAGAGGACAGCTGGTGATTAACGTGTCTTTGTGTTTCAGAGATGAGCGAAATCAGTCAATCATTGTCAGTGGGGAATCTGGAGCCGGAAAGACCGTCTCTGCTAAGTATGCCATGAGGTACTTTGCCACAGTCAGTGGATCTGCCAGTGAAGCCAATGTTGAGGAGAAAGTCTTAGCCTCCAACCCCATCATGGAGGTAAAAGAGCTACTGCACTAACCCTCACCCTCCAGCTGCAGTTATTATTCTGGGGCTAACATAAGCATTCAACAGAGAGAGCAATCCATACTTTTTTTGAGGAGCAAAGAACCTAGAATAAATATATTTTAAATTTTTGGGTTTAGTCCACTTACCAGGTGGTGCTTCAGGCATCATTTTATGTAGTATTTATGAAAGACTGAAAGAAGGCGGGAGGTAATGTTTCAGTATTGTTAAGTTATTCACATAATAAAGTAATTTTGATATGAATACTGCTTTAAATGCACATGTGCATGCCTATGGAAAACCTAAGAAAATGCTTCACACAACTGATGCTTTGGCAGATATTTAGCGACTCTGCAATAGTGTGAAGTATTAGTGGACAGACATGAGTAAATGGAGTGCATGCAGTGAAACATGAAATGCAAAATGCAGCCACTGTTTTCTTTCTTGGGTATTTTTAAAAATGAACTATGTTTTATTCCTTCTTTCCTCCTGGCATGAGGAGTTCATGATGCTCAAACTATAGGTGTCCCGTCACAGTTGTGTGTGTTCTGTCACAAGGTAATTGTGCCTGGTTTGTGGTGCTGTGTGGTGTTTTGAAACTGTTTTGTGGGATAAAACAAGCTGTGCCCTGATGGGCAGTGGGTTCTGCTGTTGAGGGATCCAAATGTCCAGCCATGGGAGGAAGCTGGGGCAGCTGATCTTTTCCTTGAGCTGCATCTACCCCACCAGGAGCAGCCTGGCCTGGGGCAGCAATGGCAGTTTTGTAGGCGTGAGCTCATCCCAGAGTACTCCTTTTACCGCTCCAGTTTGCAGTAAGCGTCATACCATCCTTGGCCACGTTGAGATTTGGTGCGTGGCTAACAGAACTTGGGGTGCCGAACACCCCCTCTGCCTTCCAGTGCATGCCACCGAGGTGGTACCTGGGCCAAGCAGGGTAGCATCCTCACTGTCTGCTGAGTGACAGTGACGGCGAGAGACTCTGCAGGGGGGGTCTGCAGTCTGCTGTGTTTGCTGGGTGAAATACAGGCTGGCTGCAGGTTTCCCTATGCCGCTTCCTTTGGTCTCAAAGCCTAAACCAAACATTATTCTCTCTCACTCCTTGGACCCCACCTCCCAATCAGCAGCCATCAGCTCACAACTAATTGATTTAATTTCCAAAGCAAGGAAATTTAAACTGAGGACTGGAAATGAACTTGCCATCCACACCGGTTTTTATCCACTAAAAAACAATGGTCGTGATTTTTTAAAAAAAATTTTCTAAGGATAACAATTTCATGAACCTGTATATATCTAAAATTTTAATTAATATAAACATTGTTGTAATCAGATGAAAGTTACCCTTTTAACTTCAAATGCTTGAACTCCAAGCTTTAGAGTGAGTGTTGTGAAATCTGGTGTTGAGACAGACTCTATGGTAGCAAAATTAATGTTTCAAACTCTTCAGTTGATAAATCAGTAAAAATACAAATTAACACCTGTCAATTTGGAAAAAAATAAGTAATTCATTTTAGAAACAGGAAAATCCTCATGTCCTAAGTTGATCATAAAGTCTAAGGAGCAGATGGCAATTTTTTTTTTTATTTCTATTTGGACAACCTAAATATCAGCGTTTTATGAGCTACAATCATTAGTGTCTGAATTTTCTCTGGCATGATCTTTCCCTGCTAGGTACTCTGTAATATCAAGTGTCCACTCTGCATTTCTAGCAACTATTTGAATAATTAGTTTTGTAGTCAATAACTATATACAGTGTTCCTATTGCAACTGTAGAAATTGTCAAGTCTTAAAAAATGTCTTTGTATGTGGTTTCCTGCCTCTCATGGTTTGTTGTTACCCTGTATAGCTCTGTGAATTGTACAGCTTAGTATGTACTCTGGTAAGCAATCTTATAATGCCAAAGACTTTCTTAACCGTTTTTATAAGTAATACCTTTCAAAGTAATAATTGGTTTCTGAAAATACTGTAATACTATATTGCTACCAACAACAAAATATATCACGGTATCAATGATTTTTAAAAGACAAGAAATCCAGTCTGTGTATGTTCGGTTTGAATGAATTCTCTGTACTTAGAACTGCAGGGAGGCAGTTTGTTCTTACATCCTTCATGGCAGCTGTTCACCTCGTACCCACCTGGGCACCTGCTGGGTCAGGTGTGCGCACTGCTGTTGCTGCAGGGGGCTTTCTGGAGGTCTGATCCCCACTTCCCAAGCTGTACCCTGCTAGCCCGCACTGACTCACTGGCCTTTTCTTTACAGATTTGGAATACTGATAGTCAGCATGGCTGTTTGCTCTCATTTGTTTTTCCCAAGTTTTATTTCAGTACAGAGTTCCTGTGAATGGCTATGTGAACTAGGAAACTAGGACATAGGTACAACTCTGTGTTCTTTAGTTATGGTGCACTTCAGACTTAGGTACTTGGTAATACACACCAAGTGGCATTTGACAAAAGGTACTGTGCTGTACCTGAATTACTCCAAATGCCATTCCTTTTGATACAGAGGTATCTTTAGGATGTCTTGGGGAGGTAAATTGCTACATGATGTCTAAAACATGACCTAAATGAGAAGAGAAAATGCTTTTCTTTGAAGTTCAGCATGTTGTGATTTGCATGTCTTGAATTCTGCTATATCCAGCTGGTACGTGTTGCAGGGTGAATCCTCACGCTGATGAGGTAAGGCAGAGGTGCACCAAGCCCATTTAGGAACCACAGTCATCATTTGCCCTGGCCATCCTAAGGCCACGTACTACAGAGGAAATAGATTAAATATCATTTATTGTGTGTGAAGCTGTATTGAATTAATCTAAGAACGTTAGGCACGTGGGGCAGCATTGACAATTGCGTCTGAGTTGGTAACCAAGCTGCTGTGGAAGGGATTCAGTTTCAGACAAATGACATGAATCTGTACATGTTAACTTTTAGATTATGTTTAAGTACACAGTAAGTATTTTATAATGATATCTTTGCAGTAGTTTGGAAATGTGGTTGGTTATAGAGGAGGAGTAGAAGTAGGAGTAGTAATAATAATAATACAATTGTTAGCTAGACAGAACATAGGGGCTGTGTGCTGGGCTATGGGTTTATGTTAGATAGACTTACAGAGGTTGCAGTTACTATAGATATATCTGTACACATGCATATATGAATATATACAGTGTGAAATAATTGTTAGAGTTTTATTAAGTCCCTAGAAGAAATCTGGGTGTATGTGAGCATTCTGTTAGACTTTTTTAATGCTTTTAAAAGACTTCAGAGAGCAATAATGGATTTTTAGCTGCAAAATTAAGACTATGTGGAAATGAAATCATTGCTAGGAAGATGAGCTCCCAATCCTGTGTTAATGAAATAACCATATTTTGATGTAACTTTCTGACCAGGCAGAGATCCTTCTTTATTAAATTCTTGATTATTTTGAAACCAGGACAAAATTAATGTTGTTAAGTGTTTATGAGCCATGTAGACCATTAAATAGATCTGGTAAGTTCTAAAAGCTGTTAAACCTTTACAATATGCCTTTTTTTCCAGTCTATTGGAAATGCCAAAACTACGAGGAATGACAACAGCAGTCGCTTTGGGAAATACATTGAAATTGGTTTTGATAAGAGGTATCGCATCATTGGTGCTAACATGAGAACTTACCTCTTGGAAAAATCAAGAGTGGTGTTTCAGGTAACACTGATGGAGTCGTCTTATTGTATATTTGTGTGACTATGCTAAAAAAAAAACAAAAAACTTTTGTTGCTGATATTAGTTATCTCTCCTAAGGGTTTGGTGTAATAGCGTATTTTTAATATGACACTTGTGGGGAGGGGGGGTGGAGAAGGAAAACCAAGTCAGCTCTTCATTATATGAATTATTTGTAGTTGTAAAATGTGTATTATAAAGGCTGAATATTTAAACATGAAATACTTTCAGCGCACTACTAGATGATCATCTTGTGCTTACAAAATTTACTTCAGAATTATGGTGTTGGTCATGAGTCATACCTTTCTGAGCTGTCTTTGTCCCTCATTTTAAAATTCCAGCTTTGCCTTGGCAAGAAGGATACTCCCCTTACCAGCTTACTATAAATGCTGAGGCAAATGGTGTTAGTTATTTTTGGAAAATGAAGAGCCTTTAAGTGTGATCATTTCACCCACCCGTAGAATGCTGAGCTATATTTAATAGTAATCCACAGTTCTGAAAAGTGAAATCATACACTTTTTTTGAAATTAAAATGTCCACATGCTTCTTGCTGGTGAAAATGGATTAAATTAGTCAAGAAGGGGATGGTAGATGCTGATTTATCTTTCCTTCTCCCATGTGGCTTCTATGCTCTTTAAGGTAATGCCAGAGAAAGCATTAAACATAGTAATTCTTTTCTACTCACAGATGTTTCTGGCACTTGTTAAGTTGTGAGAAATAATCAATTCCTTTCTTTTTAAAGGCAGAAGAGGAGAGAAATTACCACATCTTTTACCAACTTTGTGCCTCTGCAGCATTACCTGAGTTTAAAACTCTACGATTAGGTATGAAATTCACATTCATTGTGTTGTGCAATTGTAGGTACAAAGCAGCATCTGTGAGCTTTTTGAGCCATAGAACCAAAAGAATGGCTGGCTTTTAAATTCTAAGCTTTTAAACCTTCAAATACTAAAATACATTGAAAATAACTAAAATGGCAGATCTCAGGCTTTGTGTTTTTTAGATAATATTAAAGTAACAGATTGTCTTATTCTGCATGGTCTGATACACTCCAGTTGTAATCACTAGGACTTACTACGGCCTGGATTCCAGAGTAGCTTTCTGGTGGCGAGGGTGAAATTCTCTTCTTTTGGTCCTTTAAGACTTTTTTTCACAGCTCCAGCTACTAGAGAATTTTACCATTTCTGGTATGAGCACCTGAAAAGTTTATTTTGCATCTGCATACTTTCACTTGGGCTGTTACTAACAGTTACTTTGCCACCTCTGCTAACAGGGTGATCACAAAACTGATAAGTGAAATTTTTCATTTTTCAAATTAAAATATTGATAAAGGAAAAGTTTCTCGTTTAATGGGAACTGGCACTTCATACAAGAAAGGCATGATGATGACCTTGGGACAGGCAATCACCTCATTGTTTTCAAAATTCAACATGAATTTCAGTGCTGCTTCTGTATTGTTAAAAGTTAGCTTCATAGTGGGAAAACTGCACAGCCTGTTAGTGCTGATTTCTGAAATACTGTTCTGGTTTTAAAGTGTTTCTCTGCTCTTCTGCACCGTTCTGGCACATTTAGGATTTGCATCTGCTGACACAGGAAAGAAAGGAACTGATGTAATTATAACTAAAGAAGCCATTCAGCAGAGTCATCTTACAGCTTTCTTGAAACCTTAGCAGATCAGAAGAAAAGGAGTCTGTTACTGCAGCTGGAAGCGTGGCTACTGAAGCTGTAGGAATTTACACAGTACCTGGGTACAGTTACTGCTCTCCCAGCGAAGCCCAGTGCTGTCCCCAGAGTCGTATGAAGCTATCAGTTCTCCAGCCACGACTTCTCTGCCAGAACGGTTCGCAGATCATAAGATCACAGATCATAAGACTAAACCAGATGACGAATTGGAAACAAGAAGAAAATGGGCAAAATTGAATTTTTAAAATCCAGATGCCGTAATGGCATAATGGTATCTGTCATGTCATTCCAAAGGGCTGCTGCTGTCAGCTCTGCACCTACCACTTGGGTGGCTGGCTCAGACTTGGAGAATAATTGCTTCCAAAGTGATCGTTCCACAGGTGTGGAAGTCTGAGCCAAGGTTAGGTTGAGCATATGCTTGAGGGCCTATTGTAGGAACCAGGTAGCTTAACAAAACTTACTCACACTGTTAAATCTTGAAAAAATCCTTCTCCAGAATAAATAGGTCCTATGAGCCAGAAGGCAAAAATATACTGACGTATTTGAAATCATGGATTCTGCCAAGAGCAACTTAAATCATTACACAGCTTTACAGATGTGCTGTGAATTTCTGCATCAGTGTATGTATAAGACTTGTTTTTTCTCTTACAGAGAATGCAAATTACTTCCACTATACGAAGCAAGGTGGAAGCCCTGTGATTGATGGTGTTGATGATGCTAAGGAAATGGTAAACACCAGGCAGGCCTGCACTTTGCTAGGTAATTTGTAAAACACAGTCATATCCTAAATCTGATATACTAGCAAGTGTTTTCTACATTGTTTGTGTGTATTTTCTTCTTACTCTGTTGCGTTTAAAAACAGGGGAGTTTGATAAACCTTGGAAATGAGATATTGTTACCGCCTTAAGAAGGTATTTAAATTGCAGTGGAATCACATTATCTAATGTAGGAGGAACACACATATGAACAGAATCAGTGGATTCCCTTGGTGTGGCATATAATGTTGGAGGTCACTGACAGTGCACTTTGAAACAGCAAATTAAATAGTTCATTTTAATGGATTTTTTTTGCGTCTGGTTGTAAAATGTTTTTAATAGAAGTGGAGCCAAGCAGTACTGTCAAATGCCAAAGTCTCTGAAAAAAGCACACAGTGCTCACCGATTTTCTCTTCTTAAAATTTTTCAACTGCAGCTCATGGTTCTTCATTTCCCTCTTCATTCAAAGCATTCTATTCATCATTTTTCAGGGATTAGTGATTCCTACCAGATGGGAATTTTTCGAATCCTTGCTGGCATCCTTCACTTGGGCAACGTGGAGTTTGCTTCTCGGGATTCTGACAGCTGCACTGTTCCCGTGAGTAGTAGATGAGCTGAAGCGCATGGTTTCTACTCTGGCGGTTCTGCCTTCTGCTTGTTTGCGGGCATCTCTTCTGAAAAAGAGTAGCAATATGAAAACGCAAGCAATGTGTTTATTTCTGATTTGTTAGCATTTTCACAGTTCCTTCTGTGTGGCGTTCAACTACTCTCAGTTTAGAAACTTTAGACAGTACTCTCTGTATTATAACAGGGGCTGCCTTAAATTTGTTCCATAAAAGGTCTACCAGGCAGGCTAGCTTTCAAGTCCCAGGCAGGTGTCTAGATCGTTATGTTCCTACATGAATATGTTCCTGCCCACAGCAAGTGCTTTGCAGGATGGGGTTTTTTAATGTTAAATGCCAAAGTGGCTTAAATAATTGCAAAGCAAATGCTTCACAAAGTCCTCTGGGATGTTGAGACATGAGCATAGGATATACAGATACGATTCACGAGACTCAGCTAAGTGTTGTGGTTTTACCAGTCTTTCTTTACCTTTGCGGAGGTCAGCAATGAGGACTGCATAGTCTGATCTGAAAAAACCCACCCTCATTCAGTGAGGACCAAGGCTTCTTACTGAAGTCCGTATTCTGGAGATGAGAAACAAAAAAGATCTGACTTGTGAATCCCAGGAAGAGAAGAGTGCCAAGTGACCGGATTCTCCTTTTGCCTTTCCTTGAATGTCTACTGCTGGGCTACTTCATCTTTCTCTAAAAAGAGTAGCA
Organism: Falco punctatus; assembly: GCF_963210335.1. Taxonomy (NCBI): domain Eukaryota; kingdom Metazoa; phylum Chordata; class Aves; order Falconiformes; family Falconidae; genus Falco; species Falco punctatus. Next base: position 56,417,371 of record NC_137587.1, read on the forward strand.
ACAGTTGCAGGTGGTTTTTTTCTGATTTTAACTATCAGTCACTTTGTCACGAATATACAGTAGCAGATGCTGGAGCTGAGACAAGAGGCCCTTCATTGGGCCACAGATGATTAGCGTGCCTGGTCTGACACCTTCTGTCCATGGGATCTAACAGATAGCTGCTGTGAAACCACAGCAAGTCTGGCTCCTTGGTGTATCTTAAAACGGTTTTCACTACAAAGAAAGTTTCATTTAATGATCACAGGTAGAAAGCTGATGAGCCCCAGGACATGATGAGCCAGCCTGTGTTGTAATGGGTATCTCCAATGCAGGAATCCCACTGAATGAGCTAGTACAAAGCTGCAAGTTCCTGTGCAATCCTATCCTGACTTGGTAAATGTCTAGCAAGCGCCACTGAGTATCTGCTCAATGGCATTCGCTACCTGAGCTGTGCTGTTCTCTGACAATAGCTGTGTCATTGCAGAGCTGTGTCGCCATGAAGCGCTGGTGTGGTGATGCAATGGTGGTGCTTCAGGGAGCTCAGCAAAGGGCTCCATGTGAATCAATCAGTTTGTTTAATGTCAGCTTGAGTAACGTTAATGCGACACTCCTTTATGCAGTAGTCATTATTATGTTATTATTCTCTTCTGAGCCAGCTGAAGTGGTATGGCTAAACTGAAAGAAGACATGCTCAGATAACTGGATTTTGGAGGTGTAACAGCACTAGCATGGGACCTGTATGCTGTAAGGACTGGAAGAAGCCCCAGAGAAGTCAGAAGGATGTGGAAATAGGATAAAGCTGATGTACCCTGAAGCTACCGGGCATGTAGTAACAGTCCCCTCTAATCTGTTCTTGTCAAGACGCCTCTTGTCAGCGTGCTGTTGAGCCACTGGCTGCAAAGTGAACGTGATGAGGAAGCAGTGTTAGGAGAGTTCCTTAGGAGGGAAGACCTGTCTGTCCTCCTTGATTTCTAGCTGTCAATTTGCTTGTTAGTCACGAGGTGTAGTATCTTAACTCATTGAGTGGTGAATGCACTGCACGGATTTTTATGCAGAAATCGTATATATCCATCTTGGTGTGCAAGACTTACTAGTTGATTTTACCTGGTTAAACAAAGGCCAATTTTTCCCTGGTACAGTCCAATTTGAGAGTTAGAGAACATCATTTGTGTGCTCTAAGCTCTTAATGTTTGTCTCCAGAATTCTCTGAGCACTTACTGTGTTAAATGCTGAGAGCAGAGCACTAAAGCCCTTCCGTACTTCTTCTTCTTTGTTCTTGGCTTGGGCTGCAGTGCCCCGTTGCCCGTCACTCCCTGCCGTGGATGTGTATGAGCAGACGAGAGCACCGCTCAGGAGCTGTAGTCCACTCTGTCCCCAGCACACAGCTGATGTCCTGTCCTCTGCATTTATCTAGCTTCCTCACTCAGAACTGAGACAGTTATAAGAATGCAAAATATCAAGTCCATCCCTGGGAAGCAAGGTGATTCATTTTTGGGAGGGTTGCAGGTTCCATGTGTGTGGCTTTTTGGTGAACACAAGTATAGTAAAATGCCTTTAGAGAAACTGTGATTCACTAATTTATTTCAGCAATGTGAATGTGAGAAGTGGGTAGGGAACTTGTTACGTTTGTAATGAGGAAGACCTGAAGAAGCTGCTGTTGCTGTTTATTGTTGGATCACTGCAGGCAGTTCTGATTGCACGATTGGATGTGTGCTATTGGTAATACTGTTTCAAGACCTAATGAGATTGTTTTTATTAGCCCAAGCATGAACCCCTCACCATCTTCTGCGACCTCATGGGGGTGGAGTACGACGAGATGGCCCACTGGCTTTGCCATAGGAAGCTCGCAACTGCCACCGAAACCTACATCAAGCCAATTTCTAAACTTCATGCCATCAATGCCAGAGATGCACTTGCCAAACATATCTATGCTAATCTCTTTAACTGGATAGTAGATCATGTGAACAAAGCCCTTCACGCTACTGTAAAACAGCATTCTTTCATTGGAGTGTTAGACATTTATGGGTGAGTCTTTTTGTCAGAGATATGACACCTCTTGCATAACTATCTGATTGCAAAGCATCTTTGTCTTTTATGTAGCGCTGCATGGATTACACAAAACCCCCAAACCCTACCAGCTGCTTATTTCAGCTGAAGGAAGTAGGTGTTTAGTTTTGACATGCTATCTAAGATCTTTGTCTTGACTCTCAGGTTTGACATTTATAGTGGGATTTCAGATCTTTGCTGCTGGTAGTTCCTTTATGTATTGCATATGGGAAAGTTACAAGGGAATTGTCATCTCACGGCTACTCCAGGGTGTCACTTCTAGAGAGGACAGAGATAACTAACATGCTCTCCAGCAGCATCAGTCCCTTCCCTGTGTTACTCATCCCTGTCCAAAGAGGGAGCATCGCTGAATTGCCCGCACACTCCAATTTGCGATTTCCTTGTGTGCTTCATTGCTTGATTGTGGTTAGTTGTGCCTGGAATAGTACAATGCATTTAACTGGAGGGAAAGAATGTAAAATTATGGGGTCATTTAATCTGGGGTTTTTTGCTGCACTAGTGATTTTGAGTATCTGCATATTTTAGATTTGAGACGTTTGAAATCAACAGCTTTGAACAGTTCTGTATCAACTATGCCAATGAAAAACTGCAGCAACAGTTCAATATGGTAAGTAGGAAATGACTGGCATTTCCTCTTCCCTTTCCCCTCACCCAAGTTCATTCTGCTAATTGGGTCCCCAGCGGTTACGATGAATTCCTTCAGTCTATTAACCAGCTGTCCTGGCTGTGGGGGAGGGGGAGAGATTGGCTATCTCCTAGAAATAGATTTTATGACTAAGGGCTGCTCGGGGACTGTTTGAAATTCCGATCACAGTAACACTTGTAAGACAGAAGCAGGGCCTGGCAATTAAGACCCCGAGATTGCCTGTCAATGAGAGCACAGTGTGGATGAAGTTGGTGGTAGCGGTGTCTCCATAACCTCCAGCGAGAGCCTGCGCACGGGCAGCGAGGAGTGGGGCTTCACTGCTGCAAACCTGCCGCCCGCGCTTTTCTCTCCCTGGCATCATTTTTTGAGGGATTTCAGCCGCATCCTGAAGTTGATGACTGATGCGTGGCAGGAGGTGCCTCTTCCCCCTCCTCCAGAGACATCACGATGTTCTCCCTCTTCAGCCTTAGTGACGTTTGTAATTATATGTCTTACCTACATAATGATGAGGCGAGTTATTTATGCCGGGCCCGTTGCTAGGCTGTGCTGCAGTGCAGGAACGGCTTTGCAGTGTCTGGGCGAGCACAGTGCCCTGGCAGTGCGTGCTGGCCGTTCGCCCCGCAGCAGGGATGCATGCCGGCCAGCCAGCCGGCCTCCAGCCCCCGCGTGCCCTCTCCCTGCCGCTCGGGACACAGCCGCCTTCGGCTCCCTGAGTGGGATGTCATAACTGCCAAGCGCAAGGTATTTCGGAGTTCTCTGAGCTCCACAGCAAAGACCTAGTCTGTAAGGGCTGTAAGGGTTTGCTGCTTTGCTAAAGGTCCCTGGGTTCCCTTCCTTCTCACGCTGTTGCTGTAAGTGCTCATCTAGTGAAGGATGGGGCACAGCGGGGCTTTGGTGTGGGTGCCCCACCAAGCTACGCAACCCCGCACCGGTGGATGTGGACCCATTGGGCTGCTGTGGAGGTACACAGAGTGGAAATTTCTTTAAGTGAAAGCCCAGTGTGTGGTGGCAGCCAGCAAGCCCTCACGTGCTGCTCAGGGATGGCCTGGCCGCCACTGGTGCCTCCGCAGCCTGCCCGCCGGCCCGGCCACCCACTGTCCGTGAGGAAAATGAGCTCTGAAGACATCTTTCACCACATAATTGCTAATTCCTTTACAGTGAAGAAACGGTTTTATGTTTTATTCCAGGACTTAGGTTGGATACGACTCGCCAGTGAAAGGCTGCCGTTGGCTCTCCTGTCAGGAATTAACTCGGCGTGTAACGCAGCCGTTAAGCGGCGGGGTGGGAATGGCTCCCGCGGGTGCCGTTAAGGAGTGCTGCTTTGGAAGGGATGACGTTAAGCTAATGAAATAAAAGGGATAAACCACTTTGTCAGGGCAGTTGTGTGCTGCCTGGCAGAGCATGGCAGCTTGCTGCAGGGAGGCGTTTGTGTGCTGAGCCCAGGCGTGGCGGGGGCTGGCCCCGGGGGTCCGTGTGCTTGTGGCGGCCCCCAGCCCTGCCCGCGGTGCTCCGAGTTCGGGTCTGCTGCTGGAGCAGTTACTATGCATTAAAATGTAAATGGGAGATAAAACATCATTTAAAATAACTGGAGTCAGCAGTCTTTTTCAAAGAGCGCTTCTGCTATTAAGGCCACAGTTTGCCTGTTTAATATCTTATTATCTTTTTTGCCTCTAGTTTTAATTCATCTCCTATGCACATTTCATGAAAGCTGTGCAGGTTTTTAGTGGTAACATTTTTGAGTAAATGTACAATTGTTACAGATCTTTGTACCAGATAAATCTTCCACAGAATTTTGCTTGAAGGATTTCTTGTGCTAGACTCCTAGAGTCATTCTTGCAGGTTTTTGCTGAAGAATAAATTTTAATGTAGTGCGTCATCCCAGAAAAAAAATCAGCAGCCATTTAAGAGAAAATGGAGCTCTGTTCTTGTACAAGGAAACACAAAAGTATTTATAGTGAAGTTTTACTTGAAATAGAGCAGTATTCTTAACTTCAAAATCATAAATGCATGGCACGTCCCACTTCATAAGTTGCTGTTCCTGAACTTGAGGCTTTTTCTGGGTTTTGTGTTGGTTTTTTTTGAGATAAAAGAGCTTACAGTAATTGTGGGACAATATAGTAAAAAGATAGGGAAAAACAGACGTTATTTGCAGAGAATATGGACAAGTGCTTTAATTTAGTCTGTTTGGTTTAGGCCAGGAAAATAAGTTAATTTATTTTTCATACTTTTTTTTTTTTTACTTGTTAAAGGGTTTATTCAGTTGAACTAGTGTGTCACTTGACAGCCTGGATTTATGTGCCAGGATGATTTCAAGTGAGAGTTGGCTGTATTCTGCATTTTATTTCACAGAAAACTGTGTTCTTTTTGCCCTGTAGCATGTCTTTAAACTGGAACAGGAAGAATATATGAAGGAACAAATACCATGGACCTTGATTGATTTCTACGACAATCAGCCTTGCATCAACCTCATAGAGGCCAAAATGGGAATTCTGGATCTGCTGGATGAGGAGTGCAAGGTGTGTGTTCAAGGGCTTTCACAGAGAAAGAGGTCACCAGCCATCCTGCTTCTGGGGCCTCACAGGGAAAAGTCACCTGCATACAGCCATCCCTTTGGCACTCTGCTGTTGAAAGGATTTGGAAAACATACAAACAAAATTGGCAATTACGGGAAGAGAAACAATGGGTTTAGTCATGATTTCCACGCACCCACCACCCATCATATATCTGTGTCTGTTCCTGGGTCTCTGATCAGCCTTTGCTTTGACTCTGGGAACTTTTTGTTTCCCAAGTGTAGCAAGTGCAGGCTTTGGTCCTGTCAGATTTTTCCAAATTGCCTCTCACTTGGTGTCTCACCTTTTGTCTTAGTTTAATTTATGCCAAACCATGTACAGGGGGTGGCGTGTTGCTTCTGCTTCACTGGAAACTCAGCCTGGGGTTCTTGTGTATCACAAAGCACCACGAGAAATCTTTAATGAGAGTGGATGAGTTCTGACCCGCTGAGATGCTGCTCAGTCAGATAACATAGCTCTTGGATCCCTGCCTTCAGGTGTGTGACAGTGGAAGCATTATTAGTGTCATGTGTGTCACACAGCAGCTATACCTGCTGCTGGGCTGCGCCCGGTCCAGGGTGTTAGACAGTGCATAGCTGGTTACTGGCTTCCTTGCCCATGGCAGTGCTGGAAATCTGAGGAGCTGGAGATTGAAAGCAAACCACAAAGTGTTGTCCCCTGTCGTCTTAGTTTCTTTTACTCCTGAAAAATTTGCAAGACATTTCAATGGCTGTGTCTTCTCTTTTGTAGATGCCAAAAGGCTCAGATGACACTTGGGCCCAAAAACTATACAATACTCATTTGAATAAATGTGCCCTCTTTGAAAAACCACGTTTGTCAAATAAGGCTTTTATCATCAAGCACTTTGCTGACAAGGTAAGGACTTTTCCTCCGCTACTTCTTTCTGTGGCTTGTGTTGCTGAGCGTGTGCACGGGAGGGGATCCTGGGGTGGGCAACTGTTGCAGGCAGGGGCTGGGCAGCAGCATCCCTGGCTCTACTCATCTTCTTGCAAAATTTGTGCCTGCCTGTGCACCCCACCAGGAGAATAAAGTTGATCTGGCAGCAGTGCAGAGCAGAGGCACAATCAAGAGCTCCTGACACATGCTGTAAACATTAACCATCCTTTTTCAAAACTAACAGCCTAGTGTATTTGCAATTCACAGCACAGTTATGCCATGGAAATACACAAAATAGAAAATCATTATCTCACTGCAGTTTTAGCGATGAGCAACAACAAAAGGATGTTGGTTTTGCTGCCATCTGAATGTGCAAGCAGGAGGGTAACACACCCTTCCCCTGACTGCTGCAGCTGCGTGTGCGGCTCTTACCCTCCTCTCCGCGGGCAGTGAGCAGCGGGTTCTGAGAAGCTGGGTGAGGGGTATTTCAGTGGAGTCCATGTGTTGTTCAGCTGCCACGATACATCAGCAAACTGAGCAACTCCTCGGGTTCAAATAAAATAAAAAAAATTAAAAATCCTGTTTTAAGATAATTGTCTTGTTAAACAAAGGAGCTGCCTCAGAATACTGTCATTTTTGCTGAAAAAAGTTCGGAGAAGCTCTGTGATTCTTGCCAGTAGGTCTGTAGGTGCTGGTGGCGGGGGTTGGAGGCCTTTATTTGCCTCCGTTTCTCCCAGGTTCTTGAATTTACGTGTAGAAGAGGGGTCCTGTCCTTGTTGTGTCTAGTGTTACCTTAATGAAAGCAGCAAGGACACCTCTGTAACTGTTCAGATTCATGAGTTCTGTTTTATTTGGTGGATGAGAGAACAAAAAGGATTTAATTAATATTTCACGCACTGTCCATCACGCTAAACTTCAATACTTGACCACAAGGCTTTCCTATGCCTTAGCTGGGCAGCGAGGGCCAAGGAGCGCCCAAAGTCACTCCAAGCAGGTGTTGGCTCAGCTCTCCGCTCTGATGCACTGCCTGTGCTAAGCATTTTGTGCTTTTCTGTGTGCTTATGTGAATGCACCCAGGCATCTTGAAGGGAAAAACAGAGCTGTAGCTGGCAGGTTAGTGACTTCAGTGCCTTGACATCTTCTCTGGGAGAAGGCAAGAGATTCTGCTGCCCTCTCGTGGCTTTGGCCCACGCGGTAAGAACGTCAGTGGTACCCACGGTGATGTTCCGAGGGGGCTTTCAGCCCTGGAGAGATCTGGGGGAGATCCTCAACCTTCTTCCCCCCCCCCGGAATTTTTTGCAATGTCTTGCAAGAGGGGCTGCTGGTGGCTGTCAGTCTGTCTGCTGTGAAAGAACAAATCTGCTGTAAGGGTCTGCTCTTGTATTTTATAGTCTGCGCTTCTCCTGGTACAAGATTGGAGAGTTAGCATGAGACACTTCATGAGAATTAGCATACTTTTGACAATAGTTTTGGGGTTTTGTTCAACCTTGAATTAGGACAATGAAATAAATACTAGGGTTTTGTCTGATTCTCTGGTTGTTTCTTGGTCCAGGAGCCTCTGTGGCCCTATGATAGGGGATTGTTATGTATTATCACAACATTCAGACTATTTATTGCTTCTGGTAAAAATAGTCTTTCTGAGTACAAATGAGGCATTTTCAGAATAAGCTGCAGGCAGATCTATTATTGCCTCTTAGCTAATGAGATGAGATTTTGTTCTCAGTTGCATCTGGATTTCACACAATTTTGCAGCCCTGATAACTTCAGTGAAGGAGATGCTCGACACACATTTTGATTCTTCACCTTTATGGTAACCATTCAGTCATGCTGTCTTACCACAAGCATCTCTCAGCAGTGAACTATATCTGGTATAATGCAATAACAGTATTCATCTCTGTATGTTTTAACGGTTTATGTTTTACCAGAAAGCACTCTCCTTGAGGAAAATCTGTGTTTATAAAAGATGGACTTTGGAGCTGATATTTTCAACATCCACAAGAATTACCTGTTTTAAATCTGAATGTTACAGCTGCTGAATTCTATGCAAAATATTAAATATTTTAGAACTTACTTTTGTGAAATGATGGTTTTCAGGTGGAATATCAATGTGAAGGCTTTTTGGAAAAGAATAAAGACACAGTTTATGAAGAACAGATTAAGGTCCTAAAATCAAGTAAGGTTAGTATAAGGATGTTTTTCTCTTCTTTTGCAGTTATGAATCATTGACTTAAGGGTCATATAAAGTTTCTTATAAACACAGGAAATATTTCTCCCTTAGCATCAGATCCACTGAAATTGAATATAGTTTGTGTTTTACTTGGCTTTCTGTATTAATTTAGAATGTCCTGTAGCCTAATTTTGGTCCATGTAAGATCAGCCTATATTTAGCGACTGATTTCAGTGTTTGTGTTTTTTGGATTGTGTGGTTGGGTTTTTTTTTGATTGGTTTGGGGTTTTTGGGTGGGGTTTTGTTTGTTGTTTTTTTTTTTTTACTTTCCACAAAACTTAGCTGTATTTTCTGCAAAGGCATCAAGGAGTTCTAATATACTACAGTAGTATAAAAAGGGTTAAGAGTTAAGCCCTTAATTTTGTAATCTGAAAACAGAAGCTCTTTGCTAATGGCCTGACAATTAAACAGAAAATTTCTGGAGGAGAGACAAGTTTTGTTTCAGAAGCAAACTGAGGGAGGAATGAAATGTGTAGACCCTCATGACACAAACCAGAATTTACAGAGACTTGCTGTCTTGATATCTATGAAGGAAAGAAAACGTCTGAATTGAAAAATACTGCATGAAGGAGTATTATAGAACAGGCCTTCAGTGGCATCGTCTGCTTTTTTTAATGGCAAAAATGCTAGTTGTGCTCTTCTGAAATGTAAAGGCAATTAACTTGACATTGTGCTGTGATGGCTGTTGGGAATTTGCTAGCGCTGATGGCCCAGGAAGCTGGGTATCAAGGACAGGCTATTTAAAATCACGCTAGAAAACCAACATTTTTCTCTTCTGTTTCTATTCTGAGCAGGTATGTGAAGCTAAATGATTAAAACATGTGATATAAGAAAAACCACAGCAGGCTCTTCAGTGAGAGAAGTGTTGAAGTGGTTTGCGTGAAGTCAGTTGTCACAGTGTGGGAGGCAGGGGCATCCCTGGGGCACTGGCAGGGACGAGCCGCCTGTAGCTCTGGCTGTGCCGCGGTGTGGCAGTGTGCTGTGCAGGGCGAGGGGCAAGGGGCTCCAGGGGATGTAGTCCAGCGAGTAAGGGACAGTGGGGATGTAGCTGCAATTAGAGCGTAATGGCTTGGGCAAGCTCAGCAGGTTGAGTCAATTCAGTATAAACACTAAGAAACAACAAGGTTTTCCCTAATGGTAAATTTAACTAAACCCAGTGTTTTAAAAAAAGACAAAAATCAACCGCGAAGAACATAGATTTTCAAAAGAAGAGTGTTTAATTTTTACTTTTCAGCAGGCTCTCTTTATTTGTAATTGTGGTGGGATTGCATTTCTGATTTTTTTTTTATTGTTGTTGCTGTTTTCTGCGTTTGCTGTGCACATTCAACAGAAGGTAATTCTAAATTGAATGCATCATCTGTCATCCTGCCCATGCTCACTCTCACATACAGCTCGAATGCTTCTTTGCTCTCCAAAGTGCATGACACAGACTGCTCTTGGCAAGCACCGTAGTGTTTAGCTATTTATTTTGGCCTTCTCTATAAATCCACCCCCAGGACCTCTTTCAACTAGTTCAGTTTCCATGCATGTGTCATGAAAGCAATACAACAGTCCTCAGCTTTTCTGCTTGTTACTGGAGTGTTGTTGAAATCTTCTGTTGTGGCTCTGTACTGAAAGAAACGATCTGTAAGGTTGTTAGCAGCATGTGTGTTAAGTCTGAAAAAATTACAGGGGAAGAATGCTTGCTTGCCTGTTTTCTACCACGTGAACTACCTGCCCTTTGATCAGTGTTTTCCCTTTCTTGGAACACTCCTACTCTTCTGCAAAACAAGGAAAATGGATAAGATACTAAAAACCAAAATCAAATGAAAACCTGAAGGCCCCAACAGTGGCTCATCTCAGCAACGCTGTCCTGTTGCGGGCCTGTGCTGCAGAAGGCCCTGCATTGCTCCTTTCTTCTGCATGCAGGAACTGGGGGCCGCGTCTATGAAAGTGGTGCCTTTGAAATGCACCACAGGCAGATTTTCCCAGGGTTGGAAAAAGGGAATAAGGCTTAAAGAACTCATCCATCTGCAACTGAGACACTGGGGACCCCCTTCCCACCCCCACCCCAGCTGTGTGAGAGCATCAGGAGTTTCAAACAAAGCGTATTGCATTCAGATAAGTTTCTGTGTGGGATGGAAAGGCTTGGCTCTATAGCTCAGATGCCTGGGCATAGTGACTTGCTCCGTCTGACCGCGCGCAGCTGAGCAAGGTGGTGGTGGCCCAGTCATCCTCAACTCTTTGTTGAGTCAGTGGAAGGAGGCGGAGTAAGCTACCCTCTGGAAATGCCATTCTTCCACCAGCTACAGAGGTAATCTAAGGTCATCATGCTCCTAATCCAGCAGACTCAAGTGAGATAAAGCTAAGCTGTCATACTCCTTTTTTTAGTTCAGGAATTTAGGATACCTTTGTAGCATTCGTAGTCATTATATTATGCTAGAGTGCTGTGCTGGATGCTACTGAGGAACGTTTGATGCCTTCTGCTAGCCCATCTGGCACAACCACCGAGCACAAGCACCATTTTGTTGCACAGCATGTTTCATTGGATATTGTGCATGCTCACCAAATTTTATAAGGCAAACCCAATTTTTTTATTTTTTAGGTTGTACTTAGCTCAAGCACTTTCTAGTACTGAAAATTGAATGCTCCTATCTCTTGGGAGAAAATGCACAGATGCTAGATAAAAGATTATTCAATGACAGGTAGAGAAGTTCAGATTTTCTTACTCTTATAATGCTTCTAAAGTGCTGTAGTTGTCAGTGGAAAGACCTGGTGGTGTTATTTTTAGTTACAAGTTACTTCAAAGCAGCTATTATATATGGGTGTATTTTGTAGCCATTAGAGAAAGGGAACTGGAAGCCCTGTGTGATATTTGAAAAGATGTTCCAGGTTTTTCCTCCACTCCCACTGACCTGAGAGTAGATCTTCAGTCAGATAAATTTGGCTAATTTTTTTTTTAAGTTGGTGGTTCCTCTTTTAAGTTGATTATTTCAATTTAGAGCGATAAAGCAGGAATATACTTTGTTGCCTGGCTGGGTTATTCAGTGTCCTAGATATTTCTCAACCACAAAGATGTCTGATGCACCACTGGAATGTGAAAGGACCTTATTGTTTCTTTCTTAGATCAGCGCAGCTGTATATAATTGCAATTGGTACTTATGAAACTGCTGTGACAGTATCTTAACAGTCTCACATGGAAGCTATTGCTGGCTCTATGAAGAAAAAATCAAATCAGAATTTTATCTTCAGAAGGAGACTCACTGATCAAACTCACAGAATTTTTAGTATTAAATCATGGCCCTCTCACTATAGTACTAGCTTGAATGTTTTTTGCATTGTCCCCATGTAGAGTTTGGCAAAACCACAGTGCTTACAAAAACTGAGCCTGGGTTCTACCTACCTTAAGCACAAATGGGGGCAATCACTTGCTGGATTCTTACTCTCTATATTTTTTCTGCTGTTACACCAGTTTAAGCTGCTACCAGAGTTATTCCAGGACGAGGAGAAGGTCCTCAGTCCCACATCAGCAACCCCTTCAGGGCGCGTGCCTTTGTCTCGAACGGCTGTAAAACCAGCCAAGGCCAGGCCAGGCCAAGCCAGCAAGGAGCATAAGAAAACTGTGGGACATCAGGTGAGTTTGAAGATGCAACTCTATTAAATAACGTCTCCCTCTGCCTCCTTCTGTCTCATAGGTCTCAAGGTGTGCTGGTGCTTCTTGGGATGCTTTGTGATTTTGAGACAGGTGCAGCTGGTTATGGCTTACAGTTTGGAGCAAGTATACCCTAATTACTAATACATTTTGGGCCACAGATTCAGGGAGCTCAGTTCTTACTGTGGTGCCAAAACCAAAACTCATGTTTTTTAAAATAGAATTAACATGCTGGATGCTGTGAAGCCTCGAAAATCTTACACTGGGTCTTTTTGATCATGTGGCACATCGTCTGACTCAAATAAAAAGTGGGAGTTCAGTCAACTGGGAAACTTGGTTCCAGTTATCAATGGGTGAAACATAAAATATCCACACGTATGTGCCAGAATTAAATTAGAACTGTGCAGATCAGTATGGCTGGAGAACTCACTTCTTTGTTACTTCTCACTCCACAGAGAAATAACAGATGTTTTCTCAAGATGGTTATGTCCCCAGTCAGTGCTTTATATATGACGGACTGTCCCTCAGACAGTATGCAGCAGCCAAGGGGAACTTTTTTGGCAGATTAGTACCTGGTTTTTATTTACTTGCCAGCCTGTACCACTTTGGTAGTGAGCAGTGGCATTCTTCTTTTGCCTGGGGCTTGCACCAGGGCTGTCCACTTCTGTGTCAATAACTCTTTGTGTTACTGTAGGAGAGCCTGGAATACAAATTAGCTCTGAGAGGGCATCAGTTCTTTGTATCAAGGTCCCCTGCCAGTTCCTGAAGATGAACCAACCACAACTCTTGGGTGCTCAGAGTTTTAATAAAATCACAAAAAAATGCCTTGGCTTTGTCCACTGCCTTGGGTGGTTGTTAATTCCCTAACAAAGATGTTAGCACAGTGTCTGTGCAGTGTCATGGGCTAGTCACACTGCTAAGTGAGAATCAGGGAATTCAGAGAACGTTTGGTTTGGAGTTTCATAATTTCTCTGTAACCTTCCTGAAGCAAATCATGTCAGGCTGCGGGTGGGAATGGGAATAGTTATTCATGCTACTGTACAGAATGCAGATCTGGTTGGCACGTGTTTGTGGTACAGGCTGCAAATTCCAATCTTCTGCAATTGATGCATGAGAACCCCTGCCCAGTTATCTTTTTAATTTGAGCTTCATCTCTGATTTTGCAAACAGACTGTATCCTGGGGCTGGCAGTTTTGTTGTCAGACTGAATCTATGAGTTGAAGTGTTAGGGGTACTCCCATACTACTACTATAAATCAACCATGTATATTAATTTATAAATTTTGAAGACAGCTAATACAAAAGTGATCTTTATCATATTCTGTGTAGAAATAGAGGTTGGCTTAGAATCATGAGTTCAACAGAAAGAGGGAAATCCATGCTAAGACTTTTAAAACATGTTTTCAATCATGTTTTTTTAGTTTTCTTTATCTATTAGGGTATTCTGTGCTTAGAAGAATATACTGCAGTACATTAGGTATTTGTGGTCCTGATACTTCTTTGAAAGTCAAGCTCCTAAAACTCTCAGATACTGGCTCTTTTCAGTAGATCTGACGTGTAGCTCTGGGATCAGTGGAGCTGGAGAAACTAATACTTTTTTTTTTTCCCTCTGTTGATTTTAAATTTGATTTAAAATTTATTTAAAATAATGTGACTATTCAATAATATGCCATGAGATTTTGTCATGAAGAGATGGATTAGACAAAGATCGGGGTACATGATACAGTCAGAAGCTGAAAATAACTCGTCTATCCCATGTTTTTGTAACTTGTCACAGCTTTGCTCCTGTAAAGACTGTCTCACTATAACGTAATTCACCCAAAGATGATACCTGAAATGAAATGAAAATCTATTACCATAACAAAAATAAGCTGGTGTTTATTACTGAAAGGATTATTGCAAATAAGAAAATATCCTTAGGTCCAATTCCTGAGGTTATGTCAAACATGACTGAGCTTATTGAGGCTATTCCCTGATGGTTTTCCCTTTTTTCTTTTTCAAAAAGTTTCGAAACTCTCTTCATCTGCTGATGGAAACCCTGAACGCTACAACTCCACACTACGTGCGCTGTATTAAGCCTAATGACTTCAAGTTTCCATTCACGTAAGGTGGTTCACGTAGGTTTGTGTAGCCTGTGCATGGCAGGGGATTGCCCAAAGCCTCGCGGACTGAGGTTCTGCTAAACCGTGCTCACACAGGGGTGGTGGGTCTCCTTTCTCTTGTTAAGAAGCCACTGTGTATGTGTACATGGTACAGCAGGGGCTGTTTTGGGATGAACAGAAGGAGAAATACTTCCTGATGCATTTTTTTTCTTTTTTAATGGTAATATATGAGGAAAATTACTAGCATTTTAATTGCTGGCTGTTTTAAATGTGACTGGCAGTTTGCACTGCCTGAGTTCATTTGACATTTGCTGGAATTTGCTTTTGCAGATTCCAGTGTCATTCTTTATCTTTATTTTTTTTTTTTTTTTTCATGTATGAACTCACTTAGAGCCTTTCTCAGAAGTCTGCTTAAAATCCGGGCACACAAAGGCTCCCATGGCTGTTGGGCAGGCCAGCGGGAGGCAGGACAGGATAAGCAGCTTGCAGCAGCCGATGGGCTCAGGCAGTTCCCTGGTCAGGCTGTCCTCTGTTAGCGCTGAGTTGCAGAAGCACTAGCGGGACTTGTTAACCACATCCCACCCCTGCTCCCTCTCTGTGCCACGTCTGTCCTGGGTGTGCACAGGGCCAGAGGTCCCATGTAATACAGAAGTAGCCCCACACCCACAGGCTGTTTTTATTCCTATGTAGATTTGATGAAAAGCGGGCAGTGCAGCAGCTGAGAGCTTGTGGTGTCCTGGAGACCATCCGAATCAGTGCAGCTGGCTTCCCCTCCAGGTGTGTTTGCCACTTTTTAGATTGCTTTCAGCTGCAGATCTTCTTTTTAAGATAATTATTCAGTGTTGGGACTGACACTGTCTCTGTTTTTGGGACAGGTGGACGTACCAAGAGTTCTTCAGCCGTTACCGTGTTCTGATGAAGCAGAGAGATGTCCTTAGTGACCGAAAGCAGACGTGTAAAAATGTCCTGGAGAAGCTGATTCTGGTACCAGACTTAGTGCTGAGAGCATTTGGAATCTGAAGGAGTAAAGATAGCATTGCTTACCCCTCATCGCCACGCTGTTGTAGCACTTCTACAGAGTACTGAACTGCCGATATTGGCGCAGGAACTGTAGAATTTCCCAGTGTATCACAGGAAAGGAAGACAGTGATTTTTTTAAGTGTGGGTGGGTTGAGGGTGAGCCTTACCTTGCTTAACGGCAAGATGCATTAACCACAGCTGAAGGAAGGTATAGTTATCTGGAGGTTTTCTAATGTGGAGGTATTTCTGTCTGTGTACGTGTTTGTGCCTTTCTCACCGCTCCTCTCAGCCCCTGCACTGAAGTCAACCTTTTTCACTCCTTTCATCCTCGTGACATTGTCTCCCTGCTTAGCGCTGTGGCTGTCCCCGTGCCTCGGCAGCCTCTTGCTTTACCTTCTACGTCCAGTTGCAGCCCTATTCCCAGGCTATGCCATCCACACCACTGGTGTTGCACCTGCACTGATGGGTTTCTTGGGTTTTCTTAAGAACTGGTGAACAGCGGGCAACAGGCAGGCTCCAAAGAGACAGTGCCGGCCAGTTCTTAGTGGAAGGTGGCTAGTTGAGACCTATTCAGAAGTGTCAGGAACAGAAAAAGACCAAGGATACTGGTTTGGGGTTTTTTTTAAAAAAACTTAAAAAAATTACTGAGGATACAAAAGCAAGAACGCTTACCTTGCTGTGGTGCAATGCCAATGTTAGGACGTTTATGGAAACAAATAAATACTGTGCAGGCAGGTTGGGACTCAGCTTTTTAAATTCTGTGTCATTGGGTGGACAACGAAAATCTTTTGGTTTATATGCATGTGTCTGCATTTATAGTGTTAATGTATAGTGTTAAATGTGTCCTAAGCTGTAGCTCTTTGACTGCGGTTCCTTTTAACTTAACATCAAACAATCAACAAAATCAGTTTTATTCAGTGTACCTTTGTATATTCTCAGGTTTTCCCTCCCAGGAGTACTATAGCCTATAGTGACAGAATATTCCTCTCTTTCTGGTTTAGTTCTGAAATTTCAGATGTGTCTGAGCAGCACCAAGATGCTTTGTTCTGCCTTAGTAAATGCAGTAAATGATGTGTACATGTTTGAATCCCCAGTGGGTTGGTTTGTGCTGCGTAATACGTTTTAAGATGGACCATTCAGAGGGGTTATCTCCAATTTAAACAGGACATTGTACATGTGTGTTGCCTGTATTTGCTTTCATCCTCTTTGTCACCTCCCGTGGCCTTCCGTGTCTGTTATAATCTTCGTGGCATTCTTGTCTAAGCAAAAATCGCACAGTACTTCTTTAGGCCGTGCTTGTGGCCTTGTATTAATTTGTTAACAGAATCATACAGAGAAAATACACTCCTCCACTACTTAAATGAAGTCTAGGTGTACTTGGAAATATTATACACATCATTTTGCCTCTTTACTAACTGTGCTTTCATTTAGCCCTGAATGCCTTTTTTTAATGCACTAACATTTAATGCTGTAACTGATCCTCTTTTTACCTCTGAAAATAGGACAAGGATAAGTACCAGTTTGGTAAGACAAAAATATTTTTCCGGGCTGGTCAAGTAGCCTATCTGGAAAAAATAAGGGCAGATAAGTTGAGAGCTGCCTGTATCCGTATCCAAAAGACGATCCGAGGCTGGCTGATGCGAAAGAAGTACGTGCGTATGAGGAAGGCTGCCATCACCATTCAGAGACATGTCAGAGGGTACCAAGCACGCTGGTAAGCAATGCTCATGGGAAAACCCACACTAGCCTCAATTGAGATCCCTTTAAATAGGACATTTAAATGTGAAACATTTGTTCTCTCCTTCCTCTACTGGCTGAGAGGAAATGATTTTCCAGGGAAATGAAGGAAATTGAATATAATGAGTATGTCTGTCCTGTCTGGTTTTGACCTTCCTGAGAGGACAGTAGCACCCTGGCTGTGTGATACTTAGAACAGTACGTCATTAGTGGGAGCAGCGTACAAGTAGTACTAGGAGATACGTTGCAGGTGAGGTAAAGCAGAACTCTCGGCTGAGTCCTTATTGCCCAGTTTCCATGTGCCCTCCCAGCTGGGTCTGTCTGTCCTGCTGGAGAAGCCATTCCTCAGCCAGGGTGCAGCTGTGAGGGGAGATACATCAGAGTCATTTGTTTGGATTGACTTCTGAGGGGTGGCCATGGATGGGTCTGAGAAAAGGGTAGGAGTATGGATGGTATTCAAAGACAAGGTGGTTATAAAGACTGTAAGAATCAACCTTTGGGAACAGGCTTATGTCAAGATGCTGTGTAATTGTCTTGCTGAGAAGACCAAACACAGGTGAATGTTTTCTACAGGTTGAGGTTAGAAGAGGAGGTCTGGAAGGTGGCATAGTGGAAATAGCTTTAAAGCTGGCGAAAAACCGATGAGAAGTTAAGCGGAGTGTATTTGCTCAGTTCTACAGCACAGTCCTCAGAGGAAGTGAAAACATTTCTCTGTAAAACCTTGCAAGGTTTCTGATAATTTGTCATTCTGTGTACTACCATAAGGTAGAATAGCAAGTAAATATGCTGTATCACTGACAGCGTTAGGAAGAAACTGAAGTAGAAAGTCTAGCTCTTGAGAAAGAGAATAATGTTACAGGATGTGAAAAAAAAATAGCATTCAAGCACTGGAAAACATAATTACAGGTAATCTTTTTCCTGCTTAGCTATGCCAAGTTCTTGAGGAGAACACGGGCTGCCATCACCATTCAGAAGTTCCAGCGCATGTATGTGGTCCGCAAAAGATACCAATGCATGCGAGCTGCTACTATTGCTCTTCAGGCTCTCTTAAGGGGTTACATGGCCAGGAACAAGTACCAAATGGTAAGGAGTCATGTATTACTACTTCACTCTAGCTTTATTACCACATACATTCAGGATGAAGCTGCTCTGTGGTATTCCCTTGGGAATCAGAACTGTTTCTGTGCGTGCTGTTACTCATAACACACAAACAAAATAACACAGCACGGATTGAGGGACTGAGGGACAGCACCTGGAAATTAAAAAGATCTGATACTGCAATCAATGAACTTGTCATTTTAGAGATACTCACATTGTCATCTAATATGGATGTACCTAGACTTTCAGTGCAGTCAGTGGAGAGTCTGACTGATTTTCAGCATTTCTTACTTTTTAATTTGTTATATATAATGTTTAGGCACTTACAATAAATACTGAAAATGGCCTTGTGTGAATGTGCCCCCGTGAGTCCAAATCAGCGTTGCTCACATCAATATACATCTGTGATGTGCTGTTCCTATTCCATCCCTAATTTCAGTGATTCTGAAATGGCTGATGGAATGTACTGACGATTAATGTTAGCAAAGAGATACCCACAGAAACAGGAGGTTAAAATTTAAGCATGGTTTTGGGTTTGTTTATTTGTTAGGGTTTTTTTAAATGTATTGATGTTGGTTTTGTTTTGGAGAGAAATTGATATAACCCTGTGCTAGTGATATTGATAATATTTTCCTAATCACGCTTGGCTGAAAAATAAAAATTCAATTGAGAAGTTAGAATTTGTTCTTCAGTGTTTACAGGGCTGGAAACAGAATTATGATTCAGATGGTTAAATTACAAAATGCCAGCATGTTTCATGGCACTTTTGTCTACATGAATTGTTTTAACTAGGCTCAAAAGTCAGCCTGTATTTTGCTGAAAAGTTAGCCAGAAGAGTTCTGTTTTTTTCCCAAGCAGGTAAACATTGAGGGCTTATAACCAAAAGCCAACTAATGCTTATGTTCTATGTGTTTCTCTCTTATATTTGAGATTTCTGTGTATTTTTCATTTCTATGAAAGTTGCCTACGCAGTCACATGTGAATGTGTCTAAATTACAGCATTCTAACATACACCAACCAGCAAGTTTGAAAACAAGTAATCCCTGATAAGAATTTCTAAGGAGTAAGATCCCCGTGCTTGACTTGGTTGTTCTTTTGAGTGGGTATCTGCTTGCCTTTTTATTGGAATTCTTACCATTTTCATTATTACAAACCGTATTTTACGCTGTGAGGTTATATAAGGTGCAATCTGACAGATATGACAAAGTGAGACGTGGGTCACAGCAATCCGTGGGCTAAAAGACGGGAGACGATCCTGTATGCCTGAAGTGAAACACGCCCCATCTGTCCTGTAGCACGGAGTTTTATAAACCTGTTATATTGCCTCTTAATTGAGATGGCAGATTTCTGGAGGGGTCCCCGGCAGGGGTGGTCGGACTTGCCTGTCAGGGAGTATCCCCCCTCGAGCAGTGAGTTGTTCACCGCAGTAAACCGCCGCGTTCTGAGAAGTGCATCTGCGGTGTCCTCCTGAGGTGGGGTTTTGTTGAAGCTGGGATACGGGGCTGGCCAGGAGGAGAAGCACAGGCTGTGCCTGCCGTGGCAAGGTAAACGCTGCTGTTCCCAACTTCATGATGGCTGCAAATGAGTGAAACCGAAGGGTTGCCCCGTGCGGCACACCTGGGCTGAGCCGTGAGGTTGGACTACACGGTACAGGTGTTGTTCGTTAGGATTGTGAAAGGTACCTGTTGTTGTTGTTAGAAGAGAGGGCATGTGTTGCAGTCACATGACTAATACAAGGAATTTAAAATGGTTGAATCATCTATTTCACACATCCTGGGGAAAGCTTCTGCCCAAGACATTGCGATGTGCTTCTCAGCTTCACAAGGAGTTTAGTTCCTCCACAGCTTTTACATAAGCTTTCCTGGGAAATACCTGGTAAATTAAGTAATTTTTCTGATCCTCTCACCTTACGCTGGAGCAGTGTGTTTCCTCACTGGATGGCATGGGTGTAAGAATTCACTGGCAGATGAGCACCATCCCTGCACGATGGAGGTATTTTATGGGACTTGAGGGAGCTTTCAAACGTGAGAGGAAAGTGTTGTTGAAAGCTGGTTGGGTTTGGGCTGTTTGGGCACCCGTGTGTAACCGAAAGGCCTGTTCCGGGAAATGTGTAAGGAGGAGGCAGGAATGCTGACTGTGTGACACGCACTCAGAAGGACTTTGGCTTTTGATCTCACTGTACTTTTGAGAGAGCGATTTCCTTACCTGGCTGTGCTGTTTAACCAATTGCTGGTATTTCAAGTCTCGTTTTTTCTTCAGAAATAAATACCAAGTGAGGAAGTTTGTGTATCTTACAATCTTGCCGCTTTGCCAGTGAACCTTTTAAATTCACTGATCTGGAAATGTGTAACACTTCTAACACATTTCAATTAATTTGCTGAGAAGTAGAAAATAATAAAATTGTTGTTACCCTACCAGTTTGTCTTACTAGCTTTGTGGTAAATCAGTGTAAGAATGTGAACTGCATATGATCTTTAAGTTATCAAATCCAGGAAGTAACATAAAATCTTAAATAGTTTTGTTTTTTTAGGATAAACCGTTTGATTTACAGAAGCTTTAAGTGAACTGTCAAGTTCCCCGAGTCCTGGAAGCCTCGTGGGTTTAGGTAGGCTCTCCGAGCCTAGCTGTGGTCTGCTGGAATTCAGGTGCTCCAGACTTGGAGGATCTCAGATTGAATCAGTGGGTCAAGGACCCAAAAACAAGTAGCAGACTCTTCCTAGTGGAAGTCTCTGGCTAACACACTGATGAAGGTTGCTGGCATTCTTCACCTTTATTCTTAAAAATTATTACTTTTTTTTTTTTTTAACACTTCAAAGCTATGGCTGAAAATTGTGCCATGAAATGAGTTGGAATTATTACGATATAAAATTTCTGATTAGAATAAATGGAGATTTTTCCATGCTGGCAAGTCTAAGATATGTCAAAAAAGAAAAAGAAGAAAAAAAAAAGAAGGAAAACTGACTGGAATTTGTAGTTTGGTGAGCTAGACTACAGCTGCAGGTTTTAACAGTTATTACAATTTACTCTGGGTTCTAGTGTGTACTAGCTGCATTTCATGTCAGGCGTAGTAATTTTAAAGTCTGTGTTGGTGAATCCTGTGCAGCATGTCAATGATGTTTAAAGATAAAGTAAAAAAAAAAGATTGTATTTGTAATCTTGCCAACAGGTACAGTATGTTTTTGTAATTAACGTGGATCTGACATCAACACAAAGGCATGCCTGCTTCTTCAGTGTGCCTCCACTTCTTTCTTTCCATGTTTTTCTTTCTGTCTCCTTTTCATTTTATTCCCTGTCATCTTCCTTATTCCTGTCTTCTTTTCCTCTTCTTTTTTGTTTAAATTAATTGCATTTTTTATTTTTGTTACTCCTTGCCAGAAGTTTCTCTTTTCATGCTAAGGACTCTGTACATCATTTCTACACTTCTCATTATGGAGTCTGTTTAACTGAGCAGGTGTACTTTGCAAATCTAATACACCTTTTGGTGTTTTTACTTAACTCTAGATGCTTCGGGAGCACAAGTCTATTATTATTCAGAAACATGTCAGAGGCTGGCTGGCTCGAGTGCACTACCGTCGGACCCTGAAGGCAATCGTTTACTTGCAATGCTGTTACCGGCGCATGATGGCCAAGAGGGAGTTAAAGAAACTGAAGATAGAGGCCCGGTCTGTAGAACGCTACAAGAAGCTTCACATTGGCTTGGAGAACAAGATCATGCAGCTGCAGCGAAAAATTGATGAGCAGGTAGAAGCCCCCTGGCCTCAGGGAAAATGTTTAGAAATCTTGTATTACCTTTCTCAGTAGCACTGTGGGCATTCACAGAAGAACGCACTGAATTTTCATTGTAATGTATCCGTTCTCCTTTCTGCTCAAGAACATTGATACAAGAGAAAGGGAGGTCACAGTAGAACTGGAACAGTAAAGCATCCATTTGTGTCTCTCAGCAGCACTGAGAGAAAACATCTACTCCCTTAATGTCACTATTTCATTTGAGGCACATGAGTTGCTCTGTTTAAGGGGAAGGTGCCAAACACTCCATGAACAAAAGCTATGAAATATTCATGAGCTTTCCATAGAGGCGATCATGTTTGGTGCATGTGGGCTCCCCGTCTGATTTTAGTTTGGAATGTTAATGTGCAGGCTTAGAGACTGGACTGTTCTGTCACCTTGTTAAGCGGTGCTGCGAAAACGGAGTGAAACTTTTTTGAAATGGGGAAGCTGCTCTTTTGCTCCTATATTTGGGTATATTCTGTAGGGAACTAGAAGGCTCCCTTAAACCAGAACTTCTCCAACAGCTGCCATGTCTGTGTTGTGTTTTGCAAAGAACAAAGAGTACAAATCTCTACTGGAGAAGCTGAGCAACCTGGAGGTCACGTACAGTACGGAGACAGAGAAGCTGCGGAGTGACGTGGAAAGGCTTCGGATGAGTGAGGAGGAGGCCAAAAATGCGACCAACCGTGTCCTCAGCCTTCAGGAGGAGATTGCCAAGCTCCGGAAGGAGCTGCACCAAACTCAGTCTGAGAAGAAAACCATTGAGGAATGGGCAGACAAATACAAACATGAAACCGAGCAGGCGAGTATGCAGCCTCAGGCGCATG
Source organism: Falco punctatus (assembly GCF_963210335.1). Lineage (NCBI taxonomy): Eukaryota > Metazoa > Chordata > Aves > Falconiformes > Falconidae > Falco > Falco punctatus. The sequence goes on from NC_137587.1 coordinate 56,439,918, forward strand.
GGAAGATTTATAGAGGTCTGATGTCCACTCAGGTTTTACTCAGGCTTAATTGCTTCAGTTGTGTGGCGGATATTTTTACAGTATTTTTCAGCAATGTTATACCTTTATGTTTTTCTAAATAGGCTTGATACCTAAATAAGTACAGCTGTGAAGGTAGAAGAACGTACTAGATCTATATATTGTATGTAAATATATGTATTCAATCTACTCAGATTTTGATATTGAAAGTATCTGCAAATCGAAGCACTTAAGCTTCCTCAATTAGTCAGAAGGAGCACATTCATAAAAAGCAATCATTTTACTTTCCTAGAGACTGTAATCACATAGATATCTGAGATCTGTCCCATACACAGTATTCAACAGTACCTGCTTATCCTACTAATTTAAACAATTAGCCTATTAAACACATGTATGCATGCACTGTCTAGTTCAGCAGGTTTTGACTAACCCCTTATCTCTGCTTTAACCACAAACATATCAAACAGGTTGTTTCCTGACAAGATTACTTGCTGATAACGGTGCAAGTTTCAAATATTGGAAGAGCCATTCCATCATTATGTGATGCTGCAGGGATACATTTCAAGACCAGATAAACATAAGGAAAACTATTAATTGATTAAGCAAAGTGAATGCTTTAGTAATCATAAATAGTAACCACAGAGACAAATGAGTAACCGCAAACCTGGGCACGGTTAAAGTGGCACAACTTCTGGGCAGAAGCAAGGTGATAGATTATGGTGTTACCCAATACAATGGAATACACACCACTACTGCCAAATTTGTTCCTATTTTAGGAATATTTCTATTTTAAGGTGTAAATTACATCTTTGGGACTTTACTGAAAAATGTTATGGCACAGTGGAGTGATTCAAGGCAGTTCTGGCATCTGATCAGAAGTGGAGTGCAGAACATCCTGGGAAATCTGCAGTGGGACGTATTTAGGGAACGTAATTTGGGAAATGAAGGTGTCATAACTTAGTTTACTGATTTCATTCTCTGAAGAAAAGTTTAAGTATTTAAACTCTTACAAGGATGTTGTTGCTGTTAGAGCTACTGATGAAAGATGAACTGCATTCTGAGTCAAATGTTTTGTGACCTCTGTAGCTGGTATCGGAGCTGAAAGAGCAGAACACGTTACTGAAAACAGAAAAGGAGGAGCTGAACCGCCGCATCCATGACCAGGCGAGGGAAATAACAGGTTGGCTCTGTTCTTTTCGCTCAGGTTTTCTACTTCATGTTACCTTGCAAAGCAACATTCTACTGTATAGATTTACCTTAGTTTGCATTCCTTTTTATTTTAGTAGTTTCTTTTCTTTGTTTTAAGAACTCACGTGCATCAGATTTATTTACTATTTGAGGTTCCAGGAAATCCTAGGGGGTTGGGATCTTTTTGGTAAGGGTGACTGTTACAAAGCCTTTTACTTTTAAAAAGAAGACTCCGATATTTAATACAGTTAATCTACCGCAGCTCTTCTGGCTGCTGTGACTATGTAGACGGCAGCCAGAAGAGCATGACTCTAGATGCGAAGGCTGTGGTGGAGGCAGCTGCGATGAGGGGGGTCAGTGTGCTTGAGGCGTAAAGTGTCTCATGTTTTCCTTTTTACATAATGCCGCGCTGGGCTAGTACCCCTACCTCCTGCCTCCTGGAATTACTAAGGCAAGGTATTAGCAGAACAGCTAACTTGACTGAGTGAACCCTTCTGTGGTTCCTACAAGAAATGCTTTGGTCCTTCATATATTTGACTTTAATGTTTGCCTACAGAAGCACAAATACCACGCACCAGCTTCAAACAGCAGACTCTTTCACTGTCTGTGTTCCTGGTGCAGACACGTGCCTGTACCTCCAGGATGGATGCACTGCACGGTAGGTAGAACTGGAGTTCTCACTTTGGATTCTTGTTCTCTGTGGCAGAGACGATGGAAAAGAAGCTAGTGGAGGAAACAAAACAGCTCGAGCTAGATCTGAATGATGAACGGTTACGGTACCAGAACCTGCTGAATGAGTTCAGCCGTTTAGAGGAGCGATATGATGATCTCAAGGATGAAATGAACTTAATGGTGGTAAGTGGCTAAACATAGGAGAAATATTCACAAAAAAACCTGGTCACAAATGTGTTTAGGCAGAATCTAGTGGTATAAGTTAGTAACTGATTCTGCTGTCAGCTGTATGGTGGTGGCCTGTACCTGAAAAGAATTTGTCCTTCTAAATATTGATCAATTAGATTAGCTCAGCCAAAACAAATACATTTAAAATTTGTGGTTGATTTATTGTATTTTATTTTATTTTAATTTTCACTTTTGTGAAGAAGGCTAAATTACTGCTCTGACTTCCCTAGTGGTATTGCACATGCTCTCTGCCCTGAATTTTGCCCTGAAGTTATCCACGTGTGCTGGGATTGTTTGTACCACTTTCATCCAGTGTTCAGTTTTAAGTAGTTCTAGGAATACTTTGTGTGACAGGAAGAAAAAATATTCCTCAGTGCAGCATCTGGGAAGTTAGAGAATTACTGCCTGTGCTTCCTGTAAACTGAGCTTTTCTTTCCCATAGAATGCTGTATTGTTGCTTGATTCTGCTTTGTGCAGCAATACTCGATGGTATAGGATCTGACCTGTCTCCAAAGATTTGATTGTGAACTCATAGAATTTAGGTGGCATGAGAAACCAGAGTAAAAAATCTTTTCTTATAGATTTTGAGAGCTGTGAAATAACACCAAATGTTACAAGCTAAATTATGGGTTGTGAAGAGACAGTCACAGGGAAAACCATATAGCGGTATTGATTTGTTTCATTTGCACTTCAGAACATCCCCAAGCCTGGACACAAAAGAACGGATTCAACTCACAGTAGCAATGAGTCTGAATATACTTTTAGCTCTGAGATCACAGAAGCAGAAGACTTACCAGTGAGGATGGAGGTAATGTCAAAAAAAACCCAACAACTTTTCATTGATCAGTGGTTGAACTCATTCCTATCTCTTTTTCTACTATGTGCTTGTGAATGCTATGTCCTTACATTGAGATATCTGATGCTTTAATCCAGCTTTTCCCATTTCCTTTTTGAAAATAGTTCATTCTCTAGTTAGTTGTTGTCCTGTGTAACAAGACTTTGTGAAAGTATGCTTTGAATTCTTCTGCATTACAGTAAACATAGACCAGACACTTGGGCATCCAATTGATTTGCATCTGTAAACCATTTGCTTGCCAGTGTTTATAAGCCAAATCACTTTTTCAGCACAATGTAGGAATCCAGAAAACCAGTGAGACTTCCTGAGGAGTCTATGCGCTGTATATTCAAGGGTTAAAAGTGGAAAGGTGGCTAGCCACATTCTTAGTAGCTACATGGAATGATAATGCATTGGGGGTGAGAACTTCATGTTGATTCATTTTTCCTCTATTTCATAGAGACTAATAAAACTCCAAGAGTGTACTATCCCTTTGCATATGCAGTGATACAGATCCCAGGATATTTAAAAATTTTCAAAAAGGTGACTCTTGATTCAGCTGATGGATAATAATCATGAATAATGTGTTCTGCTACTCCAAGCCATTCTTAGTATTTTCCAAAGTAACTCCCCCTTTTGGCTCCTCCCAAAGAAGCGGGAGTGCTGACACAGCAGAGAGCTGTCAGGGCAGTGGTCTGACTGTTCTTGGCAGTTTGCAGATGCAAAACTTTTTCCGTGCATCCTAGAGATCTTCTTAACTGTGAGCCATCGCACAGTGCCCTCCATTTGCGCTCTGTCTCAGTTAGTTATCTCCACAGTTGCTTTTTTCAGGCTGTCATTACTGTTTCTGAAAGCCTGCCCAGAAAATTATTTTCTGCTATGGATGCAAATACCCTGACACATTGATGCTGACACATATTCTGTGTAGATTCTTCCATAATTTGTCTTCCCTCTTACATTTTCCACCTTGCATAATTGTTTCAGAAAGATGTTCCTACCTTCATGGATAATCAGGAAAAGGACAGTGCAAATACATGTGATTGGTTTTCACACCCAAGCCAAATGTCATCTTTTTGTTTGGCTAACAGACTTACTGGCTTACTGTTCTAGAGCCAGGTTTGGTTTTTAGGATATAGATGAAAAAAATGAACTCATACGAGAATGTGAATAAATGCAGCACTGGGAAGATGAAATCTGTATTTGTTTAACCCCTTAAGATTTCAAACTCCAGTTTGACTCTAGGCTAACAATATAGATTAACGATACAAACCCACATTAAAACCTAGGGTGCATCTCAATGTGAACCAGTAAAGCCTGAAAACTCAAAGTCTGCTTTCTTTTTCCTGTGCTGTTGGTGTGGTTTATGACTCTTCCCCTCAACAATAAAAGGAGCTGAAGTGGAAATGGCTGTGCTTGCTTGGCTGCTACAGTCATTAATATTAATTTTGTAGTTCCTTTTCTAGACTTCAAAATTTTATGGTGCACTTTATAATAAAGGCTTTGACCTTCTCGCTTCATAAAGTACAAAATGGCTGATGGACTATTTCAGTGTACTTTCAGATCATGAATGCTGGTCCTTGCCCAGAAAATAGTGACAAAGCTAGTGGATTAGGCTCAGAACAGGCTGTATAATTAGCGTCATAAAAGAAAAAAGACAAAAAATATATCTTCTGGTACCTATTTTTTATGTCACATCCCACTAAATTAACCTGTAAATCTACAATCAGCAGAGAGATTTCTCTGTAGCTAAAGAACTTACTGTAGAAATAATTTAGAAGTAATAAAAAAGCGGCTCTATTTACAGTTGTTTCCAGGTGAGTCTAACCACAGACTTTTTTTTCTCCTTTCCCCCTCCAAACAAATAAGAATAAAAGGTACGCTTAATTATAGACCTCCTGTCTGCTAGGTAGTCTCTAGTGCTTTCTTTTGCTAGGCTTTAGGCTTAGATACGTTTTTTACTAGTACATCCTATTTTAAAATAGTGTTTGACAGCTGATGAAATATTTTAGATGCCAATAGTCAATTCTCAGAGTCAAGTACCATTTCTGTGTTCCTTCTTTCCCCAGTCTGTTCCTCCATCTTTACTTACTGTAGTGCTTCCTTGTGATGTGGAAGGGGAATACTTCTTGACTTCCTTCTGTTCTTTCTAAAGCAGGAACCGAGTGAGAAAAAGGCACCATTGGATATGTCTCTGTTCCTCAAGCTGCAGAAACGGGTTACAGAGCTGGAGCAAGAAAAGCAATCCCTGCAGGATGAACTGGACAGAAAGGAAGAACAAGCTCTCCGTGCTAAAGCTAAGGTGGACTCCTTCTAGCTGATCAAATGCTGATGCCAGGGTATCCCTTCTTGTGAAATAGTAGCTGTGTGAATGCTGACTGGCTCTTACTAAAGCCTTATCTTCTGCTAGTACTTGATTCATTTAACCACACGTTTTATGTCTGCTGCTTAGTATAGGGACTGGGTATATATATTAGTTTTCCAAGGTCCTTTAAATCCTCTGATGGAAGTTAACGGGAACAAAAAGTGCTTGGGACTTTGCTGAAAAAAACACCAACAAAGGCTGTTTTTATTAAGGAATAGCAATGTAGAAATCTACTTATATGATGGAGAGAATGAGTAATTGTTCATTTTAGGCAGAATAAGAAATGTTTCAACTGGGCTGCAGAGCCAGAGCACTGGGATTAGACATATTTAGCGTATTTTATGTGAAAATCTTCTCTGATTTGGTCTCATTAAGTACTTACAAATATATGAAACCAGTTTGGCAATTGTTTCTTACTACTCTTCCACCAGTTAATTTCTTGAGCATACTGGGATTCATCCTGCTCTGTTGCATTACCAGTGACAGTAGTGTGATTTGTATGTGATTTTATTTATATTATCCAATTATGTCTCACAAAATCAAAAGTAAATGAAAAGAGACAATGCCAGTATTCAAACTAAAGCACACAGCAGTACCAGAATTAGTGTTTTCCAGTTTTATAGAACAATTTCAGTTCCCTTTCCTTTTTCTGCTTCAACTAAATTCAAGAATAGAAAGGATTGGATTTTTATTTTTCACACTCGTCTGTATTCTTACACAGGAGGAAGAAAGGCCTCCAATAAGAGGTGCAGAGTTGGAGTATGAATCGCTCAAGGTAATTCTAAAACTGAGGTTTCTTTTATTTTCTAGTGAGACTATTGCCACCAATTGTAGGTGCTGGCATAGAAAATTACATCAGTCCTCCTGTTTCAGAATATTAGCTGGACAAACAAGAACAAAAATTCCCCAGCAATCATTTTATTGTAGGATTGCCCTTTTTGAGGTGTAGAATGTCTGACTGGGGCTGCAGAACAAAAAGATCCCCTAAAACAGGGGGAATTCTCTGTTGTAACACTTAGTACAGCTTGCAAGTTAATTTGAGAAAAAATAAAGTGATAAATGTAGCCCTCTTTTCCAAACGCATTATTTAAATTAATGTGTACCTTAGACCACTAAAACTAAAAATATTTCCTAATACCACTGAATGATGCAGAATGTTCTCAGCCTACTGACCATTGTTTGTTGTGAACTTTTTATTTTTTTTGTACAGGGAAGAATAAAGGAAAAAAAGATTGATAATTTTTTTCCCATCAAATCTATATGATTTATGTATATGTGTTCTGATTTTGCACTTCAGAGAAAAGGTTAGCCTTGTTAGTGAAATCCTCCCAGGCATTATTCACTGTAGTCAAAAGGCCAGGGATACGGGAGAGATTGATTGATTTGTTGCAGTTACTCATCGTTTTTATCATTTCTAGCCGTAGTTTTGTACCTGTGGTTTACAGGCGTGTTGGAATGCTGCTGGGTGACAGAACTGTCCCTATTTCTTGCAGCGTCAAGAACTTGAATCTGAGAATAAAAAACTGAAGAATGAGTTGAACGAGCTGCAGAAGGCTCTCACAGAAACGCGATCTCCAGAGGTAACTGCTCCTGGTGCCCCTGCATATAGAGTCCTCCTGGACCAGCTGACTTCAGTAAGTGAAGAGCTTGAAGTACGCAAGGAAGAAGTCCTCATCCTGAGGTCTCAGCTTGTGAGCCAGAAAGAGGCTATTCAGCCCAAGGTAAATAATAGTCAGCAGATGCACTGTGTAGTAAAGTGACGTTGCATCACTGACATGCTTTATTTAATTGAAGAGTGTGCTTGAAAAGGCAGAAAAAAATGGTCTAGGTTTGAAAGCCTTTCTAAGTGTAATCCATTGAGCCATTATTACTGCACAAATTACAGCAGTCCAAATTGGGAGATTGGCAAAACTGGGTTTGGGTTTGTGTACCAGCATTCATGTGAAGATACCATATTGATTGCACCAGGCTGGCAGATACCAGTGGTCGTGCCAGGATCTCTCCAGGCTCCTTTAACAATGCAGAAATAATTCTCATTTGGAGCAGTATCGTTTCTCTAGTGAGTGTGGTGTTTGACTGGAAAATTTACAGTAGTTCTCAGGAATTCTTTTTAATTAATAGTTCAGTGGGAGGTACAAGGGATGATTTCTTCTAAATCTACGCAGGGTCATAGATGATTGCAAATCAATAACTTTTCATAAAGATGACCTATGAAGATATGTCAATCCCATATTATTGCTTGGTAGGTACTATGTGTTTGTGTTGAGACGAGTAGATAGCAAGCACTATCTTCTAAAAAGCTCTAATTCTGGTCAGATATTTAGGGAAGCAATAGCTTTGAAACTGAGAGTCATGCAACCTGAAAAGGTATCACATAAATCCAGGAACTAGTTATTTCCACTGAACTGAGCTACCTAGTGTTCCATAACCGCAGCAAGGAATGAACAGATACGTCATCTTCCCTTTCCTCCTGCAAATTATGTTTAGATTTGTCCTAAATAAATTGAAAATCTGTGATGCATGAAGGTATACATATCTTGTTTTAAATAATTAATTATAAAGAAAACAAAACTTGTTTTTCTGTAATATTTAGAACATTGTAGAGAAATACTTGAGCAGTAAATCCTTGAATTACTTATTCTCAGCAATGGTGGGATATAAGTGTGTTGTTTTTACAGCAGTTATGAGCATGAGGGAAATACGACCTGTGGGATGGCTAACGGCCAGTTTGCATATTGCTTCTGCTTGTTAGGTTGAACAGCTGCAGCACAAATGGATATTTTTTTTTAAATGATTTGTTTTTCTTCTTTCTTGCCTACCAACTTGATTGCCAGGAGGATAAGGTACACATTTTCCTTTACAGTTTATAAACTTGAACTCTTAAATGCTAAAAAAACCCAACCTCAACAATACTTGAGCTTTCATTTCCCTGCTTGTCATAAGTAACCAACATGTATTTGTTCTTGCACTTAACTGTGCTGTTATTGAAAAACCTTTCTCATTATTCTGTGTCCCCTGCGTCCCCATCTCCTTGCTCCACACAAAGGAACTTGTTACTTCAAAAGAAGCAGATGTAACAGTTTTGAACTGTTGGTTTATGGTAACCTGAACATCAAGGAAAGATTCAGGAATTGGTCTAGTCAGCTCGATCAATGTATCTTGCTGAGTGTGTTTGGAGAGCAGCACTGTGATTCAGTAATCATCTCTTAACTTGCAAAATCCATACATTTCACATTAAAAAAAAAAAGAAAAGTCTGTGGTAATGAGAACTACCTTACTTTATAGTGTTTGTTGTGCTCAGCGTGCAACAAACATTGAGGACCCACATTGTGATCTGTAGATACTAGATAGGAATTGCTGAATGTTTGAATAGAAAATGTAGTCGAACACGTAGTATTTAGAAGTATGAGAAACTGAACTGACTCTAAACAAAAGCTCTTAATTCAAATATTACAATGACAGCAGGTAGATAACAGTGATTGGCATTTCTTTCCATCAGCCCAAAAATAATGTGTTCAGACTGCTAAAGCTCGATAGATTGGCAGGTGAGATACAGCAGTTTTACTGTGTAGTAAAATAATAGTAGAGAAATGATGATGATCTCATAAGGATGTTGGAAATAATTCTTCAAGGAGCTTATATATTTTATTGGTTTTCATATTAGATGACATGAATCATACTAAGCATAGAGACCTAGGCTCCAAAAGCGATGTCCACAAAGTTGTTATTGTAAATACTTCACAAAATTTTATTTGGGCAAGTAACACTTCATCGTTTTAAAAGTCAAAAAAAGAAGTCAGGATTCCATCTCTTATGTTCATTAGAGTCATGTGGTTCCACTGTAATTAAGTGATGACTCAGATCAGACTGGCTGAGGTGACTGTAAACATCTCTTAAGTATTTCAAATTTTGCTGAAGAAGAAGCAAAAGTGCCATAGTAAACACTCAAAACTGAAGCAACGTGGTATTGTGATGGTATCGCATGTAAAACATCTCGAGCACTTAGAAATTATTTCCTACTTTGCCAGAGTAATTCAAATATATGAAGTGAGGAAGAGACCTTATCTATGAAATTTGAAAGACTACATGCAATGCTGTGTTTAAGAAATATTAATAGTATTAAGCGTGCAAAATTATGCTTCTCCAGTTTCAGTATTAGCAGCTGTTCCTGGTAGTTTGAAATAAAATGCAAATTGATCATTTCATAAAATCTATTTTTTTCCTTTTACATGGTGAACAAATGAAAAGGGGTTGACACAGGTACCAGTTTATTAGACTGATATTTGACCAGGTTGCATGCATTCATTTTAAAAGGTACACCAAATGGACATAGAAATTATTAACCAACCTCCTGCTCAGGTATCCGTGCTAATTTTAATGTGGGTACTCAAGGATTAGTGTTCTGTGTGGGTAAAGGGACAAAACCGTGGATTCAAAGAACAATTACATTGTTAAATTTACCCTGGAAATCATAATTCTTTTTCCAGAATACCATGACAGATTCTACAATCCTCTTGGAGGACGTACAAAAGATGAAAGACAAAGGAGAAATAGCACAGGCGTATATTGGACTGAAGGAGACAAACAGGTACAATTTCTCTTTCTTTGATTTATGATCCATTGGGGTCTGCTGTGGCACACTGCATATATAGTATTCAGTAAGCTCCATCCATGTAAGTCTGAATACCTAGAGAACACTTATGGTTGGAGTTATAATTTAATTTGATTAATAAAATTGCTATGTGCAATATTTGAAAGGATTAGAAAACAATGGGGAAATGCAAAGTCAAGCTTCCTGTTTTTACATCTTCTTAGCCTTTAATTGCTACCTTGCTCAGACTGGGCAGCATTCCCCATGCTGGTTTGTTACCTTTTGTCCAGTAGTGGTCACAATAGTCTGTTGCAATACATTTGTTGTAACAGCATGAAATGCTGTAACCAGTTGGGCTAACACCGAGAACTGAATTTCATCCTTAAGAAGAAATACTTGTAAACAAGAGAAGTAATTTGCTAACTTGTTTTAAAGCATTTTTTTTTCTCTTTTATAGTAACTGTAATTTAGTGTGTAATGTTCTTAACATGTCATCTCATCACCATCACATATCTCTCTTGTATTTTTTTAAACACTTTTCTTGAAAGGCAATCTCCCCAGGACTATCATATGCTGAATGAGGACGGAGAACTTTGGCTGGTTTATGAAGGGTTAAAACAAGCCAACAGGTTACAGACTTCTCAGAATGTTTTTTTTTTCTTCATTTGCATCTTCTTTTCTAGCTAACTGTACCCCTTGCTATGGGTTTGCTTTAGCTACAGTATTTCTATTGCTTTAACAGAAAAAAATTCATCACAAATATTATACAAATTGAAGTTTCCTCAAACTTAGTCCCCAAACCTTTTGACTTGTGAAGTTTTATCATTTAAAAAGTTAAGATGGCACAACAATTCAAACATAATTAATAAGGATACTTGCACAAAACTAGACTAGAATACCAGAAGCTCCACAACTGGAAAAGATTTGTAGCCGTGTATTACTTGTCAGCCTTTACACTGAGTATCAAAATTAATGTCCCTTACAGTTTTTCAGCCTAAAGCACCACAATCATTTTAGTAACTATAAAACTATTGTTTTCTTCTATTCTTCTCCCACTTCTCTCCGTGCCAGATTGAGAATGTAAGACACCAAATAACCAACATACAAAAGTAATCTTTAGTTCATCGTGGCACTGCTCAAGCCGCAGCGCAATCACTGCAGTCTGTGCGCAAACTGCATGCTGGCCGTGTCATGGGCGAGATTTACCTTGTTAGAAAATGCAGTTCTGGCTCTAGGAGCATGTCTGTGTCCCATATCCATACACGTGTCCCAGGGTTCCAAAATGGTTCCTAGCCCTGCACTGGCAACTAATTCAGTAGATCAGCAGTGCTGATCTTCAGTACACACATTCGTTAGCAGTAACTACAGAAGGAGGTATTTTGCAACGAATGCTACTAACTAAAGTCTTTCCTTTTCTTGTGCTAACAAATTCTACACCTAATATTGTTCTGTAAGCTTGCAAAAATCTTACTTAGAGCAAGGGTTCTGCAGAGCAGGATGTGAGAGTGTTTGCTCTGCGCCTCGTGTTTCTTGTCCTAGCACTGTAGAGACAAGAAGCTTTATATTAAATAGCAGAGCAACGCAGGTAAATGACTGTTTGCCCCTGCGTGCTTGATCAGTCTAGTTACTAATAAATGTGCCTGCCTTATGCATATTTAAACCCTGAAAGATTGTCTAATTGAACACTAGTGGTCACTAGTAATATCACTTCCTCTGTGTGTGTATGTACGAAGTGATGAGTCAGAGCACCTGGACGGTGCCTTGCAAGCAGGAGTAGATCCCCACAGCGCTGCTTGGAAGGAGGCTGGTACACATCATCCTCATTTCACACAAGAAGAGTTTGAGACGTGATGTGCCCAAGGGGGAAAGAGTGAGTCAGTGGTGAGAATAATGTAGAGCTCCCGGATCCCAATCTTCAGTTTGGTTCTGTTAACATTCATGTGCTCCTGACAACCCTCTGCACAATGTTGGTTTTAATGTAAAAAGAAAGATTATTTATGTGCATTTGCACTAAATGGTTTCTGAACAGAGTTAAAAGATTTTCCTTTGTTAGTATTGCAGGGTCCTAGCTTCAGCAAAGATGTGTCTGCTTCGTCGTGCACGGTTTGTTTGATTTGATTCGAGGTAAAATAAAACCTCTTTAAAGCCCCTTTAAAAGCAGTGACAGTCTGTAAAGATTTAGCATTACCTTTATTGTCCTGTGTTCTCAGTGGCATCATACACAGTATACGTTCAATCACAAAGGAAATGCAAAGCAGTGTCACAATTAGTTTCTCTCCACTTTTTGATCATGCAATGTTAATTTAATTAGAAGGCATACTGAAGGGTTTAAAGAGTACTCTGCCTTTTTCATTTTCCTTTGCAAGCCATGGCTAATTGTTCCTGAGCAGCAGCTAAAGCTTTACACTCCCTCTGAGAACTGGGGATGTAACTTTCTGAGTGTGTTCACGCAACTGTTGCTCAACTTCTTTAGGCTGCTGGAGTCTCAGCTTCAGTCACAGAAGAAGAGCCACGAGAACGAACTGGAGTCGCTGCGAGGTGAGATCCAAAGTCTGAAGGAAGAAAACAATCGCCAGCAGCAGCTCCTAGCGCAGAATCTGCAGCTACCTCCAGAGGCCCGCATTGAAGCCAGTCTGCAACATGAGATAACCCGGCTGACTAATGAGAACTTGGTAAGGGAGACAGTGCTGCAGGAGCAGGCTAGGGGACTTACAGGCTGGCTGTGCCTGTAAGCTCCCATCAGCTCTTAGATGGCAACCTCCTGCAAAAAAATTGCATGGGTGCTGTGGTGTTTCTATAGATAAGCTAATGGGAGAGAGAGGCTTATCATTGCTGATGAGGCAAGGATGTTTCATGAAGTTTGTGGCATGGAGAAAGCTCGTGGATCCCGGCTTTCGACTGATGAGGTTAATCATCACTGAATAGCATATTAATATCCAGGAAAATCATAAAAAATGTTAGTGCCAAGTAGTGATGTTTCCTCTGAAATGTATTAGTTTATTTTGTTAAAAAACTCTGCTGTAGTTCTTAATGTCACTTTTCTTTCCCTCCTCCCTGCCTGAAGCTACAGAGATAATCCACTGTGTTACGAGCTCCAGCTATTCAGTATGCTCTCGAGAAAGAAATAGTTCCAGAAAAAGAAACTTGGTTAGAAGTCATGTAACTAGTAATTGGTATTCCTTGTTTACTGCACAACATTTTCAAATGAAGGAAAGATCGGGTGAAACCCCTTCCCTTTCCCCACAAAGAAGTATGTTCATCATTTGCAGGCTAGTTCATTTCTAGGGAAATTTTCCGGAGAGGCCTGTCTTGGAATATCATTAGCTTATCAGTGTTAACTGGTAAAGGGAACCATGCTACTTCACGAAGGAAAATTCTAGTGAGTGCCATTGCTTCCTCTAAACAAGCCAAGGTGTAGTCTTTCCTGCATGTAACAAAAGTTATCATTGTTGGGCTCTTGTCTTCGTACCAAAGGTTTTGAGGAAAGCATCAGGTAACTCAGGTAATAGATGTTGGAAAACTGATTGAAAATGTAAGTTTGCCTCAGCAGCAGCTGTCTCCCACTGGCAAAGGTAAATGGTGAATGTTTCCGTCTCTGACAGCTACCTCCTGCTCCTTAGTCATACGATTTTTAGCCTTTTTTCCTCCAGAGACCTACTCATCACATTCTGTGTTCCCAAGACAACACACAGTCATGTAATTACATCCCAGAGGAGTTCTCTTTATTCTCAAATATAGAGAATGCAATTTTACTTGTTAAATATAGACTCATTCCTTACTATTTCACTTCTGATGTTTTGAGTATTGCAAGTCTGCTCCAAGTTGGGTATATGCTCCTTTTCCCCTCCTTGCCCTAGAGTGGAAATAATTTACAGGCTTTCCAGCTGTGATATTAGAATTGCAGTATTCACTGCAATCTCATCTTAATTAGCAAAAGAAAAGGTCTTGTCCAGGTTCTCACGAAGGTTATATTCTGAGCTCTCACAGTATTAGTATTGCCTATTTTTAAAAGATCTGACTGTTCGGCAAGTCATCTACATCAGCTTCTCTCTGGGAGAGGCTACCGTGAACACCACAACTAAGGACTAGGCTACCTAAAAGCTAGAGATTCTTGATCTTGTTATAATCTGATTTAATTTATATAGTGTTTACTGAAATATCAGACTCTCAAAGGGAGGGGGAAAAAAATCCTGTACCTATTTTTACAGTTTTATGAGGAGTTGTATGCAGATGATCCCAAGAAGTATCAATCGTACCGGATTTCACTTTACAAACGGATGATTGTATGTAGATCATGTGAATCCTGTTTCTCTGTTGTCTCTTCGCTATTTCTGGAGCACTAATTGAAAAGCAGGCTGCCGCCCTTTCTCCCTTTCAAAGGAAATCCCCTGCAGAGAGCTTCACGATGCCAATTACTTCCCTCACTGCTTTTTTGTTAGTCTTAGTGTCCTCTGTGTAATCTGTGTCTCTTTTTGATGCACAGTTTTGTTACTAATACAAGTCTTGCACTGTGAGCAAAGCAGTTTCTTTTTGTATACTACTCAATACTGCCCTGAAAAAGAGGTATATGATGCAAAAGATGGTCAATTTTCAGAACCACTCTTTGCTTTAAAACTTTGATATATTTAAATTCAGTTCAGCAAAGTAGAGACCTGACCACACAGATACTTTTCAAGGTGAATAATGCCTGCAGTCCCATCACAACCTGAGTTTGTTCATAGATCTCTTTACAGTGCTGATCTGGAATGAATAAATCTATCAGAATCAAAAGATATAACCTTTTAATATTTTTCAAAAATGCAATATATGAAGGATAAAATTGGAAATAATATTTCCATAATAATCAAAGGTAGCACCATATGTAAACTTGAAAGAATATAATTTATGAGATTCTAAAGCTTAATGAGATGTGAAATCTCACCATAGATAGAACTTTATTCCTCCTCACATGTGTGTTGTTCAGAAATCATACCACTTCACTGATAAATTTGAAACAGTCTGTTGAACTTACATGTATTTTTTTATTAATTTCAGAGAAATTGTTACATCTGACAATTAAGTATATCATGTCATTAACAGGGTTTCTGCTGTAAGATTGAGCACTGCTTTGATTGTGAAGCATGGCCTTGATTCTGTTCTTTCAGCAGGCCTAGTATCTTAGTACTCAAGTGTATTATATGAGGTTGTAAACCCTTTAGTACGTGATTAGGAACAATCTGTGCCTAATTCTAAGTTGTTGCCCATGCTGCACTAATGTTTTTCCGTACTTTAGGAGAGGTGTAGTTTCCCAGATTATGCTTTTGGTGCAGGGAGCTCATGGTCCCTTATGTCCTTACCTGTGCCATGAAGAATCACCCTTGTGAAAGAGCATTTTTCTTCTAAGCTGCTTTACAGCTCTTAAACTGGAATGGCTTTCAGGTTTTTTGAGCTTGAGGTTTTGCTTCCTTTAGAAAGACTTCCCCTGGTTTACTTACATAATTATTTTATGAATGCACTACCATAGGTCACAGAATTGTTCAGATAGATTTCTGGGGAGTATTCCTTTGAAATAAAAATACAAGTTTCTTGCAAGAGCAGGACATTTGGGTGCTAGGTGTTGTTCAGGTACAGAATAAAAAGAGGTAAGGTGTAAGGAGATGTGATGACAGCAAGCAATAGAGAAATGGGAGAGCTTCACAAGGAATGTCGTATATTTGGATGTTTGATTTTGGTAAATTTGAGTGCAAGTTGTGGTCTTTCTACAGATATCTCTCTTACCATCTTATAAAAAGGATAGGTTGGAATAATGAGTCAGTCCTGAAGGCATGAATAAATGATGCAGAAATACAGGCTAGCTGTTAAATAATAATTATTTCCATGAGGCATTTGGAAGAGCAAGGAGGAAGCATTAGGGAGATGTGTTTGCAGCAAAATGTCTTCTGCCATAAGAACTGACCTAGTTCTGAGTGTCTGCAGAATATACCTGCCTAAGAGCTTTGCCTTTGTCGTGCTGCACATAACTTAATAATATTTGCAATATTTGGCTTGTCTTGTAGGCAGCGTACCAGCTTGCAAACCTCAGCCAGAGGATGGCACCACTGTTCAGCTTTCCTCACTGTCTTGCAATTCTAACAGCACTGATTTATCTCTGTCACCATTATGGGATTTTTCTCATATCTTACTCTTTCTCTCATTTTAATTTACAGGATTTAATGGAGCAGCTTGAAAAGCAAGACAAAACTGTTCGCAAGTTAAAGAAACAGTTGAAAGTATTTGCTAAGAAGATCGGTGAACTTGAAGGTACTTTTATGTTTTGAGAGAAAGATTTTGGTTTACTTCTAGTGATCCCTTTTTCATATCTATCCGTTTTAGCAGTCGGGAGTGCATGAGGTCTTCAGTAGCATTAGCCTCTGTTAAATGATTCCAGAAACAGGAGATATGCTCAGAGCTCTGTGTGTTCCTTCATAAACCTTTAGAAGATTTGTCACATTTTGAAGTGATGAGTAGAGCAGAGTGATGTTTCTGTGAAGACAGAAAACATTTGAACATAAAGGAATGTTACCTGGGCTGTTTGTGTACTGAAAGACAGTATCTGTTTTTGTCAAGACAAAAGCAATACTAAATATGAACCAGGCAGAAATAATTTACCCAGTTTTCCTTTGAATTTGAATTTCTCTATCACTGGAGGCAAGAATGCTGAGGCTGTCTTTCTCTGCTTGAGGTTTCCTTTTGGAGCTGCTGGCCAAACCTGAATATGAGAATGCTGAGATACGGACTAAGCTAATTTTATTTTTATGACCATCAGTATGAATTTTCTTAGGATCTTAGGACTGGTGAACTGAGAGCTTATTATGTCTCTGCATAAGTAAAGTAATTTTAATTGCTAAAAGCAGTTAGTAATGTTATTAAGTTGAAGTATGAATTTGTTTTTTAAATAATCCTGGTCCTAATCTTTCAGAAGTTTTTTATGGTCTTCTGCTTTTTCCAGAAGCAAGCTTACTGCCTAATGAGTTGTTTTATTGAGTGCTGAGTTTGAAATCAGTGACTGTGTAGCTGTGTTTCAGTGTTTGAAAAGAACAGGGATATGAAGTTAAACCTGGATTAACAGGAGTATATTATCCTTTAGTTAGTGGGAGCTCTTCTTGAGCTCCAGTTTGGATTTCTGCATTTTCTATCCCATTTGACAGGTGCACACGTTTAGCACACTTGCAGGATGTGCAGTAGTTTGTAATTGCGTGCAGCTGGGAGGGCTGTGGGAACAGGATGTAACTTTCATGGGATGAAGCTGAGTTCTGCTTTTCGAAAACAAACATGCAACCTAATCAGGTGGAGTGTAGGTGTTGAATGTGATACTGTGAGGCACTGTATGCAACAAGGTGGATATTTCATCCTTTTGAAAGGTTACTCTACGTTTGTTTTTTAAAAAATCTTTTGATATTGTTTGGTTACTGCTGTGGACAAGACCGCAGTAGTATTCATACACAATACAGAGTGGGCGAATGTTTCTGAAAACATAGTTTTGTCTGTGTTTATTCCCCATTTTACTTAGAAAGGTGTAGTTGGTCTGGCTGGGATGGAGTTGACTTGCTTCATACAGCCTGTGTGATGCTGTATTTTGGATTTGTGGCTAAAAACAGTGTTGGTGACACACCAGTGTTTTGGCTGTTGCTGAGCAGAGCTTGCACAGTGTCAAGGTTTTCTCTTTCTTCCCACTCTGCCCTCTCAATAAGCTGAGTGGTGGGAGGGCACACAAGCCCACAGCCAGGACAGCTGACCCAGGCTGGCCAAAGGAATAGTCCATATTCCACAGCACCTAATGTCAGGAGCAGAAGAGGGGTTTTTTTAGAGGCTGGCTGGGTGTTGGTCCCGCTGTGCAGGGTTGTGAGTGATTGCCTTTGCTTTGCTTCCCCTCACCTTGTCCTGCTCCTTCCTTCTCATATTAAACTGTCTTTATCTCAACCCATAAGTTGTTGCACATTTGCTTGTAATGTTCTCTACCCTGTCCTGCTGGAGCCAGTGTTGTACGTGCTTGGTTGCTGGTTGAGGTAAACCTACCACAACAGGCAACAAACATCAGGCATGAACAATACAGGCATCTTGCAGAACAATTAACAGTGACCCTTGCAGTATTAATGTGGGATTAAGTAATTAATGGCTATCACTTTGCCTTTATGCTTTTCTATGATAAAATCCAGAAAATCAGCAGTAAATTTGTATTAATGGATACTATTCGCACACTTAAACCCATCTTCAAAGGAAGAATGCCACCCCAAGATACATTTATCAACAGTCTTTTTTTTATTTGGAGTTTTGTTGTTAAGTTTTATCCTGAACCAAAGAAAATATTTCTTACTTTTATATGCTGGTGTTCTTCCTTAGAAATGTCATATTTTCCTCTGGTATGCATTGGTTTCACTGAAAAATATATAATTCCTTCTCATTTCCCCTCTGAAGTGGGCCAGATGGAGAACATATCACCTGGACAAATCATTGATGAACCTATTCGTCCAGTTAACATTCCACGGAAAGAAAAGGACTTCCAAGGGATGTTAGAATATAAGAAGGAGGATGAACAAAAACTTGTCAAGAATCTTATTTTAGGTAAGCATCTTTCTCATTTGTAGCCTGCTCTGCTCCCAGACACTCTGAAAAATGAATGATAAGAACACAGAATTTGCATTATGAAATTAATAGCTTATTTTGGTTTTGACAGTGTTCAGTTTATCTACAATTCCTAAATGTCTATTGTAATCTAATCATCCTTCCTGATGAGTATAGTACGTATTAATGTGTCTGCATATTTTTTAGCAGGCAGTTACATTTTTTTATTCTGTTCTGATATTTTGCCAAGGAAGTGGCTCTTCTTAGTTTTGTTCTTAGTTTTCACTGGCCATATCTAGATATGTACATACTATTAACTGGGGAGGTTGTGATTACCTCATATAACATCTCCCAATGACTTTATACATAACAAAATAATGTGTGTTTGTTTTTCCCAAGAGCTGAAACCACGTGGAGTAGCTGTCAACCTGATTCCAGGACTACCAGCATATATTTTATTCATGTGTGTACGCCATGCGGATTACCTTAATGATGACCAAAAAGTGCGGTCTTTGTTGACTTCCACTATCAATGGTATCAAAAAAGTGTTGAAGGTTAGCTAATTTGCTTTGTTTAGAAAAATGTTAATTTAGAATTTGCTTTTGATTTTATGTTAGAGGAGTGAGGAAAAGGCTTTCAATGAATCGTCTCTGGATTTCTGATGAGTAAACTCCTCCCACTGAAGTCACAAAAAAGTTGCCTTAACAAGCAACAAATTACATTGATAGCATTTTATCCATATAATACCACAGATGCTTTGAATTAGTGGAAAACGAACTACCTTCTTTTTATTTTGAATAGTCTTCCTTCTGTGAAGCCATGCTTACGGAGTTTTGGATGTAGTCAAAGTTTGCATAGTGAGTCTTTGTTAATCTTCTCAAGAACACTTAATCAAAATGTTTCATTTGCGGGTTTGGTTCACAGATTTCCTCATTTGCTTCACCTACAGATAATGCTGACGATAAGATGTTACTGCCTAAAGTCTTTGCAACGAGTTTAGGAGAGTTTAGGCCAGGGGTATCTTGAAGGCATTATTAAAACACAAATATGCTTTATGCTTCATGGAGTCATTTAGTTTTTAAATAAGACAGATGTGCTTAACAGCCAAACATTTAATTAAGCTACATGTTTTGAAAAAATGTATAGCTAACAATCCTGCAGGAGCTCAGATGCTCGTAGAAATTTTTGGATGTTTTTAAGTGAATGGAGTGCATGCTATAGAGCCCTAGAAATTTTAATTACTCACCATATGCTAGATCTTGTGTTCTTTGGTGAGGAGGGTTTGGTTTTCTGTTTTGTTTTCCATATCAGGCTGCCAAAATGGTTACGATGTAGCTGACATTCATCAAAACTGAATTGTTTTCTGTTCTTCCTGCTGGCTCTGCATCATTCCCATCCTCCTTGTTGAGCTCTTCACAAGAGTCCTTGTGCCACAGAATGGGTGTTTTGGGAATACAGTCACAGTGCCCTGTGATTTCTGCACAGAGTGGTTAGGATGGGTCTGTAAAACACAGAAAATTCATATTTGTGAAGGAAATCATATTTGGAAAGTTCTTGAAAAGTACTATAGAAAACAGGGAGGGTGTTTAATGGTATTTTGAAAAAAAAACACCCTTGCTTTTGTAATATATTACTGAAATACACAAAGTTTTGCAAAATATCAGAGTAGCTACAAGAAACTGGATTTTAAGTGTTTAATTTTTTATGTAACATCTTATTATTTTATTCCTCCTACCAGTCTTTATTGAAATATGTTTGGTTTTATCTTTAGAAAAGAGGTGATGACTTCGAAACAGTATCCTTCTGGCTATCTAACACCTGCCGATTTTTGCACTGTTTGAAGCAGTATAGCGGAGAAGAGGTAAGCAGTGCTCCTACTCTGGTTTCTTTTACTCTACAATACTGTTGTGAGCACTACTCTGTAACGAATTTCTTTCTATCTCAAAATCTAATCAAAGTCTCTTAAAACGGCTACACTTTTTGGAATGGTGGTAAGGACATCAGTAGAAAGCACGGGGAGAGAAGATGTGAACCAGCTTCCCTTTATTGCAGGCTGGGGGCCCAGAGGCTTAGGTGGCATTGCGATCCTGAAAGTGCCAACTCAGATTAAGTAGAAGAATCTGGCTGCTACTATTATGTTGTTTATTCATTATTGTATTCTCTGCACTTCCTGTGAAAAAGGCTGTATTAAGCCCTTTGACCATGGTATGGCAGATGAAAATACATTTGGGAGCTGTGGTATGCCTAGCTCTTTTTTCAAACTTAACTGAACTTTTGGCTCTAAATGCCCATACTGGAGTGGGAGGGAAGTATCTCACCTGCCAGAAAGTTGGCAGAGTTTGTTCCTGGGTCAGGTGCTTGAAGTCAAGTCAAGGAAGCAGATGTTGCACAAATAGCAATTGAAAAGCAAGTCCTAGCATTATCCACACTCAGAAGAAGTTCCAAATTAAAGTTTTGAAGGGCTGTGACTATTATTTTGAAAGTATTATTTGTCGGTTGCTTGAAAAAATACTAATACTGGGTTTGTGTAATATTTTTGTATTCCATCGAAGCATTCATTTATGTTATTTTATGAATTCAGGGGTTTATGAAGCATAACACACCTCGTCAAAATGAACACTGCCTCACTAATTTTGATTTAGCTGAATACAGACAAGTACTGAGTGACTTGGCTATTCAGATCTACCAACAACTTGTTCGAGTGTTGGAAAACATTCTGCAACCAATGATCGGTAAGGCAAAGATGAATTCTTTAAATTTCACAGCGTAGTACCAAAAGGAAAATTGTGATGGTAATAATATACTCTGTCTTGCGTTTCTTCCTAACCAGCAGAGTTTCATTAGTAGTTCTTGTGGTATTCTGTTTATAGACTACAAGGGCTGCGCTGGACAGGTTGGATTAGACTGACTGTGGCTGGTTCTTCTGGCAATGAAAGAATTAATTGATATACCTTATTCATGCTTGTCATAAATCAGGTATTTACAGAAAGAAGCTGTCAGGAGAGTGTGGTACTTGTTGCCCTGTCTGTTGGGAAGTATCCCATGGAAAAATCAGATTGTAATTACGTGAGAACTCATAATTAAAATGAATATGAAGGAAAATGGTTGGTTGTTATTATGGACAGCAATCAGCAATGAAATAGCTAGCAGTGGTGAAGCTCACATTCAGAAAGATTCTTTTCATTTTTCTTGGCAGACAATACTCTCACACAAATTTTCATTCTGATCACAATACTTAGAAGAATGGAACAGCTCTTTGTTTGCTGACTGCTGCTCATATGACCATGGGAGGCAGAAAAGATTTTGCTGAGCTAGAGTTAGACTTCCCTTTCAAGCACACATGCTGGAATCTACTTTGTAAAAACCCTGTTAAGTTTAGGTTTTGCAGAACATAGTGGGGCACAGAATTGCTGGAAATCATGGTAAAGTGTGGCTGGCAGAAAGGCCAGCCTGTTCTTTCTGTGTAAATACTGTTTTGCTGTCTTCCACAATATGCTTGCATATCAGCAGTTTTCAGTTGTCATAATAATGTTGTCAATCAAATGCAGTTTCAGGAATGCTGGAGCATGAGACTATCCAAGGTGTCTCAGGGGTGAAACCAACAGGGCTGCGGAAGAGGACATCCAGCATTGCTGATGAAGGAACCTACACCTTAGACTCCATTATTCGGCAGCTGAACTCTTTCCATTCAGTCATGTGCCAGCACGGAATGGATCCAGAGCTGATCAAGCAGGTTGTCAAGCAGATGTTCTATATCATTGGGGCTGTAACACTGAATAATCTTCTCCTGCGCAAGGACATGTGCTCATGGAGCAAAGGAATGCAAATAAGGTGGGAGAGCTCACATTATACTTTTCTTGAATGTGCTGCTAGAAATCTCAGTGAACTTTTGACACTGCTGAACATCATTTTGATGGAATTAGCAGATACATTTTGAATATTTATTTTTCCGCACACAGACAGTTGCAGATGCTGTTAACTGATTCTGTGAGGTTCAGTTAAAATGAGCTTTTTGGTTAACTTGGGCCAAATCCTACATGGCTTTCAAGGAAATGCAGTAGAAGCAAAAGTATTTCATCCTCAAGTAGGAATCAGAACTGTAGGTGAACTTTCAGAGAAGAAGAGCAAACATGCCTGCTGTGTTTTGTGTATGCCGGTGGTGTAGTGGATACCTGCTGTGTTCATCCACACTGCGTCCTATGGTAAAGCCAACTTATCCTGTTCGTGCATTTGGCATCAGCTGTCCAGTGCATTCTGCTGGCATATGCCAGCAAATTTAGCCAAGGCATTCCAGTCCCTCAAGTAACCTTGAAAAGCCTTGCTATACATTTGCATGGGCAAAATCTCTTTTGCCTTTCTTCATACACTCATCCCATTCTTGCAATTAAAAGGAATAGAAACAAATGGGAAAAGCTAGTTAGTGGAAGCTTTCGGCCATAGTTTCTAACTGTTTTGAAAATCAAAATTTCCTGCTTTAATCAGAAGGAAACATTATGAAGACAAAATTACAAGAAATGACAAATGTGAAGGAAAAACACATAAGGAAACACTCAGCAAGAGAAACTGCACGTGCTTTTGATTTAGTTGTAATCAAGCATTAGTGTCTTGATACTTTTACCTCTTCGTACAGATACAATGTGAGTCAACTGGAAGAATGGCTACGTGATAAAAACTTGATGAATAGTGGGGCTAAAGAAACATTGGAACCCCTCATCCAGGCCGCACAGCTGTTGCAAGTAAAAAAGAAAACGGATGAAGATGCAGAAGCCATTTGTTCAATGTGTAATGCACTGACTACTGCCCAGGTAAGCAAACTCTCATTGTCTGTTCTGCTGTCACAGAGAAGTTCTCTGCTCTGTTGGTCCTTACAGTGGGTGCCTGCACTGCTGTCACACATGGATCAAAGATTTCTTTCTTCATTTTGCATTAGTACAGCCAAAACAGATTAAGTTGGAGGGGTTAAAAAAGGACCAGCCCTTTCTGAGGTCTGATGTTCAAAATAAGTTTTGAAAAAATGAGAGGAAGCTCAATAGATGGTGTGGTGTGTAGTACTATACCTAGTCTCTCAGTTTGTGAAAATCCTTAGAGAAAACTCTTCACTCAAAGGTGTCTCTGTACTCCAGACAGCTGTGCCTAGGATAATAGGAAATGATCTTTCTGCCGTCAGAGTTAGTATCCAGTTAAGTTAATGGACAATTCACACAGAGCTGTTGTTTCAGGGTCTGCAAACAAAAGTTTTAAGTTACTATACCTATTAGCCTCAGAAGGCTGAACCAAGAGTATCTCAGTCAACAGCTGAAAACTTCTCTTTAAGAAAGCTTAGATTTTGTACAGATAAGTTGCACTTCTTCTTAAGCCTTGCTACATTTGCATAGAGCTGGTGCGGGAATAAATGGATCCAATTACTTATCATTTGATTTTTCCATAGTTTGGTATTTTCCACACGCATGTTAGAATTTAGAGTTTCTATGTCCAAAGAACACATGTTCTGAAGGAGGCAGTCGTATTAACACAGCATTAAGCAGATGATGGAATTCTGTATGAGTCCATAAAGCAAAAAATACTTGTAAATAATTTTCTTGTTAAAAAAGCTAATTTTGAAAGTGTATTATTAGTAACCATGGGTGTGTCTGTTGATTCGTCAGTAAAATGAACTTAAGGATGCTTGTTCCTCTTCACAGATTGTAAAAGTTCTGAATTTGTATACTCCAGTTAATGAGTTTGAAGAAAGAGTCTTGGTATCATTTATACGAACAATACAGGTATGCCTATATCTTTTCATAAAAAATCATATTACTTTTTCTAAGAACCCCTCTGATAAGCCACAATAGCTTGTGTCATGAGATACCTTCAGGAATCTGAACTAGGCTTTTAGCTGCCATTTTTTAGCTATGTTAAAAAGGTGATGTCAGCCTTAACATTTTAAGCAATCACAATTTACTGCCTCCAGACTTGCATGAGAATGTTAGTATCCCTGTCAGTATGTATGAGCTTTTTGGAAGGTGAGAGCTTTTTGTACTTGTACATCTTTGTGTATGTAAATACACTTGTATGCCAACTTTTCAAGTCGTAATATTTATATATGCAAATTACTTTTGTCAGACCTGTGTCTGCATGAGAAGTTCCAGCTGCTTTGAAACCCAAAGCCTATGTTCATTCCAAAGTTTTCCATTTAGCCCTTCCAGTTTTATATATATTGATGAAAATGAAATGTTTTGAAAACTCCAAAGAAAAGCAGCCAGTAGAGCGAAATAAAAGAAACAAAGATGATCTTTCTGGTCTGTTAGAAATTGAATTACGTTACTAGCAGGATAATATGCAAAGGGAGATTGGGAAGGCAGAACTGAGATAAAACTGTAATTCTACTTGCTGAAAAGATGCAGTTACCAGATAGTGGGTAAATTCTTCCTTTTGCAGGGAATCTAAGTATCTTCAGATTGCATTGTAAGGGGAATATTCGCAGAACCAAAAATGACGGAAGTAACTACAGTATACTGGCACAGTTGTTGCAGACGCACTGTGTCAATTTAGCTTAGAGTGTTTGTACATGTGTATCTGTAAGCACAGATGAAATACTCCTCTTTGCAAGATGATTATTATCATTGAGGTGGCTAAATGCTGATGTAATCCTTCTCATCTTTGCAGATGCGTCTTCGAGACAGGAAGGACTCTCCCCAGTTGCTCATGGATGCTAAACACATCTTTCCTGTTACTTTTCCATTTAATCCATCCTCTCTGGCATTAGAAACCATTCAGATCCCAGCCAGCTTGGGCCTAGGCTTCATATCACGTGTCTGATCCCAATGTACCGTCAGTGTTAGATGGAGAATCAGTTGCCCGATATCCTGATATCTTTACCCATTAAAACATAGTGAGCCACTGAAAACATGTTTTCTGAACAGTCTACATATGCCCAGATCGATAGTAAAAGTAGGTGGAAAACTACATAACAGCACCAGAAATGGAAGGCTAATAGAAAGATGTGCATTTGTGTTCAGTCATTGCATTTATGAGGACGTCATTGATTCATACATTTCCAGAATATGGAAATCAGGCTTGGACAAATATTGTGTCTTCAGCTGTCTAGAGACATTTTTAGTTCTTTAGTAACATATTTAAATAGTGTAAATTAAACTCCATATGTAATCTTCTCATAGGCAGGGACCAACAGGGACAGTCACAGTCCTGAATGTGGAAGACTTGAAAGTTAGGCATTTTGTAGTAGAATACACAGTCACTTGGGAGCCTGTTACATTTAATTTGTAAAAACTGGAATGGAGAAACACAAACTGGCAATATATAAAATTATTTCTTAAACCACTTCTGTATTTATGTCAGTTTGACATAAATTCTAGTGATAAGTCGTATAGCTTACTATATGCTATAACTTAGGTGTTCATTTGTTAGTACTGTGGTTTACCAAGCATATGGAATCGCTGCTGCATATTGTGTTCTTTTAACTGTATGACAGTATCATACTAAGCACTAAAAATAAGGCATTTTGGGTTTTGTTGTCAACCTTATTTACAGTCCAATGCAATCTGTTATTTTAACTGGATTTTTGCAAATGGTATAACACCTGTAGAGGAAAATGGTAACTAAGCACAAGTAGCACACTGGAAATTACATGTTTAGTTATTTTTAAAAGTAGTTAGCTAAAAATACAGAATCTTGAAGCAAGTTATCATATGTCAATAAAGATTTTAGTATTTATTTAAATTTTGTAGTCTGTCTAATGTTCTTCTTTGTTTGCAGACCCCAGAGATGACAGTGTGTATTTTAAGTATAATCTCTTCTGTTTTGATGCCACTTTAAAAAAAGAAAATTCGTATTCTCTCATATTGGAATTTGAGAGGAAAAACTTTGACAGAAAATTTCTGCAGTAGCCCAAGGCTCTCGTTCTTTGAAAGGTTGATTAACAAGAACGTTAAGTAGGTTTTGACTATGATGCTGTCATTTGACTATGATTCATTCTGATTTAATGGTTGGAGATCCAGAGTGCGTAATGAGAAGCTGAGTTATTTTGGATATTGCACATCTTACTGGAAAGATTCTTCTGTCTCACACATCTGGGATCTGCTATATAGAATTCACATTTCACAATGTGCAATGTAAGCGCAGAAGCCTTGCTTAAGATTCCAATTCTGAACTTTTTAAAACAGGTAGTTTGTGGTGTATGGCTCAAGTATACTTGTAAAAAAAAAGCCACACACATTACTCAATTGCATAGTGCAATATTTTTTATGCATTGTAATAATTAGCAACTTAGTGTTAACATTAATTCCTTTTAAAATATTGAGAAATAATCTAGAGGTACACTATTAGACTATTTGGTACTAATCTGTTTGCCTGAAAACCCACAAAAAAAAATAATTTGTTAAGCAGACTGAAACATATCAGTTATGTTTTACTTGAGAGGTAGACATGCTCTTTGTATGGTTGCTAACATGGGTAGTAAAAACAACCTAAACTTTTGTCAATGTCATTTTAAGATGCTCATGTCATCTTATTTTCAAATGTATATGCTGCATATTATGTTTGATGCATCATGCCAGTACTTCCAGGAACGTAATACTGCATTGTGTAAATGTTTTGGATGATCTTTGCTAAATGATTTAAATTGTTTTCCTGTGCATGGTATACCAAACGCTCTTTTTTTCAAATGTTACTTGATTTCTGAAACTACAGCTGCTGTTAAGTGGCTCCAAATAAGGTATAATGTAGTTTTCAGACTCTTAGGGGTACTGTACTTGTGAGAATGTAATGGGGAAGCCTTCACATCCAGTAACAAGATTAGGAAAGAAAATATATGAGAACATGCTGACCTACAGGTTTTTTTCTCCTATTGAAAAACAAACAATTGGCATTACAGTATGTTCATACTGTAGATCAGGAAATGTATCCACTACTTAAGCATTAGTGTTTAAAATGTATGCCTAAATGTATTTTTGTTTATTTTTAAAGTTTGTTTACCTGTAAAAAGCCTTATTGTATCTTGTTTCCTTAAAAAAGTAGTATTTAGTAATTTATAGGTATTATCCTTAAACTCAGTGGTTTGACTGGTATTACTTTTATATCACATTAAAAGTATATGCTGCTTGACATGTTTTAAAGGAAACTATTTTTAAGTTGGAATAGATGTGTAGTTGCTAATTCATCTAACATTTTACATGGCAGTATTTTACGTGCACTTTTCAGAAGTAAAATTTTAGTGTCAGTGTGTAATATATCTTTCACCTTAGGACTAATATCTCTTTAACCATGGAATATTATGCAGAATTATTTCAACAACTTTTTTTTTTTTCCTTTGAATCATTGTTATGCTCTTTTAATGTGGACATATCTTTTATATTTTAATTTATTATCTATTGATATGATAGATTTTATCAGATGCTGGAAAAATACTTGTCGATGACCCCTTAGAATTACATACAGTTATTCTAGAGATTTTGCACAATAATTACCTCATTCAGTTTGGTGTATTTTTATTCCAGTGATCATTTTATTCTGATGTTTAAGACGCAGTCTTCTATCCAAATTTTGAAAAATTGCTTCTCAGACTTCAGTTTGGGATGGAACGTGAAAGTGCTTAAATCCGTTAAATGTGATTAATCTATTCTGCCTATCACAGGAAAAAAAATAGGATCAGCTTCAGTGTTGAAAAGTAGCTGATATCCAATAACATTTGTTCCCAACTTGGAAACACCAGCATTTGCAGTTTGAAGGTCTGTGTAATTTGTGATTTAAACTGAATACATTTCAAATACCGTACAAAAACTATGAGTAAACACTTGTTTTTTTAAAGATGCTGATACTTAATGTGATAAATAAAAGCCTTTAAACATAGGTTTTCACTCGATGCCACTACAGTACATAGATGAAAACCAAAACATTGTCAGAATGACCTGAGCTCTGATCTGTTGTAGTGTCTGATGTTGTAATTAGTAAATGTATGCATCATAAAAACTGTAGCCTAATAGCTATCACTGGAAAATGTCCGAATAAAAATACGACTGTAAGATTTGCTCCAGACTTTTTTGTTTGCTGGGATGGTTGGTTGGCTGTTC
Organism: Falco punctatus; assembly: GCF_963210335.1. Taxonomy (NCBI): domain Eukaryota; kingdom Metazoa; phylum Chordata; class Aves; order Falconiformes; family Falconidae; genus Falco; species Falco punctatus. The sequence continues at coordinate 56,468,459 of NC_137587.1, forward strand.
ATGAACTGCGTGCTGATACAGGCCCCGGGGATCGGGCGGGATCCCTCTGCCCTGGTGGCAGGCAGCATGGTGACTGCCGAGGGAGCTGGTGGAATCTGAGGGCTGTGTAAACACACACCCAGGTGTAAACCCTGCGCCCTGACCGCTCGCCATATGTGACAATACTTTGACATAAACCGCCTTCTGGCAGGGTGTTTTGTCACCAAATGTTAATGGTTACTGAAACAAGAAGATGTGCAGTTTGCTAAAGCATCGCCGCCCGCCAAAGAGCAGCACTGTGCCTGTTCCAACCTTACTCCTCTGGATATTTAAATATAATAGCTGTCGGTGCCCTAAGCTTACTAAGTTCATTGAGTTGCTTATTGTTACCTAAGTGTTGGAGAAACTCCTCCGTGCTGCCTTACAGGCAGGTGACGTTTCTGTTCCTCCCCCCTGGGCCAGCGGTGGCTCCCCGGGGGTCCTGCCGGCAGCTGCAGTGGCCATTACCCCCGGCCCCTACGGATGCACCCACGGTGCCGGCTTGGGCAGCACGGGCACGGGGACCGTGCCTCGCCCCCGCGGCACCCGGGGACCTGCCCGCAGCCGGCGAGGAGCGCCCTGAGGGGGCCGCGGGGCGCCCCAGCCCTGCCGGGGCGGGGAGCCGCCTGCCTCCCCCGCGGGGCAGCGCCGTGACCGGGCGGGACCGGCCCGCGATCCGGGCCGCTTCCCCACGCCCCGGGGGTGGTGGCCGGGGGCGGGCCGCGGTGCCGCGGCCACCTGCCCCCCGCGGAACCGGCCGCAGCACGCCTGTCCCCGCGGGCGGCCAGCGCGGCCGCAGCTCTGCCCCATGGCGCTGGCTGAGCTCTACACGCAGGTGAGCGGGGCGGGGGGCGCGCCTGAGGGGAGGCGGGGGGCGGCCCTGAGGGGAGGCGGGGGCGCGCCTGAGGGGAGGCGGGGGCGGCCCTGAGGGGAGGCGGGGGCGCGCCTGAGGGGAGGCGGGGGAGGCCCTGAGGGGAGGCGGGGGCGCGCCTGAGGGGAGGCGGGGGCGGCCCTGAGGGGAGGCGGGGGCCGCTCTCCCGCGCCCCTGAGGGGCGGTGGCCGCCCCGTGAGGGAGAGGCGAAGGGGCGAGCGGGCCGGTAATGCTAGGCTGGCCGGGGCGGTAGGTGCTTTCTGGGGCCGCGGCTTCAGCGCTCTCTGTGGCCCCACCGGTGCCACGGAGCGGGATGGCTGGTGTGGGCCTGGCGGAGGGCCCGCGTCCACGGCACCGGGCAGCTGAGCCAGGCACACCTGCGGGGCCGGGACGTCCCGGGGCTTCGTGGGCAAGTGCTGCTGCCTTTTGAGGGAAACACTTCTTTTTGGAGACTTTTGGCCTTCAGGTGTAGGTCCCTGATGTGCTAGCCAGCGATTAGGCAATCTTAAAAGTTTTAACAGCACGGCCCTGGCCACTTAATGGCGGAGTGCTGGCTCTTTTTGCTATGCAAATATTGGGTACGTTGGGCAGAACTTGGCACTAAAGCAAAGATTCTGCCTCCTTACTGTGGCTGCTGTATTTTTTTTTTCTTCACAATTTCCCCCAATTTTCCTGTAGTCACCGGAGTGTTGTGATGTATAATTTCTTTGCTTAGCTTTCAATAACAAAAATAACATGCATCTATTACTAATTTATAAGCCCGTAGCTCCTCTATTGTGAAAACAGCTGCCATAATGCACCCCTGTCCAGCCCGGTGCTGCCATGGTGTGTGTTCATCTTGTGGGTCGATGCTACGCTCAGAGCAGCTGGAAGAACAAATGTGTTTTTTTAAAAAAAGCAGGAATAATATTGAGGCAGGTGAAGGGGAGGAAGGAGCATGGGTGTAACTGGATACGAAACGCGCAAACTTTTCTGTTTACTTGTGAGGCAGGGCTTGGAGAAGGCGGACTTCAGCCAGCTGGGCACATTTGCCAACGGAGGCTCCTGGAACCGCAGGGACCTTTTCTAAAGAATCAGTACTTCCATCACGCGCTTCTTCCTCCCTTTCTTGTCCGTGACCTAGTGCAGTTCGCTTTCTTAAGTGGGAACGCACTGTGTGCCCCTGAGGCTATTCAACGGTGATATTCTTGGCTCACATAGAATAATGGCAGATAAAGAATTGAGTTTAACAGCTGTGAATCAATAAGTATTTTTTAGAAACCAGGAAATCAGCGTAGTGTAGGAATGACACAAAAGTGAATTTATACTTTGATACACATGGAAAAAGCAAAAACCAATTTAATTTAGCCATGCCTTTCATTTGCCTATTAAATGGTATTTGTGAGGCTGGGGTTTTCTCCCTTTGATCGGATAGATGGGTCCTAGTGCTTTGGGGTTGTTTAGAAAAGGTCTTTGTGATTTTGGATAGTGGGTGAAAAAATGCCATCGTGCTGAAGGCACCAGCAAAGAGGTATGAAAGCGGCTGCGGTTTTGGTTAGTGTTTATCACCTGATGCACATGCCAGGTTGACCAGAAAAGTCAGTCTCCACCCTCAGAGATACTGAAAACTGAACTGGAGAGGTCACTGAGGAACCCAAGCTAACTTGCAGGACATCCCTGTGAAAGTCCCTCTTATGCTAAATTGTTTGGTGTTGGTCCTCAGAGTTGAGAAAGCTGGGTTGAAGTGCAGTGCAGTTTGTAGGGACCACTGTGGGCACCCACCATTGGTCGTGTGTTCAGTAGGGTTCTCAGGGGGGAGACCCTCATGTTCTGAGGATCTGCTGGAGCTTCCAGGGCTTCCTCCAAATTAGAGAGGAAAAAAGTCATTTGTGCCAGAAACAACAGTTGCAACACCAGAATGAGAAGGTATACGAGTCCTCCAGGGTATCTGTGGGTGTGCTAATGCTGCAGGAAGTCCTTGACTAATGTTAGTTTTTCAAGTGATCAGGTGCAGAGGTTCTCATGGGTTTATTTAAACACAGTTGGTTTCAACTGACTATGAATATAGCTAGGGTAGGGTAATCAAATTAAGTGCTCTGGCTGTCAAACCAGAAAGATGCTGAAAGATTATATGGCATGGTTGCTTGTGCAAGTAGGGGTGAAATGGTTCTGTGCTCTCTAGTGTTCCTTTATCACAAATTAGAAGAGAGATGGCCCGTAAGAAACTCAGTATTAGCATGTACTGGTGATTTTCAGGCTTTTTTTCTGACATCACTGCCCTTCCTCCTGTCCCCCTCTTACATCCAAATATAGTCTTCAATGTTATTTTCATTGCCATCTCAGGTACACACTATATGGTATTAAAGTACTTTGCACCAAGATTTAAGGAAGGTGGTGATGTGTCAGAAATGGTCTTAAATTGCAAATCCCTGAACAGAAGTGATTTAGATGTCACTAAAAATAGCGTCTATTAATGCATAGTTGATGCATTAGGAAGGCTTTTAGGGATGCTGCCGCTTTGTTAAACCCTGGCAGGATGAGGACACACTCATCAGTGAAGAAATTCCTGACTTCCTGAGGCTGGCAGCTGTGTTATGTCCTCTTAAGGAATGCTGTTTCCTATAGCTTCTAAGGTGTTTCCTATAGTTCCTAGGGCAGAGCATTTAAATATGTTGCTAATGCTTCAGCATTTCAGTTTCACTGTAAAGAATTAGGTGGTTCAAACAGCGTCATTTATATTCAAACATTTATGTTTCACAAGGCTAGAGGTAACTATGTTGTCTTGATTCTTCAAATACCTAAAAGCAAATTTCAATTCATCTGCTTCTATTGGAAGTAAGTGCTTTTAGGAAGCATGTTTTCTTCCTGAGGCAGAGCTAAAGTACCTTGCTGGGTCTGAGCTCAGCTGAGCTACCTGATTGCTTGTGAAGGAAGAAACCTGCCAGTAGTGTTTGAAGTTCACTCTAGAACAGAGAATATGACTGGAGGTTGCACTCCAGTCCCATTAAATGAAAGGTATATGTGCAGCATCTTTCTTGCATATACATCTGTGCCTATGATAAAATACTTTCTTATTCTATACTTGAATTCAGGGAAGTGATTGTCTAAACTCTAGTGAACAAGATGCTTTCTCTGGTACTTGCTCATTTGAAATCAGGGCTCTGCCTTACTTAAGTGTTTTTTATTCTCTTTGTTCAGTGTTAGAGGGTTTGAAGAGCCTGGCCCTCGTTCACTATCCTGCACACTGTGTTGTTTTTAGACATTACACTAAACAGTAAAGCTGTTAAAATTAAAAGGAACAGATTGAGCATGTCTGAGCTTAGTGAGTCCGCCCTCATTTTTTTTTTTCTTTCATGAAGAATAACTAAAACGCAAAAATACAGCCCACTGGACAGAGCTAATAATAATCCCCAAAAGTCCTGGCGTCCACTTCAGCTTTTAGGTTCTACTCAACATTTGAAAACTATTTTTTTTGTGCTAATCTGGTATTACAATAATAGCTAAACTAACTATTATCTTTTTTTTCTCTGTTGTAGTACAATAGGGTTTGGATCCCTCATAAAGAAGAAGTTTGGCAGTCTGCAGAAATCACAAAAAACTACAAAGCTGGAGACAGTTTTCTCCACGTGCAATTGGAAGATGGAACTGTAAGGAGAAAAGCCTTAATTACTGTGGGGTTTGCTGAGATATGACAGAAGCGCAGGACTCACCATTATGAGATCTAAATTACTTGTCTATATTTTCTTTTGTGTGAACCCTGCAGTGACCAGAATTTTATCATGTTAAAATTCATACAGTAAATAGCCGTTACCTAAAAATATGAAGAGTGTAATTCTATTATCTGTGTAACATTAGTATAGAACATGTACCTTGAAGATCACTTCACTTTTGAAACAAGCACTGAAACTCATCTTAAGTGGAAGTAAATCAGAAGTGCAAGGCAAACATAATTATTTCTCGGAGCTAGCTGTTGCTTTTTTTTTCCTGAAGTTGTTGCTTTTTTTTCCTGAAGTTGTTGCTTTGTGTAAGATCTGCAAATTACAGTATCCAAGTTCTTTACAGATTTAATATTTTGAAAACAGTATTTCTGCATTTCAGCATTCCTGTTCTGTAAAGACAAGTATTAAATGTACAATTACATGGATTTTGAAATTGAAAGAAATAGAAGTGAGTTTTAAACTTTGTGTAAAGAAAACTGAAGGGTTGCAGGTAAGGATAGTTTTAGAGCTGACTGAAGATCTGACCATGTGTTTACTTTTGTCGAGTTGCAGCTGGTCTGCCATTTTCATCTGTACTTGAAACACGCAAATGTTCGGAGAGCTAAATCCATTTCCAGTTTTTACAGATTACAGTACAAAAAATTGTAAATAAAGAGAATATAGCTTTCTTTTTCATAAACAACGAAGAGCTCCACCTTACTTTCATGACCTCCAAGTACCCTAAGCTCACTGGGATGTATGCAATTGATGGAATGCAAGATGAGACAGGGCTTCATCAACGCCATAACTTCATGCAAAGTTAGAAATCAGTTTGTTTTTATGCAAACATAATGTCTTTTATGATATTTCAATTAATTTTTGTTGACAGGAACTGAATTACGTTGTTGATCCAGATGCTTTGCCACCCCTACGAAATCCTGACATACTCGTTGGTGAAAATGATCTCACTGCGCTTAGTTATCTCCATGAACCGGCTGTTCTACACAATCTTAAAGTTCGCTTTGTGGAGTCTAAGCTTATCTACACCTACAGTGGTAAGCAAAGTAAAATGCAAGGTTAAAAAAAATTCTTAACATAAATAAAAAGAAGAAATCTTGAGTTACTTTGCAATTTGATGCAAGTAATGTTTTCCTCAAGTACATTTTAACTCATTCAAGTTAAATCAGTTTTGTATGAGTGTAGACTGGTTTGTTGAGCAGGATCTCCTACCTAGTTTAGAAAATGTTATTGCTTTGTATCAGTCTAACTGCTGTTGCTGAAAACTGGAATTTCATTGAACTAACCTATGTTTTATTTTTGTTTTGCACTCTTGGTTGTAGGAATAATTTTGGTTGCAGTAAACCCCTATAAACAGTTGCCAATATATGGAGATGCTATTATCCATGCATATAGTGGGCAAAACATGGGGGACATGGATCCACATATATTTGCTGTGGCAGAAGAAGCATACAAGCAAATGGCAAGGTTCAGTATGTAGTTTAATGTCCATAAATAACACTTGAAGTCTCGTAGAAGTCAATGTTAATTCTCATTTAATTTATCTGTGTATGTACCACTGGCTGTTAAGAATATCTTTGAATGGGTAGGTTAACTAGAGGAGGAGTAATTCCTCAACCAGCTGAGGGATTTCTAGAACTCATAACTATTTTCATTATTGATGAGGGGCAAAACACTGTCTTGGCTGAGTGACTAGCAACGACAGCAGCCTAGAGGTCACAGCCTAAGAGGAGTAAGGGAAGAGCAAGTGAAAGATGGAACTGATACGAGAGTTGATCACAGCTGTGGTTTTCATATTTTTTTTCCTGTATGTAATTCTTACATTTATGCATGCAATTTTAGACGTTTGATTTAAACTGTCTGATTATTTGGTTTTAGAAATAACAAAAATCAGTCTATTATAGTCAGTGGAGAATCAGGAGCGGGAAAGACTGTGTCTGCAAGATACACTATGAGATACTTTGCCACTGTGAGTAAGTCAAGCAGCAATGCACATGTGGAGGATAAAGTATTGGCATCCAATCCAATAACTGAGGTAAGTTTGGGAGAGTATTTCTCAAGCCTGTGCTCATCAAGGAAAGAATTCAGAGAGCTGCTGGGAGTCTTTGGTTGAAATCTTTAGGGATGTTTTAGCTGGCTGAGTTAGATACCTAGATTAGAAGTTTAGCCTCTGAATGTTACTGATGGAAAGAGGTGGTCAGCTTCAGGAGCACCTGGTTCTGCCTGATTTACCAGTGGCCCTTTGGAGGCACTAGTTTGTCTCCAGAGTTTTATGTGACCACATACTGTTAATTAGATGATGAGAAAACAATATTGAACGAGTTCTTTGTTTGTTTTTATTAATTGGAATAGGAACTGTTAAGGTTCCTTATGGTGGGAGAACATACTTTCTCTAATTCTCAGTTTATATAATGTTATGCTATTTGACTTGAGGCTTACCTTCAAATTTGGGCCTAAAAGTTTGAGTCCCACAGCTGAGATTGATCCTTGAGCACCTTTGATTTTAGGAACTTGTAGCTGTGTCATGTTTTGACAAAGTTATTCTTATGAAAGATGCAAGTAAAACAAATTCGAAGTTTTTAATTTTTGTAGGCTATCGGCAATGCAAAAACTACACGGAATGATAATAGCAGTCGATTTGGAAAATACACGGAAATCAGTTTTGATCAGAGTTACCAAATCATTGGAGCTAACATGAGAACGTACCTGCTTGAGAAATCCAGAGTTGTATTCCAGGTGGGTAAAATAAAAACAGTCAGTATCAGTGTAGCTACTAATGTACTATCCTTACTAGTTTCATATAGAAAATGTTATGTGACGTTCCAAATAGTATGTCTAATCAAGATTTGATTTATTTTTCATAGGAGCTAATCTTATTCCATGGTCTTCTTTATGTTAAGTGGAGAATGTGTCTCAGGGATCATTCCATGCAATAAGCGCAAGAAGCATTTGAGCAATCTGTGACTTTCAGTCACAATAGTAACACGTGCCAATTGTACCTGGAAAGGAACAGTGTATGTGGGGCAGAGAGAGTCTGGGTAAAAACCTGGCTGAAAATTGCTAAGGCCAGCCAGGGCTTATTACGTATGATTCATTACAGCGTCAGAGCATAATCGTGATAATCTACTGAAGAAAGCATTTAATTTTATAAAACTGTTTTTACAAAGGTTTCTTTTTTAGTAATTTTGTAACTTTTTAAGTACTATGAAAAATGCTTCTGTCTGTCTGCTGCCTGAAGGGTGGTTTGGAAAGAGAGTTTTCTGAGTGACCACGGGGCTGTGTTTCAGCAGGCACTCCTACACAGTTGTTTGTGACAGTATTTGTCAGTTCTTATTAGTAGATGGTTGTTCAAGTTGAAGAATTAGAGGAACAGCCTTGGGGAAAGAACTCAGAATATTGATAGTGGAAATAAAGTATATTTGAAGTTATCACTTTCAAAGCTCTTGTTGAAGTCTAAGATGTGCCATTTTAATATTTGGCAATTTCTTTGCCAAGCTATGTTGCAGCAGAATTTACCCTTCCAAGTATCTTTATCTCTTTGCAGTAGCGTTGAATACTGAATGTTTTTCTGATTGTTTTGTATTTGTTTTGGTTTGGTTTTTTTTTTCTGTCTGTAATTGTATTCTTTGCTTTAATTTACAGTCAGAGAATGAGAGAAACTACCATATATTTTATCAGTTGTGTGCATCTTCTATGCTACCTGAATTTAACCATCTTAAATTGGGTAGGTCTCAAGAAAATAACCTGCTCTTCATTTTTGCAGTGCAGTATTTTGAAGATTAGATTTTCAAATGCTAGGATGTTAAGTGATTTATAGCATAAATCTCGCAGACTTACAATGGGACTTGCATTTTTGTCACTTAGCTATTACTTCTGCTTGTATTGAACTGGAGAGCAAATCCCTTGTAACTTGAATAGCGCATGATCAAGTACCCAAGCATCTTTGAAAATCTACTGTCTGTAGTGACAGATGTCATAATGACAGTTTAGGGACTTGATTTATTTATCTACAGAGAAGTTTTAATGCCATGTGGGAGAAACAGACCTTAGGTATGTTTACTCAGTCTTCATTCTTGTTTGTTTGTTAGACCAAGTATTAAGATTGCTGGAATTATGAGTACTAGTTTGTGTCAGCTTAACTGGATTAGGCGCATGGATTTCTCTCAGAAAAAGAGGACCTGCAGCTCATTGCTGAAGAGCTGTCATCTGACGGCATCTTTAATTTTCTGGTGTTGCGAGAGTCTTTAACAAGTGGCTATCCCCAGCCCCAAACTTTCCAGCATTACAAGTTTTGCTTCATATCTATAGGAAGCGCGGAAGAATTTAACTACACAAGAATGGGTGGCAGCACAGTAATAGAAGGAGTTGATGACAAAGCAAATATGGTGGAGACTCAGAAGACGTTTGCTTTACTGGGTAAATTCATGGGCATACGATTTTCAAATCTATTGAAAAGGTTGTGGGTTTTTTTTCTGAAATGGACAAAATATTAGTTGTAATTACCAAAATAATTTCTTTCATAGCTTACCCGTTGCACTGTTGATCTGTTTTGGAAGTACTAGGCAAAAGCAAATGGCTGTTAGCAACTGGTGTTCATTGTTATTGGTCCAGATCACTAAAGGCTGGAGTCTTCTTGGCCCTTAAGCTAACATGCTGTGACAGAAATGGAATTGGAAGCTTCTTTGCCCCTATATGGCTTATGTGGATGCCAAATCAGACTTGAGCTGGCACTTGGGGAGGTATGGGAATTTATACCTAATCTCTCATCGGATCAGACAGGCAGAAAGTAGGCAGAACCAAGGCTTTGCATAGTAATTGCAGAGAGGCTATACAATCCTTGGCCACACAATGAAACAAGTAATCCAGAATTGTGCTATTTTAATTAATTGTACTGTTTCTGAGTATTTAAAATAATCAAAAATTGTTTTTTTAGGTCTGAAGGGTGATTTTCAGATGGATGTTTTTAAAATGCTGGCAGCAATCCTACACTTAGGCAATGTGGAAATAGCAGCTGTTGGAGATGAAAGATCATCTATCAGTGTAAGGAAGTAGCTCATTCAGACACCAACATTTTCTTTTATATTCTGTGCCAAAAATCCTTTAGTGGTATTTTTTTCTCATATCTGGGACTCAGGCCACCATTACATCTGATATACTAAACTTGAGAGATTTCTCCATCTTCAACTGTTTAAATCCTGTTTCGTGCCCCAGTTCAGAAAGTCTGAACAAAAGGCAGAATGTGGCAAAGAGAACCCCATATCCAATTGATCCACAGCTGTTGGAAAATCCATTTGGGACTGTCCGCAGGATGCAGGATGCAGGAAACGGAGCATTATCAAAGCTGCTCAGAATGTGTCCCAGCAGACTATGCAAGTCTAAAAAGCAAGGACATCTAAACATAGGCTAAAGTAACTTTTTCTTTCAGTTTCCTAATCCAAAACATCTCATCAAGTCTAAGTTTTTCTCTCCTGTATCAGAAGCTCTCTCCAATATTATTTGCTTTATCTTTTCTTGATACTTTGCCAGACGAAGAAGTGAACAGAGCCCCTTGTCTGTCTAAAAATCAGAGTCGTAGGTTGATGTCAGTGGTGCCAGGCTTTCACTGTCTAGGCAACAATTAAACCATTAAATGTAAACTAATAGTATTTCTTTCTCTTCAAAGCTGGAAGATAAACATCTCAATATATTCTGCGAACTTCTGGATTTAAGCTGTGACAAAATGGCACGATGGTTGTGCCACCGAAAGATCACCACTACCTCAGAGACTGTAATAAAGCCAATGACGAGAGCTCAGGCTGTTAATGCAAGGGATGCTCTGGCAAAGAAGATCTATTCTCATTTATTTGACTTTATTGTGGAAAGAATTAACCAATCTTTGCAGTTCCCTGGCAAACAACATACTTTTATTGGTGTTTTGGACATTTATGGGTAAGAATGTCTCTGGAAACCAATTTACTTTAAGTTCTGCCTTTTCTTTGGACTTGATAAAGAGGCACTTTTTGATTTGCGCTGCTAATGAATCTGGAGGGGTTTGTTTTACTAAAAGGGTCATAGTCATGCAAGTTCTTTAGCATCCAGAGTAGTGTAAATGTTTAGCAACTATAAGTAGGGGTTTTTTTGTGAATGAGATTTAAATTTAACTTTTTATATGATCCTTCTAGATTTAACTCTGGATTTTTTAGCTCTCATGTCTGGTAATGTTAACTTCTAGGGAAGTTTTGATATGCCTTAGCATCTTCCATTTGTTTTACAGCTATTTAATTTTCTTAGAAATATTAGTACTCTTTTAAGACTTTGGAGCTATCCTACCATTTGTATTTTAATATCAAGGTTGGGTTTTTTTTCATATTTGACATGTGTTTCAGCTTTGAAACATTTGATGTGAACAGTTTTGAACAATTTTGCATCAATTATGCTAATGAAAAACTGCAGCAGCAATTTAATCTGGTATGTTCTTTGTTACAGTTCTTTACCTTATTTTATTTCATCTTTTGAGATTATCAGTAATGGATATTAGCAAATGCTATTTGTATTTGAGTAATGGATATTTCTGGATAATGGCTATCCAGTAATAAAAAAAAATAAATTTGTTTTTATATCTATACATGCATGTACATATATATAAATGAAAAATTCTTATTTTCTTACGAGACAGACATGTAGTATACTACAAAATATATAAATATTTTGTTGCTATCTTATATATACAATCACACAAATGAACACATTTTTTTAATCTTCTTCCTTAGTTGTAACCTTCCATTTTCATAATTTTCACATATCTAGCATGTCTTTAAACTTGAACAAGAGGAATATATGAAGGAAGATATCCCATGGACTTTAATAGATTTCTATGACAACCAGCCTGTCATTGACCTTATTGAAGCTAAAATGGGAATTTTAGAACTTCTGGATGAAGAGTGCTTGGTAATTTAAAAATTCTTGTATTTAGAACTCATTAAAAAACTATATAGATTTTTACAAGTTGGACTTGTAATCCATATTTAATCCTTTTAAATGGGAAGTAGAGCATTTTCCTCATAAAACAAACATTAATGTTTGCCCTCTATTTAGTAATTTTAATTATAAGCCACTTTGTCTATATTTCTCTTATAAAATTAAGAATCTAGAACTAGGTTCTTACCTAGAAGCTAACCCAGCAGCTGTATTTCCCCACTGTGAGAGTAGTGCAGTACTAGAACGGGTTAAGCAGAGGCGCAATGGGATCCCCATCCTTGAATACTTTCAGGACTTGAGTTCAAATGGCAGCTCAGATCTAGTGTTGGTGGTAGTCTTGCTCCAAGCAGGAATTTGGACTACCTAGTCTCCAGATGTCTCTTCCACCACTATTTCTACAATTTGTTTATTTCATGAATCACTAATTTTGATACAAAAAAAAGCAGTCTTCCTTTCCCTTTTTTATAGGTTCTTTTTGAATGCATCAAACCTACATCTTTGCTTTTTCTTTTTCAGTCTTACGTTTTTTCCTTTGTGCCGTCTCCTGTCTGTAGCAATTCCTGAACCTGTATTTTTTTCTTCTACATACATGTAGTTCCTTAGACTTCCAAACCTATTGAAGTAGCTTTGTCAGTGAAAAGCAGGGCAGGGTGAGGTGAGCCCTGTTAGAATGTCTCTAAAAGGTGTTTTGGTGGTATTAGCAAATTGTACTTCTCAGAATCCAAACCATGGAGTAATATGGGAGAAATTAGGGAATATTCCCTAACTCATTAACTTATCTGTTACTGTTCTCACTAGCATTCTCAGGGCTCAAATTGTCCCTGATTGCAGGTAGCATCCTCTCAGGACAAAATGATTTATGACTCAACAGAGAATTAGCTCTAGTCAGCAAATTTATGCATTAATGTGACCTTCTTTTTAAGAAGTATTTGCTTCACAGAGCCACTGGCTAGTCTGAAAAGACAAAAACTGGTTGTTTTCAAGCCTCATAACTCACCGAAGCTGCTTTATTCAGACAGTATTTATTGATAGTAAGTGTTTTTGCTGCTTTTAACAGTCCAAAAGAGTTTTGCTAAAGAGATTGCCCTTGTCATTTTTACAGTTACCTCATGGAACAGATGAAAACTGGCTTCAAAAGCTATATAATAATTTTGTCAATAAAAATGCACTCTTTGAAAAGCCGAGGATGTCAAACACTTCTTTCATCATTCAACACTTTGCTGATAAGGTAAAGTGTAAACAGCCCAGTGTTATTTCATCGTTTCTAGCAGTAGGTCATTCAGAAAAGAAATAAACTTAGGAAATAGAGAAAATATTAACCACACTTGTTTAAAACTCCTATAAAATCGATCTTCAATGTATAATACTATTTATTTATTTGCAATACTGCCGGTAACATGCCATTTAAACATAAGAAGTGCTTAACATAATGAATTTGGGAGTATAAAAATAAATCATAAAGATAAAGAGGCAGAAAAAGTGTACAATGCAAAAAGAATATAGTTAAGATTGTAGTCTGTACACATTTTAGCCTCAGTTATTTTACATTTCAAATGTAATGGTATGTGGATTTGAAACCATAGAATAATGAAGAGAGAAGGAAAGAAATCCCTAATGAAGGCAGGAGGAAATTGCAGCTGATAGTGGATTCTGAGTTTGTCCTACTTCTAAATTTACAGTATGCATGTATGTATGTATGCCATAATGAAACTGTAAAAAGCAGAGTTTCAGCCAGCATGTTTAAGGCTAATAAAGAGCTGTTGGCCACCACAGCTGAGAGAGTATTGTTTTGCTAACTGTTCATATATTGCTGAAAAGTTAATGATTTCACCTTTTTGCACAGGTAGAATATAAATGTGAGGGATTTCTGGAAAAAAACAGAGATACAGTGCGTGAAGTATTGATAGAAATCTTGAAAGAGAGCAAGGTTTGTGAACTATCAGTAATGATTTATTTTCTAATACCTGATTTTACTGGAATTGATTCAGATCTGATTTTTATTTGTTTTGATAAAAAGATTTTTTTTAAATTAGGTTGAGTCCATTAGTTCAGTCTTAATTTTTATTAATATTCTACAAGTGTGTATTTTTAATGTCAAAATAACATACAAGGTAGAAAAACACAGTATTCAACTTTTTCATATATGTGCATTTACTTTGCTAGTAGTTTGGTGGGTTTTTTCCTTAATATCTTCCTTGAAGATCATTTTGGAATCCTTGTAACTGAACAATTCACTTTATCATTAATTTTTTTTTGTTAGTTATTAATGTAGCTTTAATAGGTAGTTTATCATTAACAGCTGCCTTTGTTTATTCTTCAAAAGAGATTAAGAGAATGCCAGGGCAGGGAAAAAATCAGATGTCTTGTATGTGCCTGCCACTTCCCATCTGCTTGAAGGCTCTGTCCCTTTCAAATCTACAGCCTTGAGACTTCAGGATTACTATTAAGAAGCTATTTTAATCTGACCAACCCCCATATTCTTAATCTAAATTAAATATTGTGAAAAAATAACCTTAAGTGGTCTTATTTTTAACTCTGGTCTGTTATTTGTGTCCATGTTTGCTCATACTGAAATAGCTTTTTCAGGCCTGCTTAACAGTTGTGGAGTTTTGTCTGTGAAATGTGTAAGTGCTTCACAATAGATGCAGAATTGTTGCAGCTGTTTCTTCAATTGTTATTTGTCTGTGGCTTAAAGATCCGGTTCCAAGTCCTGCAATACCTGGTCTAAGCATTAAGGTGGATGAGTTTTGCATTTTACGTTATAGTAAATGTAATTTTTATTTAAATGTTACTACAGTCCCACAGTATTTATCTGTGATTTTTTTCACCACACTTTTAGTTTCATCTGTTTGAAAATTTTTTTCAAGACAACCCCGTGTCCAGTTTGCCTTTCAGTTCAACTATAAGCATCAAATCTGCAAGACCTGTTCTCAAGTCACCTAACAAACAACTCCGAATGACTGTTGGCAGCAAGGTACTACATAAACGTTCTATTTTGTGATGCTCGTACTCTCAGGGAGGTGTACTGGGCAGTCTGAGACTATGGTACTGTGTTCTGTTACTATTCATGGGGGACTATCCAGTTTTCAGTACAGCAAGAGCCAAGCCACAGTGCAGTGCTCCAGCTCTGGGTGTAAGTAGGTGTGTATATTTGTTTGTTTGTTTTCTATATAGGAGACTGTTAGGTACAGCAGGACTGTTAAATTTCCTGCATTTAAGGTAATTTCCCAGTGTCCAGCCAAAACCTAACAAATAATTAAAAATCTAAGATTTGACTTTTTACTTGGCTGTAAATGTTTCATTAGCAAAACTGTTATGTCTGATATTTTTTAGTTCCGGAGTTCTTTGTCTTTACTTATGGTGACACTCAATGCAACCACCCCTCATTATGTACGATGCATAAAGCCAAATGATGAGAAGTTGCCTTTTAAGTAAGTATGTTAGTGGTGTTGAGCTGTTATATTACCTTAAAATTAAGAGAGTATTTTTCTATTTCACAGTAGCTGCACATCAACAAGCTAAATTCTTATTATTGAACAACTTCCCATACAGAACATACTTTTCCTTTCAAGATGGTCGAAGTAAAAAAAGTACTGTCGTCTTACAAAAATGGAATCATTCTGTAATAGTTATTGATACCTTAATAATTCCTAATATCCTAAATTTTTTCAAGTTGGATATTAGTGTTTATGTATTTGTCATAACATTTTCTGGGGAAAGGTTGTCCTTTGGTTTAAGCTGATGGATATTTTATATGGGTGTTTGCTCTTGTAGAGTGTAGATTAGCACCAGTTCTTATTTATGGAATGAAGCCACTGCTATTTTCTTTGTAAACTTCCCTTTTGTCCACACGAATATTTAGAAGAGCTTCAGAAGTTGGAAAATGTGTGAGCAGTGTTGAACGTAGCCTTGGCTTTTCCCACGTAATTTCTTATCATTTTAATCTTATAATGCAATCATATGTGACGGATAATTTGCACAATTCCTATGAACAGCTTGATAACCACCAACATGTAAGTAAGAGTTAACTTTGATGCAGCTATTGGTCTATTTTGTGGGCAGACCTGTGGAAGCACTCTAGTTTCAGTTATACACCTTTCAGCTGGATAGTAGTGTACTGACAAATGAAATAAAAGCTTTTGTCATATCTGAGTGGGAGGGAAGAGGCAAACTTTGATTCTAAATTAAATTTTTAAAGTGTGTTAACTAATTTTTCTGAAGCCAGACAAAATCTGTCCATGCAAAACATGTTACAAATGGCAATGTTTCGCTATCGGTACAGTGAGACTTCGTTATTCTGTGTGATAGCAGTGAGGGGGAAAATAGCCTGGCTAATTTAAAAACATGTCTGAATTAGACTAGAAGAGTGTATCTTAAGTTTGTGAAAGAACAACAGTCGTCTGTCAGCCATGGGGATCTCTTAGCTAGTACTGGATCGACACTGTAGCGCAGTGCTCTGTGGGCATATCATCACTGGTCCAGATTTGGCAAGGGTCTTTCCATGCCTTGTGTTAATAATCTTGAACTCAGATTTTCGTGAGTAAATCTTGGTTTATTCATAGTCAGTGTGCTAAAAGGTACCTAGACAGAATTTCTTGTCAATAGACTGCTGAGGGAATTTATTTTGTGTATGTTTTGTGCTGAGAGTGGCATGATTCTTTGTCACATGCTGATATGAACTGTCAAGATAAATATTGAAAGGAAACAGGACTTTTCATAAGAGAGAAATAAACACAGCCTTCCTTTTGTTTGAGGAAGAAAAAGAAACCTCAGATACTTCCTATCCCATATTAAAAAAAAAAAAACAAGACACCATAATAAAAGTAGGGAGCCCTGCATCCTATGGGCAGAAATAGAAATGCAGCTAGTAGAATGGCTCTAACTATTACAGCATGCAAAACCCAGCAAAAATGTAAAATATAACTCTGCTTTTTTAGGTTTGATTCAAAGAGAGTTGCTCAGCAACTGCGAGCGTGTGGTGTTTTGGAAACTATTCGAATTAGTGCGCAGAGCTACCCATCCAGGTAGGGATAGCAGTGGGCCTCCGTGTGTCAAAAAGTACTTGGATGTCTCTTAAATAAGTTACATTTGCTAACTCTTAATTTTCCAGGTGGACTTACATTGAGTTTTTCAGCCGTTACAGCATTCTTATGACACAGCAGGAACTCTCTATAAATGATAAAAAACAGATTTGCAAGATTGTTTTGCAGCGGCTAATCCAGGTTAGTTTGTCTGTACTGACCCACTGTGTAGCGTAGCATCAGTTATTAATAAAGGTCTCTTTTGCCAAGAGTGGTGTCTCACTCCTCAAATAGGAAAGATATTTACATTATTGCTGTCTTTCCTGAGTTAGTGCATGGCACATCAGCTTGTGAGTCAATAGCCTTGTGTTGTGACCAGTCATGATGTGGCCATGGACCCGTGATTTGACCGCTCTGTGCTTAGTATCTTCACTTGTAAAATAGAAGATGCTCTACAGTAAGCAGTAAATGATACATGTTTATCAAGTATTAGAATTTTACACACACAAAAGGGCTTTTTATGGTGGAATGCAGCATATTGGAGAACTGTTCTAAAATGTGCTATTTTGCATATTGCTATTTGTTAGACAAGGCTGTAGTGACAAGGCTGGTCCAAGTTCAAGCCAGTGATTCGAGTCAGTGTGTCAGTACTGACTGAGTTCAGACTCAGGAGTGTGTAAGGCTACACACAGGCATACTTGCAGTATAGCTCTGGCACAGGCCAAGGGTGAGAGCCTGAGCTTAAAAGCAGCTTCTCCCCTGGGTTTTTGCTCACACAGCTCTCTGATTCAAGGCCAGACATGCACACCAAAAGGTAGTGTTGAGCCCAAGGAACCAACCTTGCAGGAGGGGGCGAAGAGGTTGCTTTCAAGGCCTTGATGGTAAGTCCAGGTCCTCGCTTTAATGAGATCACCAGGGTGCGATTTTTGGATGTAATTCTCTGGTTCTTTTCTGCTAAGTGGATTTTCCCCCCATATACTTCTATCTACAAAGAAGGCAGAGAGGATATTCTTACTTAGCAAGATCATGTCATTTCAGAAGAGCTTGCCTGAAGTGACAATTTATAAAAGGAAGAGAGTGGTCTACAATCATAAACTGAAAGTTTATATGCTTATTGTTTTCTTTTTCAGGATCATAGCCAGTATCAGTTTGGGAGAACAAAGATTTTCTTCAGAGCAGGACAGGTTGCCTACTTAGAGAAACTGCGATCAGATAAACTGAGACATGCATGCATTACGATCCAAAAGAGTGTTCGAGGCTGGCTGCAGCGGAAGAAATTCCTTTGCATAAAACAAGCAGCTATTATAATACAGCAGTATTTCCGGGGGCAGCGGACTGTACGGTACTTTTGGCTGCTAAATGAATTTGTGGTTAAGGCATGCCTGAAAGGATATAGAAGGTCAAACTAATGCTCAGCACTAATTTGAAGTGTAATTTTTAGGAAAGACCAATTCAGATTGTATTTCCATTTCCTTTTCATTGTAATTATGGACTTGAAAATGTTCAAGTTTTTCAGCTGATACGAAGAAAGTACTCTAGCAGATTTCAAATATTGTCTGCCAGATTCCTGAGAGGTCTGTCTACCTGTAAGCTCAGTCCTTAGCTAATGGCGCGTGACCCAGTTATTGGCTTGGGCTTACTGCTTAGCATCAGAGCCAGAGAAGAAATCAGGGAGCAGAAAGGAAAAGCAATTTAATTTACAAGAGTCTACAAATTAGTGTGTACAAATTATTACAAGGAATTATGCAGCAGAGAAACTGCACCAGTCGTTCACAGAGCAGACTGAGAGGAAGATGGCTCTATGTAGGCTTTGAAATTTTCAGAAAGACACCATCAAAACAATTGCTTGTGGAATGAATTTCAAAGGTGGTGGACAATTCCCTCTCACTTTGATTGAAGAAAAAGCTCTATTTTAGATAGTGGATGCCTGTTTTCAGTATCTTCTGGTTTTTTTGTGTGTGATGTGACTGACAGAGGGAATGTGCAAAGGAAATCTGATGTGACCTAAGTAAACTTTATTGTCTTTTGAATTAAGGCAAGCTATAACTGCAAGAACTCTGAAGCAAACATGGGCAGCTATAATTATTCAGAAATACTGTCGGGGTTACCTAGTCCGTAGACTTTGCCAGCTCATCCGTGTGGCTGCTGTAACAATTCAAGCTTATACAAGAGGATTTCTAGCAAGAAAAACATATCGGAAGGTACAGCCTATCAAAAATTTTATTTCATTAACTGGAAACAGCTACTGCTCTGTAAGAAAGATGGAGACAGGGGCAGTGATCCCTAATACTTTATCTTTTGTGTGTCTGGTTCTCATATCTTCTACTCTATTTTTATATTGTTACAATAAAAATACTGATACACAGTAGCTTAGATATAATCTTGGGGCTACTGGGAGTTCTGTCTGATTAATACTTGATGCAGATCATGAATGTGATTACCACAGTGGTTCAAATGTGTCTGCTGTCTGGGTATTACAGTATCTTGATACTTCCGTGAGAAGCTTTGTCATTACTAGTGCATGTAGATTCACAGAATGTTACATGGATGCTGATTGAGCTATAGATAATGGCAGACAGATATTAATGTTTTATTTTAAAGATGCTTGAAGAGCACAAGGCTGTGATCCTTCAGAAATACGCCCGTGCGTGGCTTGCCAGGCGCAGATTTCAAAATATTCGGCGGTTTGTATTGAATATCCAGCTTTCATACAGAGTTCAGCAACTGCAGAAAAAGATAGAAGAACAGGTGAGAGATACCAGTCAGTTTATGATTTTAACTAATTTTTTTATCATATCTGTTTTATTCAGAGCTCTCCTGTTGACTAGAGTCTTTAGTGAATTACAATATCCGTACTTTACTTGACAAGACAGGAGAATATGTAAGGGATATGGTCTTTAATGTAAACCACTACTATCCTTCCTACATCTAGGGCAGGAAGAATAATCTAGAGTATCCTTATATTTTTGGGTTAGTTGTGGCAACAAGAAGAGTCTGCAATAAATTTTATATTTTTACTGTTTCTTAAGTAGGCCATTCAATCTCTGGGTGGGGTTACTTGTATTGGGATGAAGGATGTGTGAGATACTGCTCTGGTACAACATATTTGGTAACTTCTGGGAATTCCATATTATGTTTATTTTGCAGCTTATTTTTGAGAGCTATACCAGCCAAATCATCTTTAAGATGGTAGCTTTAGTCTAATTGGTGGAAATAATCCTTGGTTGGAATAATTATGACTGATACAGGATGGTGCGCAGAAATAGGTCAGGTGTTTCCTTCAAAAATCTATTAAAGAGTTTCAGGTGTGCATTATTCTGTTTTCTTTTAACCTGTCTTACTCACTGTAGAGTAGAGAAAATCATGGTTTGCTGGAACGATTGACCAGTCTGGCTTCAAGTCATATGAATGACATGGATACTATTCAGAAACTCGAATTAGATCTTGAAAAGTTAGCTGCTCAAAAGAGAGCATATGAAGAGAAAGGGAAAAAATATAAAGAGGACAGCGAACAGGTAAATTTTAATTACTGTCTGGGTTCCTTTTTTTTTTTGCTTAAATATTTTTTTCAGCCACTAGATTTATCCAATGAATGACTCTAGAGTTACTAAGTAACTTTGCTTTCCTGGGGCAGGGTGGGGGAAGGAAGGGAGTCAGTATATGTTTGTTAGACCTTCTGTGACCGATTTCTTTCTCCTTTTGTAATTTATATATTATTCTTGCTCTTTATGTGTACAGAGAATCTTAAAACTTGAGAATCAGAATAAAGAATTACAAGAACAGAAAGACACCTTAGAAATAAAGCTCCAAGCAAAAACTGAGGAAATGAAAGGTACAACAACCAAAAGGAGATTTAAAGGAGTTATAGTGGGGTAAAGTTGTAAACTCAGGTTTTATGTAAAGGTCAATGACTTTTGTTCTAATAAAAGCAATATAAACGCTGAATTCACAGTAAATTAAAAGTTGATCCTAAGCTTCTCTTGCTTAGAATGTGTAATGCAAATGCTTTTAATTTAATCATTAAATTAACGTTGTTCTTTCAGTAGCAAAATCTCTTCTCCTGTTATGTTTCCTTTCTCGTGCACATGCATTCCTTCGAAGTGATGCTTTGTCCTTGATTCCTTTAATATACTGCTTTTAAGAATCTTAATTTCAAAGGACATGCTTAGCACATGAGATCAAGTATACTTTAGACAAGTAACACTTCGGTGTTTCAGAACCTTTTTATTCTATAGCTTTACTAGTAAAATTTACTGTGATAATTTTTGGCACTTGAGAGAGTTGTTTCAGCCTTAAAATACCTTAGAATTTAATTACTAAAACCAAACTTCTCGTTGTGGTCATACTGTTCTAATAAATGTACATAATTGCATGGAAGTTTCAAATATTGAAATATTTTTTGACAGAGAAAATGGACGACCTCACAAAGCAGCTCTTCAATGATGTACAAAAAGAAGAAAATCAAAGAATGTATGGAATCTGAATTTTATTGCTTTGAAACAACATTCATTTTTTCTCTTGCCTTGCCTTTCTTTCTCCTGCTCTAAATGTATTATGCTCACATCACTTATGAATCTGTCAGTGTTCTTGAACGTTAATGCTAGTACTGAAGTACTTCGTACAGTTGAGGAAAAGCACATGCTTGTTTGTGGGTCGGCTATGTGCAGGAAATTATGTTATAGACCTGAGATGTTATTGCTTTTGCAGTTTCCTGTCTTTTCATGTGTCTTTCTGAGAATTGAAAGGCAGCCCTGATAATAATGGTTTCTTTGGAAATAAACTCAGAATTCAGTCAGGACTGAAAGAGCAGTCGTACCAGTCAGAATTCCTGTGAAGTGAATACTAAAGGGAAGAATTGAAAAATTCATCTTGAAGGAAAGGCAGGGTTTGTAAAGGCCACTTGGTTAAAAATGTAGGGGAAAACCTCCCCCACCCCCCACCCCTTTTTTTTTTATTTCATTTGCAGTATTTAAATCCTATGATTTAGCAATAAATGGCTGTTGCTTTGCTTATCTTAGATTAAAGACAGAGAAGTTTAGGTACTAGATAAATGCTGTTCTTTGAAGCGTGAAGGGTGCAGTCAGTCCTTCCTGAGGGTTGGAAGCCATGTGATATTTCAGCTCAGTCTGATTTCAGCTGCAAATAACTTCAAACCATACTAACAGGACTTTTTTGCTAGTTTTTTTCTGCTTTGCCCATGAACTGTATTATGTTGGAAGCTGGTCCATTCTAGCAGGGATTAGTAGAAAATGGAAAACTTCCTGCATTATTTTACAGAGAAGGATACAGGGCCTTCTGTTGCTGTGTTCTCCTTCAGTAAGTGACTGTGACCATAAATGTAGCAGAAAGCTGCCCAGGTAGGCCAGCTCTCAGGGAGTTAGAGAATTAGCCTTTAGGCTGAAAAACCTCAGTTTTGTCTTGAATTCAGTCTCAATATCTGAAAGATGTAGCGGAGTCCAGGGACATTTTCATCCCATTATCATCCAATTTGTAAATTGATTCTGAGGATGTAGGATAGCATTTTTTAAGTATTTATGGTTCATTTACGTTCTCTTCAATGAAACATGTCCTTCAAATTAAAACAAAACCAAAGCCCACTCTTTCACGTATGAATGTAGGAAAATTAAACCACATTTTTGTTCCTTGTTTAGGTTACTTGAGAAAAATTTCCAAAATCAGAAGCAGGACTATGAAAAGGAAATTGAATTGCTCAAGGGAGAAATTAAGATTCTGAAAGAAGAAAAAACTCAGCTACAACATCAAATTCAGCAAGAAATCGTCATTCAGGATGGCTTGAAAATGGAAGTAGGACAACTTACAAAACTAGCACAGGTACAGTATGACACGTTTCATTTTGGAGTCTTTGCTAGATAAAGCAAGTAGAGAATGTGGGTGTTCTATTTATAAATTGTCTTCACTAATTTTTTTTTTCTCCAGTGCATATTTAGAAGAATTTGTAGTTAATAAGCTGTATTTGATACACCACTGTGTTGCAGTGTTTGCATATAGTACACAACATGAGTAAGTTACTGCTCACAGAAATAAGTGCACATTTTGAAGAGTAATTGTGCCTGAATATTTATACATTTAAATGTGTGGATCTCTTTTTCTTCCCTCTTTTCCAAAAAAATATTAGTTTCTCAGTTGTTTTTATTTTCATAAATTTAGCTTATAAACGGCCTGAAAATAGTACTTTTATGTAAAGTCACATTTTTTTCTCTGAGTCAATTCCATGACAGAGACACAAGTTTTCACTACATCACATTACTCTCCTCTGATGCTTGAGAACCAAATGCTTTAAACAAAACACATTTTAAACCTTTTGCCATATGAACTTGTTATTAATTATCATTATCTTTATGATGTAACTGATACTCAGCCCTTGTCATTCCCTCCTTGTCTCGGTCTATAATTTTTGTCTGATTCAGAAAATACCTGAGTTGCAAAAGGAAATTGAACTGCTGCAGACACAAAAATTGGATGTTGAGAAGCAGGCCCAGTCACAGAAGCGAGAACTGAGGGGTAAGCTACATACTAGATAGTTCAGGAACTTACCGAGTACAGTGTGAAACAGGCCAGTTTAAATTGACTTTTTTCATGTTAGCTTTGACAAAAACCCATTTCTCTTTTCCATCGTGTAGGGATTTCATTCTGTTCCTACCTTTACTTACAACGGGGGATGGGGGGGGGGGGTGGTGGGACACACAATGGACAACCCCCCAACAGGTGAGTTTTACAAAGTGATCACTGAATACTGAGATCTAGGGTACCTATTTGAAGAAATTCTGATTTCAGACATTTCTCCTTTGTGTTTCAAAGTCAATGCTAATAATTTAAACTTCACTTAGAATCTAACAAGTAGCTTGTAGAGATCCAAGATTATGGAAACAATACATTATCTTGCTTTCATTCATGCTGTCTTTAGCCTTAGGTCCAAGAAATGTCAAATATGCTTAAATAAGTTGCTGAGTTAGGTTCGCTTTGGGAAAAGGTACTTAATAAGAAGCACTATTGTTGTGTACTTTGTTCAATGCTAACGCTGTCATAGGGCAAACCTGTGTCTGCAGTATTTAATGTAGTAACCTAGCACTAGATGACAAATCATTTCTTCAACTCTAGCAGTTGTCCAGATACAGAACAGAAAGATTTAACTTTGCACTGGAGGTCTGATGTGTTAGGCATACCACCAATATTTTTTTTTCTTATCTAGTGCACCTTACATGTCCAGAAGTAGAACCAAGTCCCTCATTATATTCTTGTAGTACTCAGTAAATCTGATTTACCAGGAAAGAACCTTGTAGATTTAGGAATAGGTTGGTTTGATTTTTTTATAATCAAACTTAACTTGAAATATGGGGAAAAAATTGTTCATGTAACAAATTTTTTGTTTTTTCCAGAAAAGATGTCAGAAGTTACAAAACAGCTTCTTGAGAGTTATGATTTTGAAGATGTACGAAGCAGGTAATTTTGTTCTGAGGTCTCTTTAAAAAAGCTTAAGAAGTACATTTTGTTCATCTGTACTGCTTTATATTTTAGACTCTCTACAGATGACTTGGAACACTTAAATGAGGATGGAGAAGTGTGGTTTGCTTACGAGGGCTTGAAAAAAGCTACAAGGTTAGTTCAGTTCTTCAGTGTTTTCATAAGTCCAAGCTGTGATCTAGAAGATAAACAGAAAGATCAGTAACTGATTTGACAGTGCAGTACTGAACGTCTGTTTAAGAAAGGAACAATACTGGCTGAGCAGCTTAAAATCAGTTTAACAAACTTCTAAGTCAGTGAGGTAAGTGAGTATGTGTGCAGTTGGGGAAATGTGTTTCATCTGAGATATGCATAACTTTCAACTCCTTTAATGCATGGGTGGTATTACAGAATGTCTACATGTTATCCATGATACTTTGTTTCCACTTTGTATTAAGCCTGACCCATCGCATCAAGATTGTACTACATCTGCCATGTTCTTTCTCCCTTGTTTTTTTAACAGAGTATTGGAAAGTCATTTCCAGTCTCAGAAAGAAATATACGAAAAAGAGATTGAAGGTTTGAACTTTAAAGTTGAACATCTTAGCCAGGATATTAATCATCTACAAAAATTATTTCGAGAGGAAAATGACATAAATGATGGTATTCGACTTGAAGTTAGCAGGCTAACTTCAGAAAACCTGGTAAGATCAAGGTGTAGTAAAGCAAAGTATGTTTTTGTTACTTTAGTAATACAATCCAAATGCGTTTCTGGCACAAGGCTCTCAAAATCTTGTAGTATGGTCATGTCCTTGAAATCTCAAGCCTGGAACAGAGATGGCCATCTAAGATTGCACATCATAGAATCATAGAATCATTTAGGTTGGAAAAGACATTTAAGATTATTGAGTCCAACTGTTAATGTAGCCCTGCCAAGTCCACCACTAAACCATGTTCCTAAGCCCCACATCTACATGTCTTTTAAATACCTCCACCACCTCCCTGGGCAGCCTGTTCCAATGCTTGACAGCCCTTTCGGTGAAGAAATTTTTCCTAATATCCAATCTAAACCTCCCCTGGTGCAACTTGAGGCTGATTCCTCTTGTCCTGTCACTTGTTACCTGGGAGAAGAGACCGACCCCCACCTGCCTACAACCTTCTTTCAGGTAGTTGTAGAATGATAAGGTCTCAGCTGTTTCCTTGCATGCTGGGGTAGTGTGTTAGGAGGCAGCCAAATTTATTGCCCAAGTGTGCAGCTTGCTGGGGCAGCCTCCCATAGGTTTTTTCCCTTTTCTTTTGCATAAACCTGAATTGAGATTTGATTCTAATCACAGAATGGCAACCATTTTACAAAGCCTGACTTGGTGTGTAGTGCAGACACAAGCCTTGCCTTCTATTGCTGATAGCTGGGGAGACACTGAGAGTCTTTAGAATGTGTTTGAACCCTCATATGCTTATGTGGCTGAATATTCAGATTTTATAAAAGGTGTTTTGGACTTCAGAATGTTGTCAGGATGTCCATTGCTGAGCTCATGCAAATATTTTGGTTGTTCTTGTTGCAGTTTCTCAACACTGTGAGGAACTTTTGAGCGGTGTGATAATTTCTACATAATAAGCAGCTTTATACTGGAAGTGATGAAGATAAAAGTATTTACTTAGGTTTTTTATTTACATGGAATTTTAACTAAAAAATGAATCAATGGTTTAGCAGTGACCAGAAAATTCGCTCACCATACCTTTTTTAATACCTACCTGACTTGAACTTCTCATCTGATAATTTTAAAAAGTAGCCATTTTTTGGTCAGGCCATATATTTTTCTGATGGAACACTTTGGATATTTCAGACTTAATGAAAAGTGGTTTTGTGATACTGTAGCTTTCTATGAGTCAGTACTGGGTCTGTTGTAGCAGTCTCATGCTGCATTTTGCATTTGTGGGTAAACCAGTATTGATAGCATGACTGTTTTGGCTGTGGCTGAACAGAGCTTGCACGGTGCCAAGGCTTTCTCTTTTTCCTACTCTGCCCCACCTCAGCCAGTTAAGCTGGGGGTGGACAAGTAGTTGGGAGGGCATGCAGCCCAGACAGCTGACCCGAGCTAACCAGAAGGATATCCCCTGCCATTTAATGTCATGCTCAGCTATAAAAACTCAAGTAGAGCAAGAAGAAAGGGGGTGCTTGGTTTTATCTTGACCCAGATGTTTTCTCACTTCTGATTTTGCTAGTTTCTTCCCTGTTCTGGTGGGGTGTGGGGTGGGGGTACAGGGGGAGTGGGCATCTCTACGGGTGCTTGGCTGCTGGCTAGACAGGGTCAACCCACAGCAGCCAGCTTCAATTCTCATTGTACTGAGTCATGCAAGTTCAGAATTTAGTTACTTCATTCTTTCCCTGTAGTCAGAGGACAATAATTAACATCTTTTTCTCAGAAGCTTCTGCAGAGCTGTTTCTGTCTCTTAAGTTGACAAGTTCTATAATCTGATAGGGAAAAACTAGATGTCTGTGGGATTTATGGTGGTTACGGATTTGCGCAGTTCTGAAGTCCTCCCCACCAGAGGGCAGCTAAGCATATCAAGTTGCTAACAAATTGCAGACAAGGCTTAGGCGTCTTAATTACTAGTACTGTGTAAAACCTATCTAACACAGAGAGGTGGTATTATTCCAGAAGATAGCATATACTATATTTTTTTTCTGCTGAGTGAAGAAGAACTAAAGAAATATTTTCAAAACAAAGTTATGAAAATTGAAAATGTAAGGAAAAGTTACTTATAGTGTGGTTTTTTTAAAAAAGATTTTATAACATATTGATTCTTTTTTCAGTGTTAATTGGGCTAGAGAACTTAAAGCCACAGTGTAATTTCCTTTAAACTAAGACAGAAGAACCCAGTACTGGGCCAGTCTAATCATTTAATTAGCTCACCGTTCATTTTTAAGAGTGACCAGCAGCAGATGCCTCCAGAAAAGTTAAACAAGTCAGGCAAGCAGGGAGCAGTACTACCCCCCAGTCTCTCCCCTGTGTTTGGCTAGTTGCAGTTGAAGGTTGTCCAGTGTCATAGGAACTATTGCGGACGTTTGAAAAGAAGGAAGGTGCTGAAATACAGAAATTTTCTTTCTCTCTAAAAGGTGATTCCAGATCTTAAACAGCAAGTTTCTGAACTTGAAAATCAAAAATTAGATCTTGAAAACCGTCTTCAAGAGCAGACTGTAAAGTTGAAAGGTAAAGTGCCAGTATCATCCCTAGTCTTTCGGTTGTCTAAGATGATGAATTCCCTATATCTGAATTTTTAAAAGCTGAAGCAATTATTACATTATAACTTCATTGCCTGATTACTTACTTTCTTGCTAGTAAAATGTAAGAAACACAAAGAAAAAATGTGTTGTATAGTTTATATCTCTGTTATTAATGAATAATATGCATGCAAGCATGTGTGCTTTTTTCGCTTTTTTACCTTTCTGAGGTCATTCAGTTCTGTGGTTTGGATGTCTGCAAATGTATTCAGTAAGGCTCTGCTAAGAATATGTGTAATGGAGTATGCCCTTTGTAAACAGTCATAAAAAGGAAAGAAGTTTTGAAACTGAAGGCACACTCTATGAGGTGAACTTCAGAGAGTATTAAAAAATTCAGAGTGGGAGGCAGAGGGAAAAGTTCTTGCTAAATTTGCTTGTTTGAAAGTTCTTGATTTAGGAAATGATACTTAGCTGAGGATTCTGAGTCTCTCTAACTGCAATGTCTTCCTAGGCAACCAATTTAAAATGTGCAAGTAGTTTTACTGCCAACTGCAAGAAGTTAGTAATGTCAAAATTGCTCATCCCATATAATCTTCTGTGTGGTGTGGAGTAGTCAGATATTTCTCTGATGCATTATTTGGCATGTCACTCAATTTCATTGGATGAAACAAAAATATGAGTGTAAGAAGAGATTTACAGAATACTAGTACAGAACAGTAAGCAAATTTGATATTGTTATTTTTCTTTTGTTTTGGGTTTTGTTGCTAATTATTACTGAAAAAATGGAAGAGATGTCTAATCGGCTGCATTATGAGCTAGAAGGGGATAGAACACAAAGACGGTAAATATATTAATTTTTTTAATGTAAGAAATGTAGTTGCTATAAGCTTGGTAACAAAGTCATTTAAACTCTTTTAAGTACCACATTCAATAGAAGTTTTGCCTTACAGCCTTGTGTACAGTTAATAAGAAATGAAAAAGTATGATACAACTATGCTTTAACAAAAGAAGAATAAAAGCAAAGCTTATCTATCTACTTTTAGAACTACTGAGGCCCAGAATGAAGTAGACATAAAAGAAAAAGAGAAAGTGAAATTTGCAACCCAAGAAATTGAGGGGCTGAGCAATGGTTTGATGCAAGATGAAATCCAGGATGAAGTACAAAGCAAGATAAAGCAAGAGACAGCTCGACTTACGGTGGAAAACATGGTGAGGAAATTAAACTGTCGTTAAGAAACTGTACCTGAAATGCAGGGTGAAAAGAAAGAAATCATGATTTTGTGGTATGGACAGGATGTTTTCTCAATTCATTGGGGGAGAAAAAAGATAGGAAGGTTTCATGTTTCTTCCACCAAATATAAGTAAAAGCACATAGTGGTGCTCTTTATTTGTGGCAATAACATGTATTGGTAGAAGATGTTTTTTAATTGTGGTTGCTCTGAACTCACTGGTGTTGATTATTACAGGATCTTGAAGAAAAACTAGACATGAAAGATAGAATAATTAAAAAATTGGAGGATCAGATCAAAACTCTTACCAAGACTATTGAAAAAGGTAAGATACTGTTATGGGATTATGGCTTTTATCATGGTTCTGAATGTTCAGTTGTGTTTGAAGAGAAGTATGTAAAAAAAAATAAATGTAGGGTTTCGGGTGGGGTTAGAAATTTAAAACCTCAGAAAAAGAGTGCCAGGAGAACCATCAACAAAAATTACATAGAAGTCCTTTCCTGTATGTTTTTCCCCAGCTAAATAATGGGCACATATGGAACCTAGACTACAATAAAGATTAAGCCAGAGGCATAAGGTTCTGTCAACAGGAGTTAATACATACCCTCACACAAACTGTCTCTGAGCCAACAGAATGTTAGTTTTGCATCAGATGAGTAATTCCTCCCATTAGCCTTCAAGTGGCAGATGGTTCCTGATACGAAGTTAGTTTGTACAAAGCTCTTACACAGGACTATCGAATCACTGTAGAATACTCTTAAAAACATTGCAGAGGTGACTAATGTAGAGATGTATTTTTGCTGTTCGTGTGTCTTATTAATGAAGTAATTCCACTGAATCTAGTGAAACTATTGACATGAATAATACAAATGTTACTTAACTTACAATGCTTGGAGCCGTAAGCTTAAGAACATTGTTGTGAACAGGGCCCATAGTCTGTTTATTACAGAGAAAACTGCTTTTCTCCAATAGTTTGTTCTAATGTGAACATGAGTTTAGCCATTTACCTGCAAGTAACAGTGCTTTTGTGTTTGACAGCTGAAGATCGTGTGCCCACTGAGTCCAAAGAGTATATTGGAATGATGGAGTACAAAAGAGAGGACGAAGAAAGGATTATTCAAAATCTGATCCTTGGTATTGTAGTAACACTTCAAAATTTATTAGTAATCAACGATACTCAGTGTAGAACACTACAACAAAATCTACAAGGCACCATGTTTCATTCACATCGAAAGTTGCCTTTTTTCCACTCTCGTACCACCAATACAACTTGGAGTCTCTTTTTCTGCTGACAGACATTTCAAATACAGAAGTGTTTTATCCGTGTAAAAATCATTTGTCTGACTCTGCATAATGCTGGCTTTCTTATCTTTCTTATTCTTTATTCACTTATAAAGCTCTAAATCTCAAGAGCACACCAGGGACTTGAATTTACTTTCTTCTTGGTCATGTAGTAAGTCGGTAAGTCACTGGACTTATATTCATGTGTGATGGATTAATCTCCTGTGTGTTCTTTCCGTATCATTCCTTTCACTGAAAGGAACTGTACTTTCATGTCTCTCTTGTAGAGGAATTTTGTCCTCTTTACAATATCAATCTTACTGCCAAACCAGCTTTTTTCATTAGCTTACAAATAATAGTAAATTCGACAAATTTTCCATGTATATTAGTAACATTATTAAATACTGCTTGGAAACCTCTTCCTTTTCTTCTCACCTGCTTCAGCCTTGTGAATGTTTATATCTTTGTTAACAAAGGTGTGTCATTAAGCAATGCCAGAATTTGGTGGGGCCTCCCACGAGTAGTTAAATGCAGGTTGCTTTTTGAAGTTGTCTTGCGTGGCATAGACTGTGCTGGGCCTTAGAATTTGCTACAATACTCTTCTACCTCTCTGGAAAACTTAATTCATACCCTTAGATGAACAATACTGTTACAGAATTTTTCAGAAACAAGCAATTCATCAGTAAATTAATTGTCAAGTGACTGGTCACTGAAGAAACGAACCCCGTAGTGCTTGACTTTTTCAGAGTGGTGCATTGAATCATTGAATCTTTATATAAACCTGATGACTCTCCTTCATGCAGATTTAAAGCCACGTGGAGTTGTAGTTAATATGATACCTGGCCTTCCAGCTCACATCCTATTCATGTGTGTGAGGTATGCAGATTATCTGAATGATGCTGACATGCTGAAATCTTTCATGAATGTAACCATTGATGGTATCAAACAAGTTGTTAAGGTAGGAATTAAGTTTGGCCGTACTATACTGTGCTTTTTGATTTTTAATGTAAGGTATACAAGATGTATGCATAATAGCTGTGGAATGCTGAGACTTTCATTTGCTAGTATTCCTGTAATAGAATAATAATCATTAGTGACACTCTTTTTGAAGTTTGTAGTAGTATCCCTGTAAAGCCTCCAGGTAAGCCTCTACTGTGCTCAACAGAATGCATTAACATGAATTATTTTTATCTAAAGAGCTTGACAAAATCACTTAAAGGATTTTACATTTTACAACAAGTAGCTAATTAGGTGAAGTGCACCTTTGCTTTCAGCACTGGTAAAAGTGGGAGGGACAGAAATGAAGGTTAGTATGTCTGGCGGCAGGCAGGTATCAGAATTTTAAGAGGTTTTTACACTGATGTTCTACTAGTGTAGTGTTTTTACTGACATGTCATTTGGTAGTGCAGCATTAGTACCCAAATGATTAAAGTTATGTTGCCAGCCAGTTTACAAAATTAAGTTATAAACAAGAATTGTTAGCGTGTTGTCTCTTCTACATAACAAATTCAGCTATGTGAATGCTTTATTATGGATTTATAATGCAATAAAACACCAAGCATGCTTTGTAGCACAGGCAGGAATGGGCTATGGTTTATGCAGTTAAATTTGTTGTATAAAGAATGCCTGTAGTTTGTTCACAAACAAATTTATACCACAGTTTATTCATTGGAAAAGCTTGTGTTTACTTAGCTAACAAAAATAAAACATACTTGCACAACGTTAGATTGTGTTTATATGTAGTTCAGTTTTATTGGTGTATACAGGTGGTGTTCATACTTTTTTTGCAGGAAGTACACTCCAGTACACTACGACACCATATGTAGAAATGTGTAAAACTGTTTGGTTCAGGCTAATTTATTTAGCTGGTCTGTCATATGAGAAGACATAAACAGTGTTTGCCAAATAAAAAAGAAATCTTTGCTATGTGTATGTTAGCCTGAAAACACAGCATGATTTGTTGAGCTAGCATGTTATAGATGCTGTATGCTTCTTCCGCTGGACATAGGCTCTGTTACACCAATTCTGTAACGGTCTGTAGTTATTAAATTAACTTCATGAGACAATACCATTATAAGATTGCTTTACTTACCATTTTCAGGAACATTCAGAAGACTTTGAGATGTTGTCCTTTTGGCTTTCCAATACATATTATTTTCTTAACTGTTTGAAGCAGTACAGTGGGGAAGAGGTAGGATTGATTTAATCAAATAATTTCATTACTTTACCTTTGACAGACTTTAATTTGAATTTAAAATAGTGATAATCAGTAATTATGCACCAACTCACCACTGTTACTTCCAGATATTTACATATTCACATTGCTCTGCAGTAGTGTTATATGTCTTACACAAATAATAAGACAGTGTAGAACTAATGGATCAAGTAAAATTGAGGAAAAATTAAAGTGCTAAAGTAGGTTAAAGACATGACATGGAAACTACTACTTAATTTGAACTCTTCCACATGAGTTTTATGTGAACTGGACTTCACATATCCAGCTGCATATATGTTTTATAATTGTGACTGTTCAAACACCCACTGCTACCACAATAAGGTTACAGAAGAAAACCTCGGGAAAGGAGCAAAACAGTAAAATGGTCAGATATTTCCTTATTTCATTTGCTTGTTTAAGCTAAGTTTTATCCTGAGATTCAAAATTCTTCTTAAATCTTTTCAATTGAAACTCTTACTGTATTTTTTTGCTGGTTTTATAGACTTAGGTAGACTGAACTGAAATCGCATAGACACGTAAGAATAGTTTCAGGATTAAAGCAAGGAGGTACCATGAAGCCTTGGACTCACAGGCACTGTGTACTGTGTAAACAGCAATACTCCCTCTTGTGGGCCTATAGATAACATCTGAAGAGCTGTGGAGTACAGAACATTTTAACTTAATAAGTCTTTTATAATTTAGTTGCAAGATTAAGGAAAAGTCTGAATCCAGAATACAGTTTTAATCTGTACTTCTAACAAACATTCAAAACTTCACGCAGGTTAGGATTCAGTCTAGACTTCTGAAGTCAGAAAGTCCAAAACAAAGATCCCTTTGCAGCAATAAAATGTTGTGGGTTTTTTGTTTGCCAACATAAACAATTGTGGTTTGGGGTTTTTTTGTTGTTTTTTTTTGAGGGGAAGGTGGGGTGGGGGGAGTTTGCTTTCTGTTTGTGATCTAGGAATTGCTCCAGAGTTCATTGAAATGTATGTATGTTTTTCCTTTGGCTTTAGCAGGCTTTAGGAACAGAGTAAACATCAACATAAACTGGAAAATGAAGTACGGGAAACCCCCAAACTGGAAGCATCCACTGAAGTTAGCTGTAGCTTTGACTTATTCTAAGGCTCTGTCCAGCCAGAGATGGAATGAGTTAACATTAATACATACATTACGTTGTAGTAAACAATTTATATTTATTATGTTACGTCATTTCTAATAATTATATTTACAACTTACTTGTAGGAATTTATGAAGTATAACACTCCACATCAGAATAAGAACTGTTTGAAGCATTTTGATCTCTCAGAATACAGACAAATTCTTAGTGATTTGGCCATTCGTATCTATCACCAGTTCATTATTGTAATGGAGAACAACATCCAGCCCATGATCGGTAAGGCAGCAGCAATCCAAACAGACTTAAATGTAGCTTGTGAAGTATACAAATAAGCTTATATATGGAGGCAAAGGATGGGACAGATTTCTTTCTCCTGTTGATTTATACATGTGTACCTGCACGTGTGTTTCTGCACATATAAATTCCACTGAATGATACATCACCACAGGGTTTGGAAAGACTTTTTCCTCGTGACATTTCTTGGTGTGGCATAATGATTTGAAAACAAATCAGCATTCTACAGGAACAAAAGGCTTTTTAAAATTTGTGTGCTCCAGAAGCCATTGTCAGTATCTTATTTTTCTTGTATCATTTAACTTTTAAAATATGCTGAAAGTAGGTTTTGTTCAATAAATAAGGTTACATAACTGAAAGGAGTCTTACGAGTTTTGGTCTAATCAGTTATTTTCTATTGTATTTCAGTACCAGGCATGCTGGAATATGAAAGTCTTCAAGGAATTTCTGGCTTGAAACCTACAGGATTCCGTAAACGTTCTTCTAGTATAGATGACACGGATACCTACACAATGACCTCTATTCTGCAACAGCTCAGCTATTTTTATAGTACCATGTGCCAGAATGGCTTGGACTCTGAGCTTCTAAAGCAGGCAGTGAAGCAGCTTTTCTTTCTGATTGGAGCTACCACCCTCAATAGTCTCTTCCTCCGCAAGGACATGTGCTCATGTAGAAAAGGAATGCAGATAAGGTAAAGCCAGTAAAATTTCAACAAGCTTGAGAATGAATTTTTCACACTTTCATGTAACATCGTTTCTCTCTAAGTCACTGCATATTCTGTAACCATTGTGCTGGAAGTAGCCAGTTGGTTTTTACACTTTCTGAAAAAGTAGATGTTTGTGTTTTGGGCTGAGCTTTCTCAACATAACATTGCAAATTTTTCTTTCCATGGAAACACTAATGGAGGAAAAGAGAAAATTACAGCCTGGAGCTTAAAGTCAGGCATGTTTAGAATACTTTCCATGCTATTTCACTCATGATGTGACAAATAGTATTTTTAATTCTTTCTTGCT
Source organism: Falco punctatus (assembly GCF_963210335.1). Classification (NCBI taxonomy): domain Eukaryota; kingdom Metazoa; phylum Chordata; class Aves; order Falconiformes; family Falconidae; genus Falco; species Falco punctatus. The sequence goes on from NC_137587.1 coordinate 56,502,854, forward strand.
GTAGTAAACAGGTGCAGTGTCCCCTGGCTGGCAGACAAACAAAAGCTGACTTGCGTTTTTCATACTCTGTGATGAGAAAGGCACTGAGACAGAGCCTTTGAGGGTACAGATCAGGCCTCATCTGTCTTGTTACAAGCATCCAGAGAACATGCTCGTGTTTTGCAGAAGATGCAGTTCATTTATTCTCCATTAGACAGGCTGCAGAATAAGGTGAAAGAAGATCAGTAAAACCTTGACCTGTCTGGGAGCATTGCTAGAAGAAAGCTGCTTTAACCTTTAGGTCATCAGTTGTAAGCCCAGCCCTGCTTTGTAAAGTGAAAAGATTGTTCTCATTTCCTGTACAAGCTCAGCTGTAAATGAGTATTTTTAAAGACATATAGTGCTGTAGTGTAGTAGACAATGCCGGTATATATTAGAAATTTCCTGTAAAGAGCTAAACTAATAACTTGCTTTCTATTATGCAAGCTTTAAGAAATAAAAAAATAAAAATAATTTAAACATACAAGAGATTAAACTTGCAGATCAATAAGCTATTACTTGTTTGATTGTTATGATCTACAGGTATGTTTTTTAACTTAAAATGTATGAATTTGAACATGGCACTAGAGGGTCATTCCTTCTTTAGAAGTCTTTAAGGTAACTTGTTTGTTAGGGTGAACCTAACATTTCTGTTGTCTGTTCATGGTTTAACCCAGGTGTAATATCAGCTACTTGGAAGAATGGCTTAAGGACAAGAATCTTCAAAGCAGCAATGCCAAAGAAACTTTGGAGCCTCTATCTCAAGCAGCCTGGCTCCTTCAGGTCAAAAAGATTACTGATGATGATGCCAAGGAGATATGTGAACACTGCACATCTCTTTCTACTGTGCAGGTACTGAATTATCTGGTTTTTTCTGGCAGCACCAATTGCAAAATTGTAGCTATCTATAATAATTTGTTGTAAAGACCTATTTGCCTTTCATTTGATAAAAATGAATTTTTCAGCATTCCACATCACCAGTTGTTAAATCAAATTTTAAACTCTTTATTCCTGATTGTTGCATTTTTAACAATATTTCCCTGCTTTGTTCTATCCCATGTTTTTATTCCACAATGTATTTTCTTTACTTTGTCACAGGCTTTCTTTGTTGTTTCCCTTAATCAGTTCAGCTTTTTCTTCATCCTGCTGATACCTCTGGCAATGAGTTATAGCAATCATCACATACAGTTCATTAGGTGACCAATCAGAATTCTGTCTTTATTGTAAAATTCTTTACTGAAACTTTAATTATGTATGAATAAACTTGTCATGTTAATGCTTTCTGCTTTTTGTCTTCTCACTTTTTGTGGCATAATAAAATATTTTTTTGTAATTTGAACAGATAGTGAAGATCCTCAACTCATACACTCCAATAGATGATTTTGAGAAAAGAGTGACTCCATCATTTGTTCGTAAAGTCCAGGTAAGATCTACAATTATTATTTCTCATATTTAAGTCACAGGATACCTCAATCACACGGTTTTTGGTGCTATGCGTAGTTACACTTGACCTTTACAGCATATTATCACTAAGTTGCTCAGCTTCTAGATATTTGGAACTGATCAAAACAAGTCTCCTTAAGGTCATGTGAAAGCAAGATTTGCAATGGGAAGGAAACAATGTACTCGTTTTGCTTTGATTCTTATTACAGTGTTTTCTTACCCTTTCTGTTATAATTTCAGGCTATGCTAAACAATCGTGAGGATGTTCCACAGCTGATGCTCGATACCAAGTATCTCTTTCAAGTGACATTTCCTTTCACCCCCTCTGCACATGCCTTGGAAACCATACAAGTCCCCAGCAGCTTCAAACTTGGCTTTCTCACAAGGGTTTAATAAAACCAATTCATTGGTATTTCCTCAGAGACTGCACAAAGACAGGCAGACTTTCATGGTTCGTTTCTCCAGCTGGTGGATAGTATGGCAGCTTGCAGTGAATTAGACTGTTAAAAACTTGTTCTTGAGTCAAGACTTAAAAAAGTAGGAGTAATTTTGCGTAATTTCAGCTTATGATTTCCTTCTCTCTTTTCTTACTCTTCTCCCTTCGTTACAGTCCTACAATGATGACTTTATATCATCAGCTGGACACAAAGCTAACTGTACAGTTTTTTAGCCCAAATCTGACAAGAAAAACATTTATCTGACAAGTTTGTATTGGTGCCCTGTCAGCACCAGTCAGAGGGGAAAACTGCCATGTGATAAATGTTATTACTTTACCATTTTCCTTGCCTTCGCTTCCTATAACAAGATTATTTTTTTCCCAAGGTAGTTCTTTTCATTGCCTTGATATATTGGATCCATTTTACAGTAGCTTTCACCCTTCTATACTTCTTATACCTTTATGCCTTTCATAAAAGAAGTCTTTTATAACAGTTCCTCCAAAAGACTGTAGTAGGAGCTAAGGGAAGGTCCTTCCACAGGTGTTTTTTTAAAAAAATCAGTATAAATAGCTACATTGAAATTGGGGAACTGAGATAAATCTAAAGAGAATTGCTATTACAAACCCACGTTGTCTTTTTGTAGGCATGCTGCCTTGGCTCGCTGAATGCTTGCATTGCAGTGCAGGCACAGTAGACAGCTCTTCAGCCAGGGGAAGGACTCGGGTACTCTTCTTGAAGACAGATTTCAGTTTTGTTCTCTGCAGTGACAAGTCTGGATTTTCATATCAGTCATTATAATAGAAAAGTCAGATACAAAATTCAAAATTGAATTACAAGCTTGTTCCCTTAAAAACAGGAGTCATCTCCTGGTTTGGCTCCATCTCTGGTGCAGTGCATTTCAGAATACACACAAAGTATTCACACGTGTGCACACCATCTTTCTCCCTTTCTTTCTTGCTGGTTTCACTCCTCCAGTCCAGACACTGAATAGGAGTGAATGCAGCTGCTGTGGTCTGCTGGTACTGATAAACCAAGCTTATTTCCTTATATTTCATCTTTATTTATTTAATTTCAGTTGCAAGATCCTTAGAAGTAGAAGTGGTCCCCCTTTTTGCTTTTTTCAGCCTTCTTGCTGTAGTCAGAATGCAACAACTTTATTTTGTCCTGGACCCTGTCTAAACAACTGTAGAAACAACATTCACCTCACCACAATGATGACTGTCCTCAGAAATTTCTCAGTAAATAATGCTAGTTTTCTAGCTAGTCTATTAGACATAGTTATTGAGTACTAAAGCTTTGAAATATTGAAAGGATTTTAATTAATTTAGTTAATTTAAATATTACATTAAGGAACAATTGATTGGATTTTTTTTATTACACAGTGTTAGTACTGCTTGTTTAGTTTCACAGAAAAATCTGTAAATATAAAGAAATCATTCTTGCTATTTAGTGTTCTTGGTGTTTACTATGTACAGTGAAATATTCACGGTGATAATCGCAGAGATATAGTCAGAATACATGAAGGAAGAATTTTGTGTTTTGTTCAGTAACAATAAAAGCTGTACAAAATATCACAAACATCTAGGTAGACTACCGTTTTAATCAGTTAAATAAAGTAGCTTCTAAATCAATTTGTAGTGCTTTGAGTGGTGCAATAGTTATATTTTGAGTGTGGGATCATTTGAAAGAAGTTACTTGGAACAATGTGAACATTAGTGGATACTGTCGGTCTTGTATTGCACCATAAACATTTATTTAAAGGTCGGGTTGCTTTGCTGTAACATTGTGTATCTTCCTGTCAGAGTGGTGTGCTGTCCTTGGCTCCTTACGAATTTCTGTAAGTATTTTAATGCAAAGGAGTGTTGTTACTGTAATTCAAATATAGCCTTTTCTTACAGTTCCTGGAGCTGTATGTCTGCCTGGGACAGTATGAGTAAAACCACAGCCCACCCTTGCGGCTACATCACACTGAAGCGTCAGAAGGCATGTATGCCTTTATGAAAAAAATTGCTGATCAAGGAAAATTGTTCTGGTAATTTGATGCTAGGTCGCTTTGAAAGGTTTGTGTGAAGTATGCTATTAACACTGTGTATACAAACAAAACGGATTTTAAAAAGAAAGTTCAAAATTATCAGTGTGTATTGTATGTACTCAGAAACTTACCTTGCTTTTGCTGACATTAATGCCTCCAACCAATGTAAAGGTACAAAATGCTGTTTGTTACCTTTCTTCTAAATGTAAGGAGCAGTTTTAGTGAAGGCAGATACATGAAAGAGGCATCACTGAGGTTAGCTTTCTCCTTTACTATCGTTCTAGGAAAGCTATTTCGTTCAAATGGGAAAACGTTGAATGATGATCCTTCCTGCCATGGGAAAGTACTGAAATGGCTTATGGAGAGATGTGTTAGATGTTGTTGGCATCTTTGGATGTTGTTAGACGTATGACTCCTGCAGTTTCTGGGAACAGAAATCAGCAGCATAGGTGGTCCCTTTAAGTCCTGTATTCCTGTAATTTCTAATAAAAAAGATTAGGACAGATTACTTCTACCCAAATCTCTGCTGGTCTGAGACCTAATTCACACCCCCACCTCCTTTTGTCTGGGATCCTCCTGACTATCAAGTGCAAACATCTAATGGCGTGACTTCAGTGACTGCAGTAGAGTTTCAATAGTAGATGTGACCTTCAGCATTTTCAAAATTTTTCAGACATGTTTTCATAAATTTCCTCAGAATTTTTTCAGAGTGCAAAAAAGCAGCAGTTTTTAATCTCATTGATTTAAACTTTATTGTCTTTAAACAGTAATTGAATAGTAAAAGTATAACCAAGGAAGTACGAGCACGGACACTAATCGATTTGTCTGACTTAAATTTCAGTAAGAATATGAGATAAATTTAACATTTGACAGTGCTATTTGTCAAAATGTCAACTTGATAGCTGGAAAAGCCAACCATCAGTCACCTCCCCAGTATGTTTAAAATCTAACATTTGGAAACCATCTAAAAATTGCTGCTATATGAAACAGGCAGGTAAGATCCAGTCTGCCTTATAGTTTATGTTCTTTATTCTGTATTCTGAAAGAGGGAAGTTAAGATAAAACCTTTAAACTATAATCATCAGTACAACTGACCTGAGGGGATACAACCAGAGAGGCTGAGCTTTAAATAGCCTTTAAGTAGACTTAATAGGAAGGCTGCCTTTCTCCATTATCAGTTGCACACGGCTTATTGTCTTGAGAATCTTCAGGTTCCTGCTGTTTGAAAAGGTGAGTCATTTTTTATATTTATCAACAAGATTCACTGTACAGAATTTCTCTTTAAGCAGCATACTTACTCATGTTTCACCATGCCACCATTTTTAAATTTCTGCTGTAACTTTAAAAACCTAGTAAGTTTAAAATTTCAGGCTACAGTGCAAGAAGCTGAAATCTTTTTAGACTTTTTTTGGTTTTAATAGTTTATATCTTTATAAAATAGTATGCAAAAAAATACAAACACATACAGATGTGTTGTAAACAGTCTCAGGTATAATACTGCTTTTTAATTATTCAGAAGATTCATTGGCAAGATTTTGTAACATCAAAATTTCATCTGAATTATATAATACTGATCGTAGGTATGATTCACCCTATATGTTACTCCGGCAAATTCTCACACTTTATCAAAGATTAATTCTTCCCAGAGTATTTATTCCAAGCCTGATAGATCCTTCTCTAAAGTCTCTAGATGTAGTAATAATACCTTGTTCAAATAAGATGGCATTTTTCCCTGTAATATACCTTCATTTCACGCTACTGAAATGAAAGTTTTCCTCCCAAAGTCTAGTTGGCCTAGTGTCTTGAGGCTTCACACCAAGTGTGCCACCTGAGTTGCCTCAGTGGGAACCACTAACTCTAAGAACCTCAGAAAAACAGGTTATTCAGTTGTTAAATGCCCAGTTTTAAGAGCCTAGCAGAACTGAGGCCGGGTGCTGTACTCACTTTAAAGCTATGAGCAGTACTAGCACAGGGAAGCTCCCTGAAGGGATGGCAGCTTGTGGTCTCAGGCTCATCGTTTGCAAAAGAATGCCTTAAAAACTGAAGGAAGAATCTGTTGCTTTTTGTGGAATGGAATGTCAGCCTCCTTGATTGCATGTAGCTGATGACTGAAACTGCTCCGTGCAAGTTTCAGATTAATGCTCTGTAGTTCTTTTCAGGACAGATTGCTTCCCACATGTTTTGGGATGAGGTTATGCGTCTCCTGGAGACAACAGCAAAACTTTTATTGAGTGTGGGCAGGATTTCTGAGTTTATCATCTTATTTTTCAAGTAGTCCACTGAAAAAGTAGCAGAGCGCAGGCAGGTGCATAGAATAAAGTTTGGTTTGGTTTTCAAATAATGTCCAGCCAAACAAATTCTAAAATCTGCATAGTCATTGAATTTCATTTCTTCCATTTGAATCTCTCTTTGCAATAACTTCTTCTATTTGTTAATCATAAACTCATTATTTATGTACAAGTCTAAATCATGTTAAAAGCTTTCATTTTAGAAGTGGTGAAAGGTCCCATTTTCCCTTTGAAAAATGTACAGAGAAAAAGGACACTGCAGTGTTATTCTTGTTTGTTTTTCTGACTCTCAAGTAGTCTTTAATTCTCTGTTGATGATAGTGCTTTGATCCTGGAGAAGCCTGGCTTGAGAACAAAAGTGGGTCCTTAATGACCCATCTTTCAGTGTGCTTGATGCATCAGTTTCTGCTCAAGCGGCATGTGTTTGTAATATTTTTGTAGCTGCAGATGGAATCCTAGGTCATCTCTTCAGCTTTAAAAATAATGCATAATATTGACTATTTAATTATATAGTGGAAAAACAATAAATATTGATCAGTGCAGATTTCTCACAAATCCAGCTGTTGTTATGCATTTCTGCTGTCTGCTGACAGTAGTTAAATAAAAACAAAGAGTAATTTTCTGCATGTAGTGAATCCATGTGCACGGTGCACGTTATAATGATGTGTTGTCAGTGCACATCATAACACAACATACATATGTTTTGCTTTGTATTTTTCTTCATAAAAATATTATCTGCAGAGCATGTGACTATCTTGCATATAGATACAGTTTGTCAAGCTCAAGAGGAGATTAGTCACAGAGATTATCCAGCCTACAGATGTCTATATACAGTCTAGGCTGCTTTAGCTAGCAGAGCAGTACTAGGAAGCTTTGCACTGCACTGGAATGCACTCCTTCCTTCTTCTCCGTCTCTTTCAGCTCTCCCGAACCGCAAAGATGTGCGACCAGACCTTTTTAGCAATTGTATTTGGTCCATGTGACAAGTGCTCCAAAGAGAAGCCCCTTAGGGCTGTTTACATCAAATCAGAACAACTCAGCTACTGCTCACTATGTGTGGAAATGGTACGTTATTGATTTTATCAGCCAGAATGTGGAAAGACTGCAAAAAATGGGGGTTGGGTGGTCTGTTACGTTGGATTTTTCTGGACAGCAAATAAGCATTGCTAGGCCTATAGGCTGCCAAACAAACACCTCTGCAGACACCTGGTGTTTCTACAAGCCTGCAACAGAGGTAGCCCTGGGGTTTAAGGATATTTTTTATGATTCTTGATTGGAAAATGGCCATGAGCTTTTCCCCTTAGGGTACTGCGTTCCTCAGCTGTGCAAATTTGATGTGCCTGTCTAAACTCGGCTCTGAGGTGTATGTGTGCAAGTCTGTTTGGCCTATGGTCTTGAGCGTTTCCCATTACCTTTAACAGAACTTCCCCCAAAAAAGATTAAACCATTGCAATAAGGTCATTCACTAGTAACTAGGGGATATGAAGTTCCTCTAGTCTGCCTCAATAAAAATGAGACACGTGTGAAGCGCTGCCAGAACTCCTTTGTGGCCCACATTTCCTGCTGAGACCTTGTTGTCCTGTATGCTATGTGCGGCACTTGGGTGAGAGCTGGGAGCTGCTACAGTGAGGGTAAGGTGGGAAAAGGTTGCACAGCAGTGCAGTGTCTTCATGTGCATGCATCACCACAGAGGGTGGTAATGGGGGAGATCAGCAAACCTGCTAGCCTGACCAGCAGGTCCTGCTAGAATACCTGCATGAAGAAGGGATGATGTTGGAGGCTTTCTAATCTCCAGCAGTTACTGGTGAGGTGACATCCCCCACTCCTGCTAGAAAGCACTGTTCGAGAGAGATCACAGTGGGGTTTTTTAGGTGAAATACAAAGCTGAGGTCATGAACCTGTGTGGTTACTGAGGAGCTGGTCTCCAAAACTCCTTTCGTAAACTTAAGAATTTTGTTGTCCTGATTATACTCCAACTTGGAGTAGCTTTATTTTATCTTCCTGAACCACTGTACATTATCAGTTGGAGAAAGCACCCTTCATTGTTTCCTCCCCAGAGCTGGTCTCTACCGTGACCGAGTAGGGTCCAATAGTTTGTTATATTTGAGTGTCAGATGAAAGGATCTCTTCAGGAATGCTAAAAAGTTTAACTATCTGTGTTTACAAAATACTGTTTTGCAGGCAGATGTGACCACTGATTTGGTGGTTGTAGGTGGTGCAGTGTGTACAGTTTGCTGGCTGACACAGCACATTCTCATGAGTTACATTGTTTAGGAGGAAATTTAGATGTAATGACTGCAAGACAAAAGACAGTCCCTTCCTGGTTTATTTGCTTCTCTGAACTTTGAAATCGCTGCTTTGTTCAGGTCTTTCTTGGCCAGAAGCCTGTAAATAGCTATTTATCCAGTAAATTTTGGTATGACTTGATAAACGTGTGGTGGAATTGCAGGAAACTGGCTGTTTGATGTTTACAGTGCTTGCAACTTTCTCCTTGTTATACGCATTATGGAAGTTAGACTCTTTCCAGCTGAAACAGCTGCTAGGTGGAAGCAGACTGAGACTTCAAGAAGAATTGTGTCAGTAGCTAACAGCCTGTTAGGCTTGCTATTAGCGCTGCAGTAGGACCTCTGGTTGATCTGGCTTTAGCTTGCTTTTTCATATTTATTTTGTAAAATATTTAAAAACAAGTATTCAGAACACAGAGTTCTTTGCACTAGCACTGAAATACATATAGGTAGGGAAATTGTATCCTTTGCTTTTTTAAATTGTTTTTTCAGAGCTGTGGGTATGCTTTGGCTTATATCAAAATGCACAATATATCCTTGCCACACTTGTGCATGTGTTTGTGGATGCATGTGCATAATGTGGTGTATAATTGGCTGATATTTTTGCCACTTCCTGATTTGCACATCCACCAGCTAATTTCAGTCCAGCAGGTGCACACATGCATTTTCATCAGGCAGTCTTTGCGATTTCCCCAAAACCAACATATACTGAGGGATAACAGAATTGGAGATTGCTGATTCCCAGTGTTGAGATCATCCTACTTCAATTGTTTGCCTTTTAGATAAAATAATCTTTCTCCCTCTGGAGTTTTGCCTGCTTTGGAGGTGGGTGCTAATCAGTAGAAACTCAATCAGTGTTTGCTGGTTTAGTCTCCCCACAGAAGTATTAGTAAATTAGCTTATAATTTAAAAAGAGATCAACTGGTGACTTAGTGAGAGTGAAAACTTAAAGACCGAACTTTTAAGATAGGCAACAATTTGTCACATGCTGTTAGATCCTCCATTTTCCCCAGTGTCCTTATTAACGGAACAGTACCAACTTTCTTCCATGCATCCCCATCTCTATAATCTGGTGTATTTGCCATGTGTGGAAGGTGGGTTTATGATTGCAGTAACAGCTGGTTTTGCCACAGTTCTTGGTGATTAATGTTTCTATAGCAGCTCCATAGAATAAGGCCCTGTAGAAAGATGACTACTTTCAGATTGGTTGCCTCAAAATATATGAAGCCAAGGAGTCAGCTTGCCTTTGCTCCATTGGGAAGAGTCAGAGAAAAAAGCTGTCTTATAAGAAGCTGTCCTTGTTTTGCGCAACTTGGAAGCTCACTGCTGCTGTGGACATAGTAGCCAGTTTGGAAGTGGTCAGCTTTCTAGGGAATGCTGGTGGTCAGTATGAAGCCACAGCAACAAATACTTTTATGTGCCAGTCGTTACTGCACAATTAATGGATCATAACCTTACGAAATGAAGTTCAGTAACTTGTTCCTGCTTTTCCATACATTCCACCTACCATATCTGCTGTGCATTTTGTCCTGTGCCAAGGTATTCTGAAACTCATCTGAAAGCAGAGACCAGACTAAGAGAACCTATACTTTATCTGCTGCCGCTGACTGAACTGCCTTTTCAGATTAAACATGCCCTCAGCATAGTGATTCCAATAAAATGTTGTAATACCATTTACCACTTACAATTTTTTTAAGCAATTGCTAATACATTGTTAAAAGTATATTGCCTTCAATATGGTTAGGTTTTACGAAAAGGGAGAAAAAAAGCGCCTTGATTGTTTACTAAATGGTAACGTTTATTCTCTTTTAGTTGACCTAGTACTATGTTATCCTCTAAATTAACCTGACACTGGTTCATTTTATTTAAAGCTCCCAAGTGCCCTTACTCTGTGGGGTTTTGCATGTTTAGCTAATGATTACATGGGTAGTTAAGCAGCTCGGTCAGATGAGCTAATTTTTTTTTTTAATTCAAACTAATGAAATGTGCATTATGTATCACACACTTCTATAGCTCACACTGTTTGGTACAGGCTTCTCTTCCACCTCATGGCTCTGCTTATCCCTGTCATCTCAGAACTAGTATCATATATCAGTCTGAACACGTATGGTTCCCAAAGACTCTCACCTTCTGTGCTGTTCTTTGTAGATTTTTTTAATCCCATTGCCCAAGGCAGTGACACTGTTCGAATCAGTAAGGCAAGAAAGCCTGAGTTTTTCACTGTCAAATTGTTCCAGCTGCCTGACATACAGGTGTTATCTAAGCCAAATTCCTTAGAGCTGATGCATTCCTATCAAGGCCAAGAAATTTCCTAATTTTTTTGTTAAGTTTAACTTCTGAGCCCCTTCATACTTATCAGGTGTCAGAAACAGGGCATTTGTCATTGATCAGAATCCTTCAAAAATGAAGTTTCTTCTTCAAAATCTTCTCTTGCCACTCCCCCAGGACACACCTGCATCATTGAGTTTAATATAAGTGGGTTTAATTTTTCAGACATTAAGATAACACACTAGAAGCTTCCTGTCACTTTTCTGCTAAAATATGCTTTTTTGTTGTTGTTGTTGTTCTATTGGTAGCACTTTAAAAGTTCTGAGGTTTTATTTCCTTGGCACCGTCTGTGCTGGAAGGCATTTCCAATGTGCTGTTTACTCTGAGGGGCTTTGAATGATGTTCCCATATCCAGCAGTATGTGAACTCCACAGATTATACTGCCTACTTTTGCCTTTGTAATACTGTACCTAGACCAATGCAGTTTGGGATTCAAAATTTCAAGTTCAGGGTTGCCTGTGTGGCCATCAGGCTGGAGGGGTTAGGTCACACCAGTGTCTGTGGACAATGAGAAGACTGGAAATGCATCCGCTGTATCTGACTCTGCAGTGAAGGTAACGCAGCTCCTGCCTGCAGATCCAGTGACTTGAGAGAGCCCTGGAGCACATGGCCAGGCCAGGGCCTGAATTCAGCCTCCGGAGTGACAGGGAAGAGCTCTGCCCACGCATCCTGGGCGGACAGTGACACTGCTGCTAAGCCCAGTGTGGGAAAGGACTTTTATTTTCTCCCAGACCCACACTGTGTTCAGGATATGCCCAGAGTCTAAACAACAGCTGCAAACACGTATTTTCTTATCTCCCTTTCCAATCTTGGCCCATCTCCAGGTTCAACAATAGCCATTGGATTGTCTATTTTCTGGCTAAAGGGAGACAATGGGAGTCAATCTGAGCAAAGTTACTCCGTGTAGATCAAGGACAATCACTTTAATAAGAAGAGGACGTTTTCAAGGAACTCCCCTTCCAGGGAACAGAAAGCCACAAGGCCGTGTGGTGTGTCTCTGTCTCTGGAAGCATCGGCTGCTCAGTGTAGCCAGCACGTGCTCCTGATCTATACCCAAGCAGAGCCTGCAGAGCTGTGGTGCTGTGCCCTGGGCTGACACCAGCACCAAGCTGGGGGGCTTTTTGTGCCTTTTCGGGTTTTGGAAACTGGTCCCTTTCAAGGGCTGGGAAGGCCACAGACCCTAATGTGCTAATCTGTGTGTAGGGTAAAGAGGTGGCTTGTTTAAGGGCTGGGTGGGGGAGGAACTCTGATAACACGAAGTTTAAAAATGAGGAATTCGAAGCATAGTGGAGCGAGGAGTTCACAGCACAGCATCCATCCTGCTGGTACAGGAGCTGGGCCAGGGACCTTCAGGGTGACTGAGTCTCCCAGTGGCCCCTGCCCATGGGAGTGTAAGGGAGTGATGCAGCTGAGCTGGAATTTGCTAAGCCTGGACAGGATCCGTCTTCCCAGCCTGATGCTTTAAAATGCCATTGGGGTAACCCATGATTCCACACACACAGCTTCTGTGTGCAGCTTCTGGTAACAGACCAGTTTGTGTACGAGGCAGAAACCTTCCCCTTTTGCCCGTGTTTCGGGGGAACGAAGCCCCTGGGCTGGGCTGTAGAGCGGGACCCCGCGGGCAGGCAGTGAGGTGGGGGCTGGCGGGGCTGCGGGGGTGTGTGTGTGGGGCAGCCGGGGTGGGCTGCGGGGGGCTGCCGGCCCTGCCGGGCGTTGCTCCGCACGGCGCCTGGTCAGGTGCTGGGGGAGCCCCCGGGCCAGCCCTGGACGTCAGCGCGGGGAGGGGAGGGAGCCCGGGCCGGCTCCGGCGGCGTTGCTGAGGCAGCAGGAGCCTCGGCAGCATCCCCGGGAGCCAGGCGAGCAAACTCCTCCTCCCGCCGCGCTCAGCTCCCCTCTCTCCCCGCTTCCTTTGCAAAGATGGCAACCGAGGGGCTGCACGAGAACGAGACCCTGGCATCGCTGAAGAACGAGGCCGAGAGCCTGAAGGGCAAGCTGGAGGAGGAGCGGGCCAAGCTGCACGACGTGGAGCGTGAGTGGGGCCGGGCCGCGGGCGGCTGCCCCGGGCAGGGAGCGCGGCCGCCGCAGGGCCGGCGCGGCGGGCCCGGCCTCGCCGGCGAAACGGAGCGTCCCGCCGGCGGCCCGGGGCGGCAGCGCGGCCGCGGCGCGGGGAAGGCGGGCAGCCCGCTCCGCAGCGGGGCGCGCAGAGCGCTGCCCACGGCGCGCCGCCGCTCCACGCCTTTGCTGGAGCGCGGCCCCGCGGCCCGGGCGGTGCGCGGCCCCGGTGCTCGAGCGGTGCGCGGCCCCGCGGCCGGCGCGGTGGGAGGCGGGCGGGGGGCGCGGGCGGCGCAGCCTCCCTGGGCGGGCTGCCCCCGCCGCGGGGCTGCGGCCTGGCCGGGGCCGCGCTCCCCGCACGCCTCCGGGGTGGTGATGGTGGGGGAGGCGGCCGTGCCCACCCCCTCCGTCAGCGCCGGGATGCGTTTGCATCGGTCTGACGCCCGGCCTGGCGGCGGAGACAAAGGTTAAAGCCAGCCTGCGGGAGGCCGGTGGGGATTTGCTTTCGCCAGGCCAGAACCTCCCCCCGGGTGGAAGGGCTTGGCAAGTAACCTTGTTGCCGAAACCGGCCCCTTTTCCCCACCTTCCCGCAAGGAAAGGGCTGGCAGGGATGCGGTGCTGATGCCGTGGTGCGGGCAAGGGGCTGCTCAGCTGGCCATGCATAACTCGCTGCTGTCAGCTGCGGCTGCGAGAGCCATGGCTAATGGCACAGAAATGACACCCTGAGAGAGCCATGGCTAATGGCACAGAAATGACAGCGGCAGATCTCAGCCCTGACCCCCCCTATTCAGGAAAAAATAAGCTAACCTTATTTTTATGGAGCTGCTCAAATAGGTATTAATTAATCTGTCCTGAGATATAAAAATAATTTTATAATTTCATTTCTATAATTGCAATGATATATTGCAGAAGTGTTTTTTTTGAGAAAAACCTGCCAATTACTGCATTCCTCTGAAATCATATAGCTCACTTCATTAGAAATATCAGTGGGTCATCAAAACTTTTATTTCATCTGTTTTGATGCCTTAAATGCTGAAAAAGAATCTGAGCCTGTATCCAGTGATGTAGCTCTTAGTGTTTAGCAAGACTGAGGGACTGGCAAACGTTCTTAAATTTCAGGTCAGGGAGGGTTAAAAGATTTTTTTTCCCCTGCAGTAAATAGAGCATTTTCTTGCCTAATTAGACAATCATATCTTATATGACTGTCCTATCAATGGGAATCATTAAACAGATGGAGGTGGCCTCATTGCAGAAACATTACCATAAATCATCGTATTCCTGCAGTATAATTTCTGTATCGGCAGTAATGGGGCCTCTGTTTAACAGACCTCTGAAGCGTACACTTAAATCCATTTTTGCTCACAAAGAGTTTTGACCTGTGATTGCAGTGATACCATAACTGCATGTCATTGATCATCATAGGGTATTTGTGTCTTTCTTGTATGTAAAATCTGTAAAGTTACGTTGGAAGCCCCTGTTTCCATAGCCATGATGTGATTTCTAAGACAAAAGTCTTGTGCTGCTGTAGAACAGTGCTCCCTCATCATACTTTATATTGTTGATTCTGTGTCAGAACATCTTTGCACTTGAATTATCCTCAAGAACTCAAAAACTATTTCTGCGGAGGTTGTGAATTTCAGAATAAAGCACCTTTTCTATTTTCTGGCTTCCCGCCCCCCCATCTAAAATTGTATCTTTTGCATTTTTTTGCTCTGATCATGACTTTCCCTCTATGGTTCCCAAAACAAACAGCTGGCTGAACTACGATTGCCCTTATTTGTTCAACTGGTTTTGAACAGCAGCCCTCAAAAGTGTGGATAGGAAAAGGAAATACCAAATGCGCATTTGATTTACAATCTTACAATTTTAAGTATTCAATTCTATTGCTTAAAATTTCAGGTGTAGATAAGTTTGTTCTGTTTGCGCAATCCACAAACTTTTAAGACCAGAAGAGACCATTAGGACCAACAGACTTCCAGGGAAGAAAAGGTCAAAGACCCAGTAGTATCTGCATGAAGTCCACACCTCCTGTTCAGGCCAAACGATGTGTTTTAGAATAGCCTGTTTTATCTGGACCTTTGTAAAACCGCTCAAGCTACTTAGTGGCTTTAGGTGATCTACTTGCTGAGTGCATAATTTTCAACTATCTTGAAACAATGTTGGAGAATGCTTCAAAATAATTATCTGACTAAAACCTGTGCTAGGCGGGTGCAGGATTATTATGGCTGTGGTTGGAGATAAGCGTCCTCAGAGAATCAGTAAGGCTAAACCAGACAATTCCACAGAGTCTCGGCTGCGTTGACATAATGGAAACACTTTGTCCATTGTCTGTTAAACATTTGTTTTTCCAGATATGTTCTGGACACAAGCATCTTTCCAGCTGCCATAATAACCCCCTGTCCTGTGTTTTCATGCCTGGTGATCGGATCATTTGGCAGGTTTCCATGGGCAGAAATAGGGGGAAATGTATCTTTTCCTCAGTGGGTTTATATAGTACTTTCTCAGAAACTTGCTTCTGACCTCTTTTTAGAGATGGGCTGGACAAATTGTCAGGAATGGTGGACAGCACTTGTCCCCTGGCTGAGTGAGAGTGGTTGAGCAGAGATTTCAGGTGAGAACACGCTGGTGCAGCCTGTGGGGCTGGTTGTTTTGAAAGACAACTCTTGAAAAGCTAATCCACTAGAAGTCAGTCTCTGCCTTAGGCAGAAATTGCTTCCCTGACCCCGTGCCAGGGAAGAATCTCAAAGTTCCTGGTACCTGCTTTCTTGCTGGGACAGCCCTTCCTAGCCCATGAGCTTTCTTGCAGCTCTAGAAAAATGTGCAAGAGTAAAGCAGCAACGCAGCCCCAGAGCAATCGCCTGCAGTACGGGATGTGGAGCTCAGCCTCCAGCAGGTCTTGGAAAGCTGGAGATTTCCTCCAGCAGCTCATGAAAAGCATGTGAGCTCCTGCATTTATTTCAAAAGGTTTGTTGGGCATTGCCTCTTAGCTAACAGCAGCTGGATCATCTTAGGTTTCAGCGTGGACAAACACGCCACGCGGGGAAGCCCTGGATCCTATTAGCTCTTCTCTAGAGCGAGTCCTTTTTAATTCTGGTGCCAGGGTCTTGCCCCAGGACCTCTACTCTGCTGTGAGGCTTGAAGCAACTCTCACCCTCCCTGATGCCCCCTGTAAAGTGTGTCAGAGCTGCCCAGAGTTACATCATGACGCACGCTGGGTGAACAGTGCTAGAGCGAAGCAAATGGATTTCCTCAGATAACGCTTTCTCCTAGGCACGTGCAGATGACCCCAGCATGAGGCATCAGGGTTGTATGGGACAGCTTTGAGTTGTCAGCTGCAGTGGGATGAATCTTACGTCAAAGTGAATTTGCACAATTGGAAATGTAAATTTGTTGGGTTTTTAAGAACATCAGCTTGAATGTACTGCTGTCAAATGAGGTATGAAAGAACTGATTTCGCCACCAGAGGATGCTACTCAGGGAAGTTGCTTGCCTGCCCTTTCTGTTTCTCTTTCCCATAAAAGAAAAAGCTGGCCCACCCATGAAGTTCCTCAATGTCCACAGACACTGTTGAGAAGTTGGGTGGCGCACTCTTATAGCAAATGCCAGGATTCCTGGCTCGTTCTGAGCTGTGTCCTGGCCCTCAGTGCTCCCCTGGCCACCAGAAGAGATGGCACAGCAGAGAAGTCGTTTCCAGCGCCAGCGGCTAGCACGTGTATCCCACTGCGCCACCGCTGTGATGCTGAGAGCTGACTGCCACTGGGAGTCTCACATCCAGAACAAGTGTTTTACTATTGAAACTTTGGAGATTTGATGCTCACCACCTTCTTTTGTATGACTTTTTTTTTTCCTCTCCAAGAACCAGTAGTGGTCTTCACTTCTGCTGATACCTTGAGGCATGTGTTAGACTGGAGGCTGCCTGTGTACTTTCAAGCCTCAGTCAGGTTGAGGATTTCCCAGTAAGAGGGATCAAGGGAGTAATCTGTTTTCCAGTTATACCTGGGTGCGTGGTCTGCAAGGGCTCCAGCTGCTACAACCCTGGAATTCAAGCCCTGAGTGAATTCATCCTTATTTTATCTGGTGAATATGTTCATACACTGCCCACCTTGGTTTTACGAACTTCCAGCTCTGAAGCAGAGCTCATTGGCTTGCACCATAAACTCAAACTTCATTGATGAATTCCTTCAGGTGACATTACTCACAAACAGAGATTTGCCAGGGCAGAGCTTTGATGCAGGGTGCTTTAACCATCAGCTGTTTGCAGTTCATCAGGTGGCAGAGCGTGTGGAAGCACTGGGCCAGTTTGTGATGAAGACCAGGAGGACCCTGAAGGGCCACGGAAATAAAGTTCTCTGTATGGACTGGTGCAAAGACAAGAGAAGAATTGTGAGCTCTTCCCAGGTATGCTGGTGAGCGGGTGTTTTTCAAAGCTAGTGTTGGGCACTATACAAACCTGTTGTCTGTGCTATGTATCACTCTTTGCAGATGATACCCGTGTGTAATGGAAATGTTTTCAAGATGCCCTTAAAGCAGTTCATTGGCAATATATTTGTTCAGAGAGCATAAACCCAAGCATCTGATCATCGCTATACCGGTTGTAGCTAATACCCTAAATATTTTTTGTCCACTCATATACAGATTTTCCTCATATCCCCTACTACAGTGGAAAATAGAGAGGGCTCACGTGAGGCCGCTTTCATTTCCTTGTTCTCTACAGATAAAATATTTAGTAATGATTTCAGTTTGTGTGTTCAGAGAACATAATCAGGAAAAAGGAAGGGAAGAAATGTTGATTCTTCTAGAGATTTCTGCGCACAGAAATTTCTGCTGCAGTCTGTATGATTAGTGTGACCTTGAAAATCTCAAACATCCTGCCAAAATTACTGCATTTACTTGGGCATTTTGAGAAACAGTCCTAACACCTGCTCAAGACCAGTCTCATGAGCTGGAGGAGGTAATGAGATAATTGCTTTCTAGATCCCCTGGTTCGTTCTGAGCCCAGTATGGCAGTGAGTGAGCTTGTTGCATCTCACAGCTGTTCATTGACCTATATGAAATCTGTCAGGGGTCTCACTTGAAGGATAAAAATAGGCAATCTGCATTGCAAGCCACCTTCAGTTACTGTGAATTTTTACCATTCATGGTGATCTCAGCAAAGAGAATAATTTTAAATAATGTCATGTTTTTTAAAGTGGTTAAAATGTCAGTGTGTAGATCAGAAAGCTGAACAGGCAAGTTGTAATGCATTTTTGCATTTTTTACTCTATTTTAAGAACTCTAGTGAGTCCTGGTACAGCAACAATTGTTGCTCAGTAACAAACATTTTGCTTTCATGGCACAGGGAAGGTAGCGGTATTATGTGCATAAGGCAAAGTAGCTGGCGTGAGCGTAGCCGGCATACACAAAGTGGTTGTGTTGCTCTCTGTGGAGGGTTCTTATGATGGCTATTTAGTGATTGTATCAATGGATAATTGAAGGTTAAGTAAGTGTAGTGAGAAGTAAAGGGAAAACCAGGAAAAGACAGGAAAGGGAAGATGAATAAACAGTGCAGTGTCCATAAATAGTCCCTATGTGTGCTGCCAGCTCAGCAAGTGATTTGTAATACAGGTCACCTCTTGTAATTGTAAGGCCGACAGATACCACTTGGGAGAGGTGGCCGGCTTTGCAGGTGGCAATTACAAGCTGGGAGAAACACGTGGTGGCTGAAAGGAGCAAGTGAGGGCTCGCTAGGGACAGTTCCCTGAGGCGATGGTCCTGTCCATGGCGTGTGCTGCGAGTGAGGGGAGTTCTCATAAACCCCTTAAAAGGGAAGGGAAAAAATTGAAAGATTAGATCATCATTTAAGCTGTCATCAGTCATCTCAGTGAGGAGGAAATACGCTTTTCTTCTGGTCAGAGAGGTAACGGTAACTGGTTCTCCTGAGGAGTGTCTCCTCAGTGCTCTGGTGGACCATTGTGCTGTTGTTAACATGGAGACAAAAATTTCATGATGTGACAGACTGGGGGATGGAGATGAGCAGAGGAGTTTTCCCTAAATTTGGAAAGTAGGGTGACAGCCATGTCTGGAAGGCCTCAATTTCTCTCTCTTGTTTGTATGCTTTCATTTAGGATGGGAAGGTGATCGTGTGGGATTCCTTCACTACCAACAAGGTAAATGAAACTTCAGCAAAAGTTAGATTTCTGTGCACAGGGCAAATGGTGGTGGGATAAGATGGAGGGCTGAAGGGATCAGACGTGTCAGAGAAGGCAGCGGGACGGTGGGATAACATGAAACATCCACCAGCGCCTCAAACGAAGGGGCCCAGGGCAAAGCACCTCCCTTGGCCTGTCTCTGAGCAAAGTGCCTGTCAGGGCACTGGAGTCTGGCGTGCTCTCCAGCAGGAAGCTCTGATCCAGCCTCTTCGCTGGCAGGGAGGGCTCCAGCCGGGGGCATAGCCCAGCCAGCAAAACAGAGGCCTCTCCTGGGTAACCCCTGTAGCAGGTGCCATGTGTGATCACCCAGCATCCTTCGGCCATGGTGTTCGCTGTGAGATGGTGCTGCTGCTCCTCCAAGCCCTGCCGGGGCTGCCTCGCAGCACCCTAAAGAACAACTTGTTTGTAACTCACTTTTACACGTGCAGCAGCGGTGGCCTCTTGCTGTATGCTGCTGTCCTTGCACTGAGCAGAGAAATGGTGACATCCCAGTTTAAAGAGGTGCTGTGTTTCAGGAACACGCAGTGACGATGCCATGTACCTGGGTGATGGCATGTGCGTACGCCCCATCTGGATGTGCCATTGCTTGTGGGTAAGTTCCCAGTTTCCGCAGCTGCTTACACAGAGAAGCTTGATTTGCAGTGGCGTCCCCGTGCCTTCAGATGCTGACAGCTAGGAGTTCGCGTGCCTTGCTTGTGGGTGGAAGGACTACATTCAGTGTCTCTGATTCTGTTCCCATAATGGCTCGTACACATTATCTCCCCTGACTTCAGTGCAAGAACATTTGTTGTGTAAGCATGGAAAATAATCCTCTTTCAGCATTTATATCATGGGTTAGGAATTTTGCATGCATGCAACTTCGCTGTTCCAGTTTGGTTGTGTGTGTTGGATATATTTTCTAAGGGAGAGAGGTTTTAACCCTGTTCTTCCTTTGTACTCCTTCTCCTACGACATAGAGAAGGTTAGTCATTAACGATTACCAGCACAGGAATAGATCTTGCCAAGACGGGGTGGGGAGAAGAAACCCCATCCCTGATAATCTTCTCCAAGTTTTCTGAGGGCTCAGGTTTGAAAAAATTGAGTTCATGCAGGGGAGAAAACAAAGAGATGAGATGCTGGCAAACCATCTTTTAAAAAGGGACTGGGTGGATCAGAGAGACAAAGCAAGTTTGGGGTGAGAGAAGGGAACAAAGGGAGACTTTACTGTGCAGCTTGACATCTAGGAAGCAGTAGGCACAGGCAGGGAGGCTGCAAAATGTGTGTGGAAGGGGAGTCCAGAAACTGTATATTCCAACTCAAGTTCGAAGGATGGCAAGGAAGCTCTGTCTTGAGACTTGTAAGAGAGACAGGGAGGGCATATATGCATTGCACTACCTAATTCCGTATTTCTGTTGTGCTGTCAGTTAAGTGCTGTGCACATAATATAAGGCACAGAACCAGCACCTAGGGGTGTACTGGGATCCCAGGCACTGGGGCTGGCCGCTCTACTGCGGCTTCAGAAAAGGCTCACGTACAAGCCAGAGCCTTCAGAAAAGAGTCCCATGTCTGGCCTGGGAGACACAGCTTAACTGGTGCAACTGTCCGGGAGGTCAGTAATCCTGTTGCCTTTTTTCCAAACTCTCCTAAAAGCCCTGTCTTCACACCCCCTACTTGCTATACCATCTTTTCCTTAGGAGTTAGGTCAGATTTGTTAAGGTAGATAAATAATGATGCTGAAGTACTGATACATCTTGCAGTGATGGATGTCAACAGAGAAATGGCGGTCTGGCTGTGTGTGAAACATTAACCCTGAGGTGACTGCTTCCTGGTTTATACTTTTGTAAGGTTTCATTCAGTGCCATTTATAAACTCGATGAGGGTAAAGAATACTGAGGCGCAGCTGTTCGAGTTCTGTAAAGTAGCCAGCCTGGTGAGGCAGCTGGGGCTTCCCTGCACCGGGAGATCCCGGACAGCACAATACAGGGAAGTCGGTACTTGTAAGGGTTTGGCAGCGCAGCACTGACAGGTGGTTTCCTTCTTATCACCACTCGCCTTTTGTCGTTGCAGTTTTAACCAGTTCTCTCTGTTATTGCTATTATTACTCTCTTTAGTGGCCTGGACAACAAGTGTTCTGTGTACCCTCTGACATTTGACAAAAATGAAAATATGGCTGCAAAGAAGAAATCGGTTGCAATGCACACAAACTACTTGTCTGCCTGCAGCTTCACTAACTCAGACATGCAGGTAAATGCATTCCCTCCCTGCTGCTCACCGTCCAGCAACACCTAACATCAGCTGCACTCGTACACGGTGTAAGTAACCTTCCTTGCACCTGGAGCGGACGGGGCCACGTCCTGCCCCATGCAGGGGCTGCTGGAAAACCCTCGCTGGGGGCAATGAAGGTGCTGCAAAAGCTGCTGTAAGGAACTGCTGGTCACAGCCCATGGCCAGGCTGTCATACCTGCACCCTGCAAAGGCCTGTCGTCTCTGCAGACAGAGCTAACTGGTACCAGTGTGTTCTCTGCTCGCTGGGTCTGTGCTGGCTTGTACTTTCAGGAGCTCAGACTAACACCAATAGTTAAAAACCCAGTTCATCTAGGGCTAGGTTGGGTATGTGCTGTGCCAACTGATGGAGGCTGTGTTGTTTGTCTGTTTTGTCCTGGACACCCAGCCAACTTTGCTTTTGCTTTCATTCTTAGGATTTTTGTTTGTACCAAGTGAGATATTTGAGCTTGAGGGTGGCCCCCCAGGGCCAGTCCTGTTGGGCGTACATGCAGTGGTTTGTGTCCTTGAGGGAGAGGAGTGATGCTATCCCCATCTTGCAGCTGGGGGCTTGGAGCACAGAGGCCCACAGTGGGAGACGATGGCAAAGCCAGGAACTAAGTGCAGGTCTTCTGAGGCCAGGCCAGCCTGCCTCTGTAGTGAATATCTCAAAAGATCTCTTTCTCCAGGAGCACAAAAGATGATGAAAGGAGTCAGGATAATCCCCTTGTCCTCTTTGTTGTTTTTTTTTAATTTAATTGAAGCTCTGCTCAGCGCAGCTTTGCAGCAAAATAAGTGGTAGAAGGGAGCGTTTTCATTGCGCTCTGTGTCAGCAGAGCTGCTGGAAGGGGAACAACTTGTTCCCTTCTTCCAGATATTTGAAGCTCTTCTGAAGGAGTTACCGGCTTTTATTGCTTCTATTTCAGGACATGAGATGCCCGAGAGTATGTTGTTGTTTGTCATTCTATGGTTTCTGTAATGACTCCGAGGTGCTAATTTAAGTCCATTGCCATGGAAACCAGTGGTAGAGGTACCCAGCGCTCAGGCTTGCTTAGCCCTGACCTTACTGTGAGGAGCCCTGCATAATTAGAGCAGTCTAATTTAAGTGGAAAGTTTTTTATGAGATAAAAAAAGGAATACTGGTTTTCTTGTCCATACCTATATGCATCATGATTAAATCCTATGAAAGGAAAAATAGATATTGATTTTTCGTAATAAGAAAGAAAAGTTGGGGGTTTTTTTCTCCATATTAAATACAGTGAGCCACATTGATATTGAAGGCAATGTATTACTGTGGTTAAATAATACCACAGTGGATTGAGGTGCTTTATATTCTGAAGACTTTAAAAAGACATTTTCTTGTGCCCGATAGGCTTAGAAGTGATCATTTATATCACTGAACGTTATTGTTGAAACAAATACATGCAAGTGGATTGGCCAGGCTTCTGTTAGGATACTGTTATGCAAGGGATACTAGAGAATCCCAGGTTTCTTATCTTTTTCCTTTTACATAACAGCCTCAGAATTAAAATGATTCACTGACTCTGACAGTGCAGAGTGCAACAGGCTCTGTGCCTGCAACAGCACTGTGCAGGAGCCTTCCCAGCTGTGTGCGGAACAGCTCTGCTCTCCTGGCTCACGCCACCGAGGGCTGCGGTACCTGTCCTGGAGCAGCCCTAGCACATGGTGGAGGTGTCCCCTAGCCCAGTGTCCCTGCAGCTGCTGCTAGGTGCGGTGAACACTGCTGCTCTGCCTCGGCTGCTCTCTTAAACCACAGCTTGGTTTTCCCTCAGAGGAGTGAAAGACAGGGGAGGAGCGTAAGGAGTTGGTGTGCATATAGGCATCTGACAGTGCAATAGAAAGAGGGGAGATCTGAAGGTGGTTCATCATTGATTAAAGCCACTCTTGGGCTGTGTGGGTGCTGAAAGAGGGGTCCCATCCTTGCTCCTCATCATGTTCCCACCTCGGCCGAGACCGGCGCTGAGCTGCAGGGCTGGGCAACCATGCACTTTGTTCTTGGTGCCCCAAATCAGTCTTGCCAGCAAGAGCCTCCCCCGCCTCAGCACGCAGAGAGCTAGGGAGCCTTGCTTCCTAAATTAGGTATCTGCAGCTCTGCAGTGTGATAATGCTCCCCACGTGACGATGCTCCACGGGTATTAATAGCAACAGTTAATTGGGATCTCAAGTGCCTTTCACAGGGCAGCCAGCCATGCTCCCGGCGCAGGGAAGCAGGATGCAGCCTGTGGCCATGCAGAGGAGGCAGAGGTGAGGGTGGCCCCTCTGCCCTCAGCGCTGCTGCCAGCCTGTGCGTGCTCCTGGCGAGCAGGGGCTGTGTCCCTGCTGTCCCCTGCCCTGTGCAAGTCCTGCCTCTTGCCACCAGGCGCCAGGCGAGGATCCCCATCCCACACTGCTGGAGCCCCTCGTGCAAGCAAGCCAGAGTCTAATAGCAAAGGTTGTTAATTCACTTCTGGTTCTGGATTTTTGGAGGGTCGTTTTTGTTTGGCTTGGTTTGGTTTTGTTTTCAATGGTGATACCCTGAAGTTGAGCCCATGACATTTCTCTTTAGGCACTAGCCAGAGCTCTGAGTTGACAACAGACCCTTCCCTTACACCTTTAGCTGCTCCTATTCCCCTCGTATCTTTCTTACATGCTATTACAAGAGCAAATCCTCAGAGCTGTAAGTCCTCATTGCTCAGCCAAGTACAAATATTCCTCAGAACAGAACAGTTCATTGATCTAGGCTCAAAAGCTGGCCAGAAAGACAAGTCAGGACTTTCTTCTGCTGTTACCATCTGAGAGCATTAGCGTCT
Organism: Falco punctatus; assembly: GCF_963210335.1. Taxonomy (NCBI): domain Eukaryota; kingdom Metazoa; phylum Chordata; class Aves; order Falconiformes; family Falconidae; genus Falco; species Falco punctatus. Next base: position 56,526,976 of record NC_137587.1, read on the forward strand.
CTGTACTGCAGGATTTAGAACAGTCTGTTCTGCAGCTTTGCAGACCTCTGTTTATGGGAGGAGTTTTCAGAGCATCTGTCAAACATGTTCAGTGTTTAACCTTTATGCAACACTGTGAATGGTTTCATGATTGTGTGATCATTTTCTTCTTGAAAAGTGTTTTCTTTTTAACTTTTAAGTACCCGCTGGGATCCCTTGAGTTTCACTGACCATAAGAAAAACCTGTGTACAAGACTGAGAGCCCTCCTGAGTTTACCCTTGCCTCCCTCCACACCAGTGCACAGGGACCCTTTCAACCTACAGAATTTGTGATTGCATAACAGCTTTGGGTGCCAAGGGGAAATTTTGAACAATTGAGCATCATCAGGATTTAGCCACAATAACAAGCACTCATCACATGTGCTTTCTACAAGCACTGTAGCAGATGAGGGAATAGCATGTGAGCTATGTTCGGTCAGTGTATGTTCAAGCCCTTTCACACACAAATGGTTTTGGACAAGTGAGAGGTGATGGACTTACAAACAACTGTCTAGACAGGCTTACTTCCCTTTCAGAAAATCCATGTCATAAGCCCAATTAATTGGGTTTAACCTGGCTGTTTCAAGCACCAAAAAAAAAAATTTAAACAGGTATACTTAACTCCGACAGTTCTTCTCTTTACCCAGGTTGAATTCCAGCAGCCTAAATATGGATAGGGTTACATACAAGGGCAGGCAGGAATACCAGTCTGGTTCTACCTCCTTTTTGGAGGATATGGAAATGCCAGCAGATCCTTACTGCCATCAGTTCTCCGAATCCCACTGCACAAAACTGACCATTATTGAAATGTTGTGTAGGTACAGCTGTGTCAAAACAGCTCTCATTTCCACTCTAACTTCTTTCCTTAAAATTAAAACCCACAAACCGTGCTTAGATTCACATTGGGTTTATGGCGTTGATTTATTGCATAACATTTCATTACATTACTGCTGTTCCTGGTGTGTGTATAGGATGTCAGTTGTTTTTTTGTGAACTTGAAGATCATCTGCTGATTTTTGTGTTGTGACTCTTCTTGCCACATCCTACAGATCCTGACAGCAAGTGGAGATGGAACTTGTGCTCTGTGGGATGTTGAGAGTGGGCAGCTTCTACAGAGTTTCCATGGTCACGGAGCTGATGTCCTGTGCCTGGACCTGGCCCCTTCTGAAACGGGAAATACATTTGTCTCTGGGGTAAGCAGAAGCTTCCTATCACAATATGAAATTAAGGAACGTGGCAGGGAAAAGGCAGCAAGGCAGGGGGCTCGTGATCTTATTGAGAGAGTGCTGGAGTATGTGTTGGAAGCCCTGGTGCAATCCACTCATTGCAAGCACATTTTCCAAGCTGGAGCAAATTAAACCCCTGACTGTGGGGTCAAACCCACCCAGCCAGTCTGACTGCAGTTCTGCTTACTTAGCAAATTCCACCCCACACCAAAGCAATCCAGCTCGAGATCAAAACAACGCCTCTCAGGGGAAGGGAAAGGCTCAGATTTAAAGCAGCGGGCTCGTACTGCAGCGGAGGTGTGATAGGAGCCCAGCACAGCAGACTTGCCGCGTTTGGCTCCTTTCTCATGCCCAGCTCTCTGGAGCTGGATGGGATGTGCCAGGCGGCTGCTCAGGGCATCAGAGTGGGACTGCAAATAACGTGTGTGCCACTGTGGCCCTCAACTGCTCCCCAGAAGCCAAGGGGTACAAGTGGACACTGGCTAAACCCTTGTACATGCTGGAGCAGGGAGATGAGGTGTGGCCACATCTTCAGCTGTTGCTGAGTCCCCCGTGCCTTCCAGTGGTACCAGAGGCATTTAAAGCTCCTTCATCAGTCAAGCACTGCCTGCTCCCTGTCCTGGCCCAGAGGAACACCCAGACCTCTCTGGTGCTGCAGGACTGCTCTGGGAAGGTACCCAGGGCATCTTCTGAATCTTGCCCTGCTGCTGAGGGGTCGCTGTTCCTGGGCAGCCAAGCCATTGGCATGCAGCCTGGCAGCCAGGCAGGCAAGGCACAAAGGTGAGTGGGATGGGGCTCCGCTCCTTTTTTGAGCTGATATCCGTCAGAGACTGAGTGTGCAGAGACAGAGGCTGGCAGGGGCCGAGAGATGACCTCTCTTACTGGAGACAGGTTTCTACCAGTAACTTTGCTGAAGGGACCTGGTTTCTGAGCCCCACCAGCGCTGGCCCAGGGCTGGCTGTATGCCTGCTGATGGAAGTGCTGACCATGGATTAGGGGATTCCACTTGTGCTCGGAGTCATGGTCCCATCCCTACACAGTAAACCTGTACCTCTTCTGTAATGGCTCTTTTATCAAATTTGGCTGGCCCATCAGGAGCAGAGCCCAGCACGCTGGCCCACTTTGCCTGCTGCTAGCACAGCTGCTCCGAAACGTGACTGAAAGCTAATTCCATCTGAGTGCATTGCTCCTCCCTGGCTTTCCTGTCACTGAGCTTGCTTCCCAGAAAGGATAGATTTGTTCTCCCTGGGAACAGCTCAGCTTATTATAGGGCAAAGAATCGCAAGCAGCTATGGTACTGCTAAGAGAATATGTCATACTTGTGTTGATGTTAGCAGCTTGGGCATGTCTGTGCTTACAGGGACTCGCTTAATTCGTCACATGCAAAAACCACTTCAGTGCAGATCTGTCTTGTATCATGTCAATGCAGGTATAGCCAAAACAGGGCAGCCTGAAGGTATGATGGTGTCGAGAGACTCGCTGTATGTTGTGCCTAAGTAATGCAGTAACCTTGAGCTGGAATGGGCGATGCCAGTACATCAGCGTGTGGACTGGGTGCCATTACATTTAACAAATTAACTGGAAATCCCAGCCCTCCTGGGGGAGCCCAGTGGGCTGCTGTGCTCAGTGCCCTCTGAGCGCTGCTCCTTGGGGCAAGTGGGATAGCACTCAGGGGGCCCGTCTCTCCGCAGGTGGTTGCTGGTTTCTCCTTCAAAACCTTAGGAGTCAAAGCACCAGCTTGTCAGATTGGTCTTGCCCCCAAACTCCCAGAGAGGTCAGTAAGAACAGTGCACATGGAAGCAATACAGAGGGCTGGGCTTGGGCTGTGGTGGGGCTTGAGAGGGAAATATGCTGAGTCCAAAATGTTCCCTATCCTGTTTGGTTTCCCTTGTGCAGAAACCACAAAGTTTCACCAACAACCAAATTTGGTACAAAAGGAACATTACCTCTTTTAAATAATTACATCATTAGTAAAAAATTATTTTCACAAGAGAATTAAAAAAAAATAAAGAAAAAAGATGTGAATTGTGACGAGACTTTAATTTGATTAGCAATCGTATTTGCTTAAAAATAAATAACACGTGTGGCACGGACTGCTGGGCAGGACGCGCTCACTCGGCAGAAGCAGCCGCCGCCTGGCTCACCCTGTGCTTCCACACAGCCCCATAGAGGCCGACACCCCCCCAGCACCGGGCCCACCTGCAGCCTGCCCCTCAGCAGGGTCGTATTCATTCAAATCTCCCATCACTCTTAAGATCCCGCATTCTTTTTCCTGTCACCGTGATTGTGACAGCAGTGAGACACCACAGCTGAGAGCGTTGCCCTGTGGGCGTGAGATGGTTCCTGCCCCGAGGATGCTGCAGTCTGTGTAGGCTGAGCCCCTTGCCCAAAGCACTCAGGGTGCTGAGCACCTCACAGCCAGCACCGTGTGTCAAATATCTTTTTGGAGCACAGCTTGGAAGGGCAGGTTAGAACTTGACAATGAGATGAAACGCTGTTATGCTTCTTTTAACATCCCAGCCACACCATCGAGCACGTGGGTGCAGAGCCACGGCAGGGGTTAACTCTGGTAGGAGGCTGGGAACCCTCTGGATGCACTTATTTCATTTTCTATTTCAGTGCCTGCGAAGAATTAGTTATAAAACTTTAAATGTTGGGTATTAATTTTTTATATTGGGCACATTAAGCGGTAAGGGAATGAGTCAGTTATGCAGCTCTGGCATGGTGGGGCTGCAGACACAGGTAGGGCAGCAGTACAAGTGGAGCAGGGCTGGGAGTGGCGGTCAGTGTGGGACTGCCTGTGCAAACACCCCGCGTCTGTCTGCACCCCACGGTGCTGCACGGCAGCGCTATGTCCGTGCTGGTCTGCGGCACCGCTGAGGCTGCAGCCTTCGTGGCATACCCTGCTCCTAACTGCGGCTGCACCAGGTTTGGGGCTACCAGCAACAGAAGCTGCTTTGCTGGCTAAATTCCCTCAGAGCTGTGATGTTCAGGGCCTTTGAATGTAGCTGGGCTTGATGACTCGGGCACGTGAGGGACGAGTGTCCCCATTTGCACAGCTGTAGTGAGCTTTTTTGTCTTTATTAGGGATGTGACAAGAAAGCCATGGTTTGGGATATGCGGTCTGGTCAGTGCATCCAGTCATTCGAAACCCACGATTCAGATATCAACAGTGTCAGGTCAGTATGTTTCTGGGAGAGAACACATTTGCGATGTTGAGCAATGCGCCGGTTCTATTTTTGCCGTCTGACCTCATCCAAGTAATGTAATGTGTTCTGGTCTTTTTTTACTCATGCACAGATACTACCCAAGTGGAGATGCTTTTGCCTCTGGTTCAGACGATGCCACGGTATGTTAATTCAGCAAAGTTTTCCTAAAACACTAGGTCACATCCATGGAGGACTTTAGGTGACTGAACTGGGCCTGTGACACCAAAACTGCAGAAATAATAATGCTATAGTGTAATATAATATATATAAAATATATAATACTGTAGGGAAAAATCTAGTAATACTATGTAGGTCACCTCTGCAAACTTCTCTACATGAGGTACTGTCCAAACACTCATTTCAGATTTTCTATGTTCTGAAGTTTCATGATCAAAAAGTAGTTGTCTGACTGGAAGAGCTTTGGTTTCATGTAGTTGTTGGTCACAACATGAGAGGAACCGGATGAAACGCTGCAGCTTGTGTCAGGAGCAGCGGCACAGCGCAAGGGCACGAAGGGAGCCTGTACATGAGCGCGCACATCCCAGCAAGCAGAGGGGCTGTGGGCTCAGCAGGGAGCTGGGCAGACTGGTCAGCTGGCCTCTGCAGCCCTGTGCATCCCGAGAGCACAGCCCCAGGGCGGCCTTGGCCACGTGCATGTCTTCCCTGTCAGACCAACTCACTGCCAGCCGTCCTCGCTGTGATGAGTCACCACATCCTAGATGATACAATAGCTCTTACTGGATCTTTCTTATCTGTGAGCAAGCTGCTAGGAGGGGCGCAGTATGTACTGATGGCTGATTTGGGTCAGCACATTGTATGCAAAGTGCCACTTACCTCCTGGTGCCTTTGGGCCCCTGCGTGGTGCTGGTGGCTCTTGCTGCAGCTGGTGGGTCCCCATGGGGGACCAGGCTCTGCTGTACCACAGCCCTGCAGGGACCGAGCTGGCAGTGAAGTGCAGCTCGAGAGCGGACGTTTGGGAGGCACCTGGCACCTTGTTCCTCCTGTTTATTCAAACATCACACCGAGCTGCAGGAGGGTGAAGATTCTTTCTAAAGTACTCTGCCCTCAGAGCATGTTTTGACTCTGCTCCAATACCAGATAAACTCAATAGAAACATTCCCTTTGTCTTCACTGGGTGTGGAGACCTTCCAAGGCTCTTCTGGAGAGCGTGTACACTGCTTTTCAGTCTTAAAAGCTGGGATTATAAATTAATACCTCTAGCTCTGTGGTAAGCCTATTCAGATGCAGTGCTGTGAGCACTTGAGATGCTGACAGAGTGAGATGGAGAAATTGTCCATCATTAAATTCCGATGAGACCACTCTCTTTTTATGCCCAGCACCACAGGCTGTGGGCTTTTGTGCTCATTAATTTGTTTGATGGGGTTTTTCCTCTCTTAACTGTTCCTGACACCCCCGACTTGAACAGAAGAACGGGAAATTCCATCTCTGCACTTTTGACAGAGGTTTTGGCAGTTTTCAACTACTTAATTCTTTAAATGAAGAGGTTGGTGTTTTCAGGGTTGCGGACTGATACACTGACTGGTATCTTTGACCTGATCTATATACTTAGGGATTTCAAGGAACAGATAATCCTGATGGTCTGGAGGGAAGCCATAAAAACACGCTCACATGGCAGCGCTGTCACCTGCGGCAACCTCAATTCTCTGTCAGAACAGTCTGATGAAATTATTCATCAGCGTGGAGGAGCACTGGGAGACCTAAGCCTGGCAGCTCCCCACTGCCCTGCTAACAAAACAGCCTCTCCTTTATGTGCTGGCTGGAATACCAGCCATTTTTCATTAGTAAAGTCTTAATATTAGCAAACCCATCTGCCCACTGTTTGCTTAAACTTAACTTACTGAGAAGGGTTTTCAGTTCAGGTGGTTTCAGAAGCGCAGTTAGATTTCAGGGCTAACAAGCTGCCTTTCTGCATGGCAGTGAAGTCCGATCTGTCTATACATTATTTCCATGTTAAACAAGCCAAAGTATGCCAGCAAATGATAAAACCAGGAAGTGCACATTGGAGAGGTGATTGGGGATTTTCCACAAGAAAAGAAAACCAAAGATTTGTACAAAAATGTATTGTTTCACTTGAATTATTTTCAGATAGTGTTTTACTTGGAGCAGGGGCTACAGCTAGGCTTCCCTGTGCCCAGGGACTGAGCATCGTGCCACGTGGTCCGTGTTCTTAAAGGTGACTAGAGATTTCATCCTCTGCCCCCCAGACTCGTGCTGTGGCTAAACTGCTGTCTTTAGAGACTCCCTCCCCGTGCACCTCCCCAGCAGCGGGATGCCCTAACCCGCAGGAAAGCACAGTAGGGAAGCAAAAGGGCGGTGGGACTTCCAGTGGGTAGCCACGGTGCAAAGCCCGCCGCTCATCTCTTTATAGGAGGACAGCCAGGAGGCTTAGAGAAATGGTTTGGAAAAGCAAGTTCTTCCCTTGTGTTGCTGAGATCCCTGTCAGACTCCACCGTCCCCCCCGTTAAAGCAAGCAGACATAGCAGGAGGGAAGAAGCCAAGCAGCTGCTTCCTATGATGCCAGTTAGGCTGTGGTCCTTCCCACTCCCATTTTTTCAATGAAATATAGTAGCTGTTGACTCCAGCCTTTACTGAGGCATGTGTGTTGGTTTTGCTTTAATCCTAGTGTCGTTTATATGACCTTCGTGCAGACAGAGAAGTAGCAATTTATTCCAAAGAGAGCATCATTTTTGGAGCATCCAGCGTGGACTTCTCCCTCAGTGGTGAGACCTGAACTTCGGGGGTTATCTTAGTGTTGGGATTTGAGGGGAACTGTAAAATGTTGCCAGTTTCATTTGATAAAGGATTTGTTATAGAAAATAATACTGAGTACCAAAAGAAACATTTAATGCATGGAAACCTTTTTTTGCATCTGCAAAAATAATTACTCTTTAAATAACTTAGCTGGCTACTGCTTCGTTGTAGCAATGAAAAGTATTTTCCTGGCCCTACTGAAGGCAGGAAATATTTTGCCATTAACTACAGCTGGGCTAGAATTTCACAATAACGATTAAAAACATTTCAAAGGAAACATGAAATGTAACTAGACTATTAAGCGCACTTACATAAATAGTTTTTAAAAGGATAATAAATGATTAATAGATAGTAAAAGTATGTTAGAGGAGCATGAAGACAGAAACACTACAGACCTAGGGACAGGAGCTCGAGTCTTCTTTTTCCTGCCCCAGCAAAAATGCAGAGCTCCTCCAGTGACCCTGTGTGGGGATGAGTGGGTGGTGGACTGCCCTCCCCCTGGGACAGAGGCAAATGTCTCTGTCATGGTCACAAGCACCACAGCTTGTCCCGTTGGGGACAATGAATCACTTTGCAAATTGTCTACTAATCATTCCACCATTTGTATTCAACTTCTTGCAAAATATTATTACCCTGGTTAGCTGTTGAAGTGCTCTTAAGTCCGTTGTGATTTGGAGTCATCTCCCATCTCTAACGACCAAACAGATTCTATACAATTTAACTCAATTTTAGCTACGTTTTTGACTAATAAATTTAAATTGGTTCAGCATCTGGTGTGGGTAGCTCAGCAGTGGAGCGGGCATGTCTCGCAGGGGCACAGCTAGTCTGAGGCCAGGGCTCGCTGGTGCAGAGGGTGGCGCGGGGAAGCCGGGCTGTGGCTACCCGGTGGTGATGGATGCCCTGCGGATGGCCCCTGCTGCCATCAAGATGTTTACCTGCCTAAGACCTCACTTTGTAAAAATCTGATTCTCTTTGTAGGTCGCCTGCTGTTTGCAGGCTATAATGATTACACCATAAATGTCTGGGATGTGCTGAAAGGGTCCCGTGTATCCATTCTGTTTGGACATGAAAACCGTGTCAGCACTTTGCGGGTCTCTCCTGATGGGACAGCGTTCTGCTCGGGCTCCTGGGACCACACTCTCCGAGTAAGTGCTGGTAACACCTACTTTGACTTCTTTCTTTCTTTGATTGTTTAAAAAAAAGGGGGTGAGGGGGAAGGGCTGTAACAGGACAATTGACACTAGAGGGAGGATACAAAACTGCAGTGTAAAACACCAGAAAATTCAAATTTAAAAAATCCCCACAAAGTGCTAGCAGAACTGTTAAGTTTTAAAGTTATGGTTAAATGACATCATTGCTGCTGATACTCCGTGCCACTGATCCGACTGCCTTGCCAAATTTTAATTAAATGTTGGAAAGAATAGTCAGTGTCATAAACAATTGTTCAACTCTCTCTGCAGATCTGGGCTTGACCTGAGATCCTGTGTGCAGAATCAAATGGAGACTGAAACCCTGGACTACAAAAACCGCATTACAAAAGCCACCCCTCAAAATCAAATATTTGCTACACTACAAAAGAGTGACACTGAACCCACAGATTAACACAGCTAGGTAGAAAATGTAATCTGCTTGAACACATAGCAAACATCAACTTGTAGTAAAATGAAACGGTTTTAATTCTGTTTTGAAGGTATCTTCTTTTATTAGGACTAGATAATTATAAAGGGACTTTCCTCTGAAGTCACCTGTATCATAAAATTTAGTATTTCAGTCCACATTATGTATTTATTTGCATGAATTTAGTTAATTTTTAAAGTTAAAAAAAAGAAAGAAAAATATTCCTGATTTTATCAGGATGTAGCATAAGACTTTGAAAACATTCCGTGGTAGTGCATTGAATTTTGGTGTTGAAAAGTGGAAGGAAAACCAATTCTGATACTTGATGATGGCATTATGGATGAGTGAACCTTGGTAGTCTGTAGAAGAGCAAAGGACCTACTGTGAAGGTTCTGGCTGTTGTCATAAAAATGTATTTTTTGTACAGAAAAGGAAACCTTTCAATCCCTGTTTTTTCCTGCTGTCTTTTTAGATAGAAGTAAGTATTTCATCTCTTGTTATCTGAATATGAAGAATCTAAATAGATACAAACTGATAAATTGCAAAGAGGAAGGTTTAAAAAACATGATTTACATAATCATGAGGTAATACTTAACCAGTAGTTTCTTAGAAATTTTTAATTGTATCACTTGGTGAGTGAATTTTCTTTTACTTAAAGGAATACTACACGCTAAGCGCTAAGGGATACTGCACGCTAAGCACAGTTATACTGATGGTCAAATCTTTTCCAAGTCGGTCGTAGTCATTCTATGATCATGTGTCTTATTTGCATTTTGAGCAGTTCATACCACTTGAGCAGGGCAGCGTTGCTTAAATGTGCACTAAGGCAGTACGTGCCCATTTTAAGGTCCTCCTGGGATGTCAGGGCAGGGTAAGTTCATGCAAGTGCAGGTCAAACGTTACAAGCCAAACCGTAGAGTCCTTACTCCAACAGTAATCTCCCACTGGTGTGGACACACGTCATAGCTGGACCTGAGAAGGAATAACACTTGAGTTGTTGAAAACCTGCTGTGAGCCATGGTCCTGCCAGCGTTTGATACCTTGCTCACCAGAGCGCACGAGCCCCTCTGATCCTGGAGCCACCAGGTTTCGGGGAAGTAGCAGAGCCGGCCACTTTGCTGGCAGCACCGGCCCTCTGTGTGAGCATGGTAACGCAATACAAACAGGCAGCACTACCCCTGTGCAGAGCTGATGCTGTAGAATGAAGATTTAATCAGGTAAAGATGAGATACAGTTAGTTGTAGAACTATTGGGAAATTATATCTGCATTTATGCATTGAAAACTATTGAGACTAATTGTGTCACCTCTGCTCGTACTGACAGGTACCGAGTCTAACCTGAGCAGGAGCATGTAGGAAGCAAAGTGCTGGAGTAGCACTGGGGGCTTGCATGGCCTGGCTTTTGAAATCCAGGTGGGGAGAGACATCTCTGAAAAGATCAAAGATGTAGTTGAAGTAAGAGAAAACAAGCTCACTGGAGTGGGCTTGATCACAAGCTCAGTGATCACTGGAGTCAGCTGTTCACATAAGTTTGGTGATAATAGCCTCGTTCTGTTTGGAAGTGGCATTTTTTTGTGCTTCTTGTGTTAGAAACAGAGTCTCCTCATTCATGAAAACATTAGGTTCCATGAATCCATAACCAGCTGACCTAGGACACTGACATTTGTGTCAGCCTTCCATCCCTAATGAAATAGTTCAGCAGTTTTCACTTGGAAAAGTAAATTCTGATGCTTTGCAATATTTGTGGCAAACTATCCCTGTAACAAGCTGAATGCACTATGGAAATGTCGTGTAGAGCTCACTGTGCAATATTGAGTCAATACACTGTACACATTTGATCAAAAGATTAATATTAATGTCGAGATAGTATTTATTGCTAAGATATTTGTTTCAAACATACTACGTTGTGTTGATACTTATGAATGGCCTAAATACAATAAATTGTATTTTACATATTGAGAACATGATCTATTAGTTTTTCCCATCAGTTAGCTACTTGTAATGGTAGCTGTATTTTCTGGGGTTTTGGCATTTACTTTTTGCACCATACAGTTTCTCAGATCATTTGTCTTGGAAAAATCTAGGGCGAAATCCAGATCTACCAGAAAATTCCTGCTGGAATATCTTCTGGAAATACATAAGGTGAGCCACAGCGAGCAATCCTGAAACTCCATCTGAGCTCCTTCTGCATTCAGGTTGCATTTTCCTGCTCAGAAGGATCACAGCTAATGTGATGTTTTCTTTCCAGATCCTGATCACCATACCCAGGAACACACTGGAAAATGTGGAGTATGTGTTTTGTGGGAGCGTGGGATTCTTCTCGCCTTGCAGTGAGGCACCAGTGAAAGCTGGGCACAGAAACACTGCTGAGGGCTCGGGCTGTCGCTCTTTGGGTAAAAGAGATTTGCAGATCGCCTGGAGAGGCAGCAGTTCAGCTTCAAGCCTTATCAGTAGAGGAGAACTGTGGTGGGGTCAGCTGTCCTCTCTGCTGTAGGGTAGGCTTTGTGGTCAGCGTGAAGGTGGTTGGTGAAAGTGCTCACTTTAGACACTGAAAAAGCACCTCCTTAATTGAGGCACATTGTTTCATTTCGTTTCCTCTGAGGGGCTGGGGAAAGTGCTGAGCCAGCTTGTTCTGAGTGACATCAGTGCCCAAACCATCAGCAGTTCCAGTGAGAATGAGGCTGACGCCGCATCTTGCACTTCTGTTCTTGCAGGGAGAAATCGCGTGGTTCCTGCCCTCCAAGGCCACTGCCGGTGGACTCGTAAATTGGGCCGCGTGGACTTGGCACCTGAGAAAATCCCCTTTTTGTTCCTAGATGTAACGGTGAAAGCCGTGAGCCGGGTGGGCCTCAACTTCCCATCATACAAAGGAAGACAGAGGAACAGGGCACTGAAGTGTCCATTGTATTTCTGACCCTCTAAGGGCTGGGCAGGGAGGCTTTGGAAAAGCCAGTGTTTGGAGACACACACCCCCTCCCCGCTTTGGTCTGCCAAGCTGTTTGTGTCTCGGAAACACCTCTGTGGCTTTGCTGCAGGAGAGGTTTTAACCTGCATCTCATCCTTTCCCCAGCGTGGCCCAGCCTCGGGGAGCAGCCGTGCAGCTCCGGGTGTGGCAGCGAAGCAGCAGCACCACATCCCAGGGCCCCAGCACCATCCTACCTTCCTGACCCGCTCCGCAGCTCCAGCCGGGAGGTGAAGGAAAAGCAGCCCTGAAAGGTTGCACCAGCGGGCTATAACCAGGTTAAACGTATGGAGCGCGAGGGAGCTATAGCTGGGCAAAGTCACTATCAGACAGCTCCGTCCTGTTAAACAAAAATGCTATATAAACAGGAAGGGTGGAAAAGGATACTGCTGGAAAAAGAGCAGCCTCTCCCTCTTGCTCTCCTGCTGTGAGGAATGCAATAGGAAATTCCTGCTCCAGGATTAACAATCGTTAAGAAAAACTAGTTAAAAAAGCATGTGTGTAAAGCACTGGTGAGAAGTAAAGATACAATTCCAGCTACCGCTCCAGCACATAAACACAGACTGGTTTTCCCCGCTTGGAAAACAAAACAAAAGCCAAATATGGGGATGTAAAGCTAAATTTGCCTTGGGAATGACTCTAAGAGGTCCGGCCAATTCTCGATAGTGATCTGAGAAGTTGCAATAGGATTTACTCCAGCCATCTATTTTTAGATGTTCTAATGGGGACATAAAATGGAGATGGAGAGCTGACACTCCATCAAGGCAAAGTGGAGCCGAGTGGCCCCGTGCCGGCATGGTGGGCACCTTGAGCCCATTGTGTGATGCGAGGCGGGAGCAAGCACCCATCCCAAGCAGCCGCAGCAGTGCCAGCATGGTCACAACACAGTCAGGACCACGGTTCGTGCCAGGCCATCGCCTGGTCCTCACCCGCGAGGCAGCGCTGGGTGAGGGGCAGGGAGCAGGCGGTGGGTGTAGCTGTGTCAGGCCCCCCACGCACCTCGGGGTGGTATCGACGGGAGCTGATGGCAGCCCACGGCGCTGGCGGCTGGGCTGCAGGGACATGCCGGGCGGGGGTGGTGCGGGGTGCTGTGCCAGCGGCCTTCTCGGCCATTTCACTTCACACCAGCACTGCCGGAGGGCCCAGCCCTCGCACCATCAAGGTCTGATCCTGCATTTTGCCCGCACCCATCAATGAGCAGATGCCGCTGCACGCGCCGGGCACGCACGCAGCGCACGGGCGCCGCAGCCCAAGCACACCCGGCGCCCCGGCCGTGCCAAGGACGCGGGTCAGGCCGCCGCGCCGGGACAGGGCGGGCACCGCACGGTGCAGCAGCCGGGGCCGCCGCCGGCCGCGCAGGGGCACCCACCGCCCCCGGCAGCGCGGCCAGACCACCAGGGCCGCAGCGCCGCCTCCCCCCGGCCAGGCCCGGCCCCGCTCCCCGCTCCCCGCGCCCGGCCCCGCCCCGGAGGAGGGGAGCGCTCCCGGCGTCCCGGGGCGGGCCGGGCCGGGCTGGGCTGGGCCGGGCCGGGCCGGGCGGAGGGGCCGCCCCGCCTCTTAGTCGCGGCAGCTGCTGCTGCGGGGCCGTAGCCGCCGTGGGCCGCCGCCATGCCGGGCTCGCTGAAGGAGGAGACGGCGCTGCTGCTGGAGGACTACTTCCAGCACCGGGGCGGCGGCGCCGCGCTGCCCCCCAGCCCCACGGCGGCCACGCTGCGGCGGGCGGCGGCCGAGCTGGAGCGGCGGGAGCGGCCCTTCTTCCGCTCCTGCGCGCCGCTGGCGCGGGCCGAGCCGCGGGAGGCGGCGGCGCTGCTGGCGCGGGTGGCGGCGCAGCTGGAGGCCGACGGCGGCCTCAGCTGGGGCCGGCTGCTGGCGCTGGTGGTCTTCGCCGGCACGCTGGCCGCCGCGCTGGCCGAGCGGGGCTGCGGCGACGGGCCGCGCTGCCTGGCCGCCGCGCTGGCCGCCTACCTGGCCGAGGAGCGGGGCGAGTGGCTGGAGGCGCACGGCGGATGGGTGAGCGGGGACGGGCGGCGGGTCGGGGGGCGCGGCCCGGGGAGGCCGAGGGCGGGGGGAGCCGGCAGCCGGCCCGGGGTGGTGCCGGGGGGCCCGGCCCGAGCCGCGGCACTGCCCGGGGGGCGCAGCGGCGGGGTGGGGGGACGGGGTCCGCGCCGCCGGGAGAGGGGCCGCGCCGGGCCGCCTGCCGGGGACTCGGGGCAGCGCCCGCCGGCAGCCGGCTTGGGCCGCCCGCAGCCCCCGAGCCGCGGCGGGCGCCGGGCCGCCTCCCGGCCAGCCGCAGCCCGCGGGGTCCGTGGAGCGGCCCGGGCCTTCCCCGGGGGCCGGCGGGGGCGGGGGGCAGGCGCGGGCCGTGCCGCCGGGCCGGGGCGGGGGGCTGGCGGCGGGCGGGGGCTGCCGGGGCCGGGGCGGCCGCGGGTCCCTGCCCCGGGCTGCGCTGGGGGCCGGGGCTGCGCATCCCGCCCGGCGCTGTGGCCCTGCCCGAGCCGTCCCGCGGTGCTGCGCTTTCCCGTTTTCGGTCCTAGTGGAATATTTGCTGTCAGGACAAAAAAAGCACTAAAAATAGGGGGGGGGGGGAAGCTGCAGGTTTCGTTGGCTTTTGCAGGGACCTGGGTTTTCCAGTGATCACAAGCCTGGCCGCACGGCACGGCGGGCTTGGCAAAATCCCTGCGCCTGTTCGCACAAATTAAAGCATAAGGAACAAAGTTCCGGAAGAAATTAAGAGTATAACTTGTTTACATAGACATCTGCGGAGCAGAGTTCAAAGGCGACCATCTGGAGCCACGCCGCTGATCGCGGCACACGCTCTGGGCTCCGTGCGGTGCCCACCCGGCCATGTGCCACCAGCCCCACACCCACCCACCCACCCGGGCCGGCCTCCGGCTCCTGGCTGTCCCACGGAAACTTGCATATCCTGTGTTTCACATGTTTTCTGAAGCTTGGATGAGGGGGAACAATGCTGGCAGCTCCCATCACAAGCGCGGCTAATAGGGGTGACTGGCATGTAACGGCACGCTGAGCAGCGTGGCAGCAAGTCTGCGACCGTCGGCGGAGCGAAGTGTCCCAACGCTTGGAGCTGCTGCTTTCGGCTGCCTCGTGCAGCAGCTCTGGCAAAGCATTTCTGTGTGCCCAAGGCAGCGGGCTTAGGCTTTCAAGATTAAATTAGATACATCTGCAGCTGACAAACATGCTGGGAGTGATGACCCGAACTATGGTCAAAGACCTGATAAAAGAAACCTGGTTCATTGTAAGCTGAGCAACTCAATGTCCTTTCTCTTGCTTTTCTAGGATGGCTTCTGTCGCTTCTTCGGCAGACACGGCTCCCAGCCGGCCGACCAGAGCAGCACCATAAGCAATGCAATCATGGCCGCAGCGGGGTTCGGAATAGCAGGATTGGCTTTTCTCTTGGTGGTGCGGTAGGCTGGTGGATGGATCTTGCCATGGGAAAGTACTCTCAAAAACCTGACAATTTACCAGATTTCACTCTATTTTCTATAGAACAGATCCTCTAAAAGAAGAAGTTTATATTTTTAAACTGGCTCGGAAAATTGTCTCACCAAATCCTTGGCTATAAACTGCTTTACTCGCTACCCAGTAACAGCACAAACAAACGTGTACTAAACCACCATTTGTGCATGTTCAAAACCTTCCATCTCCAAAACATCCTCTGGACTTTCTTTTTGAAGGTATAACCTAAACTTTAGCATGGTTCATGTACTGTAACTTCTGAGTGCTTGATGTTATACTAGGAAAACGTTACAGTGGACTTGCTACTAAACCCTCTGTTTGAGACTTCTTATTTAGGTGGAGGCAAGCCCTCAAACCTGCCTTCCATTAATACTGTAAAGTGCGCGAACGTTGACTGTGATTTAACATGGTTTATGGCTTCAAATGCGGTGCACAGCACTTGTTACCGAAAGGCAACTTGTTGGTTGATTTAGAGCAATTAGTGCCTGTGATGCGAGAGGCATTAGGGCTTAATAGAACATAAGGCTGATTTCATGACACTACAGGAAGAGAAGTATTGATACAGGACTGCAGTAATGGCTGCAGTACTGGTCCTTACTGAAAGGAATTTAAATATTAAACCTTAATTGGTATATTGAAATCCAGTGGAGGCTGGAATTTCTCTGGATTTCCTTGACAAAACGAGAATTTCCATATATCTTAATATATTTTTGAAGTATTTATCACTGTATAATACTTGTAGCCATGACATCTTTATTTTTGTTTAAAACTTAATGCTGGTTCTTGTTACTCTAGTGTGTATCAAGCGTTGTCTTGTTTGAGTAATATTTCACTCTATTTTCAACATGCTGTGTATTTCTTTTGATGGTTGTACAAATTGCCTTATGTTTCTGGTAGCTTTTAATAACGTTCCTGGGTTACTCATAGCGTGTACAATTTTACTATGGTGACTTCAAAGGTGAATAAATGTTAAGTATTTTTATTTTAAAAAGAAAACCATAACTTTCTGCTCATTTGATCGGATGGGTGATGGTACTCGGACAGTGAGTGTTTTGGTGGTACCTGGATGCATCAGTTTGTGTTCGCCTTCACGGTGCTTTGGCTGGAAATGAGGAGCCGTGCAGCACCAAAGCAGTGGGATCTCCTGGTCTTTGTTGCAGGGGAGTCCTGCAGTCAACACTAGGGCTAAGCCAACCTGAGGGGAAAATCCAGTCCAAAAGGCCCATCTTCACCACTGCAACTGGAAATAACCTGGTGGTTTTGTAGGCCAAAAATTGCCAAACTTTACTGACTTAGCTGGGTACAGACATGCTCCTCCGAGAGCTGCTCCTGCTTGTAGAGAGTGACAGAGCTCTTGTTTCTTCTCTGCCAAGACTTGCTGCTGCCTCTCTCTTTCACACATGCATGCTTTTCTACTGATACCGGAGTGTCTGATACAAGTCATGATGACGACTGAGCAGTAGGTGACGGGAGTTCAGCGTTCTTGAGATTAGTAATGCTGAGCAGCTGTAATTTTTGCTGTAATTTTTGAGAGTGATGGGCTTAACTCTTAAAAAGTAGTCTGGTGCTCCTGCCTCCAAGGCAGACGTTTCTGCGGCTCTGGTGCGCATTAAGCAGTGCGAGCTCACTGTTCAGCCTCCCCTCCCCCCGGCTGCCCACTGCTCTGCCCTTCCAGAGGGTATGTCCCTCCGTGGGCAGAGTCCCCAGCGGGCAGCAGGCTTCTCCTTGGGAAAGGTCAGCCTGGCAGCCAGCTCAGCCTGGCTGTGGTTGGCAGCGGCCACCCTGCTTCTCCTTCTGCTGGCCACCGGGTGCTGAGGGAGGCATGCGGCCCCGCGCCGGACAGGGCGGCGTTGTGCTGACTGGCCCCAGATGCGGGGAGAAGGACAAAAAGGGACATTCAGGGATGGCAAGTCCCGCAGAGGTGGGAAGGAGCTGGTGGTCCTCCCCCTTGCGCTGCTCTCTTGGAACAAACGTCTGCTTGTTCTCTGACTTCCAGTTCTCTAAACTCCGGCTTGGCTCCTCTCGGCAAAAGGATTAAGAGCCCACGGAGTGGGGCTGTCATGCTCGGTTCCTCTCTCAAGTTCCCACAGGGATGACGCCAGCTTCTGCGGCAGCTGGATGCTCCCAGGCATCTGCCTCCAGTCCTGGGCAGCTGCGGGGCTGCAGCGCCTGAAACGCTGGCTATGGTGGGAGCGAGCTGCCTGGCGTTCGGAAGCGAAGGTAGTTTCCAAAACATGGGATGCTTAGGAGGTTGTGTGCTGGAAAGCATAGCAAATGACAGGCCAAGAAATGCTCTAAACAGAGGTCAAATGTTGCATGGAAGTGTCCTGCCCAGGATCTTACTGTGTCTGCACTACTGAGCAGAACAAAGATGAAATACCAGTATCTTGATTTCCAGTGTAACCTGATGGGGCAGGCCCCACAAGATCAGTAGCGGAGGAGATGTCAGACTGGTTTTTACAGCATGCTCTGGAAAAGAGAAGAAAACGGTCTGGAAATGTCCTTGAATAAAGTCACGTCAGCCTGTAGCATAAACCTGACCCTTCACAAGGTGCAGCTTGGAAGGTGGCTGCCCCTCTTCCTTGGCCTGGGAGAAGCTGGGGGTAGGTTTCTGAGGAGCTAGAAGAACCAGGGGTACTTAGGAAAGATGTAAGGTGGGCTTGGGAGAGTGTCGAGCAGCTCGGCTGCGGAGCAGCAATGCTGTCCGCAGCTTCCTGAGGCCTGGAATCGAGCTGCTCTGGTCTGCGCTGGGAGCCTGTGCCCGAGGGTGCCCTGCTGGGCCACCCTGAGAGCACTGGGCACATCCCTGGCTGCCGGAGCCTGCGCAGGGGGGTACCCATCCTGTCCCATCCCAACCTGAGCCATGCTCCCCGACCCACGCTCTGCAGCTGTGAGGATGCAGGATTGAAAACCAGGGCTTTAACCACTGAAGCCCCCTTGATTTCATGGCGGTTTGGACCAGCTGATGCTTGCATGAGTCTTCCAATTTATTTTTTTTTTCATGATTTCTTTTTTCCCCAGTTTCAGCCTGACAGTTTGTCTCAATGAAGCCCGGTATTTCAATTGAAAACATGTGCTCATCCCCTTTTCTGCCTCAGAAAAGGGAAGCAAGGCGCTGCTGTTCCTTTCTCTAAATGCCAAAGGAGTGTAGGCGGTTGAGCACAAGGCTGCGCCTCATCCTCCCGACGGCTTTCAGCTGGCGTGCTCCTGGCGCGGGGATGCCACCGGCATTATCCTGGCTCACCGTTGGCACGCGGTGATGGTGTGCGCCCTGCCGCAGCCCTGCAGGAGCCGGTACTGCTCGAGACACCCATGTGCCGGGCAGGGTCCTGCAGCCAAGGGAGGGGGAGAGCAGTTGCGGTGCTCGTCGGGCTGCATCCATCACCCGGCTGCTCGCACTGCCGCTGAGCGCGGAGGCCTTTGCCAGGGCTGCGTGGCGGGGGAGGCAGCGTTCCCAGCTCCCAGCGGTGTCTGCAATGGTCTGACGAGCCGTTAGCGTTATCTGCTGGGGCTGCACCTGCTCCCCACGCAGCTCCCTTCTGCAGGGGCATCCATTGTAACCACGGGCTGCAGCACTGTTGCGGGAGCCCAGCTGCCTTCTCATTAAAGGAAAAAGCAATCTATTCATTGGGCTTCTCAAGAGCGTTGAACTAGCCAGTGGGTTTCTTTTTGGCTTGGAAAAAATGAGACGCTGTTAGAGCTCAAAAAACGTGAGTTGCAGAATGGTGTTATATGGCAGTTTGTGTGCTGCTTTGCTGTGGTATGCAAAAAATCTGGTCTGGCATGTCTCATTGGAGGAATCGGTGCTGGTGCCGCGTCCTTTTCTGCCCACGCGTGCTGCCATCGCGAGGGGGTGCAGCATGGTACCTGTGCCCGGCTAGGGCAGGAGAGCCCTGATACAAATGACTTACTAATTGGGCAGCCAGGACCCCCCGCAGAGAATCACTGGAAAGAAAAATGATCAGGAGCGTGGCATTTAATTTCACTTCTCATGCTCATTCAGTTTGGATAAGGATAGCAAACTGCTGAGTTTCACTTCTGTTTCTCTGGCTGGTTCTGCACCGGATTCGTGCCAGGTGGTCCTTGCAGGGAGGCGATGCAGTGCGGGGAGAGCGGGCACCACAGGGGGATGCCTCACTGTCCAGTTCAGGGTCAGTGTCATTCCTTCATAAACACTGCTGTTACTGGGGGCACTTAAGGATGTTACCTTCAAACTTTTAACAACGATCCTGTCGCAAACTTAAGTTCTTAAATGAGACAGAGTTAAATAACAAGCCACAATCCTGATGTACCTGAAGTCAGTAGGAAGTTTAAAAATCAGCTCTGTGCTGAGCTAACAAGGTTGTTTCGTTGGGTTTTTTTTCTCTGCCTGGGCTTGGTCTATTTGTTTTATTCAAATGAGATGAGGAAGATAGGACCTGGCTTTCTTTGTTGGAGAGGGCTCCTTTCAAACAGGCCGTTTGTTTCTGCCCAGCCTGCGAGAAGTTTCTAGCACCACAGCCCGTAACAGATACTCGCCAATTGGCAGGCGCGTGGTTTCTGGATGTGCACCCATTTTGTGTCAGAGCTGACGTGTGTTACATATTCCTGTTAGTTAAGGATTAAACCTTTTAAAATGGCTGGTTTAATTCAGTAGGGGACCATGCCGGGTATCAGGGCGATTGGGATCTGTGATGTCCTGTAGACACCGCAGTGCAGGGAATTAGAAAAGCCCATGTGCTGAGAGCCGCTGTAGGCACTGCAGAGAGTTTGTGCTCTCTGGATTTAATCTCTTTAATGATTCTGACCTGTGACAACAGTTCACTTGAGGGAGTTCCTGTGTTTGACCCAACCTGCTCTTTTGTTAGTCTCTGAACAGCTCAGCACATGGTGAGTAACAACAGGAACCCCACACCCTGCGTACAGCTTTTGGGTCCTGTCTTTTTTTCTTTTTTTCCTTCTATTTTTTTTAAATCAGATGTGGCTTATACCCAGCAGGGTCTGAGGGGAGTGATGGCTGTGTTCAGCCTGAACCATTGGGGAAGGTGTCCACGCTGTGTTGGCACCTTGGGGAGCATCGGGAGCTAGAGCTGTGCTATGGGCAGCCTGCTCTGCAGCCTGACACCAAAGCCAGGCGCTCCTGCTGGCGCTTCTGATTTGTAATACGGAATAGTAAAAGCGCAGAAATGCTTGGCTTCGTCAGAGTGCTAGAGAGAAAGCGCTGTCTGTAGTGTGCTGAGCTAACAGGCTAGTTGGCTTCTTCCTTGTAGCTTTTAGCATCTTTAGAAGAACCCCAGACTGGTGTAGTTCATTTCTAAGAGTTAATCATGAAGCTTTATGATGAGCCCATTGGAAACCCCTAAAATACAGGCAGAGCCACATGGCTCTGGTGAGGAGTCGGAGCAGGACAGGCAGCGCCAACCCCTGTCTCTCCGGGAGCTGGCAGCAGAGCTCACTCAGCACCTGACCTCCTGGCATGTAGGCTGGACCCTCCAGCTGGATGCGGCTGCTGTGTGCCCTGGCCGGCCCGGGGCTTTCCCACCTTTCCGGAGACGGAGGACACGCTCCCTGAGGTGCCAGCAGCCTGCCTGCTGGAAGCGTGGCCCTGCTGGCATGCACCCAGTATCATCCTGCCCCCGGCAGCACCGCCACGCCGCCTCTTGGTGCCAAGCAGGAGGAGTGAAGGAGTGGCCATATGGGTGTTGTGCTGGGTGGGGGGTGGTTAGATAACTTTCTAGTGATTACAGTGCATGAGCAAGAATGAATTCCACTGGTCGGGTGTAAATTAACGTAAAATGGTTGTGACGAGACCAGCGGCAGCTGAGAGCTGATGGTACTTGGCACACAGGGCAAACGCTGGTTTCCTGGTGCCAGCACCCGCACGGTGGGTGCTGCGGTAAAGACAAGCTTTAAGTGTTGAACCTAAATATGCTGGGAGCCTGCAAGTGATGTTCCTTGAGCGTTTTGTACACAAGCTGGATGGCGGCGTTTTCAAGCAGCGCATGGGACGTGGTCCAGCAAGGTGCCAGCCCTGCTGAGGGGGCTGGATCCCTGCCCGGGTTGTGCCCCGTCCCATCTCCCAGCGGGGTGGCACCGCCGGGCTGGATGATGCCCTCTGGGACAGGGCGCGGGGCTGTGGCACAGCTGCTGCTGGCTGCGGGTGGGACCCGGCCCTGCGTGGTCAGCCGGGCTGTAAGTGGCTTGGAAGCCAAACTCCACAGAAACCCCTGTTTCTGACTTAACGTCAGAAGTCTGTAAAATATATGCAGAGGGTTAATTTTGTTTCTTTTTATTTATTTTTCCCCCCCCGGCCCTTACATGCTCTGAAGAACTTGTACCTGCAGTAGCCTGGCTGGCAGTCCCATCTGCCATAGCAGTGTTGCCCTTCCCTGGGTCTAGAAAAAGAAAAAAAAATTAATTTCTCATAAAGTCTTTCGAAAAGCACATGAAATAGCACAAAACTAGCCTGAGTCTTTTAAAGGAAAAAAAACCAAACCTCTTCTGCAGTCTTGTGTATTGCCCTTGGTGATGTTCAGAGCAGAACACCACCTGCCGCTCCGAAACCCTTCCAGCATTCCTGGGTGCTTTTTCCAAAGGAAGGTCCGCTCCATGGGAGGAAAGGTTAAACGTGGGAGCGAGTAGGGCGAAAGATTATGTGAAACAGAAATCCCGGTGCTGTTTGTTCTGCCATCTGCTCTGTGTTTGATCCGGGGCTGTGGGTGGTTTCCCATGGCGCTCCCGCTGCCCCGGCTGCCGGCGGACGGCTTTGAACTGCCGGAGCTGGCACGGCCGGCCAGGGAGCTTGGCATCTGCTGCGGCGGAGCTGCCCCTCGGCAGGGCGAAGGCGGGCGCCCTAGCCTGGCAGGTGGCCACAGGCGCTGCCACCGGCCAGCAGCCACCCAGGAAAGCACGGACTTGCACGTCTCTGGCACGAGCGGAGCTGGCGCCAGGGCTGGCACCGCTGTGCCCACAGGGAGAGCCCGGGCAGGACGGCCCCCGCTGCCCCGGCACGCGTCCCGCCAGCGCCCGCGGGGATGGAGGTGTTGCTGCAAGGTGAAGTCCCTCTTGCCTCTTACCCCCAGAGCCCCTTTCTGCTCAGCCCCGTCCCCCAGCCCCCTGTTCCTGCTGCCCCTCACCCGGCTGCAACCCCCGGCCCCGCAGCCCCCACAGCCCCTGCTGCCCTGCCCGCCCGCCCCGCTCCGCTTCCACTTGGGAATGTGACCTTGCTCTCTAGATTATTTACAGACAAAATATTGCTGCAAGCCTGTGGAAGGGCTTTCTGTTGTTTTTGGTTTGTTGTTTTTGTGAAGGGACTGAATTCCACAAAAGCTGTGTGATTTCCAGAGGCGTGCGGGGCCGGGTGGGAACGCTGTGCTGTTTGGGAGCGGGCTGCCTGACGCCTGCTCTGCCCTTCCCAAGCCATAGGAAACTGTCTCTGGTTTTCTTTGAGAAACCCACCCCCGGCTCGGGGAGGACTGCCAGGGACAGCGGTGTTAACGGGGCTGTGGCACCCACAGAACCGGGACCTGGGCTCCTTCCCGAGGCGTGGTGCTGGCTGTGGGGAAGAGCAGAAGTGGGGGCAGCTTTCTGGGGGTCCCCCTCCCGCAGCCCTGGAGCCGGGGCTCTCCACTTCCCCTCGCTTGGGAGCTCCTGGGTCTCCTGCTGCGCTTGCAACACAGGCTGGGTTTTCCGAGGACCTCAGACAGAGCTGTCACATCCGATCGGAAGCGGTGGTGGGCTGATTTCTCCTTTTTTGTTTTTACTGGCAGGACCAACAGCTGCCCTTTTCCCCGCTGCTGACAGTTCTTCTGTCTAGCTTAACTTCTGAGAGCCTCGCAGTGGTGGTTTCCCCCTGTGCAGAGACCTTATGCCTTTGACCTTGCACTGCTGTGGTGCCCTTGTGTGGCTGCTGGGGACCGTAAGGCTGTTCGTTGCACGCAGTGACGGGTGTCGTCAGGTTTGAGCAGCATTGGTTGGTCTGGATGGGGCTGGCGTGGGGTCCCTGGCCAGCGCTGTCTCCTCCCAAGGTCACCGTAAGCCTTCGGGTGCCTGCAGCCTCCTAGCTGTCCCCAGTGAGGCGGCGTGCTTGGCTTTTATTTAGGAGTAAGCACAGCTACTGTCAACAGGGAAACCTGACCACAGCCAGAGCCCTTTTTGCTGCGGGAAGAGTGCTTACACCAAAATACCTCGGTTGGGCTCAGCGTGCACCCTCTGCCGCTGGGCTGAACTGGGTCTGCCACCGGGAAAGCGCTCGGCCATCATGGCCGCAGGGGATGGCCACCTGCAGGGCTCGTGCCGGCCCCCCGGGGTGACTCCAGCCTTCCCAGCTCGCGGTGGCAATGCTCTCTTCCAGGCCTGTGCAAAGCGTTGGGCGCGGGATGCGCACGGGGCAGCGAGAGGATGCTGAGGGAGTGGAGGAGGCGCGTGTGGAGGGACTGGGAGCAGCCAGGTGTGTCCGGATGGTGGTGGTGGCTTGGAGGCCCAGCTGGCAGCAGACTTGCCCAGCTGGTGGCATGGCAGGAACCTCTCTGGTCCTGGTTTGCTGGTTTGGGTGCTGCTGAGCTGCGGAATGCTCTGTGCAAGTCATAAGCAAGCATATTGCTTATCAATAAGGGCAGAAGCACATGGGGTTTGTTTAACATAGCTCTGAAGTTTCCCTTGTTGAGAAGCCATGGGCTTGAATGCTGGAACAAGGAAGGCAAGTGGAAAAGTTTATTATGTTAGTGAAATCCTTGACTTGGCTGCAGCTGGCTCATTCAGTGGTGGGGTAGAAGCGCAGCAGGTGAGAGACGAAAATACCTGCTGAGATCTAGAGCGGCAGCAGCAAGTAGAGCTAAAGGGCATCGTGAGCATCTGTAGGGGCTGCTCCTTATCAATGCACCTGCTGACCTTTTTGTGAAAGCAGCCCCTTGCCACCTGTGCCTCTGAGAGCTGGGATTTTTTCTGAAGGAGCCATAGTTATCAGGACGCCAGCCATGCCCTGCTGACCCTGAAACAGAGCTTGGCCAGAGGGGAGCAGTTAGAGCTGCTGGGGATGGCTGCTGCTCTGCTGCCGGGCGGGTGAGTGGCATGTCACGGTGTTTGGTGAGACCTTGCGGGAAACCCTCTGCAGTTCCTCCCGCCTATGCCACCTCCACTATGAGGGAACTGCCTCAAAAGGATAATGGCCATGCTTGGGGCTGCCAAGCCTTCCCCACACCGTGGGTCAGCGGGCAAACTCCTGCCCTGATCTATGCTGTCAGCAGAGGCAGTTACCAGATTTGATGGCTACCTGCTAATCAAGGGGCAAACTGCCAGCAGCTTGCAGGGGCAGGAGGGCTGTGAGTGCTGGGCTTGCTCAAACACATGCTGAAAGCACCTGGGCACTGGCTGGCAGGTAAGGGGTGACAGGAGAAGGGTTTCTGTTCTGGGTGCTCTTTGCCAGGGTTTGCATGGTGTTTGCTGGATGCTGAAGCATCCTTGGAAAGGCAGTAAGGGAAAGCTTGGTTCACTGCTGCAGTGCCCGGCTCTCGCCTTCCAGTCCCCCACCTTAGCTGGGCGTAGTGAAACCCACATCCCATTCTGCCAGGCTTTTAAACAGGCATCATTTTATCAACGGGATGTCCCAGTTATCCTTTTTGTCCACGTGGGGAAGCTGAGGAGAGCAGCAAGTCTCTTCTCATGCCGCTGGTAAGAATGGGACCTGACACACCGGACTCTGGATCCACCCTGCACACATCTATGGTCGTGGAATGCTGCTCGTCGCCAATGGGGTCTCGTTGCTTCCAGCCAAGTATTAGTGACTCGACTGGCTTGAAGACCCAAGCATGACCAGCCTGGTGCCATGCAGGGGTGCAGAGCAGCCCCAGCAGGTGCCCGGGGGAGGGGGCTGGTGGGGCTGTTGGGGAGCAGCAATCCACAGCATCTATTCCCTTAGAACAGGGAACTGGGCACCCTGAATGAAGCATCTTCTCTGCCTGGGTGTCCCAAAGGGTTAATGATCCTGGGGGCAGACAGGTGGGTGTTAAGGAGATTGATTGCCTCCCATAAGGTGCATAAAGTCTCACCCTCCTGCAGAAACACAACTCTTGTTCAACCAGATAAATAACTGGTTTAAAATCCCGTCTTGCAGCAGCTGACCCTACACGTGTTTATCCAAGTGACTGGAGTTGTGCCAGTCTCTCTGGTAAGTGACCTTTCCCAAATTTTTCTTTTCAAGTTGACATTTAAGAAGGGGGGGAAGTCACAGCAACAAACAAACGGTGTTTTAACAGTGATAAAGCTGTGCCCATCAACAAAGCCAGGAAAGCTGTGCTGAGGCCGTGCTGGCTGTGCTACCATCCCAGCCGGAGCAATGTGGGCAGCTCTGGTTCATGTTCCCTGACCTGCTGGCTGCTCCACGAATGGACATTTGCGGTGCCTGTGGGCTGCTCCTGCTGCTGGGCTGGGCTGGGCTGCTCTGCAGCTCCTGGGTGCAATTAAGTCTGAGCCAGCTGCTGGCAGCTGGAGGCACTTACAGTATTAGTTCATTACTGCAATTCAAATGAAGAAGAGTCTTCAGTCTCTGAAAACAATCTGGGTTTGGCAGGCAGTGGAGCAGTCGGCTGATTTTGAAAATGCCTTGGACGATTTTGGTGTTTTACTGTGTGTTTGAGGGGAAGTAAAATTTGCCCCCAGTTCTGATGTTCCTTGGTTCTCAGCTTCAGCAGTACCACAGCTCACCCTGGCAAGTGTCTCATGGGGAGACATTCATGCAGTGCAGTCCCTGCTTTGCGGGAGGTTTACCTCCTCAGCCCAGAAGCCCAGTACCTGAGCTCCTCTTCCAGGCTGGGAAATGCTGAGGGCATCGCAGAAGGCTGCTCAGCACCCAAGGGTTCCCCAGATCCTGCTCTCCCCACGCCCGGGCCAGTGCTGTAGCTCTGGTGTGCCAACTGCCAGCCACTCCATTGGCACAGGGCTTCGCAGAATCTTTTGGGTGCCCCTGCCGCCTTCATCTGCAAAGCACCCTGCAGCCCTCCCAGCCTGGCCCTGCAGCCCTTCCCCAGGTTTTTTTCTTAGTTGCAGATGGGAAGCAGGACTGTGAGCAGCCACTGGTCTGAGGTGTTGAAACCTCCCTGTGGTCCCCCCCTCCCCGGCTCCTCTCCTCTGAGTGCTGCTAGAAATGGTTCCCACGAGGACCACCCCAGGGACAGAGACAACCAGGCTGGGGCTCTGCTCTGCATCTGCACACTCCTGCCTTGAGAAGAGAAATTGAAACAAAGACTTTCCAGTGGTCATGTTTCCTGTAGCAGGAGGTGTTGGAGATTCTTGGGAAGCAGCTGGCAGCAGGGATGCCCTGGAGCTGGGTGCTCCTTTGCTATTTCTTGCAGAGGACCTGACCGGAGGGGCTGCAAAAGGAGCATGAGGCAAGGAGGGGACCAGAGGGTACAGCGCTTTAGTTGTATGGGGATGTGCTGCTGGCTCGAGGTGATGCTGGGCACCCCCTCACCAGAGTCCTCCTGGAGCTCACAGGCCTGCGGGCTGGCAGCAAGCTCTGCTTTCAGTGTTCTCTGACAAATTTCAGCTGAGAAACACCTAAGTGGCTTTGTTGGCACAGGCCTGATCAATGTGCCTGGCTTTGCAGTGATGCCGTTTCTTGGATTTAATCCGTTTGTGCAAGAGAAAGAAAAAGGTCAACCAACCCCCACCCCCCCAGATAAGTCCAATAGCAATGATGCTTTTAGTGGGCTGAGAGCCCAGCCATGTCTTTGCAGTTCACCATGACCCTGTGCAGCCCCAGCTCTGCTGCTGGGGAGCGGGGCAGAGCCGAATGGGTGGGCAGGCTGCCGGGAGCGGGGGCCAGCAGCACACAGATCCCCCTGTTAGGCATGACCATCTGTCACGGCTCTCCCCACACCCCTGCTGTCCCCAGGAGGTCTCTAGCCCTGAACATTAACACGAGACAGATGAGCTCTTTTGCCAGGCTGTCGCTGGAGCGATGCTCGTGTGAGGCTCGGTGGCTGTTTGGGAGTGATGGCAACTTCGGGACCTGACCCTCCAAGTTACCTTTCATCTGTCGTGGCAAGGATGCCTCATTTCGCTTTTGCTCGCAGCCAGCCTGGGTGTTGGCTCACTGCAGGATCGGTCCGTGAGCCTTGGAGCGGGACTGCCTGTATCCGGAGCCTTCCTTCCTCTGCGATAACGTCAGCGCTGGAGTGCAGGCGGCTATTTTGGTCCCAGGAATGCCAGCGGATGATTTCACTTTTGTTTTGTACCCGATAACCTTTCCCATCACAATGAGAAACGACGTCCGTTCTCCCTGCGCTTCCGTGTGCGAGGGGAAAGCCATTCAAGCACCTCTGCAGGGGAAAAGAAAAAGCCCATTTAAAAATAGCTGCCCGATTGTCTGTGGAGCCTGGGCAAAGGAAGGGCAAAAGCCTCTCCGTGCCGTGCTGCGTGCTGTGTGCTGGGATCGGCTCCGCCAGCCGAGCCGGGGCAGGAGGATGGCGGCCGTGGGAATGCTTGCTGTGCTGGCCTTTCCCATTGGCCTCATGGGGACGGGAGGCTTTGGGAGAGACTTTCATCTCCATGCAGAGTCATCCCGATGTGGGGCTCCAGGAGAGCTACAGCAACCCGCTTTGCCCCCCACCTGCCCACCTCTGCTCCTCCTGCCCTTCTCCGAGTCCTTTCCCTGCCAAGTTTCATGGCTGGGAGCTCAGTCAGGAGCTCGGTGAGACAAACCCACCCCGGGCCCCAGGCAAGATAAGTCTGGTCAAACCCAAATTGCTAAAGCTCAGCTCCAATTTTTATTTCCTGTGGAGAAGGAGCTGGCTAAAGTCACTTGTTTTTATTTTTTTTTTCAAGCTTTCAGCCTGTGACTTCCCACGAACTGCTGACCCATCATGTGACAGCGGCCGCGGCGGGGCCACTGCAGCCAGATGCAGCATCACCGGCTCGCCCAGCCACACCAGGGCACGGGCCTGGTACCCAGGTGGGAATGGCCAGGGCACGGGCAGCCCCCGGGCACCAGCCCTCTGGGAACGGGCAAAGCCCAATGTGCTCTCAGGGGGAAGGCGGCGAGCTTCTTCCCGCTGGACACCATCCCCTACGGAGAGACACTTCCCCGTGCCCCCCCAGCCTTCAGAGTACTGTATAGGCCATTCTGCAGGCTGTTGGCCAGCAGGGTGGCTACCTGGGCTCCTGTTTGATCGGTACCTTTGCTCAGCTGGGGGGGGGTTGCTCAGTGCCCTCCCCCTCCATGGCTTACAGGGGGGCTCCCAACCTGCCCTGGCCCTTCCTGAGCTGGAGCCTGTTTACAAAACAGTGGCTGGGGGCTGCTGTTTACCCTTATGTACGCGCTGCACTCAGAGTTGCTAAACAGGCAAAGCCAAAATGAAAGTCATCTGAGTTTTCTTTAATTAGGCTAAGATTATGATGAATCATGAGGTACTTTACCTCAAGGATGGACCAAGAATTGACTTTGGCAGGAGACATCAAGGTACAGCAGTCAGCAGAGCTCGCTCGCTGAGTTGACATCTGCTGGAAAGGCTTGTTTTTCCCTCCCGAGTCACATGCTAACTTGTGATCTGATCATGCGATGCAAAGGATAACCTTCCAATATTTACTTTCCTCATCTGGAATTTTAAAAGGCAGAGGGAAAGAGCAAAAAGCAGCGTAAGGGAGAACAGAGCAGCTCCCTTCCCTCCCTTGGCTGGCCTTGCTCCGGGCGCTGTGCTGGCTGCCGGGGCAGGGCAGGGGGCTGCCTGCAGCACGGGTGCCCAGCGCAGCGGTGATGGGGAGCGTTGGAGCAGGGATGGCATCGGCATCAGCAGAGCAATGGTGGCTGGTGTCTTCAGCCGCACGGGTGTCCCCTGTCCGGACACCTGTGTGCTGGCAGGGGTGGGGAGGGGCCACTTGGCCCGGGGTGACCCACACCAGCGTGGGCAGGGGGAGCTTGTCCTCCCCCTCCCCCGGTGGCTGCTCAGCACTGGCCCTCTGCCATCCTTCAGCATTAAACTTGCATGTTTGATTATAAATGTCAAAGTAACATTTTTTAATAACAATATCCCAGTGTAATCCGGTAGGCAGGTGGAGTTACTTGATACATGCTCCAGTCCAAAAGTTTATAGTAAGCACAGCTGCAAGATTAAACCAGAATTGCCCTTGAATAAAATCCCCCCTATAATCTTGGGGGAATTCTGCTAGTGCGGCTTGGGCATGTTTACTTCTGTGAGATGATGCCTATCAAGCACCAAAAAAGCCCCAGCAACCCACCACGGTGCTGACACAGAGGCTGGTGGGAAATGGGCGTTCAGGCTGCCAAAGCGTTGGTGTGCGAGGATTTCTCACTGAAGAGACGCTGAGGCAAAGCGATCGGGCAGGGCTGTTTATTTTCTGAGCCGGAGAGGTGTGTACCACCGGCTACCGAATTTGAATAAGGAGGTTGCTGCCTGCGGTTTGCATACGTGCAGCAAACCTGCCTTGTGCATGCAGCAGGATTGCTCTGGCAGTGGCAGGCTGAGATCAGCAGTGTGTGCATGTGTCCGTCTGTTTGTCCAGTGCCAGGAGCAACTCCACAGAGCTGGAAAGATGCAGCAGGTCATGGCCATACTTTCCAAAACCCCATCGCCATGGGATGCCCCTGGCTGCACGTCTGCCGGGCACTCGCATTTGTGGGAAGAGCCGAGGCTGGGCATCCCTCCGCAGCCACATGCAGGATGACTGGCCTGGCATCATCTCTTAGTGACTCGGTACTTCACCTCCAGCACTGATGAGCGAGTGGGCGCGGTGCCGGCGTCCTGCTGTGCTGTGCTGTGCATCCTGCTGTGCTGTGCTGTGCTGTCACACACTGATGGCTCCCCCGGGGGGTCCCTGCACGCCCAGGCTCAGGGCAAGGACCGAGGGGCACAGGAGGGCATGGACTGTGTCTGCAGCTACAGCTGAGCGAGTGAGAAGAGAGGCTGAAGCAGAGAGGCGCTTGTGGTTTCCTTTGAAACTAAAAGGCCCCATAATACTTGAGGAGGCTGATGGCATGGAGCTGCTGCTGAGGGCTGCGCTCCCTCCCGGGGGCTGTCGGTGAGTGAGGAGCTGGCTGCTTCGCAGAGGCTGAGCCCCAGGAGCATTCAGAAATTTCGTGGTGTTTTGGGAGGGAGGCGTATAAGCCTCATATCATCCTGTCTGAAGCCTACTGGTCTTCTGGCTGTGCTTGTCTAGGGAGGGAGCTGCAGGTCTGCAGGGTCATGGGTGGCTAGACCCTGGCCCCGGGATGGATGATGGAAAGGGGGATGCTCCGGGCGAGGCCAAAGGGGCTGCACCTGCATGTGACACACTGTGTGTCAGCCTGACACAGGGTGAAAAACCACCATAGCTGCCCTGGAGATAAGTGCCTGCAAGGAGGAACATAAAGGGGTGGATGTCACGCTGGAGGGAGGCAGCCAGCACAAACCGAGTTACAAAAGCGCTGCCTGCAAGAGAGCATGCCCGGCCACAGCCTGGCCACAGCTATTTCGGTGCTGAGAGAGGCTGAGCGTGGAGGTGTTTCCAGTGAAATGCACACTGGTGTCAAGTGGGGAGGGAGGCAGGCGGGACGGAGGGGCACAGCAAAGAGACACCCCACCAACTAGGGGGGGCACTAAGGGAGTGTGTCTGCCGGGTGCCTGTGGTGTGGTGGTGAGTGGCGTCTTGGCGGTGGTAGGAAGGTAGACTTCCATGTTTCGGGGAGGATGGCTGGGTGATGGACTTGCAGGGAGGACTGGAGGAGATCCACCCTGTGGGGCTCAGCTGACCTTTGCCAGGACCACGGCATTTGTGACAGAGATTTTGGATGGCTGGGAGCTGGTATGGTCCCTAGGCTCAGAGCTGGGGAAGCATGAACAGGAGATGGTTTGAAGTTAAAATTAATTAAATTAAATTAAAATCAAAGCAACCTGTGATAAAGAGCTGTCTCTAGCAAGCAGGGTTATTTCTGATTTCAGGTTTTGAGAAGTCTTGGAAGTATTTAGGTCCAAGCTGTGTGTCTCCTGCTATTACATGAGCTTCACTTTGCAGTGTCCTAACCTGTCCTCCCATTTTTCCCCTTAGCAAGTGGAAATACTGTTTTTTTTATTCTGAAAAGCAAACTATCCTCTTTCCTGTGGCAAATATCTCTGTGTCCTCTGCAGCAACGTTAGTCAAAGATCGTTACGACCCACTGTGGTGGGCTAATGGGGGGGCTGGTGTGCAAGTGGTCAGTGGGCCAGGCGGCAGTGGTGTACCTGCCTCTGACTGGTGGGCATTTGGAAGGAGTTTGGGATTTCTGGACCTGGCTGAGCTGTAGCTGTGCTGCAGGAGCACCTCTGAGCACTGTGGTTTCCCGGCTCGCTGGCCCTTTGCCTGCCCCTGACAAAATTAGCGCAGTCCTGACCCAGAAAGCTGGATGTGGAGGTGATCAATAGTGCTGGTAATTGGTTGGCAGCGTTGCCTGTCTCTTGGCGCCTTAGTCCCAAAAGAAATAAATGCGTTCAGAAAAAAACACATAGGCAGCCTGGCTCCAGTGGCTGGGGCATCGGCTGGAGGGGGCTGCAGCTTGCAGCCCGGGGGCCGCAGAGGGCTGGGTTTGCCATGCCCTGTCCCTGGTGAGTGGCTTTGGTCCTTCTGCTCTCCCTTACCGGTGATGGTGTGTCTCCAGTGGGTTTTGCTGTGCACGTGTTTGCTCTGCTGCAGCAGAGCATGGGTGGTGGGAGGCAGCGGGGCAGGGGCTGCGGGAGGGGGGCACGGCAGCTCCGGGTGCCATCACCCCACTGGGAGTG
Source organism: Falco punctatus (assembly GCF_963210335.1). Taxonomy (NCBI): domain Eukaryota; kingdom Metazoa; phylum Chordata; class Aves; order Falconiformes; family Falconidae; genus Falco; species Falco punctatus. Next base: position 56,558,980 of record NC_137587.1, read on the forward strand.
CCTGCGGAGGGAGATGCATCTGCTCGTCCCCCGGCGCGGTGTAGACACTTCCTCCTGGACAAGAAAGCCATCCCTGTTTTTAAGGAAATAAACAAACCCCAAAGAACATCCTTTCAGAGCGGCCCCCTCCTGCCTGCTTGTGTCCCTGGAGGACAACGAGGGCTTTGTAGCTGCCCAGGGCTCTCGGGGAACCAAAACAACCTTGCTATGAGCTCAGCAGCTGTAAATCAGCAGGCTCCACCGGGTGCTAGTGCCGGGTAGATTTAGCGCTGATTGCTTTGATCTGAAATGCTTTTATTTCATACCCTCTACAGAGATAGATACAAGGTCAGACTAATGGCTGATACATGAAAAACGTATGTGGCCTTTATTGATTTTGCAGTGATTAATGATTTGAAGGGAAGGCTGGTGATTCAAGCACACGAACGGTGCCTGGGAATGAGCAACACCAACTGAGGGGCCTTTTAATTCCAGCATTGAGCCTGTTTCCCGCTGCTCGGGGGTACCAGCACTGCCCTCACGGGTGTCCTTGTGCCGGACAAGCCCCCATTTGTACGCAGTGAGCCCTCGCACCCGTGTCTGGGCTCTGTTTGCCTTTGCTTTCGCTGTCCGTTTTGGAAGGGGATCAAAAATAATCAGACCTAACCCCTTACTATCGTCTTGTTGACAAAGCCTCTTGAAGCTTCCCTGCTGCTGTGCCAGGTGGCCGGGGGGCGAGGGCACGCACAGCACCTTGCCGGGGCTCACGCAGGGAGGCGGCATGGCAGAGTGCCAGCAGCAGGCATCCCTCCGGCTCAGCCCGGCGCTTACCGGCATGAGAGCTCTCCGTCAAGGAGCTTCAAAGCTGTCTGCTGGGATTAGCCTTGCAGGTGATGGGTTTTGAGATGCTTTGCCACCCCCTTGAGCATGTGGGACTCCTCAGAGGCTGCCAAGCTGGGGTGCGGTGGGCATGCTGCTTCCGCAGCCGTGGGCAGGGACCGCAGCCCCCCGGGTCACTCTGTGCCACAGACACAGCTGGGACCTGACGCAAGGAGAAATCATCCTAATTTTGGAGGGGGAAATCAAGCCCTGTTTGAAGGATCTGGGCAGCAGTTATGCAACTTTCCTATTTGGTATTTGAGAAAACTTCCCCCTCCTGGCTGTTTAAGCCTTGTGACTATGACTAAAATCATCGTGCTGCTACCAAGGCTCCTTTTGGGCTCACTGCTTTCACACTAGCTGCATCTCTTTGGGACTGAAGACTCGCTGCATTTTGTGTTCCACTTGTTGCCGGTGCTACTGTTTGTTTTTTTCTCTCTTGCCATTGCCGACGTCTTTCCCTTGCTAAAGGCAAAGGTGTGTTCTCCTGGACAGCATCACTGGAGAGGCGATGCTTTGCTGTAAGAGCAGCCATTTGGTTACAGTGGTGACCCTCCTGGGGCCATGCATCCATCCCCCCTGGAGTGGCGAGTGCTGAGGCACGGGCAGCTGCATGGGGGTACATGTGGCCAGGGAAGGGGGGGCTTGGGGCGGGAGATGGGAACACTGGTAAGTATGTGGGGTTCCTTTGGCATTGTTCCATGTGGATGTGTAGAAGAATGGCTGCAGAAGCATGGCCTTAGAATCTCTGAAGATCTGCACAATCCAGGCCTGGTATTAGAATAGGCCTGTAATCAGAATTGTACTGAAGTTGCTGTGCTGAAGTTAACAAGAAAGGTAGCCTTGAGCTGTTCTTGAGTCCTGAGACCAAGGAATTATGTTGTGCCACCCGGCCGTGGCTGTAACAAGCTACAGCTGCTGGGAAAGCAGGTGCAGGGCCAAGAAAGATAGGGACCGGTATGGGAAAATAGGGAGTAACAAACTACAAGGCTGAAGCACAGCAACACAATTAGCTACATGGATAGAATGCTTATTTTAGTCATGATAATTAGGGGTGTGAGAACCGCGCGTGTTTAGAGACTACTAACCGATTATATTTCTGCTTTACGAATACGCATGCGTATCGGTTCTATATAAGTAGTGTTAGAAACTAATAAAGTTGAGCAAGATGCATAACTCATATTGAGCGCCTTCTTGATGGATGGATGCAGGGGAAGGAATTTCAGGGCTAGTGGTGATGTGCATGTGTGTGATGTGTGGGGCAGATGTTGGCTAGCTCATCACCCAGCCGCGTGGCCAAGCGAGTCAATGAAGGATGACGTCTGGTGGTACCACACTCGGGTTCCTGGGGGAGCCTGGCTTCCTCTTTGTGGGCAGTCAGTATGCGGTGCCCCTAATGGGAACACCAGTGAAGGTCTACAGGTACGGGATGCGTTCCGGCTGGGTGGGTGCCAGGGCGCACAAACCCCTTAGGCCCGCGCAGGGAGGTGTAAGGCCATCTGCAGCTCGCTCGCAGGCGCTGGCTCCCAGCCCGTCTGTGGTGGGAGCTGTAGGGATGCTCTGAGTGGATCAAGGAGATGGGGGAGCTGCGTGCATGGAGCTCAGCCTGTGTCCTCACGCCCCCCCAGCTTGACCACCGCAGCCCCCCCAGGCCCCCTGTGCTGGGGCAGAGGTCCCAACAGTCAGGGTGCACCGCCCTAAGGCGAAAGGTGTGAGAAAACATTCCCAGCGGCAAAGAAGGTGGAAATGTCCACGCTGTGAATGGCTGCAGTGCAGGGCTCACACTCACCCTTCGCTTTGCCCGCCGTTAGCACAGAGGCCATACGTCCACACATGCCCAGTGCTGGCTCTGGGTGTCACTGGTGACAGTCCCAGCGGGGTGTCCGTCCCTGCCCAGGAGCGGCCGAGGGCTGTTGTCTCCCTTTGGGGACACTCTGGGGACACAGGGTGTTGGCCCCAGTGCCATCCTGCTGCCCTGGCACAGCAGAAGAGGGCGGGAAGCATCCCAGGGAGGCACATGGAGCAACTCACTGTGCTCCCAAATTAGCTACCAGGCCAGGTTGGTTTTCCTGTTTACTCCCTAAGTGGAAATTAGGAAGAGAGTGCAAAACCTCATCCCCTTGGCTATAAAAAGATCTTGTGGTGTGGGCGCAGGAATTTTACCTTCTTTTTCACTTGCAGCCAGAGTGGCACCAGGTGCATGGCGTGGGCTGGGGCGGCAGCAAGGCAAATAAAGGGGGATGCCGGGAACGGCGGCTGTTCTGCGGGAGATGTCTCCTCTCAGGAGAGAGCTGGGCCCGTTCCCCAGGCTGCCGGCGAGCAGCTGCGCTGGGGTTTCACCAAGCACAAGGGTCACAGAGGAGGCACGAGGGGTTTGCGCCGTCTGTGCTGGGGACAGAAGGGCCCCACGGGGTACAGCTGGCACCGGCTGGGGTGCGAGGCAGCCGATGGCTGCTCACAGCTCCAAAGGGCAGCACAAGAGGTGAAGAAACCACACCATCCCTCTCACGTTTCATGGGCAGGTTGCAATAAAAAGGTTGGCTGGTGGGTTTGGCTGACAGGAGTGAGGGGTTCGGGATGATAGGAGACCGCCACAGCAGAAAGCGGGCTGGGCTGCGTTTCGGGTTTACAGCATCAGGGTGAGTGAGTGGGACCCTAAACCCTACAAGCTTGCTAAACCTTGTTTGCCTCAGATTGTTTGTCCAAAAAGATACTGAGAGATGAACTCTTTCCTCCCTTCGTCATTGGACATAATCTTATCTGAAACCTCCTAAGTGCCCTAGAGACTCCTTAAGGAGATAACCACCAAACAAAAATAAGTCCAAGAGTATTTATATGTGAAGCTTGAGACTAGGCAACAGCACAAGTTTCTCAGCCATCGTTGGTCACCCTTATTTGTCACAAAGAGAAGGAAAGGATGCCCAGAGCTGCCAGTGCCTTGCTTAGGCAGCGACTGAGCTTTCTCGCCTCCTTTCTCCTCTGGGATAACTGAAGCTGTTTTGAGGACTCAAGTCTCAAAGTTGATTTAACAAATAACCAGCAAAAATAACGCACGAGAGCAGTAGGCTCCAGCAGCCCATGCCTCCGGTGTCCAGCTGCCTGGGCCAGCATGGCTCAGCTGTGTCCCACCAAAGGGCATTTCTGGTGTGTTTGTTGTGGGCCTGTGGACACCCTGCAGGCAAGAGACTTTCTTGTGGACGCAGCAGTGGTTTCAAGGTAGCTTTTGCTCTGCTTTTGTTCATGTTTATGGCTTCTCACTTGTGAGAGGAACCTCTAATAACCTCACAATGGACTTTGGAAAGTTTGAGCAATCATAAAAAAGATCCCTCAAGCACAGCGTTTCCTTTAACATTCAGTTTGTGCCTGACTGGTCTTGCCATAAAAGATTTTACAAACTCTGTGGCTCTTTTTTGGGGTGTCTTTCTGCCTGTGCCACCTGGAGTTGTCCATCCGAAGTAGCTGCGTGTTATCTGCCGCATTGCCCCCAGAGCACAAGGATTCCCCCGCGCGGCTGCGCGGGCTCGCTGGCAGGTGGGCATGTAGCACGAGGGCTGGTGACACAGAGCAGACCTGCTGGCTCAGGGGTCTTGCCTGCACTGCACATCTCACCCCCAGCAGTGGAGAAGCTCCTGTGCCCCACACCCATTCCACTTGCTGAAGCTCTCTGCTGGGGAGGGGTTGTGGACACCAGAATGGGGTGTGCCACCCCAGCAGCACTCATACTGGGCCTTACTGGGGTTGCTCCCACTAGGGGTCTTTTCTGTAAATTGGATGGATGAGCCCTGTCAGTTCCATGAGGGTCCGTTGTGCCCCCCCTGTGCTGGTCCAACCATCCCATCCCTTCCCTGAGTCTGTCTGTCAGCTTTAGCTGTGATTTTTATATTTGTCAGCAGCAAAACATTTGCTGTGTGCCCAATGTGCCCAGCTCTGGAGCTGGGACCTGGATTCTGTGTTAATTATGGTGAGTTTGTCCAGGTCATTGATTAAAAATGTGAAATTTTGAAGAGGCAGGAAAAAAATTCTTTGCTGACAGAATGTCTGCTTGATGCTGGTTCATGACTTAGACCTGGTTTTCAGGCCTGTGAGCTGGCCAGGTTTAGCCACAGTTATGATGTGCTCGATTACCTTTTGCATTATTCTGGTTCTCAGTCAAAAGGCAATAGCGAGTAAGAGGTGTGATGAATTTGTAAGCGTCCTGTATCAGCACCACAGCGAGCCACTGTGACCAGGTTTGCTCTCTGCGAACCTTCCTTGATTAGCAGACATAAACTGTTTAAGGGAGGGGAACTGGATTAATCAGCATGTGCCTGGGCTCTGGGTCGTGGTGACTTGCCTCTAGCATCATCCTGTTTACGCCTTCAAAATACCAGCATCTTGGTTTTCTTTCGGATGGGTCCCTGGGCAGCTGGAGTGAGGGCAGGACACATGGCCACTCCCCATGCCAGTGCAGATGTCCTTGATTTGTCTGGCTACAACGTGCATTCTAGGAGCAAAGCAAGTGGATGTGAAGGATACTTCAATGTCGGGTTCTTCTGAGCAAAGCAAACCAATGGGACGAATGAGCCGTAATGCCCTGCTGTAATGATTTTATTATTACAAACCAGTTCACAGTAAGGACGCTCTGGCAAAGCAAATTGATTTTTGTCTACTGTCCCACTCACCCGCTGCAAGCCTTTGGGCAGCCGTTAGTGCGGCTCTTCCCCAGCTGGTGAGGGTGCCCTTGGCTTTGCTGTGCTCAGCACCCTGCTCCCCCAGGGCTTGCTGCCCCACTGGCTTGGCTGTGGGGTTTCACCCGCAGCCGTGCCCCCACGGGACCACCTGCGGGCCAGCTCCGAGGCAGCAGAGCCAGAAGCCGGGCACAGGCTCCATAGGAAGCGGGGCAGGGGGAGGGGGTGGCAGTGGTGGTCTCATGCTGCAGGGGCGCAGGGTCACGCTGCAGGGGCGCAGGGCGCAGGCATGGCGGGGTTAAAGCCCTTAGCCTGACTCTGCTAAAAGACCTGGCTGCGCGGCTTGTGTGCGCAGCCTGCCCCAGTTTGCCTGGGGTTTACCACACATTCTCATCGTGCTTGCAAAATGCTGTTATCGCAAATTGCAAAAACCAACCTCGTCCTCAACTGATCAGAGCGAAAGCGGCACAGCTCCGCACCACGGCTCCAGCATGCCCGGTGTGCTGAGCGCTCCCGTGGGCGCTGCTCAGAGATACTCCAGTTTGCTGCGCTGGGATTTTGGGCTGTCGTCACAGACTCCTTGGCCTGTGGGAGCAGTTGGTAACCGTTGCAGCCAGGGTACCCGCTGCCTTAGCTACTGGCCGTGACAGTGACATGGCTTTTTGCCAAGAGCTGCTGCGGCCTTCCCGTATGCCGATGGGCTGCAGTCAAGCTGAAGGTGCCAGGGAGCCTGTGCTGGGCTGCTCCTGAGCAGGGGGTCCGTGCTGCCACTGAAGCCCTCCTGAGCCAAGGCACGGCCAGAGCTGAGGGTGAAGCCCATCCCAGCCTCCCCACTCCACCCCATCGAGCGAGCAGCACTCCCTCAGGGTCACCCTGTCCTGCTGGGGCGAGCTGAGCTGGGCACCCCCTATCTCCCCACTGCCAGCACCCGTGTGTCACCCTGATAGCTCCTTCCACCCTGATAGCTCCTTCCACCCCAATAGCCCCTTCCACCCCAATAGCTCCTTCCACCCCGATAGCACCTTGTGTCCCAATAGCTCCTTGTGTCCCAGCCTTCATCTCTGCAACAGGACAGCGGTGCAGCTGAATGAGCAGGTCCGGCAGGCAGTCAATCTAGGAGGCTCTGGGTATTTCCCAGGAGCAAAGCTGCTGGTTAAAGCAATACGTTTAATAATTATTACAAGTCCTGGAGGCTATTTGACCTGTGTGGGGGACATGAACCAGCAGCACTGCACACCATACCAGCACCAGTCCCCACAGCAGCCCAGTTTGTGTGCTGCTGGGCTCTGGTGTGGTGGGTGGCACGTGCAAAATACTGGGGAGCGCTGCAGGTTTCTGTCACTAGAGCTTATGGCACGATTGCTTTTGGCCTGTAAGTGAGCCAAGCTGGAGCTCAGCCCCTGCCAGCGCCCGAGCCCTCCCAGGTGAGCCACTGGCGGGGGCTCTGTGAGGGTCTCCCCTCCTTCAAGTGCTGTGCCATATACTGGGATCGTGTAGCAATCGAGTGACCCTGCAGTAATCGGGTAACCCTGACAGTCAGGACATGAAAGTGCTTTGGTACTGCCAAAAGCAAAAGGTAAGGAAAAAATTTCCCCTCCCTTTACTCCATAAAATTTCAATATTGTGCAGATGACCTGAATTTTTTTGAAGTGCTAAAGCCTGATGGTGGGATGTGTTTCACATGGGGTACAGGGACCTTCTGCTTCTGAAAGAGGTGAGACCCTTCACAGGGGAGTCTTTAGACTTTCCAGACAGGAGATAACGACAGAAAGCTGGTATTGTTGGAGGCTGGCCGTAGGAAGTGCAATTGCTGATGGCTAGTCATGATGTTCTGCTGCACTTTGTACTGCACATGTTTTATTATGACAGGTGAAGGGAAGCTGAACTTTAAAGGCTTACCTTGCTGTAGCAGGAGACCTCCAGGTGGGTGTCCCGCCTGACTCCAGCCCAGGTCATGGTGCTGGGCAGAGGCTGGGATAGTCCCACTCCCTCCCAAATTCTTAGTTTTGCACCTTTTCCTTTTTGCAGATTCAAAAAGCTTCTTATCCACTGGCGGGGAGTTAATTTTCTGAAGGCTTTTAGTGCTTTGCCTGGGTGCCTTTGGCACTACCTGTGCAGGTGGGCCAGGCTGGCATTTTCGCTTTGCCTGGCAGGACGGAGAGCGCCTGGGTTTGCGAGCTGCAGCAGGGTGCTTTTGGGGGGGCAGCAGGGGGCTTTCGGGGGGCTGGTCTTGGCAAAGCCAGGCTTCACCCTCCTGCCCCAGCTGGGGGGCTTTGAGCCTTTGGGCTAGGTGCGTGGGGACACACACGGCACAGGGCAGGAACAAACCAGCGCCGTCCTGGCACAATTAGTGTTTCTCAACGAACGAACACCGGGCTAATCGTCGAGACTGGTACTTCCATCCCCACCACTCACCTCTGGCAGCTGCCTTCTTGGCGACACCAGGGACCAGCTGACGAGGAGAGCGTTGTGTTGGGTGTCACACAGCCAGCCGGGCGGCGGGGGAGATGGCACTGCAGGGCTCCCCACCCCGCGGCTCCGGGGGCGCTGCCCGCGCTGGGCTGGGAACCGGCCCCTCGGGGTCGGGCTCCCCGGCAGGGCGGCTTCCTGCAGGCTGCGGCCGCTGCCCCTGCCTCCCTCCCTGCCCCTGCCTCCATCCCTGCCTCCTTCTTGCCCCTGCCTCCTCCCTGCCCCTGCCTCCATCTCTGCCTCCTTCTTGCCACTGACTCCTCCCTGCCCCTGCCTCCATCCCTGCCTCCTTCTTGCGCCTGCCTCCTCCCTGCCCCTGCCTCCATCCCTGCCCCCTTCTTGCCCCTGCCTCCTCCCTGCCCCTGCCTCCATCTCTGCCTCCTTCTTGCCACTGACTCCTCCCTGCCCCCATCTCCATCCCTGCCTCCCTCCCTGCCTCCCTGCCCGTCCCTCCCTCCCTGTCTTTCTCTCCGCCCCCGCCCCTCTCCGTTTCGCGGTGTCGCGGCGCAGCGCTCCCCCCGCGGCGGCTGGGGCCATTGCAGGACAGCGCCCCCCCGCGGCGGTGGCGGCGCGGTGCAGCTGAGCCGCTCCCACCGGCTACCATGCGGGCAGGGGGCGGTGGCGGCGTGGGCGGCGCGTGAGGGCAGTTTATATGCACCTACGCACAGAATTTATATGCGTGTGTGTATAGACATATGTATACATATACGTATATACGCACAAACGTGTCTATATACATATATAGGTGTATATATACATATATGTATATACGTATATATGCACAAACACCTGTATATATTCTTATATACAACTACGTGTATATGCACATACATATATATAAACACAAAAAAGGTGTGTGTATGTACATATACCCATACACACATATATACAAACATATATATATGCACAAACATGTGTGTATGTACATATATACGTATGCATATATACATATATACATAAACACGTGTATATATGTATATAAATTATATACATATGCATGTATATACACTCATATATATATATGTATAAATACACACACATATATGTATATGATGCATATAATGCATAAATGTGTTCAATTTACTTGTGCATGTATGTGCATGTAATTTTACATAGATAGATGTATATATAAATTGCCGTCTTTAAGCCTTAAAGGCGGGTGTGCGCCACGGGGGCTGCGCAGGCTGCACGCGCCCCCCGCCTGCTGGCTGTACGGTGCAGTCCCGCTGCCGCCCGCTTGGGGGCACTGTGCGCCGGCAGAAGCGGGGTGAGGCGGCGTTGGAGCGGCGCGGGGGCCGGGGGGGCTGCACAGTCGCTGGGGTCCCCGCGCCCGGCCGGCCGTGGCCGCTGCTCGGCCCTTTGGGGGGAGCAGCAGAGCTCCGCGGGGCTGGGCGGGCGGGGGGATGCCCCACGCTGCGGGACAGCCCGCGGGGCGCGGGCGGGCCGTGCGGGGTTCGGTACAGCAGCTCAGCTTAGGGGGGTGTTTTCCGCACCCGGAGCGCCCCGCACCGCTCGGGCAGTTGCTCCGCTTGTGAGAGCGGCGTTAGGCTGGAGCACCCGCCGGGGTGGCCACGGGCACGGGCAGGTGGCTCGGAGCAGGGCTGGTAGAGCTGCCCCTCGCTTGCCACCTCCCAGCCTGGAGTCCCAGGCCGGCCGAGGCAGGGCACCCTCCGCCTGTGTCCCGGTGGGTCACAAGGTGGTGGCTGAGGTTGGTTTGGGTGAGTAGCTGCCGGGTGAGGAGAGCCATACTTTGCAGAATAGTTGTAATAAATAATTGCGTTTGAACTCATCTGCACAGAAACAAACTAAAAAAAGACCCTGGACCTCACAGAGCGTAACACAGCAGCCATGGATTTATGTCTCCTGCTGATTTTACAGCACTGTACGAGCATGGAGAGACCAAAGAGGAAAAAGCTGCTTGAGCTCCTTGAAGCAGGGGGGCTGCTGGGGATATGTGGGGCCGTGGCATCACGCCCGCATTAGCAAAACCCCTGTCAAATGCAACCCCTTCCCATCGCTTCAGCTAACGCTCTGCTCCTGAGAAAGGGCTAACCTTTCCGTGCCTCGGCCTTTCCCAACACATCCTGGTTCACAAGTTCAGCGGCATCAAAGTTGCATCTGATCGTTAACCCTGACAGTTCGGAGATTACCGAGGAGTTTAAATTGCCTGGCTGAGGTGGCTGAGAGGCGCCAAGTTCAGGCACAAATATGCACCCGCATCCCGAGGCAGCCTTCCCAGAGTTCAAGAGGCAGATGGAGGGTTTCGGTTCAGCTGGGTGATGCCTGAGCATCATGTAGGTTTGTGTCTTTATTTCTTTTAAAGCTGCTTTCATGCAGCTGCTATTTCAAAAGTAGCCATGAATTTTGGGTGCTTCTCGCTCTGTGGTCTGTGGTGTGCATGGCTGGGCTTACAGCTCCTGTGGACTTCAGCCAGAGAGATGAGACAGCCCAAGCAAAAGCCCTACAAGTCACAGTTTTTCATCCATGCCAAAGACTTTACTACAAAATTACTCTTTGCTTATGCATTTTCCCTGTTGCTTTTATTCCTGCTAAGCTAGGTACAGAGGGAAGCGCTCTTTGTGACCGTGTTCTTCACCAAAAAACAGCAGAAGACAGAAGCTCCATCTACCCTGGGTAGTTTTCAGTTTGCTGTTATTTCCACGAGATGGCTTTCGATACCAGAACCACAGGGAAACTGAGGTCGGGAGATGCCTCCTGCTGCCATCTGGCCCTTCCTCTTGCTCAGCGTGAGTCCAGCTCCATCGGGTGCAGCGGCCATGAGCCTCCTGCGCCTGAGCAGCGTGAGCCACGGCACTGCGACAGCAATGGCGGGAGGGGCTGAACGAGCACTGAGGAGCAAAGACGTTGGCATTCTCCTTGATGGGAATTAATCTTAATGCAGCTCATCAGCCTTCAGGGTGGAAGTCCTGAACCCGATGGTGCCAAAGGATTAATTTAAATCTGAATTCCTTAGGTATAGCCTCAAAGAAGAGGAGGTGAAGGAGGCCCATGAATACAGCCCCGTCTGGAACGCCGGCTCCTCCTGTGGGTACAGGTCCAGCACCAGGTGCCCCCATGGCTGGCAAAGGGCCAAGCCCTTGGAGCCCTGCTGGTGCTGATGCTCCTGGCAGGCAGTACAGGGTCTGCTCCAGACAGCATGGAGCACCCATCTCATCAGTCAGGAGAAACCACCAAAGCAGCCAGTCACTGTTTTGTGCGGGAAAACAAGTTGAGGTTGTTGCTGTTTTCATTTTTCACCTGTTTATATTGCTGCTACCCAGCCAACTTGGATCAGCAGGTAAGGCTGGGGTCCCGCAGCACAGGCACTGTGCTGGGAGCTGCTGGTGGCAACACGGGCTGAGCTGGGCGAGGGTAAGCGGTGCTGTCTGGTCAGCAAGGGACCATCCTGCCTGCAAAGCGAGGCCCCATCGCCTGCATGCATCGCTCCTGAGCTGGGGGTGCTGGGATTTCGGGTGAACCTGGGTGGCAGCGGCTGCCAGCCAGCCTGCCAAGTGTGACAGCGTGGTGGCCAGCTCCGTGCCACACCAGGTACAAAGCACGAGGTGTGCCTCTGTTTCATCGTTTGTCTTTCAGCTCCTAAAATTGTCCCACGTTGCCAGAGCCGGCTGGTGTGTTTTCAGCACTGAAAATCAGATGCTGCTAAATTTCCAGTGGTTGTTCTCGGTGCTTTATGCTCTTACTTTAACAGAAGCGTGCAAGCTACGCCTCTTGCAAAAACAAACGGGCTTTACTCCCCTAGCCAGGGTCACCTCTGTTTTCAGCTGCCTTACTCTCCACGGAGATGTCTAGCTAGCTGGCTCAGAAATGGTGCTGTCAGCTTTCCATGAGCATGAATTTAACAGCACCCTCCACAGCAACGTGACTACAGTCCTCTTGCTACCTGGTCACCGAGCAGCTGCTCAGCTTGTACTTGCAAAAAGGCTCTCCTGAATGTGTTTGCTGGTAAAATGACTTCTTTTTTCATCTGCAGTTTTAGACATTAAAACCAGAATTTAGCCACTGGCTCTGTGCTTCCTACCTGGATGCAAGTACTGCAAAGGTGAGATATACATAAATAAATATATCATTTTATAGATGTACACATGTGTGTGTATATGCTATGTGTTTATACATATACATTTTATACACACACACACGTATGTGTATATGAACATGTATTTATGTATATACACATACATCTATACATATGTAAAGTGTCTATATACTTATATGTATGGGTTGGGTGGGGAGACCAGCACTGATGAGTTAACTCTGTGGGAAAGTAACAGAAATGTGGGAAATGTGCAGGGCATTTGGTGATTTCATGCCACGCATGTTAGAGATTGCAAGAGACCTTCGCTAGAAAGGGAAATGCGGTACCTGGGGACATGGGATTTCCCATTTACAGTTTCATTTAGGAGTTTCAAGAAGGAAGGAGGTCCCTGCCTGCGTGTACCTGCGGGGTGTGATGCTCCCCCGGCTCCGGGCTCACAGCTGAGTTGTGGAGGTGGCTGTGGAAGCAGCAGCTCGAGGTGGACACGGGCATGGGCAGCACAGGTGGCTGCAGTCACAGGGCTGGTGGGCTCAAACCCAGGTGCAGGCAGGGCACCGCACACCTCCCTCTCCACCCCCTGGGGGGCTTCTGGGGTCCTTGCCGTGCGGGGGCGGGGAAGGTGGTCACTTTCCTGTGCGGTTTGGACAATCCCCTCTGCCATCAGCAGGGAGGAAGGCAGGCATTGTGACGACACCAGTTGTGCCCAGGGGAGGATGGCATCTTTCCGACTGCAGCTCAGTGGAGTTTTTGCCCTGCCTGGCTTGGTTTCATGCATGCTTAATGCAGGCTGTTAACAGACGCCCTTAAACCCGGCCTACAGTTGCTGCCGCACGCTGCACTCCCTCCAGCACCCTGCTTTTCTGCGGCAAATAGGTACCTTTTTGGGTTTTTAAGTTCAGGGGTATGGAATAGAAAGGTGCTGGGAAGGAGCACGGTATTAAAAAGGGAAGCTAATGCAGCACAGGAGGAAAAGCGTGGTAAGTAAGCAGAGCTGTCACCCAGCAGCACCCACAGGGTGGCCAGCTGAGGTGCCCCAAGACACGGTGCCAAGCCACACGGAGCGAGGCTTACCTAGGGCTGCTGCTTAAGTTGGCTGAAGTTTTAATGAGCATGGCTCATAGTCTTACGTACACCTTCATGTCGAGTGCCCTATCACCCAGCTCCAAAGCAGGAGAAATAGGCAAAATTCTTCTAAGAGTTTCCTTAGTATTATTTGTTCTCATACTTACTGGAAAAGTGGCACATCAATAACCATCTTCTCAGAACTGTAGCAAAATAGTATCAGGGGAAGGGGTGGAAGGTGAAGGTTTTTAGTGACAGTTTAGTTTTTGTGGGCCAATCACTGTAACCAATATTTTGTTTCCTTAATGAATTTTAAGCACAAATCCCAGTAGGGGAAAAGCTTGCCAAGTGTTTGCAAGCGCAACTCTTCATGCTGCCTTTTTACCTTATTCTTTCAAAAGCCCTGGAGGAAAGTGACCGCTGCCTCTGGAAGAGAAACCAGGTGTGTACCGCTGTGTGCCGGGTCACCGAGCGGCCAGGGCTGCAAGGTGGGGAAATACACCGTTCCCTTGGTTCTGCAGGACCAATGCAGCCACCATCCCCGTGGGGCTCTGCGGGACATCGCCCGAGCGCGGTACTGAACACACCGCGGGTCCTGCCTGCCTTCACACTGCCTGGCAGGGAAGTGTCCTTGGGGAAAACACGGGTTTGTGCGGGGTCCAGGCGCCGGGAACGGCTGTCTGTGCGAGGGCCCGGGGTGACACATCACCACTGAGCTCCCGAAAGAGCCCTGGCAGCGCAAGAGCCTCCTGCCACCGCCTGGGTCGCCTGCTCGCAGACAGCGAGTGCGCTGTGCAAGGTGGGCTTCCCTTCGGGGGGGCTGTGTCTGTGTGTACCTGTGTGCATATACGTCTGTGTACACACACACATAGACACACACCTTATGCGTGTGTATATGTTTTAGGTACACATGCATCTATGTATATAGAGACATATACATCTCTATATAAAATAACTATTGAAATATATGTAATGTATACATCTAGCATGTATATGCATGTAGAATCTATTCTATATATGTATAGAATATGTATATATTTTTATATACAGACATTAAATGTATGTGTATATATACATATACCTATAGCTATACCCATCTAACATGTCTATATACATATAGGTATATATTATACAAACTTGTTTATATATGCATGCATATCTACATGTATATTTAATATAAAGTATAGTACATATAAAATATAGCATTATATTATATATCTATGTATACATAATGTTATATGTGTAATGTAACTGGTTTTGTTGCTGAGTTCAAAGCGCCCCTAAGGAGCCCCAGGGGCTGTAACAGGTTTGCAGCTCTCTGTGCACCTGTGGGGACTCTTTTACCCCGTTCTCCAGCCCCAGTGTTTGGCAGAAGGGCTGCGGTACCTTCCCGGCTGCCGCAGCACGCGGGAACGGGCACAGCAGCCAGCACCCAGGGTCCTCCGTGGTCACGCTTTGCTGCCTTGCCCGGGAGCCGGCGCTGCGCTGCACAAAGAGGAGACCGAGTTTTGCTCCTGCCTTGCTTTCGGTGTATTACCTGGCCCTGGTTAAAGACAGGAGTGTATTTACTCCTCCTGTCATTACTCTCTCCCTTGGTCGCCCTGGGAATATTTCCGTACTAACACAGTGGCATTACAGCTTGCAGGGGATTCCAGGTCCACCCTCGCAGCAGCGGCTTGTGTTGCTCTACCTTCTTCCCTCCCTCGCGAAGGAAAACACCACACGTGCCCGGTGCCCTGTCCGTGCCCGCCTGTAGCTTCGCCTGCTGCAGCAGCGCCCGGCCTGCCCGCACCAGCCCAGGGCGGCACAGGAGGAAAGCGACGACGCGCCGAGCCGCCGGAGCACAGGGCTGCACCAAGCACAGGGGTGTCTCGGCCGCCCGGAGTGCAGGTATGGCTCAGCTGCACCAAGGCAGCTGTGCTGGCAAGGAGAGGGGTTGTTCTGGGGGGCTTGCCCTCCCTCTCTGAGCTGGCACCACCGGCGTGCTCTGGATTACTGCTTATGAAAAAGCCTTTGTCTTTAATTAGGGATCGCCTAACTTGGACAGGGAGCTGAAGGACTGCTGTAAGGAGCAGGTGGTGGTTGTCCTGAGCCCCCTGAACAAGCAAGATGTGAGCAGGACCTGCCAGACAATCGCTACTGTGTGCAGCTCCGTCCTGACGGCAACTCCACCACGTGCAGGTGTCCGGCCAACATCCCCGGCATGTGCGAACCTTATGGACCATAAGATAGTGCACGCCTGCACTTAGCCTGAGCCTAAAGGTGTGCGTGGGCTAGGTGTGTAAACTACTTGTGGTTTTTACTGAGTAAAAAGGTGGGCAGGCTCTGGGACTGGGCCAGTAGCCTATGGGTGGTTGCACCACATAGGTATTTTCCCAGTTACAGAAAGACTCCTGGTTTTGGCTGCAATGGGGCTCCCAGCTGAAGAGTGGGCCTTGATGGTGGAGAGGTGGCAGTTGGTGATGGATCCTTGTCTTACTCTCTGCAACACTTTGCAGTGTCGAGCTGATACTGTGCTGCTATTGCTCTGTCATCACATTGTGCATCACAAGTAGTACTGTTTGCTGGGATTATAGCGCAGGCTGCTGTGCCCTTAGTAACTGTGGTGGACCTGGACCAGGACCGCCTTCCCTCTTGGCTCTGTGTGTGTGTGCAAAAACATGTGCTCGTGTCTCCCTCTCGTGTCTGTGTGTCTGTGCAAAAAATGTGCATCTGCCTCTTGCGTCTCTGTGTGTGTGTGCAAAAAATGTGTGCGTCTTCCTCTGTGTCTGTGTCTCTCCGTGTGCAAAAAGTGCACGTGTCTTGCTCTTGTGATGCCTATCTATAAATATCTATATATTTATACATAATTCTATGCATGTGTTGTACACGTGTCAGGAGCTAAATCTACGTAATCAGTCCTTCCCCTAAAAGCCAGTGGTTGGTGTGATGCACTGAAGGCTGTTGCGCAAGATTTGACTCAGCTTCTTTCCCATACGTAGGGGCTGTAATGCAGCAACCGTTGTTTTCTGTGCAGAAGGTGCACAGAATTTCTAAGTTAATTGCTGCCACCCTTATCAAGGGGCCACTGTCACTGAGCCTGATGAGCAGCACGGCGGCTTTGATCAGCTGCAATTCTGATGAAGCTGGCCATGGAGCAGAGGCATCACAGAGGAGGGCTCACCCTTTGCTGTCACGCGCTGTGGTGGAGGAGGGATTTCGCTTAAGAGCCTGAGGTGTTCAGGTGGCCTCGCTGTGACAGCAAGCTGTGCCTGGCCGCTGGCCCGGCTTGTGGCCACGGCTTGGGAACAGCCCACAGCCTGAGGCCACGCTGCAAGCCCTAAGCTGGAGGCAGTCGGCTCTTTTACTATGTCATATATATATATATGTCTGTGTAATACATGCATATATGTGCACATACATATGCACAGTGGAATAAAGGAGAATTCCAGCTCGCAATGTTCAAAACAACTTTCTTTGCCTGAAAAGCCAAAGCAGGTGACTTATATACCTATAGCTATACATATCTAATATGTATATACACACACATATATAATATATATACATAATAATATATATACATATATATGTGTATATCTATAATAATATATACACACACACACATATAATGTCTGTATATAAAAATATGTACTGACCCCAAGGGACAGTAACTGGGGTGCCCAGCTGCTGAGTCCGGACGGTCACCGCTGCTAGAAACTGGGGTCTCCACTGCTCCGGGGCCCGCCCTGACGGGAACACCACATCTCTTCCAGCAGCACCATCCCTGGGAGGGCATGGGCTGGTGGGTTGGGGACAGGATGGGGGTCAGTAGGTGACAGCAGCTGCCAGCACAGTCCCGAGCCATGTCCCCGCCAGTGGGCACAGCCAGCACCACACACATCCCCCCCCCCCCCCCGCCACTGGGCTGATGGCTGATGGAGGGGTCAGGTGCAATGCCAATATAGGGTTATATAAACTTAAAAGCATTTTATATAAGCCTATTTTATCTGCAAATCATTTATATTTAGAACACCTATTTCTACTGGAAACACTAAAACCACATTACATAAGAGCTTGTTTAAATCCTTTGGCTTAAGGTTTGGGCAGGGGGAGGGGTTGGCTCAGGCACGGTGCGTTCGGGCTGCGTTTTATAACCAGAGCCTCAACGGGCAGCCGAAAGCTGGTCTTGAAATCCTTTTTGCTTTCGTTCTACGCTGCCCTGACAATAGCAGAGTACGTTGCTGGAGGGGAATTTTCCTCTCCCTCGGTGCTGCCTTCATGTTTGGAAATTTTCATTTGTAACGCTCTGGGTACATTGCCAGCCCAGCAGAGACGGCAGCTCAGCGCCGCCCGGCCAGCCCCTGCTGAGGTCTGGGCTGCTACAGCGGGCGGGAACGCGGCTGACATCACTCCAGGGGCTACCGCGTCATTCTCAGAAATTAAAAAAACCCCCAAACTTCATTGACTGGAACCGACTATTTAGCAACATAAAATGACTTACCTTGGCATTCGTGCAACAGTATTTTTCAATGTATTGATCATTCCCCAAGAAGTCTCCCCTGAGGGGAAGGCAGGCAAGATGGTGACATGACCACAGAACACACGTACCGCGGCGCCGGCGGCAGCTGACCTGCTGTGGACTCCTGGCCATGTGACTGCAGAAGCCAGCCCTTGGGCCAGCTCACGCTGCTCTGCCGCAGCCGCAGCAAGGTTTGGTTGCCATCCAAAGATAAGTCCTTAAGCAGCGGTGGGATGCTGGTCCCATCTCAGCTTCCCGGTGTGAGAAACTCCAAACACAGAGAGAAGCAGAAGATCCCACCTCGCAGTGATGGTGCCATCCCCGAGACCTCGCTGTTGGCCCAAGTCATGAATGCTACTATGGTAAACAGCACCACCTCAGTAATAACATGAATTAATAATGTAATAAATTATTATTATTAGAACATACATAAATGTAACATTATAATATTAATAGCATACATATATATACACATATGTAACATATATATATATATATAACACATAACATTATAAATAACATAAATGAAGCTTAACTCATCTTCCCTCCCTTCCATTCAGTCGGGACCAGCCTTATGTGTCTTTATTCCCCCTCCACCTCGTCTCGGACAGCGAGGTCAGGAATCGCTCCTCAGCCAAGGGGAAGGGTGGGAGCAGCACCTGTGCACACGGGAGCCCCAGGCAGAGGCACAGAACTGCCAGAAGGAAAATGGAGAGCGGTCTTGGTACACACCACCGTGACAGTGGGTAGTCACTTGGCCAGGGCAGCTGGCCGTGCATCCCGGGTTCGTGCTCCCCCACAGGCTTCTGACTTTGTCCGAGTGATAGAACCCCCCAAACCCTGACGGCAAGAGCCTGGGGAAAGAGGGGCTGGTGGGATTTCCCACAGGACTGCCAGGGGATGCCGAGCAGCAATAAGAGCCCAGGCAGAGACTTGGCCACCGCTGTGCCCTCCGGCATCATCCCCACATCTGGGCATGTCCTGTCCCAGGGGCACCATCCACCCCGAGGCCAGGTGCCGCCCCAGCACGTGTCCCAGCCAGCCCCGCTCCCCAGCTGCTGCCAAGGCGGCCAGCGACCCCCAGCATCCCCGCCTGCCCTGCCAAGACAGCACGGCCAGAGCGCTGCCTCCTGGCAGGACGGGCCACCTCTGCCAAGTGGCACCGCGCCGCGGCACCAGCACACTTTGCTTTCCTAAAGGAGCAGAGCTGAGCTCTCCCACTGCGTTCCCATCTGGACGCTACCTTTAATCATCATCACCGCCCCAACTCTCCTTGCAGCTGCTCCATATTCAGATGACATGGTTCATTAGTTTCTATAAATGGCCAGGACATTGCATAGATTTTGGGGACAAAGTGAGAGCCAAAGCTGTAAGTGACTTTTTCTCCTTACCGTAAGGCTTCTTGCAAAGTGACTCGAACCCCAGCACCTTGTGGAGGCCGGTCAGTCCCACCCCAGCCAGCAGCCTGCTTCGGCAGGGCAAGGCTCAGCTGTTCCATCTTCCGTTTTCCCTGCTGGGAAGTGGAAAAGACAACACGCGCGTTTCTTAGGGGTGCAGGGGGAAAGCAATTAACATCTGAGCATGCTGCAAAACCTTCCTGAGACTTGACTTTTCTTCCCTCACCAGGAAGCCGAAGGTGGCTTGAAATGTTTGAAAACGATCCCGTTCCCAAATTGCGGTGAGCTCAGGCAGGCGGGCGATGGGGCTGGGGAAGCACATGGCAGCGAGATGGCAGCAGGGCGTGCTGGCAGCCGCAGGCAGTGTGCCCCGCTGGCGAGTCACCCAGGCACGAGCGGTGGGGTCTCCAACCTGGCTTTTGCAGCAGCCTCACGAGTATTTTAAGGAGAAGACAGGGAAGGACCAAGGTGGTCCGCCACCAGCTGCTGTCGCTGTGCTGGCCGGCAGCGTGCAGGGTGCTGGGGCTGGGGGCCTGGAGCTTTCCCAAGCCCAGGCTGCCGGAGCCCTCCTGGCCACGCGGTGCCCGAGGCCGGTGCCAGGCAGCTGCCCTGCCTGCCTGCCCAGGTCCCCGCCGCTGCGCATCATCGCTCAAATAGCTTAAGCAAATTCTTCTCATACTTCACTTGAGCCAGACGCTGTAAATTGGATTAAAGTGGTGCCTGGAGAGATTTCTAGAGCCAAATATTTAAAACTAACATGAATTTGAATGTTTTCTGGGCTGCCACAGGGATGCCCCCTCCTCCCCCTCAGCAGGCAGGGGTCTCCGGGGGTTTGAAGCCACCTCTCCTTGTGACACCGCCTGCAGATGCCAAAATGCATGTCAAAACCCGGAACAGTGAAGTTCAGCTAGAAAGACATCTTTTCATTTCTGCTTGGACAAAAATTGTACTGGGGCTGGCTGTTAAAGGAGCTGGGCATCCCCCCACTCCGGGGAACTGCCTGAGCTCCTGGTGCAGGCAGGCCACTAACTCCAGGTAATTATTTCACTTTAAGCACTCCATCACCTTCTATTATTTCTCATCTGTCATAAAAGTCAGGTGATGCAGTGAACATCTGTGATGTTCATGGACGAGCATAGCGTTTTTCCTATTTTATGGACATGGAGAGCAAATCTGTCTCATTGTCTGAGCATGGAAGAAGAGCCATTGAGGCTATAGGAAATACTAGTCACGCCAGCATCCTCAGGACACAAATCATCTGCAACACCGATGAGGAACATAACTTGCAGATACACCAGGGAAACCCAGTAGAGGCCAGCTTCACGGCTGTGGGACCCGCAGGGTGCTGGGCAGAGCCTGGGGGAGCCCGCCATGCACCGAGCTTCCCTTCCTCTGCTGGAAGGCTGCAGCACTCTCCCACGGTGCCTGTCCTAACTAGTAGAAGACCAGCTGGCCGAGAAGAATTGCTCTGTGCTAACAGCCCAGCTGATCAAAACTCACCCAAGGACTGTTTTGCACCCATCTGATTCTGCATTGCACAGACAAACACTGGTGACCTGTGATGTACGTAGCAGATTCAATTTGACTGTGGGAGGTAAGTAGGTGGGTAGCAGTTTGGACACAAGGAAAACAGCAATTTCGATTTTATGTTAAAGAACAAACCAGTTTGGTTTAGCCTTAGAGATTTTAGTGCGCATTTCCTAACGGCTCAACGAACTCGTAAGTTATGGGGTTAAGCTGAGTTCATGCTGGCTTCTGAGCACAGTCTACACGTGCTGGAGCCTGGGACCTCACCGTGCGAAGTCCTCTCAGAAGCCGGCCACACTCTCCCAGGCTGAAACCAGCCTCTGGCACCAGGCTGCCCCTGCTCACAAAGGACCAGAGACGGTGTGCGAGGGGCTCTGGCCGACCGCCAGCCGCAGCACAAACCTCAGGCGGTTTGCAGAGCGGCTCAGCGGTGATGGGGACCCGCCACCCCCCTGTAAATCCGCCCCGGCGACGGCTGCTGGCAGCCCCTGAAAGGAAGAGTCAGTCGGGAAGAGAAAAACACGGTCTGGTTTTTATATTGTCTTAGGCTGGAAGGAAGCCACGGATCACGGCTCGGAGAGCAGGCTGCGATCAGCTGGGAGAAATACAGTTCCCTCGTGGCAGCCGAGCTGTGAAATAGAGCTTCATTTTGGTGCCTGGCAGCACCTGTGAGGTCATACCAGTTAAATAAATATGATGCCAGGCTGATGTGTTGTAAGGAATGGTTTATGACCTTCATCCAATGAAAAAGAGAGCAGGCGGCTGCTGAGAGAAGGTGAGTGAACCTATTTGTGTCAATAGCCATAATCAGTCACATTTTGGGGAACGCAAGGACATTGCGTTCTCTCTGCCAGCAAAGCCGTGCTGCCTCTGCCTCGGGGGTGTTTTCCTGCAGGCAGCCCCTGTGTGGGAGCTTCCTGGCCCCTGGCAGCTCCCCGCAGCCAGCCCTGCCGCCCCGCAGCGCTACCAGCTTTCCAACATCCTGTTTTCACCGGGGTTATTTTAATCTCCCTGCTTCCCATCATATTTTTCCTCCTGCCCATGCCAACACAGACTGTAATTCCTGGCAGGCAGGATGGAAATCTCCTCCCCAGGCTGCGCCAGCATTCTGGAGGATGAGCCGGACTCTGCCCTGTTGCCCTGGCTCCCCTCCACTGCCAGCACTGGTACCCGCCGCCAGCTCCGAGCCCCCGCACAGCCAACCCACCGCCCCACATCAAGGCCTTTTGGGTTCACTTGTCCACTAAACCACCCAAGCAACTCTGTGCTTCCCTGTTTTGCTCCGTGATGGCTGAGGAACCAAAAAACCTGCTTCACTGCTGACATAATTATGCTTTTATCAGGACAAGAGAAATGAGGCAAGGGACTGATTAACTACCTGAGAGCCATGCAGGCATGGAGAGCAGACCCCTTCGTGCCCTTCCTAGCTAGCGGTGGATGTTTTGGCAGCTGCAAACCATGAGCCACTCGGTGGGTGCCCAGCTTGCCATGGCTCCACTGGGGCTTTCAGGGTTTGCTTTACTCTGGGATTGCCTCTGTCCTAGATGATGAATCTGCTCGCCCTGCACAGGTCCCTAAGCCAGCCACAGCGAGGTTTTGTACCTTGTCTAGCTGGAAATCGATGCTGTACGCTAGGTGATGCAGTTAGCAAGGTCAACAGAAATAGGGCTGTAAGTGCTGGCAGTACCCAAAGGCCATTCCCACCTGCTCTGCACTCCAACAGCCTTACAGGCTGGCGCCTTGCTGCTAGGTGTGATGTAAAATACACACATGCAAACAGCTGAGGGTCTCTCTGCATAAAGCAAGTGAAAATAAAATAAAGAATCATGACAATCAGTGAAATATCACGTCCATGGGTCCAAAAGATAATTTAGTATGCAAAAGTAGCTTAATCTTTCAGTGTGCGTCAACATCAAATTTGCTAAGAGGCTCTGTAAAAAATCTGAGGCAGAGATAACACAAAACAAAATCCAAACCCATCTGCTTTCTTGATCACAGGCTTTAAAAATGTCTCTGCTAGCTATCCAGCTATTTCAAGAGCTGTGCTGTTTAAGTCTATATCCAAACAAACATAGAAGTCACAATAAATCTGTCATTTGGTTATTCAGATCTATGGCTTTAAATGATTAAAAATGATAAAATTCAAGACAGACATCAAATGGAAACATGGGTTTCTCTACAGCCTCTAGCACTGAAGATTTAAGCTCTAATCTAGTCTGAACAGCATCCCCAAGAATGACAGTGAGAAAGTCTGGGTTTGGGGCATCCATAGCTGAAGCCTGAGCTGCAAGCCAGAAGGCTAAGTAAGGACTGACCACCTTGTAAAGCAGAAACTCTGCCCCTGGCTACATTTGTGCTGCAGAGACACCTTTTTGTGAAGATGCTGTGGGGATGATGACACAGAAAAATGATGAGGTTTACATGTACCTTGCACCAGCCACGGTGTGATGAGTGTGGCAAAGGAGCTTCCACGCTGCACAGCACCAGAGCCTTGGGGTATGGCTTGAGGAACATGGCAAAATTCAGACAGAAAGGCAAGGCTGTGTTTTATTAGGCCTCACATCTACTCTGAGAGTGGTCGATAATCTTTAGCCAAGCAGGCAGGAGATCACCCCCACGCCTTGGACTGAACTCAGCCCTGAACGGTTACTAGAATATAATAAGCCGAAACCAGAGGTTACAAGAAATTTGGCAAAAATCAGAAGCGTAGGCAAAGACACAAGTAATGTGGAGCTATACCAAATTAGGGCAAAATATATCAGCCTTCTTCCAACTAGGAAACAAATGTCAACACTGAAAAAAACCCAACAAACCATCAGCCACGCATTCAGTAACGACTCCCTGCCCTGGAAGCACCGATGGGGTGCACTGTCAATAAGGGCAGCCCAACACAAGCCCCCACTAACGCAGCAGCAGTCCTTCCCCACATCCCATTCCATACGGCTGCGCTCCATCCCGCGGGACAGCGAGGGACCCGGCCCGTGGTGGTGCAGGATGCACAAGGCAGAGTGGGAGCCCCGCCACGCCGCCTGCGCTCCTGCCGCCACTTGCTGCCCACCACCCTCATGCTGGCACCAAGGATGCTGAAGCCGGGGAAGGCGAGGGGGTTGCGAAAGGCAACGGTATCACTGGCTCCAAAGACAGGCCGGGCGTAAGTTCCCTGTCCCACACCCCACTGCAAACAGCACACATCCGTATCTCATGCCACGCGTAACAGCCAGGCTGCGTGACATAAAGGTTAGAAGTAATTTTGGCCGCAATAGACCAGCACAAAAATTACAAGAGGAATTTTACGATGAGCGTTCGCTACAGAAGGGCTGCTCTGCAGTCAGGATGCGACAGGCTCCGGAGGAAAGGCAGTGATCCTGCGTGACTGCCACCAGCTACTGCCACTGCTGTTTGCACAGCACGGCCGGTACCCAGCTATCACCATAACCACGGGGCCACGAGGGCAGAGCTGCCTCTACACACAGCCTGGTGCACGCAAATCATCTTATCAGCAATGCTAATTCTCTGTCAAACGAAGTCACTGAACTTTTCAGCAGTCAATATTTTAAGGAGTTCTCAAATAGCAGCCAGAGTAAGCAGATAACCATTTTAAATATAGAGACCCTGGAATGGAAGTGTTTCTTCAGGGTGCTGGGTGCCAGCAGTGATCTGGATTATTTGCTTGTTACTAAATACCCTGCAGCATTACTTGCCAGGTTGTTTAGCTCAAGACTGACGCAAACAGCAGCAGAACAACAAACAAGAATTTGCAGGATTTTGTAAGCACTGAAGTAATTCGAGGAATAAGGAACAAACTGGTTCAGGGCTGCTGTTGCTCAGGATTGCATCTTTGGAAGAACGAGGACAGTTTACTGTTTAATTACATGTTAAACCTACCTGAAGGCTTAACAAGAACTTCCAAATCTCAGCAACAGAAAAGCAACATGGATATAAAGAAGGAAGACTTGTGAGAGCAGATTGAGTTTGAGGATGCTTTCCCCCCCCCATTGATACCCAGAAATAACCTGCACCACAGCGTGTCAAAATTCCTCAGGACTCCAAGTACAATCCTCTGTGTTTTGTAGCGTATGCACTACAGAGCAGGAGACGGAAGCCCACACATGGAAAAACTCTGTACCTAAGACTATCGCAGGGTATAGAAGGGGACAGGAAAAAATAGCAGAAGTAGCTCCAGAGCGACATTAGTTCCATGTGGAAGAAAAACTCTCCAGGAGGAAACCTTCCCCCCTGTAAAAAAGGCACTAAAAACCTGTTTGTAAACGAACGCCTCCAGGCAATAAGCCAGCCCAAAGCGAGAGAACCGAGCAGGGCTTTAAACGTTATGTACCAGGCGCGCTTCTAAGGACTTCTACAGCACAGAAAAAGCAATAGCAAAGATGACAGCAAAACAAAGTAAACCAAGGCACACAAATGCAGCTGTAGCAGTGGACTCACTGCCTGCAAGCACACAAGCTGTCCTGCTGACCAGGGGCAGAGAAGATGCAGCAGGAGGGGCTGCCCAGCTGCCCCAGTTCCCCACTGGTTTGCAGAATCTGATCTCCAGCTCGCAGCCCCAGGAGACCTGCTGTGCTCAAGGCAAAGACTAGCTAAGATGCGCTATACTCGTGCCGTAATCATTCCACTAACAGCAGCGTGCGCAAAGTCTTATATAAATAGCTGATACATATATAAGTATAGCAACTCTTATTTAATTAAAATTAAATACAATTGTGAGAAAGTTAACTGACCACGACTGAAAACTCCTGATCAGAACAAACTGTTGAGCATTGTTGATTTGCAATTATTAGCTCTCATGTGATGACAATAGATGCAAAATTCTCTGTCCTGGTCTGTTCGGTAAGGGTCAACATTGTCTCTTCCAGCTGAAGTTCTTGTTGGATATACTTTAAAATGCTGCCTTTTAACCAAAGAACACACAGAGAAGAAAAGCTATTTTTAAAAGATGGTTAGCATCGCTTTTTATTTGCTTTTTTGTTAAATAAGGGTGTTCCATTTTACTCAGCAAGCACTTTAGCATGAAGCAGTGGCCCCTTTATCTGGTTTATAATTTAAGCCTCTTCCATAATACGTTTTTCAAGACAATTCAGTTGCTAGGTCACAGCCAAAGAGCTATACATGTAACTGTCCTATTTATTTTTATTCTTGCAGGGATGGGCACGGCTGACGAGTGTGGGACAGAAACAACTTGTACATGCTAGGAACACCCAGCGAAAGCCTGCACCTCCCGCAGGCTGCTCCCCCACATTTCCCAAGGGAGAACCCAACACCCCACTCGGAGCATCTTCCCTTTCTAGCAGTAAATTTCACTTTGTGTGGTCCTTACGAAGCACTTTTACTTTCTTTAATCAGCTCCACATACAGAATTACTTCTACTTAATAAGCCAGACTGCCCAGCTGTATGCCCCACCGATGCACAGACGGCGCCAGCTACGAGAGCGGGGTTTGCACCAGCGCAGGCGGCAGTGCCTGTACAGCGTTGCTCTCCCCAACACAACTAGAAGTCAAAGGCAGTGAAGCACCACGCTGGATTTAGGCTCAACACTTGATTCTCCCCTTCCTTTTTGAGTGTAAGATGTTCCCTTTCTACTATTACAGGCTTCTTAAGTACTGTTGAGTTTCACTGGGGTTAACCCCCACAAAACTTCATTTGCACAGGAGGTGTTTTTAAGCTGAATTTTGTTTCCAGTTTCTAAGCACTTCCCACCTGCTGCTTCCACCCAAGCTCAAAAAAACACTACCACACCAAAACAGTTCCTTTGCCTAGGAAAGGGGGCAACCAGCCAACTCCTCCCCCCTACAGCCCCATAGATACAAATAGATGTGGCTGTGGGAACACTCCCATACCATGCCCAAGGACATACACTGTGTCCCATCCCTCCAAGTGACCATTTTCTGCCACACTGAAAACATTTCCTTGATTTAGGCAAGTTGCTGCTGTGCTACCTGCCAGAGGAGCTGGGGGGAGGGATGGAAAAATTGGAGGAAATAAGACACTGTCATGGAAAAAGTTGTAGGAGCTTGCCAAAAGATGTAGCTTTATCATACGGCTAATTAGCTCCCTCAGGAAGGGTTCTGCTAGGAGGAACTGAAAGAGAAATACGTGTTGTCCTTAGGGCTTGCTGCAAGAGAGACCTGACCTGTGCATTTTGAAACAACCCACAGGATTACCTGGTTCTGCTCCCGAGACCTCCTTGTGCAAGCGCTCCAGCCGAGCTCCTGCACGATTTCCTTCGCTCCACGCTGTCCGCGACACCAAGGTGCTCACACGCGCTCACAGCAGCCTTCCCACGCTGACGCTACTTTGTCTAAAAAGTTGATAAAACAGCCATGCTCACTTACACTCTGGAAGTCAACTGTATTTTCAACAAGAACGGTTACTGACAGCAGCATGCGTGCTTTCACAGCCGTACGGCTACACAGGCTTTTCTTCAGTGCAGCCGCAGGCCCCGGGGACAGAAGCGTGCTGCGGGGGTCTCCATCAGGGCACCGCACCCCCAGCCGCCAGGGCAGGCTGCAAGGCCGTGTCTCCTGCTCCCTGGGGAACCTCGTGCTGGGGACTGCAGGCGAGCAGGGCTGCCCTTACAGCAAGCTGCGTTACCTGTAGGTCTCTTCACTTTGTGTCAGACACAGCGTGGCCAGCGGGGCCGGGGCAGTGACCGTCCCCCTGCGCTGGGCACTGGTGCGGCCGCCCCTCGAATCCTGGGGTCAGCGCTGGGCCCTCACTGCAGGGGGGACACTGAGGGGCTGCAGCGTGTCCAGAGCCGGGCAGGGGCTGGGGCACGAGTCCCGTGGGGAGCGGCTGGAGGGGTGGGGGGGGGTCAGCCTGGAGAGGAGGGGGCTCAGGGGGGACCTTATCACTCCCTACACCTACCTGAAACAGGGTTGCAGGCGGGTGTGTGTGTGTGTGTGTCGGTCTCTTCTCCCAGATAACAAGTGACAGGACAAGCTGCACCAGAGGAGGTTTAGATTGGGTATCAGGAAAAATGCCTTCACAGAACGGGTGGTCAGGCACGGCCACAGGCTGCCCAGGGACAGGGTAGAATCACCATCCCTGGGGGTGTTCAGAAAACACCCAGATGTGGTGCTCAGGGACAGGGTTTAGAAGTCGGCTCAGCTGTCCCGTGCCGACAGTCGGATGTACCATCTCAAAGGTCTTTTCCAACCTAAATGATTCTATGATTGTACAAAGCACCAAAAAAACAACAGTAATTTTTGCTGGCCATGTTTTTATTTGTTTTTCATTTTAAACAGGGGAGCCAATGATACATCCAGTATTTCAAAAAATCAGAAGGTAAAACAAATTTTCAGAAGACTGAGATGCTACATGCTATATTTAACCTAATTTTATTCATGCTTGCTTTTGAGGGGAGTTGAGAGTGGGACAGGAATCATTCAGTAAAAACATACAGTAAAAACAAAATTTCTCACCATATAGAACTTTAACCTACAGTAATGTTGTACCTTAATTATTTCCATGCACACAACTAACATTACAAATTTTTTTAAAAATAAACACAATTAAGACTTCTAGGAGCATTTGATAATAAAGCAATTCCTAATTTCTTTTGTAGAGATCAAGCACCTCCAATTACAAATTCCTATACACAGTGAGTGCTTACTTGAAATGAAAACTAAAAAATAAAAATTAAAAAAATGTATTGGATAGCCTCAGAATAAGCCGATGTTAATATATATCCAGCTATGTAGGCAATAAAACCATAGTGCTAAATGAAAACTTTTATCTGAAAAGTAACTCAAAAATTGACTTTCTATAATTACAGAAATATACTTATTTGCTAAAATAAATAAAAGTGCTGCATATTAACACTTCACTATAAAGAATGCATACCAGAACATTTATAAATATTGAATGATTTTCAGTAAGAATAGCTACTACAATAATGCTGGCTAAATAGAAGTGCATAATGAGAAGCACTATGGGTGGTTAATGTTTTGCCACATACTGCTGTTACCTTGAGGTAGATAACACATGCGTACCAAATTCTGCATTCATTTCAGTTGCTGCTGGTATCATGTGTCTAAGAAATGTGTACAGTATGAAAAAACTCTAAAATACGCATGAATGAAAAAATGTTTTGGGAAAAATAGATATTTTCATGCAATTATGTACAGTCTCACTGTGTAAATTTCAAGGCAAGGTTCTTTTTCTGCAAAACATGGACACTGTTTTACTGAGAGAATGGTTTTTGTTTTTGTTTTTTTTTACTTGGTTTAGTGCATTTTTTGTTACCTCCTGCATTTTGCATTATTTTGCTCTATTCATTAATTTTGTGTGCAAACGACATGCCAGTTTAAAAACAAAACTAACTCATGTAGAGAAAGTAATTCTGGATTGTAAAAACAATGGTAAACAGAAAACTAATGAAATCCATACCAAAATTACACCGTCTGATTCAAGTAAAAAAATTACTTACACTAGTAATAAAAAAAGACAAACACATCTCATGAATATAAAAGAAATGTCTGCTGAGTGTTTTAATTTAGATGTTTCAGAATGCTGCTGTACGTTTTGTGGGGAATCTGGGGAGATGATTTCATAGCAGAAGGTGTTAACGTGGCCTGTATTGACTTCAGTGGCGAACCAACGGGGCTGTGAAACTGAGGAATACCTATAGCCTCAAGCTGCTTGTTGAAGAGGAGTTCTCCACTGTTACTGAGAAAGCTCTCTTCTCTTTCCTTCTCCCCAAGCTTCCCCTCTTCTACTGGCTCAGGTTCTAGCATTTCAGCATCTTCTTTCTTACTAAAAAATTTGTCCAAATAACTGGTGTAAGTATTTTCTTTTTCAACCTGTTCATCTTTCCTGACTTCACAACAGAACTGGTCTATGAGGAAGCACTCCTCCCCGCTACTTACAAACTGACTGTCCCAAGAAGTTTGGTACAGAGCTTCTAACTGTGCCAAATTAGCCATTCCTTTCTCCTGCTTCTCTCTGCTTACTGACTTTGATATTAATCCTTTCAACTCTATCTGAGACACTGAGCTATTCAAGTCATTTAATTTATCAACATCAGTAGACTCGTGTTGTAAACTAAGCTGAATGGTTTCTGCTATGAACGAATCAAAGTCAAATCCTTGATTCTTCTCCCTTTCTTTTTCAACGAGTTGCTGTGATGCTTCCTCAAGTGCTATCTGAGCTTTCACCAACCCATTCTTTTCACATTTAGACTTGCCTTTCTTATCAGACTTTTCTTTGCTCTGTTCCTTCCAGTTCGAAAGATCTATAATAAGCTTGGGCTCATAGTAATGGTTAACTTCACTGTCTCGCCAAACTAAGTTATCTAGGTATGAAGATGACCTCATTTTGTAATTACAAGTGTGACTACATTCCAGATCACAGTACTTGTTTTCATGGTGATCTGAATACTGCCAGCAAGGCTCAGTAGAGAAGTGGGTGTCAAAGGCAGGATCCTCCAGATACTTTTCACGATCTCCATCCAAATATTTGCGAGGATCTACTTGCACTTCTTCCTCATCAGTAACATCAGAAAGAGCCCTTGGATCACGCTGAACTTCATCAGCTTCATAGTTATTATGAATAGGCCAGTCATGGTCTGAAAACTGACTTTCATGGTATCTGCAAAACAATTTCCTAAGCGTTAGCAGCTAAAAACCAGTCTTCTAGCTCCCGAGACAGAGACAGTTAAG
Organism: Falco punctatus; assembly: GCF_963210335.1. Taxonomy (NCBI): domain Eukaryota; kingdom Metazoa; phylum Chordata; class Aves; order Falconiformes; family Falconidae; genus Falco; species Falco punctatus. The sequence goes on from NC_137587.1 coordinate 56,589,187, forward strand.
TTTTGAAATTCCCTTACGGAAGAATGACAATTCAACATAGATAATGATTTTCCTCAATCCAACTGGGTACCCCTGCCAGGTTTTTAATTTAATCTGGCATAAAGCAATCCTCATATGCACATCTGAAAGATTTAAGTCCAGAATTACGTACAACAGCTCACTCTATTTACAGAACTCTTTTTAACTGATCTTAAACGATGACTGTAAATCTCTTTGGTATTACATGCACTAAGTATTGAACAAGACAATCACACTTAAAACTATTTATTTTTTAGAGAAATATTTTTTGGGGAAAAGAGTAACAGAAAGATTAACTTTAGATTCTAGAGCCTTGAGTGCTTCAGCATATCCAAGTCAGTCTAATGATTTATAAACTCAATGACAATGCACTGCCTGCAAGGGAAAAGTTTATTCTCAGGCCAACTTAATAAGAAGAAACAAACAAAAACCAAAATTATGCCCACAAAGCAATGTTACTTCAAGCACACCACCACTCAGTTATGTTACATGCCACAGTAAGTGAAAAATTTACCTTTCCCAATTATAAATATGGCTGTGACTTTCATCCATCAGCAGAATATCATCAACCTCATCTTCAATGTGAAAAGGATGACTTGAAATAGGCTCATCCGTTGGAAAGGAATAAATGCTCATATAAGGATGGGACAAAGCTTCTTCTGCTGTCAATCGATCCATGGGACTAAATGTCAAAATTTGCTCCAAAAAGTCCAGTGCTGTGGAGAAAAATTTATCATTAAATAGGAGAAAAGTGACATTTTAAACATCTAGAATTTAAGATTAAGGTGCAATGCTTTGCTCTAGAGGTGTGGATTTGTTTAAGAGTAACCACCTGTGAAGTATCAGCTACTAACAGTACACTGCCAAATATGCATCCTGTAGCCACAGGAAAGCTAGAAGAGTAGAGGTCAAATCTAAGATCAATAATAATTTAAATTAAAGTGGGAGGAAAAAAAATAATACTAAGAGACAGAATGCTTTAAGCTGAATCAGTATCCAGCAACAGCTATCAGGAAACATTGCTGTCAGTTTGATTGGGAGACTCTTTTAAAAGCATTTGAAAGACAGTTGTTTCATACTGACTCCATTCTAATATCCCCTTGTATTTAGAAGGGCCATGTCTCAAAATAGAGTAATAGTGCAAACAGGTCCTGCAGAGATTCAGAATTCTACTCCAAAGATGACTGAGTAGCTATTGTGTAAGCAAAATCTTTTTTATTACAGCAGAAGACAGTCTTTCAGAGAACACACAGGTTCTTCCAGCTGAAACTTGCTTTTAACAATCACACACATGTACTGTGAAGTTGCTCACTATTTAATGACTTTGAAATACAGAGTATTTTTCTGAATGACTTACCTTCAGGACTGATGCCTGGAAGCAACTGAGTTAAAGGTTTGTGTGGCTCAGTCATATCGTTTCGAATGTAAACTGGAATTACATTGAGAAGCTCCTGACGGTCCTCCTCATGTACAACAGGAATTGATTCTAGGATCAACTGCATCTGTTCAAGTTCATGCGCACCTAAGCACCAAGAGAAAATACAAGCTGCCATTTCCACTTCAAACACTTGTGATCCCTGTACATGAAAGGCATGTCCAAATTTTGTGCTCCGAGCAGCTATTTTCGGTAGAACACTATTATCTCCTACAAAACAGGAAAGGCTGAAGTTCTAAATTTGAATGATAGTAAGTCTGAAGAGCTCTCAAAAATGCTGTAGTGTATGAAGAATTACAGAGCTGCTACACACAGATAAAGCAACCTAATCTTAAGCTCTGGCAAGGATGTTTTTGCCACGGATGAGGTAGTCTACAGCATCACCCTGTCTTTTTGTTATATACTATACACTGCAATCCTCCCCTTTCAACTGATCCACCTAATTAATTCAATATTTGGCCTCACTTTGAATTATATGTCCCTTTATTAATAAAAACAGTAGTGGCTCAGCTCAGCAAGAGATCTTACAGGCCACAACCATTTGTATTAATATTCTACTTTGAAACCCTGTATTACTGTCAGGTGCAAGACAACAACAACAACAAAATCACCTGTCAGTTAAGCAGTGCAACCTTGGTTTTAAAAAAAAGCAAACACACAAAAAGACCTGTATTACAATTGAAAATATAGTACACTTTTAGTACTATCTGAAGTCTCCCCGCGTAAGAACTGTAAGGGTCTATACAGCAGGTCAATTTTGATTAATCAACAAGATCTTATTCAGTAGCAGTGTAACTGGAGTACCCAGAAATACAGCTTGTCTACCTCGATTTATTGTTCAGCTCCAAGAAGCATGTAGCATCCTAGAGATTCAACTAGCAGATGAAACTACATAGGATTATTTGCATGCCAGCATTTCCCTCCTTCACCAAGCGGCTCTGGGTGATCATCAGCAATACTGACGCATGCGACATTAAATACAAAAATAAATGGGGCCAGAAAGAGACTGTACCATCTCCAAATCTATGCACTATCACTTCAGTTTGCATGGCAATGCACTGGACATCCTACCATGCATCTGCCAGATGACCTAAAGAAAAGCAGACCAAGACCTACATTCCCCAAATGAATCAGCACCGCCTCCTGTTAACTTACCTGCAAGACTGAAAAAGCTGTTTTGTTCTCCTACTTCAGACTACTACAAATTACTTGATACAATTATCAGATGTTACACTGCCTGCAAATTGCTGGAAAACAGATTCTACCCTATCATTATTTCCACCATAAAAATTAATCAGCTTGCTTTCCACTAGAAGTGAAATGAGCATTTGAAATACTCATTTAGAAGAAAGAATTAGAGAGGTTACTTGGAACAGCTATTGAGTTCCTCTGCCTCCTTCCCTCCCTCATGCCAGGTATTCTGCAATTTTTATCTGCATTCTTCCTTCCCTTTCCCACCAGCTTTCCAGACACCAGGATTCCTAAGGGATGGTTCAGAAATAGACAGGAAGTTGCAAATTAACCGAATCAAGCCCTCCAAAGAACTTGGCAAAATAATTTTATTCAGAGTCTCAGGACAGGCTAACTACCCTATCTCCAACCATTTTCCCTTTCCAAATGCATGAAGTCCACTCTTCTTTATCAGAAAACTACAGCAGTGCTAAATTTTCAGAGGGACACACCTAGAAAAATATTTTTAGATGTGGGTATCCACAGAATGCCATTAGGACACATAAACAAGCCTACAAACTTTGGATTTTGGTTACTAAGAACGAGATTAAAAAGCAAAATTCTAGCTTACTACACAGCTACTAGACAAATAAAAACTTTTGGCTTTTTTTGAGTAGCATTGGTATTTGCCAGAACACTAGCAGTTGTAATCAATATATGCTGAAATCTGCATACTTTCTCCCACTGCTCCACTATTTTCCAGTGGAAGCGCTTGATGCAATGGAAACCTAATAAATCTCTTACCAGCTGAGAGTTTAATACACTAGGGACACTATTCCAGTAGTTAGTAACTCAATGAGTTAGCAACTCACTGCAAGTTAAGAAAAGCCTTTTTGCGTATTAATCGCCAATTTCTATAAAATAATGATTTCAAGGTGACAGTAGTCCATTATAGCACTTAATGGGAAAAAGCTCTCAATTTCATTACCTTGATGTACAAACCGAAGAATTACTGCAGAGGTGTGCTTCTAGTCCACATGTATCTAAAGGAATGGGAGCTTCAAAATGCAAGCTCAGTTCTTACGAGATCTTATCTGTATTATGCCAGTAATTTAGACCAACAGGAGCAAATCCAAGAGTGAACCTGAATGAGACAGCTGCTGCTGAGGCCCCAGGGTGCACACAAAACAAGCATTTACTCTAGACTAGCTCATCTGCTCCCGTGGACTGAATGCCTATCAGCAGGTGGAGCACACTGGGTGATCTCCTACAGAGCAAATGACAGTTTCATTTTATCTAAAGAGACTCTAGTTCATGCACTGAGCTAGATTAGGATAGCCATCAAGTGATTTGCTTCAAAAATTTGTTCCTGATCCTAACCAAAGCAGTGATGTAGATGCACCCAATGAGAGCAGAGCATTGTTTCCTAAATTACCAGAAAGATTCGGAGGTTACACATTTCCTTGGTATGCCACACTAAACCGTAGTCCCCCCTACTCTACTGAAACAAAGGTCAGGTCAAAACAGCCCACAGATGACAAAAAAATAGGAATGGGGAAAAAAGGGCTGCTCTTTCATAATTTAAAATATAAAGAAGCAAGAAGTGATTAGGGTGACTACATAAAAAAAAAAGTCTTTAGTAGTAAGATACTCAGGGCATCCATAAGCCTCAAATACCCCCTGGATACACCCATTCACTAAAACATACGCATTTAGAATACTTCCTAGGCATCCAGTAAGTTTAGTTTAATCTAACTACAAACAGATTTACCACATACAAGTAGTAAACTAAACTGTGATATTTACCTAAATATGCACCAGTATGAGTAGTGGTGTGAGAAGTGGAAATGTCTTCTGCTTTACAAATACACGAATTTATAGTTTATGTAATTGTGTAATAATATAGCATATCCTGATAGTCAATGACTATTGATATTAGCCATGAGAATCAGCTTTTCTTGATGAAGATAACTAAGCAGTACTGCTCCTTTTAGAAACTGACACACAGATTTTTATTCTACCCACCTGCAAAGAGGGTCTTCCCAGTCAGCATTTCAGCAAAGATGCAACCTGCAGCCCACATGTCGATGGCTTTAGTGTAGTTGTTAGGAGAAAGCAAAAGACGGGGCGACCTGTACCATTTAGTAACCAATCCTTCAGAAAGATGGCCCTAATGAAATTAATTTAAAAAAAAAAAGCTTAGATTTTTAAAGAGGTAAATTATTTGTTTCCTATTTTTTAATGTACTACAAGATTTTTTGGTCTCAGGGTCCTAGGGATAGTACCATGTGCCCCCTACTACACCCTTCTACCTTTTAAAATGGAACTGCAATATCTGTATGAGTGAACAGCAACAATACAGAAGTATAATGCTATTTATTAGTCAAATGAGGTACTGCAGCAAAACTTCCTTATTCCCAGATGTGAAATAAATGCAGAGATGACAATGAACTCTTTTGTGAAACATCACCTAAACCAGGAAGACCATATCTTTAAATTAATCCCAGAAAGCAGCCACACTTGCACACTATGAATGTATCACTTACAAACTTATCTAAGGCTTCTACAGTTAAGCCTCTAAACATTGCTCTTAATCTCAGGTTCTGTATTCACTGTTAAAAGTCTGCTTTTTGGAACATATCTAGTTAAAAAAAAAAATTATTTTATGCTTGCAGTAGTTCTATCCGAGACAAAACATGCCATCCAGAGACCTGTTTTACTCTATTTGCAAGCACTCCAGTTTCCTAACGTGATATCCCACCTGCTAACGAGGCCCTCCACAGACTATCTATCTCTGCAAAAGCGAGAAAGATGCTATTTTAAGAAAGCAATGTTGTCAGTGCATCGCTTAAATATTCCCCCTCTTCACATACCTTGTGGGAATAATGAGGATCCATGATTCGTGCAAGACCAAAGTCACCAATCTTCAGCACCAAGTCTTCAGTATTAATGAAAAGATTAGCTGGTTTGAGATCTCTATGCAGAACATTTGCAGAGTGAATATACTTGAGCCCACGTAGCAGCTGGTACATGAAAAGTCTGGCATGATCTTCCAGTAAAGGGCCTTGCTCTAGCAGATTAGCCAGATCTGTCTCCATGTATTCCTGGACAATGTAAACACAGTTCAATTCTGTAAGGGAGCCCACATCATCTGTTAACTGGCTTCCACTAGGACCAAGAATTTCAAATACTTTGACAATGTTATCGTGGTCAAGTCTTCTAATAATTTTGATCTCACGTAGAGCATGTTTAACACTCTGGGGATCTGTAAGGACAATTTTCTTGACAGCCACTCTCTTGTCACAGTCATTATCGACAGCAGAAAAAACTAAGCCATTTCCACCACAGCCCAGTGGTTTTAAGTCCATATACCGAGAGCCCAGATCAAAACCATGAATGTTCATGAGACTTTCAAATTTTTCTGCCATTTTAAAATTCTTTACGTTTCTTTTTCCTCAAACTACTAAGCTTCTGTAAACACGCGGAGACACTTCCACTGGTATCTGAAGAAAAGGTCTTACAGAAAGGGAGAAGAAACACTTGGCTTTGACTGCAAGATGGTTTCTTGACACTCTCATTTCATTATGAGCCAGCCAGGCCTGTTGTGTCCCCTTGAATTTAGAGCCTGTAAGCTCTAGAACTCAAACTGAGCATAAGATAGAAAGATTGCAGCATTCATAGTTCAAGAAAGGTGCAGCATTTCTGCAGACATTGAAGAAAATACTCACAAGAAACTCAAACGGAATGAAATGACATACTATGCACTCAGCTCTACTGTGCTAAACTGGTTAACATTTAACAAAAATGTGAATAAATATGCACATAATAGGCTTCTATTAACATCCTCCTCCTCACAGTGCAGATACATTCAGTGTTGGACTGGTCCTGAGCAGCGTCATTCTATGGTGCTGGTAAGCACTATTTTTTTTTCTTCTTCTTCCTCCTTTTTCTGTCCTTTGTTTACAGTCTAGTTAAACAGGAAACTGGCAGCTCTTGATTTACAAAAGATGCCTTCTGTTAATGATCAGGTGGCTCCAGCTCACCACAATCACAATCAAAGCTACCATCCATTTTACTCCGTGACAACCTGAAAAGGAGAGAAAAATACATCAGTATTCTAGCACATACAGAAGTCTTCCTCCTCTCCCCACTCCTTAAGCTGTCCTAAATATACAACTTATTTAACGTCCAGTTACAAAATAAGAAGCTATCACAGAAGCTGAACTAATTAGAAATGACACATACCTTTCATACTTGTGGAAGAAAACTGACAATAATCACCTACCACCATTTCTAAGCCTATCTTGTGAAATGCTTAGATACAACCTATTGAGACTATGAGGCACACAATAAGAAATCCTGCTGGATCTTAATAAAGAAGGGAATATCACAGAAAACTTGGTAATTGTCCAATATAGCTGTTAAGAGACAGGTCAGAAACAATAATACCCTGCACTACAGTCACTAAATTTTGGAATAATTCTCTCCACTAAACTTTTACTCAAAGACAAAATCAGGGTTTTAACTATTTCAACATAGTGAGAGATAACTGGGTTCTGTTCACATGAAAAGGGTAAGGTTTGTGCACTCTCAGTATTTATTGAGTTGTCAGAATATATAGCGCACATCCGATGCCACTTACAAAGCTTGAAACTTTATGATTTTGGATAAAGTTTATGAACACCTCAAATCATAAATGTGCCTCTATAGAATTATTGTTACAGGAATCACAGGGATAATTCCCACATATTAGACAAATACTATTACTTTATCAATTACTTCTACACTTACCCAACCTCGATTACAGAGAAAAACTTAACAGCAAGTACCTTTTACACAGTAACTGATATGTTCTATAACCTTTTCCCCTAACATATGGGGACTTTCAGACATAATTTATTTTTCAATAGTCTAATGAATGCAACTTCTATTTATGAAAACAAAGGTGGCGATTTTCTCAGTAAGGTTTCCCGTCTGCAGCAGCAGAATGCAGTCATAAAGACCACATGTTGCATTTTTGCACAACATCCTCTTTTCTTTTAAATGATCAAAGATGCCACAAAGGGAAGACTCAAAGGCGTACCTTCTTGCAGTGTGGTCAGGTTTGGGCAATTCCATTACAAGTCACTTGTATATTCTTCCCCAACAACTATAGTGCATGTCAAACCACTAAATGTCTGCTGTTCGATCTTAGATTCGCGTATTTCGGCTCTTCGCCCAGCTCTCTAAATAAATGTAAAGTTCTCCAAACCACCCCAACACTTTAGATTAATTCTATGAGCGCTTCTCCTTAAAACTGCTCACACTTCAATGGGACACCCGGGACCAAGCTAAACAAGTCTCCCCACTCCTAACAGGGCAGCAAGAGCAGCTGACAAATTATTAACATATTCTAAAGAATGGCCTCAATTCACTAAAGTAATCAGAATTGCATGCAGAAATAAATAAAAAAAAAATGAAGGCAGGCATACTGGCAAACAGAAACAAGGCTGTTTCACCACATTTAAATGCTACCATTCGTTAGGCTTGAGCCTGACGGCCACCAAGACACACAGCCCCAGCGTCCTGGCTCGCTCCCTTCTGCCACCGCGCCTGCCTCCAGGTGTGTGTACAGCCACACCACAAACACAGGAAAGAAGGAAACACATTCCACCCCCTGCCGGGTTTTTATTATTTTTTTTTTTAGAAGATCACCAAATGTAGGATTTCTAAACTCAAAAGCATCGAGCTGCCCTCTACTGATGTGGTAGAGTACCCTGGCAGAAGGGTGATCTTCAGAGCCTTCTTTAGTTGGCATGCGTAACTACTGCCTTGAGATTCCTTTCTCCGCACACTGCCAAGAGTCCTAATTTTAGACCTTGTTTTACAAGGGTTATTATAATCTCAGTACAAACATAATGAGGTAACACTGTTACTTGAAATTTCATGTTAACTCAAGATCCAAGGCCTCTGTTCAAACACCCTGCAATAAGCTGTATTATATATCCTTGGGACCATCTAAAGCCAGTTGTATTCTTCCCCATAATTAGGCTTATTGTTTTGCACTGCTGATGTCTTCAATATGTAGCCATACCAATCGGTTTTCACCAGCTGGGTGACACATCTGGAACCTCTCTTTTAGCTAGTTCAATTAAACAGCACAGGAACAGATTCAAAAAGATGCCCATCAGTAGCAAGGAGTAGAATCTGCTGATCTCTTCACCATAACTCCGACCTTACTCCTTACTGCCATGACTAAATGAAGGTGTCAGCAGAACTACAACATGAAAGCAGTAAAGAGACTGGGAGTTATGGCCCTCTTGCCTACTGAGTCTCGATTTTCATTCTGCATCTCTGAAACGATGCATTTTTAATCATCAGCTTATACTACATCCTTCCACTAGGTGACTACTAATAACAATGTTTTCAGAAGGTATATAAGGATTTTCAGAATCAGAGTGATTTAGCTAAGAAAACAAACGCTGACAACATAAGCAACCCATTGCAGCCTTCAATTTGACCTGATCCTGCTACAAACTTCCTATCTAACTAGGAGCAAGTGACTTAACCCCAAAGCCCCAAAAAGCAGGGCTCAGCTACCACTCAACACAGGATCTAGTCCTAGGAAGCTGACCAGGAGGCAGCCCATCTACCAAACAGATACAGTACCTCACCTAGCAAAAATGCCCCGCTACTAAACCAGATTAATTTAAAGATTCAGTAATTGAGTCATCTTTTGTTTACTGCCACTGAAAATTCTAATTTGGCAGCTGACAATGCTGTAGTAGGTTCATATATCCTTGTCTAAACAAACAAAAAATCCTCAGGCTTCTAAACTAACCCCATGCACTAACTACACTTACCTCCTCTTTCACATTAAAGACGTGCTACTTTCACTGTGCCAGTTTGCTCTCTCACCTAGCACAGCCCTTCGCTCGCATGCCACAGCCCCTTCTACAGCCCCTTCGGTGCCGTTGCCTGTCGGCCGGCCCTCACCCAGGACTGCAGCTCCCAGAGCATCGCTTGCGCCAGGGAAGGAGCTGAACTCTCACTTCCCCATCCACGAGTTAATAGCAAACAGACATTTAAGACAAATAGTCCCATGGATCAGAAGCAAATAGGAGGGACAGAATATAAAAAGTTAACCCCAAACTCGCCTTCACTCTAAGGTAATTACTTCAAGGGTAATCAACTAGAAGAAACCGAGGCTTTTCTCAAGCCAAAAATAAGCTCAGGGTAACAAATTTTCTTCTTTGCATTTTATAGTAATTTTTAACTTTGGAAAATGATGAGGTGCATTTTTTAAAACATTAATACTTATGAAGAGTGACCTCAACACCCATTAAGTTTACTTATTTTCAGTTTCAATGAAAGTTGTAACTGTCAGCCCAACTGTCTTGAAAATATAAACTAAATAAACAAAACTGACAAATTGCTCTTCAGTTGTGTAACATGCTCTAATCACTTGAAACACATGATGGACTATAGTATAAAAAAAAGGAGGGAGGGGTTATCACCCCAATTTGTGCCACATAGGCTATTCACGCAGGCACTGATGTTTTCATTTAGGCTGTCACCTTGCCACGGCTACCTTTCTTTTTTTTTAAGCAGTACTTTTATTCTTTCCTCCCACAACATTTAAAGAAGGAAACACAAAGATACTAGTTTCTTAAGTGGTTTAAAACTACGCTTTTAAAACAGATCAGTTCTCAGGAGAGGGCAACATAAGTGACCCACAGAAGGGCTGTCATCTTTGAAATGATTCCCTGTGCTGGCAGACATCATCACACCCGACCAGCTCCACGCATTATGCAAGCTGCCCCTTCAATTCGTGCTCAACTTCTGCACGTGGATTTATCACAGTTTTCAGGAAACAGGATGTACATTGAAAAACGTCAAGTATGAGACGTTTACTTTTTCAGAAATACAAATAAGACTGAAAGATACCAGTTAATTTGATTACACAGACCACATAATGATCAAATCATTAGTCACAAGAGAAAGACCAAGAATGACTAATGACATATTATACAACTTGCTAAGTACTATCCCTTTGACTATAAAAATACGGGGCACAGAAGTAATTTTTTTTTTAGATCAGCCACGTTGCAGTCAGTAGGCAGAGTGAGTCATCACCCAACTCTTGAAACTGCCGCTTTTCTAAAGCCTCCTACTTGCCCCCCACGCTGTTTAGGGAACTCTGTACTGGCAGTCAGCAAATGTTACTATTAGTTTATAAGCCTTACCGAAGCATCTGTAAAAGCACACAAAAATCCACTGTTTTTCTGTATCATAAATCTAAACGGTTCGGTCCTCCCTGCGGGTAATTCACGGAAGGCTGACAGCCGAAGAAGCCCGCCACCAACCGAGCACAGCCTCCCGCACCCGGGCGGCGCGGTGCCTGCCCGCCGCTCCACAGGCGGCCAAACCGGGCAGAGGGCAGCGGGCCCGCGGCCGCACACGCCAGGCCAGGGCCCCAGCCAGCGGCCCAAACACCCAGTTCCCATTTTAGCTTTACAGCATACGTTTTCTGAGCCCGATTACCAAACCAAAGCCTACCTCTATCCTTAAGCCACCGCTTTCTGGAACTGGCAACCGGGTTTATAAACACACCGCGCTATCGTGACGTTACTTTTACACACACACGTATATGAAAAGCTTGTTGGCACCAGCGCTGTTATCAACGTTCGCACCGGCCGTGTGACCGTTTCCTTCGCCACAGGCCGGCCAAGCCAGCCGCCGGCGGGCCGCTCCGGCCGGGTACTGCGGTAGCCGGCCGGCATCGGGAGGGAAGCTGCCTCTCCCAGGGCACCTGCTCCGCCGAAGGCCGCCGCTCCGGCCGCCTCTCCTCCAGCTGTTTTCATAGTGCCTGGAGCTACTCAAGAAAAGCGCTAAGTCCCTTTTCCCACAGGAGATGCCCGGGGCTCAGGGGAGCCAGCAGTACCTGTCCCCACGGCTCCCGGCTGGGAGGCGGCGCCGGGCCCCCAGTGCCGCAGCCGAACTTCCGCAGCCTGAGGAGAGGCCGGGCCGCCGCCCGCAGCCGGCCGGGCAAAGGACATCCTTCCTCCCGCCGGGGCAGGCCACCTCGTCCCGCCGGCGCCGCTCCTCCCTCACACCCCCTGCAGACACTGGCGACCGCCCGGGCAGAGGGGGCTCACCCTCGCCGTGCCCCCGGCCGCGGGGCCGCCCCCCGGCCCGGCGCCCCCGCGGGCCGCCGCAGCGCGGAGCACTCTACCTTCAAACGCCCTTCAGGGCGCGGACACCGCCCCCGGCCCCGGGGGCCCCGCTCCGGCGGGAGAGGCGACCCCCAAGGGCCCGGCGCGGCGCCGCTCGGGCCGCAGCCGCCGGCCTCCAGGAGCGCCCCCCTGGCGGCGCCACGCGTCCGCCCCGCCCGCCCCGTCGGCGCCCGCTCGGCCCCCTCACCCCGGGGCCGCCGCCGCTGCGCCCGGGCCGCCGCCGCCGCAGTGCGGAGGGGCCGGGCCAGCCCCCGGCGGAGCGGAGCGGGGCGCCGCGGAGCGCAGCGGGCCGGGCCGGGGGGCGCCGCCACCGTCCGGCGAGAGGGAACAAAGCGCCTTTGTGCGCCGGGGCCGGGCCCGCGCGTGCGGCGGCCGCAGACCCCCCGTCTCTCCCCACCCCTCGCCGCCGCCGCGCCGCTGCACTCACGGGCCTTCCCAGGCTCATCGGGGGCTGCGCTGCTCACACGGCCGGGCCCCGCGGCCCCGCCACCGCCTCCAGCCCGGCGCCCGACCGCCTCGCTGCAGTTGCCGCTGCCGCAGCCGCCGCCATGTAACCCGGCGCGGAGGGCAGGGAGGGGTGGTGCCAGCGGCGGCTCCGCCTCCGCCTCCGAGAGGCGGGGCGGGCCGGGCTGGGCCGGGGGGCGGCCCCGGCGGGCGGGCTGAGGGGCAGCGCCGGCCGGCCGGGCCGGTGGCCGCTCACCATACGGAGCGGTGCCGATGGCTGCGACGCCCTCCCGAGCCGAGGGAGCGGCTGAACCTCTCCCCAGCGGGCTGGGCCCGGGCCCGAGGCGGGACACCCTCTCGCCGAGCGCTCGCCTCGCAGCCTCGCCTGCCTCCGCGGAACGCGGCTGTCGGCAGCCCGTGTGCCCGGGGAGCTTCGCGGAGCCTTAGAGCCCACTTGAGTCAAACCCGTCGAAGGAGCGGGCCTAGCGGAGCGAGACGCGGCCGCTGCGCACTGCCGCCGAGCTCGGCTCGAACTGGAGGCCTACGGGCACAGACGGTGGGCCTCCAGCGCTGATTAACCCGCAAGGCTTCGATTACAATTTTTGCTTCCTGCTCCCGTGTGATCGCCGCCGCCTGATGGCTGCCCTCGGGCCATGCTGCCTTTGAGAGCTGCCTGTGACCCGGGCCCTGGCAGTGCCTGACTCACCAGGGCCCGGGGCTTGGCTTCCTACCCTTTCCCTCGGCCGCAACGGAGCCGAAAGGAGCCCCGCAGGCGGCAAGGGGACCGGGAGGCTGGTGCTGTGCAGCGGGGGGGTGCGGGGAGGAGGGCCGGACCGGGTCTCCCTTCGAGGGCTGCAGGAGGAAGGGGAGAAGGGAGACAGTGAGGCCCGGGGGGGTGGTGAGGCCCAGGGGGGTCATGAGGCTCGCGGGGGGGGGGGGGGGGGCGGTAAGGCCCAGGGAGGGCGGCAAGGCCCCCCCACCGTGGGAACGCTGCTCCTGCGGGTGCTGGTGCCTGGGGTGGGAGCAGTGGTGGTGTGGCTCTGTGGGCCCGGGTCAGCCATCCCAGCTCCAAAACATCCCTCACAGCATAGAAACAACAGCATGGCTAGAAGGCAGCTGGGGGGAGTGGGGGAGGCAGGCTTTCCTTCTCCAAAGGGGACATTCTGGCTCAGGTGTTCTGTGGTCTTAGTGTCATGGGGGGACCTGGACGATCCCCCCACAAGCATCTACAAAGTGCTTGCCATTGCTGTCACCCCTATGGGTACCAGAAATGGTTTCGCTCTCGCTATTGCATCTCCCTAAACAGACATAGGCAGAGATACTAAGTCTACTTTTCCCTGAAAATCACAACTAATACAAGACAATAAAGCAAAATAATTAAAACATTATTTTTTTTCCCCCATGAGATTTTTAAAAGCAGCCTTAGTAGGGAGAGAGAGGCATGGAAACACCAGGCCTGTAGGTATCAGGAGCCTTACGCTTCCACCAACACTGTTTTGGAGGAACTCTCAAGACAGGGTGCGGTTTGCCTAGGTCCGTTGCATGCCTTCTCCGTGCAGGATGACTCAGAAGAAGATAAAACATTTGATACTTATTTTTACTGCTTAAACAGAGGTTATTTATACTAGATAGAAGTTACTCACATTGCATAGAGCCGTACAGCTCACTCTGCTGCCACCTGGGCAGAAGCATCCAATTTACCTTTGCACTTTTAAATCGTAATTTAATTTTCCTAATAAACAAGTCATGCGTCAACGTCCAAGGAGCTCCCTACCCAGCTTCTCTAAAGTTATTTAAACAACTTTTAAACCCCCTTTCAATTATGAAGCCAAGCATTAACTTTTAATGTAGTCAGATGCATTGCTAACTCTGACATTGCCCCCACTGGCAGGAGATGCAGCTTGGCCATTTGATAATACAACACTGTACTAATAGCACAGGTACAAATGTCAGTAACTGAACTGACACTTTACATTACAATATTTGCTAATTTATGGGCAGCTAACCATGCTGCCAACAGTGGAGAAAAGTCAGAAACAAAGTTGCAGTTCTTCTGCCCACCCAGCAAAACAGAGCTGGAAGATTATAGCGCTGGCTGCTCCAGAAGGCCTGTATTTAAATACAGTCTATAAAAAAACTGCAGGAGTGCATATTTGGAAGAGGTGATGTTAGGACGGCAACCAGAGCCAAGCCACAAAGTGTTTACTTGCACTAAAGCGAGAGATTTGGGACTCAGAAAAGGCAGGAGCAGCAGTGGTTGTATGTCTAAACCCAGCGCTATTTAGTCAATTAAAGAATCCTTGCACACATACAAAGTATTTTCACTGTGAGAGACAAAAGTGCAAGCTGATCCTAGGGTACTGTAGCAAGGAAAATTTTATATTACAGCCTTAGAAGCATCTGGAGAGTCCATCATCATACTGTGTCTATAGGGAATATTTGCTAATTCTCACACTGCCATTTCAGTCAGGTGGAGAAGTTGCACATCCACGGAGTTTGCTCTGCAGCAGCCCAAACTATTCGAAAAACAGTTTAGCAAACACAGAGGAGACTTGCAGTAAATGGCAAGCTTCCTGCCTGTAAGGAAGCACACACTCACTCATAAAAACTCACATAGTGCAGAAGTACCACCATTTTTCTGGGTTCCTTATTAATAAATCAAGAGCTACTTTCTTTTTTCTTCTTTTTTTTTCCCCTCCAAATTCTTTTCTGCCATTCTAAAAGCATAGTCTGTGGTAGGATCTAGTGAATGAGATCCTTCCATCTGGAGGAAAATCATGCAACAAGAAAGAGCATGCTGCAGCAATGTTACTTGTCCTCAGCTTCACTGTTTATAGAATTACAATGCATGTGAGAAAGAGTTGCTCAGAATTTAATTGTGTGTCACATGGCAATTTATAGCTATCTAATCCAGCAAATTGCTAATCTGTTCTTAGGTTTTTAATATCCTATTGATTAGGCTATAAATGACTGTGTCAAATTTTTTCCCAATTCCCCACAAGAATGCAATTACTAGCATGTAGATGATACGCTATATGAAACCATCCCATTCTAAAACATTTGCAGATGTTAACTGTCAGCAAAATGCAAACTAAGAAAAGAACTGGACTTTGAAGGTCATAAAGCCCAGCAATTAAAAAATAATTAGAACTGAAGCAATGATTCATTTCTTATATCCAAGTTCAAAAAGATCAAACAGTAAATTCCAATGTAATATTTCAGTCCTGTGTGCGAATCGTTACTCGTGGCATAAAAGGGAATTAAGTGTCCACACCCATTGTGATTGGCAAGGGAAGAAAGATTTGGAGACGGTTTGAAAAGGTTGCCCAAGGTGACTTGGCAGCTCCACGCTTTTGTCTCAGTTTCACTGCTTTGCAGGGCTTTTCTGTGGGAAATCTTTGTTTTCTGGCTTTATGCAGCTCACCCTAATGAGTCCAGGTATTTTCAGAAGAGGCTCAGTTTAAGCATGTACCTCATACCCAGCAGCCTCCACCCCCAGTGAAGATTAAAGTATCTAAGGTGATACCTGGTTCTTGCCCTGTCCCGCAGTATCAGTCCCCTGGGCAGCTGAATGTGCTAAGACACACGGGGAAGATGCTGACAGCAGATGGTACCCAGGGCACCCACCTGACTGCTCCTGCTTGACTTACACAGCCTCCCAAGGAAGGGAAGTGTATCCTAGGATACATTTTTGAGGGCTGACCACGCTTCTTACCAAAGTCTCAGATTAATTTTGCGCAGGGATAGGGATGAGTTTAGAGCGACAATCCAACTTATTAAAAGGGGATGGGGAGAGGTTCAAGAAACACTTGGTTTCTGCTGCCTCCTTGGCCGCCTTCTGCTTACCTGTGTTCTGCAGAGTGATCAGGGCCCTGAAGTACAGTTTGGTTTTCCTAGCACAGTTCGCAAGCATTTTTAATAGTTTGTTTGGGTCTCCTTTAACTGCCACCTTCTCCAATTAGCCTAGTTCTCTGCAGGTGTTAAGCAAAGCCTTTACAAATCCCTTGGTCTTCCAGCTTACAGTTTCATAGTGCTGACATTCAGCACAAACAGTGCAGATAAATTTGAGTTTCACTGACAACCTGACAGCTCAGGTAGCTTCACTTCTTGGGCACCTCCATTTCCTGGTAAAGGCCAGACTACACCTTCCATACTGGATGTAGGAGTTTTTTATTTGTTCTTTTTTAACACAAAACATTTTGCTAATGAATGCTCTCTGGGCTTGCAGACTTTATAAAGTTTTCGTAATAGATCTTAAAGTATACTTCATGCCAGCATTATTAGCGGGTAACCACATGGAAGTTGCTATCTTAAAAACTTTGAAGAAATTTTTGTGTCAAAATCCTATTTTAGTTAAAGTTTACTTAGCAGGAGCCAAAGCTACCTGGGCACAGACAGCATGCCATCACCTCATTTGCACTCACTTGGTGGAATGGGCTTTGCTAGAGCAAGCTTTGTATCGTCTACATTCTGATCAGGAAAGAAGCTATAATAATATTAGGGGACTTAGAAGAAAGGAAAAAGGTAAACCCTAAGATCTTTATCCCTGTGTGAAACAATAGATAGACTGGAATAGTACAGACGATTAACAGAGATCAATTCAGACCAAAGGCAGCAAAGTACAAAGGGCAAATGAAGGTGGAAAAAGAAAGTCACAGAAGATGTTCAACTTTGAGGTTAGAACTAAATGGGTTCTGTGACATACTTTGGAAATTCTGTGAATCTGCAGGAAAGAAAGTCATTAAATGCTTAAAACAGAACAAGTCATTCTTCCCCCTTGGTAGATCATCAGCAATCTAGGACACTTCGGTATAGCTAGCTGCATGCAGGCTCCCTGCTTAATATCATACATTTTTATTAAGTCAGGTAATTCCATTGCCTACTTTTTCTATGTCTTAAGCAACACTTAGCACAGGGGACAGAGCAGCTCAAAGTTGTGGTAATACTGGGAGAAGAGGAAAGCTTAGAAAACTTGCCTTGTAGCTGGTCATCACTGAAATCATCAGCCCTCTGTGTGTGAAATTCACTTGTAGGGCTGGAGCTCTCCCAGATTTCTCAGCTTTTCATTAATTCCTCGTTTAGTTAACCTTGCATAGAGATAGCTATCAGTATTTCATGCACAGAATAGCAAATGTAGAAAAATTTACCAAGGTAGGTAATTAAGGCAGTATGTATTAGGTTTAATCACCTTTTAAAGGATGACTAGCACCAACATTTTCACACTTGGATGCTCCAAGTGACCTGAGTTGCTTCTAACTTCCCAGCACGTGATGTGTGCTGGAGCCAGGCTGCAGATCCAGTCAGTGGATGAATCTACAGCTGAAAAACATTCTACAGAAAGGAGCAGGGCTGTTGTGACAAGGCAAAGTGTAGGATGAAGTGGAAACAAGAAGCACCAAATGTTTTTTTCTCAGCACTTCAGGTAGGAGACGATTCCATGTGCAACAGTTCTCTCCTGTTTGGACCTGCAGGAAGGCACCGCTCTCATCCCCACCTCAAAACCTCAAGTGAAGTAGTCAGGAGAACGTGCCTGCCCACTAAAGTGGCATCAGAGCAATTGTCTAAGGCATCTCCATGCTAGTTATTGCACTGGCTGCAGTGCTGCTAGAGTTGTAAGGCAGCATATTACTGTACAGATATTATTGAAATACCTGTAATACCTTGAGTACTCCAATGTAGGGAGATGCCCTGGAAGCAGGGTGGGGTGCTCTCAGCAAAAAATGCATTTGGTTTTGGGTCCCTACTGGAAAATATGTCAGCTCTTGAGCAGAAGTTATAAAGGCCTGATGATGAATTTATGTAGACCAATTACAGGGTTTTGTAGAACTGTTGCATTTAATTGCAGAACCATACATACTGCTATTAGAACTGTTATTGTTCATTCCTATAAAACAGTAAACCTTCCTACATGCAGCATTTTGATTGCTATTGCATTACAGAGATAAAGCCTCTGCTGTGCAATTGTAAATACAGCTGGTGCTGCAGAGCTTGTCATTTACAGAGAAAAAAAAATTGGTCTAACATTTGCTAACATTTTCACCAACACCAGAATCCTCCTGAAATACATTTACAGGGGGCAAAGCTCAATACAAATACACGGGCATCAGTTAATACACTACTGCAGCAACCTGAGGCTACACAACTCTTACATATCGAAGAGCAACAAATGTTATCTACAAGCTTACAGGGGGAGAAGGGAGGTACATTGAGCTGAGCATTTAAAACACTTTCAAATATTATTTTTCAATAAACCATACAGGAATGGCACGGCTAGAAGTGAATCTTCATTAGCCATCAAGAAGATGATCTATTGCTGCCACAAGAAACTTGGAAAAGCAATACTAATTGGTCAAGAGCGGAAGAGTCTCAGACCTCTACTGCTACTTAGATTTGTACCCTGTAGAGGCCTTTATGAGTGGGACACGGACTCCAGTCCCACCTAGACCACCTGCAGCACTTTGGAACTTCTTATGGTGGTTTGTGAGAACAAGATGGAGCAAGCTTGATTGGGAAATGCATTAAAAAAATCAAGTCTTCGTGACTCCTCAGGCAAAGGCCATCCTCCATTCACTTTGGCCTGCACACAGCGGTCTCCAGCATGCCCACAGCTCATGGATGCAGCTGTTTCACAAGCAAGCAGCGTATTGAATGGCTAAAGAGAAAAAGGCAAGGAGCGCAGTGCCAGCAGGGTCAAGGCAGGCCAGTGGGAAACTGATGTGAGTGCTGTTGCTCAGGGAGCATTTCGTCTGTGGCCAACATGCTTTTTCAGGATTCCCAAAATAGCACTTATCATAAACAGCAGATTGACTGGGAAGCATGCTGCTTCACTTAATGCCTCCTACTGTCCCTGCAGACTCCTACCCCAGCCAGTCTCCAGAGGCTAAAGAGATGGAAAACCTAAGAAATGCGAAAAAATGGAAACTTTTTATAGAACATCCACCATCAAATTATACAGCAAATATTCAGCATCACAAAAGCTACATTGAGTCATTTCTGTTGTATCTTCAGGCATCAAAACACAAAGTTTTTATTTTGCTAAGAAATCAATTTTGGAACCATCTCTTCTCCCTTAATACTCTGTAACTTTTTCTCGGCGCGTGTTGTACTATCTATTTCTAAAGATTTCCACTACAAATACATGGGACTATTCAATTCCCCATATTCCCCAACTCCATTATATCTTAGCTTTTGTTAAGATTTTCTAGGATGTTTCAGGTTTTCTCAACAGTTTTGAGACACTTGCTGGGAGGGAACACATTTCCAAGCTATTTTAATTTTCTTATGAAAACCAGGTTTTGCCTATGTGCAAGAATCAGCAGACATTTTATAAATAGCTTTGGACAGCTGACAGGGTATGATGCAAGACCTCAGGCCACTCCACAGAGGGCAACTGTCTGAAATGCTCAGGAAAGAGGGACTTGGACCATTGACTACTACACAGGGGTGAAAAAAAAAAATAAACGATAGATGCACAGAAGCATCATTTACTACAGAGGATATCAGGCTTCTGAAACACAAGATCTCTGTCTTATTACAGCTCAAGCAAAAAGTCTATTTGCTTGCAACTACACTACAATGAAAAACAGTAGAATTGAATTCTCCTTTGAAGAAGAAAAACTGACCAGAACTGTCTGAACTTGCTTTGTCTTTTACTCTTGAGGATGAGATTTCCCCTCCTAACACACTGTAAATGCCAACACACATATTGGAGATTCTCCAGACTTCAACTGGTGCCAAACACTGGGATCATCTTCTTACCCTGGCATTTCCCATCAGCTTCAGCAAAGGCTTTTCCAACTCAAACTGCTTTAAATGGGCTCCAATAATAGCTGCTTAGAGGTTAATCTGTGTCTATTCATCTGATCCTAAGAACTGTTCCTCTTTGCAATAGTAATACGGAATGGAGCATCCGCTCCCTGTCTCATCAGCTCTATCAGCTTCCATGAAGATAAAGCACAGTAATTTAACCCCAAATAAATGCTTAGTTTGGAATAGGGGCAAATCTCAGCATTCTTAAGTCCCTGGAAAAACTCTCAACAGATTTAGCTTCAACGCAGTGACTCCAGCCTTCTCCCTCACTACCAAGTTGGCTCCTCTTCCTAACAGCAGCAAGCACCCCTCAGCCCACTCCTTACCACACTTTCACACTGCTGATGACTGAGCAGCATGCTATACATGGAAGACTACAAGTATTAGTGAGAAGTAGGTAGCGTACCTCCCCAGCAGATGTGCATTTTGAGTCATTCATTCCAGAAAGTGATGCGTTTGTCCTCTGCATTCCCATGTTGCAGTTAGGTCTTGTGCAGCGCTAGAAGAGCTGGCCTCGAAGCAGCCACGGAGCAGTCTCCTTTCTGCACTGGGCACTAGAAGTGTGTGAATGTGTAAGCACACAACACATCTGCATAAGGGCATTGTGATAAGCACCCACAGTGCTTTCTCCCACAGCCCCAGCATCAGGGAGGCTATCCTGGACTCCTGCTGAGATCTTACAACAGAGAATGAAATAGTTGATCCATCTCACAGCCATACCTCAGAGGCACCCTGCTTTCAGGGGTGGATGGTTTCTACTCTTCATTTGTAAGCTATCTGTTCCAATGACAGATAGAAGAGCCTAGAAGCACCTATGAAAGGAGTAAATAATACATGACACGTTTTTTGAGCTTTTGTACCGAGGAACTGATTTTACCCATGATCTACATTTCTGTAAGTCTAAAGAACTTGATTTTTTTTCCCCATTAAAGACATTAAATCTGACTGAATCTTTGTTATTTTGGAAATGTAAAATCTATTACCTCTGCTAGAGGTACAACATTGCTGAAACTGGGCCATCCCAAACTTTTTCAGACAAAGGCTATGCAAACAGAAATGGAATACATATGTCCGTTTATACATTGCAGGATGTAAAAGCAAATTCACTTGTTAGGGGTTGTTCACACATTGCATGTGAGCAGGAGAGAAGGGTACAAGAGAAGGTAGACAAGGCTGTCAGCCTTTGCAGAGCTCAGTGAGAGCTCCAGTGCATGAGATCCAACTGTCCTTAATGACCACAAGCATAAACCCCCCATAACTGTAAACCCAGACTTCCTTCTTTTCTGCATTTGGAAGGAGATCTCATATATCTTTTTTGCTTCTTGACCTACAAGGAAGAGTACAAGATAGCCTCCTCTACAGAGACGTGTTTTTGTACAGGGCTCATGCAAGCTTTTTCTCAGAAATACCCCCATAGGATACCCTGGTGCTGAGGAATCACTGAGAAGCTGTCCTAAACCCAGAAAGTTATCTCGTATAGGTAAACATTTCACTGTATAGTTATGCCTAGAGGTTCTTTCATGATCTGAATAGCGAGGTTTACTTTGCAAGTGAGCTGGAATTAAGAAAGATACAGAGGTAGAGAAACCTGCTTTTTAGTGCATCAGCATTCTCTTATCTCTAGCATATCTCTAAACAGTTTTCAATCACATTCAGTCAAAAACTGTTAAATGAAAACTGAAGAGATACAATATACATCTGAAGCTATATTCTGTGACAGAGGAAAGGTATTGCTCCCTCATTCTTTGTGTCTTGTGAACCACTGGGGAACCATTGAAGCCTCAGTTAAAATAAAATCAATTCTGATAAATCTATTTTAGTAAACACAAAAAGTTGCTAACCATTATCTCAATTTTCTTATTGTTTTATCTGGACACTCCCAAAACAAAAGCAATCAAGATGATTCAAAGAAGAGGAGTTTCAACCTTTGGACCAGCTCTAATTGCAATACTTAGTTCTCATGATTGCTGCAATTCAACAGACTCCAACATGATCAGAGTGCTCGTGTGTGCTCCCGACCTACTCCACATGGCTCCTGTCCATAATCTGCTGTCCCCCATGGCTAACAGCACCACAAACCAGCTGGAAGATCTTCTGTTCCCTTGCGTCCATTATCACAGAAGTTAGGTACACAAATGCATTCACTTGTGCTCAGTAGTGGGAGACTATTTGTGACAAGGTCAGGCTGCGCAGTGGAAGATCTTGCTTCACCACATAAAGCAATGAAGAACCAGGCTTCAGCCCCCAGACAACAGCAGGCAAGCTCCTCCTGGTAGCCTGTATCTTGACATGGTGGCCCAGAAGGGTAAGACTGCAGCTCACAAACCTATCAGCTTTTCCTTGCTGTTAACTTTTCCAGGACAGACAGCCTCTCTAGCTACAAACTATCTTGGGAAAGGTATACCCCCGAAATCAAGGATGGACATGAGCCTCAGCCCTTGCTTTCAGAGTCAAACCATCCTGCCGGGGCTGAACTAGGAGTCTTGTTACCGCTGCCCAAACCATCCTGCTCCAAGGGCAGCTCCAAGGAGGACTTAACACTCTCAAGCCTGTCTGTCAGAGATGCTTCACAAAGACTTTACAAGACAGTGCAATATTCATCAAAACCAAGGCGGTGATTTTCCCCTCCACCCAGTAAAGGTTTTGAGATGTCAGCTGTTTATTTTTTCCTGACAGACTACCCAAACTAGTATTTCCACAGCTGCGTGAACTATCTAAATAGTTCCTAGAAGTACAGAGTAAAGTGACATTATTACGGTTTGTGATAATATCCCTGTTTAAATATTTAAGGCAATTAATTTGCTTGTAGCAAAAATGATTCAAGGGCTATATGTACAATTTGCAATCAAAGCACTATCCTGTACCCTTTGTTTATCATCCTAGGTCTAATGATATTTATTAGTAAAAAATACAGATGTAGTCATTGCTGGGCAGCGCTAAATCAGTGACAAGGCTTGACAGGCTATTGTCAAGTAGGAAAACTTCAACCAAGAACCTGTGGTACTGCCGAAATCAAGTGAAACCTCAGGGTAGCAATGGAAACTTTTGAACTTTTTCATACAGAGGAACAAGAAGCTTTATCTTCCTGATTGCTCTAATGTTTTAGATAGCAGGAGAACATGGAACTATGGGCCTTAATGTCAGGTAGTAAACTTCTCTGACCTTTGAAGGGAACTCCATGTGACATGACAATCACAGTAATCAGAACAAGCTCTATCTGCTCTGATACAGCTTTACTGCATGACCAGATACTCCTTTTTGTCCTCACAAGTGCTCAGTACTCAGTGCTCCGCTTCATTCGTTGCACAGGTAGTCCTAACCTCATTACCAGTAATTGGATACCAAGAAAAAATAAAATCAGTGTACTGCCCTATGTCTTATTCATCACATATTGCCCCAGTCTGAGGACAGAAACACCAGGGTTTAAGGGCTCTGCAGGTACCCAATTCAATTAATTTCTACAATCTGTAAAAATGTCAGGGTATTATCACTTCCATTTTCCTGAACTAAGTCACAAAGATCAAGGTCACAGCAGCCCTTAATAGCAGCTGCACAATTTAAGATTTCTAGAACTGAATTTTGCAAGGGATTTGTATTTTATTCCACTGTTCAACTTTTCAACCCACTTTGAAAAGTGATTGGTATTTCTTGCACTAAGTGCAGATCCCCAAAGCTCTGAATTCTCATTTTTTGAAAGTTATTTTAGGCTTTGTCCAGGCTTCTCTGATTTTCCCCAGCACCAGAAGACCCCGAATAGCTGTGCTTGTACACCCCGAGTAGCTGTGTTTGCACACTCTACGTGCCAGCCACTCTGCTCCCTCTCAGCTGCTCATCTAGTTTATCCAAGCCTCCTCCCATTTCCCAGTTTCTATTTTCTTTTCTCCTTTCCAATTAAAACCTCATTTTTACAAGCTTTTTCTCCCAACCTACTCCTTATAAATTTCAGTCCTTGTTTTTTCCGTGTGTGATTATGTAGCTACCTCCAACTTCTTAACTGCAGCCAACAGGGGCCACTAAAAGCAGTGCATGGGAGGAACAGTCCACTTAATTTCAATTAAGGTGCCCAAACCCAACAGAGCCTGCAGCAGCCCATGGATGCAGTCACAGGAAAATTTCTGTTTCAGAAGTTGACTGGGCTGGAGCACACCCAGGACCAACAGACAGCACAGGAATTTATCTGCTGCCACATCTATCCAGTCTGCAAAACCTGAGGTCTCCAGTTCATAGCCATCAAGAGATTTTCCACAAAGATAAAACGTGCATCTTTGATTCTGGATTTCAAGAGTGCCCTCCTCTTCTTATACAGGCAAGAGCCTTTTAAAAACTTTTCTTGTTTGCCCGTTTTTAAGGAGGACAAAATCAAGGCTCTCCTCCACCCTGGTTCTTTTAAAATGACAAAATAGTTGAGCTGAACGATCTAGCAAAGTTCAGATTTAGAAATATACCTGGCACAAAAATGTTTCCATCCAAAGAATTAGCTGTCAGCAAAGTCATGGTCTATTGAAACTGAAGCAAGCACTGAGGTGAAGGCAATCCCAACATGAGAGCTTTGCCTGAGCCACCGAGGGGCTGCGAGTGCCATGTTCTGCTGTGTTATGCCATTGTTCCCCACATGTACAGCCTCTCTCCATAACCGCTCCTCTGCCTCGGCAAAGGAACAGGCACATTCACATCTTCTCCTCCCCCAGCAGAAGGTACCCAGAAAGCCAACACAGGCTGCATCACCTCTCCAGGCAGCCTTCTGACACCCCTGGGGCTGCAAAGCTGCTAGCTGTCAGGGAAGGTGGTGGTGAAAGGGACTCCCTACCCAGGAACGCATTGAGGACTAAAGAAGGTGGACCAGAGAGCTTCTGAGAAAGACATGACCCTGTCAGTGTTTTCCCCGCGGGTCAGTGAGAGGTTGCTGGGGGGGCACGGGGAAGCCCCACAGCAGTACTTGCTGCTGGGATACAGAGGGCTCCATGCAATCTGCTCTTCCCCTTTGCAAAGGTATTTCGGGAAAAGGCTTTCAGCAGTGGAAAGCAGGAGGCTGTTTTTTGTAAGAAAATATCCCACTCTCCAGGACAAAGTTTATTCCTGTTATTTTGCTCTGACGTGCAGTCACACAGCCTCTCCTACCACCCGACCCCTGCTGCTTGCCCTGCATCCTGGGCGCAGTCCCCGCAGCCCCTCGCTGCAGCTGCCATTACGGCGCTGTGGGGCAGCCGGCAGCGGGGTGGGCAGGAGACCTGGGGTTACAGGGACAGACCTCAGGAACCAGGGGAATGCAACACTGATGGAGATGAGGAGATAAGTGTTTAAATAATCTCCATCATCAGTTTCTCCGTAATCTCAGTTTTTGGCTGGTTGCAGGGACGGACAGAAACCACATGTAACGGTATGCAGGGGATGGGGACAACAGTGACATTAGCCCGACTTTCTGATGGTTACAGAGGCTGTAATTTCTTTTTATGTCCACTGTACCCTATGTGAAAAGCATTTTAAGGCCTGCCCAACCCCCCAGATCCTATTATGAAGAGCTAGATCTCACAAAGCTGTTTTCCAACATGTCAAATTCAGGTTTAGTGGCTCTGTTTGACAGTTTTACGAAGACAGCATTAACTTCCAACTGAGCATAAGCAACTGGGTCACTGCACACCAAGAGTGCATGGCTCTGCACCCCGATGCCTTGCCTGGGTTAGAGGTACTTCTCAGAGCCCCCATCTCCAGCCTCAGCAGAGTCTGTCCCACCCCTCCATCATTCAGCAACAGGCAGGTCAGCTCCCAGGACCTTTACCAAGCTATGGTCATGAGCAGAAGACCTCAAAGGGAGACAGCTATGTCCCACCACTCTTGTTCTCCTAGCATTAATGCCAAGCGCATCAGCGAGCCCACCCGCGCCCACACTACAGCCACCTGTGGGACCTCTTGTGGGCTGGCCCCACACCGGCCACCGGGCACCCAGTGCTGCGGGGTGGCTGTCTCACCTGCAGCAGGTACACAAACTGCCTGGGGTCCTCCAGCACAGCGCTGGCAGCTGCGGCAGGCAGAATCTAGGAAATACATCCCCAAATCTGCCCTTGTGGTCTTTAAAACAAAGTTTTATTTATGCTGCTGATGGTGGCAAAAAGTAGCCCGAGTCCCCAGTCTACCTTCAGTTACAATTTTCCATGTGCAAAGCTGAAGCTCTGAGGCTCCTCTCCCTCTGCAGAGCAAACACAGCATTTGCAGGAATAAAGCTCTGCTTATATAAGCTTCCACAAATGCCAAGTCTGACAGAGGAAAAACTTCTGGTAAAAAATTATTTTTTGTCTTTTCAAGAGATCTAATCTATCTTCTGTGCATTCCTGACCTTCAGAAAGTATTTTCATCTCACACATTAAGTATAACAATCCTCTTAACAGGGGAACATTTTGTTAGAGCTTTAAATTGGGTTACGTAAATTATTTGTAGTTCTGACAGCAGGTTTCTCTTCCGTCCACGAGGACAGTTGTTACGAGATTGCTACAAGGTTCATTCGCAATCACAGCAGATAATCATCTGAGGGAACTGTTTGAAATGAGATTTTATCTGGGGGATATGCTACAAGTTTATCAAGACTTTTCATAAAAGCAGCATTGTTGCCAAAAAATTTGCAATACAGTAACCTGCATGAGAATTAAGAAACCCCTGATGTGAATTGTAAGTTGAGAAAAAAAAATATTTCCAACTCCCACAAACTTCAGGAGGAACAGAACACAGAGGGGAAAAAAGCCAACCTATGGTGGGACTGAGCATGTCTCAATCCACAAGTTTACTCTTGTTGACTACAGTGGGAATTGCAAACAGTCAGGATTGGGCTCTTTGTTTCCACTAAGTACTTGCTCAGAAAAAAGCAGAGTGGAAAAATTATTCAAGAAGTAACAGCACTACTCTTAGCATTACATCAGAGCAGTCAATGACTTAGAAACACATTTTGCAGTACTCTTGTCACTCTTTCTTTTCCCCAGTCCCTAACTGGGCATGGGGTTAGACACAGATTTTGAATGGGAAGAATTCTCAGACAGTAGAAGCCTCCCACATCCCTTTCTCTTGTCACTGGTAAGGCTGGTGAGGAAAAAAAAAACCTACTGATTTCTTCAGGAATGGGAAAAAAAGGGCATCATGTATAAATTGGGATTAATTTTTTAGGTTCTCAATTATATTTATGGGCCATTTAAAAAAAACAACCAACAAAGCAATAAAAGGGTATTTTATCCATATGGAAAGCATTTTGTTTGACTTTTAAGAACACTCATTTACTGAAACAAAATTTTAAAATGAAAAATTTCTTATCAAAATATGGAAATTTCATTTTAAAATCTTTGTAAGAGCTTTTCAGATTTTTTTTCTCCCTAAGTAACAAGGGCGGTGAGATAAAAATTTCATCCAATGCTAAATATGAGCAATCGAGTAAATCCAGTAAATCTGATTTCTACACTCTCCGGCTGGCATTAAGTTCTTCACAACAGTGGTCCAGAAACCAGTAAACTCAGCCATCCCCTCTGCAGCATGAAAGTACTTCAAGGAGTGACATTTTCAAGGAACAAAAACCAGTGGGTTTGTAAACCACACACACCCACACACAAACACAAGGACCACGCAAAAGGTGCTCAGCAGAGGAGAACCTTTACAGACAAAATTTAACATCTGCTAACATTTCCACATCTGCCTAGGAATGCTTTACCTTGGTATTTTCAATCATATTGAGCTCACTCAGGGTGTTTTATCTTTCCTTCACGTTCCCTCCCCTTCTTTGTTTGATGCCAAATATTTATTTTCAGCAGTCTATACAAAGTTGTCTCATGATTTTATTAGCAGTCCCTCATGTAATACTTTATCTACAGAGAATGCAATGCATTAGTGCTAGGTACAATGTTAGGTATTCCTCTGAACTATCTACAGACACTAGCTGACTAATATACAATTTTATTTATATAAAAGACAATGTATTATTATTTTGGTAATTCTCAAAGAGACAGATATGTTTTTAAGTGTTAGTTAGAAAGGCTGACCTTAATCCTTTATACTTCTGTCTCTCTAAACAAACAGATCTCACAGAATACACACAGATATTTAACTTACCATTACTGAAGCTATCTTTTGACTTCCTCAGTACCATTAATATTTAAGCAGAAAGAACAGACCAAACAATTATCCTAATGATACCACACCAGGACTAACAAAGTAATTTTAAAAAAGTCATCCAGAAGAAGTGAGAAGGTCGACCAGAAAATGCGAGTCAGGAATAGCTGTGCTCTGATGAGGAGGGGAAGGTTATGTTGCTGTGATATGAGTAGTTCACAGCTGTTACTCTAGTAATAATTCATCATATTAATATTTAAATGAGAGGAGGAGGAGGGCACAAGATTGTGTGTGACTCAATGGTCCCTCCCTGTCCTTAAGCAGAAAAATAGGCCACCAATACAGAAAGAGCATCAGGAGCTATAGAGTGGGAAGGTTTGTTTTCATTACCTCATGAATAAAAGTGGGCAAACTGGTCCCTGAAGAAGTCTAGAAATTATCCTGGTTTTACTCTTGCAAGTTAAATTCTGTTTCTACCCTCAGAAGCAGCCATTACCTAATGAACAAATCGATCCAGCAACCAGTGCTCTAGGTCTGTACGTGGTGTTTCTTGGATTTCAGAATATTTCCAGCAAGCTTCTACGCTTCTTGCAAAGAGCTGTCCGTGACAGCCTTGCCTGGCAGTTCCTCACAGGGAACTGCTGCATCTCTGCTGTACTGTGCCATTTATCTACAGACACGTTGATAAGAACCATTTCTTTAATCAGGGCTTACCTCGGCTTGTTCTATTGGACCATCGGGGTCTGTGGCATGGGCAGGCTCTGGAGACCCGAGGAGGAGCCGGAGTGGCTGCCTGCAGGAGATGTTGCAAGGAGCAGAGCCTCAGCCCTAGGGAGCATGGGGGAGCTTCAGGAGGTAGAGCAGCAACACCCAGCAACAGCAGGCTCAGCACAAGGTGGAGGGCTGGAGGAAACAGCTGATGCAGGCATAACCCAGACAGATGTGGGTGGCATCCCTGGCAGGAGAGGCAGCCTGACAACACTTGGTTGCATATAGGGTTGCACAACTTTATCCAACAGTTCAATATAAACACACCTCTCACGTGCTAGTTTTTTGGGGGTTGGGATTTTCTTTTTAGTTCTGTACAGCTCCTCCTTATTAGCAGAAAGAGTGTTACTATGACACCCTGGCTGAGCATCGCCTTGTTGGCTATATAACTCTATAAAGATAATAAGCAACAATTTAATCAGAAATACAGACATAGGCTCCAGAAATGGCCATAAGGCTAAATAACAAATAGTTTGCAACAGAACAAATCCACAGAGAAGCATTCAGCTTAGTGCTTGGCATGAAAATACAAGGTACAAAAAGTACAACCACTCAAGGATGCCAAACTTATGCAGTAACATCAGTTCTCAGCATACCAAGGTAAATTCTTCATCAGAAATTTTCTATTTTTTCCTACTCAGAGACATCCCCTCCACTTCATTTCATTAGCCTAATCTTTCAAGATCAAGTTTGCAAACAGCCTGACAGTGTTGATATTATTTTTAGCTGACTGATACAGAGGTTTTATTTGCTGCATCCTGTACAACAGGATTTGTGTTTATTAATACACTGCAGAAAACACTACTCATCAGATCTTCTCCATATCTGTTGTCAGTGTCCCAGCAGAGTGACCATTTAAAATTGGTCTTCATAACTTGCTACAAAGGTTTGTACATAAAGCAAAATCAGACCCCTGGGCACACTGGAGGAATGGGGAGTTTTGATCTAGACTGCTTGCAAGGGTAGCTGATGAGGGTCTGCAGGAAGATACTGGCTTCTCTGTATTAGTAATTACACTAATGCAGGAGAGGTTAAGCTCTTCCTCCTTGGGTTTTGGTAGTCCTGGAAGAACAGATGAGCCACGCTGGCTTTAATCCCCAGCAGAGCCCTCCCTGCAGCTCTACCACTGCTGCCGCCTGATGGGTAGGACAGATAGAGGAGGCTGGAATTAGCCCCCTACCTCGTTAGCACTCCCAGCTGGGACTCACACGTTCCCAGTCACTTGCAGAGGCAGAAGCCATCCTCCCAATTCCTTGAGCCTCTGTGTCAGCCTCTAGTGACAGCTCTGGCCCCAACAGGTATCACCCAATTACTGTGAGGTTGGAGATCATTTTCACTCCCAAAGCTGCAGCCTCACTAGTATCTCAGCAATTACAGAGCTCAGTCTTCAGCCAGCCTGGATGCTGAGCTGTGTCACTGGCCACAGAGGAGTTGAGGAAAAATGCTGGAAGAAGCAGAAGAGTTCCCTCCTAAAGTAGCAAACCTCTCTCTGCTTGAAGGGGTTGTGTCTGGCCCACTGGAACACAAAATATTCACTGCTCCCTATAGTAGTAGTACAAAATATGATTTAAAGTAAGTCAAACTCACTCCCTTCCTCCTTGTACATCCTCCTCCATACTACATAGACACATACTATTTCAGAACCAAAATCCTCCTTGTGCAAGCAGTTGTCCAGATTTCAAAGCATTCATGTGCAATTTCTAAAATAATCTGCAGAGCAGTTTCCCATTTTCCCATTGATCTTCAGTAGCCTGAAAGCAGCTGAAGTTAGCAAGCCAAAGAGGTCTCACCACTATTCCCTCCTTCCTTTTAGTCTGCATTTTAAAAAGCAACTGCATGAAGCACAGTAATACACATTAACAAGGAGAGAAGGCTAATGCATCATTTTAAATCAGAAGAAAAACTGTGGACAAAGGTTAAAAAGTCTTTGCAACCACTGAATTGTTAATTGAAGGTGAATGTGTGACAGAAGATAAACATTTTCAGGTACAGATTGGGTCAGCTGACATTTTTAATAGCTTCCATAAAATGCCACATGGCAACAGCTTTTGCACCGTCTTTATGGGCAACCATCAATTTCCAGCTGGGCTTGGTGGCAACCAGATCAATGTACAAAGTTTGAGGAGGCCCAGAAGCCCAGGCTCAGATTTGCTCTTCTTCCAGTCACAGAAGAAGTTGCTAGTTTAATCCAAATCCATGGTCTTGGTTCAGGAGAGTCTCCAGCCTTTGTTGACAAGTACCTTTGAGGTCAAGGCTTTTTCAGGCTTTGTCCAATGTCTACCCAAATGCCATCCCATTCCAGCCTATGCTCTTAGTTAAAAAGGAAAAAAAAAAAAAAAAAAAAAAAAAAAGAGGCATATTCACCAAACTATTTTTGTTTCTAAAATACAATATTAGCAAGGAAATCCTGCTCAAGGAAGCTACCACTAATCTCAAGTGCTCTTGGGTGCACTTTTGTGCTGAAATTCCTTTCCTGTGGATTTGGGGTTAGCCTCCATTCACCTTGGCAGGAGAAGACGTGTCAATTAGAGAAGGACCGAATATAAAATTCAAAAATTGGTCTGTTGGTGAGTCTCATTTCAAGAGAAGTAACCTAACTCCTGCCTCAGGAGGTATCACACCATTCATTCATTTCTTTTACAACCAAGCATCAGGCTCCCACCACAGTCACAGAGCAACTCAAGGACGTAGAATTCACTGCAAGGCTGGCCACTGCACTTGCCCTAGGAACAGAGGGGTCTGTGAAACGCCATGCTGGCACCAAAACCCCCAAACCCTCATCACATGCAAATTCTAAGTTAATTAGCAGCACTAGGGTTTAAAGGTACGACCACCAGATGCAGACTGCTGGGGCAAGCCTGTGGTGTGGTCAAACACAGCCTGCACCCATGTCCAACATTTCCTTAACCAGATGTGTCCCATGGCTTGCTCTTTCTAGATGGAACTGGGCAGTTCTGCTTCCTGAAGGCCACACCATCAGACAAAGTCCCCTCTGGCTCTGTAAAGGCCACATGGCCCGCTTGAGGGGCTAACAAATGGTCTCAGAACTGCTGTGTCTAACTTGGATTTCGAGTAACAGCAGCAACAGCAGCAATGCTTACATAGTTGTTTAATCAGTCAAAAAAGAGGGGTAGGCTTTTTATAGTTTAAGCTTTATGAAGTGATAAAGATCTATTAATCATCTAACATACAGTTTATCTACAGACAAATAGGTTTAAAAATAGAGCAGGTAGTTTCATCCCCCCCCCCCCCCCCCTTTTGTTTTTTAACTGGTATGGAAACTAAAAGAAAGCTGTCAGATGAAGAAAAATAAGGCTGCTGAGAATGCTGAGCACAAGGTTATGGCTGAGGACTGCAGTGAGATCTTCCTTAATTGTTCTATCTCTCTGATGAGAGGTCAGATCTTAGGTACTCTCAAGTGGCCCTTTTCTGTAATGAGGATCTTAGTCTCTGGCCTATTCATGTTTTTCCTTTCTCTGCACTTGGTCCAGGAAATCACAAAGCTTGGCATTTAACTAATGGAATCAATGCAAAGACTTCTGCCTTTTAAGTGTTTGGCTCTGCCTTAGAGTTTTTTAATCTTTCCTTTCCCAAATGTAAGTGATTGACAGGAGCGTGCATCTCTGGGTCAGTTTTCAACTTGTGATCCAAACAGCTCCCCTTAACTTGGAAGAAATCCCAACAGTTTCCCAAAGAATTTTCCTTGGGACAGTCTGGAAACCCTCCTTGTCAATAAATAATTTCTACCAAGTGAAACACTGACAGAGCTACTCCACTCAGCTAACTATGCCATGAAACATTAACCTCCTTCCCTGTCCCGTGGTGGCAGAGACTGTGTTGTGCTGCTTCGTGACCCATGATTGACCTCACTGTGGACTCCTGGATTTTCAGCACAGCTCCTTGAAGCTCGGCGTTGTGTTACACGGCACCTACATTTAAAGAAGCAGATGGGAAAAAGCAACTTTGATTTCTTCCTTGTCTCTACTGGGCATTATATACAGTGAGGGGGGCAGATACTGCCCAGACCATCTGTTCCTCATCCAAGGATGCTCGGTTTCCCTGACACATGCACTCCCCCACAGCCTGGCAGCGGTGCTGCCTGATGGAAGGGCTCTGCCTGCCATCACCTAGGGCTCTTGCTGCTCCAGCACACTCAGAAGAGTTGTGGCTCCGAGGGCTGGGGAGGAAAATGAGAACTATGCTGCCAAGGTCAGAGAGGGCAGATGCCCACTGCAGAACCAGATGGCTATGGGACCTCAGGGGCCACCCCCCTGCCCCGTGACACAGCATGTGTCCCTGACAGAGCTTCCTGGATACAGCCATGCCCAGCAGTCAGCAGCACAGTTGGGCAGCACCAGCAAGGCCAGTAGCACCACTATCACCTCAGAGGTCTCTCAGGCAGAGTGACATGGGTGGCATGTACTTGAATGCCATTACATGTTTGGTTGTGCCTGTAGGGAGAAAGGGCACAAATTTGTACCCATCGCTGCTGGGCAGGAACCGTGACTCTGGAGACACCAGGGCTGTCATTCCACAGAGCTCCAGGATCTTGTGATAAATTCCTGAGTGTTTCAGAGGGTGAGATGCTCTCAGAGACCCCTCCTCACTCCAACAACCCCACCAGAGAGGGTTTGCCTAGAAGAAGGTCATGAATGATGCCAGAGCAGCACATGGGCAGGAGTCACCTCACCAGAATCCTAACTGACACCTATGCCTCTGGCTTTTCCCTACCCACTCCTTCCAACCTCACTGCTCCACTGAGTAGTTTCTCTACACCCACACTTCTCCACACCCACAATTCTCTCTGCTCCACCTGTCATAAAATGCAGCCTGGCTGTGCCGACAAGCCCACGCCACACTCTTCACTCTTGCTAGCAAGTGCAGAAAAGGAAGCCTCATTCAAGCCCCTACTCTTGGGGTACAAATCGAGCAGAGCACCATATCTCCCTTCCTGCCTCATCTCCAGAGGAGCTTTAAGCCTGGTGTCATTGCCCTGCACAGGTATCCATCTCAGAAGGGCTGCATGGCTTTGCCAAGTCTGTGCCAGCAGCCCAGAGCTATTTTGTAATTAGGATGCTTCACTCAAGCAAGAGTTGTTAAGAGAGACAAGTATAGAAGAGTGTTTTGTGGAAAGGGCTGGGTAAAGAAAAATAAACCAATTTAATGTTCTCACAATGAGCACACATCCAGAAAAAAAAAAAAAAAAAAAGGCAAAGATTTTTCTTTGCATTAAAAACCAAAACAAAACAAACCCCACTTTTCCTTCAGTGCAAAGAGACTGCGCAGCCTCCTGCAGAAAGGCTGTTTGTTACAGCCCTGCTAGCTGGCCCAGACTTGACAGTGCTGCACTAGGAGAAAGAAAAAAGCCAAAACAAACAAAACCCCCACTCTTACTCAGAAGTCAGTCCTCTGCCTGCAACCTGCACACACTAGTCACAGCACAACCAGGACAGCCAAGGAGAGATTAGGTCAATTCACAGGAACAAGCTCACACAGCTCAGAGTCCATAGCTCCCTGGAGGGCCCCACGCTTTCCCCAAGGCTGGCCAAGTCTGGCAGGGGCAGGTCCCGCTCTCCCCCTTGTGCCCTGGCTTCTCTTTGGAACTTGTGCTCGCAGGGGCCTTGGGCAGCTCCTGAGGGATGCAGCGGACAAAGTACATGCTGTGTCCTGGCCAAGCTCTGCTGGGCACACGGGAACAAAGGGCCCTAAGCTGCCCTGTACTTCTGGATATGAGACTCAGGTTTTGGGCTGCCCATTTGCATGTTCATTAAGAGGTGTCCAGTACCAGTCTGCAAGGCTCAGCAGAAGAAATCCAAAGGAAAAGCCATATGGCCCTCGGCTATCTTGATGTCCAGTTAGCACCTCTACTTACGAATGCTGCTCCTGCCAGGCCAAGTACCTCACCCAGCCTGGAGCACCCAGCACCGAGACTGATGTAGATTTGGCCTTGGCACTGCCACTTGTGTGGACTGCGCTGCCTGCTGGGTGCTGGCCACCTGGCAAGTCCTCGGCCTTTTTTGCCAGCTCAGCATGAAAAAGTTGTCAGTGGAGCTATCTGTGGGATGGATACTCTCTTGGCTGGCATCTCCCTCCAGAGCTTGTGGCCAAACTCTTGTTATTTTGCCTTCAGCACCAGCAGCGCCCATACTTTCAACAGAGATGCTAAAGCAGGCTGAGATATTGCTTGAGAAACCCAGCTCTCTGCTCTACCTGCTTTGCCTGCTCAGCCTCCCTTACAGCCCTTCTTTGCTTCAGCTAAAGTCATTTCAGCAGCCTGGACAGTAAAACGTTTAGCCTCAAGGTCACAGCTGGGAGGAAGCTGTAGCAGGGCAACATAATTGTGACCATCCTTATACCGTCCTACAAATTGTCTGAAGATAGGTGGTTGCACATAAGAGATGGTGTTCGTGTGTGTTGTACATGCCCAACCATGAGAGGTAAATCCATAAGGAGCAATTCACCCTGCCGCCTACTGACTTGACCAGAGGAGTTTGGATGCGTATATTCTGAGGCTAGAAGCATAACGTCCACAACAGATACACCACCCCAAACACAGAAATATTCCTGTCACATCCTCACTGTAGCTGGCTCAGTCTTGACCCTGTAAATGAACAGTATTTAATGCTGGTGAAGGTAGCAAAACCTCCCTCAGGAGCTCAAACTCTAGAATAAATAACTGTTACAGGGAGGGAAAACAGGGGAAAGAGGAAAGGGAAAGAAAGAAGGGAAAAAATTCAACAGAGATGGTATTGTGCATGAGGATCGGGCAGCTTAAAGTGCCATAAAATCCTTTACACAAATGTTCTTGCAGAAAAACAAAATAGCAGCTATTCTCAGGGGAACTGTAGCTACCATCAGCGATTATTACAACAGCCTGAATGATGAGGTATTTTTACCTTTTTGAACCAGATGCTATCACTAGTGGTATGTACCACATCACTAACGGTATGTACCTGTACACTTAGAGAATACTTTAGATCAGCATACCAATTTCAAATGGAAACTGTTTAATACATTTATACACCCAGGCTGTGTAGGGCTTTGTTCAAAAACCATCTCTCATGGTGAGGTAAGGGACAGAACTGAACGCAGCCGTTAACTGTCAATCAAAGCGCACATCAGTTTATTCATGACTTTCCTTACCCCTGGGAAAGGATAAACACTTTAGAAATCCCTCAGTTAAATCTCTCCAGGACAGTCACATATTTGCTTTCAATATCCTACTTTTAAAACCTTTTTTCCCCGTCTACTGAATTCACTACAGGCAGTGTTGGTACAGCATTACACTTTTTTATTTCCATCCTTGCTTTTGCCAGAAGGTTAGTCAGTATCTTGAGTCCTACCCCGCTTGCTCAGACAAAATCTCACTGATTGCAAAGATGAATGGGGCTCATTTCCTTATTTTGTCCCACAGGACAAGAAACATACTTAATAATGCTCCAGGTTACATACCGCTTGTACATACTGCCAGGGCCTTCCAGTGCTGCCTGTTCCAGAGCAGATTTCCTGTATCCCAGACAGCTTCCCATTTAACCGGGCACACGCTTCCTTCCCACCACGCAAGTGGGACCGTAAGTACCTACAATCCTACATTATTAAGCCCATATCTCCTGAGCAGGTCACAAGGGCATACTGGAAGCAAAGAGGTAGTGTTTAAGCCGCCAAACAGCCATTCTTTCATCAGAGCAGCAGCAAAACCAGCACTGCACAGATCCAAAGAGGAAATTCTGCCATAATAAGCTTAGATCAGAGTACAAAGTAGGTGGAAACATGCCAATTAATGACTTCCAGCTCCAGCATGGAGAGCGTGCTGGAGGAGGACAAATGGAGCAGTGTCTGTCCTTCAGCTTGAGAAGTCACAAAGCTCCTTTCTTCTACATGCTTCATTTGTGTATTTGGAGAGGGGGTGGCTTTAGGGATGGACACACACAATGACAATTAGAAACATGTCACACATTTAGATCTCAAATCAGACAGGCTCCCCCAACATTTTGTATCATTAATAGTTGACCCTTTGTTTAACCTGTTACAGGACAGAGGTATTACATGACTTCAGATGTCGCACTGAGTCCTAAGACCGGTACTGCTTCTCCCTTGGGGTTGGGAAGGCAGGGAAGGGAGGGAGGGTTGGGAGCCCACCACCTCCACATGGGTCCCTTCTTTCCTTACTCACAAATTTTAGCCTAGGCACTTCCAAAGGATACTGAACTTGTCATTGAATAAAGGGCACAGTCACAACCTCATCTTTCACAGGACACAGAGAAATTCTCCAGTATGAAGCCAAGACATCCAACCAGGACTACAGGACAAGGGAAGGGAAAGAAAACTGTCTACGACCTGCCAGTGGATTAGCACTGAAATGAAGACTGACCTAAATGATACACAGCCTTCTTAAAATTTGGGCTTGATAGGAGTCCAGATAGTACCCCCACAGCAGGACTAGTAACTACCTGGCAACAAGCAACAGGCCCACAGCCAAAGAGAAGCAGGTCGAGAGTCTCTAAGGTTCAACCACTATATTCAACACACACAACCAAAAGGGTCAAAAAGTCTGCAGGACCATACAGATAAGTTGCAGACCACACTACCACTCTCTATCATCATCCCCACTAAAGAGGGTTGGCCATTCCCGTGTTTCTCAGATGTCCACATTTACCATCTACAGCTCCTACAATCAGGGTGAAGTTTGGAACTGAAATCCCAGGCTCCCACCATTTTTGCTGTTAAAGCATCCAGCCATGCAATTCCCTTGGTCTTCAGCAGACCCTCAGATTTGAACACCCTCAGCAGGATCACCTCTGCTCTGTCCTGCCTCTCTCCTCCACCACCTGTCCAGAGGCTGAGCAGCAGGTCCTGCCACCTCTGTCTCCTCAGCCAGTGCCACCCCATGACAGCTGACGTTCAATGCATTACCAGGCAGCATGTGCTGCAGGGTCTCACTGCCACACACACAGCAAAGGTCAGGGTGCCCTCGCTGGTGGAACGATCCAGCCAGATGCTGATCGGAAGCTCCTCAGATAAAACCTCCTGGAGGTAAGGCTGGAGAGGGAGAAAAGTGAGAAGCAGAAGGATGCATGCTGCCTCTGCTTTCGCCAAGAGACACCTTTATGCTCCAGCACCCTGGGAACCGAAAAGACAGTGTTCTTGGGCTGAGCAAATCTGAAACTTTAACTTTCAGAAGTTTGCACAAACACTTCTGCCTGATTCTTTTGCAGCATGTGAACCTTGCTTTAAGTGCAGGTTTCCATCCTAAATTCAAAGCAAAACCGCTGAAACCACAGGCTTTTACAGAATCTCCACCCAAAATAACTACCTTAGTGCAGGTTTGCTCAAAATTCAAATCTCTCTTGTAGACTGGGCATGGGGTTTCAGGCTAGTAAGGAAACAGCAGCTGGGGGCTCCAGGGGGAAGGGGTAAGGCAGAAAGAGAACAGGCAGGTAAGAAGCCCAGCTCTGTTTTCTGAGGAGCAGACCACACTTGGTGCAGCCCAACAGCTCTGTGTATCTATCACTTGAACTATCAAACCTGTTCCTGAGCTGTCAACATTTCTGAACATAAATCCCTGTACATGACAGTAAGGTTCTTTGCCTTAATTACCACATCTGTTTGCTGTCCACTGGGAGTAAGGACTGTAAACCTTTCCAACACTTGCATGGGCACTTGATGAGCTTTCTGCTCCCCCTGCTTTGTGGTCACTCTGTGGGTTGAGCACCCTGCAGTCTGCTCGTGCTCCAACCATGACCTTGTGTCTTGCCTCTCTGTTGTAATCCAGGCTGGAAGCCTACTTCATGTACTCTTTTTAGCAGCTTGTTCTCCTTATCTGTTATAAACTCAGCAATCCTAAAAATGTAGGACACAACAGCACTTGGATGGGGTGCCTGATGCCAGGAATAGCTCCCCTGGCTCCCTAAGCGGGACTGTGGCTTGACAAACCTCACTTGACATACACCACTGTAAGCCTTGGAGAACATGGGAACAACTCTGCCCTTCCATACGTTGGATCTACTGCTCTCCTCCCTGGATAAAAGGCTGTTCTGTGCCTTTCAGCCACTGTTCAAGGCTGCCAGAACAGCCAGAAGCTGCTCTCTGCACTTTTTTTCCTCCCCTATAAACCACAGACAGAAGAAAACCACAGAGGGAAGAAAAGCCTTAAATCAGAATTGGAGATTTGGCTACTACACTTCAGTTCTCTCTTTTATTTTTTAACCAGGCAGATCTATAGCAGAGATAAACATATGCTTAAACAGTTTGCTGAATCAGAATAAAAAGAGTACTTCGATTCTCCACTTGCTTTGATACCTCAGTTATGCTATTTACTTAAGTATGTAAGTGAAATATAGATCTCCTCCCCCCCACACACCCCCACCCCCACCCCCCGCTTTTGATGCTGATATTTCTGTAGGAAAGACTGCATATCCTGTCTCTAAAAGAATAATGTTTTGTTGGCAAGGCCGATGCTGCAGTACAAACAGGCAGTCACCTTGTCAGAACAGCCAATGGGCTTTGGTCCCCAGCAAGCAGGCTGCTGAAGGCAGTTTGGCAACTACCTGCTATCCAAAATATTCTTAAATCTCTGGTCTGAAAATACAGTCTAGAGTAAAAAAAGCCTTGACATAACAGCCCTATCTCTCACACCAGATTTTCTCAGTGCAGTAAAAATGACAAACTTTCCTAGTTTCTTCTGCTGGCAAAGCATGTCCCCGTTCACTAAGAAAAATAACCTAAACAGG
The DNA here is from genome assembly GCF_963210335.1 of Falco punctatus. NCBI lineage: Eukaryota > Metazoa > Chordata > Aves > Falconiformes > Falconidae > Falco > Falco punctatus. The sequence goes on from NC_137587.1 coordinate 56,628,858, forward strand.
AAAAAAATCATGTTGATTTAATTATACACCTACAACGGGATTTTAACGATATGGCAGAACAGCATAAAAGAAATCTTTCCTTTAACCAGCATTTCCTTATTATCATAAGCTTCTAATATAGGCCTGGCCTTAGGGACTTGTGGAACAAATTTAAGCTCTAAGTCACTTTATGCTGGAAAAATCTATACCCATTATCCTTTGCAGATGCAAAACCCAGTGTACCCTGCTACACAAAGCAAAATCACTTGCTTTGGGTTGTTTTTTTTTAAAGAGGAGACTGTGTACTGGATTTTAATTTTCCCCCTTACAATAGAAAACAACCCTAAAGAGTTTTGCAGACAGCTTTTCAAAAATAAACATGCAAGGTCACGCTGCTGTGGGGAGGAGGGAAAGAACAAGCTCTGCTTCTTGGAGGCAGGAAATCAGTGCCGGGGGAGCAGGAAGCCCCACAGAGAGGGCGGCAGGTCCCCAAGAGCACCGGAGCCAGGGCCGGCAGCTCCCAGCCCCGCGCATGCTGAATCGGTACAATGTTGTGTCCTGCCAAACCAACAGCTCCAAAGCCAGGCTTTGCCATTCATTTCTGAACAACTTTTTATTAAGACAAAACCCAACCAACCAATGAACCAAAGCAAGTCTTACATCTGAACTTCCTTACGCATGGCTTTATGTTTTAAAAATCATTGCAGGAATGATAGTACTATAGGATACGGCCCACTTAGTTACACATCTGCTTCAGTGGACTATAATCCAACATTGTGTTATATTTCTATTTTTTATGTATATATGAGCCGAAACCCTACATTAATTTCTATAGTTAATGACCAAGAAGTTATTGAAGGACAGCAAAAGCATCCTCCATTTGGATACATGCTTGTCTGAGTTTCAATAGCAGTTAAATAGGAAGTTTGCAAAGTAGGCTGAGAAGAGGTTGACCTCAGTGTTAAAACATGCTTCCTTGCTTTCTCTGCTGGAAGGGCAGATGATTGCATGCAATCAAGTTGGAGCAATTAAAATAAGTTACCATTCCAGTGGCTGGAAAGTACTACCCTGATCAGTTTAAACTCCCTGCAGCAGGTGACTGGAGGTGTCCTGCCTGATTGTGTGCTGGGAACACAATCAACGCCAGTTCATGTGTCCTTGATGAGGGAACCAACACTTCCTTACCACCTGTGATGGCTCAGCCAGCCTTTCTGCCCTTACAGCGTAAGATATGGGACTTCCAAAACTAGATGGGGAGGGGGTTGGTCTTCTGCTCTCCCCTTGGCTGTGCTCTGGCAGCAGTGAATTTAGCATGGGTGCCAAAGCAATGATTGACATGCTGCGCTGCAAGGAGGTGGGATTTCTGGGCGCTGGACCAGCTAAAAAGCAAAATTGCCATTCCCAGCTAAAATTTGGGCCTGTTTCTGGGGAAAGCATCCCCTTGCATAGGGCACAGCCCTTCCCAGTACAGAGTGGCAGCACCCTGGGGTAGGAAGTGGGGATGCCTTTCTCTTACATAGACTACCACAGCTGTATTAAAACCAGTGGACAGTTCGCTCCAGCTGTAACCCCCAAAGTAACCAAATATCCTGCTCTGCTTATGTTTGTTTTGCTTCAGCCTCCTGCTTTTCTCACTTGTTCTGACAAGGAAAGGCCAGGGCAAAAAGAGGGAAAACATGCTTTCTGCCACCTTTTGAACAACAGAAGATTCTGTAATACACTGATCTGTGAGGCAGCAAATACCAGGAAGGGCCAGAACAGCATGAAACCCCTTTGGCCTCCTGAAGCTGGCAAGAACCTTACCATTGACCCTATTAGTGCTGCATGGGTAAAGCCCAGGGAGCGTTTATGTAATAGTGGGTATCTTATGTCTGAACGAAGGGTTTAATTAATGCTGATCATGCCAATTGTAGCAAAAATACCAGGTTTTTCTCTGTTTAATCAACTAAAACCCCCACCCCTTCCCAAACTGTTAAATTCTATCAGAATAAACACCCATTTGGAGTCTATACTTAGTTTTAGAAACAGGGGGAGAAAACCATTTCCCTTGACATTTCCTCTACATAACCTTAATACAACATAATAAACAATTCCGTTACGCTGCCGTTGTTACCAATTCTAGCATCGAGATGCTGCTTTTCTAAGAGGGAAAAATTGAGGCATAAATTTTCAAGTTCTATCATCAAATCTGCAGCTTTCCTATAACAGCACCGAGCCCTTTCCTAGACAGAAAGGCTAATGAGTCTTTCAGAGAATGGCACCGGTTTTGGCTCATTTCCACGGAATTAGAAATAGAAAAGTTGGTGGCAAGGCCAAGTGGGTAAGAAAGGCTGCACACTGCAAAAAGCTGAGAAATCCTGTGAGACACCAAGCTGCTCTGGATAGGGGCTGAGGGCACACGGCCCTGAGCAGAAAGGCTTCAGCATCCTGCAGGATCAAGCTGTTACTACTGAACTCCTCTCTTTTGCAATCTGTCAGGGAACAGCTGTGCCAAAGTGGAAAAAATCCCGGAAAGTTATTGAAACATTCTTACTATTAAAGACCTCATGTTTCCACTGCAAATGGATAAAACTCCCAGTGAGATTTCTAGTGTCTTGTAAGGTCAGTGTTTGCGGCATTACAAAATATCAGGCGTTCTGTGGTGCTGTACTCACAGATTTTGGGAACATTTTTAAGTAAGACTAGAAAAAAATTGCAACTTGCTTGCTGTGATTCAAACCACAGCTTGCCCGTAAGCATACGTAACACCAAATTACTGTCCTTTCTGCCACTTCTCAGTACTGATCTGACCTGTTTCCTTGTGTACTTCCCTTCTAACTTTGCCCCAGTTTGATCTAGTGACTGAGGCTACTTTAAAACAATCTTCCATTGCCTGCATTTGAAATTCCTAATGAAAGAAACTGCAGTGACTTGCTATGGGACTACACAGCACTCTGCTACCTTTTCTGTTCCTGTTGCTCAAACGGGCAATCCCAAAATGGAGGGTTTAAAGAGAGGCATCACAGTAACCATTATCACCTTCCTTTGTCTACACCAGTATCCCCACCGAGGTGGGTAAAGATTGCAGACAACAGAATTAGCAATGCTGTCTCTCTCTGAACCGCGTTGCTTCATTTTTTCCACAATCACTAGTATATAATATCCCTCTTGGGAAACAAACCCTTTTACTAACAGAACTGAGGATCGCTTCAAACTGAGAGGGTTTTTCCCTTTTTTATTAGTCTAGAAATGCACTCTGGATCGACAGACTTTAATATCTCTCTTTGGCAAGGAGAGATCAGACATGAAATGGCATTCCATGCAAGTGAGGACTCATTACTGCGAAGCTGTTGTTTCTTGCCCAGCCAGTTAATTGAAGCCTATAAAATTTCCATTGTTCAAGCCTGGAGTATCTCACAGGGTATGCCTGGAGAAGGCAAATCCCAAACCCTCATCCACTGGACAGATACATGGGTTTCCAAACATACACAGGATGGAAAAGTAACCCAAGACTATGCCATCTGAGCAGGTTTGGTCCAGGGATCTCGATCAGAGGTTTTAATCCCATCTGTGTCAGTAAAGACACAGAGGTGAAGTCACTTGCCTTGAGGCATGTAACAATTTAGTTGCAGAGCTGGAAATAAAACTGAGGAATATGAACATGCTGGACCATGCTATAATCAGCAGATGCTATTGCTTCCAAGTTCTAATTAAAGAGCTGTCATTACACAAAAAGCATTTGTAGTTTGCAGTAAAACTGATAAAGCTCAATAGTCTAGAGTACTGGGGGGAAGGCCCATACTTTTTTGAATCTCCCAAAGATGATAATATATATATTTTTTTAACTCTGCCTCAGCCTCTGTAGCTAGCTGATCCCAGCTATGAGGTCTCTCTCTGCTCTAACAAACCCTGGATCTTGCCAGTTCAAATTCAGTAATGCTTAAAATATATAGTCTACACAACTGTTTGTGTGAAAGAATCTGCACTGTAGCACTTTCATGAAATAGACAGAACAACCAGTAGGAAAAATAACAAGTCTGAGAGAGAGCAGAAGCAGTTGATGTGCTGCAGCCATCATTTACACAGCTGGCAACGTTTAAATGCATGAAAATAGGTGGCAATCCAAATATAAATGAACCAGTTTGGTGTCTTGGGCATGCAAGTGGACATGCAGACACACATGAATACACACATTTCTCTGCAAAGGGAGCTCTCGCTTCCAGCTAATGCCATGCCTAGCACCACTCCAGCAGACGCTTGGCATTGGATCCAGTCCCAGTATTAAGGGTTTGATTGCCTTAGCGCTGGAGCAGCTGCTGGTTTTACATCCCCAGTTCTGCAAGCCAGGCAGGGGCTCGGCGCCCTTGCTCTTGCTTCTGCTGGGAGCTGCCTCAGAGGGACTGGGTGCTGGTGGCAGAGCTCTGCTGCGGTCGAGTGCCAACACGTGCACAGGCAGTGTGTTCAGGCTGAGGGAAAGGTGTGCCCAGGGTTGCTCAACACCAGTGCCTCTGGCTGAGTGAGGAGCAACAGAAACTGTCTGTCTAGAGTCGTGCCAGCCCTGTTCCTTCAGACAGACAGCAGTTTAACACAGGCCATTGTGAAAGATGAAAGGATGGGCAAGTGCACTTCTCCATGATTTCCACAAAAGTGAAATGCCTCAAAGATTTTCCTACAATCCAATAATTACTAGGTTTTCTTACCTTGTGGGCACATATTAGTGTGAAACCAGGGGGGCAGCGGGGGCAGTCACTGCTGGGAGCACAAAGGAGCTTCACTTGCAGCCAAATACCGGGTGAGTTTGTGTGAACTGCATCAAGCCACAGCTGACTGAGGGCTGGTACATCCCACAGCTTCCAGTATCAGTTTTGCTAAGGAAAAAAAAGATAAAGGTATCAAAATGAGGCCTTCCACTGAGCTTGTTTTCAGGTCTCAGGATCCCAGGTATTACCTTCCTGTCACCAACGCCTGCTGTGGCACCTGAGCACGGTGCTGGGCACAGAGCCAAACCGCAATCCAAGGCGAGGACTGCTTTCTGCACGGCTGCTGGCCTGCTGGTGGTGTGGGCCCAGACAAGAGCTGGAGGAGGCTGATCCCTTGTTTCTATCCCTCCCACCCTGTGAACGTTCACGGTTGCTTCTGTTTCCCCCAAGCAACCACATCTGGAGGGCAAACACACAGCCATCAATTCTTGAAGCAGCAGCGGCTTCCAGTGAGGGACAGGCTATGGTACCTCGGGTGGGGAAAAGCACCTGATGGAACTGCAAGACGAACATTTTTATACCTCAAAAAGTGGCCAGGCCGCTAAGCCAGGTGACCAGCAGAGCTGGCATGCAAGAGCACAGCACTGGGTAAAGCCAGGACATGACAGCAGAGAGGCGGGCAGCAGAAGCTGGCTGGGGACGGCTGGGTGCTCTGGAAGGGCAGACGGCCTCACCAGGCAGCCGCGAGCGCCCAAACGTATGGGGCGATGTCTATGGCCTGCGGAGGGAGAGAGGGAGCGCCAGGCCTGGCTGGAGCCCCGGCCCAGGCCCACGTCTCTGTGGGCCACCCTGGAGGAGGCTGCGCCAGGGCAAGGACAGAGCTGGCAAAGCAGCCCCGGCACAGCGGCAGCCCTGAGGCCAGTGGGGGGTGTCCTGCGCCCCGCTATCCCGCGGGAGCCGCTGGCGCTGCCAGGGGAGCGCGGCAGCGGGCGGCCCAGCGCAGGGCTGGAGTGCTAGGCCTGGCCGGGCAGGGCCTCGGGCAGCTGCTGGTCCCGGGGGCTCGGGGCTGGCGCCCTCCCAGCTGTGCGGGGAGGAAGGGCTGGGTGTGGGACCCGCTGCCGCCCGGGGACTACCAGCCCCACCGTAACTCATGACTAGCTAGTCATGAGTAAGCTAGTTCCCTCGGCAAGGAGGGATGCCAGCCAAGATCCATCCTCCTCACATCCTCAGCCTGAAAAGACAGGGCCTCCCCTCACACCGTGCTGCCCTGTGCGGCTGGGACAAGCCGGGAGCAGCAGTTCCCGTTGAGGAATGGGCTGTGCTACAGAGGAACTAGCCACCATTTTGCTTATAAGTCATTCTTTCTTGTCTTCTGATTCATGGCCAACAGCTCGCCAGCCCCCGGAGCCTGCCCCGGAGAGGCCAGTTCCCAGGAGGAGGCATGGAAAGCGCCGGGTTCCACCGGCCGAGCTCCTGGGAATCTGCCCAGCCTCTGGCAGTGGCTGTGTGGGGATCGACAGACCAGGGACCAAGCCCCTGCAGCATGGAGAGGAGAGCTGGGAACCCTCCTGCCACCTTTCCAAACTGGGTCATCTCCACAGCAGCATTGCTTATTTTCACACTATAAAAATGAAAAATAGAAGATATGAACCAGCAGTGCTGTATTCTCTGGCACTGGTAAACAGGGCTGCCAAATTGTCCCTCTGCAAATGGCTGCAGTTGCAGCCTAGAGCCTGGTGATGTCTTAGCTGCAGAGAAGCCAGCCTCTTGTCCTCTACACCCCTATTTTTTCCTTATTTGATCAAGTTTGACAAAGGCTGTGCAAGAAGCAGGTTTGAACGGTGACTCAAGCACACGTCAGCTCTACAGAGGTGCAGCACAGGCGTGTAGGAGCTGGGGCAGCATTCAGGTCAAAGCCAGCAAGCCCTGCATCACTGCAAGCACGGTTGCTCACAGCTGAATTCCTTCTACCTCCATCTTATTTGGGATTTTTTTATGGCCACTTCTGCGGCACAAGAAAAGATATCTCAGAAGGATTTCTCCAAAAAGCAAAACCTCATACCAGGCTGGATGTTCAGCCAGTGTTTCAGCGGAGCTCTACCAACGTTTACCACAAAAAGAGAGAGAGAAAGAGGAAATGCCTTGAAACAACACCATCAGAATAATCTGGAAGGTGCTCTGTGATCAAGGTGGTGTCTGTCCTAAGAACAAGGAGCCAGGCACATCAAAGTCTCTAGGAGATAAAGGGAAGGGAAAAAACCCAACCAAAAAGAACCACCAGGTGCAGCTAAGGTCTTCAGCAAAAAAGAGCAGATGAGATAAAGGCTTGTGTAATTGCTCTTTAGACAGCAAATCAGGGCAGGTTTCAGGAACTGTGAAAGAAAAGCAAATTCTGCTGCAGTGCCTGAGAGGCGAGGCATGGGGTCTTTGCCCTCTGGGGCAGCTGGCTCCGTGACTTTCCTCTGTTCGCAAAAGCTGGAGGCAGCCAGCTGGCAGGTCAGAGTATCCTCTGGAAAGCAGCAAGGTACTTGCCACGGCACCTTGCAATGCACATACCATTAGTGCGTCATTATGAGCAACAGAGTTGAGAGATATGGAAGGTTTTTTTCCCAGTCAGATGTAGCATAGTGGCTATTTGATCTATACTTGGTCAGAAGTAATTTTTGAACTGCTAGTTCCAGGGCTTTTTCTGATTTAAAATTGACCATAACATGTATATGGTCAGGTTGCAGCTGCTGGATTTCTCATAGACTCTGTTGTGGACTGCTCAGCTGTGTCACTACCTGCTGCAGCTGCCAGAAAGGTGGCACAGAAAACATTTGTACTTTCACTACACACACGAGAAGCACCCTACAACCATACCTGCGAATGAGTCAAGGCTGCTGTAGGGAAACTCAGGCTTGGCAAAGAGAATTATGAATTTGATTCTAGCAGCACGAAACAAACTATTTGCTTAATTAGATGACAGGGTCACATGAATTACCAAAGGATTCAAAAAGAGAAGTTCCTGGCCTATACCCTAACCAGAATTCTTCAGGGTATTGACGTTGGGATGTGTTTCAGTCCTGAAAACTTTCCACAGGGTGGAAACCAAGTACTGTATTCAGGTTGGCAAGACATCTGCATGCACAGGGGGCACAGAGAGACCCAGGGTCCTCCCACTCCTCGCTTCCCAAGCACAGCTCACTTGGGGCAGGGAGGGCTGCAAGACCTCTAACATCTTGCATGCCGCCTGCATGACCAAAAGCAGAACTTCTACACAGTCTGCGCTCCAAAAAAGGCACTCAGAAAAGAAGGGACTTTTTCCTCTGCCCATTCAGAAATGAGATCAAGCGAGAAATCCTGACTCAAGTAAAATGAACAGGACTTTGCCACTGATTTCAACAGGCCCAGCTTTTCACCTCGAGAGTCAGCTCTGCTGTTGAGTAAGAAGATAAGCTGCCGGCAGCAACAGTGTGGCCTCAGAAGACTGGAGGGGTTTGTTGGCTGATTGCAGAAGCAGCAAATGTACAGCTCACCCACAGTGCAGATGTAACTTGCATGCCTCCTACTTTCAGAAAAGCTGAGGCCTCTGTGTTGTTTATTGTGCAATAGGAAGACATTAATAATCATGCCCAACGATGTTTAAGAATGGAGATAAAATTCTCTATTACCATGGATTATCAGTTTGTCAAAGGGGATGCTGGCAGACAGAAGCTTTACTGGGATGAGGTTTGCATTTCAATGAGCAATCTGCATGAAGAGTTTTCAGTTGCTCCACACATCAGATCCAGGCAGAAGCAGATCTGTGCTGAAGCATCCTTCCAAGACGTCCTGCAGAGAGGTCTGACTCCAGCCAGGTCATAGAAAAGCTGTCAAGGCTAGAAACTATAAACAGCTTTAACTGTAGAAGATGCTGTGCTGCAAGGTGAGTAATGGGTTTTTTAGAAAAGCATGTTGTAAATGACCGTATTTCCTGCTATTCATAAAGTGCCACAAAAGTACAAACTAGAGTGCAAACACTGACAAAAAGCTTAAACTTCAGCCCTCCCTCAAATCCAAAGTGCTCAGACTCTCACGAAGAGAATGGTGTCAGCATTCAATCCAGCCACTTTAGGGGCTTTGCTGGGAGCCACCTCAAGCACCCAGAAAAAGACAAGAGAGCAAACAGTTTATCACTTCCTGGCGATAAACATGTCTGAGCCCCACAGAGACAAACCTTGCTGCAAGCATGCTGCTGGTTGTCTAAACCAGTGGCAATTACAAGGGAACTCAGAGTGGCAGTTCTGTCCCTGCTAACCTTTCCTCAGGACTGTCCTCCTTCTTCTCCCATGACACTTCTCTACCCTGCAGCCAGCCTACAAGGCAGGTAAAACACCTTCCTAGCTTGACAGACAAGCCTAATGAAGGGCTCTTCTTTTAGCAGTAATTTCTTTGCTGTTCATTAGTCTTGCACATTGCCTAGGAGTGGAATACCCTGAATTAGATGCTTTTCAAGAGGCAGTAGTACCAGTATGAAACTTTGCACAGATCTAAACTTAAAACCAGTGCTCAGCATGAAAGAGAGATCGTCACCCTTTCACATTTTCAAGTCTCTTTCTGCAAGCACAGGAGCTAGAAACATCCCTCCTTCCTCATTGCCCTTTAAAAAAATACTTAGGTTTCCCTGAAATATTGTGCATCAAGCAGCTGTCTCTTTGCCAAGCTACCAAGTATCTTGAGATTGACGATGGAGTCTCAAGAGCTGATAAAGCTGTCCGTGCACATGGTTGAGGAGGTTCTGGTACATGAAAGGCAAGCCACATCCCTGCTATGGGCCTTATTTCTACCATCCACAAGACTTGCACAAGAGACAACGTTGGCTGCATAAATTCTCATGGCCCTGAGGAGCTTAGTGCAGGAGTCTGCTGACAGCGAAATCAAAATCATCTTCTTTTACACAGCACCAGCTCTCTGCCATGCTTTAAAACAGACCTGAAAACGCCAGCAGCCACGCTGATACAGTCACAAGACAAAACACCGGCTGCTCTCCCTTTCCTTTTCAGGATGCAGCCACCAGCCTTGTGTGGCTCTACACACAGGGAGCATCTGCTGTGTGTGCTGGGAATGCCATTGGCTCAGGCACACACACACACTCCTCATGTGCGCACATGCTCACCAGCTACAGCCGTACACCGTAAATACAAGCTGCTGCTCAAGTGCAATACTTGGCTGAGCTCCCTTCCACCTCTATGGCACTTGAGTAGTTCAGAAACAAGCAGATTGCTGGGATGAAAGCAACCAGCCATTATTTATTCTGCTGCAGATCTGCTCCTGCAGGTTTCATATGTGGCATTTGCATAGGGCTCTTCCCCAGAGAGCCCCTGCGTTCGATAAAGACACCCATGCAAGGAAGCATTGTTATCCCCATTTGTCAGGTAAAAGAACTCAACGCTTTGCACATATGTGAAGATCAGATTCCCCAGAATCAGATTCAGCAGAAAGGCAGGAGCCCAGCCCCAGGCTCCTCCTGCCTCACGCCACCCCTTTTTGCTGCAGATTTGGCCCATTTCTTCTTGTGCGATCCACCATGGACCTGTGGAGCAGGCCCTTTTGTATGGCCCTGACTTCACACTTGAAGCCTGTTCTCTCCCTCTTTAATTTTTTGTAGTTTAGGCTGGATAACTCGTGTTTCAGTTGTTCATACAGAATATACTTTTGCTGGGGTTTGCCGCTATTCTTTTTGCTGTTCTTCTCTAGTGCGATCCACCAATTTCTTCAGCTAGAGCATCCAAAACCCAAACCCAGAATTTCAGCTGTAGCTGCACCTCTGCTCAACATGACCGGAGAATCACTTGTCTGGGTCTTACCGGCTATAATGCTGTTTATCTGGGCCAGTGTGGCAGTCCCCTTGCAATGTCCCCTGCTACGTAATGTGAATGTACCGTTTCGCTGCATCTAGGCAAGGCAAAGGCAGTTGGGAACTCAGGGAAGCAAGTACAAGGGGTGCTCCCTGATTGTATCCCCATTTCCCCCTATATATGTTTCTACATAGCAGGAGAAGAAGTGGTTTGAAAAGTGTTTCCCTTTGCAAGCCACCGGGTCCCAAAAGCCCCCTGGTGAGCACAGCCCCAGCACAGTCGCCTGCACCAAACAAAGGGCAGTAAGGGCTGTGGCTGCAAACAATGTTTGGAGGCAGCAGAGCCCACATGTATTCGACAGACAAAAACCTTAATAGGCTAAGCACACAGAGTGGGTTGACACAGCTGCCACCCTCCCACTGTCTTTCTGCTCTCCACAAAAATCCACAGTTGGTGCTTTGCTGCCGGGGGCGGAGGAGGTGCACTGCTGGCCGGGTCCACACGCCTTCCCTCGCCTCAGCCGAGCTGCCCCAGAGCAAAGGGTCGAGGTTTAACCTGCCCCCCTCCACCTCCCCTTGCTGCCCAGGGGCAGGGCTTGCCCTCTCCAGTTAACACTGATCATCAGTGCTGGTTCGACACCACTGGTACACAGCCAGCCCTCACAGATGGCTGCAGAGTGGAGTTTTCAGTATAAGAAACAGTTGAAACAACAAAAACTCTGTCGAGGCTGATTCAGCTCGTGAGCCTGCATCCCATTAAGCAAGTCATTTTTTCCAGTTGTTCGGCACAGGAACTGCGTGGTCGGGTATGGCTTCCCGGGCAGCGGCTGGCCACACTGAATCACCTCTCCCAGCCAGGCTGCTGGCAGCCAACTTACTCCAAACTGGACCAAAGTTGCTCCTTCTACACTAGGAAACAAGTCCTTGTGATAACAAGTCCTGTGACAGGGGCTTCCAGCCAATTTTATACTGACGCCACACACAGCCCAGCACATTTATCCACTAGCAGCCCTCATAAAAGCACGCTGCTGCACTTTGAGAGCATGATTCTGGCCGATGGAGACCTGCCCAATGCAAAAAGGAGGGAGTTTCTCAACGTCCCCAGCTGGCACCTTCCAACATATCTCAGGCACCACACGTGGTCTGGAAAACAACAGAGGTGGCTGTGATGCTTTGTCGGGTACAAGGGGCAGCCCAGCTCCCAAGGAGCTGAAAGGAAGCAGACACCAGCTGTGGCTCTTCCACACAGACCATTACAACCCAGAGATGGGGTAGACAGGTTAAAAGCACCTTTCCCTTCTTTGTATCATGTCCTGGACTTACTCACACTGTCTCACAGACAACTTCACACAGATCTTGTCCCTTTGAGACATCCTAGCTCAGAGTACTGAAAAAATCTTAAAACCTAGTAACACCTACAGCTGGTGGAATAGCACTACAACTGTTTCTCTTCTTTATCACTGCTGGGGATTTCTGCTGTTCATGAAGTGATGCAGTCTCCAGACAAGATGTGGTTTGTGCCATTCTGCATGTCATCCACAGAAGATGCTAGACTGGAACAGTCATCAGCTAGGAGATTTCAAGCAGGACTTTAAAAGAAAATTAATTTTTTTCAAGGTGGGTAGATATCCTCAGGGACTCACAAAGATCCCACAGTAAATTAATGAAATTTCCATCCAAAAGGATGAGTGATGGGAACTGAATTTAACTGCATCTTTCAGGGACTGGCTGCATTTGAGAACATGTCCTTTAGTCATTTAGCTCAAGCCACAGTTGCTTTGAATTTAGCTTGGGAGGCTCTAACTCAAGGAACGGCTGGTAATTACTACTGACAAATATACTGCTCTCTGAAGTAAGGCACACTGAATTGTGAGTTTTAGTAACAATAGGATAAATATTAACTGGCTAACCATTTTGCAATTGTTAAGCAAAGTCTAGAGATCTGGGAGTTTGCTTAACAAAACAGTTCAGAGGAGTTTGCCATAGCCCTGGAGATACTTTCAAGTAAAAGTCATAACCAGGTTGGGCTGGAATCACATGAAGAAGTTGATGGTAGAATTACCAAACTGTTTGAGGATTTGAGCTCTGGAGCAGACTGATGAATGGTTTGGATTGAAAATGAAGGCTTTTATCCACTGTGCAAACACCTGCTTGTTGGAAACATGAGGAGTCATGTAACTGATAACGCCAAATCTGACAGAGGTCACGGAGCTGTTCCAGAGACACAGACATGTACAGGATCCTTCCTGTGCTCTGACAGAGTTTCAGATGTTGACCATGAAGCTTTGGATGACCCTTGGGTGTTTCACCAACTGCTAACCTTTACAGAAGCCAAAATGTCCTGCTCACTTTCATGGGGCTCAGCCTCTATACCCAGAGATTTCTGCTGCTTTTTTTCTGCTTTCTTTTACATTTGACAGTTATCAAAAGAAAATATTTATTTAACAGTATGAAGCAACGAGCACCCACGTAATGAATGTTACCTGCATTTCTGTACTGCTTACAGGCAGAATTTCCCTGAAAGCACCATCAACTGCCCGGTGCTGCACGCATGTACACATGTTTATTTATCGTTGCCTTCCCTGGTAAATTTACAGTATCCATGCCATTTAGCTCCCCATTAAACACGGTCTTCAGCTGCATTTTGTTTTTGCCAGATTACAGTGTTTTGAATTTGGATGAATGAGTATCACATTACGGGATAGCGTCTGATCCATATAATCTGAAGCCAAAGCAGCGCTAATCTTGCACCGCATCCATGTCAACACACTTACTCATGTCTCCTGGGTTAGGGAATGAGACACTTTCCCTTCAGCCTGAGGTTGGATCAAAAATACCAAAGAGACGCTGACAGAAACTGTAATTATAAGTGAAGACATCATGAAACCAGCCCTGCATAAAACCGAGATCATGCTCCAGCTTTGAACTGGCTGCTGCATTGGAATTACTGAGTAAAACAAGTACAAAATTTATCAGTAGGACTGGTAGACATTACCTTTGTTTTGTACCCCTACCACAAACCATTATAATGAAGCTATAGTGTTACAATAAAATAAACTTGGCAAGCCATACACACCCAGGATATTTTACTTAAAGAAATTTAAAACTAGCGTTTACCAATTTCCTAGTATAGGATAGGACGTTTTTAGCCCACATAAAAATGAACATTTTCATTAGCTATGAACTACATAATATTTAAAGGCTGACATAAAAACTGAATTACCTCAGATATTTTTCTTCCTTTGGGCTAAGTATATATTTTGGAGACGGTCCATTGCCTATCCGGTAAACAGTATACTTCACAAAATGACTCGTTTCCTCCCCGTGTGGCCAAACCATTTAAAGGAGATGTTCATTTGTTTCCTGTAAGTAACACTTGTGGAAGAATTTTCCACTGTGAAGCAGGTCAAGAGCCAGCAAACAGCCTGGGAGCTCTGTGCAAAACCCGTGTGGCTGAGCAAGTCAGGGAAAGCCCACACCGAAGCAGTGGAGATGGTAAAGCTGGAATGGCAGCGCCTGCCCAGCACTGGCTGGATACATTTTGCTTGACAGGAGGCAGTAGGAAAAGTGTAACGAAAAGGCATTAAGAGAATCATGGGTTTTCATGAAAAGCTGAAAGCACCAGACTATATAAATGCAGAGTACCTCCTATAGCAGCAGGCTTTGAGACCCAAATCCCCAAAATACGCAGTGTCTGGTGCCCAGTGCTGTTAGGCCAGGCAAACTCTCACTCCTGCTGTCCCTCCTTCCAGCAGTCCTTGCAAGTCCTGCTTACTCTGTGGGGCCATTTGCAACCATTAGTTTCTGCAGGTTTAGGTTCACATTAAAGAAGAAAAACCCCTCAAATTGTGCCAGCTGTCAAGTGTTACGATACTAATGAGCGAGCACTTCCAGCACAAGAGCAAAGGCTATGGTCTTAACAGCACATTTGAAGAAGAAAACCATCACAGCAGGCCAAATTGGATCAGATCAGCAGTCAATCTACCCTCACGCTGTTTCTGACACCGGCCAATACAGGACATCAAGGGAAGAGGAGGGGAAGAGGATGAAATCAGGAGGAATTCAGTGGCAGGTTTCATCATTCCCTTGGAGATGATGGAGAAGACCAGGACTGGACCATGAACAAAGGTACACAACAGAAGAATGTTATCCGTGGAGCTAGTCCTCCATTTTCACCTTGCTTGTATCCAATGTTTTTTTTGTGACAGACAGCAAGGCACCTGCAGCTCACTTTCTTTGCCTCTGAGGCATTACTTGCCTCAAAGCACCAGGGTGTTTGGGAGGCACCCAATCTACCGCAAATGTAACTGCATAGAATGTAAAAGTGCAAATTGCCTGACATACCAAATGCATCAGATTTAACACCTATAGCCTGTCTCTTCCAGAAAGGTACAAGAGGTCCAAAGCAGCCAGAAAGCACTGAAACCCAGGTGAGCACTTGTATATCCTGGACTTCTAGACATCCAGGAATCCCAACAAATGTGCAAAACGTCCAGCTTCCCCTCAGATAAAACTTGTAGGTGGAAGAAAGGACACATCTAGAGGGAAGTCTGCTTAGAGCAAGGGTGGAATCTCGTTATTAGACCTGACTGAAAAATACTCAGCAGACATTGAACAACATGACTTCATAGCTCTCTGCCCATTTGTGGGAATGTTTCGACAAAATGATGAAATGACCCAAGACTTCAAGCCAATCTGAGGTACCAGGAAGAGTGACAAGTGGGTACTATTGTGAGAAAGCTTAGCAGCGCTGCAAAATCCAACAGTACTCCTAAACTGCAGATGGAGTTGGACAATTACAGCTTTGTACTTTCAACCAAGGACACCACACCTTGTCTTAAGACTCTTCAGAACGCTTTCTTCTGTCCCCGAGAATGTTCTTTGTCTGCCGTGGCAGCTGGTTTTCCTCCATGAGCTAATCTCATGCAAGCTGTAGCCTCACTGGGGGTTATGATGTGGTCAAACATAATGAAGAACAGCCGCAGCAACCTCTCATTGTGATCTTACTGGCATTTGGGTGAAGATCTCCATACCAGTTCAGCTAGTGGCTGACAGGGATGCTAACAAGTAACACAGCTTCTAGAATCACTGATGTGAGAACGAGCTGGTAGGAACTTTTACAACATTTTGAGGAGATGAATGCTAGCTAATAAAGTCAAGTTTTTCTGAAGAAACATAATGTAAATAAAGGTACTTAGTCATATACTAAAAGACAAGAAAACAGCAGTCTTAAAAATTACTTGTATTCAACCGTAGTCTCACACTTGAACATCAGAGCTGGTTTGCAGCTTTGTTGTCTCAAACCCAGAGAGGTAAATAACATGTTGTGCTATAGCTGCTTGTTTGGGAAAAACATGGGGTATTATATTTTCATTTAAAGATATAATCTTGAATGCTTATGAGCTGTTACTTACAAGAAGAAAGCATGCATAGTAAAGCCAGCCATATGTTACAAATAATAAAGGAAATATAGCTGAAGCGTTAGCAAAGGCTTGGTTTACTACAAGAAAAAGGACTTAAATCTTAAAGTCATTTCTTTAAAACTCTTAGAAGCATACACACAGACAAATGCATCTAATCATTCAGGAATCCTATTCTTGGACTGTTTCGTCAGATTTGGCTCCTAAACCACCTCTTCACCGCTTTTACCACATATAATTTTTTCTACATGAAGTATCTTCTGAGCAGCATCCTCCTAAATTTCTTTAAAAATAAACTTCAAGTAACCATTTAAAGCTTCTGAAAGATGTATGCTTTTGGAGATAATCCGTCTTTTCTGATTATCACAGGAGCACTTATAGACAAAAGAAAATAAAAACAGAGCCTACCGATGTCTGATTTAGTTGCAAATTAGTCAACCTCATAATCACTACACAGATGAGTTTCATCACTATCTAGACCCTTGTTGCCTAGCTTATTCACTCATATTGCCTTCTGGAAGAAGGCTGATCTGGAATATTTTTACAAAAACACAGTATTTACATAGGGCTTCTTGATAAAGACTTTGAACCCACAGAATCCAGCTGGATCTCTGCTGTCTGCGACATTTGCCATACATAGTTTTAGAGACTGACATCAATAAATGTAACCTGCAGTTCCCAGCATCTCTCATGGCCCTAGCTGAGTTGAAGGACTCTGTCAGCTGGCATAGCTTCAAAGCACTGTTAGAACAACTTTATACCAAAACAAGCTAATTACCACAGTCTGCATCCAAGATGGGCTCTCATATATTATTATATTGTCAAGGAAAAAAACTGTGGCATCCCGAAAGATCTGAAGAAATTCCCAAACTAATCACTGTTGTATATACCCAGTTACATAGCAGAACATTAAAACACTATGATATTTCAAAGCTGAAAAAAAAGAGTTTAAAAAAAGAAAACCACTAAATATCTAACATTATGGAAGTTCATTATAAGGGATCAAAAGCAGCTTTAAATTTGACGCCACTTCACTGTCCTCCCACACACCCACTGAGCACAAGCAGCCCCTTCACTGCCAGCCATGGTCCCAGACCCCACCCACCAACATTTTTATATGCCTATCCTGAAATAGCCCCCTCTTGCATCAGATGCAAAAGCTACACTACTAACTGCACAGAAGTCACAGTCCTCCCTATTTTGGTCTACATACCTCCAGAAGAAGCCTCACCAAGAGCTGGAGAGCCTTGTCTACCTGCACCGCTTGCCACTGACTGCCACATCTCTTGTCTTCCAGCCCCCTTACTCTTCACCAGGTAAGGCTCACGAAGCACACACTGCAAGGGACACATCTCCCCCAAATACATAAGCTCCGCAGTAAAGGTAGTTACAAATAGATTTCATGTAGCACACATCCAGATAAGGGAAGTGATAGGAAGTCATAGCTTAGATTATTTGTGAAGAATTATGAACTGCCAGGTCAGAGCTTTCTATTTGTTCCTAAACTTCAACCCAGAAGGGCCTTTCTCTCTCGGTCACATTTCTATTTGCTTTTTCTTGTTAGTAACTGGTACACACTTACAGGCTGATTTTAGTATTCTGTAAGAAAAACAATATTTATGTTTTTCACCAGTAAAAAAGATCTGTTCACAAAGACTTGGTTTAACCAATCAGACTGATAGCTGTGAAGCATTCCAATAATTTTAAGACTGCCTTGTACTGCTAGCCACATCCTGAAGCCAAAGCCAATGTCGCTTCCACAAAGGACAGGAGTGTAAGACTGGAGAGCCCTCTGTGATCATTTGCCTTGATTTCCCCAGGCCCCAGGACTTGCTTCACAGTTTCAGTCTGAAGGTTCAAACTTGCATCTCCATTTATCTCTTAACACTTAAATTGTGACCAGGCTTTACAGCAGGTGCCCCCACTCTGAGGAGGGGTGGAATCTGAAGGTCCAGGCTGGCTTGGTAAGCTATCCTAAAGGCTATCCATGGATAGCTTCATGGTTAAAACAACACAAAAATCACTGGATCTCTCTTATGTGCTCTTTGAGCAAAAAGGATAGTGCCTGATCCTGACTTTTGGATAGTTTTATAATGGGCAAAGAGACCTTATGGTAGAGGTTCCACCCTTACGCTCAAATATCTTACATCAAAGGGCACTGCTGGGAGACTGCTAATAAGATCCCTGGCCAAATTCATAAGGCATTTTGTATTCTTTGCACACAGAAATCAGGGTTCTCATGCTCTGCAACTCCCTTTGTCCCATGGCCAAGGCTTTGCTGAGGGAACATAATACCAGCTATAGCTATCAAGCGTCATGTTTGCCCCAAGATAATTCCCTTTAGGGGAATTATTTGCCACAGCACATGGGAACCAGCACTGGGGGAAGACAAAATCTCTCCCATTTATTCTGACTTCAGTCCTGGCTGTCCATGGTCAAGAATCTTGAGCTGGCAGTTTGGTTGATGACACCCAGGTCTAGTCAAAGCACATTGGCTCTCTGCTGGGCTATTAAAACAAAAAGTCCCATACAAACTGAATTTTTAAAAAGCCACCACCACATCTAACCAGCAAACAAATCGGACAGGAATTGGGTTTCCTCAGCAGGGCACAAACATCTATCATGAGAAAATACCAACTACTTAATCAGCTATTTGACCATCCAAGTTTTGTTATTTCAGTGGAGAGAAAAGATTCAGGATATTTTCAAGTCTCCTGGTGCGTTTCTGTAAGAAGCGCGACATCCTGCCTGCTTCGTATTTCTGTTTCCCTTTGTTTGCTTCAGGTTACACAGATTAGCATTGCCAGCAGATTATTTGCAATGCTGACTAAAGATCATCACTGCAGGGACATGGAGAGAAAAAGGATCATCTGCAGCTGTCAACAGCCATAACATAACCATTCTGGAGTTATTGCAACTTTCAGCATAAGCAGAGCGCAGCAGGAATGCTGCCTGTTCTAACTGACCATGTCCATGGGTAATTATTTATAAAATATGTGGTAGCTCAAGCTGGGGACTGAAGACTCCACCATTCCTCAACTGTTTTTGAAAAGTATCTTACTAACTCTTGAGGCTTCTGCATTTGAGCAGAGACAAACATTACTACAAAGGACTTCTAATGAAGTTATTTATGCAACTTGCTTATTTTATGGTCATTAACTTTCATGAAATTAATACATATACAATTTTAATCCATGGAATCCAGGCTCATAAATCCAATGGGGTCCACTCATTGAGAGCAAAGAGGAAGTCTAAAGTTTACATTAATAAGCAGATGATGAAGCAGCAGTGTTCCTGGCCTCAACCATGCTACGTGGGAAGGAATACAGAAATTCACCATTCTCTTCCTTGGACTGCCTCTAAATGTCTCTGTCTTCAGTAACCTTTCCATCCATGTTTACTCCCACGGGCAATAGATCTAAGTATACCTCCTATAAAAGCAAGGCAGGAGCGAAACTGATTAAAATGCCCCCTTTTTTAAAATTTATTTGTTTATTTTTTATTTTCAGGTCACCCAACACAGCAACAAAGTAACTCTGTGAGAATTTAATTTTGCTTTAAAACTTAAAATCAGTGAGTGGACTTATTTAGTAAGGAACAGGCAAAGTCCTGTTTCCCTGCATGTTAAAAAAACTTGATAGCAGCAGCTGGATTCTTTGCACCAATTTTCCTCCTGAGAGTTACCAATTAACCCCAGAGGATCTCTCTCTTTTTTTGGGAAAGCTAATTCAAAGCAAGGAATACTACAGTTTTGAAATGAAATAGCTATTTTGGATAAATGCTATAGAGACTGCTGTTCTAGAGGAAAAATGCCTTTGGAAATACATTAAGCTAATTCAGACTAAAAACCCACTCAACCTGGAATATGGTTATCAGACAAGTTAATCAGAAACAGTTTTAATGGGACAGCCATTCCAGAATAACTCTTTGAACTCCTGCTACAGCTGTGATTACTTTTCCGCTCCCTCTCTCTTTTCTCTGCTATTGTGTCTCCTTCAAGCACACACAGCATGTGCATAAACAGGGCCCGACCAGTCCTTTCCACCAGCATGCCCTGATTTTCATGTGGTGATGTGTGTTATGTAGGGAGATCAGCTACTGCTTCATCCAGGACTTCAACTGTTTCTGACAACCTTCTTAATGGGCAATGCCATCCAGCCCAGCAGGGTTTCTCTGGAGCCCCAGCAGTAGCAGTGTCGCAGCTTTAACAGAAGGAAACAGGTATCGGAAACCCAGTTTAGATAGTGACACACCAAACTGACGTCAAACAGGATTAGCACCTTTGTATCTTTGTTCCTCGGTAAATACTTTAAATCAACAAGTTACTTGCCTTAAGTCCTGTCTCTCTGAAGATATGAATTTATTTTTGCTTTCAAATCAACTTTCATGTGAGATATTGAAGCACTTGGGAATAATTCACAATGAAATTAATTTAACATGGTGTAAATCCTGAATAGTAACATATGTACATACCAGAATACAGAATGAGGACCCTAACGTTAATCTGCTAATATCAGAAAGCACCATCAACACCAAGCCATAGCTCAGCACATCCTAAAATCAGACACATCCAGCTGGCCAAACGGCACACGATTGACTGCCAACTTCCATACAATCAACCTTAGAAGAGTTGAGAGCTGAAGCCACGGAGCCAGGTCATCTTATAGAGGCTGCAGAGAAAAATGCTGCCCAGACTTGATGACCCAGAATTGTCTGGAAGAAGGCTGGGAGTACTACAGGCTTTCAGAGTTCTTCTTGCTTTTTCAGTTTCATTCACAGCGTTAAGGATGATTGTTACTCATATTTACTATGAGACTATTGTCCGATCACTCCCTGCCCAAGTGGTGAAACATTATTCTGTGCATCCAAATTCATCCTTATTAGGAAGAATCTGGAACAAGTTTCTTATTTCCATTGCTACTGTAATTTCACAGAGAATGGGCGAATTTATTTCTGCTTTTAAAAACAAACAAACAAACAGAAAAAAACCCCACAACTCCAGCCTAAAACCAAAGCAATACCAAAATGGAAAATTTGCTGTGACTCACCTAAAGTGCACCAGGGAATCCCCAGAGTTTCTTTGATTAGAGAGTATAATCATGAATTTGCATACACACAAAAGACACCCAAGCCAGGAAGAAACACTCCCTCTTTCAGTTGAACAAATACCAACTATTGATGCACATCAAATGAGCTGTGAGATGCAAATGGATCTCAAAAGACTGTGGGCCCATCTGCAAGTTATTCACCCTGTGGAGGAAGTGACTTGCAGCAGCATTTGTTCTGCTGGGGAGAACAACTCGTAGTAAGACCATGTAACGACCCTGTGTTATAATTCTTCGAAACAAAACCCAAAACCCCCACCAAACTAGGACTTCCAATGAAAATGCTTTAACCTGTGCATGCCAGAGCAGGCTAGGACACAAACGGGACACCACGGAGTCACAGCACAGTGCCCTGGTGGGGTAAGGCTTGCAGCTGGGAGGACCTCTGAATGCTCCAGCTGCTCTCACACTGCAAATACACCACCAGAGCCCAAGGAAAGTGCTGGACAATGGGATATTAATTTCCATCCTGACACGCTGCAGCTAAGCAAGGGACTAAGAGGGCAGTGAAAGCAACTAGAGGGAAGAGTTGCTCAGGGATGTCTTGGAGACGTTAACACCTGAAAGTCAGAGGGAGCCTTGCCCCTGAGCAGCTGTCTGCATGGGGAATCGGAGAAGAAACTGAAGAAGTCTGGGAGTTAACAAGTTACATGGGTAAGGCAGAAAACTGAAAAAAGCTGCCTGCAACAGAACTCGGTCAGCTTAGTTAAAGCTCAGGAGAAACTAAGTCTTAGCTTTTGACTAAGATTTACACTGCTTTTTTTCTCCCAGAAAGCTTACCCCATTGCACTGTGTTGTTTCTTTATAAAGTGAATAATACAGCGTAGCTTGTCTGAAAGCAAGGAAGATGAGTCTAGTTAATTCAAAGAACTGTGAAGGCTCACGCAAAGCCGTATCACATCAGCATTTCTCTGGTCAACGCTCTCACGAAGCACGGGAAAGTCTCCTTGGCTTTAACAGCCACGTGCGTTTATCTTGGTCGGAGCTGTATCAGGTTGCTACATGCCCCAGGGGAGTGAGGTAGAAGGCAACGTGATGCTTGGTGTCACATTGTGCTGCGGTTCAAAGGAAATCAGCTTCTGTACAGGAGAAAGCAATTAGCTGGGAACAATGGATATGCCCTGTAATGGCAGTGTGGGGCGGGAGCGCTGGGCTGGATCCAGCTGTGGCTGGGAGGGCTGCTGAGTAGGCTAACGGTTGGCTAGCTAGGACAGGAGAAAGAAACTGCCTTATTTCCAATTTTTACCTCGCGCAGTGTCTACATGATATGTCTATTAAGTTAATCTTTCTGTTGAAACACAGTTAAAATTGGGAAAAAGAAATACTGAAACAATTACCAGATAAAAACATAATGAATGACTCAGAGTTGCTAGAGAATTTTCTCAGGCACCAGTGTAACTGGACACAAAGGCAACTGCAAGAACAGTAAGCTCAAAATAGCAGTGTTTTACAGGATGTGATGCACTAGGGCTCACTTACACTGCTGTCACCTCTCACTATAGCACAGCTGCTGGGGTTACAGTAGAAATTTACCTGCAGCAACATAAGCTTTTACCATGGACTAAGCGTGCATATATTTATTTAGCCAATTCCCATAACCTGTGTTGAAAACCATGTTGTCCTGATGAACTAGAGTGGTGTCTTACCCGAACTAACCAGCACAGAGCCCGTCAGGGTATGCCTGACGTACTTAACTGCCAGACTTTACATCTGCTGCCTTACCAGAATACTAGTCTTTTTATTTCTTTTGCCTGCTCAGACATGTTATAAGTGACTTGCTGCATTTCATACCACTTCAGATGGGTCTGTAACAGTAAAAGGAGGAACTTAGTAACATGTGGGACCAAAGACTACTCTGTAATTTCAGTGCAATGCTCCTGATTTGATATATTATCCAAAAAAGATAGTTTGCAATAGAGAAATCAGAGATTAAGTGATTTCCCTTTTCTTTCCATTTCTAAAGAGCTTCATGGGACTTAATCCCACGGTGACAGTCTGTACTTATTAACTGTCCTCTTGAAGTACGTCATTATCTACAAGGTGGATTCAGTGCGACAGTGAGGGAGGCATCACTAACCCTATTTTACAGCAAAGGAAACCAAAACACAGAGTCATGAGGTCTCTTCCCCCAAGGCCGTCTACTGAAACCATTGACAATTCTCCTGGCAAGAGTGCAGCTCCAAGCACATGCAGAGTCCCAAAGACAATAAAGGAAAAGACATGCTGCCAACCTTCCACACAAACTGGATGACTTTCTTAAAAAACGTTTTGCCAGAAAACCTCACCACCATTCATTACTCCTGAAGATGCCCCCACTGCAGATGTTTGTAGCAGGCAGAACCACGGCTCTTGGATAGAGGTCAGTGCCAGCGCTGGCCAGCTGTTCCTCATCTAAATCTCCATGGGGCTCATATTGCTTCAGAGAGGGGTTGATCTTCACCAGCAGTTTGCAGGGAGGATTGTCAGCTGACAGCCAGTTTTCCAAAGGTGGTTCTCCTAACTCTGGCACAGAGGTCATACTGGAAATGGAAAGACACGTGCATGGAACTGAAGCCTGTTCACATCAGCTGAGGTTTGGGCTATGGAAACGCGGTCAGGTGGTGAAATACAACCAGCTACAAGTGTTTGTGTGACACCATGCATTCAGAAACTGTCACAGGAGCATCACTCCTGCCTGATGCTTATCAGTGAGCCACCTCAGGTGCACCACTGAGAGGTGAGGAGATCTCTGCAGGCATGCTTTGCTCCCACCAAGCAGTTCCCTGGAGGTAGCTGAATTCATCCAAACTTTATTTGCAAAGGCTCTACTCCCAGGATTTCTTCTAATCTCAACCATCTAAATAACTGTGTCAAACGGTTATGTGCAAGACGATCAGCAACACAAGCACTGCTTTCTGATGTCAAGGTCATCTGTTAGCTAGAAAGCTTGCTGGTCATGTTTGTATGAGGAAAAAACAAAGAAGCAAGAATCATAGGATGGTTTGGGTCGGAAGGGGCCTTAAAGATCACCTAGTTCCAACCCCCTGCCATGGACAGCGACACCTTCCACAAGACCAGGTTGCTCACAGCCCCATCCAGCCTGGCCTTGAATGTTTCCAGGGATAGGCATCCACAGCTGCTCTGGGCAACTCATTCCAGTGTCTCACCAGTCAAGAATTTCTTCCTAATATCTAATCCTTACCCCTTGTCCTGTCACAACAGGCCCTGCTAAAGCGTCTGTCCCCATCTTTTTTATAAGTCCCCTTTAGGTAGTGGCAGGCTGCTATAAGGTCTCCTCCAGGCTGAACAGCCCCAGCTCTCCCAGCCTGTCTGCACAGGAGAGGTGCTCCAGCCCCCTGATCATCTTCGTGGCTTCCTCTGGACTCACTCCAACAGGTCCATGTCCCCATTATGTTGGGGGCCCAGGGCTGGATGCAGCACTGCAGGTGGGGTCTCATGAGAGTGGAGCAGAGGGGCATTATCTCCCCCCTCGACCTGCTGGTCACACTTCTTGTGATGCAGCCTGGGATAGGGCTGGCTTTCTGGGCTGCGAGCGCACATTGCTGGGTCATGTGGAGCTTCGTGTCTATCAACACCCCCAAGTCCTTCTCCTCAGGGTTCTCGATCCCAGCCTGTATTGATACTGGGGGTTATCCTGACCCACATGCAGGACCTTGCACTTGGCCATGTTGAACTTTATGAGGTTTGCACGGGCCCACCCCTCCAGCCTGTCAGGGTCCCTCTGGACGGCATCCCTGCCCTTCAGCATGTCAACCACACAGCTTATTCTGGGAAGGGTTACTGAACTGGCAAAGAATAAAGTGTAATTTAACGCTAAAAATAATGGTAACACAATGAGATTCTTGGAGAGATCCTCCAGTTATGCCGATGGGCACTGGAGAGGAATCAAAGAGACGGATTCCTGCAGCAGTAAAACATGCTGACTGGTGAACAATTTATGTAAATTGATCTTATGGGCAAACATAGCTCCTACATGCTAAACTTTTGCAAAAATGCAAGCTAGAGCTCTGTAAGGCCCACAGGCTGACTACAACCTGTCCGAGATTTACTCGGTGTGCCACGTAGCCACTAGCACATTGGGTTCACAAACTGGATGCACACTAGCGGCTTCAGTGGAGAGGTGACAGGCTAAGGACACTGGCACTGTCTGGTGTGCTTTAGGAGAGCGTTTCCCCTCAGTATGTCCTCAAACACTGTGATATTTACAGCTGCTGCCCACATCTCTGTGGGCCTCCCCTGAGGGTGGAGGAGCAAGGACAGGAACTCCAGCAGAAATGCAAGTGTGACTTTCTGTGATTAGTAATACTCTTAGTTGAAAAGCAAGCGTAAACCTGGACAGGAATCTCCTCTTGGACCACTGGCTATCCCTAGCAGCTCTCTGCACTGCTCTCTTTTCCAGCTCCCAATTCATGAGCTAAATTCACACCCTTACTGGGTCACTTCTTGTCCTTCACACAATGCAGCCCCGAGGCTGGCGGCTCCTTGCTCTAAGGCAGAAGGTCTTTCCCATCATCAGCCTCTTTACAGCCCTTTCCAGGGTTCAAATAGGCCAGTGTTTTTCCCAAGCTCTAAACAGAAATCAAAACACAGAAAAACTGCCATTTGACCAGTTACACAAAACAAAACGTCCTTCAGTGAGGTATGATTTGTGGATTAAAGTTTTTTCCCTTGAGCTCAATGCAACCTAAAAATCTTTTCCGGCAGCTTATCACAATTTAGCTAACCCCAATCCTTAAGAGACTTCTCTATCTCAGCACACCAAGGAAGGTCTTTGTCAGGGACTTTCCAAAAGCCCTTGGCAAACCTGTTGCACACAGGGTATAGTACAGGCTTCTGAATTTCACAAAACGTCTGAGTTGCCGGAGTGAGAACTAGGGGGGTTGATGTAAAGAACAGGACAAGCCTGGGCATTATTTCACTTCAAAACATTTTGCTAGTCATCTGGAAACTCATCACATTTTTCCAGGAGCATGGAAAACAGGGGGCTTCAGTCAGAGCACACTGCTCCTCACATTCAGGCTTTATGCGGTCCTGGAGAGGTGGCAGCAGCACCCTAGGGTAGACTGGAACTGGTCAGCAAAACAAAAATGACAGAAAACAACTCATAAAATCCATCCTAATTTCCAGTGGCTTCTTCACAGACTGTGCTTCTTTCACCCTCCAAGACATGCATGAACATGAGACTAAAACGTGTGCAGTCCAAGGGATTAATCGAAGGATGGCATGAATTTGTTGGGAGAAAGCAGACTACATGCCTGCAGTAACAAAGGATATGAAGAGATCGCATTAAACACTATCACAGGCTTTGGTAATTTTTGTCTATTCATAATAGCTCTGTGTCACAGCCCTTTTAAAAACCAGAAAATATTATGATGTAATCTTACCAGTTTCACAAACAAGACCACACTTACAAAAATACATGAAAGTCTGGACAGGCAAACAAAATATTTTCAATATATTCCTCTAGAGAGCCAGATAAACTCCACAACCAGCAGAAAATGCATCCACGTTAACTTATTCGCAATGGAGCTACATCTTGCTAAACAACCCCAAATCAGCTGCTGCCTGGAGCTCAAGCCCTATGAAAATATATCTATGCCTCCTTGGAAAAGTAGAATATCATATACAAATACTTATTAGTACACACAGAGTTAACCTCTGTGCACTACCTTCTTAAACAGAACTGGTTTTGAAATGTATTTGTTTAAACAAGTTAACAGAAATGTCAGAGGCCATTGCACCAACTGCACATGACGACAGCCTCCTTCCTCCTCTATCAGCACAGAACAATTACACACTGGGAAACAAGGGCTTACTAATGTTGAGTCAGAGCAGGAAAATCTGTCCAGAAAATACATGCAAATGAAAGAAAGAAAGGACACACTTTGCATTCCGTCTTCCCCCTCTTCCTCCTCTTTTCCCTCAAATAACATGAGCTAAGCAGAGACTGCCTCTCCTGCTCTGGCTTGAAGAGCCCCATGGAAGAATTTGGCACATCAGCAGCTTCATCTGCTCCCACAGCTCCCACGTGGCTATTGGTAGTAATACCAATAATTAGTATTTGGATAAGTCCTAGCTCAGGTTACCGATTTCTGGATATCTCAGGGCAGGAAACTGTTTTCCAGGAGTATCAGGAAACAGCATGGCCTTGCAAGGCGGGCTTGTGCATAAAGCACACGAGCTCTTACATCTATTCCAGGATGAGAAGCCCTGGGACTTTCTATGACCACATGGACAAATCATGCTGGTGTTCCCCTCCAGCTGCCAGTCTGACCACAGGGGACGTGGGAGGCTACCTTCCCTCACCTTCATAAAGGACCCAGGGCCCAAGGGCTTGTGAAGTGCTGGGCATGATAAGGGCCTCCAGAGAATTCAGTTCTGTTTGACTGTAAGAGCCATCTCTTCAATATTTAGCTGTATATACTCACTAATAATCGTGCATGCACAAGAACTTACCAGCACCAAAAATGACCAACAAGATCAACTGTGAAACACCAAGTTCTCTCCCACATACAACCCTCCTCACTACCTCTCCTCTTTTCCACACCAGAGGCAACTTTTGCAAAACTTCCTAGTGCCAGGAGGATCCCAGTATTTCCTCCCCTCAGTGTTGCATTCCCACACCATCACCTTTTGAAATCACTCCATCAGTTTTCCCTGCCTCCAAAGGAAGGCACTGGGAAGACCATGCTGCACCAAACCCAGACTTCAGCCTGCAGCAAAGGGCAGAGCCCTCGCCTGTGCCCCTGCATTAGAGCTGCCCCAGCAGGCACCAGCAGTGCTGCCTACAAGGCGCTATTTGAAGCTGAATTCAGGGTCAGTCCCAATAAAGGACAGGGCAGCAGTCTAATCACAGCACCAAAAAAAATGTTGATGCTTTTCTCTTGAATGTGGATTATGAAAACAAGTTGCACCGGGACTGGGCACAGCTGAAAGCTTTCCCTAGCCAAAGCCCTGCAGTCACGCGTGCTGCACTGCATGTGACAGAGTGCTGCTCTGACAGCCTGGGCACCGATTCGGTACAAACAGAGGCCATAAGGGAAAACAGGGCTATGCCCTGCTTCATTTTGGACTCGGATTTCCACTTACGAAACTTGATTTCCACTTGTGACCACGACACAGCACAAAGGTTCAGTGCCAGTGCCTCTGCTCTGCCATCATTTCCCAGAGGGATCTGTTGCCTGTTGGAGAGGCTCTGCAGCACCCCTCCATATTTCACATGGAGAAGCCATTCTGAAAACACCACCAATCTCATAACCCTCTCTAGTATTTAAGAGCCAGACTTATTCAAAACAAAATAACAAAAGAAACACCGGTTTGGAAATTTCTGATTACATATTTAACTTCTTGTATTCAGGAGAGGATAAAAACCAGGTGAGATGCAATGACTTATTCTTTCAACTACGTACTATTTCTTTCAACTTTCAGTATTTTCAGATTTAACCATAAATAACCCGATATTCCCACCTCTTCCAGGAACACCAATCCTGCTCTACCTTGCTCTCCCTCAAGCAAAGATGTCAGGCATAGGTCACTCCTAAAGGCAGGAGACTTCAGCGGTTTGTCATTAAGGAAAGAGGCAAGTTCTACTAAGTCAGAAAAGCTACGGAATTCAGTGGAAGTCACAGCCTCATTTTGCAAACAGACCTGTTTGTGTTGCGGCTTTTCTAGATGTGCACTAGAAAACACAGCCCTGATGCACACAAGCAGCCCTGGAGTAACAGCCTGTGAAGGCAGCACTGCACGACCCTCGATGGTTTGGCACTCAGGGCACAGCTGGGCCTCCTGGAACTTGCGTCCTCTCCTTCCTACCTGGGTAACACGCAAGAAAGGCATTTGTCCAACTCATACGTTTCACTTTGGGTTCTTCCACTGTGCTAAAATGGTCGTGCAATAAAACGTTACCCATCTTACCCATTTAATTCTCCCGAGGACCCGCTCTGCTTTAACATCCTCTCCCTGGTCTCAACTCCCACACTGGGCTGTTGTGCCAATTAATTAGTTAATGTTTGCAAGGTGCTTCGAAAAGTGCTAAGTACGCAGCATTAAACATGATTATTATACAAATACTGCAGGCTCTGGGAATGCACTTCAGGCAGGCAAGTATTACACTGGAGTCGCTTTATCCTCCTGCCTCAAAACTGCCATCACTCACAGCACGCTTCAGTTACCCACAAACACACGGCATGTCTTGTCTTACAGCTTAATTATAAAACAACTTCTAGTCAATCCTGCACTGTGTGGCAGAGCAGAAAGGCCAGCTGTTGTTCACGTTGCACAAAACCCACCACTGTGACAGACCAAACAGCAAACTCTGCCTCCTGCCAGTGGAAGTGATGGCCATAATGTCCCCAAATGCGGTGATGGTTAGGTGAGGGGACCCCTGGGGCAAAGAGCCAGGCTGCAGTGGGGTTGTGGCTGATGATAAAGAGACCAAAAATAAGCAGGAGAAACAAGTTACGGGAAAATTCAAGAACAGAAAATGCAGCAGCAGGAGCCAGACGTGGGGGCGAGCAGGCTGACGCTGGGCTCCAGCCGATGAGCTGCAGCAGAGCTGGTTGCAGCCCCGCAAAGATGCATGACCCTCCTTAGCCACCTCCCGCCACTCCTGGGCCTGCATCTGGGTCAGCTCATTTCCCAGTTCAGCACTCAGCTGCTGCCAAAGACAGGTTTGCACTAAGATTCTTGGCTGGGAACTGAAGTCCCCAAGATATGGACACGCGTCCCCTGCTGCCCTGAGAAGCCCAGGGGATGGCTCAAGGTGACACTGCAGCTGCAGCCACTTACTCCATCAGACAGAGTCAGAGCCTGAGGGCCCGGGAAGCAGTGCTGAGCATGAAGGGACATGCGCTGGACACTGCCACTACACAGCGGGCTGCAGGAGCAACGAGCACTCTTCCTGGCAGGACTCTTCCTGCTGGCAAGAGACCTGGACGAGGCTGAAGAATGCTAGTAGCCGTCTGTCTGCCTTCCAGATCCATGCCTTTGTATTTTTGATATCTAAAATAGAAAAACACACAGTTTGGGATTTCCTCAGTAATCAGAGAAACCCATTAAAACATTTTTCTTCTCCCTGTCAGTGCAAGGCTGTTGCCTGTTAGTGTTTTATATAGTCAATCCCTCTTTCCTATTTATTATCTTCAGACTTACTCTCCTAAAAATATTACAGCCGCTCTTCTTTCTGTACAGTATATACTCCAGAAGGAAACAAACTGCTAATCAAGCTAGTAAATAGGTACATCTGTTACCCCATCTACACTAAAATGAGCTAGGAAGCTTTTTTTCAGAATCACGATACCACCAAGATCCCTGAAACACTTGGCTGCGTTTCCCCAGCTTGAGCACCGGCCACCCCACAGCAGAGCTTGCACTGGAAACCCTCGGAATTAGCAACAGGACAAGCAAGGGGAAATTTATTAACAAATGAATTCCTGCTATTACAAACCACTTCCACCGCACTACCGGGGCCTTTAATGGTTCATGGCAGGATAAGCTACCTCCTTTCACTCCCAGGAGTGCAATTGAAGGCTTGATTTCCATGATTGCCAAGCTCTTACTACAGCTCCCATTAGCTGTGGCAAAATCTGCGAGTGTTTAGCTCTTCTGAAACACGAGTGTTTGATGTGTAGAGGGGGGTAAGCACCCCTGCTCCGACTTGAAGGCTCAAGATGCATCAAGTTTCCACTCCTGATGCGAGGGGCAAGTGTGAGTACATGCTCGGGGAAGCCTGTCACATGCTGTGAGCACGGGCTTTGAGCATGGGGCTGCCCTGAGCAGGGATGGAATAGGCTGCACCTGCCAAGAAAGGTTTGACTCCAGCTTTAGCCCTGGTACCTGCAACTGAAGGGTGCCAGGAGCGGGGAGAGCGCGTCAGGTCTGGGGTACTTTGGACTCGTCTGACCGCAGCCTTAGCCTGCACCAATCCAGAAGATGACTGGAGCAACCAGCTGATGTACTGACGCAGGGCTGGACCTCCTGAAGCTCTACAGTAGCAACAATTTCAGCCCTAAATTTAATTGGCAAGAGGAAGATTTGATAGATATCTACCCTCAGTTAGAAAGTGCTTTAAAGAGACAGCAGATTCTTCAAAGCAATTGTCCCGCATCACCTACAGTTCCTCCTTCTTATCTAAATGTGATATTAGGAACCCAGCAATTGATGCTCCCCAGGGATTTAATTATTCGCAAGAAATCACTGTTTGCTGCAGCCAGCAGCCAGTGCTGGGTAAGGTCTTCTGGGATCAGACTGCAGGCTGCTTTATGGCTTGACATCAGAACAAAATTGCATGAAAATCAGCCTTGTTGTACATGATCAGATAAATGCAGTTGTCAAGTACAAAGTTGAAAGCTCTTCAGTGAAGAAAGGGTAGCGCCTTTTTTTTTTTTTTTTTTTTTTAATGCTGGTACGAACTATCAGAGGGTCAAAACCAATTCATGAAGCACTTATTCCATCTCTAATGTCTGCCAGACTCGTACAGGCTTCTGTGGGAGGTCTGTTTGAACAAGGCTGTTTTCAGCTATTCACCTAAGGGGGGGAAGGAAAAAAAAAAAAAAAGAGACGTAAAGAGGATTTTCTTTCAGTATAATCTAGTCCCACCACGTGACACTGACTGATCTGTGATAAAATTTCCAGAGCTCAGCAGGTGTTTGGGGAGTGACTGCAGCCGCCCATGCAACACAATACACAACCACAAAAGCAAGATCCAAAACAGAGGTCAAAGGAAAAAGAGTGTAGGAAGTTAGGTGTGAAGATGAATGATGAAACTAGATAAAACTTGTGCCAAACATGATTTACAGTAGAGAAATGACATTCTCTTTCCAGGTGAGGGCAAGCTGCTTGGTCCCTGTTACAGGGTACTTCTCTATCACGCTGACAACCACAGGTGTATGCATATTCAGATACACTGGGACAACCGGCTGTAGACCCAAGGAGTCCCAGGCCAGAACACAGCTCACAGCACACTTTGTCCACTTACTTCATCCACATCATTGCTACTACATTCCACAAAGGAAAGAGATTTTATTCCTTCTCTTCCAGAGCTCCTATTGTCATGGAGAAGCTGAAAATCAGCAAGAGAGCGATGGCATAAATTCAAACAGAAACAATTCTTTGCTGTTTATGTAGCCCAAACACCAATGACACAGGAGAGAGTTTCAGCCTGCTGTTGATACTCAAAAGTCAGAGTGCCCACAACCCAGACCTTTTGGCTGTCAGATGTTTCAGTACGACATACTAAATATAGTCGTGACCCTAAAGATACCCTATGTACTATCTGCATAGAGTAAAACACTATGCATGGACCAGCTAAACAGATTTATTTCAGGATTGGTGTCATGTGTAGAATAAACAATACACGCTTATCCAAAACGTCTCCACGGCTATAAAAGTTGCTATTGTACAGAAACTTAATTTCAGAGTTAACTCTAGAGAAACAGGAATTAAAGCAGCAAGGTTGCTAAGGTCTAACAAGTACAGACTAAATGACACTAAGGAGGTAACCTGGGCTCAAGCTACCGGACAGGAAAAAGGATGGATGAAGAGTCCCTGCATGCATGCTGGCTTCCCCCTCAGAAAATAAAGCAAGCATCATTCTGCACAACTCCCTCCTGACTCTTCTGGAGAGTGCTTCCCAACACGCCAGCAGAAAGGCTGGTGCAGCTGCGGGCAGGAAGCACACCCCCACATTCCTCACCCAGGGAGCCAGCCTCCCTCCCTCCATGGGGGGATCATTGCATCAAATTAAAAACTAAACATTTCTCAGCAAGACTTGCACATACCAGGAACTTCTTGGTAAAAGGAGCAGTACATTATCCTCAAAGTTTTTCCTACAGAAGCTGGGGATCATGGGTGTATGAAAGTTAGATCCTTTTACTTTCTATGCAAGCCTGGTTTAATTCTTGCAAATTCTATCCACTTTATTACTGAAATTGGAGCAGCCTGTTCCAGGGAAGCACATACTCAGCAGCACTGAATTGCACTTTGTGTATTAAATACTTCAGAAGCTGTCTAAGTAGATCGGTGTGGAAAACTGACAGTTGAAAAATAACAATACTTTTATTATTTTTATCTAAATCCTCAAAATCTTGTGTATGGTTTTATTTTCTAATGTTAGGGAAAAGAAACTAAAAAAAAAACCCACCACAAACGAACCAAAAGAGCTGATGGCCAAGGCTTCTCCAAAGAAACTGCAACAAATGCTCTGACCAGCCAGTACAAACACCACACTTAGTTGCTGCCACGACTTGCATATACAAGGACTTTAAAACTGATTGCTACTGTAATGATGAATTGTTGCACAACTGAAGCCTCGTAACTGAAGTATCGTTTGCAAAGGGATCACCCTCTACTGATTCTTCAGTTCCCTGTTAATTTTTTTTCACTGCTGCAACTCTAGCCCCAGAGAATGACCATAAACAACCCTAAGGTAATGACCTAGCTAATCATGACTGTATTTATAGCACTATTATTTCCCCTTTTGCACATTGTGGAGCACAGGGAGAGCAATCAGACCCCTTGAGGATTATATCCTAACATATGTACTATAAATATTTATCTGACTGACTTAATTTTAGCTTTACCTAGGTCTTTCAGGGACACACAGTGGGCCTTAGCTTGGGAAACCAGAGAGGCAACGCAACGTGACCTTCTCATGTTCAAGCCAGTTTCCCCTTACTATTGCTGGGTTAAGTTACCTGTGTGTAACCCATCTGCTATGGCCCCGCAGCGTCACTGCTTTTCTCAGAACGAATGCCAGGACTCGCAGTCCTTGGTGGATGCTGCATTTATTGCTGAAGTTGGTGATGGAAAAGGTAGCAGATTTCATCTTATTTTCGTGCCGCATAAGACCCTTTGCCATGACAATGAAAAGCCTGGCACCGCCCGAATTAGTATCACTCCAGATGTTACTCCTTTCTGCCTGGTACAGTGCATTCTCATGAGAGAAACACATTCATTCAGCTGCCGAAAGAAAAATAAAAATCCTGGTCAGAGTAACATCTTGAAAGTAAACTGCAAGTCAGAATAGCAACATACCTTCTGGGGCATGACTTTGGATGCCTACAGTGATGTCCGCCCATGTGCTTTACACCTTGTTCTGTAAACTTTAGTCTCGCAAGCAGCTCCCTTCTCAGGCACAGTTTCTCAACAGATCCCAGATCCCACCTAGGAGCCACCACGCTGGCTCGCCTGGCACATCTGTACAGCTGGAAGGTTTGTGAGAAGGTGGCCCAGGTTCCTAGCCCTGTCCTTCCTCAAACAGCCCCAGGGCAGCAGCTATTTTAAGCCACCATGGCACACTGATTATTGCTGCAACGTGCTGCTCCGCTCCACGCGTTGGGCTTTGTCCCGAGCGTGGGATTTCAGGCAGCCTTTGGGCCTGGCAGAGCCACCCTAACTCAGGGGCTGTGGGAGAAGCCAGCTGACCTGGAGCAGAATCACTGCTGCGACTCCTGCCCTCGCTCCACACGTGCTGCTGCCCTTGGAGAGGGAGACCTGGCGCTGCTGGGGGAGATAGGACTGCGCTGCAAAGCGGGAAGTTCAACAACAGCTCCAAAACATCTACCTGAGGAAGCAGGGCATCAGCTCCTGCCCCGATGAACCACTGTGGTGCACATCTAAGCTTCACCTGCCTCATTCGCCTCTCCTAAGGACAGACTGGTACCACAGCTGGCTTTTAGAGGGGTTTTCCCAACTGTGTTTCACCAAGCCAGCTAGTACCCGTGCCCTGAGGGTGCCGAGGCAGTCCAGCGTGGTCTTCTCAGCTATTAACAACAAGCTGACCCTAACAATTAACTTGAACGCTTGCCAGGCGACAGATATTTAAGCATCGATTCACTGGCAGGAGGAAAGATCCAGAAGGATTGTGATACAACTGCGAAAATAAGCAGTATTTAAACAACCTCAGATCTGCATCCCCGTGCAGGGCTGCAGAGCTACCACAAGGCTGGAGAGAAAAACAAAAAACCCAAACGAACTGAATCACTCCAATTTGGCCATTACAGGCAATTCGTCTC
Source organism: Falco punctatus (assembly GCF_963210335.1). Lineage (NCBI taxonomy): Eukaryota > Metazoa > Chordata > Aves > Falconiformes > Falconidae > Falco > Falco punctatus. The sequence continues at coordinate 56,663,871 of NC_137587.1, forward strand.
AGCAGAAAATGTAAATACACGAAGGAACCTTTGCCAAAAATACAGTGCCTCCTCTCCTCCCCCCTGGTTTCAGGGTGGAGATAGATTTCTCAGACACACATTTGCAAGGCCAGTAATGCTCTCTACTGCTTTGGAATATTATCAGATGCTGAAGGATGCTACAGCTCACAAATGAAGGAGTTTAGTTCAGGAACAAATTTTCCTCTTTTTAAAAGGATTTCTTCTAAAAATAAACTGATTATTTCAGTACTCCCACTCAGACTGTAGCCCCACAGGTAGATCTATCAGCAAAGCAGCACGAGGGAGGCAACCAGACTGTTGGAGCAGAAGTAATTTTGTCAAGTGGCTTTGGTTTGTTTTGTCAAAAGGGTTTGTTGCTAAAGAAAACATGGCACTGAGCTGCACCTTGACTCACATTTTAGTACGTGACACATTCTCACCAGCAGCAGTTCCCCCCTGTTCTCCCTACACAGGCCAATGTATTAAGAGCAGGCTGAATCCCACCCCACTAAGAGCTAAGAGGCATGGGATGAGTGGTGGTTACAGGCACCAAGGTAACTTTAGGAGACAATTAGCTCTTGGCTTGTGACTTTTAAATCCTTCCTTCTCCAAACAGTTTGCTGAATTCTCAGTGTACAAGATGGTAGAGCGGCACAAACTGCCACACAAACTCACACTTGTGAGGTCCACCTAACCTAGGGATGATCAGTCACCAAGAAGATGAAAATCCTGCCTGGTTCTGCAGCAAGGTGGAGTTCACCCCGCTTGGGCAGCAGAAGTGGCTGACATCTCCTTCTCACTTCACACCAGGCTCCCCCTCGGGCTGTCAGCAACAGAACTTTTTATGGGGCTTCACTAACTGAGGAAGAGATCTAGGTCTTAAAATTAATAATATTAAAAGCAAGAAAGATAAAATCAGTTTTGTGTTCTGCTTTAAACGCAGACCTGCTCAGTGCAGAGTCCCACGCACAGTTGCATCACCACGAGGGGAGGTTAACTCAGTTCCAGAAGCTGGGATGAGAAGCCAAGGGTGGAGCGGGGAACATTGCCACCGAAGTGCTTGCCCCATGAAACAACACCCACACCAGCCCACTGCAAGAACAGCCCTGTCCTTCACCCCACAGATTCCCACCGAACCACCACGACGGAGTCAGCAGCACTGACCAGGCTGAGGAGCAGGCTGTTCTGCAGGTCCTCAGCTGGACAAGTCCCCTGCGAGCCCTCCCAAGCTGGGCAGTGAAGCAGAGCCTGCAGACCCCTGTGTATCCCAGACCCCTTCAAGGGAAGCCTCATCTCCCCTCTTTTTCAAATGAGTGGCCATGGAAAAGTACAGCGCTGTGGGAGGTGACCCCGTCAACGGTGCCTCCTAAGCTCCGCACACCCACGACAGCATCCTGGAGCAAGGCCAGGATTACAGCTTCACCTTCTCCGCTTGCCACCACCTTTCTTCATGTATCAAAGAGGACCCACATCTCGTTAATGACTGTTTCAAAAAGGGTGCAAGAGCGGATGCATCTAAACCACCACAGAAACCAACATTTCCACCAGGCACCAACTAGGAGGCATCTCAACGCCAAGGAAACAGTGCTGGGCTGGCAGAGCAAGGGTTAACCAGCCACTTTGGCCACCCACCATCCCAAGCAGCACTGGATTAAAATACTGCAGAAGCTGCTGGGAGAAGCTGCAGAGCTTGAGGGAAAAGGCAGTGCCCAACAGGCAAGGACAGCGCTGGGTGCCTGCAGAGGACAGCCTGCCTTCCAGCCTGGGCCCGTGAGGGAACACACCTCCATGCAGTGCAGAGATACCCCCCTAGGCAGATAAGCAGGCTTGATCTTTCCCTTCTGAAAGGGAAACCGGGATTTTCACCATGTTGTTACAATGTTCATGCATTAAAAGCACTGCCCAGCAGCCAGCTACTAGAGGAGGGATAAGCCAACTATTTCAAATGTAACTCAACAAAGGTCCCTTTGGGAAAAAAATCCAAAGTCCTGGGGGTCTCTCTGCCACTCCCAACATACCCATCCCTGTTACTGCCTACCTTTACCAAGATCAACATCCAAGCCACCCACCAGCATCAGGAGGTGGTTTGATGTTGCACATCCCCAGTAGGCCGACTCCGGCACTGGGGAAGGGAAAAGGCTGCTCCCATGGGGAGACAGTGTCAAATCAGGCAGGTGGCAGGGACAACCTCAGAAGACAACAAAAGATCTTTCTTAAGTGCAGTTTTACACAGTGCCCTCAGTACCTGGTATATAACCCATTTATCAGTATCATAGAAGGTTTACATGAATTGCATGAATAACTTACGTGGCCCAGAAAACAAAAAACCCCAAAACCCACAAGCCCTGACACAAGTATTGATGTGTCACATCAGACAGCTAACAAACCTTCTGTAGAAAACCATGAGACACACAATCTCTTCACCCAAAGAGACCCGCCACAGACTTCTGAACCTAAATTTCTTGATTTCTACAGCTGCTGTGGCAGGAGGCAAGAACAAATTACTGGAGTGCATGAGAACCTATTGACCTGGTTTGCTGCTGGCAGAGCTGGTGCAACCCTACACTGCAACCCGGCCAGACGCTCACTGCCTGAACCACCAGTGGACCCGCTGGCTTCTGCTGGAGGTCACCTCCCCCTCCCACGGCTCCTTTAGCCCCAGAAGCTGCGCAAGCCCAGCTCTGGGCACAGCCAGCCACATTAGCTGGTCACCACCCAGTGCACCTTCCATGATCCCTTCTGCTGGCACAACTCCCGCAGTGCCCAACTCTTGGGCAAAAGTGAGCGGTAACTTTTTTAACATGCACAGTTCGCAGCTCCAAGGGGCTCTCTATGGCTTCGCTCACTGGAAGGCTCCAACTGGAAATTGTTTTAAGAGGACTCCAAGCCTTTCCCAGAGCTTCCAGCCTCTCCCCTCCCCACCTGTACCGCCCGTGAGGAGCACAGGAAACCTCTGTGCCTGCACCAAAGGGGATGAAGCAGAAAAGGCCCCTCAGCAAGCTTCTGCACAGGAGCACACCAACCTCCAAGTGGTCAAACACATTATGTGATAAGAACCCGCAACAGTCACTGAATAATTTATGTGATAAACTATTTCTGGAGCATTTGATAGCTCTACTGGCTATCATCATTTTTGCTGAATCAACAGCCCCCATCACAGCATATGCTCTAGTGAAAACAAGCAGCACTGTGACAGGTTAGGAAAGACATTTACTAAATTAAATGCACAGCCTGGTTGCTCCACTGAGCCATAATGCAGTACATACATGGAAATCTAAGCAGCTAAATGCAACTCTTCCTGAAGTGGCTGTCTGAGCATACACAATCTGTCCCTTCAAGGTTTTTCCATTAACATACCCACGTGCAGAGCTATAAATCAAAATGAAGGAGAACAGCGCAGGCCAGCAGAAGAGCAAGAGAGAGAAGAGACATTGCAGGCCATTTTGCAAAAGGTGGTGATTAACTCTTATCAGTTAAAAGCAGTCACAGATAGAGCAATTCTGCACCTCAGCAGCCTGTGACAGAGAGCTGGGGAAGTGGAAGGAGGTGGGAGAGAAACAAGGTGTTCAGCTGCTCTTGAAAACAGAAACAAACGTGACAACATTTTACTTAAAGATTAAAACCATTGCTAAATACCCACTTTGCCTCAGAATGTAGCGCAAGCAGAAAGACGACAGCACTATTGACTTCTATAGAGAAGCTGCAGGACCCAAAGCGAAGAGGGGGAACGCAGCACAGAGAGTGCCCTGGCAAGAAGGTGGTCTGCATGGCTGCCCCGGTACCTCCGAGGCTGCTCCCAGAGCTGCTGTAGTGCAACAGGCTGCCCACATCCAACACAGGAATGGGATTTATGTGAGCTATCCCTCCGCTTCAGAAAGTAGCACCTCGGATTTGCTGGCAGGGAAATGATCAGGCTTTTACTACAAACATTCCCTAAGGACACCCCTCACTCCTACAAAATCTGAAACCCTTCCTTGCCGCCACCTTTCTCCAAACGGCAGCTGTGAACCGCTCTTCTTGTGCTGTAGAGTCGGCAGATTTTCAGAAAAAGAAAGAAAAACTGCCATGAGGTGTTGCTATTGAACAGATTGTAATTTGATCAGCACTGGGATTACAAGAGTTCTTTTGCTAGTGGAAAAGCACACATGGTACGCAAGCCCCTATATTTGCACCGAACCCCAAGGAAACACACCTGTGGGATCACCTTGGTAGATCTGGCAGCAAAAAATCACTGCTTAACTTATTTTCCCAAAGATGCATGGCTTTGGACAAGAGGAGTCCCAGCATATGCTGGGATCTTCAGCTCAAAATACAAATTCCCCTCTTATTCCGTATCAATAATACACAAACTCCCAACTCCCAGGTGCAAACTGAAGGCAAAGTCATTTTCTACCCTGATCATGCTGACATGCCAGTGGGGTTCACAAGAACACCCCGGCCCAGCACGTTATTTTGGTGCGGTGAATCAGTTCACCAGGCAGCAGAGCACGCGCGCCAGCATGCATGACAAGGCAGGAAAGCTGCCAGCTGCCCTTCAGCTGCCGGAGCAGTTCCTATCTGCACAAACACACTGGCACAACACCCACTCGCTATCTGGCAACAGCAGATTTTACACGGCTCAACACTGCTGTTAAATACAGGAACCATTTTAGAGCACAACAACAAAGTCACACATAACAGGTTTAACCAAAGCTGTGTATTTTTCTGCCATGGAAACCGGTCACAAGAACCAAAAAGCTGCCCAACGACAAGAATTTCATGTGCTGCTCTCCTAATCTGCCCCGTTCCCTTCTGAAACCCTAAAACTGATGAACGGCGACACGGGCAGGTTATAGCCAGCCCAAAGCAGCAATCTAAGCTTTTCACATCAGAGCTCTGCCAAGGTGTTATCAAGGGTCACACCAAAGCTCAGAGATGTCACCTGCCATCTCCATATGACCTCATGCAACGCGCAGCCTGCTTCACCTTCACAAAACAGTCTCCTCACATACAGACAGACAAGACCTTTACGCTGTAAGGACTCAGGATACGGGGTTTTTTTTCCAGAGGCAGGAATAATCCAGAAGTCCAAACAAATGGGAGCTGGCAAGAGCTCGGTGGTCCACAACTCGGTGAGAGACACCACCACATCTTTAAAAAAGGTCAAAAAACAGCTATGAAACTTGCAGCTTGTCCTTGTCTCCCAAAAGCAGAGAATGTACTGACTGAAGCTGTAGCAAAAGGTGAGCTGATTCAAAAAACCTTTGGAAAACTGGAGACAGCTAAACAGCATGATCATCACTGAGAATTTACAGGTTGAAAGCTGTCAGGAAGGCTTACGTCAAGTTTATCCTGTCTCAGAGCATGGAGCTCCACTTCCAAACCCATTTTTCTATGAACCTAAAACCATGGATGTTTCATGCTGAGCAACCCAAGAACCAAGCAAAGCACTCAGTATTCCGTCCTGCAGAATTCTGGCCATACATCTGCAACTCTATACATCTCAGCAAACATTTTCCTGCTTTCTAAACATTTAAGTAAACTTTTCATAAAATTTGTAAGCTATGCTCCCATCCATCTAACAGCAGGCCCCCCAGCTGGTCCTCCCCTGCCATGTCACACCACGGCCCCAAACTCACAACCTGAGCCTCGGCGAGGCTTCACGCGCAGGATAAACCCCAGTGCTATCAACAGCCACAGGATCCTGCCTGTGAACTCACTGTCTTGGAGCAGAACAGAATTGCACCTCGCCTGAAAAACACTTACCAGGCCATAACTTATGCAACAGTCAAACATTTCATACACGGAAAAGTGCAGCCCTGCCTAGCAAGAGCAGAAACATACCACAAAAGCTCAGCCATCGAGATGGAACGATAAACAAATGACTAACAGGGGAAGACAGGCATGTGGCTGGCCAGCACGGGCCAGCCGGGCGCGAGAAGCTGTGCTGCACTAGCACAGGGCTCCGCTCAGCACCCAGCATGCTGCACGCGCAGGGATGCACAGCTTGGTTGAATTGGTGGGGTGCAAATCATAGAACTATTTCAGTTGGAAAAGACCTTTAAGAGCAGCATCACACCCAACTGTTAACCCAGCACTGCCAACCCACCACTAAACCATGTCCCCGAGCACCGCATCTGTGTGTTTTTTAAATACCCCCAGGGATGGTGACTCCACCTCACCCCTGGGCAGCCTGTGCCAGCGCCTGACCACCCTTCCAGCGAAGACATTTTTCCTAATCTCCAATCTAAGCCTCCCCTGGTGCAACTTGAGGCCGGTTCCTCTTGTCCTGTCACTTGTGACCTGGGGGAAGAGACCGACCCCCCCTCGCTGCAGCCCCTTGCAGCAGCTGTGGGGAGCGATGAGGTCCCCCCTGAGCCCCCTCCTCTCCAGGCTGACCCCCCACCCCCCCAGCCGCTCCCCGTGGGACTCGTGCCCCAGCCCCTTCCCCAGCCCCTGCCCGGCTCTGGACACGCTGCAGCCCCTCAGTGTCCCCCCTGCAGTGAGGGCCCAGCGCTGACCCCAGGATTCGAGGGGCGGCCGCACCAGTGCCCAGCGCAGGGGGACGGTCACTGCCCCGGCCCCGCTGGCCACGCTGTGTCTGACACAAGCGGGGCGCTGCTGGCCTCCTCGGCCACCCGGGCCCCCGGGGGGCTCATGCCCAGCCGGCCCAGGCAGCCCCCCAGGCCCATTCCCGCCGGGCAGGGCCCAGCCGCTCGCCCCAGGCTGCCGCGCTGTGTGGGGCTGGTGTGACCCACGGGCAGGGCCCAGCCTGGAGCTGGCAAAGACACAGAATCTGTGCGTGTGCACATATGTGAAGTATCACATACTTTTGTTGTTGAATACAAATAATTTTTCAGCCTAAATTCTATTGGTATGCGTTCTAATTTTTTTTATGCAAGTTTTCAGTTTATTTTACAGTCGTCTTTGTTACCAGTTCTAAAATACATATATTTGTATGGTTTAGAAAGAACCATCTGGAATCATGTCCTGAAAAACACATCCGTCTGGCAGACAGCTTGTGTACTTCTGAGTAATTAGTGTGTGTTTATAGAAAGACAGGGCATGCTTGGGTTTTTTTCATTTGTGAGCCCACTTCATTAATTACCACATTTTCCAAAGAACAAGATATAACATTCCGCCTCTCAAACTCAGGTGCAGCAAACCCCTGTGTACAAGACCAAGATATAATATACACTACAAACGACTGTGACTTGTGCCTTCATTCCCCCCTACACATTCTGTACATCTCCCTTGCACGGTCCTGCAGGGCTCTGCCCAGGGAAGGTGGCAAGCACTGCAGATTCAGACAGCCACAGCTCCATCCAACAAAGCCCCTCTGCTAGATCAAACACCTGTTAAGAGTTCTGCTATTTCTCTGCTTCCAGAACAACAGATTTTTCCCCCCATCTATTCCATCTATTTCAGACTTTCTTGAATTTTAAGGCTTTTCAGGTTTTTGAAACACCTATACAACCCGATTTAACAAACATCTAAAAGCTGGACCCCTTCGATAGCAAAGGCCTTAAAAAAGCCAATTTACCTAAAATCTCCAACAACTTTTGAAAGCTGTGTAGCCTTTTTAAATTTTATAATCACAGTCTGCTGAAAAAAATGCTTGTTTGCTCAGAGTTCAGCCCTGCAGCGTGCAATGCATCTGTCAAACTACAACCAGAGATCCCCAACTCAAATGTTACACCTTGTCTTCTTAACTGTGTCAAAAAGCTTGAGCTCTTGTTTCTAGCTCACCGCCAATGCTGATCCGCCAGCACACCTTGGATGACGTTGTGTAACAACAAAAACCTGTTTGGCCTAGGAAGGTCTGAAAAGATTTAATAAGATGTTGTGAAAGGAAGGCAAAAACAAAGAGGGGATAAAGACGGGCTCAAAGGCGTTTATGAAACATGCCTCAAAATGCTTTCTTCCCTTAAAAAAACTTCCAGCTTTTCTGGGAATTGCATTCTTTCTACGCAGCCAAGTGTATTTCAGACGCAAAATACTGTCATACCCAGTACTACATACAAAACTATGAACCGTCCCAAGTGTCCGGGTCAGCACTCTCAACCTTTTCCCATGTGCAGCCTCAGTTTTTGCCAGTAGCATTAGCCTTCTGCACAGCCAACAAAGCCTATTCACAGCTGGCCAGCTTTTCTTCGTTAGGTGGTGTGGATCCCTTGCAAATAAGTTCAGAGACAGAAATCACGTTTAAAAGCACTGCTCCATGCAGCTAAAGTGCCTTATGCAGAGCTGTAAGTATTTGTAATGAACATATTGCAATCACAACACATTACACATTTATATAATTCACATGACGTAAATCCAAAACTGCCTTTAACAAATGTCAGTCACATGTATTAAGGACATTTAAATTGACTTGAAAGAGCTCCGATAATCCTGCTTACTCAAAACCTTTGCTGGCTAATTGAAGGGAAAGTTGTCCTAAAATTTAAAAACACAGGAGCAGAGGTAGAAAATACCTAAGGAACATGACAGCCCTGAAGTCCAGTATCGTGCCAAATTACAAGATGACTCAAGTCTTCAAACTGGCAGTGCAGCATTCACAGGTTTAGTTCTCCCCAGCACCCAATAATGTCATGCTGTGAAAGGACTAAATCTTGGAGAGACAACCACATACATGGTGTTGCCTACTACACGCCAGCAGCTACTCCAGGTTTAGTGTTTGAGAAAGTCTGAGAGACAGAATAATCCTATTTAGTTCCAAGAGATCAAACAGGATTTGTAAAAGGGTAACACATCCACAGATCAGCGAAATGTTCTCATTTTAAGTGTGGTCACTTTGCAATCAAGTTCAGAAAGCCTTTTCATCTGTAGATACAAAGAAAGTTTTTGACCATGTCCAAAGACATGAGGATTATATGGAAAATATACATTCATAGATATGAATATACATGAAAAAAATGGAACTGATAAAACACCAGTCCCCCCCTTATCCACCCCTCATACAAAATTTGGCTCACTGGTAGTGGAGGGATCTCCCACAGCCATATGTACTATCAACACAGGGACCACAACAATAGAGCACAGCATCTCCTTCTTAGCAAAGAAAAGCCCATCAATATTCTCTAGCAACTTCTCTGAACAAGGTTTTTTTCAGAAGAAAGTATTTCAAGATATTATCAAAACACCAGTCGTTGAAGCAGATGAAGTCCATGCTCCTATTATTTACAATTAATTCAGTCAATCTAAAATGACACATCCTAGAACGCAGCAGGCAGCTCTAGGGGGTGACTTCACGCAGCCCACAGCCTCCCTGGGCAGCGGAGGGGCAGATGCAGATCTCCTCTCTCCGATGACCAGCGACAGGACACCAGCAGCTGGAATGAAGCTGCATCAGGGCAAGCTCAGACTTCAGGAAAAGGTTCTTCACCAAGAGGGTGGTCAGTCACTGGAACAGGCTCCCCAGGGAAGTGGCCACGGCACCAAGCCCGTCTGAGTTCAAGGAGCACCTGGGTGATGCTCTTAGTCATACGGTTTAGTTTTAGGTAGTCCTGCGAGGAGCAGGGAGTTGGACTCTATGATCCTTATGGGTCCTTTCCAACTCGAGATACTCTGTGGCTCTACAAGCCTAACCATACCTGCAATTACAGCAATTAACAGTTCTGAGGAGCTTCCCAGAGCTCACTGTTGACAAGGCCCTTAACGACAGCAGAGGTATGAAACCTCCAAGTCTTTGCTCTTACATAAAAAAAATGCCTTGTGCTCTGCCGCTGTGAAAATAGCAGTATCATTCAGCTCACAACAGAGAAGCCTCCACCCATGGCAACTGGGAAGGAACTGCTTCCAAAAGAAAACGCAGACCACTTGGATCACAGGAAAATACAGCTCAGTGGACTGAGCTGCCTGCAGCATCAAACCACTGACCCGACCTGATGGGCAGGAAGGGACCCTTCGGAAGGAGCTTTCTACCACACTCTATTCCAAAAGCAGAAAAGCACCCACCTGCCAGTGGAGGTCCTGGGAAAACATTACCTAAATGGTTACAGCAGTCACAAGCCTCATTATCAACCAGACAAGCACTATAAATAACCTAAATAGATGCGCAGATGTTACTCCTGCGATAAGAACAGGGCCAGTTAGAGCTGCAGAAAACTCTGGGTCTCTTTCGGCCAATATAGGACAACTCCTGCTGTCCTTGAATATTCATCGCCCTTCCCTGTCATTTTTTCATCCCATTGCAATTAAGTATATTTTAACTCAGATGTGGATATTTTAATACCTATCAAACCTCTTTATTTACAGCAACGTCCTATCCAACATGCCTCTAGAGTACGGGCAGCCAGATGAAGTTGGCTGGCTGTCAAGATAAAAATCAATGTATTCACTATATATATCCCGCTATCCATGACTAAACATGACTGCAAGAGAAAAAGCACTCGAGTACAGCTGAAGACATAATCCCATACTGGAATACTCGGACCCAGGGGTTAGCAATGCCTTAAGGGTGCTGGGCTCGGCTGGACTTTGCTCTCCTAAGCTGGAGGTTAAACCAGCTCACAGAAGCTGACTGGGCACCAGCACTTGCTGCCCGTTATAAGGCTGCACTCCTCGCTCTGGGCTCTGACAGACCCTATCCACAACCCGCCCGTAAGGCGGCTGTATTGCTGCTTGCTGGCTTGTTCCATAAATTCTTGGAAAAGTTTCAGTACAGACCTGAAATTAATACGGAGCGACCAGGCACACCCTGTAACAGGACAGTTCGTTGCGTGCTGAAATGAAGACCAGTCTTGGTAACTTTATAGGACAAATTCCTGCACTTTTTCCTGAAGATACTTGTCTACCTTTCCTTCCCAAGCATGCTTGATTTGCACATCCTACTTCAGAACAAGAAAACTTGTTTCCTCAGGGAATCTGATCTCCCTCTTACCTGAAACAACTAAATCTTTTGGTTTTATAGCAGTGCCTAGTCACACAGTGACAGGTCAAGGCTGAATTAGTGTTTTCACTGTACAAAACACTTCTAAAATCTTTTATAAACCTACCATAAATACTCACCGGGGACTGTAACAGGCTTTATACACCCTCGTTAGGTGAATTGACATATTTTTTTCCTTAAGGCAGCTTTCACATCCTAGACTGGGAACCTATAGTTCACTGGGCTAAGGACTCCGTGTGTTAATTCTAGATGCCGACCATTTCACCTCTACAATACTTTAGCTCAGGCTGGCTATCCTTCACCATAAGCCCAAACACTTCTGCAAGTGTCAGCCCTCCCTAAAAACCACAGGCCTGTCAAGTCAAGTTGCTGATTGAAGGCTGTCCGCCTCCACGTGATTTCCATTCCCTGTTACACACAGGCCACATCTTGGGTATCTTGGATCATTGGCACACAGCCGGACCATTAGAAAACTTACACACTTTGCTGAAACCGTAATTTGGAAGTTTAGCCTTCATCAATTTAACACTTTTTAAAATAGAGGAGGTTGCTACAGGATTAAATGTCTTTACTGTAGGTACTGCAAGAGTTCAATCTGTATCCTACGCTCTCGCACTAGGTTGATCTAAATGTAGTTGGTCTCAATGTACAAACGTGTCCCAGTCATTTTCAGAACACTGATGAAAGAATTCGAACGTATTTGGGCCAAAATTTGCAGTTCTATCAAACCATGAACTTTTTACATTAGACTATGTTCGATAAAGCACTTGGTGTAAGTTCCAGGAAAAGAGGAACACCATCAACACCCCAAGGCAAGTCACAGAACTGTTGAGAAGAATAAGAGACAAACCTTTTTAGTCAGCAAGCTAACACTCCACTATTTCTGTCCTTGTTATTTAAGCCTTGTTTCATCATTAGACATGAGGCTGTAAATGATCACCAATGCTTCTCAAAATGACAGTTGGTATTTTGCATTTTTTTTCCCCAAAGAAAGAATATTCTCATTTCCTTTTCTAATCACCAGGAAAACCTGTACTGCGACAAAAAACACAGGAAATTCAATCCAGAAGATGAATTACTGATCTGATGTATACAGTGCAGCAAGCTGGGTATGGAAAAGAGTTAGTAACTCAAGTTGTGTTAATGTTAATATAAAATGAGGTATCCTCTCAGAAAAATGTGAAAGCTCTGTCTTTAATTAAGGAAGTATACTTTTCAGAGTCTAAATTAATAGTTTCCCTTAAACCAACACAGATTAACTCGCTTGCAAGAAAGGAGAAACCCCCTAACATTATCAGGTGTGACTCTGGAAACACACAAGCTGCCCAGGGTCAATTTTAAATTGCAAAAGTGTGATTTTGGCGTCTGAGCTTTTTCCAGTTCATTTTAAGAAAGAAAAACAAGAAAAGGAAACCAACAATAAACAAACCATGTTTTAGCCACACCACTTTGGCTTGATCCTTCCTTATCTTCTCTGGGATACACTCCTCCCTTCACAAATAAAGCCTAGTCCAAGTAACAGTTTATTTTTAAACTGAAAACTATGACTAGGAGATAGCAAGCTCATGCAGTTTCAATAATTACTTTATTCTATACCAGTAAACACACCTCAAAGCTGCAGCAGTCAACACAATCAGAACCAACACTGGACCAACAGCTACAGCAGGATTATAGAGCTCAAAATTACACCCCCCAGCCAAGCACACGGACGCTAAATACAAGGGCACTAAACACCTGAATTGGAAGCGCTGGTACTGCTCTTACCCAAACCCTAATGTTTATTTCCTTTACATATTGAAAATAAAGAGTGTTCCTTCAGCATCCATGTAAATTTTCCAAAAATGTTTTTATCATAAGATCAGTAATGAGTCTTCTCATGAGAACCTGTCCTGTACAGAATGTTTACCATACATCTTTACACTTGAAGAAGAAAAACCTCAGAAAACTGCCAAATTACGAGGCTAAGATTAGCACCTCACTTCCACAGTTACATTCTGAAACGAGGTATCTTGCAAAGAACAGGAAAAGCACGAAACGATATAAAATGAGATATAATCTGACTCAGTTACAGGATATATAAAAAAAGAGGGTATGTTAGTTAATACTTCCACTGTTTTATAAGCTTTTACTTATCTTTAATTTGCAATAAATAAAGAATGCAACATAGGTATGATTTCATGACTAACAGTAACTGCATCATGAATGCTACTGCTTCCCAGAAAATTTCAATATAACCAAGAGACATGAAGTTACATTTGTTCATAAACTGGCTCTACCACCTCTTCTTTCTTCAAGACTAAGCCTTAATGGAAAGAAACACCCCACAGATCAAAACAAAAGCCTAATAACTGATTTATTCCAAACATCAACCCAGTAAGCTAAGATTCATAGGCTTTTAAAGCATAAAAATACCATTTAAAAACAACCACCAAAAACCTCAAGAAACCAAAAGTCTTGTCAAAGCATTCTTTTTTTTAAATATATATATATTTAAAATAAAAAGGCTTTGTGTTAGAGAATCATTCCAGCACAAGTTTACTTAATTTTATGTTATTTTCTCAACTACTCAGGTTATGTAATTCCTTAGAACGCCCAGGAGTTTTAAAGCAATTAAAGATACAAGCTAGTAATCAATACCAGTTTGCAGCTTTTCTGCAAGTCTCACGTCGTCCAGACAAGTACTAAAAAAACCCCAGCCCAAGTCAAAGGGCATCACCAGGCAGCAGCAGGCATTCTTGCTCTCCAAGAAGCACTTCCAAGTCAAGCCACAGGCAAGATCCTGAGCATGGGAACAGCCTACCCAGGTTTCACAAATGTAAGGCACTGCACCTCTTACAGCAAAACCTAAAAGCACATTTATCAGAAAGAGATAATCTTCTCGACGATTCCCATGTAACAATCTCTATACATTCAACACCGCCCAGAGAGCTTTAGCAGCTAATGCTGTTAAACAAAAGCACCCCACAGCGGGCCGACACCGAGGACCCTGGGGCCTGCTGGCTGAGAACTAAACACCCAGGACTTCATCTCATGTTTAACATTCCTCAAGGCTGCAGCTCTGTATCAAAGCTGAGCTAAAATCGTGCTGCCTTATAGAGGATCCGTCCTGCTTCACCTCCGCTTCCCCTTGCCCCAGCCCCAGCTAACTTCTCCATGTGCCAGGCCAGGCAGCTACACTGGTAGAAAACCATTCACTTCTCTCTGCACGGCCAGGGTAACGTCCCAAAAGCAAGCGAGTCAACGTTTACCTCTGCCAAAGCGATCGCCCCCACCTGATGTCCCCCAAGTCAGGACAATGCCAACTGGCTGCGCTGGCGCAGATGCTCCCACGGCCAGCGGGGCAGTTCCGCAGGCACTGCCTGGCAGGGAACGCAAGAACCAGCGCAAAAGAAATGTCCTGACAGTTTAGCAAGCTGCCTCACTGAGCTGGGCTAGTTATCACCAAACCTGCGGCTAGGAGGAGGGAAGGAGTGCAGGAGCGGCTGCCCCTTTCAGTGGGCGCTCCCCGGGCCGGCAGCTGTGCTGCAACACGAAGGCTGTGCCAAGCTGCATGGCTGGGATGGAGAAAAACGGCTGGTGGAAAACGCTGCCAGTTACTAGAATGAAACCTCCAAATTAACACTGGAAACCAGGATACAATTGAAGGTTTTATACTTGAAACGACAAAACTACGTAGCCAAGCACAGCTTTCAGTGACTGTTTCAAGAGAATTTATCCTACATCCTGCCACTAGAAAATCTAGTACTCACACAGCTTAGTATCAGCTTTTCAAAAATTTTTTCTTGAAGAAGTATTCTGACCAGTCAGTACAAAAGTAAACACAGTTCAATCGACGTTCCCTTTCCTTTGGCTTAACATTTTTAATTTGGGTAAAATGAAACAATTCCAAGCAGCGCTTTCATACTTGGAAGCTAAGAAAAGGGACAGCAAAAATGGCCTTTGAGTTAAATAAAGTTAAATGAAACTATACAATAGGCTCACAACTAAAAAAATATTGTGGGTAAGGCTGAGTTCATTCAAGTGACTTTAATTACAAGATGATTGTTAAACCAATTTAAGATGAGAAAACACTTTCTAAAATTCCATGTTTAAATAAGACTTTAAAAGAGCAATCTACAAAAGATGACAGTGTAAAAAATTACTTCTTTTCATCTTTGTAATCCACAGAGAGACTCATTTTTCGAAGCTAAAGCAGACCACTTACCAAGTAAAGGCTTACTCAGCATCAAACCTATGGAAGTGATTAAAACATTTTCACTCTTAGGAATCTAGAAAAATAAAAATAGCCAACACGTTAATTAAACTGATAGAAAAGCAAATGCATCACCAGTGAAACGGTGGTGTGTTTCCATACACCAAATTTGTTGTTTAAGAGGTATCTGGGAGGCTGTTACACAAATGTACAGCACGTTGCATCCATACAGAATGAGTCCCTTTCTAAACAGCTGGCGTCTTCCTGCCCGAGAAGGTTACAAATGGAAAGCAGGTAACCTCAAACAAGGAACCAGGCTCCCTGCAGAGGTCTAAACTAAGAGGATTACAGGGTCAAAATTCCAACAGATGGAAAAAAGTTTTATCTGCACATTATAGAGGCACAAGAACTCACAGTTTCTCAGGCAGATTTCCGAGTTGAATTTTTTCACTTTGTTTTCATACGTGCAAATGTCTACCCTGCAGTCAGCTGCTCAGCAGAATACATTAACACATGCAGAGAGCTCCGTCCCGCTGCAGCTACAACACTTCCCGTACCTTCCAGGCAGCAGAAAGGGAGGTGGAGTATTTTGACAAGCTACTAGCCTAATTAAAGATGACAAAAGCAAGATGTCCAGGTTGAAAGCTGTATCTCAAAGAACCAGGGAATGGCATGAGAGCAAAATGCTCACTATGAGGCACTTGCACCCTTCTGCTGTTTTATAAAAAAGCAGAATTCAGCTGGGCAGGAGAGAGATGGGGTAACAGTCCTTCTCATGTAACTATCAGCTACTTTATTTCGCCTTAGGTAACACAAATCCACATCATAAACTTTTCACAGCATCAGTCAATGGTTTTGTTTAAAGTAGCATTAAGGTAGTTCTGTTCTCTTCTGTTAGTCGCATCCAAACTGTAGGACCGTGTGAAAAGTCAGTTAAAAAAGCAACACAGATAACATCTGAATGTTCTCTCACCAGTGAGAGAAACTACACAGGGGATACTTCATGCTGGAAACAAAGCGTGGAAAAGTTCAGGTATTTCTTCTAGCCTTTCTCCACTTTACAACCGGTATTGTATCATCAAATAAGGTGTTCAGAAACAGTGGCAAAGCAGCAATGATTCTGTCCAGAACATTCTCCAGTGACTTCCCAGCTAAACAAACCTACACACAAACCCAACCAGGAACAATAGGAAATAGCACCATAAGGATTATATAGGATTATAAACCACCTATTTTTGGCATTGTGGTTCATCTCACCTTTTAAAGGAGACTTTCATCTCTGCTGGCAGAAATGTCTGAGTTTTGTTTTAAGTAAGTGCTTTTACTCTGACATTTACATCACTAGCATGTGCCAATAATAATTATTATTGTTGTTATTAACACTCAGGCAAGATGTCGATTTTCATTCTAGGCTTCAATGCATGAAAAATAAATGTCTTATGCAATCACTTAACTGTTCTAACTGCAGGAACTTCAGTTTACTCAAACATGATAAATACTTTCAGTCATCAAAATATACCAGCATAGTAATGTACAGTCCACAGTCATCAGGAAATAAGGAAAATCCAAAAAACCCCAGAACTGTATTGTACCACTCATATGTTCTTCCAGCTCTTCCATACTGTTATGCTAAACTGCCATACCCTTGCCAGTCAAATATCATTTAAGCATTCTGTAAAGATTAGAATGGTTCCTCCTTATGAACTTGGTAAAAATCACTCATTAATCCACTTGGATAACTAGTTGCTACAGTTCTCAAAACTGAAATGTACTGTGCAAGATAAAAAAATGGCACTGTGATGTTCCCTGGTGCAACAGTTGCTGCAGTAAGAAAAATCTTAAGAAGTAAAAGGAAGTCAAAAAAAACCTTTATTCACACCAGAAATGCAGACTTCAATGGCATTTTTCTTTATCAAAATAACCCCATTATGGTTACTTACATTTTTGCTCTAAGAGAACTGTACAATATATATATAAATATATATATAAAAAAAAATCAACTTTTGTACTTCCTTAATATTAATCATCGTCATCTTCTTCTTCATCGCTGATCACATATTTCTTATGCTTCTTACTTGCTTTGTCATCATCCTCTGCTTTTCTCTTTCCAGAAGGTTCACCCTCCTTAAAGGCAAAAAAAGGACAAAAATAAACCAACATACTTCAAGGTAAAGTAAAAAACTCAGAAGAACAACAAAAAGACCTCCAAGTCTTTCTGGTAAGAAAAGCAAAATTATTAGTTCTACTTGTCCCATTTTGTGCTCCTGTGATGCAGGACTGCTTATGTATCTGCACTTTAAGTTCGGTCAACATTGCCAGCAGTCTCAAACCCCAGCCTGAGAGGGTCTGTAACACAGCTGCAGCTCCGCTCACCTCAATGAACGTGCAACCATATCTGCTTCAAACTGAACTAAGGCATGAAAGTAATTTATGTCATAATCTGGATTTATGGCATGTGCAATATCATCCTCAGCAACTCTTATGAGCACACATAATTCCTAGAATTTGCAGAGAAATCTTCACCATGCAGCAGCTTTCCCTTCAGGCAGCCTTGCAGCTCTGCTAAGTTTTCAGACTACTGACACCCTAAACTAGAGCTACTGAAGCAACAAAGAAATTCAGTAAGCAGGTAGGTATTTTGTTTGTTCGTTCATTTAAAAAAACAAACCAAACTAAACCACTCTCCGGCATAAAGGAAAAAGACTGATGAGAAACCACTAGTACTAAGACTTAACACCACAGTTTATTTGTTCAGGAGGTTTCAAAGACATGGTCAAAAGGAACTCAAGCCGCTGAGTTAATTACCTGTTTGCAAGCAACACCGTAATGATTTTTATAGGCTGGATGCCCATTTTTTAGCACCTACATATAGAGTCAACAAGTGGATGTCTATTCCATGTGCATTTACACCAGTTCAGTTTAAATTATCTTTCCAAACAGCATTTTAAATCAAAACGCTCTGAAAATGTTTAATCACACTACAAATCACTAGTTGTTAACGCAAAACTCATCAATTCTGACATGAAGAACAAGCTGTCAATTATTATTTAAAAAGAAGAGTATCTTTAAAAATACCCTTGAGGCCTAAGTAATTTCATCCTTTCTTCCATTTGTTGGTTTTGTTTTTTTGGGGGGAAGGGTTGTGGGTTCAGATTATTTTTTTTTTAAAGCAACACATTGGGGTTTTAAGAAGCAGCAAATTTTCAGAGTTTAGAGTTTCAGGATGTTCACGAATTATTAAGAGTTTCAGAAGTCTAATGAGTAGGTTTTTATTCAAAGCATCGGATTCTACATTGACATATTAGTTAGTACAGCGAGCATCTCAAGTTAGGAAGAAATTCTAAACATGGAAACCAGAAATTAGTAGGGGTGGGAATCTCAATGATAGCTTCTTCCTCAGAACAAGCAATCTCCCGTAATCTAGCAGGGCTATCGTTAAATGATTCATCTTCCTGTTTAGCAGACCATCCCCATTACCTACAGTAACAGTAAAACTATGTGCAATGCGGTGTGCTACAGTGTGCTAATAATAGACTGACGTTTTCAGTAATGGTAACATATTGTTATCGGGACAAAGATTTATGCTGTGTTGTTGACTGATGGCACACAAACGCACGCCTGTGTACAACGAAGTCCGTGTTTCACATATGCAGATCCATATTACAGATGCCATACTTCCTATGGGGTGACTGAAAGTAAGCGGTTAGGCATCACTGGGCTTTTTTGTAATACTGTAGCACCCCTCCGTGGCCCTGGTGGCAGTATTACCTTTAAGCCATATAATTTTAAAATGGAGGCTATTGTTCCTCGAGCGGCAGAGAAATGCTGTTGACTAGACCTTTTCTTCTGAGAGACCGGAATTGAAAAATCCTGACACTGCTGTATCACAAACCAGCAACCAGTAGTGTCTTACAAATAAACAAATTTTTACCAACAAACACAAAGAGTTCATAAAACTACAGTTTTGTCTATGTGCCTCACTATGGCTGTCTCCAGGATTACTGTCGTATTTTCTGAAATATTAGACTGTCCTCAACGTATAATAAAAAGCCAGAATCTATGTCTTTAAAAGAAAAACTGATTTTTACTCCTGCCTCATATTACAATGCCTCTTAGTGCAAATACTCAGCTGGCAGTGTCAGAAGAGCAGTGTCAGCAGCAGCAATGTGCATTCAGAATGCAGCAAGCATCCAAAAGGCTGGGAAATTAGCTGTGCCTCCCCAGATGTTTGCAGGAAGCACAATATAGAAATGCAAATGAAAGCAAACTTACTCCTTCAAAAATTAGTATTTCTTACAGTATAGAGGTTATGTGTCATACTGAGAACTAGGTCCTCTATCGGTCATTTAAACACAAGTTTGGAATTTCAGCAGCTCTGCTTATGGAATTCTGACGGGCATTCATTCAATAGAAGGACACATAATGAGCTATGCTGCAAAACTACTCTTTTAAGAAAAGGATGTTTTATTATGGAAGCCTCTAAAATTCAAGAAGATTCCAGGCACTTCACCAGCTATTAGAGTAGCACACTAGATATGACTGCAGGAAATCAACTGAAAGAAATCTTAGGGCAATAGTTGAAATAATTTAAACAATTAAAATAATCTCTTAAAGGAAATGGTGACATAAAGCTTTAAAAAATATTCCATAAGCTTACACAGAGCTACTCAGACTTGCTTTTCCAAACTTCTGCATGATATTCTACGCATAAACTTTTAAATATAGCTCACAGTGAAACAGGACAGGAAGATTATAATCAAACTAGCATGCCAGTGTAAAAACATCTTTCATAACTTACAAGGTAGTAGTAAGAACATTTATTAAGCTAAGTTAGTTTGTATTTATTATTCTGCTACGTAAGTGAAGGTGACTATCAGCAGAGCTCAGGTGTGTCCAAACTACCACTCCCAAGCCATGTTTGGCTTGAGAAAAACGCTGCGCTCCACTAATCAACAGAAGATGACAGCAATGGAGAAGTGGTGATGTCTGAAAGCAAGCAAACTCGTGGGCTACCAAAACCAAGGAGGCCAAACACATGACCCAACCCAATTCCCTCTTGAACGGGGCAGTGGGAAGCCACAAAGCCCAGTGCCAATTCCCATTTGTCATGAATTCCAAAACTCCCTCTCCTTCCAGCCTCCCAAGGTACACAGTAAACGCCCTATGGCTCTTAACCTCAGAAGCGTTTTACAATGAGGAGCAAGAGTCAGGAAAACAGACGACACGGGCAGCTGATACAGGACACAGTCCGTATACTTCCTGTTTCCACTTCCACCGCTGGGTGAAAACAGTTAAGTTTTAATTTCAGAAACGGTATCTGTCAATTTTGAGAAGCGTTACACTGCAGTGCTGTATCAGTATCAGAAGTGACATTTCTTGAAACAAACTAAACCTCAAGACATGATATGCACAAAGATTCATTTGCTTATACCCAGCAGTGACAGATTACAAACCAATAAAACAATTTTAGATGAGGAAACAGCACTACTGCTGCAGCTAATAGTTAAATTGATCATGGCCTAGATGTTTAGGATGATACTTAGGTGATGGATAATGTCTATTTAGCAACACACTAACTATTTTTAATACTATTTTTTAACTATTCTGTTTAAAAATAGCAGAAATACTATGGGAAAATGCTTTTGCTATTTCCATAATAAACAAGAAAGGACCACGTAGGGTAGGAGACAACACTGCACTAGGATTCTGATATCAAGTCTTCTTACTCATTGCATAATTTTGGTAAAACAATTTTACGTAACTTTGCATAATTTTTTCCATCTTTAAATCAGCAATAAAAATAGTGACCTCCTTTGGTAATTGCTCTGGTCTATGAACTAATGCAGTGTATAAGAAATTGGTGAATAATTACCATGGAAAGCGCGCCAAATCAAATAATACATTCAACACCGCATAAGTGAAACTATAAAAGTCTCAGCTTTAAGAACTAGATCTAGTGCAGTAAATGTTCCGGACTGAAAATAAGTAGCTTAAGAACAAAATTCTTTTCCTACCTCATCACTAGTAAGTTTCTTTGCCTTGAGTAGTCTTTGCGTTTTATCTTCATCTGAGCCTTCATCACTGTCAGAAGAGTAGATTCTAGCACGTTCCTCTACAGAGAAAAACGGAAAGACAAATATTTACCTTTAATCTGAAATTGGTGATGAAGAAGGAGTATTAAAAATAAATCTCTTACATTTAGCCCCACAAAAAGCTGGCAGAATCTAACCCCCAAATAAACAGAATACTTACACGAACTGAATCCATGTCTCCTTAGGTATCAAATAAACTGGCAAAATACAACTTTATCAGGACGCTCCTGTGGAATTAATCCATCTAAATCACACAGGCCCTGCTTACGTGCTCTTAAGGTTTATTATTACCTCTGATGCCACCTTTGTATCTGTTTTTGATAGCTGCTAGACTGATTGCATCATCTCCCTCATCCTCTTCATCATAGCGATCGGGTTCTAAATAATTTGCACTTAGACCACGCTGATGCTGCTTCTCCCGCATTCTTCGCTGTTGAGATTCTCTTCGAATGGAGGCTCTTAATCTCTCCTCTTCTTTCTGTCCAAAGAAAGAAGCAATATATAAAGATTGAGGGGAAAAAACCCCAAACCAGCTCAAGAGCACCTTGTATTCTACTGTAACTTTTGAAATAACTTCACAGCAGTGTAAAGACTGTACACATTCTGATTTTTCTGCAATCTGTAAGGTTAAGCAAACTGCATCATCCATGGCTAACAACTCTTGTCTATAACTCCAAAATACACTCTGTTTTTCATGAAGTCATAAAGTGTTCAGAAATGTTCAGCTAAATGACAGTTGTGATTTTCTAGATCAAATCAGCAGGTAAGGGAGTTCCATGCCACAATACCTTAATCATTTCTGTGCGCTGAGACTCTGGATCACGACCTGCCATTGGCAAAATACGAATTTTCTGGGTCTTTGAACATCTATCTGCCAGAGACAGAGTCATCTTCCTGTGAGTGGCACTGTCCGTAGAGTGTGGCCTGTCAAAAAATTGTTATGGGTTAAATACTTCTACAAGGAACACATCCATTTTTGAAGGACAATGTTAGGGCCAGCACACTTAAAATTTCGAAGATTCATCTGCACCAAAGTAAAAGCATCATCCTTTATTTATGTGCATTGTAACAGCTACTGGAGACATCAATTCCTCTCTCAGTAAACCATCTGCAGTCCATTATCAGCCCAAATAATCATCCTCTCATTTTACATCAATAGCCCAAGATGAAGTCATCACCTTGACAGCAACCATGTATCAGAAGAAAGGTTTAATTTCAGGGAATATTAATATTCTTTCTGATTCAGACAAGGACTTGCACTTAAAAATGCAAATTAAAATAGATATTAAAAAATACACGTAGCCCACATACTGCAGTGAATGGCACGTTAACCTTTCAAACTGGGACACCGAATTTAGGACAAATGTTACCAAAAGACTGACTTTGGAAAACAGTGTATTCTTACTAAACAGTTAAGCATTGAAGGCTTATTTATGAACTGGTATCTCTAGTTACAATACTTAATTGCAAAAGTAGTTTCAACATTTGAGACAGAATAGCATGTTTACCTGAAGGTTAACTTTGTCTTGAAAACAGCCTGTCCTTGCAGACCTGTCCCTTGTCTGATAAACAGATGGTTGTGATCTCCCTGTAGTGGCGCCTTGTACACATCAAAGACCTCATTGCCCAAGTGGAGAGACATGCTTAAAAGAGATTCATATATCAGTTATTTGATAAAGCCACTACAGTCTATTTTTTGCCTCATTTCTGAACGCAGAAAGCCTTCATGTTTCCTTTTTATATACAGCCAATAATCATATTTCAATCCAAACTAAGCAGAGCGTAAAATTTTCAAAGCACTGAGGCTAAACTAATTTCTGCTGTGCAGAACTGACATCAAAGTTTGTTGACCTTCCAATTTTGCGCACCACGGCACTTCACTGTAAGAACAACTGTAATCTTTCAACAGCAAAAAGTCCAAACTAACCTTCCGTCTGACCACTTGACTATCCGCGCATTACTTTCTCTGATCTCATTCCCTTCCTCATCTCGTCGCATCCGCCACCGTATTGTGTTTTCTACCTGTGGGGAAAAAAAAAAAATCAGAACACTTAGTTTCTAACTCATAGTAGAGAATGCCATGATAAAATATACTCTATATGGGTCAAGAATTACAATTAGAAAGGCTAGATAATTTGCTGCATGATGCAAAGAAATTAAAGTGAAAGGTATTGCTTTTATAGGTGAAATACAGCTGTCAAGTTTTTTCAAAATTTACTACTAAAATGGATCAACTTTCCTCAGTGCTGAACTGGTCCACACTTTCATAATCTGAACCATAACTTAAAACACCTGAAGCTGACTTTGAAGAAATGTGGCTAGGTGAGTGTAAAAGAGAAAAGGGAAATTAACATTATACCTTGAGTTTTAACCTAGTTCTACCCTCTTCATCAAGCATCTCCTCATCTTCAAATTCATCTTCATAATACTGAGGATCAAAAGGTCTGCAATAAATTATATAATACAGTCTTTATTCTTCTAAAAATCAATCCAGACTATTCTAGAGTTGTGCAAAGTAACAGGTGCTTGAAAGGTTGAAATTATACGCTGTACACAACAGGCACTGCAGCTGTGAGTGAGACCTCCACTTCTGCAGTCATGCAATTTACTGCATTGATTCTACACCACAGGAGGCCTACGCAAATGTCTTCATTACCATCAATTACAGCCACCACTTCAGACCCTATAAATTACTCTAGCTAAAGCAAGCAAGTTTGCCTCACAAAATACTGTCTCCTTAGTATCAGGATGATGAGGTCAGGGTTAAGTCTGGAACAAAATATATACAATACTATACAGAGAAAATAAAAAGAAACCCCCCATCTTATAGATGTGGTGAATCAGGGATTTTCTAAGAGCACAATCTTTGTAATTTTTTTTATTTGAATCTCAAAACGAACCAAAGGGAAAGGAAGATGACATATTGTCTTCTTTTCCTTCAAAAAAAACCTGACAAGTGGGGTGGGAGTGAGTGGGGGAATGCCATACACTAGCTTCCTTCCTAATGGCTTCCAGGCTGCTGCAAGGGGAAGAAGTGATAAACAGCCCCTGCTACTGCACAATTCTATTTTCAGGCCTGTCTGACCCACAGACTTGTCTCACTGATTAGAGCCACTAGCCAGATGCTTAACAGTTCTCTCCTGAATCAGTGTCTAGCATGAAAGCCAGGAAGAATGATTTAATCAATGTCTAACAGAATCAATGCTACATTGCCAGCTAACAAGCCACCTATTAAACAATGCAATAAAGTTGCTTAACAAAAAGAGATGGATTTAACTGCAGTTTGCTAGAAGTGCTGAAGGTGGGCATAAGCACCAAACCCAACATCGCAAACAACTCTAATAATTTATTTTGTTTCTCCTTATGAGTTCCTGAAAAATTCTTTAGCTTGGAATAGGTAAACAGCAAAATGAATAATCAGCCCCTTCATAGTTAGTACATTTAGCACACACAAATAAAAAAGGGCTTATTCTGAAATTCAAAATGATGTTTTTATCACTCAAAAGTGCATAAAGATCTTGTGTATTTGGCTTTCACACCTCTGAGCCTGAACCTGTATTTAAAATTCAACTGATAGCACATGCTTTCAATTAAACCATATTTTTGTCTGTTTTTTGAAAACAAATAGTTACTCAATCGAGCTGAAACCGAAGCTCACAAGAAAAATTCTCAGCACTTTATTATATAACAATAGATATTACTACTGACTGATGATAACTAAAAGTGTGCATCTTAATGTCAGACATTTTAAATATGGCCAATGTATTTGTGTTACTAAAACCAAAGCAATATAGGGGAAACACTAAAAAACCTTATCAATCATGTATTTAATGTGCAATTACCTGGGCTCCACGCTAAGGAAGTTCGGCAGCTTCACAAAATACAAATCATTACCCAAGTCTGTGTTTACTTTTGGTATTTCTACCTCAATTCTAGTCTCTGGAATAGGCTCTTCTTCCTGCTGTTCTTGACTCAGTCCATTCTCATCCTAATGAAAAAAAGGAGAGTAGGAGTATAAGTGAAAAAAGTCTGTCTAGCTAATGTTGCTCTAACAAGCAGTTGAATTTTTCTCGTGGTTCAACCCCAGCTGGCAACTAAGTACCACACAGCAGCTTGTTGACTCCCCCCTGCCCCCAGCAGGACTGGGAAAAGAATCAGGATAAAAGTAAAATCCATGGGTTGAGTGAAGAACAATTTAATAATTGAAATAAAATAAAATAATAACAATTGTAATGAAAAGGAGAGAGGGGGGAATAAACCCCAAGTTATGCGCAATACATATGCTCACCACTCGCTGACTGATGCCCAGTCAGACCCCAAGCAGTGATTGGCAGCCCCAGCCAACACCCCCGCCCCAGTTTATATACCGACCATGATGTTCTATGGTATGTAATATCCCTCCGGCTAGTTTGGGTCAGATGGCCTGGCTGTGTCCCCTCCCAGTTTCCCAGGCCCCCCTCACTGGCAGGGCCTAAGAAACTGAAAAGCCCTTGACTTAGCATAAACATTACCCAGCAAAAATTGACAACATCAGTGTGTTAGCAATATTATTCTCTTACTAAATCCAAAACACAGCATTGTACCAGCCACTGAAAAGAAAATTAATCCTATCTCAGATGAAACAAGGACAATTTTGCCTAAAGAAATGTCACCCATATGCACAGAGACAGATCAGGAAGCTCTGGGTAGAGGGACTTGCACATTTTCAGTGAAAGCAACTCAATTCAGCATTTCCATATGCCATTTAAGGTTATTTCAAATACCTGTGCAAACTCAAGAGACCAAACACAGTAAGGAAACAGCAGAGGAGCTGAGATACAGTTTTTAGGTAAGCACTGCAGAGTAAATGGGAGACAACTTTTCCCAGATTAAAAAATAATAATTTATATATTATCATCAAGACTCAAAATGAAAAGATTTGTCAAAGAGCTGTAATAAGGTACCAAAGACAGCTATGAACTAGTATTTTAATTAACTACAATCAAGGTTACTCATTGTATTTCTTTCAAGTACAAGAAGTGGAGCAGGGATGTGGGAAGGCAGATAAATGAATCCACCTGATATTGCTATGTATAAAACTTTAATAATTCTTTTAGCTACGGCAAAATTCTCTGTAATGTTTACTTAATGCCCTTACTTTTTTTTTTTAATTAAAATATTATCAAACTCGATCAACGTTCTACATTTCAGAGTGGAATGGCATGTTAATTATTCCAAAAGACAAGTCTACTCACAATGGGCTGTCCTGGAGTTGGTGGCTTGTCTTCTCCATCACTCCCTGAGGAAATGTCATCTGCACCTCCAAACAGATCCATGACATCTGCGTGCTCTTGAGCAGAAAAATTACTATTTTAAAACACAGGTATACATGCATGCACACACCCCTACATGCAAGCACATTCATAGAAAAAAAAAAAAAAGATCAAGACATTCTTCACTTCTATTACCACTAAAAATCACCTACAAAGGTTAAAAAATGCTAATGTTTATGAAGCACACATTATTTTCTTATCCTTATTCTATATCCTTATTTTTAAGCTTTGTTTTCTTGGAAAGGGTCTATCAAATACCAGAATCTAGTTGAAAAATGGCAAGAGAAGAATTAAGAGTATAAGATCATCCTTTACTTCAAGTAAACAACTTAAATATCTGTAAACAGGAACTTCATTACACATTTTGGAGGGTTTGCTTCTCAGATGAAAACACCTCTTCCTCAGCCAGCTAAACATCACAAAACCCAGTACAGGTTCTCTGGGCTGCTCTGACTGGAGCCACCATTTCTTAACATCTTTCAGTAAAAACATGAGAGGAACAGGCAAGTGCTGTTTCACATGAAGGAAACTTGCCGTGCTGTTTTGTTATCTCCATAGCACTACAGACTTCCATGCACTGTACAGCAAGCACTATCAATTTTACCAAGTTCTGTAGCAGATGAACAGTGTGCTTAAGGTGAGGATTAAATGAACGAAAACCCCACCATTTACCTTTCTGTGCTTCTGTATCACTGTCCACTTCCGAATCTGATGCGATCGGTTTCTTTCGTTTCATTCGCAGAACTTCATCTTCACTATCGCTGCCCCTTGCAGACTCTAGTAAGGAGCATAATTATACTCAGAAAGTTAAAAATTTTGTTCCACGTATTTTAAAATTCCTTTTTATTAGTAAGTTGATTCAGATGAAAAGGAATTTTAAAAGTGCTGCATGAAAAAAATTACCGAGATGACTACAGCTGAAAACTATGCGATTAATGCCTTTACACTGAAGTTTGAATCTTTCCAGGCCAATATAAATAAAAGAGTTAAGAGAAATCAAACCAGATGCAAATCATTACTACCATATTCATATTCAGTCCTACCAGATTTATGCTCTTGGTCCTCCTCATCAGAGTGCTGGGCCCTCTCCTCATCATCCGAGTTCTGCATTTTCTCCTCGTCAGAATGCTGGGCCCTTCCATCATCATCCGAGTTCTGCATCTTCTCCTCATCTGACACCTGCGGCCTCTCCTCATCATCGGAGTTCTGCATTTTCTCCTCGTCTGAGTTCTGGAGTCTTTCCTCATCGTCAGATACCTGTGGCCTTTCATCTTCATCAGAATTCTGCACTTTCTCCTCATCATCAGAGTTCTGCTGTCTCTCCTCATCATCAGAGTTCTGCTGTCTCTCCTCATCGTCTGACTGATCACTTTTGTCCTCCTTGCCCCACTTCTCATCCTCTGAATGCGCTTTCTCAGAACCATCTCCCTCTGAATGATGACTACCTTCATCTGACCCATGCCCACGATCATCCTCCTCATCATCATGAGCAGCTTCTGAAACACTGTGCTGGTCCACATCTGACTGGTCATTATCTTCATGCTCTGAATGTCCCGAAGCTTCAGAGTGATTGTAGGATCTTTCAGAGTGGTTGTCACTCCCAGTGTGATGGGATGCCCCTTCATCCTCACTATCATCTCCAAATAACTCCTTATTACTAGGTTTTATTGCCTCTCTGTCATCATCCTGGTCACTGTCGCTTCCAGAAGCGTTACTACCAGAACCAGCATTCTCCTGATCAGAATCAGATTCGGATCCAGAATCGGAATCTGCAAAACAAACACCACCCTTCCAAGAGTTAAAATGTCCCTACACAGATGCACGTAATGTGATGATCATTGCTTAAAAAAAAAAATATCTAAAAAAATCAAAGCAACCCCAAAACCCAGAAAGAGAACCTACAGAGAACTGTAAACCTACAGAAGTTACCTAGAACAATAAAATAAAATGTCTACTCATAAAGGCACAGCCAGTGAAAGACACAATGAAAAATTATGGACGCCACGAAGTTTCAAACACAACCTGTTATGTAAGATTCTGAAGTTGTACAAAAAAACCCAAACAACGACAACACAAAGGTAAATACAATTTGAACTAGCGAGGGCTTAAAATACGTAAGTACATATACGTATGGCTTGTGAGACCCTACAGTCTAGAGCCTCTAACCCAGGCCAGCTGTCTGGTGTGCCCTCGAATTGAGGCTGGGAGCGCCGTTCCCAGCAGGATTAATAATTAAAAAAAGGCACATCTGCCTTGGAAAATAATTTACAGAAATTTGGCGAGCGTTTGAAGAGCATATAAACGACTCCAGTCAGGAGGCATTCGCTTATTTTCCTTTAGATGCCGACAACGACTGAAACTTTTCCAGGCAGCGGGAGGCAAAGAGGCAACACGCCTTGCGTTACCGTCCCGGCTGCAACCGGCTCCGAGCCGGCCCACGGTTAAACGTGCCGCGCTCAGCCGGGGGCTGCGGGCAGCGCTCACCGCCGCCCCCCCCTCCCGCACCGCCGGGCCCCGACCGCCCCCGGCCCCAGACGCCCCGTGTGGGGGCGCGCAGAGCCCCAGCCGCGGCGCAGCGGGGCGCTCCCGAGGGAGGGCGCCCACAGCCGCCGGGTTCCCTCGCGTCGGCCCGGGCAGGGCGCGGGGGGCCGAGCGCTGACCCCGCCCGCCGCGGCTGAGAGGAGCGGAGCGGGCCGCGCCGGGCGCCACCGAGCTGGGGGGAGGAAGGGGAGCGCGGCGCCCGCACCTTTCTGCTCGGCCCCCGACTCGGCGTCGCTGCCGAAGAGGTCCTCCATGTCGGCCATGGCGAGCGGACACCGCGGCCCCGCCGCCGCCGCACAAGGGCCCCGCGCCCGCCGCCGCCGCGCAGTGACGCCACTACAGGGCGCCGCGGGGCCCCGCCTCTTAAAGGGGCCACGCCTCACCGCCGTCACGGGCGGCTGCGCGCGCCCTGAGGAGGCGGGAACCGGTTGCTGGAGGCGGCGGGCGGCGCTGAGGGGAACGGCGGGGGCGGACGTGGCGCCCGGCGCCCGCTCGCAGCGTCCCCCGGCGTGGGGGCTCCGGGCAGGTGCCGGCTGCCAGCCACAGCTCCCCCCGGCAGCCGCACCATCCAGCCGTTCCCGTTCCCGCTGAACAAGTATCGCTCTGCCAGGAAGGCCCGGGGGAGCCGTAAGCAAGCCCGCCTGCCGCTTGGACTTTTTTTGAAAGAACCCCCAAGCCCCCAGCTGAGCACGGTACTTCAACCTTGCCAGACGCGTTTACAATCCCGCAGCGTGTAGTGCTGATAGGCCAAACCACTCTGTCCGTGTTTCCTCAATGGAAATTTAATTTGAACGCTTGCTCGTTTGTAGCTTACAAACAGTATTGCGTGAGCTGCAGAGAGAACATGACTTATTTCTTTAACATACAACAGTAAATAGAGTTTGCTTTGGGAGAGAGGCTGCCTTTCCATGCTGAGCTTGGAACAAACAGAACCGACACCCGTGGTTTGTTTGACTTCTGCATTACACCTGGAAAATAATCAGGATGACAAAAGCATCACCTCTTTTGGGGAAAAAGCCCCTGTGTTTGTGGTAGCCAGTTACCAGAGCGATGCCATTCTGCACGCGGAAGCAATGAAGTCACGCACAAGACGTCAACTACATCTGACAGCATTACAGCGGCGTTCGCTTTGCTGAGACCGTGTGTGATTCCCGTCTACAGACAGAATTCCTTCATTTATTCCAAAAAGGATACACACTGGAGGCACAAAAGTGATTGTTATTAACTGTTCCATGCACGATGCCTCGTCTTGCAACAATGTGGAGGCCCAAATGCTTCTGGTTGAAAGTATCCCCAGTTCTCTCTGGCAGTAGATACCTGTCCTGGACGTGCCGACATACGGTCACAGATTTAGCTTCTGTCTGCAGAGTTAAACCAGTTATTGATGTCCACGGGTACCACCTGTGACAGGGCACCTGAGAGTCACACCAAAGCCCCTGCCTTTGGAATAGAAATCATTAAGTAGCTAAACTTGATTTAACAAAGGCAGGCAGGGATTTCAGCTATCATTTCCATAATCCAGCCTGTCATTATTCTCCGTCAGGTAGGAGCTAACTGCCCGATATTGTTAGATTATGATAAAATAAATCATCACAGAATCACAATACATGAACAGATTCCATGAACATGCAGCCCTTCAACAAATGAAGACATTTGTTTGTACAGCCTGTTTTTTTGACACAAGATTATTACGGTGCTTAGCAAATAAAAAATAAAGGTTTAGGCAACTCAGCACGTGACATGCTTTGGCCATGTTTATGCAGCACTGTCTTTAAAAAGACACTCAACTTGTGACTTTATGCATACTATATCAGAAGTTAAATTTCAGAATCTAAAAAGTTCTTGAAAATTGACAAAACCCAAAAGAAGCCCTTTTTCTTACTAGTCAGATCACTTCTAGTTTTTTCAGTGTTACAGTATGTATAGTCTTTGGTTTTAACAGAATTCTGACTTGTTTTTCAGACAACACATTCATTTGTAATTATAATAAAAGGCTGATTTTGAAAACGGGGGAAAAAAACATTCTTCCACAAGCATAAACCAGTTATGTACATTCGCACTGAAGGCACCATAGTTTAAATTTCTCTGAACAGTTGCAGTAAAATCCAAAGTCACCTCCGGAATAAAGCCTGTCTTTAAAGGTCCAAAACCAGATTTGCAGCAAATTACGACATGGGCACAGCGTCGAGAGAGCTGCTCTGTGAAATTTTGATAGTATATAGAACCTGATGCAAAAATCTCAGTCCAATATGTATTCTATACATAAAATGCTCACCATATTATGATCCTTCGATGAAAACAGTTGTCATTTGAATTCTCTGTTCCTCTGAATATAGCCAAGCAGTCCTTTGGAACATTTTTGTGGTCTCATGACAACATTGAGCAAACTTTGTACAGTACAGTCCAAACAGACCTACACCAAAAAACCTCTAAATATTCATATTATTTCAAAGAAGTCTACTGTGATTATGTACAGAAGTTGAAGTGATTCTTGTTGCTTTGTTAGTTTTCTTAGATACAGAACTTTAAATACTTTAATAATTACTACACCTTACAGATTTGACACTGCATATTAATTTCTTCACACTTTATGTAGTGTTTCAACAGCAAGACATAAGCACAACAGAAAAATCCTTTCTTAAAAGTGTTACTTCATTGCTTTATTTAAAAAATGATAGATTGATATGAAGTACTAATAGCTTAATGCAACAGCCTGAAAAAAAGGATTTTCCATTTGCCAGCATCTTTCAACAGTGGTTTTACAGTTAAGGCTTCTTTTTCTGTACAGGACTATATAGAATTATAAAAAAATGCATGTCCACTACTTCTAGAGAAGTGGATACTTATCAACGTAGGTAAGGATTTTTAAACAAAGAATATAAACTAAATAATGCCAATGAACACATGAAATCAGCCTAAAAACATATCCAGTTTAGATACAGAACAAGATACAGTTATGGGACCTTTTGAAAAAGACTTTAAAGCTTTAGGTGCAAAAGAAAAACTGTCCTTTTGCAAGGCTCCTACACCTTTCCCTCCCCACCCAAGGGTTCTGTTTTTTTATTAGTCCCTCAAACCTCTTGGGAGAAGTCCTTGGCCAATTTATTTTTGTTTGGTTTAAAGGATGTCTTAAACTTAATCACAGTATCAAGAACTAATAAAACTTTTAAAAAAAAGTAGAATTAAAAATAAGATAGCTGTGAAAGATTTCTCATCAGTGCATATGAACAAGGCTGAACAGCTCTAGACAATGAGTCCAACTGTTGTGTGAAGAATCCCTTATCACTAACACATTGTTTTCAAGAATATACACACCCCTCCATGTAAATAAGCACCCCCAGATTTTCTAACAAACATTTCAATTGGGTCATTATCTGCCAAATGATCTTGAATGTCCCATTCTTTGACTACAGACAATTATACCATTGATTTGCAATTATATTTTTAGCAGAAAGCACAGCCAAAGCCTTGAAATACAAAAAAGTTCTTAAAAAAACAATCAAAAACTATGGTACAAAGACTGGTGCAGTTACTGTGTCTCAATCTGAAAAACGTGATGCATACCAGCAGATTATTAATATAGCTTCGCTTTAAAAGGAATGGAGTTTTCCAGTCTTTTCCCTTCTAACCCAGGTAAGTGTAGTCCAAGATTGCCAAAGCAGACGGTGATGACCGTGCCCTGGCGACCCTTGAAATTTCCACAGTTCTGTTA
This sequence comes from Falco punctatus, assembly GCF_963210335.1. NCBI lineage: Eukaryota > Metazoa > Chordata > Aves > Falconiformes > Falconidae > Falco > Falco punctatus. The sequence continues at coordinate 56,696,593 of NC_137587.1, forward strand.
ACAAGATCTGCTAGTTGTCTCCTTCAACCCTTCTCTTGCGAACTGTAACAAGAGAGAGAGAAAAAAGTTTTATTCTTTTATCATTGTAACTACTTTTCACATTTCTGCACCATCAGCAGTTACTTTGCCACAAAAAGTTTCACAGAGTACAACTTAAGGTAAATAACATTTAGTATTATCCATCACTTTAAGCTTATGCTTTTGCAGTGCTTATTGCCTTATTCATGAACAGCTTCAAGTATTTGTGACGGAGGACTTGTGGGGGACAATCATTTTATGTTTGGTAAGCAGATGTAGCCAGTACTCTTTATGTCAATTTTCTAGTGGTGGAGAATTAAGGTTGCGTGGCTTCAAAAGAAACAGTACAAGAGTTGCACAGTATATCTAAGATTATGTATACACTTGGTAAAAAAAAAAAAACACGTTACAGTCAATAGCCTAAAACATTCTACTTACTAACAAAAAATATTTAATTGTTAGAAAACGTAAGAGCAAAAAAATTTTGTGAATAAGATTGCTAGAAGCTCACATGCTGTTTAGACTTAATATGCAAGATTGACTGAATGACTGGAGTTTTGCTCAATATTTGTAGTATTTTTAATTGCTATTTTATTTTTTCCCTATCAAATTGCATTTTCCTTTTCTGTGTAGACATAGCAAATGAGGCTAAGGGTCTTAGAAATTACATAGGGCGTCTCCATTTTGTTTAAAATAGTCGAGCAAGCACATTTATACAAGAAAGTGATTCTGTTCTCAAATCCACTCTTTGGAAGTCATGTAGTTTTACCGCTATTTGTAATTTGAGTTGATCTTCTTTACCTTCAAATCAAAATAATCGAGGGAAAGCTGTTTTGTTTCCCCTCCCTCTTCCTGTCTCAAGAAATGATTTAGGAACAGCCTAAAGAAACAATCAGAATAAAATCACACTAGAATTTTACCCTTTACAAATGTATTGCTCACTTGGAGAGTAACCCATAGACTTATCTCCATTTGAATCCAAATTGTTTTCATCGGTGACAGAAGTGATGCACACCTGCTTTCATCAGATTGCAAGAACAGATGGAAGAGCTTCCAACCTTTGATTTCTCCAATCATGCAGTTAAAAGCAACATGTACACAGTTTCAGACAAAGGGAAGTAGCACAATTCAGTGTAAACAAGCGAGAAGGAAGATACAGACTATTGTTTTAGAAGAAACGTACGAAGACAGAAATGAGAGACTCTGAACATCTCAGTTGTCAGTGCTCAATACCCAGCTGGGTATTCAGAGTAACCTGTCTCTGTAGCTTCAGGGCTGGAGAGATGAAAAGGTATTTGCAGAAACTTTTACTCTCATACTCCAGACTAAGAAAGCAAAGAACAAGAGGCAAGATATCAATAGAAACATAGATTTCCAACAGTTAAACACTAAAATGAGAACTAGTGAAAAGACAAACCTTAAAAGAAAGTAGACACACCTGAAGTGTTACAATGAAAAAATAACTGGTTTAGAATCCATTTTGCAAAACAGTTATGCAGTGCCTGACTGCCATTCTTCTCTACGCTCTGTTACTCCTCTTCTGTCTCTTCCAGAGTTGTTTTCCTCCACTTTACACTTTACCCAAGAGGGGAGGCAGATCTTGAAACTAAATTTCAATTTCCTATGTCATTCTCTCTAATGTATTCCTGAACTATTACTACTACTACTAAACTGCCTGGCCTATTTGCATGCTGCTGAGATGTGCAATCATTACCATAAAGCACCTAAAGCCAATAGGTTTAATTAAATAGAGTTTTAAAATGTAATTCTATTTGAATAGATGGACCACATCATCTTGTTTGAGAGCTTCCAAGTATTTGACATTGTTATATAAATTATTTCCATTCACATGCTATATTATTAATGAATATTCTGTGGGTCCACTTAGTTTGGATTCTAACAGCTGAGCTCCAACAAAACTTCCTGCAGCAAATAAAGATGCCACTGCTACCAGTTATCTTTAAGAGAGGCAGGGAAGGACCTGTGCACGAACAGAACTAGAGGGGAAGGGATGATCCAGTCCCAGCCTCTGCACATGACAGTACTTTCCATTTCTTGCTTAAGCAATCCAAATGAAACTGGGCGTACTGGCATTAAAGAGGATATCCTGCAATATTCATATCAAGTACTTCTTTTACAGAAACAATGAATCTTATCTGAATAAAAATAAAAATATTTTTCCCCTCTCCTTGCCACAACTCATGTGGAATTTGAATGTTCTTGTTCTAGACCACAATAAAAATCCTCAACTCACACACCTGAACACCCTGCAACAAAATAAAAGGAGGCCATCAAGCAGCAACAGAAGAGCAGAAGTAAAGCACAGGAGAACTCTGAAACCGATCTACTCATATTCTGTGATCCTGGCTATGTCAAACAGAAAACCAGACACCTTTAAAACCTGTACATTCATTTAATAGTCACTCTCTACTGACAGGTCTTACCCAAATCATTATTTTTGGTGATAGCTGCAGCTGCCCTGGCTCGAGGTCCCTGTTGCGTGAAGTGGTATCCAAATTTGAGGATCTTGGTGTTTTCTTCAAGCATCTTGGCAATTTCTACTTCTGCAACAGTTCCCAGCTGCTGCCTCTGTTAAAATGAAAGGTACAGAAATACAACAGAGCTTATGTGTATTCACCCTAAAAAAGATCAGAACACTTCCATCACATTAGTCAATAAACACTTTGCTTCACTTTGATTAATCTAAAAGGCAGAAGGCCATAAAACACATTTGTGCACTTAAAAGCACAAACAAGCACAGAAGTGACTAGGAATCCATTTCAACAGAATGCTTCTGAGAATCTTAAGGACAATCATTCATAGGGTTAAGATAGTTAAAAATAAAATATTTTTGAAAGTTTATTACAAGCTGCCTTCTAAAAATATTCCATCAACTAGGATAGACTGATTTTAATTATGATATTACCACCACCTCACTTACCTGATTATCAATTTTGATCTCTGTCAATGTTTCATTGTCTTTCAGTGCATCGACCAGTGCCAGAATTCCAACTCCAGTGATGAAGTTTGATTCTATATTTAAACTTTTTAATTTTGTGTTTACTCTCAGCATATCTGCAAGAGCCTTTGAATGCAAGAAAGCATCATTAAACTTTTGAATTTTGCTACAGTACATCACAGGACACAGTGATAACCATTTCCACTTACTAGTTCAATAGGAGCAACAAGTTCACAGATGCATGGTGTAACTTTGCAGGTTTTCATTTATTGTTTGACAGTGAAGTGACTCTTCAACCAGGCATTATCTATATTCCTCTTTTTAATAGCATTTAGACAAGAAAAGGCCTGCCTTTCTCTTGTTACAAACTAAAAGCTACACAGAATATAAATTATCTGAAATTAGCATACTGGACCAATTCCATTTTGTAAGCCTTCACAGCATACAATGAGTAATGCAAGCTGCTAAGTAAAGGCCAAAGAAAGGGTGTTAAGTCAGCTGAATGGAGAATTAGATACGGTTAATTTGTAAACAGGAGATCTGACTTTCAAAATGCTTGTGACTACAGATTTGGTAGGAAGAAGTAAAATGCAAAGCTCTAAGCACAGTACCAGCACGTAGCTAAAAGCACTCATGGAAATGGCATATACCCGATCTTATTTTGGAGAAAATAAGAAACTGAGAATAGGCAACTGCTGAGTTTTACTGTCATAAAAATCACAACCTTTACATTTATTTTTTTTATCAAGTCACAATGCAAAATCCAAAGAAAGCCACACCCAAGAAAAGAAGCCTTTAGAGATTTTTATTACAAGAGTTTCAGTTCTACTGAACAGGAACTTTTTAATTGACCCAAAACAAAGCTTTCAAATGTTCATTTAATGGAGTCTTTCAAATAAGTTTTCTTTCCAATTTGAAATTAAAACAAATTCAAAGTATTGTCCCAGAAAAACAGTTAGCGCTGTCCTCTTACCTCTATATTTGCAAATAAAAAAGTTACGCTTTTGATTCAACATAAGAAAAACAGAACCAGATGATAAATACTTCAGTTTCAGTCATGTCAAACTAGATACCTGGTCTAATATTATGCTTTAAGTCAATCTTTGGCAGCAAGGAGGTCAGAGAAGCAATTATTCTACAACTTTCTTCGATTAAAACTCTGAAAACTCTTGAAAAAGATTATGAGCTTTTTCAGTCCTCCAGTGTGCTTCTTTTACAGTTAATTTTGAATATACTATTGGCTTGTGGAATGAACATCAGAAACCATACACTTAGGAAAAACAGAAAAACAGGAAGGAGGTTAACAAAATGAAAAATAGGGGGAAGGGATTGGGAAAAAAGAATTCTCACTCTTCTCATGCTCATTCAACTGATGCATTGCTGCATATTAATCAGCTTGTAATCATTTACCGACTTTGATACAACAGAGGTTTGTTGAAGAAAACATACTTTGCAGTGTAATGGAATTTAATTGTTTTAATCTCCAAATATTTAAACAGGATTCAATTCAATTCCTTACCATTGTCCTCCCATCCTCACCTCCCTTGTACCCCCACTTAAACACGTTAGCAGGAGTACTTACAACAGCGACAGGATCATTGCTTCGGGTGGCTGCAAGGCTAAAATTCTTCACATGCGTGTTGGTTTCTAGGGCTTTTGCAAATTCTTTCAGCGTTGGAATTGGTATGTTCTTGAAATAAAAATAGCATTTCACTCTCTTGAGATACACAAATTTATCCCCTCCCTCCCAACTTCTTTCATTACCTTATTCTCTTTACAGTAAAACGTAGTATAATATTAACTGGTCTCTAATAATATTGCTGGTCTCTAGCAGTATCACAGTAAAGGCCTACATGTATAGCAAAGCTATACGTTAAGAGGCAATGGCTATTAAGAGTCACCAGCTCTATAAAGCAAAGTCATCTTTTCTACATTGATGCCATTGCCACAATAGAAGTGTTAAAAATATATATTTCGCTATCTTGGAACTGTTACTGAGCAACATCTACATGAACTGAATATTCTGTTATCAACATCAAATTGACCTCTTACAGACAGGAAAAGATTTAGAGCTTTAGACTGGCATTTCATTCAGTGTGTCCTATTCCAGAATGTGCCAATTTATAGTTTGGTGATTTTTACAGTGTAGTAGCAACCAAGGAATAGTTTTAGATACATTAATTATGGTAGCAAATTCCTCAGTTTATTATATAAAAAATTTTGTTCTCTTGCCTTTTTAGGCATTTCTTTTGGCTAGCATTTCTCTATTGTACAATATTCTTAAACCATGTATTTTATTTTCTTCCTTTAGTAAGGGCCACCAATAGCCTAGGCTGCTAGAGAGGCTGCAGCTAGCGGCCGGTCACTGCCGTCTGCACTCTAAGTCAGAAGTGCTATAGTTGTGTGTTCTTTCACTCATATATACTTAAAAGCACAACTGTTACACTTAGGAGCAGAAGCGGCCCCAACTGCTGACAGCTCTTTTGTAAGAGAATTAGAAGGATGTCAGGTACAAATATCACTTTGTTTGCAATAGCAGTAAGTGAGAGCACATTGCTTCATCGAGGACAAAGGATTCAAAGTAGTAGTTAACTCCAGGATGGTGAACTGCTGGAACTGTTGCCAACTTGGCAGAAACAGAAAGCTGGGCTGGCAGTAAGAAAATCTAAGACTTTTTAAGTACACATTTGGCAAAAGAAACCAAGATGGCTTATCGGTTTAGCTCCAGGTTTCTGAGATTACACACACCACAGCATTTAGCAGAAAGGCTGCTGTACTTAAAATAAGCCTATCATGCTCTTATATATTGTTTTGCAGCTTAAAGTGTCTTCTACTGAGAAAAAGCAACATATTTACTGCAGACTTCAGGTAATTACCTTAATGTTATTTAGATTAACTTCAACAAGACGTGAATCATTATCTTTAATCCTTTGCAGTGTCTCCTCCACATTTGTGGGATTTGGCGGTTCATCAAAAACAGGCAACATTTTTTCACCTTTTACTATATCTGAAAAGACATTTAATTGTAATCACACAGGTCACATACATTCACTGTGAATAAATGATACACATACTAAATAGTTACTGTATTTAAAGACCATTTCATCAGTTTTTACATCTCTCCTGCACCTAAAAAGCATACCATCCTCCCCTGACCCTATTTTCACAAAGTTCAATTCTTTTCCAAACGTCCTTACAGCCTTTCTGCTTTTCTTGCGTACCAGCTTTTTTCAGAAAGCACATAGGAGTTGAATTACAAACACAAACATGAAACCTAGACACCAACACACCCAAATGCATGTTTATGCCTACTTTTATCCCCTAAAACATGACTTAACAGCAGGACAGATTTCAGTGTACATATATTTTAATTCTACCCTTGCCAGAACTCAGCAATGCTATAGACACGCACATTTCCAACTCAAGACTGAACAGTCTATAAAAAAATGCTAGTGCAACATGAAATAGTTAATGCTATAGTACAGCACGCAGTACAAAACCCATTTATCTAGCACTTGCGTACACACTTACTTGAGAAGCTGTCTTTGTCAACCCCATTACTGCTTCCTACTACATCACAGAACTGATTGTTTGTTATCAAGTTAGACATTCCCAGTATAGCTGTAAAAAGAAAAAAAGAAAAAGCAAAAAACCAATTTGTTCCTAATTCAGCTCAGATGCAGAGATCCTTTAAATAATAATTTTTTTGTAAAAACCCCAGGTTACCAGTACAGTAAGCCATTCAATCTCTTAATAACTTCAGTAAATGTAGAAAAAAAATAATTAATTATAGACTTTTTAGTTGGCTTTCACATTTTTGAAAGATTTGATCTCACCAGATTCAAGCATTAAAGTTAAAGGTGCGGCTCAGTCACAAAATTCTTGACTGAAGCTTTAGGAATACAGGCAGATAGCAACATTCTTATATGCAAGAAAAAGTGAAGCACACCTCAAAAATCAGCCAGTCTGAGGAATCAGTGTAAAGGTTTTGAGTTTGAAAATCAGATATTTTTTGCAGGCCAAAATAATCTACCTTCCTATAAATGATCATAAATCAACAAAGTTGATATACTACAAGCAAACTGGCATATAACGTGATCTAGTTTCTATCACAACTACAACTTCCTATAGTCACATTTCAGCCAGCAAATACATTACCACATTAATTATAGATCTTTCTTGTCTAAATATGCACAGTACATTCAAACTTCAAAAAACACTAACCTGCGAGGTCACCTAATTCTGTGTCTGTGGCACTGGTCAAGGCTTCCTCCAGTTCTGGATCCAGAGAAAATTTTTCCTCTGTGTAAGACTGTACAGGCTTTTGCTTGGGGATAAATATTTTCCCTGGCATAAAGAAAAAGAAAAGTCTGATGTTACTTTGTCCTATATAGCTACTTATCTTTAAACTTTTCTATACTTAAGAAATACATATTACATTTAGTAAATCCTGAGAAGAGCACCAAGGACAGCATAGAAGAGTGAGGTTTATTCTGTTTGCTCTTTCAAGTCAGAGATGAGGAAAGACCATAAGCAGTTGTATAACATTACTTACCACAGATTTTCAGGTGTCTATAAATCTTATATCATATAAGCCTCCATTATACATTTTAAACAGCATAGAAAAAACACCTGTAAGGAAAATTTAGTATCACCAGAGAATGGTGACTGGTGTCTTCTCAAGGGAGAAAGAGACCCAGACAGAACTGTAATCTGTATGTGTCAGAGAAATAGAGTACCAAAGAATCATCTGAAATCATGGACGGGAGCATTCACTGCAGTTTTACAGCATACACAATATTTCTGATTTCAGATGTTAACCCAGTTTTAAAGTCAAAAAGGAGATGCCTGAGCTGCTTGAGAAAGCCATGGTTTGTGAACAGCAGAACCCAGGAGAACAGATTTCTCTAACGTAGAAAGGTCACAGACAACTCAATGGCAAAAGGAGCAGAACTAATACCGTATCCTGCACTGACTTTTTAGTCGTTACAGACAGGTAATGGGAAAAGTTATTTTAGGAGACATGCATTATAAATAGAGGTCTGTGTAGTCAGCAAAATTCCTGCATGTATCTTCAGCTGAAAAGTGAGGGTAAGAAACCAGAATATGAAAAAGCTATTCTAACAGTTATTCAGAAAACAGTTCAGATTTGAATGATTTAGAATTGGCCTTTTGAAACAAGTAAGTCTACCACTGGCTAAGAACCCAGGAGAGGTAAGGGGTGCTTAGGTTCAGGACAAATTAACGCGGTAAATAAAAGCGCCAGTACGGTATGAGAGAACAAAACTGATGCATTTGATAGAAGTCATTCACAACTAGAAAACTGTAAATGTAATCTCAACAGTTACTCAAAGTTTTTCAAACTTTCCAAGTCACCTGAGCTATCAGCAGAGCGAGCTGTGGGAAAGGGGTTCCAACTTCCTTCAGTTATTTCCTGGGGTAGGATGCAGCACTAAATTCTCCTATGGAGTCTCAGTGCTAATTCAGGAACACACCCTCTTCCATACTCATAGCTAAAAAACATTTCCACACATGAATCACCCTAGCTCATCCCAATTACATGATGAAAACCCATCACGCACAAGAATCAGACCGGCTGGGCAGAAGCCAGAAGCCTAAGATATTTTTCCTCGGACTACATACATATGTATCATTACATGTTTGGACCAAGTCTAAGTTTAGCATTTTTAAATATCTCCCAATGACAAGAAGCTTTATAGGGATGTTTCAGTTTTATTTCTAGGAAATTCCAACAAAGCAGGATTTTGCTTTCCACCACGGGAAGCAATGCCCGAAGTCAGCTCCTGTGCCCCACAGCAGACACAGGCATAACAAAACACATCCACCTTTTCTCTCTCTCCAAATTCCCATCCCAGATTACAATAGTTTGTGGTTCATTTTCTTTTTAAAGGAACTTAATGCATTACCACTAGCACAGGCTAGCAAAGAAGCATATCAGGTTTTTCTCTGACAACAAAGTCTGATGATCAAGATCTGTTGCTAGCAACACAGTATTTTTGTTCCTGGGTTGCTATCTCTTTGGAAAGTTGTATAAATGGTCATTATGCATATTTAGAAGCAGAAAATAAATCTCCTTATATAACTGTACCGACTACAAACAGTAGCTGAAAGCAGCTGACAGGCATTACCACCCATACCTCAGGACTGATGGACAGTGCAAAAGAAACTACGTTTGTGGTGCTTCAGGATCGAAAGAAAACCTCCATGAACTGAAGGCTTAGGTAGGAAACGTTTCAGATTATTTTGCTATAACCGATACAGTACATTTCTACCCCCATTTTCTTTTACCAGCATCACCTGCTGGGGAGAGAATGTCATCCTATTTACCGCATCATTTATGTCATCCTATGTACAACATCAGTGCAGGAGGCAGCAGGCACTGGAAAGAAACTCATCTCAATTAAAAGCAACTTTTTTAAAACGTGCTTCAACCCAGATCAGCCCCCTGTCTAGTTCATTGCACAGTACTCACAAAAAAGAACTACTTTTTCTGATGTTACTTTAATTCTTAAATTCATAGGTTAGGAGCTTCGGGTTCTAAACATTTGTTTCCTAAGAGTGAGACTAGATTTATCTTTAAATGCCTGACTCTTAAGATAACCTGAAGAGAGAGAGAAATATATTCAGTTTTTATTAAAGCAAACATGTTAAAAGCCACTCCCCTCCAGAAATATTCATTGCAGCCAACTCCAGTCAAATGAACCAGGTCAGGAGCAGTTTTTGTTATAGAACAGGTCACACCCTTGTGTATATAATCTCTCATCCATTGGCTTCATCTCGTTCTAGCCCAGAGTTCAGAGGTTTATAACGCACGTACCAAAGCAGGTCTTTCCCTATTCCCTACTGCTGTTAACAAACTTACTTCAAAAACTGTAAGACCCCTGTGTCTCTGGGGACAATGACCTAACTCAAGGCCTGCTGCCAGGACAGTTTGGCAATTCCCTTCCCTCTCTTACTAATGTAAGCTTGGGAAAAAAAATTTAAAAAAAACCAAAACCACTACACATCTGTGCAGCCCATGAGATTAATAGCTTTCTGGGCCCTCAAGTGGAACATTTCCAATAGCAGGGATCTGATTGCATGAAGGAACATGACATCCTCCTTTTCACCAACAAAGACGCTGCAAAGATTAAGCAATACAACATGAAGAGGCAAATTTCAGAGATGTTCAGAGATGTCACATAATTTCTGTAATAATTATATATTCAGGTCTTCTGTGCCTTTAGCTAACATGTTAAATGATGCACGTCCCAGGATTAATTTACAAGCTTTATGCTACAGAATGAACCTCCAGTTCCAAGTTCCACACAGTCTCATTGCTCAACAGGCAGAAACGCTGCACGATGGCTATTGAAGTGCCCCAGACATTCAGGAACAGACTCACAGCATCTAAGGTGGGACTGAAAATCTTGCAGGAATCAGGTCTGTTCAGTGTGCCCGTGCACTGCACGTTGCTGGTACCGTCCTCACATATCCCACAGTCCTACCCCCATGCTAGTAGGCAGCGGACGGCCACAACTTGCCGATCAGGAGAAAGTCTAAAATCCACTTTGCGGTACTCTGCAGAGAAGGAATCAAGTGTCACCTGAGGACATCCAAATACAAGCTCGTCTTGTCAGTGACTTCATGAAGAAAAGTGAGCAACATCTGAGATACCCCTTGTATCTTATGTTCCTTAAAGTTTCATCAACCTAGAAATTGATGCAATCTACAATTCATCAATCACTAATTCTTACCACGTGACAGACTTAGGTTCATCAACTGACTTGTAAGCAAATTTTAATACAATTTAATTTTTTAAATTCAGCTTACAAGTGACTTAGTGTCTTACTGTAGAAAGAGTACTGTTATTCATTATCTGATTACAGGCCACATAGCAGTGAGTTAGAAAACTGTTTTACATTAATGCTAGAGTATCACATGTTATTTTGTTCTAGTGGTCTTGTATGGGGAATGTCAATTTGACAACTTGTTTCTCCAAAGCTCCTACAGGATATTAGCTTCATTTTACAACATGTAATACACATCCTTTAAAGACCAGTGACTGAAAGGCAAACAGAGAGCACAGCGTACACAACGTCCCAAATCCTGCTGCAACAAACACAAATGGCAATCTAGAGCAACAACTGAGCAGGGCAGCGACAAAAGAGCTCTAGCCAGGTGACTAGAGTTTCAGCCTAACAATATTTTCTGGATGACAGAGCAGGGATAAAAACCCAGCCAAACCAACATTAAAGCAGAAGTTACACGAAATGCAAATCTACACAGAACAAATATACCCTGGCAGGAATGTAGAGGGAAAGTTGGAAGAGGGCATCACAATAGGAGAGTGCAAAGGGTAGAAATGCAAAGCTTAGTTTACGTAATAATTTGCTAACGCCTTGCACTATACAGCACAAAGTACATTACTGACGTTAGATGTGTTTTTATCTCAAGTGCAATAATTCTCGTCTTTTGCTGTTCCAAGAGAAGTGAGAAGCATGGATCTAACTTGGTCAGATGCGTGGAACACACTTGAGGGCAACAGCCTGCAGCCTCGCTTCACTGTTCAGATGAGAGATCCTTCTCCTTGCAGTACGCCTTGTAAAATCTTTATGACATACTTACGTACACAGATTGAGACAAAGCTAGTTTTGTTGAAATTATTACCACATTGCTCTCATGAATCTCTTGAACAATGGTTTACTGTATGGTTCAACACTTAATTGGAACAGAATGTGACTTAAGTCATTAAATCATGTTTAAAACAAAATATGTTTTTAAGAATGCTTTTAGAAACAAAATCAGGCACTGGAAAAATGCAACAGAATATGATTTAGGGATTGTTAAGCTTCGCATTTCTTTAGCGCTGTTCATCTCACCACATCAGGGCACTTAACATTTTCTCAGATCTTCCACATTTCATAGCACACAGCAAAAAAAGGTTCCAAAGATTTGGAGAAATCACGTCATCTATCAGTGAAAGAGAAGCAACATTGTTTTAACAGCATGTTACCCCAAAATGAGGTACTTGGGACAAACGGAAGAGAGTATATTCCTGCCGGCTGTAATAGGGAAACAAGGTTACCAGGAACCAGTAGCAAGCCTGGATGCTTATTAAATTAACCTAGGGTAAGTTTCTCGGATAAACCTGCAGGCCAAATTGCCATGCAGACATTAGTTCTACTAAAACAGGAAAAGGAAAGAGAAAGAGGAGGATGCATTTTCCCCTGCTTACTCCATGAAATAAAAAATTAGACCAAGTTAAAGCAACGAGACCAGCTAGGCACACAGAATGATTTTAGCAAAGCCTGACCCACAAAAACAGCACCAAAAAAATAGCTGCAACTCTAATCCACCTGTCTCCCCAAAAACCCTCCAGATCTGAAGGTCACGATCGTCAGTTTTCTTCTGAAGTAACAGAATAATCAAGTGAGATTTTCACCTACCCCATTCCACAATTTGTTAGCATTTCTCCAGAAATACATTTACCTAACCAAACATAAAAATTATAAGCCAGTTTAGTTGTTTGTTTGTTTTAATATTAAAGAAAAGCACATGAGGATAAAAGCTCCCTCTAGATAAAAAACATCCTACACAAGTATTAAGTTTTGCTCTACTCCCTTCCCAAGTTTTACATCTAGATAAAGATCATGATTTCTTGATTTAAAGGATTAAGTTGCACAGGTTTGTCACTTTGTGCAAAATGGCTACAAACATTAGCCGCAAGTCAAAGCTGAACCATGATATATTCATAAGGGGAAAAGAAAAGGTTATCCCTCACCTATTACAAAATTAGCTTAGCCTTCTTCCCTCCTCCTGCCCATCTAACAGAGCATGAATTTCCTTAGTAAACATTTGTTCCCACATTTTTAGTTTTAATGAAAGAAAGCTACATTTCATTTTGCATATTATTTTCTCTTCTTCTACAGTACTAAAATAAATGGTAGAAAAAGTTATTAAATAGCAAGTTTAGTGTTTGGGGTTTTTTAAAGATATACGGGAAATTTTACTAACTAAACTGGTATGACATATTGCAACATCCAGACAGACTGCTACTTAGTAATGCTTTATTACATAAAGGACATGACGTCTTTCTTAACCAAGATCTGCGTTACAGCTGGACCCTTCTGTTTTTCTACATGATTCTCACAGATTTTATCTACCCAAACAAATAGTTTTGCCATGTGCTGCTTATGCGAATGAAGCACTGATACTCAGCAGAAGTGCTGCTAACTAGAGCCAATCCTCCACGCCCAGCCTCATATCCTGAAGGGGCTGTGCACAAACTAGCAGGGCTGCAAGGGATTCCCCAAACTAGCTACGAGGCCTGAATATACTTGAACTCAATCACAAAACCCAACATACACTAGCAAATGTCAGGCAAGAAGCAGAACGCGGGAGGAAGCAGCAGCACACTACACAGCCCAACAGGGCACCAGCAGGTACTTCCCAGCAGCAGAGGTACCACGAGGGCCGTGCTGCTATAGGTACCTTTGCCTTCTACATCCAATACATCACCTTATCCTTAACTCTGTTAGTCTTACTGATTCAGGCAGCAAACTCCCATTCCTTTATCAGCAAAGGAGTATCACAGTTACCATCTCTCAATGGAAGTGGTGCTCAACTACACAAATAAGGCAGAACACGGTGTATTAAGGAGGTAGCACATCATATACAGTGCATACATTATAAAGTCTCTCTATTACTTCAAGGAAAAGAAAAAGAGACCAATGCTGTCAAGTAACAGCTACTGGTACAGGCAGAAAAAATAGAAATACCCGCAATAAAATTTTCACTGAATATACACCACGATCACAATCATACATACAAACCCAGCAGCTGAATGAAGACTCAAGTCTGAAAAAAGCAATGATTCACACCAGAAAATTAAGTAGAATTCAAGGGTTTCAAACCCTTAAGAAGAAAGGAACATCTCTGGCAGCTGGATTACAACTTACCAAACAATTTACTGAAGTCTTACTACAGCAGCTCTGCTGTGATGCTGGGGAAGGTTTAGGCAAGCTACGATCACAAGCAGTACACAAACACTGCGTCGACAGCTAGAAACCTGTGCATATGTGCCCAACACAGGGGTGGAAGTTTCTGTCCCTACCAATAACGCTTAGTAAGGCACAACAAACCTGGGAACTCTTGTTTTGGGGGGGAAATAAATTCATGCACATTCTTTTTTAATTTTCTCCTGAAAAAGGAAATGCTTCCCATCAAGTCAAGGAGAAGACTCAATCCAAAACAAAGATTTAAAACCTCAGGCTTTAGTAATGCGTCCACTCATTAGGTCAATGCCTCCATGGTTTTTAGAACACAGACCACTGCCAGGTTTCAAAACTTCTTGTGATGTTAACTATGTAATTGGTTAATAATAACTATGCAATCTTATTAAACCTCCCAGCAAGGATAACAGAAAGACAACATGACTGCATACACCACTTGCCTGGCCTTGTCATTCTACATCTTTGAACATTATTGAGTATCTACTATGACATCATTCTACTGCTATTTTTAAAATTCAGCGTAGCATTACAAACATCGCTATCTGTACTCAGCACTACAGGGCATAAGCCACAGGCGCCACAACAGGATTTGTTACTATTGACACAAATCAGGAGTAGCTCTTACTTCCAGGATACCATCCCTATCAGAACTTTGCAATCTTTGATAATATCTTTGAGTCTTATTTCCATCCTGTGCTACATGCAAACAGCACACCAGGCCCAATGCCACAAAATGCTTGAACAGGAAGCATCCCACCCCTGCACAGTAGCACTCATTTGGAAAGACTGTGAGCTAAAAAAGCATTAGAGCTGCCAGTGCTTCAATAAACGGGTTCGCAGCTGTTCTGGCTAGCCCTCTTCAGAGATTTCATAACCACCTGCACCGGAAAGGGTGGTGTTACCTTTCTTTTCTCTTGTAAAAGGCACATAGTCTTCCCTGTCTTTGTGCTCAAGAGCCTGCTTCTCTAAATATGCCAGGAGTCGTTCTCTGTCGAAGGGACCTGAAGCCTTTTTAGCAGTCTGGTCTTTCTGGCGGAAGCCTGCAGGCAGAAGTGCATTCTGCAAAACAAAACGGAGCAAATAAGTACAGCTTTAAAAGTCTGAGTGAACACCCATTTAGTTTCATTTCCCTCTTCCTTCTCCCTCTCTCCCCAAGGTTCAAACCTGATACATCATACTTTTTAGGCAATCTTTGATCCCTTGCCAACGTCCTTTTTTTGGGGCAGGGGAGGATACAAGATAATCTATTCTTTATACACCAAGAATACAATTAAAAACAGAGCACCCTGCACTCTGAATAGGACTGAAGCAATTCTTTAAGTACAATAGCTCCCAGCACTAGACTCACTAGTTTCTTTGCATTTATTTTCTAGAATGAACACTGTTTAATGAGTAGTAGTAAATACAGCTCAGCTATTTACAGTTTAGACATTCAGCAAGAGACTGCTTCCTCCAACACTTACATCCATATGTTTCTAGGTCTTTAAGACAACTGCCTCTACTATCGTCCAGCCTTTAACATAGAGTATTTCTACTTTTGGCCTGACTCAAGATGGGGTGGTTTTTGTGATCATCAACATATTTCAGCTAAAGAAAAACCAAAACTGAACACACACACACACAAGGATACTAGCATGGAAAGAACAGAGCTTACAGAAACTCAGGCTGTCATAAAAGACAACCAATCACTTTTGCCAGTTCTCCTCTGTTAAAATGTCTATAAAAGCCAAAGCCAACTAAAATATCAGGAATAGCTTGCACTGCCACAAAATAGATGATCACAGTATTCTTAAGTGATGTCTGAACAGCAGGATTAAACTTAATCCTAGTACTATTAAAGCAAGAACAGAGAATCAGGAGGTAAAAACAGAAGTCCTGAACTCTGACGTTAGCTGCAGTAGAGGACACAATTCAGCTCTTTATAACAGAAACCTAAAGTAGTCCTTATTCAATACCCCAAGCTGACAATCATTCAGGAGCTGAGTAATTACTTGCCTCCTCTTGGCAAAGTCAGCACGAGGACAGGAATAGGTATAGGCTACCAGATACAGGACCAGGATTCTTTAGAAGGGGTCAGTACCCTACCTCTC
Source organism: Falco punctatus (assembly GCF_963210335.1). Taxonomy (NCBI): domain Eukaryota; kingdom Metazoa; phylum Chordata; class Aves; order Falconiformes; family Falconidae; genus Falco; species Falco punctatus. The sequence goes on from NC_137587.1 coordinate 56,712,675, forward strand.
CCATCAAACTCCAATGGTTGAAGCAAAAACTAAAACTGGATGCAAAAGGGCTGGTTACCTGACAACACTGGAAACAGGGAATTTAAACAGGCCTTTCTAAATAAGCTTTCTTTTTAAGAACATGACTAGAACCAATTTTTATTTATAAATAAATCCCAGAAGGCTCCTCCTAACAATGTCGTCTTCCATTTTCCTCTATTACAGTTGCAGTCACATTGCAAACAGGAAATAAACAGTTGAAACATTAGACACACATATATATATCTGTAAATAAAATCATTAGCAGACTATGAAAAAACTGTCCAAAAATATATTGTACAAGTAAAAAAATCAGTCTCAGTTTATTTCAGATTAGTTTCTGAACAAATGAAAAAATAAAATTTCTTTTGGCTAATACCTACCTCAGGGTCAAGATCATCCAAAACAGTTTCAAGTTGTTTCAGTTCTTCTTCTGAAAGTTTGCCAAGAATTTCATCCTCATCAAGATCTTTGTACTTGTCCAAGTCCTTTCGAAATGGGAGTGTCATGACTTGGGCAGTAGCAAGTTGCTCAAACCCTTCAAAACCCAATTCTTATTCTCACCCAAATCTATAAAAAAAGGTTTTAAAAAGAAATAACCATTGTTAAGGTAAATATCCCAACTACAAAGCACCCTCAACCTCCAAATACATCTCTGAAAGGAAGGCTTTTTCATCCAGTATCCATATCTCCCTGTTACTCTTGGTTACAGCCCATGGAAGCTGTCTACACCTTGCTTCTCCACTGACAAGAATCCTGTGCTGCCATGCCCTTTTCCATCAGTAACTAAGCTACATGTATGAGTCCATCTTAATGCCATTGGTTTTCACAGATATTGCAGTCAAAAGAAGAGCTAAGATGCTTTACATTTATTGTTGCTGCTGCTGTTCAAGGGCGGTGCAGGAGAACTTCACTACAAACAAGTTAATTGGTTATTACTGACTCATATCCCTGCCTATTACGTACAGAGGGAACAAAGGAAGTTTGCCTCCGAGTTAATTATAGCACTACCACTGAAGTAACATTCTGTTCTGAGGAAAATCAAAATACCTTGAAGAAAGGCTTACAGAATACAGCTCCTAAGTAGCAGCACTCCAGTCAATCCTACTACCAAAAAAGACCCAAACAAAAACCCAAAACCAGAACAGACTGTGTAACTGCTCACTAAATATTATACTTAGAGGAAACTGGGGTCCTTCAGAAGATGTGCAGTCTATATAGTACTTCTCATGGACAAGGACAGCACAAGGAACCTTTTTTTCTAGCAGTCACAATTTTTGAGCGTTTGGCTTGGACAAAACAAACAGCTAATCACAACAGGGTTGAAGCAGACAAGTTGGTTTCTCTCATTTATCGAAGTTCTCGGATTCTCCTTTTGTTCAGCTTCAAGTTGAGCAGACACAAAAAAGTGACTTGAGTGACCCTGTAAGTAAGCGAGAGTGTCCACCATGTACTTGGGGAGCAAAAACTAGATCCATATGTTCAGGCTCACGAGCCTCCCCAACCCCTTGCTCAGCTCTATACACACGCTCAACACTGTACAGCAAACGTTTTTTGTTCTCTAGTAACCCACACTTCAGCGCAGATGCTCACACCACGTATACTAACTGTATTACCTCAAACCTGCACTTAAGACTGTACTTCAAAACGAGATCAATTTAAAGCTTTTCCTTCGACTCAAGAGGCAACAGAAGGGCTGTATATACACGCTAAAACACGGAACCCTGCTTACAGGATTCCTTCACCTCAGCTGTTTACATCAAGAAAGGTCTCCCTGGCTGTCAGTTACACACAGATATTATAACTCAGGGACACCAAACAGACGTGAGCATAAAGGTTCACCCACACCATTCTGTCAGGTTTACCTGTGAAGTAAATCTGGTTTTAACAATCGCCTTTGCAAGAACGGTAAATTTTCAGTTCCTAACAATATCTATACCTAAATGAGGAATACATTTACAGCTATTTTCAGCATGTCTGCTTCTAAAAAATATTACTGATATAAACACTAGAGCTCACTTCTAAACCACAGCTGACATTGATAGGACATAATTCCAAAGCTGAACTACCAACTTAGGTAAAGTTCTCTCAAATGTAACAAAAAATAGAAGAAACTCTCAATTTCATGGCAAACTACGTCAGAAGAACACCACCTGGCTTTCTCTGAACTAAACCCAAGCATATTGGAAGAGCTTGAACCTTTTGCAAGAAGCTACAGAGCTGAGAACATCCAGGTTTAATGGCTGCAGAAAATGCAGAGGGTAGCACACCCATGGTTTTTCAAAGCTGTGTTCCAAAAGTAACTGAAGGGGTGTCTCTGTGGCCTGGCACACCACCTCCACAGTTTTCACAGTCTCATGGCATTTGTTTCTTCAGGTGCACAACAGCTGAAGGACAATTAGCTGATAGCTGCAGCAGAAGCTACACAATCTGCATGCAAACTTCTCATTCCAGGAGCCTTAATTCCTTACAGTTTAAGCCATTACACACTATCATAAGGGAAAAACATTTCCTGCAGCTGATTACACTGCAATGCTTGTGACCAGGCTGCACCATCTGTATCCTACATCAAGACACTGCTATTTACCACATTTCTGCATGTCCATTTGCATTCAAATGTTAAAAGGTGTAGTTTTAAAAGGTAATTATATGGAGCAGAGTAGATGGCATACTGCAGAATAATGCTCCCCTTGCTCTGATGCAGAGTAGCACTGCATAACCATACATTACATTCATGTAGGCTGCATTTCCTCTCCATGTATTGCTGTACAATGCTGTCACCCAAAATTAACTACCTTTCATTTACTGCATTGCTATGTTTTACATTGGAAAACTACTCATCCTTTATAATACATTAATTAATGTTCAGGTCAAAGCTGTCACCCAGAATTAACTACCTTTTATTCACTGCATGGGTATGTTTTAGTTTTACATCGGAAAACTACTCATCCTTTATAATACATTAATTAATGTTCAGGTCATAGCCCTATAGTCCGTAGTCTCACTTGTTTCTATAATATGATAAAAGTAGCCATTTCAAATCCTGAGCTACAGTGTTCAGACACCAAAAAAAAAAAAAAAAAAAAAAAGACAAAAAAGATAAAAAATGTGTAAATAAAGCAGCAGAGCAGAAAACCCCACTATTTCTGTAACTGAGTCTTCACTTCAGCGAGAGGAAGAGAAGCACATGTAGCCTGGCAAATTTAAATGTAAAGAGTTTTCAACATATTTTCTAATACATGTCAATCAAAAGTACTTTTTAAAATACAACAGCATACTTAATATGAAGCACCCTTAAAAAGTTATGATGGTAGCACTGGTTAGCATATCTGTACTACACAGAGATTGCTTGGTAACAACTTTCAAAAACATTCCCTACAAAAACCACAGCATATATGACACTCGTACGTAACGTGCTAAAAGTCAGGTCTTAGAACACGGTGTCAAGAAATCTCATTGCCTAAAAAGGGCACAAAGGCCAGCTGAAGCCCTAATCTAATCAAACAAGCCCCTTCACCTCCCATTAAACACATTTGGTACTGTATTTGCTTTCCCTCACTCCCTGTAGCAGTGCAGCATGCAGAAAGGTAATTAGTAATGTGAGTGCATTACAAATTACAAGGTTTAGAAGAAGCAGTTACTTAGACTGTGAATATTTGTGGCACATCTTACTGCGAAATTGTAGGCAAAACTGTAACCATCAATTTTGGTTTTGCAAATACTTTGCACTTTTCTCATAGGCAGAGCTAGTTTTCTTCTAAGTTTCCTTCTTAGCATCACTGTGAAAACATGACATGCATTAAAAGTCAAAAGGGCTAGTATTCTTTTCTCAGATATATAACCATAAGGTAAAGCAAGTTCTTCACTGTAGCAACTCCACAGTCACGTAAGAGACTAGAAGACAGCAGTAACCTTACTTCAGGCTGTTTTATAATTACCTGAATCATCCCGTGAAAGACTGTCAAGCAACTTTCACACACGTCTTATCTAAAAGTTGTAATTTTTTTGATTTTCTCCTCTCCAAAAATATTTTTTTAAAAACCAAGAGATACTAAAAATAGCTAGCTTCCAATTTTCTTTCAAAAATTAACTCCCTAGGAATTTCTATTATATTTAAGAACAAAATTTCTTGGGACCCTAACAGGATCTTTAGAAATATCTTGCACACAGGAAACTACAGTCTTGTTAAAGTCCACTGTAAATGGTTTCCGTAACTTGGATTTTAAAATGGAAGTGACATCATGAAAAACAAACCCAGCCGGTTTTGGCCAGCACGTTCGCAGAGTTCACTTTAATCTCATGTGTTCCTTTGGAGCCTCCTTCCACCCAGCCTCTGGGTGACCCCGACCTGGAGCAGGGGGGTCCGGAGCAGGCGGGTCCGCGGGGCTGTCAGCATTCCTGCACAGCCAGGGCCCCAGACCATCCCAGCTGCTTGGAGAAGCCTAATCCGAGCGTTTCCCCCGGGAACCCCTAAGATGGCAACAATTTTATTTTCCACTGTGCAAGACTATACAGAACTGTTTAGGAAGAATGTGCTGCACTTAAAAGAGCTATCTTTATTTACCAAGGCTAGGACATTAAAAAAAAAAAAAAAAAAAAAGAGTAAATATAAATATTAACATAATCCCAGCAGGTTGCTTAGGGTGTTTTTGTAACGCCTTATGATAACTCTGCTGAACAGCCCAACGCTGCTTTTCTTGGCAGAAAGCTCTCAAAACCCCACCCGAGCCCTCCAAACCTCCAGCCTGGGCTAGAGTACGCCAACCAGGCTCAATGCCCAGGGGACCGACCAGCGACATCCCCCAGCCCGCAGCTTTACGGAGCCAGCAGGTGGCAGCTCAACTTTGCCTACGCTTTTTGTCAGCTTAGGCAAATTGTGTTTTCCAGGCAGTAAGGAACAGCTGTTCTGGGCTGTTTTCCTACAAAAGCAAGCCCGAGGCTTCATTCTGGTCAAAGAAACAATTCATCAAGTTTTATACCCGGCAAAGTGAGCTTCTCCAACTTCACGTTTGTCCGTTCAATGACCCTGGGGAGTGGAGGGGGGACTGACAGCTACTGCAGAGTAACTACACGAACCATGAAGATTCTTCCATGATAAAATCAGAAGACACCCGTATTTCCAGTTCCTGACAGCCTCTCCTCTGTATCAGAGGGCACCTGGAACCAGACAAAGCCCACTTTGCTCTGTTACGTGTCCTGTATACAACTACACAGAACTAGGACACAGCTACCTTGCAGACGGGGTGCTCCGAGTGACAGCTAAGCTGCCAAGTTGGCACTGTCCCACACAACCTTATTCCTGCGTGCCTGTTGCTGACAACCAGTCACCCACATTGCAGGGCCGTACGGACATACCCATCCACCAGGCAATAGCAGGGTGACAGTGCCAGGAGCTCTGAAGCGCGTGTTCGGCAAGCGGCACAGGGCACGGAAGCGGCAGCTTCAGCGGCACGAGGCAGCACTTCATCGCACCTGTCTCCATGACACTTCCAGGCATGCTCATCAGACTAGCTGCAGGGCAGGTGTTACGATCCCAAACAAATACATGGCCGGGGTAAGCCAAAACCCCCAGGTGCCACGGGTACCGCCCGCCCTGAGAAACTCCTCTGGCAGAGATGCTGGTCCAGCTGCCCGTTCCCTCTCTGCATCGGGAGCTGCTCACCGGCCAGGATGAGGGATGCTTTGGCACCTTTTTTTTTCCTGACAATACCTGGATTTTCATCAAAAGAGCCTGACTGCCCGTGGACACTCACACACGGTCTCTCCTCCCAGAGGAGCTGCCTACAGGCGTTCCATTCAGAAAGAAACATCGGATGCAAGCTATATATATACATTCTATAAACCTGAATGTTTATAGAAATGTTCGGATATTTGTTGCCATACAGAAAAGTGGCAAAACTTCCAGGCCTTGAACAGGACAGCAGAAGAAATTCACTTTATTCCCATGATGTTACTTAGGGAAAGCTTCTGGGTGGCAGGCAGCTTCTGGGTCTCCCTTACATCACAGGCCACCCCTCAAGCTCCGTACACCTGACACAGTAGCAAAACATGAGTCCTAAGGATACGTACAATATATATTATGGCAAATTTAAAGCATACAGCAACCTGCCTAGAACAGCACTTATTTTCAGCCCAACTTGCGCCTACCTGCCAAGAAACGGACAGACAGCTTCCAGAGACTTACACTGGGAGTCTGTGTGCCAGATTCCCAGGGAACACGGGACAGTGGGTGCGCAGCCCGGCGCGGGGGGCTCCCGGGGCTCGGCCGCATCCCCTGGCTGCCCCTGCGGGCCCTGCCCGGCACCGCGCCGGCGGGGGAGCGGGGGGCGGGGGGAAGCGGCCTCCCCTCGCCCGGCGCCGCACGCAGCAAGCGGCAAGTTACGGGAACCAAACCCACGGGCGAGGTCTGTGACCAGTCTTCGGGTTTCACAGCAAAGCGGGGTGCTGGTGCCGCTGCGCTGTACCCCGGCGCCCAGCCGCGAACGCCCGCCCAGCGCCCCGCAGCCCGCCCATCCTCCCGCAGCCCGCCGTAGCATCCCCCGGCGCCCCGCAGCCCCCCAGCCCCCCGCCCGCCTATTCCCCGGTGCGCGGAGCAAACCCCGCCCCGCGCCCTCTGCTAAGGGAGCCCGCACCCCCCGCTGCGGGAAGGCAGCCCCGGCGTCGGGTCCCCCCGCTCAGCCGCAGGACACCGGGGCGGGCAGCCGCCGGCCCAGCCCCTGCTGCTGCTTCTTCCTCTGCTTCCTCCTCCCGCCGCCGGCGCGGCCCCTCCCGCCGGGCTCCCGCCGCGCTACGGCAGCGGGCAGAGAGCTGCGCCCGCCGCCGCCTGCCCCGGCACCCCCGTCGGGGCCGCCCGGCACGGCCCGGCACGGCGCGGCCGCTGCCCAGCCTCAGCCCCGTCCCCCGACCGGCCGCTCCCCACTCACCCGGGCGGCGGCAGCGACCCAGCTCCCTCAGCCGCGACCAGCAGCCCCGCGCCGCCCCCGAGCACGACGGGAGCCGTAGTCCGGCGGCGGGGCGGTGCGCCCGGGCCTGCGCCTGCGCCGGCGGGCCGGGGAGGGCCGGGGAGGGCCGGGGAGGGCCGAGCGGGGCGGCGGGAGGGGCCCGGGCGCAGCCGCGGAGCGGGGCGAAGCGGGGCGGCTCCCGCCCCCCGGCACCGCGGCGCTGCGGGAGGGCTGGGTCTGCCGGGCGGGGGGCGGCGGGGGTCGCGCCGGGCGGGGAAGGAGCAGGACGGCGCACGGCGGGTCACGGCGGCCGGGCCGCGCTCTCCCTGGCAGCCCAGGGCCGCCCGTGGGGCTCCCGTGCGCCGTCCCCGCGCCCCCCCGCGGCTCTCTTGCAGCCGCTTCCTTGGGCCTGTCCAGCGGCTGCACCTCCGCCTGCGGTCTGTGCGGCTGCCCCGGGCGGCGGGGCCCTTGCGAGGGCCTTGGGCGCCCTGGCCCAGCGGCGGGGGCAGGAGCTGAGGCAGGGGTAGTGGCAGAGGCAGGGGTAGCGGCGGGGCAAGAGCAGAGGCAGGAGCTGAGGCAGAAGCAGTGGCAGCAGCAGGGGCAGTGCCCGCCCTGCGCTCAGCACCTCGGCTGTGCCTGCCCGCCCCGGTGCTGGGCTGCCATGTGCTCCCTGCACACTGATTTCTTGCCGTGTCACGCCATGTACTAGTAAACACCTTGTGCCAGTAAAACATCAGCTATGCACAATTTTTTAAAGGTTTATAACGTGGAAGTGATCTGGACAGATAGTGTTGAAAACGGTGAAAGATCTTACTTGATTTAGCTGGTTCTGTACCACATTTCTGTGTATGTGAAAGCTGGAGCTGCTTAAAGACGGCAGTCTGCAGAGGCTTGGATCTTTCACCGTGGGTTTACTTTCTTCTTACCTTGATGCTGGAAACAAGTAAACTTCCCACACCTCAAAATAAAAATACAAAACTCAATTAAAATTAAGGCTGGTGTGTGCCATTTGAATGCCTACATTCTGGCAACGTAAAGGAAAATAGCATTTTACAGTAAGAAACCATTGAGGAGCCTTCCTTGCAGACACTGCCAATCCTGCCTTCAGGATAAGGCATTTGTAGCATGAAAATAATAACCAATAATCGTCAGCATGGCTATAGCTGTTTGAACCTGTGTTTTCCACATATCAAGGGCCCTACAACACTGCTGTGACCTGGAGAAGAATGGTGCCCAGGCTTACGTGGTAGGTAATACTGAGACACTGATTTGTTCAGAGACTCACTGGAAACTCTTGGCAGATTTGGGAAAAGAAACTGGGGGTGAAATGTTGGCCCCTCTGGTGTCAGCGTGAGCTCCGCCACCTGCTTCAATAGTGCCAAGGTTTCCTTTCCATAAGATACATAAAGTGTAAGGTATAACACATAATCTTATTTAATAGGGAGTTTGTTTAAAATATTTTAAATTCTAGTAACTTATGACTAATACATTAATTAAAGATATTTTGCAAAGTCTTGGCTGTGCTGAAGTCACTGTTGAGGCTCTTACTATTATTAATAGGAACAGAAATCCATTTGACAAATGATATTAACATCAGAACTGTGCAGTCCCATGTGTTGGGCTGAACCATCTAGGCACGCTCCGCTGCAAAGGAAGAAACTCCCAGTGCGTGCCGAGGAGGCTGCGAGCGGTCAGCAGGGGATGGAGCTGGGCTTTCTTGTGAGAGTCTCACTTGTTCGGTGCTGGAGGCAAGAGACCCACAAAGCCATGCTGAGGCTTTCTGGCACCGAGCCCGAGGGTGAATGAAGAGATGCTTTTATAACCACAAGAGCACTTCTGCAAATGCTCAGCAATAGATTCATAATCCTCCAGTCATTAGAAGGCTGGCATTTTCCGAGCTGACAGACCAATGCATCTATCAGAGGGCAAACATAATGTTCTCAAAAGGATTAGTAGAGGGATTTCTTTTTCAAAGGCTGTGATATAATTTATGACAATCATACATGGGCGAGGGAAGTATTGCAAATATGAAACCTCAAAGGACATAGGAAACTTGGACAGCAGCGGAACTGCCACGAGTGCTGAAAGGATGCACATGCAAAGCAAGAGCAGATACAGCATGAGGCATCCTTGCTGCCATTCACTGAGCTCTGCTGCGCACGGCAGGGAAGGAACATCCAAAGCCTCAGACATAATCCTAAACTGATTAAATTGTAATATATCTACTTTCCACAATACTGATGTACAAATGGAGAACATGGGTTCAGCGTATATGGTTTGAGACAGAAATATCTTCCCGGCTGGGGAATTCACTGAGGATATAGACAGGAAAGATATTGTCAGTCAACCAGTTGATAATAAAAAGTGATGCCTAGATCCTCTATCCTATGTAATCCTATATAATGAGAGCGGCCAAACTCAGATTGAAACAAATCATGAGCGAGGAAATCATATTCCTTCCAGTGGCAGCAAAGAAGGACATGGTTTAGTCCTTGAGTCTCTCTTGAGACACAGCCCTCATGCTTTGAGGCTTTTGTGCTCTGACATGAAGGGTTAAGAGGAGCACATTCCCAAGAGCGGGCTGGCTTACACAGCCTTTGGTAGGAGGCCACAGGGGTAGCTACCTACATGCCTTTTGGAATTTTCTCCTCCCCGTGCAGATGGCTGCCTTGCAGCCAGCCCCGGGGCCAGCCTGCCGAGGCGTGTCTGGAGACAAGCTCAAGCACCGACTGTCAGACCTGCAGCATTCCCAGCCCTACCTGCAGGAGCCCACATGCTCCCTGATGTGCTCCCTGCCCAGCACCTGCAGCCACGCTGCACGGGGCTTTGTTTGTTGGGTGCACCATTAAGACAGTTTAGACATATCCAGAATGATTGAGTTCACTGTGAATTGGCTGTATAAAAGAAACGTGCTAAGAGAAATATCCCCAGTGCATACCGGTCAGCTGCAGAGGCCCCTTGTCTGACCGAGGGCCTCAGGCTCTTTAGGTAAGGAAGAAAATCCAAGAAAATCCACCGCTGAACAAGGTGTCCTGCAGATCCGTTTGGAGAGAAAAAGATGGAGCAGAAAATCTTTACCATTAGCAGACACTTTAAAGAGAGGACAGTACCCATTAGCTCCTGCTCTGAGGAGCAAACCACTTTAAACAGGACAGTTTAAAGGAAGTGGACAGTTGGTCTGGACCTCCAGAGCCTCCTCCTTCTCCTGCCAGCACAGGCAGCAGAGCTGGGGCGGGTGGCAGAGTAACTGTCTCTGTGGATGGAGCAGAACATGTGGCTGGCTCTGGGGAAGTGCAAGCCAACCCGAGGCACACTTTTGGACGTGCTGCCTGGAGCGGAGCGGTGCTGTGTAGCTCTCCCAAATGGGGCACAGAGGATGCTGAGCTGCCAGGGCCAGTCCCAGGGTCAGCAGTGGTCATCTTATGTCCTGGGGTGATTCCTTCCACCTTTCAGCCTTCCGGAGTCCCGTGTTCCCATCCCTGATGGCATACCCACTGAGTGGCCCTGGGCTTAAAATAACCATCTGGTCTGTGCCTCGCTTCCCACACCTGCACAATGGAGATGGTGATTCAATTTGAGATCTACTGCTGCAAATTAATTGGTACAGATGAGGTATTTATTATTGCTGTTACTACTACGGCAAGTGCAGTGTCCAAATCTAAACGTATTTTATTGGGATTTAGAGTACTATGGATATAGAAGGGTTCACAGAAATCAAGTTTGGGTGAAATAACAGATGACTTGCCTTTAGTGTTATTTAATGTATTGCTGTACTCTGCCTTATAAAACAGTCCAAGAAAATTCTGTTATTTGTCAAGCCAATGCAATTAAAAAATTCCAGCCTAAATATAGATGGGGGTTTGACCACTTGAGATGCTGCTGGCCAGCATTTTAAGGGCTGAATCATCAGGCTCTTACGAATTAGGGCTGGCTACGTACTTGAGTTCTCTTTCAAAGCCATTTCAGCAGTGTCACCGCAAGTCAGTCATTTTTACACGTGAGCAAGAGCCGAATTTTATCTCTACCCTAGGTCCGAGATTTGCTGATCAGGCACTGAACCAAGGTTTTTCACATACAGGTCACTGAATTTGATCAACAGCTGGTTTTTAGGGAAGAGATCAAAACATGCACAACACAGTAATCAAGTCCAGATGCTTGTCTAGAAGACAAGCTCCAGCTCAAGCAGGAATTAATTAAGCAAAGTCTTACAAGCTGTGTTATAAGGAAAACAGATGAAAAGATCACAACAGCCCCTCTGCTTTTTGTATTGAAAAAATGTGACAAACATTTTAAAACAACGGACCGCATTTTGGCTACAAATAGTTCAGTGAAATAAAACTTGCTTTTGGGTGCCCCAGCTCAGTTTAGGCAGCGTTGGAAAAATGCTGGACCTCTACACTGCATTCACCATGCAGCAGCTCCGAACCGAAGTGTCAGTGCTCAAAGGGAAGGCAGAGCCAGGAAAGATGTTGTTTTGGGATCCAGAGGACCGCCAGCTCTTGAAGGCTTTTCCAGGAGGAGCTTTTTTTCTGGAGTACTTGTCCCCACAGCTGTTGTATCATTTGGGTGTTAACTCTGCCACTGCGCTTTCAACAAGTCAAGTACATAAATGCACTGAAAGCCTAGGTGGGCAAAATGTTAAGCAAAGATTCCTACCGGGGGAAAAAGGACTGTGTGGGAGCCCTGCCCTGCAGTTTTAGATGTCCTCTCAGCGTGCTGGTCTGTGAAGTCCCACACATGGGAAATACGGTCAGCCCAGGTGCCCACAGTCATTTGGTGTAAATGTATCATAGCAGGTATAGCCCATACATGGGATGTAGTGTAGCCTGTATGTGGGGTGTAGCTCAGATTTGTGAATTGTATTGAACCCTTCTGTCTTTTTAGTTTGCGGCCTGGGAAGAATGACAAATTATTTAAAACACCCACCCTGTATATGAGACTGAATTGTGATATGGTTTACTTTGTATGCTGTGATTTTAAGGAGAATGTTATCCCTATACTTGTAAGTATACTGTTGTGTACATCTGCATTTAACACATTTTCCACATATGTTTTTGTCTGTATGTCTCACGAATGCAGGAAGACTGATCACATTTCTAATTTTTTGGTTGCAAATACTATGCATGAGGTAAAAGGAAGAAAGAAACATGAAACCACAGCCAAAGAAAAGAAAAACCTTGACTGCAGCCAAACTGTGTACTCCTGGCAGAGGTCTTAAGTTGTTACTTTTCTAACACAAACTAATGAGAAGTGAATTTGTCAGCAGATACACGGCAACTGCAAACAGAAAAGTCTGTGGGAAGGGTTCTTCCCTTTGTATCGACTGAGAAAGACTTTCAACTTAACAAATGTATTTCTAAGGTGTGACAGGAAAATCTGAGTGAAAATTTTGCACAAGTTTATCGAAAAGCAAACACTCCAAAGTTAACTTCCACTCTTTGATGGTCACACACATTTCCCTCTCAGTATTTGTATAATTATGAGTAATTCAAGCCCCGATTCTACAGACCAAGATTAAACCCCAAAAGAGGGTTTAATCCGTGTTAAGAATTAAATCCACATTTCTCTGCCTCATGTCTGAATGAGGCCTGTTTGCAGTGGAAGCTTCAACCCCAACACCGAACCAACAGAATCACCTTCAGCCTGAGCCACCCGGTTACAGAGCAGCAGATCTCAAAGCAATTCGATCCAGCTTCCCTGACACTTCTGGTACTGAACAAGCAAAACCATGGGTGCAAACTCTGTATTCTCGGAATGCTGCAAGACACAGAGAGAGAGAGAGAAGACTGTGGAATAAATGGATCTGTTTCTTTTTCGTTTCTGCTAATGTAATAACATTTTGGACGTTTAGCAAAAGCTTTGTTAACTTGTGGCTGAATATCCCATTTCATAAGAAGTTTGGGGCAAGGAGGCTGCAAGCGGAGAATTGCAGCTTTGGAGCATCTTTGTGCACTCTGCACATTGTTGTGGATACAGGTGTTTTCCTGAGCAGCAGTGGCAAAATGCCCAAGGTGACCCTTCAGTCCCTGACACTAGTCTGAGTTTTCTGCCATAGGTCTTGCTACAGGTGCCCGCGGTGTGTGGCAGGGTATGGAGCGAAGCCGAAGGCGTTGTTTATCCTAGTTGTGCTTCTTTTTCCATAGGAAAATTCATCTGTGGTGTGGCATCTGCTTCTTAACAAGGCAATGTCTTGTTTTCCTGCCAACACATCATGAAACTTAAAGACATTTTAATCACGGGAATAGCTCTTCTGCTGCTAGTGACTCATCGTTTGGTGCTTAGAACCAAGGGCCTGGTTTCAGCTAAAACACAGTACCCAGTGAAGGCAATCGGGTAAATTAAATTCTGGACATACTTGATTACAGGGGCTACATTCCAATTGTATTACCTATTATATAAAATTTCAGCTAACAGTTAACTTTCGTATAGAATAAAAGCACAAGTATAAATTGAATTGTTGAAATGAATTAAGAGAAGAGCGGAAGAACAGCAAAACAGTCTCGGCGGTCAGCTCCCTCCACCCCAGAACTGGCTCCCTGGAGCGGCACATCTGGGTGCAGGGCGAGGGCCCTGGGGCTTCTGCCGCAGGACCTGTTTGGCCGGGTCCGTTTGCAGAGGGTGTGAGAGGAGCAAACCTTGTCCGTAGGGCTGGCCGCCTCCACGTGTGCCCAGAAGCGCCCAGCACACCTGCTGAGGCCATCAGCCCACGCGTGGCAAGTGCATGGGTGAGCGCCCAGGGCCGCGCACGGGGCAGGGCGACGATGGCGGCGGGCAGAGCAGGCAAGCTGCAGGCAGCCTGTTTGCAGGCTCCCACCCAGGGGGGCACACGGGGCAGGGGTAAGGCTGAAACCATGGCTTGCCGAGTCAGGCGGGGGGGATCCACCTGCTCTGCACATGGCTGAGGGGCCACCTCGCCTGCAGGCGTGAGGCAGAAAGCGATGGAAAGAGGTGAGGGGGGAAAGGGGGAGCACGGGGGTGGCCCGGCCAGGGGAGGGCGGGCGTGCTGCTGCTGGTGCTGCTGGTGCTGCTGGTGCTGCTGGTGCTGCTGGGGGGGGGTGGCTGGGGCTGACGGTGCCGCCACTCGCGGACCCCGCGGCGGCTGCTGCCGGCCGCCGGACTACGAGTCCCAGCGTGCCCGGCAGGGCAGGGGCCGCGGTGCGCAGCCGCCGCGCCGGGCACCCACCTGCCGCCGCCGGCGCTGGGCTCGGGGCGCGGAGGGGCGCGCAGGCGGCGGGCGGCGCTGGGCTCGGGCGCGGAGGGGCGCGCAGGCGGCGGGCGGCGAGGGCCGGCCCCACAGCGGGGTAAGGCGCCGGGGCCGGGGCCGTGGCGGGGACTGGGGCCGGGCGGGCCGCCGGGGCATCGCCCGCGGGCCCGGGGCGGCGGCTCCGCGGGGCGCCGCGCACTGCGGTGCGGTGCGGAGCGGGGCGGGGGGCGCGGAGGTGCGGCGGCGGCGGCGGAGCATCCCCGGCGCGGAGCATCCCTGGCGCGGAGCATCCCCGGCGGGGGGCGCGGGGCTCCGGCCCCACCCCGGCGGCCGCTGGAGCCGGTCCGCGGCGGGCAGGACCCGGCGGGGCTCGCCCCGGCGGCCCGCGGTGCCCGAGGCTCCCGCAGGGTGCGGAGCGCCCTTCCCCTTTCGCCTTCTGGTTTTAAGCAGCGCCTGTTCAGGGGGACGCGCGTGTTTATCGCGAGGTGCTCGCGTCCTTTATGGCAGGCGATAAACGACAAAGATTAGATGCAGCAGCGGAATAAAATACGGAAAGAAGGTATTTTTGCGATGAAGATGAGCTGTCTCTCCTCGGAGACCTGGTGCCTTTTGTACGTCAGAAATACAGCAGGACCGATGGCGGGTGGTTACCCGGAGAGGGTCGGGATAAATGTACCAGTGACAGGTTCGGGATCAGGATGTGGATTTGGTAACATTCAGGGATATTTCCAAGCTCCTGATGAGCAAAACGTGTCCTCAAAACCTGCACATCGGCATTAGATAGCACACATGCTCTATTTTGTCATCTGACTGCAGCATTATCAGGGTGGCCCTCTGCTAATTCAAGGGGTTTTGCTTTGATGGAAGCCTGGGGGGAGTTCCTTTTGCCAGAGTAAAAATCCACAGTTGATCAGTGGGAAACATGTAGAGAAATCTGAGGACTGTAACACTGAAAAATAAACGAAAACTGGTTTGATTTGTGTGACCACCCTGAGCTTAGGAGAAACATAAACTTATGAAAAAACCATTGTAAATCATTAATGATGAAAAAAAAATCAGAAATGCATCAATATCAAATATCAATTTAAAAATAAGTGGAAGAAGTAATAATATTTTTATACCATGTATGATACACTGTGTAGATCTTTTGAAAACTTATCATTTGAAAACTTTATCAAAAAGCTTTTCTTTAACTGGTTATTCTCAGAAATTGTCCTTGAACTTCCTCTGTTCTGCCCTATACTTTTGGAGGCAGGAACATGTAATGGGAAAGAAACACCTGGGACCAACTGGCCTAGTACTGCAGGCATTGCATCCTCCAGTGCCTTGCAAGGGATGCCATTACTAGAAAAATCAACCCAAACTCAGGGGTGTATGGAGGTGTCTCGCGCAATTATACTAATGATATTACGATCTTTTCCGTGGTATTCTGCGCCCATTTGCTATCTAATAGACTGTCTGCCTTTGCTGTAGTGCTGTATGCCATGCAGTTCTTAACTGGCTTCCACTATATATATATATATAAATATTTAGCTCTATGTAGAATGTGAAGGTTATGTGAATCATTTTAGTGACTTTGCCGACTTATATTCTTTAGGCATCTTTTCTCCCATTCATCTAGCTTGGTTGGATTTGTCTGAACTTAGCCTCTCTCATCTTGACAATCTAAATAATTTTGTTTGAAATGGTGCGCTTTATTGCATAACTTTTCTTCCTTCCCCAAATCATTATTATTTCCAGTATTTTACAACTTCTGGCAAGCAACGCTGATGCATTTTTGCTGTTATTAATCTGCTCTAGGGTTTTTTTGTAGCATTCCTAAGTTATTGACTCTCATAGTTTGATGTCTTCCTATGACTGAGTATCCTTTTGACCGAGGCGGTGGTAGCTGTGCAGGGTTTTGCATTGAGAGGCACCAGACAGGATCCTGTAGCCACGTGCATTTGCACATGGTAGGTTAATAGCAGGGTAAACGTGTAAGTTCTGTTTACTGACCACAGCACACAAGTGTAGCAGTGTTTCTCTTTAATGGTGGAGTTTGGTCATCACTATTTGGTGCCACAGAAATCTGTAAACTTGTTTTTTAAATCCTTCTTTATCAGGATTATTTCAAGGAACAGCTGGGCCTGCAGGTCCAGCTGCTAGTCTAAAATAGGGAAACCTGAGAAGAGCAGTGACAAAAAGGTGGCACACCATTCCCTATCTGTTGGCAGCACAGGTGGAACCCAGTGTCCTTTTTTCCTGTTGATGCTTCCCACATGTGAAAAACAAACACTAGTGTTGTCTTTTCCAGGGCTGGTCTGATCTCTTTTGTTGTGTAAATAAAAAGTCTGTTTCCCGGTACAATTCTTTCTCCTGTTTATTGTTTCAGCTATCAGGATGTGCGCATCACAGATGGTTTCTGGCTTTGGTTTACAGCTAAAATCCAAAAAACGTAGGTAGTTACGCTGGCTCTGTACATTGGAAGGAGACAAAACAGCTCAGAAAAGATGCAAAAAGAGATTTTTTTCAAAGTTACCTAACAGTGACCATTATTAAGGGTCTAGTCCTGCAGTCGGTAGTGTATGCTCATAACCCAGCCTGTGGTTCCATCTCTGCTGTGT
The DNA here is from genome assembly GCF_963210335.1 of Falco punctatus. Lineage (NCBI taxonomy): Eukaryota > Metazoa > Chordata > Aves > Falconiformes > Falconidae > Falco > Falco punctatus. Next base: position 56,729,441 of record NC_137587.1, read on the forward strand.
TTTCACTTGGTGTATATGCCTGGAAGACAGGCCATGGAAGCAGGGACCCACAGCCAAAATAAAAGCTGACCAATGCTTGATATTTGGAAGATGGTTCAACTCCTTGTCTTGCCACAGACTTTCTGTTTGACCTCGAACAAGGTGTTTCTTTCCTCCAATAGAACAGTGAAGTGGAGAAGCTCTCATGTGGCTGATGGTGTTTAAAGTACCACAACAGTTGGCTCCATGTAAACATGATCGATCAGTGAGGGTGCCAGAACCTCGCCTTTGGTTTCCTGAGGATGCCTTTTTACAAAGCTGCAGATAATTCATACCCCAGTGTGTGCTTTGCTTTGCACTCATGGTAGGCGTGCTGATGACATGAAGTACAATTCTTTACACAACAGAAAATCTGGGGCACTGAACTGGGTGAAGACACCATCTGGTAAACATCACAGCTATTACTGTAATGTGCATGGTGCAGGAACCGATTCATCCGTGTTCATCTAGGGGCCACAGAGCCATGGGCTGCTGTGTCACAGGACTGGGAGCATGTATGTCCCTGGGCGCTGCTGACCAGGGGAGGTACAACCTCTTGTTCCACGGTAAACCAACACCTGTCTGCAGCAGAATCAAACCTGCAGGGTCTGGTAGTTATCCAAAGAGGTCAAAATATTGTTGGTGCCTCACAGAAAATAATGAGGCTGTTTTCTTCCAGTTGCTATCAGATGGGCACTCCTACTGTCACTTATAACTGATCAATATCATCACTGATAGTCTTAGTTGGTTGTGATGTTAAGTCTTGTCCGAGGAATCGTCAGTCAACCACCACCAGTACAGCTTGGCACAGGGTGTTTCTGTTCACGTCGGAGCTGAAGCTTACAGGTGACAAATTGTGGGTTAAACTGCCATTTCATAGTCCATTTTGTCTGTATAAAAAGACTTTGTTCTCCAGGATTTTCAGCCTAGCACTTCAAACTGCCTTCAGTTTCAGACAGTAACTATGTTACGGTTTTATTTTAGAAAAGGTAATTAACCTTGCATGGATTTTCAAATAATCAACTTAAGTTCTAAAGATGGAAGAAACCTACCTTGCAGTTCTACAAAGTTACCAGTTGCAATGAGCACAATAGCAGATGGTTGCTTCCTTATTTTAGAACTGAACTTTACCCCTCTAAAAGCAAGGGGGACTCTCTCCCTGCAGGGGACACAACAGACTGACAGGTCTCTCTGGGCTTTTCTGTTTCCCATACTTGACTGGAGTGCCAGAGCACTGTACATAATCCCAGTATTATCTCTAACACTTACGTTTCTTCTGTCATCCTCTTCCTGTAGGTAGGAATTGAGTGATTTAAAGGTTTTTTTTTAATGTAAGACTGGCCTAAATCATCATATGGTCACTGTATAACTAGTCAGTTTTTGTGTGGAAACAATTCTAGTGGCTATGATCTAAAAATATGACAATACGCAGAGAAGCAGGTTATAAATTCATCAGGCATTGTAAAGAAATATACTTCCTTCACAGGACTTAGTTTCCTGTTTTGAACGGTTATGAATAACACCACTGATATTATTTTAGAAATAATCTGAAATTAGTTACTATATAGCTTTATTCTGCATCAGTGGGAGAAGCATTAATATGTCATCTTTCTTTAATTGCCAGTGAAAAACCTTTCATGTTATCTGAATCAAAGGGAGTACATCCCTTTATATCTTCTATAAATAACAGTACAATGGATAATTTTGCAACATACATGATGGTTTTCTTATAAAAGGCATGATTGAACTCCCATTAAAGTGAATTGATGACTCACACTTTATTTGCATAGGAGTTGTCAGTCCCTTAGAAGAGAAGCCAACTGTAATGCGAACTGCGGAGTGGCATAAGCGTTACCGGGGTTTGGAAAGGCTCATCCAGTTATGAACTGGAGTTTCTGATCACTGAATGATTATCCTAAACGTGTAGGCCTAGTCGAATATTAGGACAACGTAATTGTTAATTATTTACCAGTCCCTATACAGTACTACGCCAGTTGCTAGGAACAGAATGTGAAATAACCCTATGTTAGCCCTGGAGAAAAAAAGCGTTTTAAATATACAGGGATTTTTAGGGATTCTTTGCTACAGTATGGCAAAAGATGGCAAACTGGGCTGGAATAGAAGAGGTTTGGTCATGTTGTTACTTGCTGAGAGCTAGTCCTGAGCTCAGTGCCATGTGCAGCTGGATGTGCTCCCCCGCCAGCCCCAGGGACACCCTCGCGAGGGACCCAGTTCTACAAATCCTGAAACAGGTTATTCGTTTTGATCCACCTGATCACGCTGTGCCCTGGATGGAAAGGGTTAGACAAGGAACAGTTCAGTGCTCCTTATGTCGTGAGTTCTTCAGAAGGTTTTTTTGGGAAACGGGTGGAAAAGTTGAGGGATTCTAGAAGACCAAATCCTTTCCTACTGAGCTCTCTTCCATTTTTCACCTATGCAAGTTTCCTTCATGTGTCTACTGTCTCGATCTACAACAGCACCTGTAGCTAATACCATTTTCATCATACACAAAAAAAACCAGTTTCATAATACTTCACTGTATGTTCCTATCATACTTCTGTGCTGTGCTGGCCCTAACACTTCCTTTCTGTCTTTTCTGAGATTTCTGAACCTCCTAGTTCAAAACAAAGAAGAAATTTTGCACCACAAAATGGGAACTCTGAGTATACTTCTCCTATATGTTTGTGCTTAGAAAGTACATATTAGTCTTGTTTTTTAAGTATAAAAACAAAAAAGGAACCTTATTTATATGTTCAATAATTGAGTATTTATCAATTTTTAAAATTTTTATTTAATTATTTTTAAGTTTGGGCTTTCAATAGCACAGTCTTATTTTTCAGAGCAGTTCCTGGACAGCAGAGCGGTCCCCTGTGTGGCGCTGAATTAAGCGTAGGTTGGAGCACTCCGCTGCCTGGATGGTGCAGTACAAGCACCTCCTTCAACTGAGCAGCTGCCAGTGTTGCACAAACGCTGCTCTTAATCATAATGGCCCCAATCCTATTTATTTGGTCCAGTATCATTTTAACTTGAGATTTATTCCACCTGTTTCTTATTTTCATGCTTAGCTACTTAAGACTATTTAGAGAAAGGGAAGAATGTTTCCACATTTATCGATCAGTTTCACAACTATTTTTCAAAGCACAAATATCCACCACTGTGGATACAGAGATAGTTTAAAACAGATCATACATCAAGAATTCCTCTCTAAACACCAGTTGCCATGATTTGGAAAAGTGAGAACAATTTCTCAAATATGATTATAAGAACATTCTTTTTTTTCTATATAAATGAAAATAACTGTTGGGTTTTTTTCCCATTCAGCCCATCTCTTTTCATATATAATAATAATAAATGCACATTGCCATGCAGCTTCATTCTTAGCTTGTACACACTATCAAAAGCTAGAAATTCCCATTGTTTGTATCATGGTGTTCTCATCTCTACAGGATCCCAGAGACAGTATGTTTTTCTAGGTATGTAGCCTGTGTTTTAGACAGCATGAGTGACCTGATGTGCCATTGTAGCTGCTGGTCAATAGAAGGTTCTATAGTTCTAACTATAGAACTATAGTTCTAAGGTTCCAACTCATCTCAAGGGATCCAAGCAATGTGAGTGGGACCTCTCTGACATCTAACATTAATTCAGCAGAGGACTGATTCCCTCTCGAAAGAACTATCGGTGTCAATGGTAGAGCATTATGACAGTATTATGGTATCAGCAGAAACTACAGCTTAGCTACCCTAGAAAGAAAGCCCTTTCAGTGTATAAGGATTATACCCAAAAAGTACCTACAGAACACAGCAAAGTGTAGAGGAGTTTTGTCACAGCAGGTGTTGACTACATAGAGCAATAATGATGTTATGCAGGCTGACTAACAACACTCTTTTTGTCTTTGAAAACATTATTTTGAATTCTGGTGTTGACAGGCATGGCTGAAAAAGCTGCCCCAAATAAAACAGAAGTATGCATTTCTTTCTTTAGAAGGAATCAAAGATAAAAATATAGCAGTGGAGTCTTTGAAGCTCACCAAGAAACATCTGCGCTCTACAAAGATTTAAAAGTAGCACGTGGTCAGCAGAAATGCTACCTCTTAGAGTTGTGTACTACCCTGAATCGGCATAGATTTCACGTGCTGGGCATCCAGCAGCATGCTGTGCTGTTTAACAGTGGGTATTTGAGCCCATGGGAAACTGTAGTGCTCCTTATTGAAACTGAACGGGTGGGGAAGTGGGGATAGGGGACTTGTGGCCCTCCATTCCTTACTCTCCTTGTTCACTCTTCCCAGTAAGTCTGAAGGGAAACTCTGTAGTCTTAACCCGTGGTCCCTCATTCTGCTTCCCTCAGTGTCCCTAATGCAGCGACCATTCAACAGTATATCCCCTCTGCAATTAGATTGAACATCTCCTTTCTACTGTGTGACATCTGATCTGCTATTGTATGCTCAAAATAACAGTAGTTGGGAGGTTAGTTAGGATTGCTTTTTTAACGGATTAAAGTTTTCATAGAGTAATCATAACAAAGAAAACCCAGTGGATATAATCTGCAAAAAGTAAACAGTATGTGCACACTCCAAAAAGTCAAGCCACAATAAGAAGCAGCACAGACAGCATATGGTCCTGTTTACATACACAAAATTAACAGTATGAAATCCTATTAGGAAGGTGGAGATCGTAATCATCACATTAGACAGCAATTTACAGAGTACGTGAACTCGAGACTTCAGCATTTCCTTCCCAGACTGAATGATGCTGAGTTGTTAGATTCACCTCGTTCCCTTGGTTTCCAACAGTGTGATTGTGGTGAAAGGTCAGTAGAGAGCACAAAGGCAGGACACGAACGGTAAGCGTTTCAGCAGAGCTTTCAGTAGGCTGTACAGTGGGGTGCAGGCTCCAGAAAAGCTTTACTACTTACTGGGATTGTAGACAAAGAAGTTCCCTAAGCAGTGTCTTCTGCTTTTGTTCAGCCACAAAAGAGTAGGATTCAGTTGTGAAAGGGAAAACATAAAAGGAGTTTCTGTTGCAAATGTATGCATGCATGAAAAGCATGATTTTAAGCTCTTCCATGCACACTAATCTAACAAGGGTTATCCAACATAGTGCTTCATGCCATGAGGGAAGTTAGACTGATACATCTTTAATATCTGGGTTTATATTTCTTTTTGGGTATCCCTGCTGCACGTGGTCAAATGCCTTCCCTTCCAAAAGTAAGAGGAAGCAGTTACAACATTGAAAACCCTCACCTGTTGCAAAGTGTCTCCTGGCACATCTCCCTGTTATGGCCAAGCACTTGGGTAACTCACAAAGAAATCAGAAATGTCTGGTACACACAGTCCATACTCTGCAGTAATTACCCGTTAGCACCCAGATTCAACTTCGCAAACCTTTTCACAAAAGCCATTGTTTTGCTGATATCGGTAGAACAATCCTTAGTTGCACTCCTGGATGGAATTGTGCGGGTACCGCGGGGGGAGGGGTGCTGGGGCCAGGCCCCCTGCACAGCGCGAGTGCTCAACCTCAGCCAGGGACACTGTTACATACTCTTAGCAGTTGCTTTTTCAACAATATTTAATTAACCTAACCATGGGATTACATTTCTGTCTTTTCCAGGGATGCGATTAAACTCTAATAAAATAATCATTTAAACTGTTAAAGAGAGTTTAAAGAGGTCTAATCCCCTCAAAGAAATTTTCAGCCCAGTTAATGGCTGCTAGCTGAAATGTTACTTTTTAATGAGTTTATCCAAAGAAACTTAGAGAAGGCATCTGATGCCTTAGCACAGAAATGTTGTACTGCAGCTGAATTTGTTTTTACAATCTAAACAAATACACTTATTGCTTTTAAATAGTATGCTTTCATTATTTAACAAGTAGTTTTGGTAACAAACTGTATCAGTTAAGTGTATGTAGAACTAGTGTTCTCTTTAAGCACCAAATACACAGAAACGTTAGCTCTTTTGGACTTTTTTTTTGCAAAAATATCTCTCACACTCACTGCATATGATAGAATTTTGGTAATATAAGATTTTTTTAACAACTGCTGTAGCTTTGTGAAACATTAGATGCTGACTAACTTCCTAAAATAAATTTTCAATTTAAAGAACAGTTGAATTCTACCATGAAGTTTGGAACAGCCTGACAACGATGTTAGGCTATGAAAGCAGGGACAACAAGTAGAGCAGTAGTAAGGAAAAAATGAAAATTTAGGGGAAATAATGCTTTTTCTTAGAATAGAATGTTTAAGTGTTTGAAGTCAAGGCTTGCCATGCCTTGCAGTATTCATAGAACTCCAGATTTTTCAAATTTCTAATTCTACTAATCATTATTTTCTCTTTCTATAGGTTGCTGATTTCTAGTCTTCTCAATAAACAGAAAAATGAGATATGTTTTGATATTTAGTATTTTAATAGTGAAAATCTAAGGAAATGCAACATTTTCACTTGGATTTTGAATAGAAGAAAAATAAAGATCAGGCTTCCAGCTGTTATGAAGAGCAACAGAACCTGCATGGCTTTTGTTAACTTATGACAAAGATTTGGCCAAAGGAAATTGGAGTTTGGTTTGATACATAAGCCAGATGTAGGTGCCAGCTGGCTGCTTTCCATATCAACCATAACACTGAAATTTGTGAATGCAAAACCTTAGCTGTAAAACTGCACGGCTAGCTGTGTGATTTGGAGAGCTCTGGTGCTGATGTGGGAAACTGGGCAGACTTGGGACGGCCTGGAACACAATTAAAGTCCCCAGGTGATGCTGTGTCTGGTCATAGCTAATTCTCTTCCGCTCCTTTCATTTAGAGGCACATTCTGGTTCTAGAATTGGTTCTGGACAGGAGAAAAAGAGCAAGTGAAGACAGAGAGTCATAGAATGGGTTGGGTCGGAAGGGCCCTTAAAGACCATCTAGTTCCAACCCCCCACCACGGGCAGGGACCCCTCCCACCAGCCCAGGTTGCTCCCAGCCCCGTCCAGCCTGGCCTTGGGCACTGCCAGGGATGGGGCATCCACAGCTGCTCTGGGCAGCCTGGGCCAGCGCCTCGCCGCCTTCATAGCACTTTGTCATATAACAATTTATATGGCATTGATGATTTTGGCCATGCAGATGACACTTGTTACTGATCAGTTGGGATCATCCAACAGGGGTTTGTGAAATACTAAGTCCATATCTTTTTCATGACTGTGTTTTGAACACCTGCAGGTGCCCCATGCAGCAGACTAATTTACAGATGATCTTTTGAGCTAAGTAGCATATCCTCACTGCAAGGATTATTTTGATCATGTGCTGTCATTCGTAGCCAAACATTTTGAAATAAGACTACCGACCAGCATACTTTAAAGTTGCTTCAGTAACCAGAATGTACCAAAAAGCCAGCCAAGATTATGTGGGTAAACTTTCAGCCACCGGCAAAGCTGGGATAGGAGAGAACACCTCAAAGGATAACATTTTGCTTCTCGTTTGTCAGCGTTGGACTGCTTTCTGTGACTGTACCACTTCCCTCTGCCTTTAGCAAAAAGAACAAGCAGATACTGCTTTTTTTCTAAGTAAATTAAATAAAACAGATTCATCTCTATGGAAAAGATAACTTCCCAGTGTTTTTTTTCTTATCGACCTCTCAAAGCTTCTCTTCGCCACTGCGCTCATGAGGTTCCCAAGCATACTGCAGCCCTCCCTGCTCTTTGGCTACTGCTGCACAGGCAGCCCCAGCACTTCCCGCACCCCCTCTGCTGAGCCAGGACATCTTGCTGCTTTGTTTTCACTAATAAAGTGTAAATGTGACTCTCGGCATGGCTTATTAGGGCTTATTAGGATTACATCAGCTAAATAGACATACTCATAATGCTTTATTGTTAACAGTGAGTGAAGTCGCAAGAAGCTCAGTACTCCTGGATGGTTGAAATCTTGACAAGCATCATCAATCTAGCCGTGCAGCGAGAGCCATGTCTCTGCCCTTCCGAAAAGAGTTGGAGAAATATAAGAATATCAACGAAGATGAAATACTCAGCAAACTCTCAGAGGATGAACTGAAACAGCTAGAGCATGTTCTCGATGACCTTGACCCTGAGGTTAGTGATGGTGGCCAGGGGAATCATAGTTCAAAAGCTGCCTGTTGTAAATGTCACATACTGCAGCATTTTATATTTGTATTCTGTTCCAGCAGAGGCAATGTACCCTAAAGTATGGGCAGCTTGGCTAGGGACACGTTGATTTTATTCCTGCTGTGATGTGCTACTTGCTGTTGTACAGGTCACTGTGCCCTTTCTCTATCCCTTGCCTATTTAGACATGAGCTTGTGTGCAATCTAAATCTTTAATCATGTTTGTACACTGCAGCATGATGAGAAGCTTTTTATGGCTGCTATTTCTGAGCCCAGCAATAAACAAACAAACATAATGTGTGTTTGTGAAGATCGGATCTTTTGAACTTCTGAAATGGATTGACTATGTCATTCGCAGATATTTTTAACTGAAGAGAATATATTTAGGCATGATTAAGAAAAATAAGATTCAGCTACACAACTGTGATTTTCTAGACAGCAAGGATGATTTGAGTATTTGAAGACACTTTCACAAAGAGTTTAAAGATCTCTGCCTTGGGAACCACTTAGTCCTACAATAATGAGGTTAGTCACAAGTGTACTAGATGGGAATTCTGACTGTACCTACCCCAAAACCTTCCAAACTGATGTAGGAATTTGAAAACTGGCAAGTAAAGTGGCAGATAAAATCCATTCACTCTGGAAACAAAATCAATTCGAAACAACACAATAGATGTATAGCTTCTAGTTCTATAGCAGAAATTTACCTGGAAATTAAGGGTGGGCTTTACTGTTCTCTCCCTCCATGTTGCCACTTCTCTCGCTACTATCACTTCTCAAATGGAGACACGAAACAGTAAAAAAAAAAACCACAACAAACAAAACAGGCCATAGTGCATTTGTAGTCAGGCTACATATGTGCAGTAAGTTTGTAACGCTCTGGACATGCTTGTGCACTCCCAGGTAAGATGTCTAGTGGCTTGAGTTCACTGGATGTGCTCAGAATTCCCTAGATATTTGCCATGGATCAGATTCACTGTGCATGTTGTCGCCAGTGACGAAGTGTTTCTGCAGTACTCTGGAGCATCTTCAACACGTTGGCTTTACTGCACACATGCTACAAATTCCATGTACCTGTATTCCTTTCTGGGGTTTTCTGGACTGAAATGTGTGAGCCTTATGCATTTTCCTGTATTATGGGGATGCAGATGCAATCACATGGTCACACAGCTACATATTTAAAGTTGGATTTCATCTGCTTGCTTCCTGCATAATATTTAGATGTGAAATCCACATCATTCACTAATTACTTTCTGTGCATGCATTCATTTCTGAAGTCCAAGAGACAGCTGCATTAGAACGAAAGGAATTTCTGAAAAAATGAGAGAGAGAAAAATGAGGAGAGAGAAGAGTAAATGAAGAGAAGAAAATGTATGGAAAACTTATCTTAGTCTATTTACCTGGACTGCAAACTCTGGTTATAATAAGGATAACACAAAGAGCTCTGATCTCGCTTAGTCCTTTGGTACTGTGATTGTAAATATGGTTAATAAAAATATTAATAGGTGGTACAATCAGAAGCCTGACAGATACACTGGTTTTAATGGTTACATTTAGGTAATGTGTGTTACTGTTTTCACCAAAGAGCATTATGTGAGATAACACACGAAGAATGATTTAACTTAGAAAACAGCACTGAAATGAAATTTGGAACGCTATATGACACTGCCTCATCTCCTTTACATGCCTCTCTTTCACAGAATGCCTTGCTTCCCGCGGGATTTCGGCAAAAGGATCAGACCACTAAACCTGCCACGGGCCCCTTTGACAGAGAGCGCCTGCTCTCATACTTGGAGAAGCAAGCACTTGAGCACAAAGACAGAGAAGACTTTGTGCCATTTACAGGGGAAAAGAGAGGTACCATCCATCCTCGTGTCGGTGCTGAGTAATGGACTGCTTGGGCACAGGCGTCCAGCGCTGCCTGGCCTGCTTGTGCAATGCACTGGGGCAAAGAGGTGGAGGCTGCTCCTGTGCAGGGTGAGGCTCAGGAGTCAGATCCAGAGCGGTGGTAGCAGAGGAAGAAGTGGTGCTGTTACCTGCCACGTCGTGCTCTGCCGTGCTACTCTGGAGTTACAAAGGCGGGTTTAATCAGGTTTTGTGATGAGGAACACACAAACACCAGCCCAGCAAGGGCTCCATCAGCAGCTCCCAGACCAGCAAACGCCTCCGTTTGCAGTCAAGCATGGACAAGGTGGCCTCGCTGACCTCGCTGGGGCCATTCCCGTGTTCAGCATTAGGCCCGTGCAGGGGTACTGTAGTGGGGGAGGTGCTTAGGAGGAAACGTGTAAATGCCTTTCTGAGTAAGTATTGCCTACAATTGCTGTAAGTAATAGCTCAGGGAATATGCTTACAAAAAATAAGTACTTTTCCACTTGTTTACTAGCACATCTGGCAATGCTATTCATGCAGACAGTTTCTCTGTTTCCCCTTGTCCTACAGCTACAGGAAAAAAAGGGAAAAACAGGAAAACCTAATTCTAATCATTCAAACATTGGTAGGATAACCTTAGGGCAGGAACAGTCATACTTTTAAGCAATGTTCCTTTAGCACCATTATGTCCTTTTTGTCATTTCTGTAAAGTGGGTTAAAATGCCTACCTTGGGCCACCCCTTCATTCAAGAAGGAACTTACTATGCCTGGGTCCATTTCTGGCCATCTAATGTGTTTGCCGTTATTTCAGTGGGATCTGCTTAAGAGAAAGCAGATATTTCCAGAAAGTCAAAGGCAGTATTTTTTACTTTATGTATCATTACCGAAGATAAAAAATGTTATTTGCAGGCCAAGAGTTGTTGCTATCATTACATTGTGCTCTCAGTCTTTGAAACAATGATTTTAGACAAATGAGACATTTTTCAGCTAGATCTGATTGATGTGTCATTTTATCACGCAGCATATTCTTTAACCTACTTTTCCTTCCATCACAACTTGTGCCTACTGCTATTCACGGGGTTGATTCTGACCCACTGAAATGCAGTGACACTGCAGTGATCCTGCTGGTAGCCGGAGCGATCAAGTACATACGCAGAAAAGAAAATGGTTTATTGTAGTATGGACTTATGGCCAGTTGTTTCCAGTCTCCTACACACCGCTGTGTTAGAGCAGCGCAAGTTACCACTTGCAGGTCTCTGCATATTTATACCAACATCTTCAGCCAGGTCTCATCTTACTGATACTTGCTGGCTTAGGGCTAAGACTTTGCATTTTGCACTGTAGTCATGCCTGAGATCTCCAAACGCGCCTGAAACAAGCACACAAAACCCCGGTGGTGCGTGGAATCCCATATACCCACAGGACTGGCACTTGATCTGTACAAAAGTGGTGCCTGTATTGTCCCTGACGGTGCTATTGTATATTCTGGCCTGTTTGTTCTATTTCAGTTGGCTTTTGATGAGGCTGAAGCAATATTGTTCCTACATTTGCTTCCAGATTACCTTAAAGTGCTTGTTAGTGCTGCTTCTTAATTCCTGGTGTCTCTGGTGTGGAAATACCACTGCTTTACAAACACAAGTAACTACACATTGTGCTCAGCACAGAGTGGATTCAGCCATGTTAGCATTTAAAGCTATTCTTATTTTGGCTTTTGATTCAATGGTGATAATTTACGTCAAAATCACAATTTTAAGAATTATCACGATTATGAGGTTATGACAGCAATTTAGGCTAAGGAAGTTATTCCCTTAATTTCTCCTGTGCCTTGTACAACATTGACAAAATCCTTAGTATTTAGCAGATTAAGTCAGATGAAGACAACCACGTTCTGTGATTTCTGCAGTCATTTTAGAATTATAATCTAAACAGAAAGAACTCTACTAAATTTGCTTTGAAACCAAAGGCCAAATGCCATGAAAATACCCTTTGTTTCTTTATTAATATTAGAAATAACTAAATTAGTCTGAGATCTGGTGAGGTTCTGTACCTTGTCTATTGAGAACTGGATGGACTGCTCAGTGGTGTTTTCCTGCTGCTTTAAGGGAACTGGCTTTGAGGAAGAATCTGCTCATTTTGAGCTTGGCACATCCCATATTGGTACTTGAGTATCTCTTCTGCTGCCCCCAGCTTGCTTGGCAGGAGGTGTCCTACAGAAAGACCACCAGGCTTGTGGTCTTCACTGCCTCCTTTTCTTATTCTCCTTCCCCCCTGCTCTGCACTGCAAAGACTTCGTGTAGAATCTGAGCCTTATAAAGCATGACTGAAGTCTCCATCTGCCAAATGTACTGAAACCTTCCCACGAATTGTATGATAATCCTGCTAATTGGGTGAACCTGGTAAAATGTGATGAATATTGCACAAAGGCCATGTGTGGCTGGCTCTGGATCTTAGAATCCATGCTTGTAACTGCAGCATTACTTGTTTTGAGACTCTCAATTGAAAAAAACAACAGAATGTCTGTATTAAAATATTAATTACTTGATTTGCATTTATAAGTTATTTTCTGTGCAAGGACACAAAGCAATCCTGCAAAGACGTTTCCAAGATGTGACACTACATGCTAGATTTAAAATCACTTTAATTAAAGAATAATTAGTATTCTTCCAAAACTGAGTAATTAGTTCAGGATAAATAATTTAAGTTTCTAAAAATGTGCCCTCAAAAGCAACTGAAGAAGGATATCTCTTGATAAAAAGCTTATTCCTTACCTGCATGTTGATGGTCTCTAAGTTATATTTACAAATTCATAAATATTTATATGATTATATTATATAGATACTTGTTAAATGATTTCTTTACATGTAATGTAGCCATACTGCAAATAGCCCCAAATTAATTTTACACTAATTCTGCTAGGTAAAAATTAAGTTCTGGAGCAGCTCTAAAATGCATCCAGTTGCGTATAATTAGAAATGGGAGGTGTTGATGCCACTGCACCATTTGGCACTATTTACCACCTGAGAATTTTTGTGTATCAGTAAGATTAGAATATGTCAGGTGCTGTTTAAGCTTTTGTCAGTGTTTTGTACTGTGGTGTTTGTCTGCCACTGGGAAAGTATCTGTTTTTTCAAATTTAGGAAGCGGGATGCTTCTACCAAACGTTAAGTGACATTTCTACCAGTTCCTGCATTTATTATGCAAAGCTGATACTGACTTGAAAATTCAGTGATGAGCCAAAAAGAGGGTGGCATTTAAAATAGCCTCCTTTCAGAACTGTGTCTGAATATATCAGTCTGTGATAAATCATTATTTTTAATCTACTGTCTCTGCCTTCCTTTTTTTTGTTGTGAATGTTTTATTAGAGAGTTCTTGACCAAAAGGCAATACCAAGCAGCTGCTGAAAGACAAAATTCAGTTGCCGACATTGGTCTCTATCTGCTGAACATGACCATAAGGTTTTGATTGTGCTAGAAAACAAGCCAAAACAAATTCCAGAGCTGACAGGGGTATTCAGGGTGGTTAAAGCACAGGAAGTGTTAAATATGAGCTCAAGAGGGGGGGCTGATCGTGCAGGGAATTGCCTTGTTTTTG